>NC_137700.1:39295902-40615902 GCF_964034855.1 Anser brachyrhynchus
AGGCGGGCAGAGGCGGGCGGAAGGGGCCGGGGCGGCGGCAGGGAAGGGACGTGGCCGGGGCGCAGCCATGGCGGCGGCGAAGCCCGGGGCTGGTGGCGGCACCAACCTCCTCTTCTCTTCCTCCGCCACCGAGTTCAACTTCACCGTGCCCTTCATCCCCGTCAGCCAAGCCCCGGCCGCGCCGCCGGGCCCCGCTCTGCTGGCAGCGGGTAGGTGGCGGGGGGTGAGGGGGGAACGGGGCTGCTGGGTGCCTGCTGGGGGGGGACACGGTGGCAGCGACCGGTGTGGGGGCACCGGGGGGCGAGAGGGGTCCCTGCGCCTCCTTCTCCTTCATTTCTTCCTCCTTCTCCTCCTTTCCTTGCCGGAGGCGTGCAGCAGCCGCTGGAAGCTGCCGCTGCTTCTGTAGGTGACATCTAGACATTAATTATTTTAAATTTTATTGGATTGGTACATATTGAGTCCAAAATCTAAGCCTCGATTTCAACGCTGTCTTATCTTAGGTAGGGTAAGTACTAATGCATCAGGAAATAAATAGGATACGTCTCTGTAGGCTTAACAAATATTTGCCAAGTGTGGCTTCAAAATGTTCTTTAGATCTACATTTTCTGGAGGAGAGAGGGAATGGAAGCATTAGAATAGTATTCCTACTTATTTGAGGTACCTAGCTGATGCATTTACTAATGCTGTTTGTTCAGTACTTACATATATTTTCTTGCAAATATAAATTGTTTATTGTTTTAGTTTTTAATGGCAAGTCTGGAAGGTAGCACTGCATGGATAACTCTCGTGTGGCAGCTTCCAGAAGGCTAGCTAGGGAGAAAATCTGTTGATAGGATTTCAGTAATACGGTGTGATTAACTGTGTGCTCTCCATTTCACTTAAGTTTTGGTTGGATGCAGGTCCCTAGTCTTGCACCTGGAGTGAATTTCCGTGCCAAAGGTCTACCGAGGTTATGCCACATCCTGTATTTATTCAAGAAAGGCCCCCTTCCTGTTACGTTCTGCTTCTGTGGTCCCTCGCCTTCCCCCTTTGTCCAGCCAGCTGTCATAGGGGTCTGGCTGCGTAGAGCAGTTTGCATCTTGCATCACGGTCTGAAACAGGAAGGAACAAGCCCTAGGGTTTGAATCCTAAATTGTAATGGGGATCGGTCTCAGGAACTGTTTGCCATCCACCTGAGAGCTGACGTTTGGAAGCTGTGTGTTAATCTGATATATCTCAAGGAGTATTACGTGCTTTGGGCTGTGCGGTTTGAGGAGAGAAGACGCATTCTCTGGTTCAAATGCAGACGAAGTAACCAACCTCCGTAGTGTAGGATGAGAGGAGTGCTGCCAGCGAGGAAGTGGACTTCTGCTGCCTGTGATTGTCGGGTGGCAGTCTGTGAGTGACGAGGTGCCATCTGTGAGGGGTGTACGGGCGGCTGTCACACAGTCACTGTTGAAGAAAGACTGTTCTGTGTAGGAGATGAATACTGCCCTGGATGACAAAGCTGCAGAATCACAGGATTTTTTTTTTCATTTGTATTATATGCATAGACTGGCAGAAAAAGCATTTGTTTCAATGTAGATTTTGCACATTAGAAAAAAGCAATGTAGAAAGTAACGTGCTGTGTCTGAAAACCGTGTGTGTATACATGTACATAGACAATTTTTGTCAACCCTGTTTTCTAGGAAATGTACGGTTTGACTAATTTCCAAAGGCTAGTTGAAATTTAGGTTGTTCGGGAATGTGCATTTGGTAAAGGCCTTGAAAACTCCTCAGCGTGTTGCTGTGTGTTTGTCATGATCTGACATCGCAGTGAGATGAATTGCCTGCTCCGCTACCGGTTACTTTGGAAAGTGGAGAATTGGCAGTGAGGTATGCAGTTTGCTCCTCTCTATTCCCCAGTGTTTATGAAGTATGAAGGGAAGTAGAGACTTCTAATCATGAAAATAAGACCCTTTATTGAGTACAAATGGCTATTCTGCTTGTAGCCGGGAGGTGATCCAGAGGCCTCAATTTGTAATGGTCTTTGCTTATAAATGGCTTTAATGTTCCGCACATGATGATTCACATACAGGCATTTGGGGGTTTGTTCCTCAAAGCAGCATAAAACACCACAGGTGAAAGTAAGAGAAAATGGTAAGTACAGGTGATGCTTGCCTGAAATTGATGCCACCTGAAAAGACAGCTAAATAAAAGATGGTTACAATAGTCCATTTTAATCATGGCAGCTGCTGTTCTTGTTAATTAATTAGAACTGCAGCTTCCCAGGGAGACTGCTCTGTGGATTCCCCCCTGCTCCCTTGGTACTCTGTATTCCTGTTGGCTGCAGATGAAGACATTTATTATTGGCCACATGTGGCTGCGGAGATGTTTGGTGTCTCTCTTTGACTGGGGACTGAGTAGCAGAGAAGCAAGGATAGCTCTGTGGTTTCACCCCCACTGCCTGGGGATTATTTGACTGCTGGAGCAGTGACAACACTCTCAAGGCTTCTGTAAATTGTACTGGCTGCTTGCAAGGTGCTGTTCCCTCAGCAGCGACACTCACACCACCCCAGGTCCAACTCAGTTTATTGTGAGAACATCAGCCTCCTTGCCTTTCCAAGTGCTACTGGGTCACTGCAGAAAACTGGAATTGTCCAGGAGCTGGTTTAAGTACTTTCTTGTGATGCAAAAGGACAGTTATGGCCTTGCATGATTTCAAGCCCTCTCCTGCAATTATGCAGGATGGGGACTTAATTTTCTGCTCCAGAGATTTACCTCTTGTGCCAGTCTAGAGTAGGGTTTTCAGACAGACCTGGAATAAGTCTCACTTATCAAATGACTTGGAGTGATGAATTTTGGCCACCGTGCAAATGAAGTGGGAAACTTTGTGAGAAGTTTGCTGAAGGGTCGGGTGAGAATGGCCTTAATCCACGAAGAGCCATAACTGGTAGGCATGATCTCAAAGCTGCTTTTGCATTTGATAGGTATTGAAAGGGATTTTAGTGCCCTGGAAGCAGAGTTCTTTGCTAAAACTGGCTTGGGAAGGTCCTGACTTGAGTCATACTTGGGTCTCTTTTTTCAAACTTTTAGCTTTTGTTACTTTGTATGTACGTACTGAATGAGTTTCGTGGTCTGTTTTCAATGTTCTTGAAGACTTGGCAGCTTTTGTTTTCACGTTATGGCACATTTAATCTTCAAGGATATCTAAGATTTGTAATTCTTTTGGCTTCATGGGGTCCAGTAGAGTTTTGGAAATAGCTGATAATGTTACAGAACACTTTGTCTATGTATACTGACTGGTTTGAACCTCTCAGGACATCTCTAGTGATCTTTTTCTTGTTGTTTTTGCAGATGATTCTGCAGACGTTGGTGAAGAGGACAGCTTCTTGGGTCAGACCACTGCGAGCCCAAATCCACCACAGACTTTCAACTATTTCTCTCAAGTACCTAGCAGCAGCGATCCCTTTGGAAGCATTGGACAGCCGCCCCTAACAACTGTTGCACCGCCTGCTGGAGCGCCGGCCTTCTCCAGGCCTCCGGCTTCCCTTCCGCTTGGGTCTGGGCCACAGGATGGGCAAAATGCCTTCTCACCGCACGTTCCCAAGTCCCAGGCCTCTTACGGCGCACCACCTGCTTCACAGGGGGGAATGGCGGCTTACCAGACTCCTCAGCAGAGCTGTCCCCCACCTGCAAATGTTTCTGCTCTCCCCCACGGCACGTCTCCGCAGGGGTATAACCCTTACCGCCACACCACCCTGAGCAGCAGAGCTAACCCCTACCTTACTCCGCCGCAGCTGCAGCAGAGTCCTACGCCAGGCCAAGCTGCTCACCCGCCGTCCTCTGTACCACCTGTGCAGATGTACCAGACACCTCCGGGGTCATTGACGCAGGTAAGGAACTTGCTCCTGACACGGTGGAACCAGAATATAACAATTTCAGACGCTTTCCTGTCTGAATTGCTTATCTTACCTTAAAGATTCCCCAAACCCACCCCATTCCCCAAAAAGGAAAAAGCAACAACAACAAAAACAAAGCAAAAGGAAAGAAAAAAAAAAAGACCAGAAGAGTCTTGAACTATTTCCTATAGCAAAATCTTTTAACAGGAACTAGCCTGGAACTATTGCTGTAGGAAAACATCCCGATCTTTGAAGTGAATGTACCCTGGTGCTGTAGGTATGTGAGCCTCTGACTTCAGGAACAAAGCCAGGTTATGAAGTTCTGTTGCTTGTTCCAGTCTGTTACCACACTTTGCTGCTGTTTCAGCTGTGCTAGTTCATTGTTTGTGCCTCTGATGTAAATCAGATCATTAAGCTCTCACAAAATATGAGCAGAAAATACCTTTTCAAGCTGATTTTGCTGGTGAAGCCGGTGCTTTCTGAAGTTATGGTCCAAGTCACGCAAATTATCAGCAAGATTTTTGAAACACACTGGTCAAGGATTGTGTGTGATGTAAAGCATTAATCTCCATCCTTTATTACCTTTGTAATATCATTGTTAGAGTAATGTGAATGTGTTAGTAATAACCTGACAAGTTCTCCATAGACCAAGATGACAAAAATCGTTTTTATTTTGCCTGAGCTTTCTGGCTGTTATTGCAAGTAAGGAACAGAGAGATTATATAGTGGCAATAAACATAGCAAAGGCAGCAAAACCTGAACAACCAGGAGTTTAAAAGAATTTCAGGACTTCTTTCTACTTGATTTTACGTATTGTTTGTTATGTTTGTTTATTTGAAGGTATTGGCCAAAGCAGTTTTTACTGCTGACATCACTTGCCATTAACTGTACTGAGATGTTTGTACAATTTGTATGCCATCAGCACTGCGTAAACTATAGTCCTTTCAAAATCAGTTACTTGGATCACTGAGGCTATGCTGAGGTTTAAAACCTGCATTTCCTGATCGTTTTGCAGGAAGAGAGCTCTTACTGAGGGTAGTCCTTGTTAAAATCAATTATTCTTTATGCAAAAATGTTAAATATGTTCTTCTCATTAATCATTTACACGTAATATGTTTTCATTGTCAGATCTGGTGGCTGTCAGAAGTAAGGTCAGCCTGAGTTTTGAAAGCATAAGAGAATAGTTTACATTTTACTGTCTTTAAGTAAGCAAGGTGCTAGACTGTAACAGCTTTCAACAGTATATGTGGGAAGAAAATTCACATCCATTAATTGGTAACGTGTAAGTTTTGGACAACGTAACAGAGTGGACAACTTGTCTGTAACATTTTTTGATTAAAAGATAATGTTCTTGGAAAATATGTTAGAAATAAAGGCTCAGAACGCCCTTTGTAAGATAAATCAGTTATGTAAAAAAGCAACCGTACAGGGTTGAGGGGCTAACAATGTATTTTCAGTTTCCCCAGCCTCAGTCGCAGCTCCCCGCTCCCAGGCCGGCGGGTCCACTGGTCCCGGCACCTCCTGTTCTGCTGCAGAACCAATATGAGCCTGTTCAGCCCCACTGGTTCTACTGTAAGGAAGTGGAGGACAAGCAAGTATGGATGCCATTCAGCCTTCTGGATTCTGCAAAACTAGAGGAAGTCTATAATTCTGGTAGGTTGTGAACATTTTAATTGTATCCTCAGAGGTGAGCGAAAGAAACTAGACAGAAGATACTAATGTCACTTGCGTATGAAAGAATGACATGGCAGTAAGGAGTAATGTTAGTGTATATCTCAAAGATCTGTTATGTGACGCTTACTGTGAATAAATTGTGGCAAATTATCTGTTGCTCGATGCTGTCAGTGTGAAGATGTACATCCCTAATGGATATCGCATTTTCACATGTACTACTTATCATTTTCTCATTCCTTTTTCGTTAAAACCGTGCCAACACTGGAGTAAATATTATGATTTGGGAGTCGTTTAAAGCTTGTGTGTGGTTGTGTGTATGTGTCTGTGGACATACAGAGCATATGGAAGCATTTTAGTAGCTACACATTGGTTGCCTGGGAGTCTGAACCTTCTCTTCCATAATATAAATATCTGTCTTAATGTCTTATTATTGAGAAAGAGAGAAAAAAGAGTGCCTACGTTAGGATTGTAACTGAGCGTGGCTTTTGTGTCACAGTCCAGCCTGATCCTGAGAGCGTGGTGCTGAGCACTGACGGGGGACGCTATGATGTGTACCTGTATGACAGAATGAGGAAAGCTGTCTACTGGGACGAAGAGCCTTCTGAAGTGAGACGGTGCATGTGGTTTTATAAGGGAGACAAGGACAGTCGCTTTATTCCTTACACTGAGGATTTCAGTGATAAGCTAGAGGTTAGTATTACTTTAGCATAAACTTCATGAAGAACTTGGAAGTAATTCGTGTTTGTGACCTTAGAATTACCTCCTTTTGTTTCATTACAATGACTTCCCAAATGTGCTTTCTGAAACATGGTTAAGCAAATCCTGGGAAGTGGAGTGGCTAGGAAACTGCATTTCTCACGTGCAGGTCTTGCAGTGCTCTTGCCTAAAATCGACTTGTGTAGTGCTTCACCTGTGACACTTTTGAATAAATAAACCTATGTAAATTATGACCTTAACATTACAGCTAATACACAGGGCCAAAACTAATCCGTCTGAGAAGGTGTGCTGATTTCATGTAACTTGTTTTCTGTTGCAGGCAGAATATAAAAGGGCTGTAACTACAAATCAATGGCACCGTCGACTTGAATTTCCAAATGGGGAGACAATTGTTATGCATAATCCCAAGGTAATATGTTCTGGCAATTGGTTCTCACAGAATGCATCAGGGGTGAATGCACGCGTGGACGAGAGCATGAAGTGAATGCGGTGTTAGTCTTGCTTGAAATTTGCTTGTTTATTGTTTTGGATATGTGTGTATTAAAGATGATAATGCTTATAGAAACTGAACTCCTGCTTGATTCTGTGTGCTGTCACAGGATTAAAAGTGCTTTCTGAAATCTAGAAAGAAAAAGGGTGTAGATTAGTTGAAATACTTACTAAGCATAACTGGCAGCAAACAGGAGGCAATTTAAATTACTTTAACCTCAGACTATCTGTACCAAATGGAAGGTAATTAAAACAAAGAGCTTTCATGTGGGGAAAGGCATTAATCTAATGAAGGAAATTACTTTGCATATCGAAGTCATGAGAAGTCTTCCACTGCAGCTATTTTTAGGCCATGAGAAAGTAGAATAGGAGTTAAACTCAACGATCCTTGTGGGTCCCTTCCAACTCGGGATATTCTATGATTCTAGAATAACTTTAAAGCTTTTTTTTTATACTATAACTGTTCTGCTGGTAGTCTCTTGTGATTAAACTGTGGACTTCAGCCTTATTGACTAGTGTTGTTAACTGTTCCCTTATCACAGATGCAATAATAAATGAAATTGAAAATAATAAAAAATCAGGGTTGTTCCTACATTAACCACACGTTAATGTAGGTTTAGAAATTTCATCCAGTAATAACCCTAGAGAAGAAGCACTTAAACCACTTAGTTTCAGACTGTACCAAGCCAGTGTAAGTCTTATGAAGAGTCATGCTATGGAATTCATCACTTTTTAGGGTTTCTAGGTTATTTCAAATGTTTTCCTTTCCTGAAAAGTACTGCTCACTTTTTTGCCTTGAGATAGAATAATTGTAAATAGTGGTCAGCTTCTTTACAAAAAAATAGTCATCTGCTAAGGAACAGTAGGCACTGGAGTCCAGGAAAGAGGACCCTGAATAATACTCGCCTGAGGAATTAAAATTGTTCAGAATCACTGAGCAAGCCAGCACCTTCAGCTAGTGGTTACTTTAAGTCATGTGGTTGCTTTTCAAAATAATGAAAATTATCTGTGTTATTTCGCAGTCTGGCTTAGAGGAAGCTGTGTGGAATAGTCCATGGGGTTTTGTAAGACTTTTTTTTTCATGTGTGCTAACTGAAGAAATCATTTGAGCTTCATATGCAAGTCAAGCAATCAAACAAAAAGCATGTTAAACCACGCAATGCTTCTAGACTACCAACACAAATCATATATGTCTTTTGTATTTATAATCGGAAAATGTGTTCTTTTCCAGGTCATAGTTCAGTTCCAACCTTCTGCCACGCCAGATGAATGGGGCACCACTCAAGATGGTCAGGCAAGACCAAGGGTAGTAAAACGTGGAATTGATGATGACCACGATGACATTCCCGATGGTATGTGATTAGTGCGTGGGGGTCTGCAGCTTCAGCTGTCAGTTCGGTTCAGTTCAGGAGCTGGACAGGAGCGGGTGGAGCAGCGGTGCACTGTTTGTGTCTAGAGACTAAAGGTTAAGGTTGCTCCTTCATCTGAGCTGCTTGCAAGAGGTTATTTGGTGCCGTTTTCTGATCATAGCAGTCTTGTGGGCTGCGTGGTTTCCTGACCTCACGCTGTGCAATAGGTGTTAGGGAGCAAGTAAGGTAGCTTGATTCTAAGCTTCACTGCTGCAGTAAATGTTGGCACTCAGAATTTTTCCTTTTCTCTCTCTCCAGGAGAAATGGCCCAAATTGACCACCTAGTATTTATGGTTCATGGCATAGGTCCTGTATGTGACTTGAGATTTAGAAGCATTGTTGAATGTGGTAAGTTTTTCCTTGTTTAGTTGGCAGTTTTATTCTTAACTGTTTAAAAGTAGATCTCTTAATCAAATAAAGATGTCTTCAAAAAATATATATATGAAAAGGTTTTTACTGTTAAGTTCAATTTCTGGTAGGGTTTTTTTCCCCAGCTATTTTCCAAAAGTAGAATCTGTTTTGTCAAATTTTCAACTTTGATTGTTGCTATGAATTCCTCAGTATTAGACTTGCAGAGTGGTGGTTTTTGGTTATTGTTGTTTGTGTGTTTTTAAAATACTCTAGGACTATTGAGTGAATTAAGAAGGCAATGTCTGGTCATGAAGTAAAAATGCATTTTTTGTGACTTCTAAATGAAGCTTACTAAAAAGACAATTGAAAAAAAAATCTTTCTTATAGCTACAGAAGTAATATTTGCAAAAATTTTTCCGCTTTGCCATTTTCTTCATTTGTATTTTGATTGTTTGTTGAAATTGGGGGAGGGAAAGAGAATACCTGTAATTTTGTGTTATTTGAGCACTGCTACCACTGGATTTTCATGACTTTGCTTCTCTACAGTTGATGATTTTAGGACTGTTTCTCTGAAGTTGTTACAGACTCACTTCAAGAAATCTTTAGAGGAACGTAAAGTGAGCAGGGTGGAATTCCTCCCCGTTCACTGGCATAGCTCTCTGCATGGAGACGCAACAGGTGTAGACAGGTGAGTACATTGTTTATTGTCTCAGAGAAGTAAATAGAGAAGTTAATACGCTTGTTAGGCTAGATGAATAAATGTATGACTGGGTCACAAAAAGAATCACAATTTGTTTTGTAATTGACACTTTGATGGAGAGGACAGTTTTCTCTCTGGTACCTTTCTGCAGTCTCATTAAGTCAGACTGTAGGAGCCCTCAGGGTGCTCTTTCTGAGGAAGCCCTTTGTCTCCCTTGAGTAGTACCTGGATTATGACTAGGCAGTTGAACTGAGGTTTCTGTTTGTTTTTTAAAATAGTATCTGTATTTGGATAGAAGTGTTACAGAATTTTAAAATCTATTTTTAAATGTTTCCTGGTGCTTGACCTTTCTAGCTATTTTCTCTTGCTCAAATATTGGGAATTAGTGGTTGCAGGGGTAGGAACCTGCACCAGTTGGAGTGTGCTCTAGTGTTTAAGGCTCTCTATGCTGTTCTAGCTCAGTCCAAGTCATCTTGATTTTCTAGAGTCTTAGCCTTGTATTCTCATTGGAACCTTGCATTATCATGAGGAAGGATCCTCATTCTGTTAATTGAACCAGGCAATGCTAATAGAGGCATTCTCAGTTCTCTAATAATCCCATCGCAACTGCCTAAATCCAGACAGGTAGATAGTGTTGCCAATTTTTTTTCTCTCAAAAAGAATATTATGTTGCCTGTTACATTTATGGAAGCAGCTCGTTGTTTTTTGATAGGTATCTTTTGTTTGTTTTTAAGCTGTAAAAGTTCAAAAACGTGTTTGAACTGGGAGTGTACTGGCAAAAGTTAGAACTCAGGCTGATATAAAAGTACGGAGTTTGGAGTGTTTTGGAATGTACTTCAATATTAACCTGAGTTCCAACTTGCAAATCATCATGTCTTTCACTCCATTAAGGCCTCTCTTCCCCTCTTATACTTCCTTTCATCTTTAATTTTTGAGTGTTTTTGCACTTCTCTTACCAATCTTCTCGCAGAACTTCCCTGTGACATCAACGTTTGAAGAGAGAAGAGATTATTTCAGGCATCCATTCAGCCTGGAGGGTGGGGAAAGGGAGCCGTATCTTTATCAGATACGTCCTATCAGCAGAGTACACTGATGTATGAATATGCAATCGGGCCTGAAAGCTATATGCTTTTTAAAATGTCTGGAAAGAACATATCTGTGGTATTTAGACTGCAGCTTTAGAAACTGTTGTTTCAAAAGTTAATAAAGTACCTACCTGCATTTCTTTAAAGGCATTCATGCCTCTAATGCTTCTGTGTTACTAGGAACATAAAAAAAATCACTTTGCCGAGCATTGGACGGCTGCGCCACTTCACCAATGAGACACTCCTCGACATCCTGTTTTACAACAGCCCCACCTACTGTCAGACGATTGTGGATAAAGTAGGGATGGAAATGAACCGCTTGTACGCACTTTTCATGAGTCGCAACCCCGACTTCAAAGGGGGAGTCTCTGTGGCTGGACACAGCTTAGGTAATTATTTAGAAAACTCTTAGGATAAAACCAGCATTCCTACACTAAGGAAAATGGAACCTTTTGTTAAGCATAAGACTAAAGTTAGCTGATAGGCTGTGACTGTCTTCCAGAATACTGCTAACTAAAAATTAAGCACCACTCAATAGCTATGTTTATAAAGCTTTGTGAGAAGTTCATACTTCCTGGATACGTGTATATTTGTCCCTGCATTAGTGTTCTTCACGGAGACTTAATGTCTAATTTGTGTTTAAAAATTGATGGGTTATCTGGTGTCATGTTGGGTGGGCAACCTCCTTAGTAAAAGTAAAGCCATTTATATGGGTTTGGGCCAGGACTTTTCTTCCAGCTTGGTAAGCAGTCTAGGATGGTTAAGGAAAGGTAGTTTATACTGCATAAAGCTATTACACATAAGCAGATTTTGTTTGCTTTTTGCTGAGAATGGTCATGTTCCTGTGTGTGTTGGTTGGTAGTGTGTTGATCTCTTTTGATCAGTGTATACATCGCTGTTACCGCTGCATATAAACCCTGCTTTGTATTTAGGGACAGGAAAATCTAAAATTTTTCTTAAAGGAACTTTAATTCCTGTTTCCAGGTTCCTTAATTTTATTCGACATATTGTCTAACCAGAAGGACTTGGCTTCATCAGTAAATACGGGGGCTTTCTCTGGTGTTAATGGGACTGTAAAGGATATGGCTATTCATGATAAACAGGTACCTTGCATGCTAGTCTTTCACATCAAATAAATCTGATACTTTCAGCATCTATTTCTTATGCTGTTAGACTATTAGCTGGAACACTGTTGTGGGTTCTGATAGCGCATTTTGACATGTTAACAGTAACGTGCCATTTTGTAAACATTGTCAAGTATCAGTACAAGCTGTCTGCATCTCTCTGAAGTTCCAAATAGACCAGTCATGGGATTTGGTCATGAGCATCAGCTTTGACCCTTGTGGACACGTAACTTGGTCTTCACAGTACCTGAATGGTAGGGGAGATATGTAAGAAGGAAAGAATTTTATCTGTTGTCAAGCTTGATGTGGTAACCAGTTGTCTGATCATTAAATAAATAAATAGTTGTGAGTGTTGGAAAGCTCAAGAAACCTCTTGCCTCTCTTACTAATTTTTAAATATGTACTTTACTGGTCTATTAGTAGTAGAAAGTCTGTACCCTTCTTTACTAAAAATGAGCATAAATTAACAAAACTTATTTTATAATAATGTTTTTAAGAGAAAGTAATGAAATTTGCATTTATTTGTTGCATATTGGCTTTTCACTGTCCAATGATGTGACTCTTTCTTTGTTGTCCCATTAAGATGACTGAAGATACCAGTTCCTTGGGCTCCTCAATTACTACTTCTGGTGATGACCTTTGTGAGCCTGAAATAGACGACGATGTTCCTACTTTGCAGAAGACTCTGGAAATGCTTAGTTTATCAGACTATGCAAGCACATTTGAAAAGGAGCGAATTGACATGGAGTCTCTGGTACAGTAATGTTCAGTTGACTTACGGGGATTGACAGGGTGCAGATATTGTGGGTTTTGTTGTTTTTGTTTGTTTTTTTGTTTAGTGTACCATCAAGAATGAACGTAGTTGCAAAGGAAAAATAATTAATGCCTGACATGAAAAATAAATGTGATGTGACGTGGGTTTGTTTTTTCAGTTATGTTATGTCACTGTGTATCATGGATTTTTATTTTTTTGTAATTTCTGTAGCTTTATAAAATGATGTAACAAATTTATTTGATAATGAGGAATGATATATGTTACTAGAAAAGTTATAAAATATACTTTGTGTGTGTATATATATATATATATTTTTTTTTCTTAAGCTGATGTGCACAATCGACGACCTGAAGGAAATGGGGATACCTCTTGGACCAAGAAAGAAAATAGCCAATTTTGTAAAAGACAGAGCAGCCAAGCAGGTAAATATATTTTTCAGGAGTGAAACAGGGAGTTGTTGAGCAAAGGTAACTGACTTTCTTGCTGTGGAGTAGCTTCTGTACTTAACATGCTTTTTAGCATCATGAAAATATTAGAGGGCTTTTGATAACTGTGGGGAAAAAGTTTTTTTTTTTTTTTTTCCTGATTCTAAAACCTGTCTCAAAAGGAACAAAAGAGAGCAGCAGCAGAAAAGAAAGCAGTACTGGCTGCCACCCTCCAAACTCAAGAAGCTTCCCAGAAGGCAAAAGAGACAGTTACTTCTATTTCCCCTTCGGAGTCGGGTCAGCAGCACTCAAAGAGGAGGCTCCCAGTTGGTGCGTCTGTTTCTTCTGTGAACATTGACTATGAGTATTTTGAAGTTGGAACTGGCCAGGTGAGACTACATAAATTGAAATGATTAGTCTGCAACAATGTTGTCCTTCTTATTTGTTTGTTTATTTAAACATGTTGGTGACTTTGCCCTACTTAACTCTTGCGCAATGATCAAGGGATGTTTACGTAGAACTTTACACTTTGGAGGGAGGGAGGGAGGGAGGGCTGGGACCGTGGGTTAGATTACTGAAAAACAAAGCTATAACAAGGATGCCAGTACAATTATTATTTAAAAAAAAAAAAACACTTTCAGCAGCAAATGAGCTATAAAAAGGATTCTGTTCCAAAATCAAAAGTCTGTGAATGCCATGACACTGAAGGGCTCTGTGGCTGTATATTTAACATAGTAGCCTAAATTGGTCTATAGATGATGTTATACTTGTTTTACCTCAAACTTAACTCAGAAATCAAACCTCAAATGCTTCCTGTTCAAATAAACTTTTTAAAAATTTATTGCTTAATGTTTATATATCTCTATCTTTTGTAATTAGAGATTTTTAGAGAAGCATTTTAATACTATAGTGTTAAAATGTACTAGTACTATAGTATTAGTATGGGGGTGCAGCAGTGTAGCTGAAACCTCCTGGAGGTACTGTGAGCATGTGGTTGATTTAATACACATCTTGTTTTTCCTTCTTAGCTAAGCATGATATTAACTAGCTCGCAGTGCTGAGAAATTATTTGTCTAACTTCTGTCTGGTAGGTTTCAGTAGTTTACAATGCATTGGACTTTGAACCGGATATTTTCTTTGCTCTTGGTTCTCCTATTGGTGTGTTCCTTACTGTGCGAGGACTGGAAAAGATTGATGAAAACTACAGGCTTCCGACCTGCAAGGGTTTCTTCAATATTTATCATCCAGTGAGTAAGCAGTACTTTTGAGATTTGATTTTAGCTGATGCAGACAACAATATAGAATACTAAGTTAAAACCTCCTTTCCCCCTACATACATTTCTCAAAAGACCCTTTAAAAAAAAAAAAGACAGACCCATCTGTAATGTGTATTTCAGATATTTGTGATCTTTACAGCTAAAGTGAAATAGTGTTGGCTCATAAGTTCCATGCCTGTGAATAACTTCATGATATTTGTCCTGTTCATTTTGGAGCTTAAACAACATTTTTTTCATTAATTTCAATCTATTCTTGAAGATTTTGTAAAGTGCCTGTGTTTGAGCCACTTACCAGACTTTTCTTAGTTTCTAGGTTGATTCTGGAAAATGTTAAAAAACAGAATAAAAAAAAAAAATGTGAGTTTTGGAAATGCACTACATTTGTCCTCTTCCATCCTGTCTTGTTTAGGAATTAAACAGTGACAAGTTGGTAGAGATCGTTTCCCTGTTATGTTCTTCTCTTAGAACCTCTGTAGGAGAACAAGACCTAATTAGCTAATGAACCTACCTAATCTTACAACTAAACTAAATTTTCATGAACTGGGTTTCTGTAAAAATGAGAAACTTTTGAGAGAACAGAATTCTAAAATAGTTGACCTTCTCTACTAATTATATATAGGTGTTTTTTTCACTGAAATGTGATGGTTAGAATAAATTCTAAGATAACTAAATGTCAATCTGTTGTTTCTTAACAGCTGGATCCAGTAGCTTACAGGTTAGAACCAATGATCATTGAAGACTTGGATTTAAAACCAGTTCTTATTCCGCATCATAAAGGCAGAAAAAGGCTTCATCTAGGTAAAAAGAAAACTTATTTAATATATGGCTCTCACTCCTAACTTACTCATTTGATGCATTAGAATATTGCAAAATTTCAAGAGACTGGGGAGTGTTTCTTGATACGTGTCTCTGTGATCACTTGTTCTGTTCTTAATTTCTAAGAAAATGAGAATCAGAAACTAAATTTACTATGGTTTTTACCTTGTTCTAAATTACCTCCATGAGATGTTTAACCAGTCTTTTCAGTATTGGAAATGTTGATGAAAAAGGCAGTTCCATAGCTTGGTGGGCGGGGATCGGGTTTTTGTTGCTCGTGAGTACACATCAGATCAAGGTGATCTAAATTTTGCATACTTAGATAAGGAAAGTCAATTTTGCTGTTTATTTGACTGTCACTGCTGCAGAAGTTCTGAGCCATTGTGCAAGTGCCACCAGTATTGAATGGCACCTGACTCGCTGCTGACACATTTACTGAGCTGTAGCAGAATTACAGGCTAGAGTTGCCCTGGAGTGCTTCTGAAAATTCACTACTGCTGCAAGAGTCATTGGCAGCACTTCTGTTCTGCTCTGCTGGAGCTTGGGACTGGTCCCTCTGTACTTCAGTGTAGGGTGTCAGCAGGGATTGTGGGTGGTTGTGTTGAGGGATTGGCTGGGGTAGATAGTGTTGTGGACCCTTCAGAACCTGCTCTGGGACCGTTTCCTGTGACAGTAGGTGTTGACTCCTTGACTCATACAGTGAGAAACTAATTGTACACTAATTATATTTCATCTAATCTTTTCCAGTGGAGTAGAGATACAAGAAACACATGTTCATGACGTAGCTTTCTTCTGATAAATGGGATGTTTGTTGAATGGAGTTTAATCATTCTGGTTTTAGTTTAAGATTTTAAATCCTCCTACTGTGGCGTTCTTTTCAGAGTTGAAAGACTCTCTCTCTCGTATGGGATCTGATCTGAAACAGGGTTTTATTAGTTCTTTGAAGAGTGCCTGGCAGACCCTTAATGAATTTGCACGTGCTCATACGTCTTCAACTCAGCTACAAGCAGAACTGGAGAAAGTAGCTAACCAGATTAAAGAGGAAGAAGAAAAGCAGGTGGTAGAAGGTATGTGGGCACATTTCTGGTTTCATAATTTATTGTTCTCAAATTAGTAGAAACTTGAGTACCCTAGCACATGTTTGCTGCTGCTTTTCCCGACCCTATTAAGGAGGCCTATGTGTTTTTGGAGCATTGATGTTAAATATAAGATCTACTGTGTATTTTTTTTTTCCTTTTAGGAAAGGAAACATTGACAGCTTTTATTGAAGGGCTTGAGTTTGTCTAACCTTTTAACTTTCCAGTAGAAAAGTTTTGATCTGGCAGGTTTCCAGATCAATTGTTTTCTTTCCTCTCAGGACAACTTAATACAAATAAATATTTATTTCTGGGATTTATTTCTGGGATTTATTCTCTTTAGTAATCTTCTGCTGAGTTGTGGGATGAGTTGAGAAGCATTCAAGTACGTTCTCTAACAAGGGAAAAAATGGCATTGAGGAAAATCTGCATGGGTCAGATATAAATGCTGTCCCTGGTTATAACAAAAGCAGGCTTCCTGGTCGCGAATTATCTGTCAATGCTTAATAATGCTGGCTTTGTCTATACTTACAAAGGAAAAAAAACATACCTTGTGGTTGAAGTTGAGGATAGTGATTGACTCTGTTCTAGCGGGTTGTAAATATATATATATATATATTTATATAAAATTTCAAAATATTTGTTTGTGGAGTGACTGGATCAGTCTGTGCACAAACAGTGAGGTTTATTTTTTAAATGGTTTAGCTGTTCCTTTATGTGGGCTTTCTTCAAACAAACTCTGTTTAAACTGCTATGAAAGAAATAAGCTTATAGTTCCAGTAGATTTCTGATTATGCAGTGATGTGCTAGTCAGTTAAATTTGTCCTATTGCAAGCACTTGGAAATTATAATGGGGAAAATGAGTGATATTTCTTGATTGTAATCAAGCAGGCTGTGGTTGAAAATAGTTGAAATCTTGAAATCTGTAATTGTAGCCGAAAAGATCACTGAAAGTCCAGACCCTCCAAAAGATGAGGATTTTTCAGTGAAGGTTGGAATGCTGAATGGAGGACGTCGCATTGACTACGTTCTACAAGAAAAACCAATAGAAAGCTTCAATGAATACCTTTTTGCTTTACAGAGTCATTTGTGCTACTGGTAAGAGGAAATATGCGTGATTCTATAAATACTACTTTCCTGATGTAATTGTCTGCGTTTAAATGTCAAAAATTATGCCCTAATGCATAATTGGAGTACATTTTGACAAAAATAGCTGTGTTTTTATACCCAAATATGTTTTCAGACTTGTTCCAGGTGTCAGTGTATGCACGTGATTTAGGAGACCTGAATTTTCTGGGTCTCTGTAGTATTTGAAACTTTTTTGAAAAGATGGCTGTCCAGTTGGACATGAGGTCCTCATCACTTAATTCTGAAATAATCTCATGTTTGGAAGAGGTGGTTTTCCCACTCAAGCATACTGCGGGGATAAATTTGTTATACTCTGGATGGTCAAGTATTATATGATTGAGACATTCAAGTATGAAAACAAACGGACTGTCCAGGAATGTTAGTGTCAAGATGTCCCACCTAGATGTTACTGGATTAGCTAGTTTCATTTCAAATAGAACTATGTGTTAGCACAAAGTAAACAAATCTATGGTCCTGTTTGCAATTAAGACATTTGCATACAGGTCTGTTAACTTTAAAATTCAAAATATGTAACTTTAGCTACAATCATTTTCAAAACAAGGAGAGCTTGGTGAATATTTTTCCAACTGAAAGTGTGGTCAGGCACTGGGACAGGCTCACTGATCCTGCTGGAGTTCAAGGAGCGTTTGGACATTGCCCTCAGGCATAGGGCCTGATTTTTGGGGGATCCTGTGTGGAGCCAGGAGTTGGACTCAATGACCCTTGGGGGTCCATTCCAGCTCAGGATATTCTGTGATTCTATGAACTGTAGTTTTTCAAATAAAACCATTTGTGAAGGAATTGTATTAGGTTACAATGCTTTACAAAAGTTTATTACCTCTTCATGTTCAAGTAAAATTGCTGGATATGCAATCCACCATTGCCTTATCTGGATTTGGATTTACTTATTTTTAAGTGAATAAGTTGCAAATGGAGAAAGTTGTGATTCCTTTTATAGGAGTAGAAGTTACTGTTGACCTGTTGTGTTTGCCATTGTGCAGTGAGTTGTCTTTTTTTTTTTTTATTGGTATGTTGTCTTATGCATTCTATTGCTGCCATAAAATTAAGCACGCATGAACATACACAAGATGGGGAATGGTAGAACAAAGGGTATGCAAACAGTATTTGGCAACATGACAACGCACCTTTATACATAATAAGCTTGATTATCAGTTGCTGACCTAAACAAAATGATACTGGTGAAGGGTCTGTGTGTGTGACTTTTTTGTCTTTAAGTAAACAAAACACTAGTCTCTTTCTGAGTTGAGCAGGTGCTGTACAAGGGGTGCTCTGTTTTTTAAAATAATTTTAAGGTATTTATTTCCAATATTGAATAATTTTCAGAGGTAGGCACGTTTTCAGAGGGTAAAATACGGAATTTGAAGGCGTTACCTGCAGGGGCTTATTAAGGTCAGTATCAAGGCTGCAGTGCTGCTGAGCACTGTGCTCTGGCAGAGCTCCCTGAGCAGTCGGTGACCCAGTGGTGGCAGTGCTGTCTCACAGGTGGAGTTGAAGGAATGGGAGCTTTATTCCACCAGGTGGCAGCCAATCATTTCCAGGTTTTAAAAACTGGCTCCCCATTTTCTTTTTTCCCCCCCTTAGTTCATGACCCAAATTTGTGATTTTTTAATTTGTTTTGTTTTGAGGAGGGTGGTGAGGAATGCCCGTAATTAAACTGCATTGCAGAGAATGGAGCTTCCACGTTGATCCCTCTGCTCACTTGTTTTCATGCTTGTTAAATAGCAGAGACCATCAAGAAATGTAGCTGCCATATCCAGATTCAACTATGCAAAATGTCTGTAGACCCTTAGCTTGCATGTTGAATTCTGTATTTGTTCTCTGTGAATGATGTTCTTCACATTTGGAGCATTGCAGTTCCGACCATCTAAATCTTTGCTGTCTCCCTATATAACTTCTTTTAAAAGCAATGAGGTGTTATTCATAGAATCACAGAATGGCTTGGGTTGGAAGGGACCCTGAAGATCATCTAGTTCTAAGGCCTCTGCCATGGGCAGGGATGCCAAAATTTATTATTTTGTCTGATATTTTTATTATTTAATAATAATGTTGTTATTATCTAACAACTCGTGCAGCTTGGAACTTTGTTAAAACTTGCCCATTAAGAAGGGAGGTAAAACAACTTGGAAGCATGGCACTTGAATTACATTAATCTTTAGATGTTTTGAGAAATTCCTTTTTTTTTTTTTGGTGATGGTAGTAAGGAGGAGAAGATGGCTATGGATATTTACTACAGCCTTGGCTATGTCTATTTAATCTATCTTATTTACAAGAAGGTGTCAGCCAGTTAGGAGAGAAATAGTAGAATTTTGCTGATAGAAAGCTGAATTTTGACATTGGAGTGGTAGATGCAGTGGAGTAAGTAAAATAGGAAAGTTTTGACAAGCTGGTGGAATATATTCAGGAGCCCATGGCAGACAAACAGCAATACGATATTTGAGACAAGTGAGTAACATCAAAGAAGTGTATAGAGAGGGGAATTTCAAGTTCCAGCATAAGAAGTGTTAGGGAGGACAAGGTGGGGGAAAATACCTTAGTAAAAGGTAAACATGTAGGCTAGGGATAACAGCAGAGGTGATGTAAAAACGGATGAAGAATTGTGGTTCAATAAGGAAGTTGGTAGAGCTAAGGCCACGGTCCCAAAAGAGAGGGACAAGGGTGATAGTTAATGCAAACAGTTTGGAAAACTGGGGTGGGATGAAGTATGCTTTACAAGAGTTAGAATATGGGCCATACCAAATTAACACTTTTTTTTTTAATGCTCCATAGGGCATCTGAAGACACTGCCTTGCTGTTTCTCAAAGAAATATACAGGACTATGAATATCAATCCTGAGCAGCCGCAACATTGATGTATGGGTACATGAATTTGTAAGTTTGTTCTAATATGACTTATGTATTCATATCAAACTCACCTGCAGCTTAGATCTTTTTACTTTCCCCTTTTCCTCTGAAATGTAAACTATGAAGCAGTTAACTGCAGAGTGCATGATTTTGATTGAAAAAAACATTTCTATTTTTAAATGCAAGGGAAGTCTTAGAGTACTCCCTTCCCTTCACAAAAGGTGTTTGATACAGTTCTTGGTATGATGTGATAATTGCCAGTACAACTCTAAAACGCAGTCTGTCTTTATTCTGTTGTTTCTTCCTTAGTCTAGCTCTTCAGTGAATGTTCAAGTATAGTAAAACTTGGAGATACTGGATATGATGAAATTTCATTTACAGTGCAGTAGATTGAAGAGCACTAAGAGTGTTCTAGTGTTGTAATACGCAGTTGTAATATTGGTTGACCAACTGCTCACATGTATGCCAGGGAAAAGTCACTTCTCACCTAAGAAGCTGTTAAAATTGATATTGATAAACTAATGAACGAGACCTTTACTGGTATCCCTTTATGCTTGTATAGCTAAGAATTTCAGCAGAACAAATGAGATGTGGTAGCATGGAATTTGGTTCACTTTGAAATAAAATTAAATGCACCGCATAATTGAGCGTCTTAAATGTGAAATATACTTGCAGGTATTTTTATTTTAAGGTGCGTGTTTCCTAGCTAAGGATCTGTGCTGTACCACTTTGCATCACTGGATGTGGTAGAGAAGACTGTATTCTCTTTTGAAAGGCAAGGGGCAAGAAATACGCACTGTGTTGCCTTTTTTGGAATTGTACAACAAGATAGTTTCTGATGTATTTCTCCATTTTTCAGAAGAACTGATAGCATCAAGGTACATAAATACCTGACATGAAGAGAAATATTTGACTTTTCAGAGGGACATTCTAGATATCTTTACTGTACCACGTTAGTAGTCTTCTGTAACAGAATGCGTCTGATGGCCAGGTGATGGCATCTTTTTTTTAAATGAAATGTTGTAGCTGATCAGGTGTTATTTTTATTTAGCGTGGCTAAATAGTAGGAAGAAGACGCTGGCAGCACATCTTTGACAATAGTGCATCAGTTATCACAATGGCTTTTGCAGACTCTCAAGTCATAGCTGCGCAATTTTTCTTTGCTTTTGTTTCTTTATGACAGCTTAGGGTGAAATTGTATGGAACTCACTGATACAGAAATAATGTTCTATCTCAATTGGGGGGCATGGGATGTAGTAATTTATCACTACAAAACCAGAAGTGGATTTGTTGCTTAGCTTCAGCAGACACTGGGATAATTGTATTTTCGAGAACACCACAGTTGGAAGATAGTTTAGCAGGATGTCACGCAAGAAAGCACAGTCAAGGATGTCTGTGCAGCTGTAATACCATTAGGAATCACTCAGAACTTCTCTTAGCTCTTGCTTGATTGTACAGCACTTGAGGCTAGCATTCAGATCCCACAAGTTTGAATGGGAGGGCATCTAGGGCCCCCTGGGATGCACGTAATGAAAAGCAGTATCTTGGGAAGGCTGCGCACTGCAAGACCAGGATCCTTTTTTACATAAGGAGAAACATCTCTGCATCCATTGTGTAAAATATTCTTGTGTAAGTATTCTGCAGTAGGAAAAAAGGAAAATTGCAATCAGGAAAATTACAACCTGCGCAATCAGGTGGGGTTGGCCTCCTTCATGTGAAGGATGAATCTTGTAAGCAAAAAGAGGAGGTAGGGGACCAGATCTAACGTACAGCATCTGTTGCACAGTATGTTTGTATAGTCTTCTGTCCTGGGATGTTTTTTTCCTTGAAATCTGTTGGTAACTTACTCTTAATTAGGTCAAGTCGGTAGTGTTTTCTATCTCAGCTAAAATTACATACGAGAAGAATATGTTGCACTAGCAATTGGTGAGTAGCCACCAGTATTTATTTGCTTCTACTCACTGATAAAATAGTACTAAAGGTATTTCACCTGTTTTTGGGTTGGGGTGGGGTGGAATACAGCAGCGTTTTAAAGCTCTGATGTATAAACTAAGTACTTCTGTCTCTGAATACAGTAGGATAACTTAGAACCATAAGTAAAGAATCTAGTAGTTTATTGAAATGTGTAGTGAATGATATCCTATGAGCAGTTGTAAGCTCTTTCTCTTTATAATTTTAATTGCCTGTTTGTGTACACAAAAAGTAGGCTTAAGGAGATTTTTATGTTTAAAAACTGATCAAAAAGGATGATGGATTTTTTTGATCTTTTTGACTCGTATTGAATTTGAGTATTTTATTTTATTAGTACTACTACAGGAATTCAAAACTTGATATCTTCACATTTCCCTTATGTACACGTTTTATTTTCTCTGCACAGCCATACCTGTTGGCCTGACAGATCTGCTGAAAAACATTTCGAAGAACGTCTAGTATTTTCATAGTCAGAGGTGACGGGATGAGCACCAGACTCTTTTCCTGCAGTCCAGAACTCGCTCGGATTCTGCCTTCCTGTGTCACTTCAAGCAAACTTCTGAAAAGATCAGCACCGTCATTCAAGAGACGGCTGGAATGACACGATTTTGATCTTATCAGTTTAATTGTACAGTTGCCAAATATAAAGTGATCGTTGAAGAGGTTCTTTGGCATGCAAATCATTACTTCTCTCCTTCCTTCTATCTCAGCTGGCTGTCAAACGTGCTTTGTCTATCAAGGCAGCATGTCCTTATTGAAAAGGACTTGTTGAGAAACAGCAATAATCTGCTTTTCTTGACACGTTTGTTGGTCCACCTTTTAATAATGAAATGTGAACTGTAGTTATAACCATCTTTAACACAGATGACACAAAGCTGTTCCTATTTACTAAAAACTAGCAACCAGAATCATTTTCTTACTATTGTAAGTGTTATGGAGATTTTATAAAGACCTTTTTAAGCCTCTGTTATGAGTTTTATTATTTTTAAAGTAGAAATGAATCTTTGATTTTGAAAACGTTAGAAGTTTGTTACAGCTAGTTCAGTGTTCACACTTCCTGAAATGAAGAACAATTTAAAATAACATTTTGGTCTAGTAATTAATGTAATTTTAGTGAAACTAGGCTGCAGCTGTGAGAACTAAAATACTTACCTTGACCTTGCAGTTTAATATCTCAAAATAGTAAATGTAAATACAGGAATCTGAAGCTTGGAGGTGCTAGATAACAATCTAGGTTGAGAGCATCAGTCCAGGCTTATTTATCACTTAATGAAGTTGAGATGAGTTGGGTAGCATGAAATCCTTTGAATTTGTGTCTCTGAATACTGAGCTTCTGTAGCTTTCTTCTAGCTTCAACTTACATGCAAATTGTGGCTTTTCATAATGTTAATGACTTAACCTTACTACTGACTATTTGCTTCTGTTATTGCAGTAAATGCATTTTGAAATGCAATATTTTTTTCGTAGTATATGTAAAATACACATTCTTGTGTATATATTTTGGTTATTATAATTAAAAATACCTTACTTCCCGTGGCTCTTTACAGCAAAGTTTCCTATTTCATCACAGAGTAGGCTGGAAAGGACCTCTGGAGAGGTTCCTTAGTCCAACTCCCCTGCTCAAAGCAGGGTCAGCTTAAATCATATGGCTTGGGGCCTTGTTCAAAGACAGTGATCCATCACTTCTCTGGGCCTTATTCTTATGTTTACTGCTATCGCTATTTTTTTCTAATATATAATTGTGATTTCCCAGGTGGAGCTTGTCTGTTGCCTGTTGTCTTTTTGTTGTGCATCTCTAAGAATAGTCTGTCCCCCTTTTCTCTATCCTCACATGAGATAGTTGAGGACGAAAATGTGATTTTCCTGTTTGGCTTCTCAACCCTTTCCTTGACATCTCCTTTCACGCAATGTGCTGTGGCCTTGTGGCCATCTTGGTGTTCCCACTGGACTTGCTTAAGTTTGTCAAAGTCTGTCTTGTTCTGGGAGGCAAGTTTGTCAAAGGAAGTTTTTTCTTTAAGAACAACATATTTTGTGTCTTTTTAGACCTTTGAAGACCCAAGTTTTGTGAGCCTCACCATCTGCTTTATTAGATAGAATTGAAATTAATATTAATAATATATATATAAATAATTATAATATATATAAAGCAACAAACCCTCAAGCAAACAAAAACAAAACAGTGGCCTCATTTTCATCTTGGGTATCACGAGGATGGATTTTTCAGCTCTGTGTAGCACTAAATAATCTGATGAATTACATAGCTCTGAAATACGGGTTTACGTAGCTCTGAAAGTGCCTTACTCACTTTCTTATATTGCTCCAAAGCTGATGGGCTGTGATACGGACCCCCGAGAAAGAGCACCAGCACAAAGGACCAGTAAAATTTTAATGGGTGTGTGAGAATTGTTGCAGGGGACCCTGGCTGGCGAGGAGCATGCTTTGAAAAGGGAAGGATGCACGGGGGGAAGTTGCATCTCTGCTGGAGCAGAGAAACATTTTGGGGAACATAGCATTAGAATCGGTTCTAGTTTTAAAAATAGAAATTTGATTGCAACTACAGGAACTAGCAATTCTTGAATCTAAAAGCAGATGCCCATGTAACCTATGATAATATAAAAAAAATGGAAAATGTTTGACTCCAATTTTTTTCTTTTTTGAAAGGGTGAATTTAAATCTACTACAGATGCATCTGTTCCTTCATCAGCAGAAATCCTCTTAGTGTGCTGCAACAACTTAGTAGGGAGACCATATACAGCACATATTTTTCTAAATACAAGTAGTAGGTCTTGTGATCCATAACTGAGTAGGCACCACTAATTAAACTTTTTAGCTATGTAATCTATATACAGAAGATTTAAATTTCCTTTGCTACGCTTTAATCTGTTCTGAAGTGATCCCAGGGCTAATATATTTTTTTTTTCTTCTTAAACAATTCTCATAACATTATAATAAAGAATGCATGCAGGAACAAAAGGCTATGGATGATTTGCCCAGAGCCACAGAAGTGAAGGGCACAGGCTGCAACACTACACAGGGTGAAGAATAAATTGGGGTGAAAAAAAAATAAAAAGGAAAAGCTATTCAGTTTCCAGTGAAAGGTCCCCTCGCTTTGGTCCTCCTTCCATAGGCTTGTGCAGACTGATACAGTCAAGTTCTCCAGTGAGGCCTTGTGGAAAATTAATTTTCATGGGGAAATGTTTATAAATGAATTCTAAGGTAAAAATCGGAGCCTCTCCAAGAAATCCAACACAACTCCCAAAGATTCCCATTTAAATGAAATGAAATCTTTCACTGAAAACAGATTCCTTTGGAAAAACCTTGTGCCTAGCTCAAGCAAAGAGCTCGCTCCTGCCCCTCAGCAGCTGTTGACTCTGCTGGCACTGAACGTTTCTTTCCTCTGGAAACCTCTCCTAGCATATCTCTTTGTAAAAGAACCACAGGCAAATAATTTCTGCTTGTGCCGCGTGACGTTTTGCATAGTGTTGAAGTTTCTCAGTAGCTGCTGCTAGTGTTGTCCTGATCCTTTTTTCCCGGTGAATGTTATATTAATATTTATAACTGTGTCTGCAGTATGACAAACGTCTTACAAATTCTGTCTAAAATGATGCTTTCATAATAATGTTCTCCTTGATTTCTCCCCATATGTTATTTTTTTTCTTGTTGTGAATAATAAAATATAGCCTTTTGTTTTTCCTTAATAACAATCAGCAGTTAGTGCCAGTGACAAGGTGTTAGTCTGGGGAGACCGGGTGTTCGAATGTAACAGGAATGAGCATTCAAGAGCAGCCCTCTGGGGTGCTGCATTTCTCAGACCAAGCGAAGTATCCTCAGACTTTATTTTTTATCATCACTTTGAATTAGGATAAGTTCCCCAAGTGCTAAATAAAAAAATAAGTGTCCTATGGATTCTTGCTTAATACTGAGAAATACTGCTTCAAATGTGTGTTCTGATTTCAGTATTCAAAAGCCTTCTTGCCATATTTACCCTTAGCTGAAACTCTGTAAGTCATTTACAGACTACTTTGATTGGATGAGAAGAGTCTGGTGGTTGTTTTGAGACTTTCGTAACAGCAACTGTTAACATAAAATATGAGCTTGGCTCTAGATTTGTACCTGATTTTCCAAACCGTAAATCAGGATTAGCTTCCTAATGGCTAATGGATCTACTCTGGTGTACGTAAGATTGCAAAGAGACCTGTTGGGGCTCTGCATTTCCATAGCTTGTGATTTTTTTATTTGCCTCAGACGCCGATTACTAGTGGTCTCTTCTAATGTACCGACAAAGAAGGACTAGCACTTCCCCGTGGTGAGGGGGAGGAGGAGAGGGAAAGCAGAAGACGGCCGTGGATACCACAGAGCTCCCGGCTGTCTCCCAGCCAGAGCAGGGAAGCAGTCTGAGGAAAAGATGGAGATCACTACTGGTCGTTGTGATCTAGCAGATCAAAACTGGGAGCCACTGGAGTATCTTCAACGCTGCCCGCAGGGTTATGACCAGCAAGTCTGGAGTTACGTGAACCTCACTATTGCTTGTGATGTGAACAGCAGCAAAACCCAAGAATCTAGACGTTCACAGAACCACCACGACCCCAGGGCCTATCCTGCAGAGCTGCTTTGCAGCCAGTCAGCCCCAGCTGGTACAGGTCCCTGTGGCTGAGCATCCCCAGGTGCTGGGCTTTGTATTTATTTTGCTTTGTTGAACTTCACGAGGCCTGCGTTTGCCCCCTTCTCCGGCCTGTTGAGGTCCCTGTGCCTGGCAGCACAGCCAGTACTCCCAATCTTGTACCATACGCACTCCTTTCACAGTTTGTTCTGAACTTTGCCTGTGTGCAGAAAAGCATAACCTTCTATTTCCTTGGTTGCAAAGCCCAAAGAACAAATATTTGTCTTATCTCTGAAAATTTTCAATCACCCGAGCAGAGCTGATCAGCTGCACAGTCCTTGCTTGCGGCATCGCTGTTCGGCGAAGCTGCTTGGAGGACGCGAGAGCCCCGTAAAACACACCTTGAAGTTAAAGAGCAGCCCTCCAACGTGCATGAGGAATGGTGCTTTCAGCTTGATGACTTTCAAAACCGAGGACTCTCCAAGCTTCTTTTTTATGTATGAAGGCTGTAAAAGAAGAAGCATCTTTCATACGTCAATAAACCAGCTTCAGATCCATACAAATTCAGGCAACCAGAAGTGAAGTGTGTCTATTTAAGGCATGGTAATGGAGAACAAAGGTCTGAGAAGAGAAAAAGCAGTTGACCTTGTACGTCTCTTTCTGCCAGAGAAACCTTCAGATAACTTTTAATGTAAGCTTGTTAAAATGGCCTCATAAAAGCAACCAAAGCAATAATTATGCTCCAGACTGCTCCGAGTGCGTGAGTAGGGAAAGGGTTGATTCAGAAACTGCTCATGAGCTTATCCAGAAGGAGCTGGCTTGACCATAGGCAGAAGTCACATTTTCCTAAGCCAAGGCTTGTTCTGGGTACTGGAAAGCGTTTAGTTATTCATCTGTTTGTAGCTCCTGGGCTTTGTGATTTTCTCTGCCCACGTTTGGGTACGATTGTCCTTTCCCCAGTTTTTCCATCTGTACAAAGGACGAAGAAAATGCAGCGATGAATTTCTGAGTAATAAGCCCGAGCCCCAGCAGCCTCCGGGGGGGCTCTCTCAGGCGAAGTGGGATGGAAGCTGTGGAAGGGAATTGAGGGAGAAGCAGCTCGCTCATTTCTGCCAGCACAACGGAGGCAGCCTCGGGGAAAGGGGAGCGCAGCCATTTCGTGACAACCACTTTCTCTCTTTTTCCCCTCTCAGCTTCTCTGCAAAAGCTGAATGTGGAGAAAATAACGATGGTGCTGCCGAGTGAAAAACTAGAGTTGCAGCCATAGAGTAGAAACAAATAACCAAAACGGATCCTTCATGGAGGTGGCACTATTTCTGCAGAATGTTTTGGCTAAGTGATTTGTTAAGAGACCATTTTTTCAGTATTGGGCCCTGTCAATAAACAAGATTAGATTTGTTTTTCAGACCGTCCTTTACACAAATTTATGTAGTTTGAGGCACTGGAAGATCCTTTGCTAATGGGATCGTGGCACAAGTTTCACTATTGATTGAAATGTAATGACATCTCCTGCTGAATGGTTTGTGAAATTCTCTAAAGAGATAACCCGCTTAGCAAACAGCGATGCCTGACAAAACTAAAAACCAGAACTCTTAACAGAAACTAGTAACTGAACTGAGACAGTATGAACTAACAGATATAAGTGCATATATACATATATGTATCTGCATTACATGCATTACATACACATGTATGTGCATGTGTGACCTCTGTATATTAATAATAAATGAGAAAAATAATTTAGAGAAATAGAACAAGTTCCAAGCTGCAACCTTAAAACCTCCTTAGCCCAGGTCCACAAGTTTGATGCTGAGAATGAAAGTTAGAACAGCACTAGTTCCTGCAGACATCAGGCAGTCACAGAATGCTTTTTCTTTCTTATTGTCTTCCTAATAAATATATCAAGGTGCGGAAAAAGATTAAATTACTTTGAAGCACGTATTTAATGAGCTTTGGTATGTTGGAAGATTATACGCTCAAAAGACCTAGTCCGCAGGTACGGTGGAACTTCACGGTCCTTAGATGATAAGCACAGATGTGCAGGTAAACCACTCATGAAAAATATATGAATCTAACATCTACAGTAAAATTCTAAGACGTATTTTATCTACATCATTACAGCTGACCTAATTACCTATATATATATATATATAATTTTTGTTCTTGTTGTTGTTATTAAACTCTTCCAGGATAGTGTCTCATTGCTTCCCTTCTCACTTCATCTGACGGAGGAGGATTGGAAAGGAAGCACTGAACCTGCCGCTCTTACACAGCCTGAGCTACCCAGCTGGAAATAAAAGAGCTTTTTCATCTGGTTCAGCTCCTAGAACCAAGCAACTTCACAGCCACAACGGAGGAAGCAGCATGGGGATGGGATGCAGACACCAGCAGCACTACCAAAAACACTGCTTGCCAAGCTGCTGCCTGGCACCAACTGAAAGCCCTGGATCTGGGAAACGTCAAATTCAGCCACAGCTACGCCAGTGTAAACCTCGGCTTGGGAATGATACCAGATTTCTCTTGTCTAGGCATCACTGTGCTTGCAGAGAAGCTGCCTCTTTCCAGCCTGTATACATTTGTCCACACTTTGAAAAATATCAATTCTGTCCTCCTTTTATTTATCAAAATGTATCAAAACATGCAATATCTGTTAGAGTACATCCAACACCAGAAAAGGAGCTGTATTGTCAGCCTGGGAACAACACATACAGGTACTAGTAATCATCCCTGAACGTTTTGCCTGTGAAACATTTTTGCCTTCCAGCACCACCCTGCCCAGCACCACCGACAGGCGGTGAGGAGGGAACCAGCGCTTCTCCCTCCACATCTGCCTCTGCAGTACCACAGGCTCTTTGTCCTCGAGCCGGATCCAATAATCACCCCTAGTGCGTTCCTACCTCTTCTATCCCAAATGTAGTTTAGATGCTCTGGGTACCTCTAGTCCCAGGCTGGACAAGTTGTGGTTTTGTCCAGGGTATTTAAACTTTGCTGCTGAAATGTCCGTCTGATGGTGCTGCAGGTGCTGTTACAGCTGTTTCCCAGGTGTTTATTCTCACTGCTCTCTGCTGTGCTCGGCACAGTTGACTTGCGCAGTAATTGTGAGAGGGACACACACACCTGATGGATGATGTGATGCGGGGCTTGTGGCTACTCCCTCCTTGCAAAGAAAACCGCTGGCTGAGCCTGCACCGTCCTGGGCTGCTTGCAAGGAGGGGGAGGCAGCACATGAAATGACTGATTGCCTGTTTCCATCTCAGTAAATAGGGATATGTTATTCCTGACTGAAAATATGGCTTTCTGGAGCAACCATTACCTTATGTAGGGAAACGGAACTGCTCCAGTTAACAGATCTGTCCCCCCTCCCCATAGGTGCTCCTGTGCCTCTTCTCCTGAGAACCCAGCTCAGGGACACAAGGGCTTTCAGAGCCATGCGTGATTATTTCAGTTTTGCAACAGCACTTTTTTTTTTTTTTTTAATTTGTTCCTATTCAATTCAAATTTAAACAATTGAAAAACAGTTGTAAGTAAGAGTTGAAGTCAGTGAATAGCTATGGACAAAACCAGAGGACATCCTACCACAAGCAAACTCTTACTCCTCTTTTGATGAAGGGGCAACAGGGCAGATCTGATGCAAGAGTTTAAAAACAAAACAAAACAAAACAAAAACAACTGATGCAAGAGTTTTTGTAAAAAAATCAAACCAAAGAAAACAACCAACGCTTCCAACACAGTATCTGACAACATCTAGTCAAGTATTTGACCAGTATCTGTGCTGAATGGACTACTTATCAAATATCATTTCCATTGTTTAATCAGGTTTACTTGTTATAATGTGTAAAGGGTTCTTGTACACTGAAATATCTGGGAGGTTTGAGGTAGACAGTATCCCATTGTATATCTGTTATATATTCCAGCATATATCCTTAGCAAAACAACAGGTACCATTAGCACACCACTAAAATCCTTCAGACTGCATGCGTGTGCTGAACACACATTGTGCCTAATTTGCTGATAAATCTATCTTGTTAGGAACTGTTTTTTTTCTATATGTGCATTGACCTTTCCTTGGTTTTCAGCAGGAGGTTTATAGTTAAAGTACGAGATAATTAATGGCAGAGCTAATCATATCAGATGTTGTACTGGAAGCACTGAGGATAAAGCAATTACAGCTCAGCTAAGTACAAGTTAAAATAACCTGTAGGCTAACAACACTGCAGGAATTGTGCTTGGCCAACACCGAAGCTCCAAAAGTAGGTAGTAAGGACAAATATGTTTCACAACAGGCATAAATTCAATGAGCCTATATATATATATGTATATTTAATGAACCTATATTCAGTTCAATGACTCTATATATACATATGAAAAATGAATTATATCTTATATATACGATATACCAACAGTATTATATCAGCCAGAGCCCCAAGGAGAACCTTGAAAGAAGAAGCTTTTGCCTGCCAGGACGTCAGAATCATGAGGTTCACCAAATTCATTTAAAATTGAAGCTGACTGGATAAATACATAAATAAATGAATGAATAAAAGGAAAAAAAATCGTACAACTTAAACCTCTGAAAACTGTTAAGAAAATCAATATGTAGAATAGATTTGGGGGTAAAATTTCCAAACCCTTTACAGAAATCCAGTCCCTGCATGAAGCAGGACCATTCTCCTGTGGTTGAGAAGCTCTTGGATGGATGAATGTTGATGGATGGACCTTTGGGCCTCACTTTGAGGACACCTATAGTGGAAGAGCTGGGGTGCCAGCTGACAGCACCATGTTGTCCCCATACCCACAGCACCCTGAAAGGTGACAACAGCTTCAGAAGGGTTCCCCTGTGATGATCCCACCCCCACAGATATTTCTGCTATCACTAAATGCAGTATCTCCTCAGGCTGCCAAAAGCAAAAGTCTGAGATTATATGCTTTGCTCTCTGCCCTCTTTCTGCCAAGAGGGCCCAACAATTCCTTATGCTCTGGGCTTCTTATGCTCTTAACCTGCCAATGCAAAATTCAAAAAGCCTGTCCTGCCTGGAGCAGAACTGCAGCATCTTGTCTGAATTCATTTCTTCTTGGTTGCAGAGTCAGGCATTTTGACTGCAAGATGGACTCAGCACTGCCCACACACAGTGTGCCTGCAGAGAAATTAAATAATATCTTCTTTTTATTGCTATTCATTCCTGGTGTCTGCATATATAGCACAGACTCTCCAGTGCATTCTTGCAGCACTTTGCTAATTGAAGCAATGTTTTGCAACGTTTTGTTTACTCTGCCCACATTTATCTCATTTATTATAACAGAAATTTCCCTGGGAGAGAGGCCTATGCAGCAGAATGTCTACTGTAAGTGATCAAGGATCTGGATGGAAAAAACAGGAGTCCAGAACTGAGAGCTGGTGGCAATAAAATATACCATACTAAATTCAAATCCTGGGGCAGCAACATGCAAGTCATTAATCATATGAGGAAGGATTTCCTGTCAGCAAACAGTGAGGGAAAAAGCTTCACTGTCTGGCTTAAACTAGATTTGATCATTACAAATCTACAATTTACAGACCAAATTAGGCCTTTGAATTGAAAACATTATTTATAACTTAACATATGGATGTGGAAACAGAAAAAACACCAGAAGCAGAGACAGATGGCTTGCCATCTTTGAGAGCAGTTCCCTTAGGAATATAGCAGGTTTCAAATGCAATGAATATATACCATTTGCCGAGATTTGTTAGGGAGCTCCCCAACACCTTGCCTCCAGAGCTATGCAGACAAGGTAGATGTGTTCGAGGTCTGTGTGAAGAGCACAGCTCTCTGGATTGATGTATTTTGAGGCACCTAAGGGAGTGATTGAAAAAAACCATTGGAATACAGAGGGGAAAAAATGTCTGGTCTAAATGTCTTTTAAACCATATCAGTCATTCATGCAGCTTTTAGGGCAAACAAGAACAGTACAGTCTCCTTCATCCCTCATGCAACATTTGATGGTACACAACCACATTTGGCTCAAAAATATGCTATTTTGACAAGGGCTTTCTAGTGGAAAAGAGTGTTCCCATCCAACCTTCCTCATTACCTGGTTATAAACTCCAGGTGCCAGCAGCAACCTGGAACACAAAGATAATAAATTTCTCATTTCTTAACCTTGTGTGCACTTTCAAACAATGAAATCCAGACCCAGTCTTTGAATTTTCCATGCTGAGTCTCAAAAGAAGCTCCTTCAGAAAGAAAAGAGTAGAGGAATTTCTTAAAATTCTCCTCAGTAAGAGAATTTCAATGCAGATTATGTAGGCCTTCACCTCCAGCACAGCAAGGAGTTAAAGACTTGAGGCTAAGCTTTCTGCGAACTCCAGCTGTAACAGTGGAGCTCGAACAATGCCTGCCAGCAACAAAAGCAAACCTTGTGTTTTTCTTGGCAAGGCCCTCACTTGCATTTTACCCAAAGCTGTAACATGCTAATATTAACCCTGAATCCATTACCTCTAAGCAATGAGTTTCCAGATTCAATTAGTGTGTCATTATTAATGTACGCAAGAGACTGATTCTAAATAGCATTCTTAATAAAAGATAATGACAATGCTTTTCTCTCAAGCAGGGATTGTGTTCAGGAGATACCCTTCCCTTCAGAAAAAGAGACCTTGATGCTACGGGTGCTGTGAGTACCTCCATGGTGCCAAATGCAAAAATATGAATTAGCTTAAACATAGGTCAGCTGTGCATTGAGCTGTGCCCTCAAGGACAGACTGGGCACTGTCTTTCACTCTATATTGGCAGAAAAGCAGTACTTGCTGTCTACTTAGTAGTGGAGGAGATGGGTGCGCAATGGGCACCAACATAATATGAAGGTGGCATGGGTAGGCCTGTGTGGAAGTGACTTGTGTAACCAGCATTATTTGGGGTGCTTGTTGCTCTGTTTGATCTGTACTGTTGGCTTCTGACAGTTTCATATCACTCACAAAACGTGTATAACCAGCGTTTTTTGGTGGCCATTTCCCTCACTCCGTGGAGCTGTGGGCAGGCTCTGGAGCTGGTCACAGCCTGCTATAGCTCGCAGGCAGGCGCACACCTCGTGCGGCCTGCTGGCTCACAGTGCTGTGGGCTGGAGCTGTGGGAGAACACAGCACAGAGAGAAATAAAATGGCTTTAAAGAATCTCTTTTCCTTCATGACCTCGAGCTGTTCCTTAGCCCTGCAGAACCCCATCCTTAGGAGCCCGTTTCAGTTACAGTGGCCTCCTGCGGCCTGGTGGCTGCATGGTTCCAGCCCCACCTGCTGCCTCCACAGCCCTGCCCGCATGTCTCCGGCCTCCACCGGGCTAGTGGAAGGCATCCGGGCCTGCAAGACTGGGCAGAGGGTGGTTTGATGGCTCTGGTGCTCCCCTCCACAAGGGTTGAGCAGGTTTTAGGGCTTCTGATGACCCTGTAATATAATGTACAGGGATACCGACCATAAATACGCAGCACAGAATCTGGCTTAATTCTGTCTTCCCACAACACGGACAAGGCCTTTGAGGAGTTCATCCTGCTTTTGCAGGACTTCAGATCTGATCTGCCATGCTCTGTAGAGCAAGTTCTGTCAAAAACTTCCTGCCCCTCCTTCCACGTCCATCCACTCTTGGAACAGAAGTTTTGGATGTCCAAAAGTTCTGCCTGAATGTGAGAATAACTGTGCGAGACCAGTCCCTCCTTGTAGGACCCAAGACATAACGATGAACTGCTGTGTTTATTAACATTAAATAATCTAAAAAAAGAAATAAAGGAGGTGAAATAAAATAATAATGCCTGTAACAAATGCCCTTGTTTTAAGCAGAAAGCTGAAGAATGAAAGAAAATTTCCCAGTGGGGCTATGCGGCTCTCATCATACCCATTTTCACTGGCAGAAGATTTTTTTTTTTCCCTCGTGTGTGTGTGTGTGTGTGTTCCTGTTGAGGAGCACAGAAATAAGAGAAGCAAAGACAAGAGTCATGTAGAAATTCAATCCATACATCCTTCTTGTCATCCCTTTGCAATCAAGCTCTGTCATACTTCTTGAGGAGATGTGAGGGCCATTTAATCCCTTGGAAGGGAAAGGCGATGAGCCAGAAAATGAATGAATTATCAGCAAGTGCAGGCAATCCATGGGAGAACATTGCACGCAGTGTTGACCTTGTAGTAGAATCATTCGTGTGTGAGACATGAAACCAAAAACTGACACTTTTTTCTGTTTTATTTCTAACTCTATAAATAAGGAACTATAAGAAGAAAGTCAAATAGCCTACTTGAAAACAACTCACTACTGTCCCTCCTCGGAGCACAAAGAATAACATTGCCCATAATTTATTCATATTTTCTGCCACTGCAATGTTCACAGAGTTAGATCTTAAAGCTCTTTCCCTTGAGCCAGGTTGCAGCCTCTAGAGGGGAGGCGACTACTGTCCTCCTGCACTTGGAATCACAGAATCACAGAATATCCCGAGCTGGAAAAGACCAACTCCTGGCTCCAAACAGGACCACCTAAAATCAAACCGTATTTCTTGAACTCTGGCAGCCTTGGTGCTGTGACCATTTCCTTAGTGAGCCTGTTCCAGCGCCCACCACTGACAGCTTGGTCTGGTGATTACTTGAGGGAAGTGGAAGATGAGAAAAAAGGACATGATAAGGTTGTCATAGACCATTTGCAGGTATCCCATGGGTATCCTGCTGTTCAGAGGCCTACTAGGAGTTTACACAGACTTGGGCTTGGACTTAGGTTGAATTTCCATTTCCATTCACAGGCTTGTGCTGGATGCTAGAATATTATGCTTGCAAGGGCTGTGTAAGTTATTCTGTCTGCCACTAAAGCCTAATTTCAAAGGTTTTCCCTCTTCAGCACTTCAGTTGCCTCTATTAATGTTGTCAGATAATTTATTTTATATTTTCTTTTTGAGGGGAAGGTAGAACACATTTTTACAGGCTCAAATATTGATTAAAGTCTTTTACTGTTTGTTTTTTTTTTTTTCATTTTGTTGAAATGAAATGAATTAAACATTTGCCTACAAACCTCCCTCAGCACATCACATGTTATAAAACCCCGTTAAAACATGACATCCCAGAAAATGAAGTGACTACAGACACTTTTATTGCCCAAGACATCTATTGTATGCATGGTAAATTACTGAAAAATAAATTTAAATGAGATTTAAAAAATTCTCTCAGATTTAATAACATGTAGTATTTTCAGCAGCACAGGTAGGATTTTGTTTTAATGAGATTTTTGTCTTGTCAATTTAAAAAATAAATAAATCCATAAATATAGGCAGGACAGCTGCCACAAAATAAGATGCCAAGAAAAACAAAACTCTGTTTGAAATGAGAGCCGTTATCCTTTTTCTTCATTTCTACACTTATCAGCATTTAATTCCTAGAACTATACTGGTCGTGATTACAATTTACATCTAATCATAAAATCATTCTCTTTGGTAACTCTGTCTTTTGGCATGTTGTGTAACTAACATTATTCATGGAAATCCTAGCTCAGTTATGTGCCCATCAATCACTACTTTTGTGTGTGTGTGTGTGTGTATTTTTCTTCTTTTCTCTTTCTTTTTTTTTTTTTTTGTCAGAAATCTAATATTGCATGACAGCTCCATTTATATCTGATGCAGAACATGAAATTGTGACTTTTCTATTATCTCATAAGACTTAAGATGTAGTAGTTACAATGTATTCTTGTAGAAAGTATAAAATTAAATCTAAAACATTTATATGAAATAAATGCAATTAGTCTAATTAAGATAGCAAGCTCAATGTGCACTATAATTGAACTTCATTCAAAATACCTCATTAAAACATAACTAAAGAATTAGAATAAAATCCTCAAATCATCTTGAAAAAATTGTTACCCAAATACATTTACACTGATGAGTAACGTACAGCTTCTATTACTAGTCAGCACAGCATCATTTTTTCTCTCCAGCACAGCTGAATCCTAAAACTATAAACTCATCTATACAAAGTGATTGTGACAGAACTGACAATCTAAACTGTTTAAATCCAATCTATGTATACAAGAAAGAAGTAATTTTACACTGCCATCAGGTTCCTTTATAAATGGAGCTCTGAAAAGAAATTTAGCCAAAATGTATTTTTTTCAGTCATTCTGGTTAAGAAGGAGCAAGAATTGCACTTTCAGACAAGAACTTGGTGCATCAGGGACAGCATTTAGGCTCAGATGGAGCACATCACCTCCTGCCTGGACAATCCTATGAGAGTGCTGCTCTTCAGCTTGGCCACAGATGTGCCCTGTTGGGCCACGGAGCTCCTTGATCCAGTCACGGATCCCACTCATGGGCTTGCTCTGTAGCTTGGCTCCTGCCCTGCCTTGTCATGATGGACCTTCCTGGCAAGCACTGGACATGATCCTGACCTGATCCCTGCTGGACCTGGGGCGTGCCTTATCACCATGGTACTGCCTAGTAGGACCTCTAGGTTGGACCATCACTGGGTCTGCCTTGCTTGGGTCCTGTGGATAGGCCCGGGGATCCCCCCGGCTCCCTGTCCTTTAGGGAACAGCCAGCCCTCACCATGCACTGACAGTACCCTGGTCTGGCACTACATTCACAGGCCTGCTTTGCTCCTGATGGATTTGTAGAAGGCTTTGGATACGTCATGGAATCACAGAATCATTGAATGGCTCGGGATGGAAGAGACCTTAAAGACCATCTAGTTCCTACCCTGTGAAATGAATCTACATCTTAAAACTGAAGGGGAGATGAGAATGCTGTCACCTGCTAAAAAATATTTGGCCTGTTGGAGTCAAAGCCAGACTGAAGTAAGAGGTATAGTGTTAATGAGTTAGTTTTGAACACTGGAATGATATTTTAAGTATTGGTGGAGATTTTCCTCAGAGGGCAACCTAAAAGTCAAGGTCAGGTGTCATTTCTGAAGAAAAGGCTTAGTTAAAACCAGAGGAGTCATACAGCCTACACCAAAGTGATGATAATCCTTCTGGCTTTACAGTCCATGGCTCTATGAATCCCAAGGATAATCTGAGCTCAAATATCCATCATGCACTTCCATCAATCGCCATATGCCAGGCTGCTTTCACTGGTCATAAGAATCTCATTTATTCCACTAACAGTCACCCTGATTTCAGTGGTCTCTGTAGTAAAATGGATCAATCCACACAGGGAGTGCTTTGCCTGGCGGCTGCCCAGATGGCAACTACAATCTGTCCCAGAAATGCCTCTTTGGTTCTCCAAAGTCAGCTGTGTTTCATCCTCTTCCTTGCAAGAAAACACACACACACAAACTCCCTACTCCAGTGCATAATCCCTACTCCAGTGCATAATCCATGTTTGGTTTGGGCATTGTAATATTTTCTGCTTCCAACACGTTAGTACTCAAGGTCTTAAGTTTTTTACAGAATGTCCAGATTGTCCATGCTCTGTTTTTAGTCTGCAGAATAATTTTTGTTGTTGGTGGTGGTCTTTTTGGCCTATATGTCTGTTACATGGTTGACTGCAAGGTTGTACACTGGCTCGATAACTGTATGCCAATTGTTCCTTTAGCCTACCATAGCCTATACCTGGGGAAGTCAGTGGCAAGATTGTCAATGAGATTAGTGTGAATAAAATGCAAGATTTCCTCATTCAGGAATGATCTCAGGCAGCTCAGTTATCCCACTGCAAGTATTCTGAGGTGTTAAGATTTTAGGTTAAATTTTCAGTATTAAGAAGGCATTCTTTAGTCCCAGAACATGAAAAAATATGAAGCTGCCCCAAAACTCAGACAATATGATATAAGAAAAGATTAAGATGAAGTGGTTATAGCAAAATATCCTGGATAATTATGCTGATGTACATTTGTGTCATTAAAATTTGGGGGGGGGAAGGTATTTGAGGAGCTAGTGAGTTGCTATAATGAATGTTTGTCACACTCACAGCAATGCACATGCCACCCACGATGGCTCATTTTAGTTTACTCTCCGAAATTCTCTCTAAACTCATCATATACTACGTGTTCTGCTGCTGACATTTAAACCAGAGCGGCATACTAATGAATCCAGGAGTGGGGAGAAGTTTTCAGTAGTGGATTTGCAGCTGCAGTGGACTTTGCAAGAGAAGCAAGACTGAATTAATAGCCTGCTGCTTTGCCAGTCTGGATTCATAGGTGACTTTGGCAATTTGCATAGTGGCATCAAGAGTCCGGGATTCAGCTTGAAAATTACAGAGTAATGGCTCACTCCCAAAATAATTCTGTTTTGTTTTCTTCTACTGCTCACTTCACTGCAATTGCATGGGTTATTCATAGAATCATAAAATTTCCCGAGTTGGAAGGGAATCACAAGGATCACTGAGTCCAACTCCTGGGTCCCCAAAGAACCACCCAAAAATCAGACCCTGTTTCTGAGAGAGTTGTACAAACATTTCTTGAACTCTAGCAGGCTCGGTGCCATGACCACTGCTCTGGGGAGCCTGTTCCAGTGCCCGACCACCCTCTTGGTGAAAAACCTTTTCCTGATATCCAGCCTGAACTGCTCCTATCACTGCTTCAAGATATTTTCTCAGGTCCTAATTATACAAATAACCCAGTTAAAACCAATAGGGATGGCTTCTCATCTGGAATCGGTCTTTAGCTTATGGCTCTGAAGTCAATACAGCAACATGACTACGTGCCAGCTTCTTAGTCCTCAGTTAGCTCCATCTTCAGGTCACTGTGATTTATTTATAGGCAATTTGTGTGCAGGTCCATAAGCTGTCCCCCATGTATGTGCCAATCTGGTTCTGTATTTTCTTCTTACATTATCACAAAGGCAGAATTTGTTATTTGCAGTACCTACCAAAAGCAGATACAGCATATGAAGTTTTTGCTCATTTACAAAGACTACGTTTAAGAACAAAAGGAAAATAAAGGCAAAAGTCTGTCTCATGATTCTTCTGCAGTCAGTTTGCTCTTCGGCTCTGTCAGTAAGTGATACCACTTGATACAAGGGTCAAATGGCAAAACGCTTTCCCTTTACTGTTTATCCTAAGCAGTCGTTCATTCAGAGTAAAAAATCTGTCCTAGAAGGCTAGTTACGTTTGCATTTTTGGGTCTAGGGCTCAAGTTGTGATGGAGTATTTCCAAGGGACCCAGTGTCTTGTATTAACATCACTAAAATTCCTTGCAGGCTGATTTTAGTATTAATGTGCTAAATACTTATGGGCTTATTATATGTCTTTGGTCTCAGTCTGGTGTAACTCAGTGGGAATCGCTGCATTCCTCTTGAATTACACTGGAATGAATGAAAGGAGTCACGCTCTCTCTTTTTGTTCGAAATAGATAACAAATAAATACAATTTTAGCAAACCTTCAGCTATGTATTCTACCCTCTGAATGTATTTCTTCAGGAAAAGAAGATTGATGGATAGTTACTGTAAGGCTTTGTTTAAACTAAGAACTATGCCATGTACAGAGATCAGAGACCCATCAGTTGCTATTTTTTAAAAAAAATTATTTGAACATTGTTTTCCTTCTACTAGCTAATGATAACAGATAGGCTGCCACTAGCAATCTTACCACCTATTGAGCTTCATTTCTCATACTCTGCCACCGACAGCACGAACAGATCTAAACTACAGCAAGCAATTGAAGAAAGAAAAAAGGAAACAAGAAAGCCTGCGTCCAGCCCTGCTGTGACCAAAACAAGGACAGACACTGCTCAGGAACACCGGGGAGCCCTCTGCCTAATTTAACCATGGACCAGGCATACTCAGGCAAGAAATGACCTGGGAACACAACAGCAAATCTGAATGTTTCTAAGAAGAATAGAGGGCATATGCTTCAATGTTCAGCTGCTTCTGACATCTCTTCATTTTAAACATCATTATTTGAAAGTTAGGTATTATAAAATCAGAAAGTACACTTCACTAAAACATCAGCTTTTACTAGGCACTGAACTTGGCTTAGCATGGTACCTGTAATAGGCTCTATCCTGAGACTGGAAATGCCCATCTGCCCTTGGATATTTAGCTATTAAAAGGAGTAATTATGAATACCAGAAGGCAGCTAATACAATTGTTTATCTTTAAAAGCAAAGCACATAGCTGTTCATATAAATTCCTGGTCATTGCTTTAATAGGAAAATGATTAAAAGCCAAGGATATAAATATGTATAAATCTCTCTCCTGCATTGATATATAAAATATGTCTCTTAAGTGGTGCAGTCTACATAGCTTACAGAAAAAGGACAAAAATCAATATAAGGAGCAAACAAACATTGATATATATCACTATAGCAAAAGTGTTTAGATGTCCAAGTCCTAAATGCTGACTTTAATGAATTTATCTTGAAAAAGTATTTTCTGCTGTTTACCTTCTACATTTTTTTTAGAAAAAAAAAAACCACCTATTTTTTGTAGTTATATAAATGCATAGTTCCAAAGCAAATCACAGTTATATTTCCAAGCAATTAAGATTTATTATTTTTTTTTCCAGGGAAATCAGTCAAAAGTCCAACTTCTATTGCTATTCAAATCACACATAAAGAACTACCTATAGGAGCTTTAGTGTTGCTTGCTGTCACTGCTATGGTATGATGCATTTTCTCTACCAAGACAATTGACCAAAACTAAAAACAAGATGCTTTTATACAATCATAGAATCATTTAGGTTTGAAAAGACCTCTAAGATCATCAAGTCCAACCATGAATCTGTAAATATATCGTTAAGTCAAAACTAGGTACATTTAATAATAATAAAATGAATAAAATGCAATTACATTCCCATTGTTAAAGCTGAAAACAATTACAAAAACAAAGGCCATGTATTTCTTTGCAATTTGGAAATAATGACATTTACAATTCCTAATTTGACTCTTAAATCTCCCAGCGAGATATCATGATGGTATTCCCCACAGACTTTGGTCTTTCATCCTATTAATTTACCTTTGTCTATCACGGTGCTTATACTGCCAGCTTAGGGCTCAGGTGGCCCTTAGCTCAGGAGAAGGAATCTCCAGAGGGCTGTGGAGGAGTAGGGGAATAAGAGTAATTCCCACAACTGAAAGAAGTACCCCCCCACATCTCTGAACATACCGCTTTGTCTTCCCTCAAATCTGCCCATGGGAACATCTTTTGCAGAGCTGCTCTTTCCATGCTTTCATTAATATTGACTTGGGACATCATGGCCACAACTGCGAGGGACATGTGTGCATTGTGCACCTCACTTCAAGAGGTAAGCATACACAAATTATGCAGTTTGCAGACATAAATGAATCATAGGATAAAAAACTAACAATGGTAAGGAGAACGGTTGTCTTCAGCATTTGCTGTGAGATTTTTGATTCTTGGTCTTTGAATCTTTTCAGTGTCAGGCCACATTTAGTTCCCACTAGTATGGAGAAAAGTCACTTGGGACCGAGGAGAACTTCATTAAGGTCTGTAGGATACTGACAGATAAAGGGAGGTTGTTATTAGGTACTACTTAATTTAGAATAAAAAAATTCAGCCAAGGGAACACAAATAGTGATTAAACTTAATAAGAACTTCCCTGCTAAATTATTAGATAATACAAGGATTAAACCTGCAGGATCATTAGTAGAGCTCACCAATATATATATAGCTAATAGGAGAATCAAAGTGCAACTGCTCATTCTGAAGAAAGGTATTGAACCAGTTGTTTCTTCTGAGATTTCTTGAGTTACACGGATGAGGCATAGAAGACATTAAAGGTCCTTCCTGCTGATGTAAGTGAAGATAGATTAAGCACATCCCCTGATGCGAAGTAGGGCATGGGCTAAATGGCCTCTTGAGTCCTCTTATTGACTTTTTTTTTGTTTTGTATGATTTAGAATTGTTTTATGATTTTCTGAAATTCTGTGAGTGTATTGGTAGGAATCCTTATCTCACAGATTCAGAGTCACAGCTTGAGACAAAGAGCAGGATTCTGGTCTGCTGCCAGCAGATTTACTCCTAAAGCAATACCAGCACTGGGATGGCACAAGAACCTGAAAAGAACAAAAGCATTTGAAGAGGCAAAGTTACAGATTCACAGCCTTTTGAATGTTTAATGACTCCACTTCAGTATACGCCCATTTATGTTTATTGATACCACATGTATCACTAGTAATAGAAACAGGGTGGCCCTGAACGAATAACTAACAGTAGAGTTATACAGTTCCACCAAACTCTTTTTGTAACAGAATACACCACCCTTCCATGCCTGCACTGTTTTTTATTGCATTCTTCTATCATGGGACACATCACTATCATCTCACTTTTTCCTGGCCACTGGACTAACGGAACAAGAAAAGAGAAACTTGCGTACTGGTGACAGAAGAGTGGAAAACCCCGCAGGTTTCAGCCTTCTTCAGTCACTGGCCTTTCATGGTTGATGATGGCACAGAATTAGGTGCAGCCTGTGTAAAGTCTTCGTGATTACCATTTCTTCTGTTACCATGGTAGTTTTTTCACGATGTCCCGTCCTCCTCCCTCTTAGTGGGAGACTGTGAATGATTTTATGGCGTAAGGCTCCCTTTACAGCAATAAGAGCTTTAAACCGCCTGGTTGGGTAAGATAGAAAAATGGTAGTGCCAATTCTTGGTTTTGTGTAACAGCAATTTCTTTGAATTCAAATAGTTTCTAAAAGCTGATGTTGTCTTCTTCAGCATCCTTAGAGCTGTAAAGGTCACTACTACTATCAAAAGCATTTTCTTTGACTCACTTTATCTTCCATGGAGCTAGTGTTGGCCTCTTCTGCTGGGTTAGAAATTCCACACTAGAAGTTGCTTGGTATTTACTGGATGGATAAACTTAAAATATTAAAGCTTATTCCTCTGTCTAACTTTGAAAAGGCTCTTCCATATTCTTATGATATTTTTCTTCATAAATAACCAGGAGTGAGTATTTCTAGCTCTCCAGAAATTATTTGACACTTACTGTCAAACTCCACTAACTCTGTGTCAGGTTCTTACTTAGAAGCCATTCAGTTCTATCACACCAGCTTCAAATTCACTTTTGTGACCTTCTGAACATGAAAGGCAGTCAGACATTTCTCTCAGCTACTCAAGACTTCAAGGTTTTAATTGCTTTCGTGCCGTGCCTGTCGCTAAACTCAGCTGGCATTGGCTCCATTATGATTGTTCTTAAGACTTTTGGGTTCATAGAAATGTGTAAGTAAGAAATCTTTTTGATAGAAAAGGAATAAAAAAAGCACAGTTTAAAGTTTTAAAACAAAGGGCTTTCAAGGGACCATTTTTACCCTGTTATAGTCAATGACAACACATCTTGCGGGTCTGATGAATGCCAGACCAGGTTGTTGGCTCCTAGGCACTTTCTAAGCTAGCTAGCCATAGTAAGCAAAAGCTAATGAGCTATAAATAAAATTATATTGTTTAACATTTATTACTTGGCAGACGTACTTTCAAGATAAGTACGGTTCTGTTCTGAAAAGTCACCCTAAGACTGGCAATGTGAAATGGTGTATTTATTTATCACTTTACTCTCTTCACAGATGAATCTGCTCAGTTCATAAACAAAAAATAATGTCTTGTGCCTTACTGCTTTGGACGCAAATGGCATGCTTGCAATGAAAGTTAAGCCATGTTCTTCACTGCTTATGATTCATCACCACTGAACATGATCAAGCCCAGATAGATCATAGTTGAGGTCAAAACCACAAATGAAAGGTACCTGTTGTAACCCTGATTTAAAGGTATAGCAGTGGTTTGGAATGCAGAAACTAAGCTGGGGGGGGAGAGGAGAAGTCCTTTTAATTCTGACATTGCGTGCATTTCACATTTAACCTGGTTACCCAGCTGACATCACCTAATCACACACGCTGGCTGCGGAACACAAAAGCTGCCAAAGCAGCCATGCAGCGTGGCTCACTGTACCTCACCTGCTGGTCTCCTAACAAAGCCCGAGAGCTTCTGGCCATGATCCTGAAGCTGCTGCATGCACAGACAGCCTCACAGCCTGACTCTGTGAGCTCGTGACCTGAAACAGCATGCTAAAGTGTGGGTAACAGGTCACAAAACGTAACCAGACACAAGGAACTGTCACCAAGCAAATGTATCTGCACTACATCCTGCAGCGATTAGTTGTTATGGCAATAAATTTTTATTTAATCAATAATTTTTATTTAGTTAATAAAAACAAAAACAAAATCATCAGTGATCGGTCCCTAGGTTGGACAGGAGTAGGTGTTTATACAACAGATGTTTCAGTAGCTCTGCTCTCTTAGCTGGCTGGGACAGTTAACAAAGTGATGTCAATGACACAAACAAACAAAAAAAAACACAAACAAAACAAATAAAAATTAATGGATATTTTCAACTAGACTTTGTAGCCAGAATCCACAAAAAGCTTATAGAAGTGCTGTATGTGCTGAATGCCCATACTGTAACCTGTACCTGTACCTTGCTCTCACCTGCTCCTGTGATCACCCTGCTTTTGTGGTAACATGCAAATGCACAGCAAAATGGGGAACACAGTGAAAAGTGAAGAAAACAGATTAATTACTGTGAAGTAAGTTGCTTTTAAATACACTGTTGCATTTCTTTGAATTTAAGAAAGTTCTTAAAAAAATTTAGGCCAAATTTGAGGTCGTTCACCCTCCATTTTTATGAACTTAACAGCTGGAAAAGTGTTATAGACACAATATAGACAAAGACACAACAAATATTTGAAATTACTGCAATTATTCATCACCCATAAACACATCTGAGCTCTTTAAAACACATTTTTTTTTTTTACTAGCAGCTGTCTTTGCTTTTCCCTTAAGTAAAACAGTTCCCATGTGACCACAACAGCTTTTTGGAGTCACTTCAGGGCTGCTGGAATTACGTAATGAAATAATTCACTTAGAAAATTTAAGGGCCCTGTCCTTCACCATCCCTACATAGTGATGTGGTAAATTCAAGCGTAGAACTTATTATCTGAATTTACAAATAAATGCATATTGGGTGCATCTCCCCAGGCGCTGCAGGAAGCCCCATCCTGTCCAGGAGATCCATACACCCTCAAAGACTGATAGATGCTCTACAACCATGTGTGTTGGAACTCCCTTTATTGCTCATGTGTGCAAAACATTCCTCCAAATTCTTCCTTAAAGACTCTGCTGAATTGATGTTTGCTGCTCAGGTGATGTTTGTGAGCACTCAGCTGTGTTTGCGTGTTCTGCGGAGCAAGATTTAAGTTAAAGCAGTTATAACACTCCCAGGGCTTACAGCCCAGCTGTGCATGCTAAAATTAATGAATAGCATTTAGAGTACTTTGCAAAAGGAGGTCTAAATTATATTTTATGTATACATCTGGGCAAATAAGGAGAATAAGCCAGATGAAGAAAGCCCCTAAACTCTCATGAAAGGATGAGTTAGAAGGTGACAGCAGCCATAATAGCTGCCCAGGAACATAGCCCTAACAAATATGACATGATTTGAAATCGATTTCTTTTATTGATGACTAACACATGCTAACTCAAATCACCTGCCATTTGCCCTAGGGTAATTGCACTACTCCACATTAACACCAATTAGCTGACCAAAGGGCTGGATGCAGCTCAATTTGCTGATCAGCTTGGGAGACAAAACTGGGAGTCAAGTGAGATGGAGTGTCCCATCCGTGTACGATGTGTCTGGTGAATATACGCAGAATGCTAGGGACTTTCCTCCATGTCTTGCATGTGTGTGTGCTGCTCTGCTTCAACGTCCTGCAAAGCAATAGGTGGAGGGAGGGCAGGAGCTGGGAATGAGGAAGAAAATGGCTGGTTTATGAGAAACTGGGCAAGGTTACTGAAAGACTGGTTACAACCGCCTGTGTGTCCATTTTGCAAATGAATACTACACAGCATAAATCAGATCACATGAAACCTCCAGTTGGCTGAAGAAGCATGACAGTTCTGGCATGCATCTATTTTTGGGCACAAATCTGATTTTTGTTCAAGTTCTGTCATATCCCAATCTTAGTCACACCATGAAATATTACACTCTCAATCGGCTCTCATTTTGCTCTAAGCAGATATACTTCTTTGTAATTTACTCTTTTCTTCTCTGAGAAAAGGGAAAGGAGAGCAAGGCAAGGGTACTAAACAGAAGCAGAGTGCTCGGGGGGAGCTGAGGAGCACTGCGAGGCATCATCTGCTCACTGGCAGCACTGCAATGAAAGAGCGTATGAGGAAAACCAACTCTTCAGTCGTATTTCCTAATCTGGAGGGACAGGTGGGTGTGGAAAGTAATGACAGTCTGTAATAGCCTTGGCTAGCCATCTGGTAGGATTTTTATTTGCTCTGTAAAATATAGGGAGTTTAATATTGAGTTTAGGAAAAAAAAAAATAGTGCTGTCTGAAAATTCAGTCAGGAAAATAGACTTCCAGGGGGAGAGAGAATTTCTTCCTTGCCAGAAACATTTGATGTATTACACGTGTGTATTTATATATATGTGTGTATATACGTATACGTACACATTATGTATATAGTTTTCTTTAGAAAATTAACAAAAATCTTGACAGTAAGTTTATTAGTAGTGTTGGGTTTTAATGGGTTAAAGAGAGTCACAGAATAATAGGATATTTTTGAAATATATCATTTTTACACATTGAATAATTAAAAAGACATATGGGGAGGAATTTAAACGCTGTCTTTAATCAACAGCTTTAGAAGAACCCTTGAGAAGTTGCAAAGCCAAACATTTGAGGTTTCAGCAATGGCTCAGTAGCACAAGGATGGCAGTTCTCAGCCAGACAAAGCTGGCCCATGAGCAACTCCAACCATCATCAGTGTACTTTGAAGGTGAAATTGCAGGAGGGCTCATCCTGTCAGCACTGCTTGTCCATTCAGGTTATATCCATTATTAACCTGCAGCTTACGTCTTTTTAGCTCAAAGCTAGAATTAACTAGTCCAAGGAGTCTTTGTGGTATTGCTTTCATTTGGAACTAAACCACCCAGCACATTACGATCCTCCAGTTTGTTGTGCTGAACAACACACCATGCCTTGCCAGCTCTCTCGTATTTCATGATGCAATTTTAGCTTTCAGCCAGGATTTAAAAACCATTTCTGGTGTATCAGAGTGAGGATAGATCAGCAAGAAATTTAATTGCTCTGGTTAGTGTAGCCTTAGATGATTTCTGCTTGCCAGGAAGTGTTGGGACAAGGATGCTCAGTGGGGTCAGTGCACCCCACAGAGTGGGGCCAGGTTACTCTGCTCTGGAGTAGCTCCTGAGAAGCTGGTCATTGCCAATCAGCAGGAATGGATGTTTGAAATGGAGACCTTCACTGAAACTGGCTCTGAGATACCTCGGACTGTGTACGCGGTTGTACTCACCTCTTTCAAGTCACTTCCAGATTAGAAACAGCATCTTCTGGAGATCATTAGACACCGACTGAAGTGCTACCAGGATGTAGCAACACTTAGAGAATGTGTCTTGGTTTGAAATGGCCAATGTACGGACAAACAGACATCCTGCAGGCTGCCTTACTTCTGACTCTGTTACAAAGTGATGGGCAGCTGCATGATGATTGAGTAAACTTCTGCTGTTTCAGCTTTGCTGAGATGTCTAAGGCTCTCTCTCTCTCTATATATATTTTTTTCCCTCTCCCTGCTGGTAGTTGTCACTTAATTGCTTGTTCTTACTCATAAGAAGAGTCTTGCCACCTGATGTTATAACTGCTGCCTAATAGCACAGAAAGCTACTGGCAGATTTTCTTGATTTCTTGTCATGGAAGCTATTTATCTTCAGTAGTGCTAGCAGCTTTGATAACAGAAGTTTCGGAGAGGTTGTTTCTGTACTTGGTTCAAGTTAATAGCATAATTGGCCTTATAATTGGAGACAGTACTAAGACTGGTTCTATTTGTATAGAATTACAGCTGGAAGTTTAAGGATAGCTTTTGCTTCCAAAAAGTTTTTATTTTCAGTATATGAATGATATAAAACAAATTATAAAACTGAAAATTAATTTTTTAGAGAGTAATGCTTTGGAAGGAAGATGCTATGTATAGTAAACTTTAGCCACATAAATCAGTCTTAATCTAAAACCTTGAGCAAACCCTCTCTGATAGCATTTACATCCCCAAAGATTGTGTGCTTAGGTTTCATAGCTATTTAGTATTTACAGGACTGTGAATAAACACTGCAAAGGTAGCATCTAACTGTAGAAATTTTATTCTTTGAGGGAACAAATCCTCATCTGAAGGACAGGCATATCACACTTTCCACATGCACTGCAGAACTTTTTGACGTAATGGCTAAAGTAAAATATGAACTTAAGCTCAACAAGAATCCTGGATCTTGACTCTACGTTAGCTTGAGGTACTGACTGCTTCAAGAAATATGAGGTACTTGTGTTAAATGACTTATTTTTTAGGCTTGGGGAAAAAGTTCGAGGCTGATATCAAGCAAAATGAGAAAGGATTGAGCATCCTACCGTAATTTCTACTTTTCAGGTACTTACTTCTCACATATTAAACACACCAATTTCAATTGCAGCTTTAAGCTATTCAAAACACAGAAATAATTTCCCCAAGGCTAGAAAATACATTGCCAACACATATTACACGAAGAAGTCTCTGAACCATTGAAAAGTAAAATGCACCAGTGGAGAGAAGAGAGGAGAAAAAAAAAAAAAAAGGTGTCTTTAGTAGCTTATTTATTTATTACAAGTTTCTCTGCTCTGACTACTTGGACAATTCCTTTGCATAATTGTTCCACAAAGATTTCAGCAGATGGAGTCACAGGTAAATTTGGAGCACTAATTGCAAATTCATGCACAAGGGTTTTTGTCCGTTCTGTCAATTCAGATATCTTTTATGACTGTCCCCTGGAAGGCTGTTACACCACAAAGATTACCTAACAGACCGACACAACTCCTGGTTGCCATATGCCGTGCTGCTCGCAGAGGTCAGTGCATGCAGTCCCCTTGGGAGCAGAGCTGCTGCTGGCCCGGCCCTCGCTGGCAGTGCTGCTTGTGGGTGCCAAACCTCCCTGCAGGAAGCACCTGTACCGCTTAATTCAAGGCTCTCACAGCTCAACGTAAATATTTGCCAATGTATTTTCTGATGATATATGGAGATTTTAAGCATGAATTTGCAAGTCATTTCAGAAACTCAAGCAATATTTTGTTTCCAGTTGTAATATTTTGAAAATATCCCATACTGCCTACAACTTTCCTTTATCCTTCTGTAAGAGAAGACACCAAGAAACCTGTTGGACCTCCTTTGAGTGAATGTCAGCAGGTGACTGTTGTAAACACTGAATAATCACTCATGAATTCAATATTTATATTAAAGCAGTTCTCAATGTGTTCAGACCACAATAAGCACCCAGTTCCTTAATCAGAGAGACTATTTTCAAGACATTTGTTGTTCATTTAAAAGATGAATACTGATGCTGGTCCTTATTTTTTGTTCTAGTAACTACACTAGAGTTCAACTGTTTGCTCATTAAGACGTCAATAACAGGAAGACATTAAATAAAAAACTATTTTCTTTATTGATGTGTTCTTTTAAGTTGTGATGTTTATGGCACAGGACATAATAAACTTCAAGGTGCCTTGTTGGTGTTAGACATTACATAGAAATTTAGTTTTTATTCTTTCATTTCACAGTCTATCATTTGCATGTTCACTTGCTATTGTATTATCTCTCTTCCTCCTGAAAAATTAAAGATATGTTTGGTGATACTTTTCAGTAACAATTTGCAGAACTCTCCTCTCCCCCCCATTTGTTACAGAATATGGGCTTGTTTTTATCAAATTCTCAGTGCATTTCATTTTTTTTTTTTTTAAAAACATTTCCTTATATACTCAACTGATGTTCCTTTATCTCTGCATGCTGGGAACATCTATATTTCAGCTCTCTTTGATGATCGTCACTATATTTAATTCCTGTGCTTTTCATATTCAGCACACTAATTGGCTTTTCACAGTCTGACTTTTCAACTCTGCATGATGGATCTTATTGCATTAAAACCATTTTTACCCTTGTTTCCTTTCCCACAGTTCAGCTTAGTATTTTTTCATTTCTATTAGTTCTCGCTGTCTTCTTCCTGTCAGCAATGTGTATACGTATAGATCAAACTCCTTCAAATTAACATCTCACCCAACCCTTTTCCAGTCTTTGAAAGCTTATTTAAAGACTAATTGGCCAAACCTTTTAGCTTCTTTAAGTTTTCTACCTAGGCTCCTCTGCAGCTGTGCAGATTTACAGCACCGCTCTGAACAAAGCTGTGGGCTAAAATGGGAATTTGGACAGCAGGTGTGGAGTCATCCATCACTTGTCCTGTGACGATTGCTGGTACTTGCTTGCATAGATCACCTATCACAAGAGAAATGGTCTGCATCCGAAATAAGTCAGCTGCTGGACTACAAGTAGGTTACTTAGAGTTTCAGACATGGTCCTCTGTCAGGAAGAGATTTTGTCCCTTCAGTGGTGTTGGCTTTGCAGTGTGGGTGTCTGAGCTCAAGGCCTTGCTGAGCCTGCTCTGTGCAAGGCAGACCCCTTATCTGGGTATTCACTGGCAGTATTCCATTAAAAACTGTCTTCTTGCCCATATTTACTGAGCAAATTCTCCTGCAGTCCAAAGCAAACATTTCACAGCAGGTAACTGCTGCTAAAAAGATAAAAGAAATACTATTGGTGTATGTATATATAAACAAGTGCCTATCCTCTCATAACAATAGGAAAAAAAAAGCAAAAGCACCTATATTTCATGCAACATTTACTTCTCCCATCTTGTCTCTTACCATCCTCTTGCTCTTAGACCTCTTCTTTATTCAAAAATATTTCCCAAAGCCCTTATCACGGAAGTAATATCTCTTATACCTCTAGTAATACTCTAAAAGGATGAGTAAAGCTCATCTCTCCTTTGTACATCTGAGTCCCATATAGGTAGTTATCACTTGGCAAACGGCCAGATACAGTAGGTAAAAGAGGACATGCATGTCAAATGAAATTCTTCTGGGATAGCTAGCTGCAGTCTTAACTATAAAATTGTTCCCAGTCAATGGTTACTGATGGCATAAGCCATGCAGAACAGCTTGCTTCCTGGTTGCTTCTTGACACAGCTGAAGGGGCAGCCTGGCCACGAGGAGCCTCTTGCAGAAAGCATCCATGCTGTTGTCGCATCACGACCCTGTAAGACTGTGCTGCACAGACTGCCTAAACCTCAAAGCTCACATTTCATTTTTAAACAAATGTTTAAGAGCCTAACACTGGTTTTATTTCTTCCTCTTTATTTTGAACCAATATACAAAAAGCAACCAGGATAAACTTTTAGGAAAGAAAATCTGCAAACACGGTGAATAAATTCAGTAAAGCAAAGACTCAGAGTTTGTTTCAGAAGATAAATAGAAGAAAAGAAAGAGAAATAAGAAAAAAGAAGGAAAGAAACAAGATTTATTAGCATTGCTTTAACAGGCTAAAAAAGCTGTAAGAGTCCGTAAGTTATCAGAGCTAGACCACATTTATCCAAGCCTTTTATCAGAATTAAGGTTGATATCTACTAAAGAACAATGCAATATATAAGTTCAGGGAGGCCAGAAGAGATTGTGGAAAACTGAAACAAACAGGTTCATCCAGGGCAGTCTCAGAATATTAAAACCTAGGAAGTTGCAGTGTTTTCCCTCACATCTTGAAATCGTTTCAACATTTGGTGATGGCTGACAGCGAAGTAGGGAATCATTAGAGATGGCGAAGGGGAAAGAAAAGAGGGATAGGAAATCTGCTTGTACATAGGTCAATGTTTCTTACCTGGAAATTTAGAGAAGATAATTCTGATGCAGTACAGCCATGAAATCAGTTTAGTCATGCACTATGGCAAAACAATCTATGTGCTCACAGAATAAAAGAGTAGTGAAAGTGACAAATAAGTCCAAAATCTTACAGCTAAACTGTTACGTATTTCATCTCTTGATATAAATACCTACTTCTGCAGATTATTTTTTCCCCAGCATGCTGAAACAATTTCAAATACAAGTGATAGATCCTGGATTTTACAGGGAAAGGAGTTCCAGCCTGTATCTGTTTCCTTATAAAATTAAATACACAGACTGACTTAATTAGAAGATAAAATAGAGAAATAGAAAGCTTTGCTGCCTATTATGTTTATTAGGTAAACTCATCAGTAGTGCTAGATACAGTATCGGGATTGGTAGATCCAATTCTACTCCGTGTTGTAGTCTACAGCCTCACCTCCAGAACTGTGTGCAGTTTTGGGCACCACAATATAAGAAGGACAGAAAACTATTGGAGAGTGCCCAAAGGAGGGCTATGAAGACGGTGAAGGGCCTAGAGGGCAAGATGTGTGAGTATCGGCTGAGGGCCCTGGGTATGTCCAGCCCAGAGCAGAGCAGGCCGAGGGGAGGCCTGATGGCGGCCTGCAGCTCCCTCACGAGGGGAGCGGAGGGGCAGGCGCTGAGCTCTGCTGTCTGGGGACAGCGACAGGACCCGAGGGGATGGCATGGAGCTGGGACAGGGGAGGGTCAGGCTGGGGGTTAGGGAAAGGTTCTGCACCCAGAGGTGGTCGGGCACTGGGACAGGCTCCCCAGGGCAGTGGTCATGGCACTGAGCCTGAGGGAGTTCAAGGAGCGTTTGGACAACGCCCTCGGGCATAGGGTCTGATTTTTGGGTGGGCCTGTGTGGAGCCAGGAGTTGGATTTGATGATCCTTGGGGTTCCCTTCCAACTCGGGATATTCTAAGATTCTAGTGACTAAGTGGCCAATTGAGCTGAAAACTGATTTGGAAAAAATAAGGGAACAGGCACCTAAATCACCCTGATGGGATAAGGAATGTGATGGATTGAAATGGAAGAACCAAAGAGGAGAGTGTTGGGCAGTGGCATGTGGGCTGAATAAGGTGAATATAGGAAGGTTAGTTCACATTCAGGGCACAGGAACAGCATAGCACAAGTTCTGGACATGGCATGGTAGATCAGTCCTTCCTCTACACTGCTGCTCTTTCTCATTCATTACCATCTTGGGGGTTTTGTCCTCACTTGCAGTCAGAAGACAAAAATGGACAAGACAGGAGGAAGAAAAATAATTCTGGAAACCAGAGTGGGTTGTTTTTATACCTCATTTGAAAACCCTGGAAATGTGAAGAAAGAGTAAAAAGCGTTTTGTTGTTGCTGTTCTTTGAAACATCTTGGTTAACGTGCTGTCACACCTTCTCTAAAACTATGCACAGATCTTCCTCCCCAAAACCTGCATCGTCTCCACTCTCCAACTTGCAGTACTGCTCAGGGCAATCCTGCTGGTCACAGTCAACCACACCAGCTAGGAAATTACTGGCCCTGTAGAGTCAGGCATGGATTTACAGGTGGATTTGCTAGGGTTTGCAGCTTGGACTCAGCATGCAACCAGTCCTGGTTCGTGCTGTCTGTGCCAGGCACAGAAAATGCCTTCAGTGGGGAAGGATTTTGATTCTAGCTGCCAGTCCTGAGAACAGGGCTTGCAGATGAGAGGGAGGAAGGTAGAAACCACTTCTGTTGTCCCTCCTTTCTTTCTGTGTGAGTAATTAAAGATCAACATTGCTTAAATTGCACAGCAGCACGTCCAAAGGTCTGCACAACTGAGCAGCGCAGTGGAGCTGCTCATTTAACTCTGGCTGGCTCCAGATGGTGCAGGCTCCAGCCTGTGATTTCGCCAGGGCTAATGGGATTAAAGAGCAAAAAACTTTCTTCACTGAAGTAAACAGAAATGACAGGCTGAATAATACATAGCTTTAAGGTTCCATTTTAGATGGTTGAGCTGACAGAAATTGTATCCTCTTTGTCTGAAGTCAGAGTCTTTTCCCCTTAAATTAAAATGACTTCTGATTAATGCAATCAAAGCAAAAGCAAAAAATGAGTTGCGGTCTTATAATCACTTAAAAATATCTAACATAAGTGTAACTGCTTGCTTAAAATAGGCAAAATATAATATGTTCAGTAAAAGTATTTTCTTGTAATATAACCATCAGCATGCGAGTACAAAGCAAGTTGCATTTTCCACAGCATCTTCTAGTAGTTTAAGTGCAATATGACATATGAAACAATTTCAGAAATGTTTTTCCCCTACATTTATTTGGTTTGCCTTTATGTATTCATGACAGCGCTGTACACAATTGTTATTGTAGTTTCTTGGAAACCTTTACACCTTGCATTCTTTGGTACTTTATCCAATACTGAAAGCAAAATGGTCTAAATGACAAATCTAGGCATCTAGAAAGTGTTGGGAAACGTTCTTTAATTCTTCCCAGCACTCTGCCAAGAAAATGCTCTACTCAACATACCTTTGTCTGAAAGTATTACAGCTTTACAAAGGTAAATCATGGAAATGTCTGTGTGTCAAATCAAATAATTGAAACCAGAACTGTGGACATAAGCTGTCTGAATTTTCTTTTCAATAACAAGAAAAAAAAAAAGAGTGCATTTTTAAAAGATGAAGTCTAGAAAACGTCTGTGTTTTCCTTTTGCAGTCCCTTTTTGCCCCCAGCCCAGTGTCAGCTCTGGACTTTCCACTCGAACCTGAACCCTTGCCCCACATTATGCCTTAGAGCCAGGCACCTCTGTCTTTCCTGAGGCTAAGAAATGCCCAGGGGAGAAGTCCTTTTGCAGACCTTAGTTTCCTTTCTCATTTTTACCCACAAAATCTTAATTACATAAGACTTCTAACTTCATAACAAAGATTCTAAAAATATGCACTTTATATTTATCAAGTCCTTTGCTAGGGAGAGAGAACATTTAGGGGAAAGAGACTGAAGCGTGAAACCATTTGGTGAATCTTTTTGTAGTGATGCAATTTTTGCTTCTAGCCTGAAGGAGACTAGATCCATCTCTGAATACATAGATTTGCTAATCATCATAATAAAACTTATTTTTTTTAATCTTTAGGTCATCTGCATCATTCTGTGTTTGACTTGTGTGGGGAGAGGACACTCAAATTGTGTTCCACCACCTCAAAAATACCTAATAGCAAATGTGTAGATGTCTCAAATGAGACTACACCTGCTCAGCCCCTGCTGAACTGGGGCTGTGAGGTCCCCAGCCCCTTCAATGTGCCCATTCACCCTGGAGAGCCCTGGATGGACACAACTTCAGCTGTCTGAAGTCCTTTGTGAGCTCCTAAGTCAGTGTGGCGTTAGCAAAGAGCCCAGCTCTCTCAGGTTTACAGTGAGAGGTGAAGGCAGGGCAAAAATCTAAAATGATAACAGTAATTTCCCACAGTAGCCACAAATGTGCTACAGCTGTGAAGATCTGAGTTTCTTTCAGGCCAATGACCTACCTTGGTCACTAAAACAGATACTGTGGGGAAAACAGCAAGGAATAAAGTTTGGCAGAAAGCGTATGAAAATGGTGGTGGTTTAGCTGTGACATGAGGGTACACGATCATTGCCTCCAAAAGTTGCTCTGTTCATAAACAAAAATGACAAGTGGCAAGCAAGATGACAAAGCAGAGTAGCAGACGTATGGCACACGTGAAGGATGCAATACTCAGCCAGGTTTTATCTACAGCTACGCTTAGTCTGGGAATAAAGCTTAACCTTAGAGGTATGGGTGGGAAGTCAGAAGTTGATATATTTTTCCCTTCCTATGTATTTAACTTCATTTAACTCCTAGTATTTGTTGATCTGCATTTATAAACTTGGAATAACATTTTATAACTTATAAAACATCTCCTTTTAATGGTAGGTTAATAAATGTCAGATCCACTGATATGTGCAAGATCACAATATTGCAATGTTGCAGTGGTGATAGTATCAGTGCGTCTTTCAAACTCACATGCACAGAAAGTTCTTACAAACTTCTGAATGGCAAAGCTGTTATGTTGTTTTGTTTTTAATGTGTTTCTCTAATTTTGTGCAGAAAAAAATTCTGAGAATATCACATGTAGCTATTTAAAAATTTGTCTTCTGTTGTTGAACAAACTTGCCAGAAGTGGTTATTTAAAGCTTTTCATTGAAAAGTTTGGCTTAAAAAGAAATTTTGTGTTTCAAGAAGTACAAGATGGGACCCACTTAGAGTCTGTGAAATGAAAAGGCAAAGCCCACTGTAACACTTCAGCTTTTTTCTTCCTTTTATTTTTATTTTTATTTTTTTTTAGTAACTGTAGAAGTGCTTAAAAAGTTATAATGACTGTTGTTGTAACTCCAAATGTCATTTGCTGCAGGATAGACTCTACCCTCACTTACATCTTGGTAAGTGTGCTGTCGGCTTTCAGTGAAATTGTTTCTAATGATTTCGATTCCTAGAGATTGACACTTTGAAAGGCTAACTGCTGATAGCATGACAAAAGAAACTGAAACCCAAATACTACCTTTGTCATGTGTTTTTATTCATGAAAGCACTGTGTCATTGTATACCTGTTTTATTTTCTAACAGACCAGTTTGTGCGTGTGTCAAAGCCAAATTAAAGTAGCAGTGTGTCTACCATACCAAATACATTAATTCTTTTGAAACTGCTTTTCCAATTTTTTTTTTTTTTTTGGAAATGGGTACTTTTGAAGGCAGCAGTGTGTGTTAGCAACAGCATTATAAATATTTGTTACTTTAAGCAATAGTTACTCCTATTTGTCGGTAAAAATAGAGAACAGCTTTAGAATTTCATGAAGTTAGTGCTATTGCTGCCAAAGCGTAGTGTAGTCACACTTCAATTTGTGGCATCAGGGTTTAGCAGTTTCTTTCCCAGTCTAAAAAGTAGTACTTTTTGAGAGGGAGCATAAAAGATATAATAAATTTAATAAAATTAATTCAAGCATAGGTATTCAGTAAATATAAAGGAGAAGGCATCCAACATAAAAAGACCTTTTAATCTAGAAAGCAAAAGCCAAATTACAATAATATGAATAATAAGCAAATTAATAGATAGAAAGCATTCTCTTTCCAAACTGAGAATATGGTTTAGCTCATATGCCTCAGTGGGATGCATGGGTCTTTGAGGACCTGGGAGGGGGGCAGCTAAATTGCTGGCAAGGTGAAAGCTAGAAATCAATAATCAGCCCTGATTCCCAGCAGCTGACTGAAAGGTCTTTTAGGAAGCCACAGAGATAGCTGGTCCCCTGGAGGGGGCAGGAAGGTCTTGGTGCCTAGTTTACAAGAGGTTAGTGTTATTTTTATCTATCTATCTACATATATTTTTTTTGGGGGGGGGGGGGGAACAAAGCAATATTTTAAGTATTGTTTGGAAGTGGGGGTAGTGTTTGCTCCCTGCCGGCATGGATGTGACCAGGCTGCAGACATCTGTGCCCATGTTCCTGGCTGGGCTGCTCGATGCGTGTTTGGCTGCTGTTGGCCAGCCTCAGGAACCTGCTGCAGTCCTGTGGCCTGGTAGTGCAGGGATTGGGCTCGGTAGCTCTAGTTCAGCTTCAGGGAAAGTAAATTCCATCCCATCCAGACCCAGTACAAGTGTGCAATAAGCTCTGTATGGCTATTTTGCAGTTGAATCCCTTACCCTCTTAGAGAAGAGGGACTAACTGTGCAGTTATGAGCCTTGGACTGCTGCTGGATTCTTCCTGCGGGGCAAGGACAGGTGGGGAGCGATCTGCGTTTGCAATGTGAAAAGTCCAGCCCTCTGCAGATCTTGCTCTTTCATTTTATCCACTGTCTCTGCTCCTCTCTCTCATCCACTGAATAGATTTGTTGTAGAAAACGTCAGTTCCCCAGTAGGTTCCCTTTGTGAAGACTATGATACATAAGAATCTAGGTTAAAAAAAAAAAAAGTAATCATCTGTCTCTGGCTAGGATGTGTGAACCAGGAACTGGTTCCCAGTCCAGCCCGCTGGCTGGTACAGCACTGCGTGTCCACGCAGTCACAGCAAAGTGACACATGCCACGGTGTCACAGCAAAGGTGGGAGTTGCTCTGTGAGGACAACTGCTGCAGGGGTGAGATGCATCAAATGTGTGCTTCCCACAAAGCCATCAGCCCTTCCCTTCATCGCCACTTGTTCTGTGAGGCTGTGAAATGCTCAGGGCAAGAGCCTGGCTTCCTGCCCCTGAGTTAGGTGTGCTTGGGTGCTTGCCCTGGGCTCTGTGCAGGTGGCCCGCAGTGGGTTCCTGCGGTGGGCTGACGGGTGCCACCTGCCTGGCTCCTCTTAGTGCAGGCGTGCTGGGGGCTGCCAGCTGCTGTGCCCTCCCATCTTTGTGCCCAACCACCTGGGTCACGAGTTGGCGGATGAGGTGCTGGGTGTCTGGGGAGCAGCACTGTCTGTGAGAAATATTACCCGCGTCCCTGCGGCTAGTGGGGCTTGAAAGGAAATATTTATCTGAACTGTTCCTTGTTTTTTTTGTCCTTTCCTTGGTCTTCATTATGCATTCCATTAGAACGAATAAGCGTGAGGTGGTGCTGTGATGAATTTCTTTAATTGTGAGGCTCTCTTTATGCTGAGACCTCTCATCTTTAGCTCTGCTAATGCTTTGCATCCATTATATTTGACAGCAACCAAGTGAATGTTATCACTGTCTTTTATTTACTTATAACGTGTATAAAGGGAAAACAAGGCACAGAGATGTAAGGGTAAGATGCTGCTGTCACAAGGAGGTGTGGTACCTGGGTTAGGTAGCCTGTGCCTACCACACCGTAACGCACGTCTGCCACATGGGTAAGGGTTATTTCATTCTAGGCTCTTTTCTGGGTCTAGCAAACACCCCTGCCTTTTAGTGAGCCGTTCGCGCTCAGACTGGACTTCTCGATTTGCTGTGCTAATAGTTTTAAAACACATTGCTTAGTTCAGTGCAGCTCTCTGTAATACTCAGCACTGCTGGGCAAAGAGAAAATACAGATGTTATCTGCATGTAGTGTATAAAAATAAGGTAACTTTATAATATCTGATGGTGGGGAGGGACAAGAGTCACATAATATGACTCTCTTGCAGAGGAGGTCCCTTCTGTAAAAGCTTTTGAATAGCTGTTTGCTCTGTTTTCTGTAAGGTGCAGCTGGATGTGGTTGGTTAAAAGGCAGGGAGGTTGTGCTCCAGACATTCACGTACAACAAACAGTCGGATCAATATCAATCTCTGCAGCCTGGTGCTGTTAAAAAGGATCGCAAGTGCACGTTGTTCCACTGCGTTTGTGCCCACAATAGAAATTAAAGTGGGTTGAATGATGCTGTAGCTCCTGGGATGCTGCGATAGGGAAACAGAGGGCAGCTGAGACAGCAGGCTAGGGAAGGTGCAAATGGGAGTGATTTGGCTCTGTTGTTGGCCACAGTGAGCTAACTCAATTCAGGATGGAAAAAGAATAAAGAGGGAAAAGTGTCTTTAATGCTGATGACACTAATACAGTGCTAATATCATTGGGGTGTGTATTGTCCGCTCTCTAATGATACGCTCCTGGTTGTGGTAGACGTGAGGCAGATTCCAGAGCTGTGTCAGCAGCTGGGAAGGAAGGCTCTTGTGAGCTCAGTGGGAGGCCTTAGCAAAATGGCACTGCATCTGTGCCACGGAGAAAGGTAGGTTTGGTTTGCAGTGCTGGTACAACTGGAGTAATACCTAGAAAAAGTGTTCTTGAAGTTTTTTTTATTACATTTTCATCTGAGGAGATGCTTGCATCTCTTATATTCATCACAGAATGGTTTGGGTTGGCAGGGACCTCAAAGCCCACCCAGTTCGAACCCCCTGCCATGGCAGGGACACCTCCCACCCGCCCAGGCAGCCCAAAGCCCCGTCCAGCCTGGCCTTGGGCACCTCCAGGGATGGGGCAGCCACAGCTTCTCTGGGCGGCCTGTGCCAGTGTGTCTTTGCTCTCATAGTGAAGAATTTCCAATATCTAAATCTGCCCTCCTGTAGTTTAAACTGTTACCCCGTGTCCTTTCACTGCACTCCCTGACAGGTTTTGGAAGCATGGACAGTGAGCAATGCAGACAAATTCAAACCTTTTTGAGGAGCTGCAAGAGGACAGGTGCTCTTTAGTAGCGTATAGGCACCAAAATGAGGGTATTGGAAAATAGGGAATGCAGTTCCCAGATTTTTAAATTGGTGCTCTGAGATTATCTGAGATTATTTTGGAGCTTTACACTGTCTTTTTCATTTTTTTCCCCTCATGTTCTATTTTCACTAGATATACTAATACCTCATTGGAAAATATCTAAAAATCAGTTTTTTTATCCCTTTTCTGGGCAGGTTAAAGATATTGTTGCTACAAAAATTTGGAAGCGATGAGTTGAAATGGGAAGGGAAACTGTTCTCAGGTGAACCTTTGTATTAGTGATGATATCCTTTCTACCTGAAGTACCCCTGCAGTGTGTTTCACAGAGGGAGACAGCGGTGACAGTGAGGCTGGTGGAGGTGATTTTGACTTCAGTGACAGGAAAAAGACAGGCATTTGGTGACAGGAGGGAGTTGTCAGAGGACAGATACGGCCTGGGAAATCTGCAGCTATGAGTTTGCTTTCTTTATTTTAGGAACAAATGTTGAAGCTATCCCTATAAAGAAGCAGGGTGACTGGCCTGGAGAGGAAGGAAAGGCTGTTCTGGGCCGGAGGGGCGGCTGATGATGGATGGGGCTGGCTTCCTGGGGTGGTAGGCCAGAAAGAGGCCCCTGCTGCTCCAACCCATGTCAGAAAGCAGCTGTAACCCTGCCATGGTGGAGGGCCTGGCTCTGGCAGACCGAGTGCTGGCACGTCTGTGCTGCGGCTGTTCCCCAGCCTCTGCTGCCTCCCTGCAGAAGCAGGACAGGGAGGTGAGCAATGGAGTTATGCTTTGCAAAGGAAAATAAAGCCCTGGCACGGTGTCTCTAACAGTGTTTAATGCTGGTTGAGCCTTGTTGAAGTCTGTGCGGGTTTGTAGAGCTGAGTGAGGTCAGCTGTGAATATCCCGATTCTCGGCAGCTGCTAAACCAGGGGGATATTCCGCAGGTGCTGACTGCCTTGTAAAACGGGGCTCGGTTGGTCTGTGCTTGCTCTCTTCATCTGTGTCAATGCCCTGGACTTGCATGAGTGCTCACAAATGCTCCTGTGGGCATGTCTGGTCCAACAGCATGGCGTGGTCCGCATTCAGATGCGTGCAGGTAGGAGGCTGCTCCAAAGATAGCTCTGCGGTGGAAGGACCTGTGCTTGGCCTGCTGGCTGGGTGTCTGGGTAGTGGTGTCTTGGGGAACTAATGAGTGCTTGGGCAAGTTTCAAACCCATGGGAAATAGCTTGGTTTGATAGTTAAAATAGCTTTAGATTAGAAATATCTTTGTGGTGTGTGAGATGTGGGTAGCTGTTCTCACAGCACGTAGCTGGACAGGCTCGTAGATGTACAGCAGGTAACTGGTAAGGAGCTGAGGACAGCCTCCAGCACTGAAACAAAGTTTTTAGAAGTTACTGAATGTATGAAAACAGTGATAAGCTTAAATATTTTTCTACTTTATATTCATATAAAGATAGCAGTTCTATCATTTGATGGGCTGCATGTGTATATGGTTATAGTGAATTGAAGAGTAAATTGTATTTCCTCAGGGCTGTTTTTGATTCTGTGTAGGGCCTTGTTTCAAATTCAAGCACGTAGTAACTCTGCTGTCCAATAATATCACAATACAAAAGCAGGTCCTGGACGTGTTTTCACAGAACTTTACCTTTATATCATTTTTTCCCGTTAAGATTAGCTATAGTCTGTTTTACTAGGCATAGCTCAGTGCTTAAGACCAATCATGAAGGGTCCATCTATACCATTTTTGACCCAGAGTGTTTGTTTTTGTCATACTAAATCTTCCACACCGAATTCTTCAGAATGTTGTATTTCCCCAAGAAATGTCTTGACTGTAGGTGCAAAGCTCTGTAGCATGAAGAATTTACTCCAGCCCACAGACCTGGTATTTCTTACAGCTTTGATACCGTCCTTGGCAGCGGGTCTGTTTGTATTCTAGCACTGATTACTTGTGATGTAGCTAATGAACTCCCTGAACTTCAACAGGCAGTCTTATGCTGCAGGAGTCTTGCATTGGTCATAGGCTAATAAAGTTAGGGCAGTAGCATTAACTCTCTGATTTGGTGCACTTCATGTTTTATTCACTGTTTAAAGCATTTTTGCCGTTGTTATAAATTCACCTTCTAGTTTTTAAGAAAACTCTCTGCTCATGGCAAAACAACTCTGAAAGAATGAATCTCCTTGGGGTGTGTAGTATTTTGCTGTTTCAATTTATAGCTTTAGAGTATGTCCTTGGTAAGACAAAATTCACACATTTAATGTTGTTATTTCTGGAGTTACTAGAAATCTTGCCCTATGTGAGACTAATTTTCAGGGATGTTGTTTAGGTCATGTTCTGGTCTTGCAGAAATGCTTGAACAGTGAGCCATTTTATTATATGCTTTCAGCCACCTTGTGTGACATATGGGTCACTGGTTTGATGTGTTTTTTAGGTGTATTTCAGTATTAAATTCGAATAAAATTAGCCTAGCTAGCATTTAGATCTCAGCACATAACATCAGAAAGGCGTAGACCCATTAAAAAGACTATAAATAACCCAAATGGGCCACATAATCCCAAATTGTAAATAAGAGTTGAGGTGAAATATGTTCACTTCAAAATACTTCCTGAGGCAGTCCTGTAAAGGGTTGGGAAAAACTTCTGCAGTTCATTTAATTAAATTTGGAAACAAACAAACAAAGGCTGCAAACATCCTTCTCACACGATTGGATATCCTGCCTTTGCAAGGTAATGTGTATGTGGCTTTAGGGAGAATTCAGCTCCGGAAGTCTGAGTGTTTCCAAATATTTCACTGCAGTCTCCAATACAGAAAAGCAGAGCTAATTATTTCACTTACAGCTGTTCTTTCTCCCCAAGAGAGGCAATGTAAGATAAATTGCAGAATTAATAGCTTGCTTTAATTCTTGCCTATATCCACTCTTCAGTGACTTTTTAAAAATGCTCTTGAAATCTGTTTAGTCATGTTTACTCAGTGTTTGTGCCTTCCTAGTGAAGGATAAAAGACAACTCGTTCTAAAATTCCAACTGTATTACTATAAAAAAAATCAATCTGGTAAGAACTGTTCTTGATATTTGCTGTAATCAGGGATTTTCCTTTATTAAAAGGAAATGAAGATGTAACAATGAAATACATAAGCTAAATTCTGTAGGAAATGTGGGGTGATTTGTGTGCAGGCATCTAGGTTTTACTGGATCTAGCCTGGGTGGTTCTGGATTTTATGGTAGCCGATACCTAATTGTCCACAATTAATTGTATTTTAGGATTGGACTGCTGCTGGTGAATGGCTTCCTGGAGGCCTGAAAATCACTTGTGAAGAATAACATCCTTCATGAGAGTGCCAGCTATCCAAATAAATATATTTACTGGTTACGACCTTGGTTCAGGCAGGATTTGCTGGCTGATGTCAGGGTTTGAATAGAGTTCAAAATGATCACTCTTGTTTATGGGTAAATTTTTCAATTATATTATAGTGTGAGATAAGTTCAGTGGATTTTAGTTGGTACCTGGAAAACAGTGATGCAAGGAGATATTTATGCAAATAAGACTAGCATCTGTAGTCACACTTGTTGTGGGAGGTGGATGGGTAGGTGGGGATTAAACCTAGGAAGGCTATTAATGCTTCAAATCGCTGGTTGAAATTAAAAGAAAAAACTAGCCCATAATGGCACATCCATGCTATGGTATAATTTTTTTTAAAAATACAAGCTTGAATTGCATTTAATCAGAGAAAGGATAAACAAAACCCCAAACAACAGAAAACCTACTGCTGTTTTTAGTTTATGAACTGTTCAAACCACAATCCTGTAGGCATTTGGGACAATTAGCAGTTCTATGCAACATCTCTGTGCTTTGTTTGGTTTACTGGTAATTATAATGTTAAAAACTCAGCTACGAGGGCTTCAAAGGATTATGCCCCTTTGTGGCTGCTTCATCCTTCTGGAATTGTGAATAACTGAAGCTCGAGTCTCCTTCAGGATGGTGTATCCTATGTATCTATATACCATATAAAGTATGATGATATGGCAGTTGTCATCTGGATGACCTTGCTTTGTGTTGAAATCTGATTTGGAACTACTCAGTAATGAGTAAAACTACGTCATTACTTTCTCTCTATCAAATACACTGATCAAAAGGTTTTTTTAGGTAACAAACCTGACATTTTTCTATATTAGTATACTGGATATAGTTATGTATTGCTTTATTTTTAATCTTTCAAATTGTCATTAAGTGGATGAATGACAGGCTTCTGAACGTGAGACAAATCTACTTTATCTTAAATTAATTACCATGAGACTGTATAAACATTGAAAACAAATTTAATAAAGGAGGCGCTCCAGATGGCTGAAGGTAGACTTGCACATTCGGACCATTCCTCATTAGAACTGCAACACCATACACAGATTCTTACTGACGCTTTGGGGAATTTACAGATGAGATGCACTGCAATCTGCTAGGAGGCATAATATTCACAGGGTTTTATTGTCACAGAAAAAGCATAATGACTATTGAAGGAAACTAATTGCTGACAGTTTTTAGCTGGCTTTGGTGCACAATGCATTTGTTCTGCCCTGTAGATCCTTGTTTCAAAAAATATTTGAAGTACACACAGAAATAGCAACATGGCGTTTATGTAGTTTTCTTTAAATGACTCCAAGCTTTCTTTGTCTATCCAGGTGCTCGGCTGGTGATATACTTTCAGGGGTTCAGTTTCAATGCAGCTCTGGCCAGATTTCCTGGATTGTACGGCTTAGGTCCCAAACAAAACCGATGAGAAATGGCTTAACGTGCATTCTCCTCTGCAGGAATAGATCATGCTGGTTCCCTTTCTCTGCAGGAGGAGCTCTGTGCTGCTGCTGTCATCTGGGAGCAAAGGAAGAGCTGTAGCTCAGGACTCTCCCCCAGAAACACTTGCAAAGGAGAAGGGATTTCTCCAAAACGTCTGGGGCTCCTGTAGCGTGGCTTCATTTGTGGTATTTTTCTTGATTCTTCTTTTGTCCTTGTTCCCCTACTGGGAAAAATCGAGTGGGCATGCTTTATTAGCTTGTCAATGTGACCTTCAACACTTCAAATCTCCACTTCTAGCTGACTTAAACACAACCAAATTGCAACAGATTTCCCTGTGTTGAAAAGAAAATGGTGGGCTTTTGTACCACAGACTGGTTCCCAGCACTCAAGGTGCTGTAAGAGCTGAAGGCATCTGCAAACAGGTGTGCGGGGTAGCAACTACCAGATAACTGAATCTTAGTGTATTTTTCTTCTATGCCTATAAATTGCTTACTAAAACTTAGACTGGCGTGCGATAGCTTCTCCAAGAACCCAAGGGATTCTGTAAATTTGGTAAGGTGCTTTTGGAAGTGTACTGCAAAGGTATGCATTGTGTTTTAATCTGTTTACCTGCGCAATCATCTTATTTGTTCCTCGCACAGTAAATGGTATTGCATGCCAAGCCATCTGCCAGACTTCCAGCCGTGGCCTTGGAGGAGCACTGTGGTGACCAGCAGAGCGTGCCTCGTGAATGGGGGTTAGCTAATGTGTTGTGATAATTGAAAGGTCTTCAGTCTTGAAAGAGTTGTGAAGGGTCACTGAACGTTTAAAAGAGAATTTAGCAGGCAGACAAGGAGAAGAGGTGTTTGTAGGAGTAATTTGATTTTGCTTGCTGTTGGTTTTTGTTAGGGAAAGGTGGGCACGTTTCTCGTCTTCGCTCTCTGTGGTTTGATTGCGTTGGCCTGGGTACTGAAGAAAGTCACAGCTGCCACTGGAATAGCTTCATCAGTGTGGGAAAAGACTGTGAGTACATAATTCATTTATGCAGCAGATGCAGTTGTGCATGAAGTGGTTGGAATGGAGCCCAGGCAGCACAGCCTGGGATTTGCAGAGCCCTGTATGGGCTCAGGGAGGCAAGAACATCAGTCTGGCTGAGTTGGGAAGGGATGGGAGTGTTCAAAGGTGGGAGATGGCAAAGGAGGATTAGGAAACTGTCCAGTTCAGTGAGCTAAAATCCTGACGACATACCTGTGTATAGCTGCTCCACTAAGCAATCTACAGCAAAAATTGTAGGAACGTGAAGCCTAGACTGTGGAGAAATTTTCTTTGCAATATCAGTGTAGAGGCTGGAAAATGTGCCAGGGGAGCACTTCCAACACAAGTTTCTTAAAATGAGTGTAGATTACAGGAATAAAACTATTTGACCACCTCTTGGCACCTGCTGTAATCTATCAGAGCTCTGGGAAATTCAGATGTATAAGCAGCTCCTGAAACAAAGTCAGTATTCCTTTTGGTCCCTATTTTAAAATCATTTGTGTCTAGTTGTGGAGAAAAATACAACAGAAGGCCTGAAAAGTGCATGTTTGTCTACTGCCTTATTTGAGCATCTCAAATCAAGATGAGAGCATTTTAGTGCTGAAAATTGATTTCTGGACAAAAGAGGGATCAAAGGTAGAAATTGGAACTCAAACCATGTTTTCTTCAGCAGCCAGACTTCAGATGACTGCATGGAGGGAAGGCTTAGCAGCAGGTTGAGCTGTGGCTTGGTGATATGATAATCCTGGCTTTTGAGTTAGTGATGGACTATCAAAAACGCTGTGACTGCATGACAAAGCAGATCAGAGAGAACTTGCTGTGAAGGGTGAAATATTGTTTAAATAAATGTTTATGGATTAACTTTGTAGCAGGAAGGCCTTATGCCGTGTCAGAAGTTTTGTCAGTGGGCATAAAACCAACAGAAAATAGCATAACATTCATACTGTGCACTGTGGTTAATCAGACATGCAATAAATTATGTGCTTGTGTTTGTAGAGTTGGTGACTTGGTAGTGCACTGGCCGTGGTATTTATCACTGTGGGGAAGTGTCCTAAATTCAAGTCCTTAGCAATCCTGCTAAAGAATCTCTTCTTCCTGCAAAATGCCATGAAGGCATGGTGGTAAAGATGCCTGGAATTTTTTTTTTGTTTTGCCTTGAAGATGTTTCTGTCTGGATTTAAAATGAAGGTCATTTTGGAACGAAGTATAGCTTTGAAAATCAAGTGATTCCTTCTCTATTAATGGAAACCTAGCATTTCCAGAGAGGTTGCATATGACCCTTGTGAAGTTTTTTTGTGTATTGTGTACATGCTCTGTTACATATGATTATCTGAGAAAGATTTGGTGTATTATATTATAATAGAATTTTATAACTCTAGTCTAAACATCTTTACAGAACAACAAACTTACCTTGGAAACAAGGCTTTAGTTGACTTTGGATTTGTTTAAACTTGAATATTATACCATCATCTACTTTAGGCCAGATATTTTATTACTGGTGTACAGTACACTTGGACATACCCTTTTGAATTGCTATTACAATAACTGGAAAGAGTTGCAGAACTAAGATCAAGTATGCAGTAATATTCATCAGAAGTGCATAAAATACTTTTTATACGAGTGTTATGTTTAGAGTGTAAATCCTCAGAAAGTGTTGGGGTATGGATTTTCAATACTCATGTGTTTGATAGTAGAGATAAGAAATTGATCTCCCCATAAAATTATAAGATTTATCAGACTTTACAAGATAGTGAGAAAGTTCTGATTAGGTTACTTTTACAACAGTGTGTGGTAGTGTTTCAGAGCTTCCTTTTGGAAGGCTCCCAGTTTATTTAAAAACTAAAACATGAAGATGGTGTACCTAGGTTCATAGATTGTGATCATCACATCTGGCATTCAAAAAGGAGCAATCTTCATGAGTGATTTTCAGTTATTCCTGTGGTTCAGGGTTGAATTTGATTTTTTTTAAACAAAAATTATCTAATCTTAATCTTATACCAGAAATCTTTGCAAACAAAATACAAAAACCTCTCATGATGGCTCTGCTCATAAGTATATCTGCTAGTCTTCCATATCTAGGGACATGGTCTATCGCAGGAATGAACCACAACACAGCCTTCTTTTGTGATGATAATATTAATGTTGTATTCTCAATGCAACAAGCTTTCAGGAGAAGTTGCTGCCTTTTTGCTGCAGAAAAATATATCAGTTATAGAATGATACTGGAGGCCAATTGGAAAGATTCCTTATCTTACATTAATTAAAAAAAGTATGGCTTGATTAGATGAATATGGTATAAGTAGGGAGATGTATCTAGTCTTTGGCCTGTTGATTCATCATCCTGTGTTATGGTGTGAGCATAAGAAAAGATGTATAGTCCTTTTTAATAATGGTGGAAAAAGAACTACAGAAAGACTAGCAGTTCTAAAGGTACTTGTTTGCCTCTTGCATACTGTAAACAAAATTCTCAAATTTATCAGACTCCAGTAAAAACTCTTCCAGAGAAGCTTTCCTGTTTAGCTCTTGCAGCTGAGGACAGTTTTCTCATCCCATTTCCTGAAGTAAGACCTTATTTTTATCTAACATCATAAATTATTTTGCTCACTTTTATTTTATTTTGCCTGCATCATATTCTTGTTATTCCATATAACTGTTAATCAGAGACTGACCTCTGGTAAATCTGCATGCATTTAATTTCCTGTGCCCAATTTACAAGCTTTTTCCTATGAAACATCTGGAAAAATAAAGCATTCGGTGTCTGGCAAACTTAAAACACGCCAAGGTAGTAGTTGCAGGGTTGAAAGGATTTGCGCAGAGAGTGCTGTTCTGGCAGACCCTCTGGGTCACCAAGTCTGTTCTGCTTGGAGCTCCCTGACTAATTACAGCAGCATTACAGGGATTGAGAGGATGTTTCTCAAAAAAGTCAGCATACCAAAACACTTAGAGCTTAGTTCAATGCCAACTGTACTTCTCTGCAACTTCCTCCAGGTCTAAGCATCTTCTACTTCAAAAATTGAAGCCCAGCTCTTAAGATAACTGTCAAGTAGAGAGGGCAGAGCATTAGTCTATAGTTACCTAATCTCAAACTTGTATTTACTGAACCAGTAGAGCCACCTCAAATTTACACTAGTATTAGTAGAGCTTTTTGTTTTCCCTGTACTCTTCTTCCTCAATTTGCACATCTGTTGCTGGGTCTTGCCCTTCTGGCGATGTTGATAGCTTATATGAAAATATTGACTGCTTTTAAGAATTTCTGAACTGGCAAATACTGAGCTAATATAAAGCTCGAAGCTGTAAGATGGACTGCTTGCCATAAAATGAGCAATTGCTCAAAGCTCTTGTCATCTTACACAATTAAAAGCCCTTCCATTTGGGGGGCAGGGGGGGAAGATGTGTGGCTCATGATTACTCGATTAGGATATGAAGGAACAAGCACAATGTCAGCAATTGATATTGCAGTGTGGGCTTTGAACCCACTTTTAGTGCATTTTTCTAGAACTTTGAGTTTTTCCTGCTATGGCTTTAAAAGAATAGCATGGTGCGTATGTGCCTGTGAATTTGTCTGCTTAACATTGTATTTTCTTGCTCAACACACAGAATTGTTATATGAAGCCCCAATTGTTATTTGTTAAGTGAAGTAAACAGGTTACAGTATGTCTGGTTACAGCATTAAAAATACATGAGTGTTACTAGAAACCGAAGAGATGTCCCAGCAGGGTAAAAGTGAAAGATAGCTTGTCAGAACAATGAGCTACAGAGCTTTTTTCATATTGAAATTATTAGATTTTATTCCCACTCTTTATGTTGTGTTACTACTTATGCACACGGTCCAGACACATGCCCCATTTCTTTGGTGCACATGGTTTTGTATGGCCTGTCAAGGTCTGGTCTTGAAGCACAATAGTTTCCAACCCGGGGAAGTGGCACTGTCACTTAAATTTGACATAACATCCTTTCTGTGGTGCATATCCTCCAGCATATCTCTGAAATCTTGGTGTGATTTGAGAGATCACAGAAGTAAATGCCATTAGCACTAATGCTTAATGATTCATGAGCCAACTCTTTACAAACATTAAGCACATGAGAAGTCTCATTAACAGACAAGTTACTGTCTATGCTTAGCATTTTTCTTAACTATCTTAATTAAAATAATCTGGAAACATATTTTTCTTAGGGTATGATTTAGCCCTTCCTCTTTCTTCAGTGCTGGAGTTCATCTTAGGTACCAAAAAAGATTATGCTTTTAGTGTGTGGAAGGGAAGAGGGAATACCAGTTCTGTGAGCTAAAATGGTGTTTGTCTTTACAGAGAGACTGGCTTCTCTGCTATCTCCCTCACTAAATTGGAGCTGGCAAGAATGTGAAGAGGCTATTGGGGGGCCAGAATAATTCTTGGAAGAATTACGGTCTTGTCTTCCAAAGCAAATCTTTTCAAAGAGTTTTGAACTTAAAAATACTTTCCAAATATGGTAAAAGCTGTAAATAGTGCAGACTTGGTACCCTTCTGGATTTCCTCCTGTTTTAATCCCTCCAAGTAAGAGAGGTGTGTTTCTCATCTCAGCGAGACATCAACAATGCCTTAAGGTGAGACAACAAAGAGAAGATTTGCAAGTCACTGTTAATTATTCAGGTTTTGCTCTTTGCTGGTGTGTCCACCTGCTGGAGCAATACTAACCTTAATTTGTTTTCCAGTCTTTTGCTATGGGCACGTATGATTTGATGTCAATAACCAAGTATCTTGGTGGGAAGCATAACTGCTTGACTTTGGAAACACGCAGAACTATGTGAGACGTTTCTGCTGTTGCTTTGGGAGCCAGGGAGCCTAATGAGATGCACATACCATGTCAGCTACGTGGTTTCTTGGGGGAGCTTCCAACAAACCATTTGGTTACTCTCTACCCTCTCTAGTTTATCAATGTCTCTTTACATTGAAGTTGTTGCCCAAGCCAGGCTGTTTTGGGACACAGCACTACATGTTAAATCTGGCACCATGTGGAGAGAGGGTAGAATTTTTTTTTCTTATTTAGAGAATCCTTATATTTAAAGCCAGTTTAGGAAACGTTTTTTTGTGTGTGTGTGTGTAAGCCAAGATACAAGTGAAGATATCTCTGAAACACTGCCTTCTATCGGTCCATCAGTGTTCAACCATCATTTATGCACTGTTCAGACAAATGTGATCAACTTTTTGGCCGTCTCTGCTCCTAATCATAAAGGTGCTGCCTTTTGCACCCACTGTGGAAAACTTATACAGTCTGGCTTATTGCGCTATTAGCTATCAAACAAATTCTAGCAGCTCAACAGGAGAAACAGTCTGTCTCCTGACAAGGGGCTTACATCCATGTCCTCTGGTGACACAAAGCTTAATCTGCATGATCTGAGCTGTGGATTCAGGACATGCAGGAAAATAAATGACATTTCCATAGTGTGGACTGATTTTGTTTTTGATATTGTGCAAGCCGAAATGTGGAAAAATATATATATATTTTTAATTGAAGCAGAGTTTAACAATTCTGATAGCTTGTAATTTCCTAATCAAGAATTTAAGCAAACTTAGAAAAGGGAGTATTAAAAAAAACCCACACACACACAAAAAAAAAAACTACACAATATGTAGTCTTACAGTATACTTAGCTGGAAAATGCTTTAATGCTACCGTTCAACTTTTAAGGCAGGTTTCAAGTTTTAGGACTAAAAAATCGAAGGAGAATCCAATAGTGCTTTGTCGTAGAACTGAACACCCATTCCTGGTCACTGTATCTTCAGTTTGGGCTTTTTTGGCTTATGGTCAACTTGAGTGATGTTTCAAAACATATGTGCAAAACGGTTTTTTTTTGAATCCAGGAAAAAGACTGATTAAGCTGCTTCCAACTACTCCACACGGTATTGATTTCCTGTGCCATTGTGCCTTATCTGCTGTATTGCTGGTAGATGAAGTATGATAGGATCATCTACCCGTGGCACTTTGTGGGATGTAACATTTTAATAAAAAGAATTGAGGCATTTCAGAGCGCAATATTGAGAGCTGGGAGTGTCAGCTAATTACATTTATTTATCCCTCACCTATGATCTAGCCCTCTGTAAGGTTAATCCTTCTATTTGTATATTGATGGCTTCCTTTGGATTGGTGCATCTTTATCAAGAGACAGCCATCTATCCACGTTGCAGCAAGTGTGGAGACTACATTTTCTTAATATTGCCTCTGTGATGTTGAACTGTGTCCAGCTTGGTCATCTGAGGGATGTGGTCTATTTTACTGAGTAGTGAAACAATTCTAGGCTTATTCTATTTGCTTTTTCTTGAACTATAGAGATAAAAACATGGTACAGTCCACCCATGGCCATCAAATCACAATTTTTACTGTGACTTATATATGAACCTGATAGAAAATGGGACTGGTGGTTGGTTATGTTGTGCAGTGTGTTGTTTATTTTAAATGAAGACCCTGGCTTATCCGTGTATTTGTCTCCCAAAGGCAAACAACTCCATCTAACTGTAATACTTAACCGGTATAAAACTCGAGTAGATAGTCTTAATCTCCTGAATATGTTGCATTCAGTAAGCACAGTAAAACTTACGTGAGGCTTACTGATGTTGCTCTAGGTCAAGAAGCTACAAATGAGGTAGCTTTTTATTGTGAAGTACTACTTGTAATACTTTTTTTTTTTACTTGTAAGCCTAGTGCCATTGTCACTTATGGACTTACAGCAGTCACAATTTTATGTATTTTTGATACATGGAAATATGGTACTTTGTTGCAAAGGTTATACCGGGGTAATGAGTCAAAACTTGCCTGATTTCAGCTAACGGTATCTCCAAGCAGCTAAAGGAAAATAATGTACCTCTGTCAAGCCGCTAACAGAAAGCTGTGGTAAAAAGTTGCCTTTGCATAAGTCTTGTTTTTATAGAGTGATTACAATTAGTCTGTGTTTTTCAAAGTGTCAGCCAAGAGTCAGTACGCTTCAGGGAAATAAGTCCGACAAGTTTATTACTTCAGTTCAGAGTGATGGCCTGCCTTAGCGAACTGCAGCATGCTAAATTGTTTGTGATGAGATGAAAACACAAATTTTATTACTTCTGAAGGTCACACCATATTATATGTATCACAAACATATATAAACAGCCATAAAATGCAAATTTGTTTACTCCATTAAGCAGAATTTCCTATAATATAATTTTAGTTTTTTTTAGCTTGGCTTCTGCTGAAAGCAGGCCTGTAAAATGTTTTACTCAAATGACCCCATTGCTGTCTATTCTGGAGATACAATATCAACTTTTTTAATCAAAGAGTTTGGGCTTACACTACTTAGCTTCCTAGTTTGCATATTGATTTCTATCAGGTAAAATAAAATATAGTTAATCTCTTTTTTTTTTTCTTCCCCATAGTAAGGGACAAAAGCATTTTTTAATAACAGTGCAGGCATTTTTTTAATTCTTAAATCTTTACTTTGCCAAGGTGGGTGGCTAAATCTTAAACTGTTGCAAGAGCATGACTGGAGGTGCTATTTGTATTATGAAATTAATGATGCAGATCTGCATGTGACAAATGGGGAAAAATGATTAAAAGAATTTGTACTGTGTGCTCTGTATTTTAATGGAAAAGCATGAACTGAGATGTGCTCATGGGCTAGAAGGACCCAGTCTAGATTTTTTTTAAAGGAAATAAGGAGATTTTCATCTGCTGACTTAGCTGCTGGAGAGTTTAGAGATTTCCTATAACACTAATGAGTTCTATGAATCTTTACTTTAAAACAGCAACAAAAAACAAACAAGAAGGAAAAGAAGGCACAAAAATACCCAAACCCCCAAACAACTGAAAGCCTACCTGTTTTTCTCTCCCATAAATCTAGTTCAAGTTTTTCTTTCCAAGTTTTTCTCTTGCTTGAAGAAAAGAAAGTCTAAAAATATGGGATGCAGAGTTCTTTGGGGGGGAGGGGAAAGAAGTAAGTATAATTAATGGCTCTGAACCTTTTGTCTGTAGGCATACGATATGCTTTATGAGCATTTTCTCAGTGATTTCTAGGTGCCTGAATTCACATGACATGGCAGTCAATTTTTTTTTGGTTAGATATTTCAATTTTGAGTAGTCCTGGCCTGGAGGACTATTCATGAAGGCTATCAGAGGCTTTACTGAACTATATGGCTGTCTTTTGTTAAGCTTTGCAAGCTATTCACTTGATTAAATTAGAATGCAATACCTCACTTACAATCTGCTTTCAAACAGTTCTATTTTAAATTTTAATATCTTGCACTTGGGTTTGTTTTAGCTTGTTAAAAGTATAAAACTAATTGGAACTCTTAAAATCAGAAGTATAAAAAAAAAAAAACAAAACCCAAATCTCCAAACATACCTTATTTGCTCCAACAAGATTATTTTTCTGTCTAAAGCATGATTTATGACTTAATTTAAACTCCAATTTTTGGACTAAAAAAATCTTTCTTCTCTCCTATGAATAGAAGAGAGGTTCTGAGTTTCCATGTAGGTTTTATATTTGAGGAGAACTAGTGAAATTTGGGTGCTTAGAACAATTTGTTGCTCTGTATCAGTTCCTAAACAAAATGTGTAGATAATCCCATGCGTGAGTTGATGAATGTTGGTTTAGAAAAAGACAGGGTACTCCTCTTAGAGGAAGAGCTGTCCATAGTGCTCTTCTGGGATCTCATTTTGGTTGTGGGGGGGGGATGAGGGCACCTCAATTCCCTTGGTTTATGAATTGTGTGACATAAAGGTGAACATAAGCTAATGGTTGTGTGGCACTTAATTAAGTACTGTGATATGAATTCTATAAAAGTATCTTTTCTGTTAAGACTTAATGGAATTTTGGAGGTGACTTCTTGCTTTGAAACCGCTATTTTAAAGTCAGGGTTCTAATCTAAGTAATAGCTACAGATGATGGAGAACAGGAGACCTTTGGGCATTTAATTTATCCTATCCAGAGATAAGGTGGTATGAATCCTCTTCTAGTTGTCTGGATTATGGTGTGTGTGTATTTGTGTGTCAGAAACGGCATAAATTGCTGTCTCCAGACACAAAACCAAGAGCAAGAGATTTTCAGCCTTAAAGTAAGCAGCTGCAGCTTGTTGACTCCAGTGCAATTTCTTCCTGTACACATCATTCAAATTTGATATGCAAGTATGTTATAACACTAAATATGTAGTGACTAGCATCATAATGTTCTCCTGGTTTCTACTGCAGCTGTGATTGCATTACTGAATCTACCTCTCTCCGATGGCTGTCAGGGGGAGCAGCCTGCCTGCTGTGATTGATGGCAGCTTTTCCCATCGCTGAGTCCTTCTGATTTCGTACCTTAGCCATGTCTACATCAAATTTTATTATGAGAGATTCTTGCTTTGTTGTTTCATTATGCAGCTACTGCAAGAGGGAAGAACTAGAAGCATAAACATGTTTGTAATAAAGTAATATGTAGATTTCCAGACTTATGTTCTGAAACGCTCGCTGTCTGAGACAAAAATAGAATGCTTCAAGCACAGAAAAAAGCAGTCGGGGAGTTATAAGTTATGGCCTCGGAGAACCCAGCTGAGATCTCTGCCAGTACAAATAGGCAGTAAGAAAAATATCTGCCCCAAAGGAGTTTAGATTTATAGACAAGGCAGGCAAAGTGCACTTAGGAAGTGTGTGTGTGTGTGCAGGGCAGCGACACAGAAAAATATCTGAGGGGCCGGGATGTGCCAGTGGCAAAGGCAGCCACAGGAACGTGGTGGCACTGAGCCCTTGTGCTGGTGCTGCTTGTCTCTGGGAAGCCAAGATCATCCGTGGCCTACTTGGTGGAGCTGCTGGCAGTGACCTGGTCTGGGTCCAGACAGGCAGTGTACTTTCTGTCCCAAAACCTCTGCTTCTCAAAGGCAGAGAGCTTTTGTTGAGGGGAAGTGGACGGCTTGAAACGTTGGGATGTGAGCTGCCATTTGTTTGGTACAGCTCAGTCAGTGAACTCATACGCTGCAGCACGTTAAAACTGGCGTTTTGGCAAATGGTAGGTGACGAAGAGCATTGTCACACTGTGGTGCCTTCTTACACCTTGAGTCTCATGTAAAGGGAAGCTCTTACTGCTTACCATGGTGCTTCCACCTGCCTCCCTGTGTGTGAACACCTCTCAGGCACCACCATGTGCCAGCCGCTCAAGGCCTCACGCATTTAACATTGAGCTGAGCTCGCCCTATTTCTTACCAGCCCCACGTGGGTGGCACTGTAAGATCAGAAATGCCAGCAGAGGATGGCTGAGTAATGGTGAACAAAGTGGAGTTGTGGAAACAAGGTAAAAATGAAATGCAGACTGGGATTTCTAAGGAGATTTAGAGGATAGACGTGGCCAACTGGCTGTGAAATCTGACTGGTATTTCGAGCTGCAACTCCTTAAAGGTCTTTTGAGAGTAATAACCTAAAGGAAAGAAGAGGGAAATTTGAGAAACCAAGTGGGTAAGAGCCAGTTTCACAAATTGCCCAACACACAGGGTGTGAGCCTGCCCCAGTCAGAGCTGCCTGGCCTCTCGCCACAGGCTGTAGGAGGGCGGGGGCACAGCCAGAGGTTGCATATCCCGGCCCCAGTTAAGCAGCAAGCCAGGAACGCTGTCAGTGTCATGCTGTGCCCACTACCTTGGATTTTGACTTCTGTCGTGTGCCCAGCTCAGAGCTGTCTATCAGCCGCATGAAGCCCACTGATACAAATAACACCTGGAGCGCGCTCAGCATGCGTTCTGAGGCCCTGGGGATGTGAGGAGGGCGAGGCAGCGCCGCTGCGGACTTGCAGAAGTGAAGCTTGTGGAAAGAGCAGTGGAAACTTGTAAGAGACTGAGCCTTGCAGTGAAGGGGGGCCTTCAAAAGGATTATTTTGGCTTTCAATGACTTTGAGAGTATTGAATTCATCATTTTTTTCTTAAATGATACAAGTTCAATAATGCTTTTGTCTATTTTGCTTTCTATGCTAGGGGAAATAGAAAATAGATATTGTAGATATATTTGACATGAATATGTTGGTCCCAGCTTGTTTTTTTGTCAGTAAACTTATCCTTGTTAAAGGAGAGTGATGAGTAAAATTTCAGTTGACCTTGCATTGCATTATAAATAACAGCCTAAGCTCCTCTACTCTTTTTTATAAGTTCCTGAATGTTCTTCCATGGAATTTTAAGTATTATCACTTATTGATGGTGATGTTTCAGACCACGTGGATTAAGTCAGAGAAGAAATGATATAATGGTACAAAGAAATAAGCTATAAAGCACTGATCTGGTAATAATACAGAAGGAATGTATGCTGATACCTATAAAACTGCCTCAAACTTGCCAACTACAACAATTAAACTGACTCTTGTGCTTTGTGTGATAAAGATATTGCTAACCTGAGCCAAAACAGTAATTTTTGTGGAAGCTCAATATACACTTTTTTGGTGTGCTTGTTATTTTTGTGGTATTTTTATTTTGTAGCTTTCATATTTTGTATTTTTTCATAACCAGACTCTCTTGATTGTGCTATTACGAGCATAATAATTTGAATTTACCTGCATCCTTCATGATGTTGGCTGACTAGATGGACAACCAGGAACAGCTAAAATAGGATCACTTCCATTATCTCTTAGTAAGCAGCTTGTACAAAACAATATGGAACATCCTCGTGATAAAATGGTACAATCTCATTTAGGAAAACTTGTAAAGCCATATATATTAAGTCTATTAATCACATACCTTTGAGCATTGCGTCCTGCTTAGTGTATGGTTACTAAAGAATCTGTTATCCTGAAAGATGATCTTATCCTGTAAAGCATAAGATTAAGGCCAAGTGATGGATGTCTTTAGCTATGAATTGCCTGCGTTGTTTTTATGAAGAGTGAATGAATTTGTGTGAGCACTGCTGCGATCCCAAAAAAAGGTTAGTTGTTACTCCATGCTTCCAGGACATAATCGCAGATATGAGCTCATCCTGCCACATAATGTCTGGTGGGCGGACAGACTGTCTCTATACCCTGCTACTGTAATTGTATGAAGCCAACCTGCAGTTATTATGCCAACGTCCCAAATTTAAGGATGTCATGATCAAGGTATTTTAACATAAAGATTTTTTTCTTGTACTCTTATGCTTGCCCTCTGCTTTCCATCCATTTTCCAGTCCATATTCTAAGCCTTTCTCAAAAACCACAAAGCTGGAAAAAAAAGTGAGGATTTGTATACAGCAACCTGGTTTAAATAATTGGGACTCAAAAATAATTAATTTGTTCCTTAGTCTTGCATTACAGTTATCATATGGCATTCAGAAATAGGCCTTTAATGATCTACTATGTCTCAACACTCCTAACACTGAATGGGAAAGGAACAGGAACATTAGTCTAGAGCTGCTGTACACCTATAACTGAACACATCCTCAAACTAGATGACCTCACACGCTTGCAGGGTTTATTTCTGGATCTGAATTCACAATTCATTTGCTTACTGCTCAAAGAAAAGAGAAAAATAATCTAGCTTTTCTTTCGTTAAAGGAATCCTGGCTTGATGACCAAGATGCATGTGTATTTGATCCCAAATGACACTATCTAGGCATTGAGGTGTGACTGCCAAAATAAGTGTTCATCTGAATAAAATAGGAAAAATAGTGATTTTTGGAGATAAAAACCCATTTATGTAGTTTCAATTTATATGAGTTAGTTTCTCTTCCACTGCCAATCAGCAAAGCATGCAAATAATATCATTGCATGAAATTAGCCCTAACCAAGAAGAACAGTGCACAGTCTGTTATATAAATAGACTGATTCCTTCCTTCCTGTTTTTTTCAGCTCCCTTTAATACTTCACAGAATTTTATTTTAAACACACAGGGCTTATTCACTTGTTTGTGTTGGATAAGTGAATTCGGTGCTTGTGGAAGATGCCAGATGGGCTGCATGGGAGCCAGGAAGTCTCTGTCTCTCCACCAAGCAACAGCAGCGTGTGCTTCCCAAACTGAGCTGCCAAAGTGCCTTAGACCTGAGCCGTAGGTAAGAAGCTAATTTTGACAATCCCTTCAATCCACATCTTTGACATTGAGAAAGCTTTAGTGCCCTGAATACTCCATTTCTTCCTGATTTGTGGATCACGTTACTGCTCAGCATGTATGCTTAGATACTCCTCAGCTTCAGCCATCCTTTGAGATGAATGTACTCTGCACCTCCAGAAAACATACGTGACTGCTTGGGCTGCTAAAAACAACCAAGCAAAAAACCTTACAACGCCACCACCAAAAAAAAATCCCAATGAACAACAGATGGAAAAAACATAATTCACTTACCTTTCAACCATGGGTAGTTCACAACTTCTGCCTGCTTTTTTTCTGTTAATAGTGCTTTTATTAGTAAGTAACAAGATTAGTCTCGTAATTGCATCCTGTTGTAAGCAGGTGCAGCTGGAAGGCAAAAATTCATATCAATTTAAAACTGATATTTCACCTTGACTTAAAAAAAAAGGGGGGGGGGGGGGGGCAAAAAAAAACCCACAAAAAAACCTTTCCAACAAAAGAATATTTTTAACGACATAGCAAACAAAAATAATGGTTCTTTGTAGACCATGCAGGGTCGTAGTCATACCTGATTTCACTTTAAGCTGTGTGCTATTTTAACTTGTTTTCCAATTGTTATCAATTGAGAGTGCTTAATGAATGTAGGTATGACAGAGGTACACTGCATCTTCTTGAAAAATATCTTCATAAGTGTTTACAGTGATTGTTTTGTTGTTGCATATTTTGTAGAGCCTATTTCACAAAGCTTGGCAGAGTGGATGCACTGTTTTGTGCTGAGATTTATTATATCCATCTTGGGAATGAAATACCAACGGGTTTCTCAGGTTTTGCTTTGTGGTGATCTCTTTTTTTTTTAAAAAAAAAAAATTCATTTGAAGGAAAAAGATTAATTTGGATATTTAGGCAGGAAACAAAAGCTGCAAGGGAAACAAATTGGATAGCACTGGAGAGGGGATTTATTTCAGATGGAACTGAATTTGTAATTACATGTTTCAGAGTGTAAGTCTTCCTGAACAGTCACAATTAGACATTAATCATTGCAGGTATTACAGCCCTGACCAGGGTTAACTGCTAAGCATATTGGTATATACTGTGCTTGTAGTTAGGCTGGCGTGTAGCTTTCCCAGCCATATTACTGCGATTAGCATAGTACCTAAACTGGGGCAATGTCTGATAGAGATGGAGCTGCTGGCAAGATTTTGTTTGCAAGTCCTTTTCCCAAACAGGTCCATTCACCTTCATACTTTAAGTACGACACAAGAAAACGATGCTAGCCTCAAGCGGGAGTGTTTAACAAAAAGCAGTAAAATCTTGTTTACCTTACTGATGGCTGAGGAAAGGGGAGGTGAGGAATTAGAGCATGAGCTTGTTCTGTGAAAGTAGTTAAGAGCCGAGAGCTAAGGTTTTGGAGTTTGTTTTATTATTGGACGTTAGTGGAAAGGTGTGTTTAAAGTGGAACAATTCTTAGTGCTGAAGAGACCATCTTCTACTTTAATACTCTTCAATGGAAAAAATAGAAACCCACAAGTTTTATCTCTTTCCTTTAAACATTTTTCTCCTAAAGCAAAGTAAATTTCTTATCAGCCTTGAACAGGCAGCCTTGGTTTCACAGATAAGACCTTTTGAGTACTGTCAAAAAATACAGGACATGCAGATACACAGTGGACAACAGAACAGCATATCACAAGTTTAACAAGAACCAGCCTTCCTCCACGGATGGGTTATTAAAGATCAAATTCTATTGTGAACCTGGATCCAGTGAATAAGTGTGAAACGGGAAAATCTGTAGTATCAAGTTTCTCTCCTGTATCATGTCTCTTACATACCCTCAGTCATTTTCATCAGTTCAGCACATGCTTTCCTTCAGGTTCGATTACCATATGTGGAATTTGTCGATAGCATTTTATTTCTTTATTTGTGCCACTGCAAGGTAATAAATCTCAGGCCTCTGTAGCTTTAGGAATGGATAATCTTTATCTAGTATGCTGTCTTCTGCGAGCCTTTGCTTGTTCATCAAGTGCAGAAATGGATTCAGAAAGGGTTAATCACCTGCAGCCCACTGTGACTCTTTCAAGTTTAAATTTTTCTCTTGAATATATAAGCCCATGTGAAATTACAGAATCAAAGCAGCATATTGTCTGCCCTCTGAATACAGAGCTTTAAATAAGCTTTTACACCAAGGTGGCTCAGCCAGCAGAATTCAAGTGACAGTGACATCTTACTCAGGTGGTTAGATCAATGTCTCCTCCTAATGAAGTTACTTCATTGCGGTTACAGATGCTGTGGAGGTGAACCCTGAAAATCAATGTTCGTCTTAAGACAAGATGCAGACAGTGTTAAACATTCTTCCCTCCCACTTTGGTGCTTCAGTTCTATGAGTTGTTTATTATTTCAATCATGTAAAGTCCTGGATTAGCTACTGGTTACACAGAGCAAAAGAAGGGAGGGAAAGAATCAGCCCTGAGATGCTGTTCCACTCCTGTCCCCAGTGCAGAAAACTGCTACAGGAGGTGGGGAGAATGAGGGCGAATAGGCAGGAAAGGAAGGATGAGCATGTAGCAACCTGTGTCCTGAGGAGACGTTTTCAGAATTTTTCTGACAGTCAAACTTCATCCTCAAGTGCCTGTTTGAACTTGAAATGTTTTGTTTGGAGGCAGTGATCTCAAATACAGCTTCATGTCCAAGGGAGAGCTCTGCTCTTTAGATAAAGACCCTTGGGAGGTGCGTGGTGTGTATGTCAACATCTCTTCCTGAGGATCGGGGGGGTTTTTGGCTTAACAGGCATTGGGAAAGGGAGGGGAATGCATTTCAACTTGGGTTGTAATGAGACTTTAAAACCTCGAAATTCTGAATAATTGCAAGCCTGCCTCTGCTGCCTCATCTTGCCGACCTAAGGCTTGTATCAACGCTGTAGTCTCTAGGTACTGAGAGCTGTTCACAAACATGATGCACTGGAAAGGAAGATTTAAGGAATGTTTCTGACATAGGTGATACGGCACATCACTCTTGTGACATTCCACGTGTGCTTCAACTGAACAAACCCAACAAGATGCTCATACTCAGGTAAAGCTGTACTGTCCTGGGTGCCAGGGTGTAGCCTGTTCTCTGTGAGGCAGGCTTTGGGCACTTTGTTTTTGAGCTGTGCGTCTTACCAAAGAACTAACTAACACTTGATGCAAGGCTAGTGCAACCATGTGCAAAAAGATGCTGCTTAAAAAAAGGAGCAGGGTTCTGGGCTTTGCAGAAGTGAGAGCACACAACCTGTCACGAACACGAAGCTGTGGACGTCAGTGTAACGTGGGCTTTGAGTTCTGATCCCAAACTGGGAACAGAATTTTTTCTGGCATAGACTATGTCTGGAGGGGAGATTAAAAAAAAAAAGCTTATTTTGCAAGGCAGCCCAAGTGTGTGTACAGACAGCAGGCAATCCACCTCTGGGTCCGTGCCCACAGGCTACAGCAGCTTGTGTAGTAGGGTGCAGTACCAGGGCTCTGCTTGGGCCTGCCGGGGGCAGGGGGGGCTCTGTGTAGGTGCCTTCACAGTAATTATTTGCCACAGCAACCTGCACAGAGCAGAGATGGTCCCCGAGATGCGTGTTTGATCTTGCCCTCCGTGTATCGCTTCCTTGCTGCCAACTCTGAGCCAAATGCAGTGGGAATAAAGCTCGGGGAGCTTTCTGGCGGGTGGAGGTGTAATTCCTCTATGATCTTGTTTACACCAACATTAATTCCGTCAGTGCAAATTCAGTGGATGTGCAGGGTGGTTTTTCCCTGCCATTAGTGTGTTAGGTGCTACAGACCAAGGACTTGGGGAGCAGCGGGGTCTTCTCTTTGGCATGCTGTGTGCTGGGGAGAGGCTGTGGTGTGCGTGGCAGTACAGCTGTGGGGTCACACTGCTCCGTGGCACCTCTGGGGCTGTAGTGTGGGTCAGTGGTGAGTCTGTGGGGAAACCCTTGTTGCTCTATTAGGAGAGAAGTGGATGGCTGTAATGATCTTTGTTCACAAGAGCGCTGTGAAGATTAGCTGCTTTAATGTGTATGAAGTGCTTTGAAGATGAAAATGACTGTGTAAATCTAAGGTTGTTGATGACAATAATAGTTTAGATGGTTTTTTAGTCACCTGCCGTCTCTTTCAGAATTGAACAAAAACCTGAGCAAAGTTAGAGACTTCTTTGCTGGGGATAATGGGCTAATTTTGCTTTATTGTTCTGTCAGGCTTTACCCCTCAACATAACTGAGCTATAACTCTTAACCAGAAGTACCACAACATGTAGAGCAATAGCACTTATTCACTCAGTTCCCAGGAGATGCCTCCAATAGCTTCTGAGGATAATGTTTCTGCAAAATTGGGTCCTCAGTACCTCAGTACTGGGGAGCTCTTGGATTTTTGCAATACTGGTCCTTTTGAATGCAATGAATTTACAAATGAAAGGTGGGAATGTAATAGCAGAAACTTCTAGATTATTTTTAATATGCCATTAGTTAATTTAGCTGGGGAAGTGCCAGTTTAAAAAAAAAAGGAAAAAGTCCTGTTACCACTTAATTACTCTTGTCAGACCAGTAAGTACATCCTTTCTATATTCATGTTCTCAAGTCCTGCCATCTCTCCAAAATCTTAGACCCGTAAATCAAATTTAGGGCAGATGAAGCAGGATGTCAAAAATCACTTTTCATTGTAAAAGGAATTAAGAGGAAAGAAGCACGGGGAGAAGAAAACGTGAGAACTGTTCTTAATCAGAGATGACAAGGCCAGGCCATGAGCTGCCCACCAGTGAGTGTGGGAACTGAGTCATGGGTGTCCCTGCCTGTCTTGAAGAGCTGCTGGCAGCAGAGCAGAGCTTTGGGTTGGAAAGAGAAGCACCTGGAGAAAGCAAATATTGTGAGGAAACTGTGCATCTCCTACTGATTTCCTAAGGGAGAAAAGGACAGGATTATCGCAAGAAGTCTTTTTGCATCATTTGAGAGTTTACTTGACTCGAAAGGTGGAACAAAGTTCAGTGCTGCTCTCTGAATAGGCTGTTAAACTCCCTGGGGGCCCTACTAGCTTCCACAAATGCTGTGGACTGCAAGAAAAGATTCAGCATTATTGGCTTTTTGTGTGTATATGTGTGTGCTGTGTTGGCTTTCTTTTTTTAACCTGGGATCAAAGCCTTTGTTAAAATCCCTTGGGCAAAGTATAATACCTCTACCCACATCATTCCTCTTAATATTATATAGTTAGGACAAACAGGGAGATTGAGTGCTTGATACTGTACTAATGAAGCAAGAATTCATTCTGGAAAAAGACTGGAGAGGATCCAGTACAACTAAAAGTGATGCTTTTAGTTATTTTAGCTAGATAAAAATCCTACCAAAAATCCCATCATTGTGGAAGGTAGACCCCCCCCCCCCAAATTCTGTTCTGCTACACCAAGTTTCTCCATGTTATAATGTATTATAGCATCAGGGCAAATGTAGTAGCTCTTATTTCCTAATACATAAGTATGCAGCTGTTGCTATAAGTTAAATTAAGTGACGTGTGTTGAAGTCAGGATTTCAGTCTCTTTACTAAAAATATATCTTAAGTTTGGGGGATAGCTTAAAGATTTTTTTTAAAGCCATCCAGTATTGTTAAGCTATTGTGTGTGTGTGTGTGGAGGGGTGTTTTTTGTTTGGCCTATGCTCAACAAAATTCCAGGCTTTCTAGTAGGGCATGCTTGTTTGACAGTGACTAATGGTGTATCTAAATTTATTTCAATCTGTTGCACACAATAATGAAGTATTTGTCAGGATGATCTGTCATCTGCCCTATTTTCTGTTCCTGGGATTCAGTTTTGCCTTCTGTATTCCTTTTGCTTGTGTCCCAAGGGCACAGTCCATAAGTTGCTTGATGTCTCCACTGATCGCAGATGGATCACCCACTTGGGCCCTGGGCCTTAGCACCCTCTAGGCTTAGGGATATGAGACCTTTGAACTCGATTTCACAGACCCAAGCAAAATCAAACATTGCTCAGCTTGCTTGAGTCTGGGCTCTCAAAAAGTTTGCTCTGTAGCCATGGCCAAGATCTGCTTTGTTCTTTGCTGCCTTTCTTTGTGACCTTGGAAATGCCAAAACTTTGTGTCACCATCATGTTACTCTTAACAGCTTTCCCTGGCTTTGTGCCTTCTCTCAGCTTTCACTTGCCATTATCTAGCTACCCACGGGAGAAAGAAGGTAAGAGTGGTAGCACTCAGAATGCTTGTTCCAGGTAATTGCTGGGTAATAGTGCTTATGGAGCTTGAATGTCAAGCATTTTAATAGTTTAAGCTTGGCTGAGCAAGATTTAATTATTAATGAAGATGTTCCACAACTGTAGGCCCACCATGTGCATGAAGAGATGGCCGTTCTTATTTGCTACAGGCTCTGTTTAGTATTCCCGTGTTCAAAGGCCAATGAAGGTACTGATTCCACTATGCTTAGTGTAAAAACATAAAAGTAAAAATTAAAATCTAGCAAACCAAATATTCCCTGCCAAAGTCTAAATGGGATTACCATATGTCATGTTTTCAGTTGCTACACATAACCAAAATATGGGTATCTGCATTACTGCAAGACCAACCTTGAATTTGTTACTATTTTTACTGCAATATCAAAATTGAATTCATTACTTCTCAGAAATGCTCACGTCTGGCTTATTAGATGCATCTGAATTGTTTTCTGCCTGGTCAGGTGTTATTCATGTGTATTACAGAACATATGGAAGAGGGTACCTCTGTCCAGGACATGCGGAGGTGGTGATCAGGTTCTGATTTGCTTATGGCTTGGCTTGTGACAGTGAAAGGGACCATGCTAGTAATATTCCATCAACAAAGCAAGCACATCCACCAAGAACAGCTTTGCCAGGGACCATGAAAGAAAAATATTCCATGGATTAAATCAAGTAGGTGTGCTTGCCACAAGACTTACTATGGTTTGGATAGAAGTTCCTCAGTTGTTCCTGGTGTCAGTTTCAGGACAGCATCTAAATAGATTTAGAAACAAATGCATGCTAGTGTGGCTGCTAAGAAGGAACCTCTTAATTTTTTTGTACATAAATATGAGAGTACAAGAACAAGATGGTTGACACAGGAAGAACAAAATATGTCAAAATATTAGTTACTTGTACAGACTATTTGATTGTAACACATTTATTAGTGTTGTTTTCCAGTTTGTAGTCACTGTGAAGCCAGTTAAAAGCATAAACATGAGGTAAAGAGCTGTCACAAAATGGGGTTGGTGGCCAGCTGACTGCTGCAATTTTTGTTGGCTTTTTTGGGGTATTGGTCTTCATGTTTGTGCTGCTAAGTGGCTGGATTTCGTTGACTGCATAAAGTGACAATGCGATTAAACAAGCTTTAAAAGGCATCCATGGTAGTATTAGGATGTGAAACTTTCTATGCAGAGAATGAATTATAACAATTCAATTGAGTAGGTGAAGACTTAACCCCTGTAGCTTGCATTGCATGTGTCTTGCTTAAACCTTCTTAGACAGTTTTTCCTTCAGTATAGTATTAGATGACTTCTGTCTGGTCTGTAATTTCATCCTCTATTATCTACACATTACAAACCCAGGCAAACGTCTTCATGTTCCCAAGGCTTCATCATTTTTCAGAGACCTTGTAAATATGCATATTTCATTGTTGTACTGTTTAAAATCTCTCTTCAATTCCTCCGTTACAATACCTACTGCAAAGTAACTTGACAATATTTCAGCTGTTGGTAAACAGAGGCAATTGCTTATTGTGCAAGTGGCTTCAGAAAACTCATGGTGAGATTAAAAAATGAAATATTTCTCATCCATTTTTATAACTTCTCATGGAATTTAGCTTTGAGACTGATAAACAGTGAAATAGATAGAAATACGATCCCATTTAGCTATTGACTGCTTTCCTAGACTTGCCCTAGTTTTATTTGTAAAAATTGTGATGTTTTTCTGCTGGTGGTAATGTTCATTATAGAAGTAACAGGATTCAGAATTCATGCATTAAAAGCATAATTGCTGTACCAATGATTTAGTTATTTTTTTCTAACTTTAGTACTTCTTACCTCAAACTGTTCTATATTGAAACTTGGTTAAAAAATTAGATTAAAATAAATCTTAAATCCTTACTATGTCTAAAATAATGAGATTTTATGTCAGCAGCTGGACTTGGAGCAGATACTTGTATTTTCTTTATTCCAGCAATGGTTTAGTCATCAGCATGCATTGCTACTCTTACTGCTAATCATGTGTGCGAAAGAGCTTTAGGGAGCTCTTCATCAGTGTTTAGGAAACATGGACTTAAGTTTTTCTTTATCAGAAGGGTGGCTTAGCAAAGAGGTATGTATATTGTTGATTGATCTCAAATGAGCTTCCGTATATACCCTCTGGATTAACATCATTTCATCAGTTCTTCTGAAATATCGCTGTTATTACCATGGGTGTAGCACCAGCTGTCTCACCTCGTGCTGAGCAGTAGCTGGAACAACGACTTCAGAACCTCAGAGACTCGTGGCAGGAGTAGGGAGATGCGATGTTGTGTGTGTGTCCAGAGCAAGTATTAGAGATGCTTGGGTGTGCTTGCGTCTGCTCAGGGACCTGCCTGGGGGGTGCCTTTGTCCGGGGTGCCTGAGCATAGTAGGAGCAGGGGAGAACTTGACCCTTCAGCACGTGTTTAAACTTATTGGTCATTGCATGGATAATTGCACAGGTGCTAGAGTGCTTTTTCTGGAGCCGCTCTTTGGTGCCTGCGTGAGTAAAGAATCAAAGCTGACGATATTTAGGGGCAACTAATTATTTTTAAGGGGTGGGGGGAAGATGGGAGGCATGACAGGTCCTATATGCTGATGCGCCTAGGAAAGTGAGTTTAAATGTGAAATATTAACTTTTCCTTTAAATATAAGGATTAGGAATAATTCTAAATTCTGTTTATTATCTATTCTAGTTTATCCAGTTTTTGTTTTTATAAGCAACTACTTTCTTCATGCAGTCATTATTTTTTGTCATTGTGGAACAAGGCGTACAGCACACAATACATCATGTGCGGTGGGTGGGAGGGAACTGATGAATGTACAGGCTGACTTTGTTTTGTTTAAAGCTGTTAAGTGTCTTGGCTTTTATGTGAAAATATTTTTCTTAGCTGTTTGTGCTTTATTAGCTACAGAAGAAGTTGAAACTTATATAAAATGATTTATAACCTTTCACTTAACCCTTTAAACAGTATAACTAAGTCATTAGTATTAAATATTTTAAGCTCAATATCGGTGACTAGCACGGAGCATTTTAAGGGCTTTCTTGGATGACAGTGGTGTCTGCCCAGACCGGGATACAGGGATATTTGGAGACCCAGGGCTACTGGGGCTGAGGAGGTGGGTGACAGAAGAGGTGGTTGCATGTTATTTTGTTGCTTTAAATTGGGGTTAATTTTCTTTGTTTATTTTAAATTTATTTTGTGGAGAGTATGGCTCTTCATATCATTTTTCGTAGCTGTGCAGATCTACTGTGCCTTAGGGCAGCAATTTTCTAGGCTTCAGAGAAGTCTTGGAGAACTTAAATGAGATGATAAATAAATATATTGGTTAGGCAGCCAAGATAAAGTGTAGGTCTTCTATTACATAATGTCTAGCTCCTTATTTTTATAAAAAATAAAGCAGAAGCATTTCAAATCATTTTAGGTTCTCTAGGGGAAGATGATGAGTTTTTAGGGGAAGGCAAATGCTTTGAGAGAAAATACCCTTTTCTTACAGTTACCTAAACCATAATTTACAGTGGCAGCTATAAGTAACTTTCACTTATTTACTTTTAAGAGTTCTATAGATCAAACATTGTGATGAAAACATGACAACAATCATTAAGATTGGAGAACTTCATCCTGCATTTCTCAAATCCTGACAAGAGACACAAAGCGGTTGAACCAATAGTCCTGCCGTATATCAGAGCAAATGCAGTAATGCAAAAGTTTGAAAACCAGCAAAAGTCCAGAGGTCTAGATGCTTAAAATGCTTAGCTGCCAAACAGCAGGAAAAATAGGTTGGGTATGCAGTGGAATGGCATTAATCATCTCCACAGGTCTGTGGGAGAAAAAATAGAAGTGTTCAGGTGGGCTATTAGGCATGATGGCTGTGCATCTGCCGCATAAGCGTGCCCCTAGGAGACCAGGGTAGGCACGCGGTACTCCAACTGGCTCGAAGCTTTAAGACCTGAGGACCACTCCCCCCAGCCCCTGCAGATAATTTAATTTTCTGCATGTGTAGCAATCTTTATCTGATTCTCTCCCTTGAGCACGCCCAGCTTTTGCTGGAGCTGAAGTGCAATTTTAATATGTACAAGTTCACGTAGCATAGCATTTGCTAGATGAGGTACAAGCTTTAGGAAGAACCACCTCTCTTAATTTAAGCCTGACAGCATAATCTGATGTCCCTAATTCTAATACTGAAGGGGTTGTCTGCAAAGAAACCATGTTCGGTCTTCGTGGAATTCCAGATTTTGCATCCTCTTACTGTAGTTCCCCCAAGCATCTCTGCTCCAGTCTGAAGAGCTCTAACTTCCCTAGCTCTTTCCTGTAAAGAAGCCTTTCCGTGCATTGACTGATCCTTTTCTCCCGCTGAATCTTTTACAGTTATGTTATATACCCCCTTATAATAGGGATGCGCAGAAAGATGCAGACATTTCTGAGATTAACGTTCTTAAATCGTGTATCTTCTCTTGGAAAGAAAACAACTTGTTTTGGTTTTACTCCTTTTGCTCGTGCTTGGAGGCTCCAGCTATATATATATAACGGTGGCAGGTGCTTGTCAGCCTTACATATGCCGCTCATGCAATACTCTTGTAAGCTAACAACTGATTCCAAGGCATGATATTCATTTGTCTTCACATGACAACATGGTCATGTTGTTGTTTCAGGGACTTTATAGCCACTTCTCGGCAAACTGTTTTATGGATGACTGTTCATTAGAATCTTCATTAATGACGTAAGTGAAGGACACTTTGTAATCTTCTGTTTACAAAAGAAGAAACAGAGCATTTCAAACAGTGTTGGAACCTGAGGGTGTGTATGAAAATATTTGCGAAAGCAGGTGGCCTTCTTTAAATGCAGAGTATTTTTAGTGCTACTCAGTTAGGATGTGGGTAGGAGATATGTGTATAAAGTGTAGCCTACTCAGCCCTTAAAAACAATCGGCTCCAGTTCACTTTAACTTATTGAATTGTATTTCCATTAAAGAAAGTGGAGGGGAAAAAATGTAAAAAAAAAAAAAAAAAAAAAAAAAAAAAAAAAAAATTTCACAGAATTTATGAAAGAGCTTTTTATTTCTAAAGTGTTAGAAAAAGTGTGTTGATTCTGCCTTTCTTTTTTTTTGCTTTGCTACTGAAAAAAGCCCCAGAGAGAAAAGGGGAAAATCTGACATCAAAACATCACTCTTTTTTTGATAAAGAATCGACTTGATATTTTTAAAAAAAAACAACCTAATCTTCAGTGCAGTGTTTTGATGAGCTTTTGTTTATCTTTAGCAAAGAACTTAAAATAATTGCAATCAGCCTCTGAACACCTAGACTGACCAGGCACTGCGATCTCAGGAGGTGCAAGGGGCTGAAAGATGTGATTTAGGGGGAGCACTGCAGCTGTGCCTAATTTCTCACCACACTGGATGGCTCATCCAGTGCGGGAAGGAACAGCAGTATATTTTCTGGCACTCTTCATGCCATTCTCAGCAATTGTTCCTGAGATTCTTGATAGCACCCGCAGGGAGGCTGAGCAATGATTGAGCAGTGAGCTGCCCCAGGGCAGAGCAATGCACTGCTGCAGGGTTGAAGCAGGCTTTCAGCCGGGCAGCGCTTGCTCTGCCACTCATCGGGTCCTTTCACAGCCACTCCGCTTGCTTATTTTTGAAGCGTCAGGCAGGGCACTTGCTCCTGAATGGTACAATTTGTGCTTCCAAAATGAGATGTTATTTCCTTTTCTCCCCCCCACCTTTCTCCCCCTTTACATCCTCTATGGCCTCTTAAACCAAATGCCAGGCTAATGCAGGATTCTGGCACAAAAAACACTCCTTTTGGGAAACTTTGTTCAAAGTTATCAGGACCACTGATTCTTCACAATGGAAACTTTTTCACAAAAATGTTACTTTCATCCAGGCAAAAGTGTTGCAGGTCTAGACTGCTCAAATTTTTAAACATGTCCACACCAATAAGTGTGTTTTGCTACACCAGCTCTCCCCTTTCCTATGGAAGACTGATTTATAGCACTTCTGTTTTTCCACATCCTGGGGCAGTGCTGTGACAGCTAGGTTCTTACCAGTTCTGTGGCTGATCTGTGTTCTGGGCTCACTTCTTGAAAGGCAAAAAAACAAAAACCCCAACAACAACCTGGAAAATCAGAAACTTCTGCAAAAAGTCTTGTTTGTGTTTTGACTTAATGTGCACGTGAATACAAATTACACAAGTTAAAAAGGCAGGAAAAAAAAAGTCAAAAGTCATGGATAATGGTGGTTGTTGGGAATCACAGTTGGAATCGCTCTGATGATATCTGGAGCTGTAAGCAAGCAATGGCTTGTAATGAAACGTGTTCACGCTGTACACCTATTTCCAGAAGTTTCATAAAGTCGATATTTAACCCATTACTTGAGTGCTTCTCTTAAAACAGATCCGGGAGGAGAGTTTTCTTTGAATAGAGTAACAGATACATGGAGGTTCTTCAACAGTAAAAGCTGCCATTCTCTGCTATATCTAGTCAGAGCAAGAAAGGGGAGTTCACTTTGCAGGCTGGTGGCCAGGTAGCTCTGACCTCAAGGTTCTAGCTAGTTAAATGTGTTTCTAATATGTTTAAGTTTCTTTGCTAAATAGTTTAGTAGATCGTGGGGGTAAGTTATGCGGTTGCTGGGCCTCTAAAGCGCGTGTCTTACACAACACAGTCCTTTTGCTCTTGTGGTCTGAGGAACAGTCCTGTTTCCACGTGTTTAATGACTGACCGTTCAACAGGTACAAGAAAAATATGGAGTCCCTTTCTTAAGATATCTTGCCTTCAGCTTTATGCTATCTGAGGCTGACTGCTGCTCACATCTTCTGTCCTGAAAGACAGAAATTTTGTAGCCAGACTTTAAACTGCAATGGTAAGCGAACACAGAGGATGAAGTCAGAGAGCTGGAATCACCTTGAATAATGGTGCTCCACAGAAATCACAGTTGGCGTTGCTCTTATGATAATAGAGTTGCATGCAGGAGTTGGGCTGTAATGAAGTTTTGTGCCGTAGACCGGGGAATCTGATGTAATCAGATATTCAAGGGAGAGGCAATTAATCCTTCATTTAAGGACACTCAAATCAGCAGGGCGTCTACTGTTAAGGATATAAATGAGTCTTTAATGTGGGCTTCACGATAGGTAACTCCTGCAGAGACATCTATCAACTGTATATAATGGTAATTTCTAACTCCCTGAGGAGTTAGAGACAACAGCTGACAATTTCTTAAGCTTTTGCTGCTAGTACTCACAGCAGGGTTAGCTTTCTACTCAAGGAGCAGGCCCAGCCCTTTAGAAGATTGGCATCACGCTGTTTCTTCTCTTCTGAAGAAGGTAAGAAGTTGGATCTAAGAAGAGATGTCTGCAACGCCTGGTTCTCGTGTACCCTGCTTGGAGGTCCAACGCAAACTTCTGCACTCTGTGGTCTGGGAACCAAGCTGAGGGGTGAGGCTGAGAACTTGTGAAAGCAAATCAGGCATCTTTACCTGGAATCACACCTAGGCACCCTGCCTTGAGGGAGAGCAGAGATGTCTGCACCATTAAGGTGAGGTAGTTGTTGCAAGTGTGGGGGCCAATAGCGGGTCCTTGCCAGACTTCTGATCCAGAATAAAATGGAATGTGCCCACCATAAGTTACCGGGCAGATAGGAGCGCAGACATGCGCAGCTCAAGCTGCTTGACCTTGATTAGGAAGGTCTTTCAGTCTCTGCCTTCCTACATCTCCAAAAGTAGCAACTAATGTGTATACATGGACAATTTAGACAGTCTTTCTTGAGAAGTTGCTTCCAGAAAAATTTTATAATTTAATGCCACATGTTGAGCTTTCCCATTCTGCTTGCCGTTGCCACAGAATTGCACTGAAGAGAGGCTGTTCAGTAGAACATATCGACTTGGTCTTTAGTAATCTGCAGGCAAGCAGGGCACTGACCTAGGCTCCAGATCTGGCTTTGAGGCAGGGGATGTAATAGGAATTTCTCACATCCATCTTCATCTCTCCTCTGGGAAATTCCTAAAGGATCTCTGGAGATTGATTGCTAAAAACTTAATTTGGATAGAAAGTGTAAGTTACTCTGTGGTACTGATTAGCATGAAAAGGGTTTTATTAGTCTTTTTTCATGCACTGTACATCTGGTGGTAAATTAAACCTTGAAGGTCATTAGTCATGGTGCTAAGGCTCTAATTGAACTTATCCATTTCCCCAAAAATGAAGTTGACAGCTGTCTTCCTTGTTCTCTGCCTGACCTTTTGGCTCTTCCCAAGAGGCCAAGTGCCTGATGTGTGTGCATGTGGCCACAGCATTGTAGGCAGTTGCACATCTGAGTAATCCCACTGAATGTGTAAACCTGAATGAATGTTTCCAGAAATGAGGCTCCTGTGAGATCCTGGGACAGGCTGGTGTAGATTGCTGAAAGTAAGGTCAGGATGAATTGTGCCGAATCTGTCTCATTTTCAAATGAATTAAGGAAAAAAGGCAATTTATTGCATCCTACCTGAATGATCTTAATCAGATATTGAATACAGAGTGAACTATTGGATATGTGAATTTTGTAATTAAATTACTACTTACATGTTAATGTAGCTAAAGATCATTACTGTTTTTTCTTCCTTTGAATAATGAATAAGGATAAAGTGTTAAAATATTTCTAGATGTAGCTGAAAAAATCCCCCAAACTTTCAGTGTATTTACCTTGCTTAGATATTGAGAAGGAAAGTAATATCCTTGTTCTTGTAAAAGATGTCTTTTCTAGTGCTTTCTTTACTATTAGAGCTGCAAAAGACAAGTCTTTGATATTAGAACATTTGAAATAATAAATAAACATTGTGATCATATATACTTGATCAAATTACCTCAATGGTCAGTCTCCTGCTTAGGCACTGAAATAAAGGATGCAATTTTTCTTAGGTATTTAATGTGAGAAAATGTGGTTTTCATTCAGTTATGGCTTCAATCTCTCTTTAGAAACAGATTTAACACCTGTTAAACCAAAACCAATAGTAGCGAGTGGATACTGCATAGAAAACAGTATTTTTTTCCCCATGATTGTTTAAGAAAAAAATCACAGAATCATTATTTTCTGAAAAAAAAATTTTACTGTTTTTGGGAAAAGTTTTTTGTCCTTCATTATTTGTCAAATCTTGAAAGAAAAGAAACTACTTTTTGAATGTTTCAAATATTGAGGTCCTCTTTGTCATCACTTACATGTCTTAAACTGTATAAATACAGACTTCTTCATGGAAATCCAGATAGAAGAGAAGTTTGTGAGGAAGTACTTACGAGGTTGCATGGGTGCACAGCACCTATGGTGAACTCTGACAAATGCCATAGATAAAGAAAAGTGATGTCTTTGAAAAAAGCTTTTACAATCTTTCATGAATAATAATGGAAATGCAGTGGATCATCATGCAAAAAAAATTGTAATCTTCATAAATTATTTAACTGAAAAAGTATTAGTAATTTTAATTGTAAACTTATTTCTAAGATTAAAGATAAAATCTGTCAATCTTGTGAATATCCTGTGCAAGTAGGAGTGGTCTTTTGTTTACTTAACCAAAAGAATGGCTGATGAAGGGAAGCAGAACTGCATGTGGTGTAATTATGGATGTTTTGAGACAGCCCTTTAAGAAGAAAATGCCTGATAAAGATGGTCTCTTGTAATAGGTTTTGCTATTGAATGACTTTTTTTCATCTGGAATGTTCTGTTTTTTCCATCTTAGTTTTGAGATTGGAATCTGTCATGTCGTTACAGACTTAACCAACCATTAAAAAGCCTGTTTAAGGAAAGAAAAAAGTCAATACCTGCTCTCAGCTATACATTTATAAAAACTAAAATCTATTATCCTTGCTTATTTCACTTTGTCGCCAGAACAAGGCACAGAATTCAGGAATTCTGCTGTCTGAGTGCAATGTGGACCATGAGATTAGTGTCATGTATCTAAATACCCTGCAAAAGTCAGCTAGTGTATTCTTGTGTGTATGGGGAACAACCTTATTTTTTATTAGGTAAATATGATTTCATTCTAGGAAAAAAAAGCTGAAAAAGAACTAGGGTGTATATCAATCTTTCTTCTAGATTCAGACCCAGTCTGTTTTTTATTGGTAGCTTTCTATATTCATGATTGATAGATATAATTAGTGTTTTGAAGAAAGGTATTTACTTTAGTGATGGACTAAGGTATGCTCTGTGACAAGAGCATTCACATTATAAAAAAAAATCGTCAACAGAAGTGCTGCCCTATTTTTTGTTCGGCTTATTATAAGTATGGAGAGTAAATTATTCTGGCTTTCTTTTTAGTGTGATTTAACACACTCAGGAACTTTATATCTCTTTTGCTCTTTTCATCTCTAAGCAGTCCCAGATCCTGAATAATTTGTTTTCACTGCGAAGGAATATGCAATAACTATATTGTATAATGATACCCACAGAATGTTCTTCTGAAAGTATGTCTTAACGTGGGTATGACAGATTATATGAATAAGGAAGTATTTAATGGAACACGAGAAACTAAAAATTATATGCTAGGGCATAAACTAACGTATGTAATGACATGAAATAACGGTAGAAACAACAACAACAAAGATTGGAACTGGAATGTGTCTCTTTACTTTCAGAACCTTTTGCCATCCAGCCATAGGAGGTGTTTTTGATGTCCAGGAAGGTCAAGGATAGTTCCAAGGATGTCACAGTTACCAAAGTGTGACCTGTGGATTGATAGGATGTCAGAGAAACACATATTCATATCTTAAGGGTTATCTTGATGAAGAAGATAAAGATATAATTCAGTGTTGAGTAAATTTTAAGGATGGAACAGATTAAACTAAACAATGGAACAAAAGAATCCTGTCACATAAGAAAGTGGAGATTAAAAAGCAATATCTCTGCCGGGGGGGAAAACAAGCAGTGACTGTTGGACTAATAACAGGAACTGGCATGGGATTTGGAGGAAATAGCCTAGACTGTAGGAGGAAAACCTTGGAGGAAGAATGACTAAGGAACCTTCCTGTGAGACTGCCTGTGGCTTCTTCTTAATGAATAGGACCTCCAATTCAGTAACCATGCAATGCTCTGCTTTTTCTACTGGAAAGGTATTATCTGCTTTTTGTGAAGGCTTTTGGACTCTTACAGATGTATAGAGAGGTAGGAGCTTGTATACTGTTGGTTGAGGTGAAAATATGTATACCTCCCATTTTTAGTTACCAGTACACTCTAATATAATTCACTAGTTTTGACTTAACCCAACAGAGAAGTAAAATGGGCTGAGGTGAATGGCATATGAGGCCAAAATGAAGACACTGGGCAGTGCGGCATTAAGTGATAATAAATATTGCACCCAGCACAGCACCCTAGAAAAAAAATGAAAAAAGTTTCATGGGGATTTTGGACATCTTTCTGTCAACTTTTCCTTTTCTGCAAATTAAACGTTGATTGCAAGAAAATAAGAAACTATATTTGCTTCTGAATGTTAAGAGAAGGCTTCAATTTCTTAGGGAAGAGAGAAACCAAGCATCAAAGTATAACAGCATGACATTTCTTTTTATTTTTAATTTCTCATGTCACATTTTCATTGGACACATCAGAGAAAGCAGCGGGCAAGCTGTTTGTGCTTTAAAGTTTGAGAAATAGAAACTGAGGATTTAGATAATTCAACTTCAAGTAAATGTAAGATCAGCATAAAAGATGCTGTTTTGTGGGAGCCAGTAATGTCAGATAATCGAGTGTAGAAGCCCCACATTTCTGTTTAACTGCTTTTCTTCACTAGATCTCTTGAGGCTGCCAGCAGCAATCACTTTGTAAACCAGAAAAACACAATGGTAATTGAAAATTCACTTAAAAATGCATCTTTCAGAACAAAGCCAGGTATTCACATCCCAGAAAAAGTAGTTACCCAAACCTAATGGATTATGTTAAAAAGAATGAGCTGGCAGCTGGGATTAATCAAAGTGAAAAGTGCTGAAGGAGCTTCACTGAATGTTTGAGAAATAAAGTGTGTGTCATATTAGGAAAGAAAAGAAAGGAAAAACCAAACCTACAACCACCAAAACAAAACAAAAAAATAACCAAACAACAACTGAAAACTAAAGCAAAAATTTAAAAGCTTTAAAATCTAAGGAAAATGAGAGAGAGTCCTATGGTGGGACTGACGCAGGAGCTGAGCCCTGAAAGCAGCAATCACAAGCTTTGCGCTTTGTAGTGGGTGCTCAGTGGAGAGTTCCTGGTAGAGGAGCTTGGTGGGCAGTAGGGGACGTGTAGCACAGGCCATGTGGACCCCACCTGCTGATGAGGATGCGGTCTCATCTGTTCTCAGTCCCATAAATTTGGAATTGCTTGTTGGATGCAGAAGAGGTAAAGGAAGAAACCTTTTGTTAACCCATGAAGTAAAAACACTGCCACCACCCAAAACCAAACCCCTCTCCGCCTTCAAAAACCATAATTGTATGCTTAACCTATCTCTGTCACTGCCATTCAGAAATCAGTGTAAATGTTTAAACCTCTGAATATTTTTATGAGATTATAAATAAAAAAACATGAATTTGTGGTGGTTCATGACAATAGTGAAGTGTTTCCATCGATGCTTGTTTGCTTGGAGTTTAACTTTGAAGCTGAGTCTTTTCAGGTGAAGTCTCAAAACTTTACGTGTTTTTTCCTCATGTTTAGTCTTTGAAAAATAGAAGTCACATCTGCACTTCTACTGCTTCTGGCCTTACGGTGTTCCAACTGCACCTCTGGTAGTGAAATCACGTGCGGGATGGAAGAAAGAACAAAATCTATTCAGAGGAAAGATTGCCACAGTGGTACTGCTAATGCACACTCATGCAGCATAAATATATGACATACAGGTTTTCTCTTTTAAAATATTTATCTTTCCAGTCTTCTAAGGATCCAAGAGAAGCTTGCAGATATAAACCAGGGGAGAGGCAGGTTTGATGGTTTTGTACAGTTATAAGCCTTTAGTGTTTTAAATTATTAGGAATGTGAGGAAATTCTCTTGATATTTAAATAAACCATTTTTTTCTCTTAAGGAGTTAATTTTTGAAGTTTGATTCCTACTTTAATTTCCTAGGACTTGCCCAGGTGTTCAGCTATGTATTGTGTTAATGGGAGATGAACGCCTGCTGCTGTCCACGGTGCTTTAGAGCAGTAGCTCTAATATTGTGGACTGCATAGCCCTAAGTTGTGTGGGAGAAGTTCTGTTTTCCAACCTGGAAGTTTGGTGTGACATTCTAATAGTTTTTTCCATATTTTGGGGGGCTCTCGTGTGTCTGCTTGAGGGGCAAAGCGCTGGAGCATCAACATTGCAGGGCTAGAGCAGTTGGTGCTGCAGCTCTATTGTGCAGAATTGTTCTGCTTTCCTTCCTTCAGAAGTCTTGTTTGTTCCAGACATAATCTGTTACAAAGACCTCATGGTTCTTGGGAGCTCCTCCTAATGGCCTTGGGAGCTCCTCCTAATGGATGTGTATTCCCCTGTATCATAGGATAACTCGTCCATTTAACTATGAGGTTGGCAAAGTTCCACACAGTGAATTCCCTTGACTCACTCCCAAAGTCTGAATGCTAAGTAGCTCACCCATTTTCAGAGTAGTTTTTTTAATTAATTTACAAAGCAATTACAAATTCATGCTCTGGGAGTAAGCTTGCTTTCAGGAAATGACTAAAAAGCAAACAGGTTTCATAAATAGCTAAAAGGCACAAGTATATTAAATTTCTAATTTATACAACTAACCTTACAAACACACATTTTGTTAAGTCATAAATGCAGAAAGCAGGTCTGTTAAACTGATCTGCCTCTGGAAAGAGTACATGAAGCAAATTGACTGTTTCTGCAAACCAAAGGTTGCTTTGTTGTATAGATTAGTTGCCTCAAGTCTTTGGTCATGCCACATTTACTACTATAAATCTATTAACTGCAGCCTAATTATACCTGGTGTATATGTGACATTGTGCCATGTTTTGTAGATCCTGAGCTTTGTTATGAACAGTTCAGAAGTAGATCAATCCTGAGCAGCTTTGAACTGAACATTTCTTTTATGGGTCTACTGCTAGTTGAGGTGTTACTCTGACTACTCAGCATGACGGGGTCACATCACTTGTGGATCAGCTATGCTGTTTACTTTCCTCTCTGAGTCCTATATGGGATCAGTATGTATGTGAGCTCTTGCAGCAGAGGGCTGTAGGATTTGTTTCTTTAAGTCTTAACTGCAGCTGCTGCTCACAAGTCCCAGTGTGACTGACATGATACAAAGCGACCATTTTTATTTGTAGTATTTGCATATAATTTTAATAATGATTGTGTGCTACAGTACTGCCACATGTGCCAGACTTGATCTGTGGTATAGTCATTTAAGTGGTTTCACAGCCTTTAATGGGATTGCTTGTGTGAGTAAAGAAAGGGATGATAATTGAGGCCTGTACTACAAATTCTCTAAGGGGATGCTTATTTTTTAAATTCTGATTTCGCTGGAATTAAAGACAAAATACAAGACCATTTGTTTGGGCTTAACATTCATAACAGCTTATTGCTGAAAATGTGTCATGATTACTTAAGGAATAATCAGAACAAAATACTGCCACTTTGTAGATATGGCACAATTGGCTTTAGCAAGCTGGTGTGAGGAAGGGTTTTTGTTGTGCTTCAGTAAGTTAAATTCATTTTTTCATTTAGGAAAATTAGCTGACAATTGGTCTTATGCATCTGGAATGAATTAAACATAACTTGTTGCAGGAGAGATTAGGCTGTATGGCAAGCAGGTTTTGGCTATTGAGCTCTACAGTCAGCTGCTGCCACTGCTGTGGGTCATTAGGGAGCAGATCTGATTGGCATCATTACATGCAGCTTTGAGAACCCAGTTTTAGTGTATGGGTAGTATGTTAACATGGATTGGTATAGACTTTCCTGTGCTTGTTTTGCTTGTGACCCCAGCTTGTAAAGAGGCATTTGGTGCCAATCTGGAAGCCACATGGCTTCAAACGTGCACTTGTGTACTGCTGTCAGTACAGACCTAACCTCAGTCAGTCCCTGTACCTCTTCCATCAGTATAAAGCTTCTTGCAGGTGAATTTTAGTATGTTATGAATATTAATCTTATTTGGGATGCTTCGTGTGGGTGTTGCAAAGGTCCACTCCTGACTGGATTGCTAGTATTTCTCAGTCTAGGGATGTGGGAAGTCCGTCCTTGGCTACAACCCTCAGCCAAGCTGTTTGCTGCCTTGAGAAATGTCAGCTTTTGATGCATATCATTGAAGAAGTACAATTTTGTCTTTTTCTATAAACCCTGTGGCAAACGTTAAATGCATCTTTCTGGGAGATGAGTGCCTTTCAGAACTGAAAGTGAAGCGTTCCTCATAACTCTTCATGAAGATTCAGTGAGATTGGCTTTGTTACCTTGCCAGTGATCCGTGTTCTAGCAATGTGTTCCAAATATGGTGAGGAAGGCACAGTAGCTTTACGTGTTGTATTAAGAGAAATTACAGATAGGTGCAAATACATATTTGTAAATGGAAAGTGCATTGTGCTGATTTATAAGTAATTCAGAGCCTTTTACATATTTATTTTCTGACCAAGCAGAAGGCAGGAGGAGCACTGTTCACCTCAGGCAGTACAGGCACCTGGGACTTTCTCTGGTTTCTTGTTCTAACGTTGATTGAAGCTAGAACATGGGAAAACATTGCTGACTTGAGCTAGGGGGGTTAGTTGGTGTAAGTTGTTTTTTCTTTTTCTTGGTCGTTTGTATTACTGAGAAATTTGATGGAGATCTAGAACATGCATTGTTTTTCTTTCCTTTTTCCTTTTCCTGTAATGGCCATTGTGAAAGAAGTATGATGCTGTTTTTTTTTTTTTTTAAATGGGGAAGTAATGTTGATATTATTGCCTGTTTCAATGTAGAACTTGATCTCTTGTTCCTCACAGGAGATGACAGAAAAAAATACATTTGTGAAAAACTCCACTACTGATGCTACAGTCTACATGGATGTGATGGTTGTGACCATACATCCTGAGTTGCCAAATCAACTCAAAGAATTAAAAAAAAAAAAAAAAAATCAAAAAAAGCACATTCTAGTTGTTTACAGAAAATTATTTAATACGCCATTGGATCAAACTCTTTCCTGGTTACAACACTGCATCAGTACTTAGAGTTTAATAATAATGTAGAAAGTAATGATTTTTGCTTTAGATATTCCTTGACAGTTAATTATTGCACAAATACAGTTTGGTTTTCTTAAACAGGTAATCACCTCGATAAATGGGTCTGATGAAGCAGCAGACTGCCTTTTTTTTTTTTACTTTTAAATGTTCATTTTTCAATGGATTTAGTACTTCTGTGTTATAAAGGCCCATCTTTGATCATCAAATATTTAAATGTTTGATTTCCTAAATGTCAGCAACTTACACCTAAGATTTTAATAATATTCAGAAGAGTTGGATTAATTTTCATCATATTCATGCATAAATCCTATTGTAGTCACAGGAGCTGAGTCTGCATGTATTTCTTGCAGAAGGTAAAATATTCACATAAATGAAGCTAAGAAAATGAATCTGAACGCTGAGCAATTTCTAATTGTTTCATATAACACCATTAGGTTATTTCCAAAAATAAAAATGAATGGGGTTTGAAAGCACTTTGTTAAACATAACCAAATGTTTCAAATTTGAGAAATCTCTGATGTTCAGAAGTGCTACATCTGGCATATAAGAATGAACATAAGAACATGTGAATGGGTTATTATCTATGAGACAAAGTTTAATTCATTAAACTTGATTTTTCACGTGAAGGAGACCGGTCAAAATGCAATGTGTTCCATGCTTTCAGTCAATTTAAAGCTAAAATTTGCTATAATTCTTCCTGTTGAAAACAAAGACAAGGAGGACCTTATTCTGTGACCTTATAGTGCTTTTTCCTCTCTTTTTGTGTCTGTGTCCTATTGGATAGAGTATTTTTTGCCAGATTTATTTATTTATTGTTTTTTCAAGCGTCATGGGGCAACTGCAGCTCTTCCCTCTCAGAATGCACTTGTCAGGCAGGGTGGCTGCAGAGCAAGTGAGGTTACTTGGTCTGTGCTCTTAGTAGCTGTGGGGAAAGCGAAGAGATTTTAGTTGTCCAGTAGCCATTCAACTCTCAGTGAAATACTGTGCATGAGTGTTTTTGGATTTCAGTATTATGATGATGCAATCCACAGTAATGCTTAACACTGTGATAGACAGATGTAGATGATTATTTAAAATGTTTCTGTAATTGCATTACCCAATTCCATTATCTTATAAGCATCTACTGCTCAGCATAACTAATAGGAATTTTGTGGGAAATCAATTAGGATGTGAAAGCGTATTCTCTACCTCTGATCATCTGGAAAGATAAGTATTCAGGGAAAGAAATTAAGGTTCTGATATTTCAAACAAATTAGAAATATTTCAGGAAGTGGATGTGAACTTTGTTTTTATTGAAAAGCTGCTTAAACAAGAAAAAAACACTAAGAAGTTAATGAAACTACAGATTAAATATCATGGAATGTTTTGGATAGCATGCCTCAGAGTACTGGTGATCTCATGGCGTTCATAGAAAGGTGTTCATAGAAAGCTTTTCATAATTTGGATTAGTGCAATGGATGCTCTGTGATTACACTGAGCTGGTGTGTAGTGTAGAAATTTAGGCTTCTGAATAAGGTTAGAAAATAAGGTTTACTTTTGTCAAATGACACGAATGCAATTTTCCTTCTACTGCGAAGCAGATGTTTTTTTTTGAGTTTTTGGACAGAAATGTAGGAGGTTTTATAGGTATGAATTAGGAAGGAGGGTCCCATAACAGTAGGGGCTTTGTATATAGATGGATGGTCATGGAAGTGAAAAGTTGACTATCTAAAGCTCACGTTCTGTCAAGAAAACAGTTTAGTCAGGTAATGGGTTCACTCTTGTGTTCAGTCCAAGTGAATTCTGAGGTATAAAATTTAAGAACAAACTGGTGGGATTGTGATTTTGAGAATCTCAGCAGCCAGTCTGAGTTTAGACTGAAAAGGACTAGAGATTATTTTCAAATTCCTTAATTTCATTTCCCCTGAGACAGGATTTTTTTCAGCCCCAGGAAACAATGTACAAACCAGAACCATATGTCATAATGTTTCTTGCCTGTTTTATTTTTAATATTAGCAATTTTCTTTCAGTTAAGATGCACTACTGTGAGGTTTTCTTTCTTCATTTGATTATGCACTATTGAGTACTTTGCCAAGGTTTGCCTTGGTGCCAACACACAGAAAGGACAATATATGGAGAAATAAGACACTTCATTGAAGTAGTTAACCTGCCAGTGCCCCAAGTTAGGCCTGTAATTTTCCAGTATTGGATATAGTTAGTGGTATTGTCTGATGGGTTAGTATTGTGTTATTATTTCTACCACCAAGTCAAATAGGAAAATGTGGTTTATATTGTAACTACTTTGTGTGTGTGTGTGTGTAGCAGTAATAAGAACAATAATACAAAAAGCCCCATGCTTTTTAGTGAATGGTACATTCTCATTGTTTGCAGTATCTTTAGTTTCTCTACAGTCCAGATGTTTTTTACTTGCTTCCTTTTATTTCCCTATATATTGCTATCTGAAAAAAATGATTCATTATAAATAACTTTTAAGTTCTTAAAGTTGAGTAATTGAAAGTAAGCTAACAGCACTCTGATCAGTTCTGCAAATGCAGTTCTGTAAGTTATCATTGCAACACTTTTGATATAACCTGGGAGAGATGTGTGTCCCAAGCTTATCTTGTGCTACGTACTCTGAACATACATGGGAATTGACAAACTCAAGATTTTCCAGTATCCGGAGAACACATTTATTTTCTGTAGACTAGGTTAGAAATTCATCAGGAGAGGCTGTTATCTCTGCTCCTTGTTTTACCACTGCAACAGGGTTTTGGGTCCCATGGTCACTCTTAGATGCATATATAAATAAGTACTACCACTTTCAGGCCTGTCCTTGCACCAGAGAGAGGACTGTAGCCCCTCAGGGGGCCAAGTTGTACTGGAGTGGAATAAAGCTTCCTGAATCAGGCTTACTTCTACTAGCTTCATTATTTCTAATTCAACCTTTTAAATGAGACTACTAAATGGAGACCAAGTCCTCAGAGGTAATTCTCAGTGATGTATTCTTAAAGTATTCTATTTCTCCCTTGGTCTAGGTGTGCAGGGTGTTACTCTTAAAATCTTGGAAGACACGACTGCATATGGAAGCTGCTATGCAACAAGTCCTGCTGCAGCTTGTAACGTTCCTTATCACTTTTCTATTCTGCTAAATCCCTTTAGACATTTTTTCTTAAGTTTTTAAGGCTTTGTTAAATATGATTAAGGAATTAAGTCACTTATCTAGAGGGCTTTGTTTGCTCAGCTGTATTTTGTGGCACATATTAGTAAGGAAATAAGCATGCTCATTGATAATGATACCTTGCATATTTAATATGCAATATGTGTGCAGTCTCATTGCTCTTGTAGAGTTGCATGCTATTTATTCCTTATAAAGTCAAAAGAAATATTTCAGTTTAATCTTCTATGCTTTGATTTAGGCCCCTGTCAGGTTTCAAATGTGCTACTTGTGTTAAATGAGCATTCACACTTCACATCTGCTTAAGAGCTTCTCTAGCTGGTGACACTGGGCTTTCCATCGGGACACTTGGATAACAGCAAAAGTCATGGATTCAGAGCGGCTGAGGCTGGACGACACCCGTGGATCATCTGGCCTGACCCCCCTGCTCACAGCAGGGTCAGCTAAAGCAGGTTGTGCAGGACCATGTCCAGTCAGGCTTTGGTTATGTCCATGGATGGAGGCTCTGCAACTGCTCAGTGTGTGGGGGTTTATCTTCCCACAGATTTAAAAAACAAACAAACAAACAAAATAAAACAAAAACAAAAAACCTTGAGCCACGTCTTCTCCAGGCTATGCAGTCCCGGCTCTCTCAGCCTCTCCACATATCTCAGATTCCCTAATTCCTTAACAGCCATTGTGGCCCTTTGCTGGACTTGCTCAAGTACGTCCATGTCTCTTCTACTGGGGAGCCCAGAACCGGACCCAGCACTCCAGATGTCTCACCAGTCCTGGACTGAAGATCACCTCCCTTGGCCTGCTGCTGGCTATGCTCTACCTAATGCAGCCCAAGGTGCTGTTGTCATTATTTGCTGCAAGGGCACGTTGCTGGCTCACGTTCAAGTCGTCCATTGGGTCCTCTGCAAAGCTGCTTTCCAGGCAGTCGGTCCCTGGTCTGTGTTGGTGCATGAGGTTATTCCTCCTCAGGTGCAGCAGGCTATGATGGACAGAACAATACATGTGATTGAAGACACCAAAGTAAAATACTTCTTGTCGATAACAGGCTTTATTTCAACTACTGTCTTCATCTCAGTAGCCACGCTTAACCTTTTAGAAATAACATCTAGTTTTCACGTATTTCAGGATGGTACACTTCTTGTGTGCTTTTCGCCATCCTTCACTTTCTATTTCACACAGTAGCAGCTGGCATCATTTTCCCAGATCCATAACTATGAAATATGATTGATTATTGCTTTCTATGAGAATCTCTTCTTTAAAATATTATTGCTTTTGTCCTCTTTACTCCTCTGCCCTTTAAAGTTTCTAGAGAGCTATCAGTTTTTGTATTTCTCCATTTTGTGTTTACTGGCTGCTGTCACTTTTAATCTACTGTTTGTGCTTAGAACACTCATCTTTTGTCACAAACGTTTCCTTTACCAAAAGGTTTAGTTATTTCCAATGTCTGATGGCTTTCTCATTGCTTTTTGTGACTGATTGTAAGAATTTTGTTCTGAAGTTGGGAGGAACGTTGAGGTTTTTGAATGCAATGCAGAGAAGCTATGCGTTGGGTGGGATTTTATTTCCCAAAGCATAGAGATAGCCTACTGTCAAAAAGGCGAGGAAGAAAGAGTCATGATACAATTGCATTTTTCAGAGTTTTTTCATACTTTGAGCATATCACGGCCTTATAATGCCTAGTAGTGAGTTCAGTGTTAGTTGTGCAGTGACTGGATGCAAACAGGACAGAAATTTCGTGTTGGTTTACACATCAGAATTTGTCTTACCGATGTATGAAGGCTTGAGGTGGGCGAGCAGCTCTTAGACTGTGAATGTCTTCCTGAAAGAGAATAACAGTAAGAAAGGACAGATGGAGCAACGCACAGAGCTTTGCTCTCCCCCCAACCCCTTCATCTCCTACCCCCATACTACATGGAGTGAACAGAAATTTACTGATGGTCAGGACTAAGGAGGATGTTATGAGTGCCCAGGAGGGAAGCAGGACAAGCATTAGGTCTTGGAAAGAAGTCTCTGAATCGTACTGACTCCTAGAGCTATCTCTAAGCTGATAGACTTTATATTTCATTAAATTCACATTGAACATCTTTCTTGAGACTTCTCCATGCTAAATGTCAGGCATAAAAATAATGGGCTGTGTACTAGCAGATATTCACAGGTTTTCTCTCAAAACCTTGAGGAGTAGTAATTACTATTCAAAGGCTGTAGGACTTTATACATGCAGCAAGGCAGCTGGTCTGGGGAAGAAATCACTCTCCTAATTTCTGAAGTTTTGACCTCACTTAACCATGAGAAATGCATGTCAGCAACTTTTGATGGACTTTTAATTAATTACTGTAAGGTAATTAAGCAAAAAATCAAACATACGCCATATGTCTGGCTTGCAAATCTATGCACCTGCAGTGTGTGGGCAGGGGAAGGTGGGCAGCTCTTGTGGCAATTTAAAAGTATGAGCGAAAAATATTTCTTCTTTTAGAATAAGGAGAATGAGGGTTTTTCAAAAGTGGGTAAAAGTTGGTGGGAACTCACAACTCAATTTTCTGTTTCCTCTCTCCTGTGGACAGGATAAGGGTGGTAGAAAAAGGAGCAGACCTGGCTGTGGAGGGGAAATCCAGAAAGTCTGTGAAACCATGTGCATTTTGACAAATGTGAAGCAGTTGTTTTGCACCTTCAAATTTGGAAATTAAATAAAAAATACTTTGTCAGAATTGACAATTTCCAGTAGGAAAATTCTGTTGAAACAAAGCATTGTCTTCTCAAACTATATTTGTTAATCAAAAGCTGTCTTTCATGGTGAAACCAAGAAGAAAGATTGGAAGTTCCTTGCAGTTCTGGCCAATGAACTTTTGCCTGCTGTTTGCAGCACCACATCTATCATAGTACAAGGATTTTACTTTTGTTAATTATTTTAACAAAGATTAGTTAAGGTTTTCCTGCTTTCCATAAAACATCTGTTGTTGGGAGAAGATAAGGACTAGTACTTTGCAACACCATGTCAGGTGCAGTGTATCACAGTAAAAAATTATTGGCTTGGTAAGAGCAGACTATTTCTAGCCTATAGTGATAAGGCAGATTGGGAACTGTTATTAATAGCTGAAGAGTCATTTGCTTAAGAATGGTTACACTGAGGGGGGGGAATGTCAAAAACAATACTAAAAAATGCAGGTTCAGGGAAATGTAGAGCACTTCCATTTACCTGTGATACTTTCTGTGGAGATGAATAGATATAGACTGCGGCAATATGAGGGTTAACTTACTGCAGGAGGTGGGCTGAGGATGCACTGTCCCATGTAGAGCTCTCCCTGGCAGAATGCTGAGCTGTAAAAGGAGGATAATAATTATTGCTCATCTAGCTAAATTCTTGTGTTTAGTGCATGTTTATAAGGCACCATGGAGTTGAAAGCTATTATAAAAGTGCTGAGTTTGATGATTAATTGGAGAGCTCAGTGGTGTTCATGATGCACATCCTTTTTCGGGTATAAAAAGGGTGGGGGCTCAAAGTGATGTCTGTTGCTTTTACAATGAAGGTGATGAACCATTGAAGGGAAATAATTACTGTGTGTAAAGTGCTGAGAAATGGCAAGTGTAAGTTGCTGTTCCATCCCATGATTGGTGCTATTCTAGTTCATTTATAAAGCAAGAGACACTGTGGAAGTTAAGGAGTAGATTTTTCACTCTACGAAGAGGTTTAAATACCCCGATTTCACTTGTATTAGACTGAGTTACACCAACTGAGATTCTTGTGTTATTTGCAGAAAATTTCTGTTTATCTAGTATCATGCAGGGTTTGATACTTGCTTACAGAAAAGAAAAAAAATTGATCTTGTTTATATGTTTTTATGAGGAAGGAACATTCAGTCAATATCCTGTCACTGGGGTTAATTTGTGAAAGCCAAAGAGCAGCTATGATGATGAGGTTAATGAATGGTATTTACTGCAGTACATTGTGCTTCTAAACGAGCAGACAATATACACAGGTGAATAAACTTTGAATATTTTGTAAAATGAAGCTATAGAAGAACAGCTATGAAAAATACTATATGTAATTGTGATAAATTAATGCTTGAACAATATTTGAGCTACAAGATACTCATTAATATGAATGTGGTTCTAAGTTTAAAAGTTCGTTTTAAATGTTAAGATTGTATTTTCCTTTTTATATTGAATTATAAAAAGTTTAATTGTTCAGTAGGTGAAGAAAGGGGATCCTTAATTGGGCAGAAAGATGTCTGTTTATGTCATGAAATATACTGTTTCTACTTCATTTTTAATTAGGATGGCACTGACCCTACGTGTATCTAAAAAGATGGTCTATATCAAGCTACACTGATCTGTTTGCTTATTTTTCTAAACCAAAATCGGTATTAAATTTGACATTTGGCATAAGAATTCCTAAGTCTTTTAAGAGTTAACTTGTACTGTAAACCACATAATTTCAAAAATGTTTAGAAAATTTTAGATTGAGTTATTGTTCTTAATCCATCTTGAAGTTGGAAGATGAGGCGTTAGTATAAGATTGGAATTTCTGATTGGATAATATCTTGCCAGCTGAGTGTATCCAGAAGGAAAATCAAACCAAAATACAAGCATGTGGTACTGAACTTTACTCCTTAGGTGAATTTCACTGTAAGACTTCAAATATAAAGTGACTGAAACTGTGTTCAATAAAGACTCTAAGCATGTGAAAAAATATATAGAAGGGTTTTGCTGAAGTAGTGCCCATCTAAGTCACACCCAATGTCAGTGAAATATCGCCAAGTTCTAGTGGAGAATATAGGTAAAAAGTTATTTGCACATTTTTACCATTGTTTTACAAAGCAGTTTGTGCTGCTAGCACAGATTGCAAGTTTTTTATAATCATTTTCCCTTCTGTATTGGGGACAGCCAATTTATTCAACTGAGCACTCTCTGGGAGTGACATTGATAAATCATAGTATAGAAAGAAGTGAAAATACTTTGTTCTCATTTTTAATTTTCAGTGCCTTTTGTCTTTTTGCATTTTTTTTAGTTTCATAAATTATATAATAAGTAGAAACAGTCACAAAACATTTAGACTGAAAATGAAATATATTTATTATTGCTTAGGTTTAGTACTAAATTTCAAACAAGATTTATGACATTTTGCTTCAATTTTGACTAAAAACACAGAACTAACCAGTGCAGCTGTCAAACTGTTGTTGTGAATTAGAAAGTTCTGAAATTTCTGGTTTCAGCTGGAATAGTATCAGCATCTGAATAATTCTTTCAATGTCTTCTGGTGATTTTAATTCTAGACTTCTGGAATAGGGAGTGTAAGAAGATGCATGAAATAAATCAAAACTTGAGTCTGATTTTATACGAATAAACCCCATGGAGTGTCATGGTACCATTATACCTTCCTGGATGAGGAGTCTATTGGGATACCATGGGCTTTTCCAGGTGGTTGTTAATATTTCTTCTCTCATTTAACTCATCCCCTGTTGCTGGAAGCTGGATCTTCCTCCTGGGGAACCTTGAGATGGAGATGGCGGTGGAAGATAGGGCAGGTTCCCAGCAACATCTCCATTCTTTCTTCAGGACTTCTGCTGCATCTCAGCCTCTTCCCCCTGCTATGTAGATCCCATGATCCTTCCCTGTGTGGGCAGGCGTGTGCCTGAGACAGGGAGGACAGCTACTGGATGGAGAAGTGTGACTTGCCTCCTGCTCCTCTTCATCTCAGACCCTGCAAGGGAGGAGAGGGAGAAGTTGAGTGAACACTGCCCAAGCCAGGGCAGAGGCTGAGATGTGAATGTAGAGGAAGAGGATGGCTAGACCAATACCATGCGAGACAACAAGGAGAAAGCAATTTTGTGATACTGTTCTATTACTGGCATCTGGGAACTCTGATTGCATGACTGGTAAATCCAAATCCCCATGAAAGAAATTTGGGAATATCAGAAAGCTTTGGCATCACTTCTATTTTTGTCTTGGATGAACATTTGAATGGGACATGGTTTCATCCAGACTAATTTTTACCTGTCAGGAGATATTTATAAAGATGAAACTGAAAAAAAAAAGTATTCAAAATCAGTTAATTTTTATGTAGCTGGGTGAACAGGATCAAGCAGGCCTATCGTTGACCAACCACATTGGAACAAGTGGTGTGATTCTGCTTTGGGATACTTTAAATATATAATGTTATATTAATTATGCATAATAAGATATGCACTTACTGTGTTAATACACATATGGAAGGTGATAATCTATTTTCATGACAGGTTATGAAATTATATGCCTGTAACTGAAATATGAAGATAGCCTGTGGCGTTAGATAAAGTATAAGATGCAAAGAGCTAAAATTAGCATAACCAAAATCTGTTTTCATATAAAATCTGTTTTGGGACTCACTTGTTCCTTACAGTTGTAAGTTTGTACAAATGCAAATAAGATCAAGAGTTGCAAATGATTACTGTAATGTCACATCCTAATAGTCTGTACTCAGTACAATTATTTCGTTGACATTTATATAAACTGAATTGAAAAAAAGATTAAACTGCCCAAGAGCTTTCGAATATAAAGATGATTGCTGAACTTGAGGTCAACCGAGCCTATTTTTAGCACTGGAACATTTGGTATTGACAACTTCTTAAATTCTATTAATCTCAGTAAACAGGAATTAATTTTCTTTAAAGGTTTTTAGAAGCAGAATGTACCTTTTCTTCAGCAGACAGCATTGAGCATGATTGCCAGAGTACTTTTGCTTGTTTCCTAACACTAATTCCTGATATCAGCTTCTAATTCCAAAATTTCCTACTACTTTCTTTATCACCTCTAATATACATTTATGCATTTTTGAAAGCATTTTGAATTATTGCCTGTGGACTTGGTGATGATTTTGACACGGACTGAAAATGCGTGTATATATATATATTCTAGGTTAGCTCTTCACAATATCTTCTGTGATGAAAGGTACAGATATAGCTTGAAAGAAACCTTGTCAGCTGGTTCTTATCAGCAGCTTCTTGCTGTCTCTGGAGAGCTGACCTTGGGATGGCTGAGTTGCAGGGATACAAAAAAATCACTTAACTTGCAATTATTTACCGGTGTCTGAATGGAGCGCTTTGTAAATGCACTTCCAGTCCGGAAGGTTTTGACATTCATTTATAAATGTTCTTGCTTTCTCTTCAAATATACCCACTTAGGAAGAAGCAAAAACCTCTCAAGGGGTTAGTAGTACAGAAACCAACTGAATGGATGCAGTCTACAGGAATGCATACAGTCACAATATGAATATGTGGGGTGAAAAAACACTTCATTGATCTGGTATAATGAGATTGTGTGACCTTATGTCATGGCGCTCACTTTCAGCAGGGAGACTGTAGTCCCTGACAACCCTAATAAATTTAAACCTGGTCCACTAGTGACTAGATACTGTTATAGTCTGGGCTTTGGGTAAAATGAGTCTCAGCAGAATTTCACGTAGACTTAAAAATATAAAGTAAGCAAATATTTCTATTGAGCATACAACTCAAAATTCGCACTTATGGTTACTTCTGAGTAGCCAAAACTGTCACAAGCTGTGCCTAAAGCGTAGAGCACGTTCCCTTAATATCATGCTCCATAATCTGGATGCTCAGAAGACCTGCTGGAGCACACCACAGCACTCTTCTTGTCTGTGGTTTATCTCCATTAAAATGAAGGGAGATGGAGAAGGAACCGTTCACACTTGGGTCTTGCCCAGACCAGGAATCAAGATGCTGTGTACTGCATAAATGCTTGACGGAAGTGGGAGCTCTTTCAGGCCTCATGGAACAGTCAGTTAAATATGCTTCTGTACATGGGACCAAAAATTCCCCCAGGCTGAACTCCATAGATCTTTTGATTTAAAAAAATAAATAAATTGAAAATGGTGATTTTTGTCTTTCTGAATTGTAGGGGGTATTTGTCAGTAGTACTCTTTTTTTTTTTTCCTATGAAGATAATCAGTCATATTTGCTCCCTCTGAACTGTGAACACATTCACCCACATGCACAGATGTTATGTCACTGATAATAAGACTTCTGTGTCAGTGATCACAATAGGCTGTCTGGAGATTCTGCTTTCTTGGGAGAGTTTCTCATGTGACAAAAAAAAAAAAGTAAGATGCATAGGAATGTACTATGATTATTGTTGAAGGCTGGGAATGGTCTTTCTCTTGCTCATTGTATGGTGGGCTTCCATAGCAATTTTGGTTGGTCTTTTATGAGATAATAGATATGTGAACCTTTTACATGGTTGAGAGATGTCGCTGACTAGTTGCTATTTTTTCATGAAGCACTTCGATGGGGTGAATAAAATGATAGAGCTGACCTAAGAAATCTGCATTCTAGAAGAAACACATTGTTGTTATAAAGAAATGAAATTCCTTGATTTCCTTTGGATTTCATGATAATCTATTGGTTCAGTAAATACTATATTCTATTTGTTTTCTACCTGCATGTGATAAATGAAGTGAAATGTGCTTAATCTGTTTTGAATTCCTACGTTAAATCTTACTGGCTTTATCACTTGAATTGAATTCATGTTTGTTGGTAAAAAGTCTTTCTGTTTTCCAGGTTTTTTTTTTGTACCTTTATTCCTTTGGCAGAACTACTGCTGAGTCTCAATTTTGTTTCAGTAGCATAGCTCTATTTGCTGAACTTCTATTTTGGAAGAAATTGCATTAGTGTTATTTCTGCGTGAGCCAGAAGACTAACAATTGCCTTTTAAACATGCTTTTAGCATATGTCTAAAATTGGCAAATTATTTGATTTTTTTCTTAAAGTGACTGACAGATCTATGAAGAAGACAATTGCTAACTGAGATTGTCCTACAAAACCTTCCAAGGAAGCTTCCATGTTTGCAAATATTTTCAAATGAGCATATGCATTAGCTCTGCCTCTTCGTATGGTCCCCTGGAACTGAAAGGCAATTTTCAGTCATATTCGTTGTAGTATTAATGGCACCTTCTGGGTGCTATGGCATAACATGGAAGAGAACTACAGCACAGGCAGTAACGAACCCTAGAAATCAGAAGATATGAAAAACAGTCTACCTAAGGTAGTGTAAGCATTGTAAGTATTAGACATAAAATGAAAAAAAGAGGGCACAAAGGGGAATGAGGGTCATAGTACGGTTGGGATGTGGACAAGATGGGTCCTCTTTTTGACTTTCCAAAGTTTGGAAGTGACCTTGGCTGAGGCACCTAAGGACAAACTTGGGGCTAAAATACCTTGTGTTGTGTGAACCCTACTTGAATGTGCCTAGCTTTGTTGTCTTACCCTTAGTCTTTGTTACACATGTCTAAATGGGAATAATAACATTTCCAGCACTTACCCCTCATACACCTTTTCTGTTTTGATTGCCATTCCAAGTTCTTCACAGGTGTGATTCTTTTATAGCTTGGACATAGAATGCCAAGGACTTTATGTGCAAGAGCACTTTGACCATGATTGGTACCTCTAGATGTCACTACAGCTATATAGCATAATATAAAAACTACTGATACGTATGCGAGCATCCTTACTCCAACAGGGATTTTTCTGCCATGTGATACGGTGTTCATAAAACTATTGCAGTGTTGCAGATGTTTACAGTAGGACAAAATTTTGAGAGCAGAGATGGTAATGTGAGAAAAGGCTGAAAGATTTCTTTTCAGCTGAAACACTTTTTCAAATTAATTTAAGCCTTCTTAAATCCCCTTTCTGGGTATCTTGTCCATACATAATCCCATCTGCATGAGTACCTGATTAAGAGAAATCAATGTTGTATTATACTGTGAAGTCTTTAAAAGGAGAAAGTCATCTGAGATGTCTCTTTCAATGTGACTGCAAGTGGCAGGGAAATCTGACCTTCAGAGATGCAACAGTTAGCACCACACTCCTTGGTGCCAGCAAAATATTTTTGTACCATATAACTTAATTCATTTTCTTGACCTATGTAACAACAACAAGAAAAGCACTAGCAAATATATTATACTAGGGAAGGAGATGGTAATTTCCGTTTCCACTGAGTATGCCACAATTATCATCTGTAAGTTAAATGCTAATAATTAAGAGAATATATAAAGAAGATTGATTTTTGGTCAGGTTTTTGAAAGTTGTATGTAATTTGGAGAACTGAAAAATGTTGAACAATCCTTGATTTTTCACTTTGAATAATCACTGTGGAAAGGCTTAGAAACTCCACTGCTTTTCATTACTGCAACGGGTCAAAGGGGAGATGATCCAGTCCTTTAGAAAGTGCCACAATTTTGTCTAACAGCAACACAAAAATGACAATGTACGTAATAACTTGGTTTCACTAAATAGCCATCTTCACATCTAGGCAAGTAAGTGTCAAAGTCTGCAGTAAGACACTGCAGACCTTTGAGAACTCTACCGACAGCCATTTGAGACAAGTGAGATGTCAAAACACAATTTTAGAGAGGACTGTACGTTTTGTTTTAAATATACACAGACACGGCAATTATTGATATTGGTGTACTGTAGACAAATAAAAGTTCCTGTTCATGGTCACTCTTGATTAATCATCACCCATAGATTAAAAGCACTGTCTTGTTCTTTACAGATTTGTATTCTGTACAGGTGGTGGGCATTCTGGTAGTGTTCTGTAATATATTGCTATGCATCTAAAATATGCAGTCTAATTTGGAAGGACTGTCAAGCATAGCATTGCAAGTTGGGTATTGGAGACATGGCTTGTGTAATTAACTAGTAGACCCCTACAATGGAAGAAGGCTCACCAGAGATGGGCAGGGACGATGTGCCCATGAAGTTTAGGGAATAAGGTAGCGTGTGATTGCCCACTGTTGTTGTGAAGAAAGCTGACTGTCTCAACACAAAGGGGACTGGAGGGTAGCCTTGGCTTGAGATAAATAGAGACAGCCTTTGTTTATCTCCTTGCTGCCTTAACATTTGGTAAATCTCAGAGAAAAATCAGTACTCTTTCACAACAGAATTTAACCAGAAACTTAACGTGTGATTCCATCAAATATCTTCAAAGTTAAAAACAGAAATGTGTGGGCTCAGCTCAGTCATGTTCCAAAACTTAAGCGTGTCTTTCAGTTAGTGACTATAGTAACTTTCAGTTACTTGAGGGCACAATTTAGTTTATACATTGGATTTGGCATTTATACATTTCCATCATATCAGACTAAGTTGATTATGTAAGAATCATAAAAAGAATTTCCATATACCTTGAAGGCAATAGTATTAATAGCTGTTATTTCTTTCATTCTGAGTGATTTTGGAATTGTAATTCCACTGCTGTGCATGGTGTTGACAAGAAAACAAATAAGCTAATATAGAGACTCATGAATTTGTTGTAATATATTCCCAATGTACTTCTCATGCATAATATTAGATTTAAATATAGGAGAACTTTCAGTTGAACAGAAGCATCCATTTTAAACATAAAAAATTTAGAGTAATTGTGTTATATTTTAAGTATGCTACAACTCTTGTCACAGAAGGAGTTAGAACATTTGTTTTATATTGGAGGAAATGGAAAGGCTATTGGAAATTCTTGAGTCAATTATGAGTATAATTTCTTATTTTCTTGTATGTTTTTATTTTTTAAAATCTATTCATTAATTGGTGTACCTGTTTTGGTTTCTCTCTGTCATTACAGGCCGATAGAAAAGCCTTGCTCGTGACTTTATTCTGGAACACAATTGGATTTTGGTTTATTAGCTCTTGTATTCAGACTGCAAGGTGCTGTAGTCAAAGATGGAGAAAGGGAGAGTTTCTAGCTCCAGACAGGTCTGAGTTGGCCTCCACTGTTTGAAGTAGTTATTGTTGTCTTGAAGGTCATAATTGCTTTGGAAGAAGGGTGACCCCTACCTCTTTGGGTAGGTGACAGAAAGCAGAGTGAAGGTGCTCAGCTGTCTCCTCAGTGAAAATATTTGTAGAGGGGAATACATGGGATCTAGGGAAGCTTTGATCTTCTGGGACTAATGCTAGCATTATCGTTCAGGGAGTTCACTTTCTAAAAAGTCTGTTTTCCAGTGCTTGTCACTGCAGCATGAGAAATGGGGCAAAACTTTCTGAGGGACAAAACCACGTTTGGCACAAGGGAAGAATCACAGAGGAAATAATGTGTCTCCTGCCACTACTCTGGAATGGTAGTGCTCCAAATTATGGTGTGTGGAAATATGGTTCTATCATTCATGTAGAATCATAGCAAAGAACAATTGTTTGTGGTGTTTTTTTTTTTTCTGTGGTTAGTATTAGTAGTAAGACAATGCCGCATTTCTTCTTTTTCTTGCTCTGGTTTTAGTTTTGCAGAAGAATGTGTGAGTCCGTGTGTTGTTCATGCAGACAGTTTCAGTACTCAACTTTTCAATTCAAAGTATTTCATGCAAATGTGAGTACGTATCTTTGTTCTCAGTGATAAACATGTTACAGACCATAGGCAATTTCAACAGATGCAGTTAGTACTTTCCTTTGCATTCCAGTGGATTAAATATATATAATTGATCAATTGAGACAATTTTTTTAAAATTTCTGTTAAATCTTTCACTGTATCCTACTGCTTACCAGCATCTAAGCGTTTTCAGTGGTTAAAATAAAGGAACCACAATAATTCTCTCATCACTTTCCTTGCTGCTTACAACAGTCAAATACAGCAAGTAGGTTTTACATGCCTGAGTCTGTATACAAATTTAGAAGAATTGGGTGTTGCTACAAATCAGCTGAAGGATACCGAAATGCTCCTGTAGAAGGGAGATATGTAGAGGGGGAACCCAAAGGTCACTTCGTGTATATATTTGGACAGGTCACTGTGTGTCTCCAAACCCTTATCTTAATAAGGAGTCAGTTTAGAAGCTTATTATTTTTGACCATGTGGTACACCAAACAGCCTGAATGATGAAAGACATGTGGCCACTCATTTCACCAGGAAGTCCTGCTGTCTTGTGAAGTCTTTGTTTTATTTGAGCAAAGCTTTTCCTGAGTAATGAGGTTCTTGCTACTTCTGATGTCACTACTCTTTTATTGATGTCAAAGTATCTCCTGCAAATTAAATACTTTCCTAATCATTGTGCTGTGTTTTTGCTTTATCTGAAAGTTTATTTTGTTGTGTTTTTCTTCACACATCCTGCCTATCTTGGTCTTCAGATAATTGGGCTGTTGATAAATGTCTAATATGAAACAAAGCAAAAAAAAAAAAAGCATTCAAAGGCTTTTAAGATTGTGTCAGCTACCTACATGCTGTAAGTAAAAGCTCCTGTATTTACATGGCAATCTGGGCCTTCATTTATGAATTTGAGACTTGACTCAACAATTTGACACCCGTAACCCAAAGACAATTAAACTTGCATTCCCTCAATCCTGGGGATTTTTGCCTGAGATCTGGTCTTGCTGAACCTTCTCTTCAAAGTTATCTTTACTTCAACTTCACAAGTCAATATAGTACACTTCAGGCTTGAACTTTTGAAGATGCTTCTTGATCACAAGAGACTCTGCAGTAACTATATTAAATATGGGGGTATCTAGCACTTGACAGACATTGTCCTATGAGCCTGGGGGTTCTTTTCCTTTTCATTTGAAGTTGGTGCAGAGCTCAAAATTGATTGCTCTTACTTTCAATGCTGTTCTTAGCTATTTTTGAACCTTCTAACTGCTTTTGGGATCTTACAGACTAAGAAAGATCTCCATTACTAGAAAAAATTTAGTTTAATGAAAAGTAGCATGTGAGTCATTAGAAGCTAAAAACTGGGATGTGAAGATCAAGTGCTGATCTATTACAACTTGAATAGAGCCCCATGGAGCCAGGTTGGCTTCAAAATGAGAATCGAGATGATGTGTGTTTGGAAGCAAAACTGAGACATTTCAAAACTATAGTCATGAAGCTATTCTGTAGGTGAAAAACTGATCTGTAAAAGAAGGTAATTTCATTCAAAAGAACAGCATATCCATGACTACAGTAAGGCCATCAACCCATAAGCTTTTGTAGATGCATCCAACGGGCTGCTCATGGCTGTTCACTATATCCCATTATTGTCTGCAAGATGTGACCTTCCAGCAGGCAGGTAGGGCTGCTACTTTCAGAAGTTTTGGAGAGTCCAACATTCAACCCTGTTTCCCCAAATATGCACTTTTTCTTTGTCCTAGACACCTAAGTGAGGTATCTACATTCTGTAACCTGGGACAATCTCTGAGGTAGTAACATGGGTACTCTCAAATGTGATAGTTTTGTGAAGATTTAGGGTAGTAAAATATTTTAAAATGAATACAATGCAGCACAGATCCTTCAAGAGTTAAATCTGCTATATATGAGGGAATATATATCTTTGTATATATGAGGGAAAATAATCTTAAAACTGAGGCAAGTAATTTTCTCTCTAAACCAAAAATCTGAACTATTTCCTTAATTAGACTAAGACCAGTTGAAGCACCTGAAGAGAGAAAACATGAAAGTCTAGCTCAAACTTTTATTTAGACAGCTAGGTAGGATATGTGGATGAAGGCTCATTTGCGGATTTGCAGATAAATCAGATGAAACACCAGCTGATTTCATGTAATCTGAGCAGAAAATGGCTGTTTTGGAATTTTGTGACTGAACATACATCCAAGAGAAGATGGATGCTTAAGAAACAAAAGAGGAAAAACAAACAAACAAAAAACCATCAAACCCAAAGTCTTCTAAGCAAATTAAATATTTCAGTATGTTAGAACAAAGAGGAATACCCCTTTTCCTCCCCCCAGTACTAAGCAGGCAGAGAGCAGAGAAGGACATTATTTAGGTGAGGCAAATTATTGATTGGTCAAACTCTGAAAAAAGCAAAATTTCACACTCAGATGCTATGTTGAAAGGAAGTCTTATATGAAACCTGAGACAAGTGAACCAAGAATATTGCCAAGGAATTTTCTCCACTGAGATACAAAGGTGAATGCATGACAGCATTTTAGGTAGCCCCCAAAGTGCAGTCAATCATGTTTTATGGCCTGGCTTGTGGACCATGTATTGCTTTTCTGGCCTTGGTGTAGTCGAAGAAATGATCTGAGTGCATTCCCTTCCATCTGTGCCTAAACAAAGGAGGAGGTAAAGAGCAGAAATCTTTTACTTTTTTTTTTTTTTCCCAGTAAAAGCTTGTCTTGAGTATGGGGGAGGTAAAAAGTTTAACATGTTATGGAGAACATGAACACAGTTCCAGAGAATGGTCAACAAACCCTCACCATGCATTTTACAGTGTGATTCCCTGTGCAGGAGAATCATCAACAGTTCAAAGAAAGAAAACCAAATAAGTAAAGCCTGCAAAAAATTACAGAGTAATTTTGATTCACTGTTCCTAAGATTTCCTTAATGTGTTATGCTGGGATTACTTCTGTGCTTTTATTGCAGTACAGGCAATTACTGTCATTCTGCCCAGAGTTGTTATTGTAGCTCTTAATACATCACTTCAGTGGCTAAATTAACAAGTAGTGCTGTAATGGACATTTTATTTGAAGAATAATTTGAGCTCAGCCTAAGATTTAATGAACCATGTGTTAGAACTGTAAATTTATTTTCCTATCCATTTTCCCATCCTACATACAGTAATGAAATTTTATTTCAAAAACTGAAATTTTTAGTAATTGTGTGATGCCATAAGTTAGAGTTCCAAAAATACTCTTAGGCTCTAAAAATCACAAAAGATTATAATTAATCTTTCAAATCACAAATGAATACTTTAGAATACTCACATTTTCTTCTGTCTTTATTATTCTCTCGTTAGCAGGGAATCTAAACCAGTATGGTCCTTCTGAAGCTCCTACAGGTCCTGTTCTTTGAAGAACAGGAGCTAAATTGGAGGTTTCAGACATTAAGAAATTGGGGCTATCCCTAACTAATAAACTTAATCTCCCTGTGTTTCAGTTCTGCATCATTAAAGTAAGAACATATTATTTTTCCCCTTTCTGTGCTGTTTCTACATATGAGTTTCAGCACTTTGGACCAAAGGCATGCTGTGTGTTTGTTGCTATAACTAGAATAGCATGGCTATTATCTCAGTTGCAGTTTGAAGGCTCTACAGTAATTCTAACCAAAATAATATTAAATTGGTGGAAATATGCTGAGATACTTTGCCACGCACTGCCTTGAAGCATGGCTCTTCAAGATGGTCAGTGCCACCTGTTTGCACCTACTTGGAGTTTTCAGAACAAATTCATGTTTTGGACTTACTGGTCTGTGAATAGACCCCAGGGTGCAACTACAACTGGAGCAAACTTGGGTTATGTCCCTCAGTTAATCAGCATTCAGAGTTCTCCGGTGAGATTTTTTTTTTCGTTCTTTCTTTTTTTTAATTATTTATTTTTTGTTACTTAGTGTATTTCTTATTTGTAGTTTAGATGATGAAATATCTTAAGGTATTCTGCTCAGTGAATAGTGAGTAGACCTAAACGGTGTTAAAGTACTGTGACAGAAAATGATCCCCTTGGCTTCTCCAGTGCCCTCTCTCAAACTTACATTGCTATTGCTCTTTTAGTGAACTGAACCATATCCTCAAGCTTTTAGATGTTCAACTGAGATAACTTTGACTGGACTATACTATGCCAGACCCATCTATCATAACGTAAAGCACATTTTATCCATATTTTGAGTTTCATATTCAGTAGACATTTTTCCTCAATTATATATATACAACATTTATTTAAACAACATTTAAGATACTCTGGGTTCTGAGGTGCTAATAGAATCCAAACACACAATGCATAAGTCTTAAATTTAATGTTAATGTGGATTTAGATGTTAATTGTAGATTAGTAATGTACCAAGCAAAAAGTTGATGAGTTTTAAATACCTTTCTGAAATCGTGCTGCTCCCATTTTCGTGAGGTAATTTTGCCAAATGCAAAGATTTATTTTTAGTATCCAACATTCAACCTTGAATATCTGTGAAAAAAAGTAATGGTAAGAACTAATTACAAAAAATAACCAAACAAAAAATCCCTGCTAAAAAAAATCCTGAAGGCAAATTTGGACCAAGGTGCTTAAGAGCTAGGAATATGCAGTTTGACTCCTGTGTCTGTTGATGTTCAGAAGGCAGATTATTGTTTCAAACCTCTGTACATCAGAAGCTTTGATATCTGGTGCTCCTTTGATCTCCAGAAAGCTTCTAACTTGAGGATAACTCATGGAGTTGTCTACAAATATTATGAGATAGGCTCTCATGTTCTATTATTATTTAATGAGTGCAGCCTTCATCCCTGCTCAGGGATCAGGACTCAGTTGTGCTAGATATTGTACAATGCACATTAAAGTTTCTGCTATGATACCATGCTTGGTAAATTCTAAAATACTATAGGGATGAATATATATGGTTATGATTTATGGCTTACTGTGACTCATAAAAATTGTCAGTCTAAAACAGCTTGAGTTAAGTGCAAACACCTGTATTCCTAATGAAGTTGCTGACATTAATATTCTAATGGTTGTAGTCTTAGATTGGGCTAGATTGGCCCGTATTGTTAGTATTATTTTTTATATTTGTTTACCAGGTTTATATTAGAAGTTATTCCTTTAATTTGGCAGCTTCCTCTGCCATATAGTACTCCTCCTGAGATATGGCTCTCTAGGTTCTTCAAGGCTATGCTAAAGAAGAGATTTTAAATATCTTGACATTCGATTTGAGCTCGAACAAATATTAATCCAGCAAGAGTATATAATTATTCAGCTGATAAAAGCCTCAAGCAGTGACTTGTAGTTTGAATCAACCTACGTTCTGCATAAATCATAATTGTCCACATAGAATCCACCCCATTTGCACAAGATAGCATTCCAGAATCTGAAAGTATTTACTTTTTGTTTCCTACTTTGTTTCCAATTCAAACCTATCGGGAGAAGATAATAGGGTTTATACTATGGTCTCCTGGTTTTATGGCTTTTATGATGGGTTTTATGCTGTGGATCTTCTTAAGTAGCCATGTCATTAAGGTACTTGAGAGATACAGACCTTCAAGGGAGATTGAAGTGTAACTTTTAGCTGCTTACAAGTCAGCCTTCTAAATATGAGGTGTGATCTTGTGGACCCAAACCACAACACCGATCAAAATGGAATTAAATTTAAATGTACTCAAGAATGACTCTTGCAGTGTACTTCAGCCCACTCCTCTCCATCTGTAGCTGGTGGGAGTTGAGCATACTGAGAATTTTGCTGAGAATGCTTAACAGCTTGCAGATGTTTAAATTTGAATATCATTCTTAATTGGATATAAATAAAGTTATATTGGTTGGCTGTAAAATGTAATGTATGTGAAAGCAATGTTGAGAGGGTTGTTTGGGACAAAAACATGGACTTTTTTTTCAGCTGCATTTGAGCTGCTTTAGATGTAATTTCTGAATCTACACTTGCATTTATTTACTTTAAATAGACTGGGTGCAAATATGTCCTTATTTTATTTTAAATCAATAAAAGGTGCTTAAGAGATCACAGAAATAAGAGGTGGTCCTGAAACAGGAACAAGCTGGTTGGAAAGCCTGAGAGGTGCACGTGTCTGTAAAGGCCTGTAATCTTTGCAGCAGCATGGTAAGGCATGCATCCTCTTTGAACTCTTCTCTAGCTAAACAGGGAGGCAAGAAGTGGATGGATGAGGACAAAGGATGAGTGGATTGCTACCTTTGCCTTCAGTATTTAGGTAGCACAAGAACAACTTGAGAGTACACTATCCCTCTGAAGCATCCTGTATTTCCTTCTTTTTCCCCAGAGAGCATAAATGTGGATTGTCCTTTTGCCAAACCCAGGCAGGCTTTTGGAAGCTGTTTTACTATTCATCTCCCCAAGCCTCCCACACTTGTGACATCGTTTTCTATATCCATATCCAGTAGAGAGAGTGCTTTTATTTCCTTATTTTCACAGTGACAGCAGTAACAGCTTGAGAGATGCTAAATCCAAATACTAGTTCTGCAAGGGAAGGTTTACTTAAATGACAGCTTGATTGCACATAGTAGCAATAGTAAATATATCACTAATGGGAAAGCATCCTTTTAGGAATAATTTTTGCTACGCTGTTCTATAGAGTAACCAAGCTGCTGTGAAGCTTTACCCGAAGTTAATGGTTAGGAATATTGCTGAAGAATGATGAGTATTTTTAAGAAGGACGGATGTTTGCTGTAAACCAGACATCATTTTATAGCTTGCAAACATAAGCAGTCCCTTAAGTATCTGCCTTACAAATATGAACATGGGTCAAGAGGAAGGAAATCAGTCTACAGTAGGTGCTACTTATGCCTATTTGCCCTTGACATAAAGCACTTGCCTCTTTTACAAACTATATTGTATTGCTTTCAAACAAAATGAGATATCGAGACCCCTTACTTGCCTGATACTTGAGAGAAGTTTCTCTTTCTTTCTTTTGTCTGGTAGTGTAGGTCTGCAAAGGCTTTGAATTATGGACTGTGCTAAAACAGTAAGCTTGTGATGTTGGCAGAAGAGGTTGTGTCAAATCTTCTGTGATTAACCAGTGATTATAGGTACTGTCCCTAGGTTGTCAGTGAATAAAAATTATTCTGATTTCATTAGATTGTGTATGACATCTGTTTTACTCAAGCATCCTCTAATGGGGAAGAAGGACATCTAGTTTGTGTTTTATGAAAATTATTTTAACGTTTGAGTCAAATCTCTTTAATACATCTAAAAGTCACCTCACTGTTCCATTAGGGTGAGTTACTAGCAAATAAAAACCCAATGAAGAAAAAATGGATTTGCAAATGCATTTGGGGAGAGCTATAGAATGCTGATGTCTACAGATCACTCAGGGCCAGCCAGAGCAAATGTCTCAGAAAGAACAGCTCCTTGTGCAACCCAAAATGTCCCTAATAGTACCTATAGCTTTATACTGAAACTTGATTGAGTCTATTTCTAAAATGCCTGCCACAGAGAACAAAGACTTCAATTTTGTAAAGAGATTTTGAAACAACTGCATTAGAATCAAAACCTAATTGAAGCTGCGGAAATTACTTTAACATCATAGATGCTGTAAGTCCCAGCTCTCTTTTCAAGCTCCAGGGACCTGATTCAGCTGCATCATTCAGGCCTTGATAACCTGATAATACAGACAGCGACAAAGGTGCTAGATGACTTCTTAACAGCAATCAGTTACAGGGCAAAGAATGGGCAAGAACCCTACTTGACCTACATAGTGAACTGAGGTGCCAAGGGTATAATGCACAAACCACTGTGATGGTGCAAAGGACTTCTGTAATATTGCAGCTCTTCTTTCCACTTACACTGCTGACAGATGAGGGATTGCAGAAGCAAAAGCTCTAGTAAAGCGTACGAAGGTCTTAGAAATGTTTCGTTGAAAACTGATTTCCATTGCCCCAAGGTCTAAGCCTATAGTAGCTTCCAGTGGTTACAAACAAACTCCATGGAAACAGTTTTAATCTGATTTACAAAATGTGGAGGCATGATTTCATGTCAGTGAAGAAATAAATGTATGGTTATTTCAAATCACGACATTTCCAAAAATAATTCTATTTTCTCAATGTCAGATAATGTTATTTCACTGTCATCTCTTCACATAATCAGCTAGCACTGTGTCAGTCATGTGGGTGTCAAGACCACTGTTCTCTATTGAGTGTGAGAGATGAAAATACATCTTAAAAACCTTTTTCTGCCATCATTTCTGAAAGTGGCAATGACCAATGTATGTGGGCCGTATCTCATTGTGCATCCTCAGTTCAATGTCGTTTTATTGAATGTCACAATGTCACCATGTTCTCCTCCTTAGCAGCTGCTCCTGTTTCAGGACTATATTTAATAGAAAGAAGCTATTCTTCTGTATTCTCTTCTAGAAGCTATTCTCTCTCTTTCTTTTTCCCAAAGAGAATTGTGTCTCTTGTCTGCAGAGGCATCAAATGCAGAAGCTCTTTTGTTAATCACGAAGGACGTTAAAAACAGGGTTGTGGGGAGAAGGGAAAAAAAAAAAAAAAGCACTGTCTCATTTGTGCTGAAACCGGTCCCCTTCATATTTTCCAAATTTCCACCGTTTCCATCACTTCCCAATCTCTTCCAGACGTGTCGCTGCGCTATTGGCATTGCCAAGTACCATTTGGTTAGATCGCAGAAACTAGAGATCGCATTTCCTGTCCATTGTGGCAGCTTGAATTCAAATTAGCAATCAAAATCTCTATTTAATTACAGTTAATATTAAGGCATGATGTTTTCATCTAAACAAATTTGTGAGCCTTTTTATGTTTAAAAGTATGCAAACAAGGACGGAAAAGAAGTGTGCCTGCCTTTCTGCTCTGCATTCCTTATAATAAGATCATCAAGGCTTTAATTTCCCTCAGTGTTCAGAAGTGTATTCTTTGCTATACATATTTAATATGATTCTTATGTTCTCAGGTAGCAATTCCATTGACAGACCTGACTGTCACAATATCCTATGAATTTGTGAAATTATCTTGTCTCAACAAAACTAAGCTTTCTAAAATTAAAATGATGTTGGGTTTTCTTTGGCATGAGACACTCTCAACCAGACTAAAATGCATAGAAAACACTACTGATGGTTAACCACTTGCAGGAATAAACCTCCAGAGAGCAATACTTTGGACTGTTGATGCCTCAAAATGTTTTTGATTTCCTGCAGACTTGGACAAAATAATCTTGGATGAACAAGAAGAAAAATGCCAAAAAAAGATTTTAAAAAGATTCAAAACATTTTATGATAATGTGTTGATAAATTTGTCATCAAACCACCATAAAAAACAATTTCAAATACATCACAAAGTTCGTATTCCATGTTTTGAGCCTTTGCCATTTCAGTGGTATTTTTTAACAAACTAAAGGTTAAAGCTCTTATTAAATTTGAATTCCCTAGAAGGGCCTTAATCTACTACTTTTGATACTGCAATATAAATAATAATAATTTTGATGAATTTCCACTGCTGCTCCCTGAATGTTGCAGTAACTTATTCCTGCTTTTTCTTATTATATGCTGCTAACTTCTTATTGCTTTTTGTCCTAATTTGGTGTTATCTGGGCACAAGGCACATCAGTCTTATTGTGTTTTCCAGAGATGTCCAAGAGCTATAACCACCCCTTTGCTTTTTGTTGTTGTTAAACTGCTGTTTAGATGGCCTTAAGCATGTGTATTTTTGATTTATAGACAACCATAAAGCTCATTAAAGATGATGAACATGATAGATATGTCACACTGAACTTACAAACTATTAAACAAGTCATTGCTTAGTGATAGATGAAAAAGGCTAAGGACTTGTCATCATGTACATGCTGGGGCTGGAACTTAATTTGCAATCTCTTCTTCCCACCTTCCACCTGTACCAGATTCCAGTGGTAAGAGAGATCAGTGAAGCAAAAATTCAATTGGAAAGCAACCAGAGAAATATTATAAACTCATCTTTTATCATGGCCTTAGGAGAAAGTCAACAGATGAAATTTTCTTTTGGAGAATTGTTGGAAAAGAAGTAGGAATTGGAAGAAGTAGTTGGAATTACAAACCAGAAAATTGGTTTGAGCCTTCTGTGCTCAGCAAAATATATGTATTCATAGATTTAAAGTAAACAGAAAGGGATTAGATAAATACCATTTGCTCTAACAAAATATTTTCCAAACAAAACCAACTTGCACAGATTGCTTATAGCTCAGCAAAGTACTTGAGATAAAATGTCTCCTAATGTGAAATTCTTGGTTCAATAAAAAAAAAAAAGTAGAAAGTTAAAAAAACGATAAAGGAAAAACAAGTTTTATAAAAAATAATATCTTGGATTAATGTTTTAGATTGACAGTTTTCCCCTGGTGAGGAGGCCTTTCCAGCTTTGTTGTGTAAAATATAAATCTGAATTATTAACAGATGGTGTTAAAAATGCAAGGAGTTTTTTCACATGTTGTGTACTTCAATTCCCTATAGACATTTAAGTGAGGGTCAGGAGCCTTTTTGATATGACTATTACATGTGTTTTTTTTTCATCTCTTCAGACAGGAGAAAATCTTTTCTAAATTATCTGTTAGCGAGAAGAATGCTCAATCCTTCACGCTAATTTATTTATCTGTTTACTCCACCATGATCATCTCAAAGCACATTCTTACTTTGCAGGGGTAAGAAGAGTAAAATCGTATCCTCAGGGAGTTGTCTTTCAGTCTTTTTGTATGTTTATTATATGTATAGTTTAAGAGCCACAGACACCTCATTGTTTGTTCCCTTGTTTCCAAGTACTTCAGTTAGTGCTGTGATAGTATGGACAATTTTGTTTCTTGGAAAGTCTAGCTTATATGCATTTTTCTTTATTTTAAATATAAAGATTTTTATTTTTTGGAATATTGGTTGTCAGGTACTAACTTTATATTTTCTGTACACAGGAAGCTATAATGTTTGTTCTAAAAAAGGACCTAATTTTTACTTTTAATTTACTTCAGCATGAGAAAAATGATATCCTTCAAAATTAGGAAGATCCATGTGAAAAACTTCATATAGTATTTCTTGATTTTTTTTTATATGTAGTAGGCTAATGATAGCAAATAACAATAGACTAATAACGATAATAGGCAAATCAGTAGATTTGTATGCTGTCTGCAGTTGTGGTTACTTGCTTCTGTTGTATTAACCTTGGCTGCAATGGGCCACTTTTATAAGCAGAGCAATAAGCACAATGTGATGATCATTGCTGTTAAAAAGATTTTAACAACAACAAAAAAGGATAAAGTAACAGTCATACTGAGGTCAATGGGAATATTAAAAGGGGATTTGGATTTTTTTCTAAATTAAAAACCATTGTGAAGTGTTGGACAGTAGTTAGTTACCAAGTACGACAGCAGCACCATTTAAACAAAAGTTAGGGTATATAAGTGAATGGGTTTTTTTTGGTATTTGAGTCCTGTTGCTATTTCAAATTGAAAAAAATGTTTTCAGCAGAATTCAGTTATGCCTTGTTACATTTCCAAATACAAAAAAGATGAGTATTTTTGACATAACATATGCCAGTGCTGAATGTGGCTACTTGATTGACTGATTTCCTCAGAAAAAATTGTTTAGTTTTGTTTCTTTTTAAGGATCATCAGATCAATAAAGTACCAGAAAGAACGAGTTCTGTAGCACACTGTTCCTTGAATAATCAGATTTCTTATCATTACAGGGAATTTATGCTTTCCTGCCACTTGTGTGATTTCAGTTATGTTATAATGCAGTTTAATGGTGCTCATTCTTTCTTAGGAGAAAGATCGAAACAAGGACAAGAGCAGACTTGCTTGGACAAGACAGCAAGTGGCAACTATGTCACTTTTTAATCAGATTTACCCTTATTTCTACTGGGGAAAAAGCTTTTGTATCTCAGAAGCCCTTTTCCTGTTTGTTCTGCCTGTTAAGTCGCGTAGGTGCTACTCAGAAAAGCTTGGTGGTACTCCAGCAATGCTCTGGGAAACTTAATCTGTTATTTCCATGCCTTATCTTCGTTGCTCTTTCTCTGATGGTTCTGGATGCTGAAGAGCAGATATTTGGCTTCTAGGACAGATCAGTAGGAATGTGTCTGCTGATTGATGTTATAGTGGCTTGCAGCTCCAAATTAAACAGACCTCAGGGTTTACAGCTACACAAATATCTGCATGGTATTAGATAAGGGAAAGACAGAACAAGTAGAAGGACAGATTCCTCTGAGACTCTGCTCATACCAGCTGCTCTGACAGAAGGGACAGATATTTCTGGTGATTCTTGTGGAGAGTGTGAGAGCAGAGTGCTGTGAACCCAGTGAAATCAATGCAATATTCCTAATGGTTTCAGCGTAGCTAAATTTTCCCCAAATTTTCTGATCCCTCAACCTTTGATTCCACATCACAACCAATGAGTAAAGGCTGGGTTGTCCTGAGCAAGATTAAATGAGATATAATGAAGCTGATCATAAGTGATGCTGACCCTGTGTGGGATAGTTGGAGCTTTGCTTGCGTGTGGGGGAACCGTGGGTATGTGTGATGTTATGAGGTTAAAACTTTGAAGTCTTCCTCTTGAGCTAGCTGTTATTTGTCATTGAGAGTTGTTATGGAGTTCGGAGGCAAAGAAGTTGCACTGCCCAAATTCACTGTCTGTCTGGGATATCTGGAGAAAAACTCTATTTCTGCTTCTATGCCACAGTTCTACCATTGATTCTTTCTGTTAGAGTAGAAATGAACTGGCTGACTTGAACCCTACTTTGCCTCCTGGGTCTGACAATTTTAAGCACCCAGGTGGTGTTTGACATCAATCAGGGCTCCTTCTGGAGCAGATTTCTGCATCAGGAGGGAGTTCAAAAGCTGCTTTTGAAGGACATTTTCTTGTTGAGGTTCTTTGAAATTCTGAGGAATTAAAATGATGAAAGGCAGCTCTGGTCTGTGAAAGGAGGTAGATTGTTTCAAGTGCCCTTATTTTTGTGATCTGTAGATTTTCAAGCTTGTTCTTTCACTAGGGATTGCTATAAGATGTATTTATTAGAAAATAGCAATAAAAAAATTTATGAAATGCTGCTAATAAAAATGTTAAAAATAATAGCATTTTCTGATCCAAGTATATGTTCTTGATGATGGGTTGATATCCTAGTCTGTTATTAGAACTGACTTATTTTTTAGAGAAAGAAAAATCCTAAATCATGGATTTGTTGAATCATCTTTCTTGGTTATAGCAAAAGCTGTTTACAGTTTATTTCTTATGAAGAGGAAATGAGGGATAGGATTTTTCCTACTAACTGATAATAAATATCAATATGTCATGTTTTCCATGCAAAATGCCATTTATGCAAAGAACTCAAAGTGGCACAGTGAAGAAAATGACATAATTTCCAAAATAAGTTCAAACTTATTTCAGCCCAAGCTCTATTTTTTTTTTCCATATCGTACATTGGAAGAAAAACTGGAAAGGAAACAAGGCAAATCTTCAAGATATTCCTCAAAACTTTCTGGTATTTCATCTGCACTTGCTCACTTGCTAGTCTCACTCCTCATGCTTTGGTGTTTTCCTCATAGTTGTACCTTCTGCATGCGCATTAGTACACGTGCTCTGTACTTTAAAACCTGCTGCTTATTTGGTTTTATGGACATTTCTGGTAGCATCTATTTTTCCTAGTTAAAAAGTCTATTGCTAATCTTTCGTTTACCTCAAATGTCCTTCACAGGATTATACTGCACTGAATGTATAATATATATCTGATATCTTACAAAGCAAACTGAACTTAAGAAACCATGCTGTGTTTAAATGAGCCAGGTTTGCTATGTGTTTCAAAATAACTTTGAAGGTCCTTTAAAGCAGCTGTGAGGGTTCTATTACTGCAAATTTCTTCCCTGTGTGACACAGCTACTCTACAAATACAGCATCACATAGCGTGGCCAGGTAAAATTCATCCTATGAATTTTCATAACCCTTTAGCTCTGGGCTTACTTAGTGTGTTATCTCTCGAGCTGATCACGTATTTTTCAATGTTTTCTCCAAGATGGCTATCTGACATTGCCAGTGCTCTGAAAGTTTGTTTCCTGAGCCTTGAGATATTCTGTGCCCGTGTGCTTCCAGTCTCATTACTAGATGCACATAATGCTTTCTGTAGGTGGCTGCAAGTTTATTGTTCTACTGATGCTCTTTCATCTCTCTAAATATGTTTGTTCTGGACCTCGCCCACAGAATGTGCAAATAGGTGTTTTACTGCGGAGTAAACATGTTGAGTTGTGGGTATGACAGGAACACGTGATTTTTCTGAAATAAATATTCAGAGAACATAATAGCAATAAATCCATTGCCTGAGAGAAATCGCTGTATCATTTTAACAGTTATGATGATGGAGATCCCTGTGTGGAAAGGGAGCTACATGGTATTCCAAATTTCTAGTCTGAAATGACCAACCCAGCAGGGTCCCAGAGCATCCTGTGGCTGCTCTCAGGCCTCATCCTGGCTCCCTCTGCAACCTCCAGAACAGTAAAGGTGTAAGAGGAGATAAGAAAAAACAGGATGGGAGAAATGAAGGGTGGAAAAGGTGGCATGAATAAAAAATAACTTGCACTCGGGTATTCTTTGCTGGTTAAATTGCTCTGAGACAGCTTACAATTTAGCACAATGCTGAGCAGCAATAAAGCAGCTAAAAACTTCGAGTAACCTAAGTTGTTCCATAGTTTCAGCACAGTTCTGTATATTGTTCTATACATTCTGCTCAGAGCATTTAAGAAACAACCAATTCTTTTTCTCTCCTCCTCTTTGGAGATACCACTGTATTTTAACTTGAGAAACGCTCTGAGAGATCTGCGTGGCTGAACAGCTTCTCTCAGTTACCCTTCCCATTTCAGTACACACATTTTCTGAAAGCCCTCACATTTTTCAAAGCATGTTTTCCCTAAAATGTCCTCAGCTGGAAGTTATGTCCTATTCCAAGGAACTTCTTATTCTATTACACCCCCCCCCTTGAAAACCATGATGCTGGTCATCTTTCCTGAATCCAACTCCCATTGAACTCTCTTTGCATTCAAGATTGTGATCCCATTTACACATACAACTGTGCCAAGATCCAGGGCCTTCTCACTGTGATCTGCTGCAGACCCTGCCCCACCGACACCGTTTTGTGATGTGACAGGTCTCCAGTGGGTGTGTTGGAGTAGCAAGCGGGCTCCTTTTTGTCTGCCCGGTTCAACCCTGCTCACAGACTAACTCCTGTTTCTGCTTCCGTCAGGGAACAGAGGATCGGCACTTGCTCCCGTGGTTTCATCATGTAGGTTACTTGGTCAACTGACAGCAATTATAAAGCAGTCACAGTAATAGAGGAAATTGTTTTCGCTCTCAAGAATTAAATGAAAAATAGGTAGTGAAGTATCTGAACTGGTAATACGAAGTTGGGAACTCTGCTCATGTAGGTTTGCAAAAAGTGATTCTGCCATCAAACAGGATGAAAGGAATTTTTAAAAAGTCTTAACTTAGAAATATGATTTTAATTAAAAATAAAATCTGAATTGTTTTGACTCTGACCAATACAAAAGAAACAAACATTCAAACAAAAAACTGGAAGGAGTAAATTTTGCTATTGGGATTTGGTAACATTTCATGGCGAAGAAGGATGTGACTCAATCTGCTCATAATTGCTGGAGCCCACAGCCTGCAAGTCTTGGCTTGCTGAAGTCTCACTCCAGGCTCCCCTTCAGGCATGTACTACATAACGACTCAGTGCTGCTGCCTAAAGCAGGTTTTTTTCTTATCTTAAAGCAGAGTTTTTCTTATCTCTGTTCTCTGTCTTCCCTTGTTGGCAATACAGCATTCTCACTGGAGTGCCACTGCGGTGTGCAAGGCGTGGAGGGTGGAGGATTGAGGATGCAAGTATGAATTGTGGTTCATGGTATCTAATACACAAGGTAGTAAGGACTGCTTAGAAGGGAAGAAGAGAAGAATGAGATTTTTTTATATATATTTTTTTAAAAAACAAACTTCTACCTAGTGTCAAGTAACAGAAGATTTGCCTTTTTGTTCTTAGCTGCAGGGAATGCCTCAGGAAGCAGAGCAGTCAAGCTTTAATTTACTTTCCCCTAGATGCTCCATACGTTGTGGTGGAGGCAGGCTACAGAGCCTTGCAGTTGGTCTGTCTTCTAATCAGTCTTGTCTGAAGGAATTACGCTTTGCTGCTAACTACAATGTGCTCCTGCTTTGCTATTATACTCATGAATAAATGAGCAGGAAGAAGTTGAAAATAAGCTTTGTTTCCATCACATTTAAAATCTACCTCCACCCTTCAAGCAGTACATGAATTAATTAAACTGTTGCCTTATTGCCCACGAGTAATCTCCTTACTTATTTTACAGTGAGGAGGAAGGGGTAGGGCTAACAGCATTGTGCAAAGTGACAGAAGATGTCTAGATTCTACCCAATGAAAACTCAAATGCTTCTCTATATGTCACTGATGCAAAGTATTCAGCCTGCTGACCTGCAGCACGTGTGTAGCACACAAGTGTGCCAACAGGAGCAGAGCGAGTGTTACTTCTGTCCCTCCTTGACGGCTTTACTATCATCATTACTCATCTGGTTTTCAGACACTGAAAGACCTCTGGAGGCTGATCCGGGAAAACCAGAGCAGAAGCAGTCTCATGAATGAGAATTTTAATCCTGTTTTGCTCCATAATACCTAAAAAGCAATCTTTAGAAACTGTTTTCCAATTTCCAAAATCCTCTGTCTTGGAAGGTGTCAGAGGTGTGGCTGTAAAGAACAGTGAGCTTTGAGGGAAGCGTTGGTTTGATGGTGGAGGGAATGAAGTTGCCTCAGTCACACAGTTGAATCCACACTACGCAATTGCTTATTCTGGTGGAGGTTTGCCAAAATTTTGCCTGGGTTAGAAGAGGTGAAGGTATTATTTCCTTCATTTCTCTTTTCACATCTTAGTTTCAAATTAGTTGACCTGTCTGGATTTTGTAACCTCTGGCTTCCAAATATTTAGCCTATATAAATGTGTGTGTATATATATGTACATATATACATACATATAACAGTTTAGAACTGCTGGATAAGGGCTACTAATTCCTTCTGTTCAGGGGAAACATATTCCCTATCCAATTCACGTTATATGCTTCCTCTGCTCCTTGGATCTAATGCTGCAGCTTACCTGCATGCAGATTTCCAGCAGATTGGCAGGTACTTGCTTGTGGGAGGCTGCATCTCGTCTGACCAGAAAAAAGGTGGACAGCATATTGTGAAATAAATCATAAATGGCAGTGGTGTGTTTTTTTAATACCATGCCCGCAGAGAGGTTTCAGAGAAGAATGGACCTGAGAATACATGATATGACAAAGCATGTGTGAAACTTTTCTTTTAAGTCACTATCATAACAAAACTAATCTAAAAGACCAAAATTTATTAGTTAGATTTTGTATAGAAATAACGTGCTTTATACAGTAATCTATAGAAGCCTAGTCTGGTGCTTTTAGATATCAAAATGTGGTCAAACCACATAGAGGTCAGGCATCTTTGCAAATGTTGCTTTTGTGAAAATCCTGGCTCTGGGCTACAAATGCCAAGCTCCGTTTGGAGCATTCAGTTTGAACCTAGGTACATAAGCACATGAAAAGAAATTAAGTTATTGAACGGGAGAGGAGAGGAAGGAATAAAGCAAACATAACAGGACAGTTATGTACAGAAAGGAGGAGTTACCTGTGAGACAGCCCCAAGCATCCTGCTGAATGTTACTGGCCTGGCAGCCAGAAAGTCTAAGGGGACATCTCTTGGGCTCTGCGTGCAAGATATGTTGCAAAATGATACATTGCAGTGAAACTCGGAGCTTGAAGCAAAAGCTGTGTTGGCAGAAAACAATCTCAACAGTAAATCACCTTTGGGTCCTTGAACTCACAGAAGATAAGAGGGATAATTAACAAGAATTGTAACTATTTTTTCTGTTAATGCTCTATTTGTTGGAGAGTCTAAGAATATTTTGTGTTTGAACTCTTCCCTGTGGTGGTTAGCCTGAAAGTAAAAGAAATGCAATTTATTGTGGAACACGGACCTGTGTGCTGAATATGATCTGGGATCACACTGACAGTATCAGAGGCTGGCAAGCACGTCCTGTTCGCTTCCCATTTTGTGGTGTTTGTCACACTTCACGCTAGGTGTAACGCGCCCAGAGAGCCTGTTAGCTATCAGCCTGTCTTTAGCACTTGTTCTGACGCTGTGCTTGGAAGATGCAATGACAGCTATCTATGTACTCTATCATATTTATAGGACATCTGCGGCACTGAATATTACCTGTAAATTGAAATATTGGGGAAAAGCACACTGTGCAAAGAGTGAATTGTGAATGGATCATAAAATGCATCTTCCAGGGACAAGGCATGGTCATGCTATGGAGTGTAGGTAGATAAAGTAGCTCCCATCTGGAAATCAACACTAACCTGGAAATGTAGAATATACATGAAAAGGTTTAGGGAAAGCATCAGTGGGAGGGAGCCAAGAGCAAGAAAGCTGGGCCGACTAAAGAGCATTTTGGTGGTCTTGAAAGTGTTGGTTTTAATTTTGTGGTTTCTGCATGGTGGCATGCAGGGCCTGACTTTGTGAGGGGAAAAAAAAACAACAGTTAGGGCTCTAAGTTCAGCTGAGAGAGCAACTCTCCTACAACAGGCTGTGCCAAATGCCAGCACATAGGACTTGGTTTGCATTTTTTGTTATGAATAGTTTGCCTCAGTGGATGTTTTCTGCGGTTAATTACATTCATGTTTTCCTCGTCTCACATTCATTTACTGCTGAAAAGCTGTTGATGAATTTATACATTTAATGGATAGTAACAACTAGAGTTTTCAAGGTCAGAAGATACTTAGGCAGTGAAGATTTTCAGTGTTTGAACCCTGCTTCCTTTTTTTTTTTTTGGCTATCATTTTTTTGCATAGTAAGATTAAAACATTGACTGATTTTCATGCTTTTCCAGAGTACATGAGCAAAGTCAACTAATAAAGAGCATAAACAAGAGCAGAGAGGAGATATCTCAGATTGCAACTCCTCAACAGAAAGGGATCTCCACTCTTATGATGCTGACTCAATGCTACTGCAGGGTCAAAGTCTAATGCCTCTTTGGGAATGCATCAGCATCCAGCTTAATTTTATTTTATTATTATTTTTTTTGCTAACTACTTCTGTAGAAGAGACTTCTGGAACTACATCCTGTTCTAGTGATTAAAAACTTTATCATAGAATAAATGGCTCAGTTGACATTCATGGCCAGTGTATATGCATTTATTTTTGTGAAAACAGCCATTTGTAATGCATTCTGTCAACCCATTAATCCACATGGCTCATCACATACAGCTCCTACTCAAGAGACATTTTTTATTATTTATAAATGTTTAAATTCCTGCCTTACACACTTATGTACTGCTACCACAAACAACATACGTGCCTAATCTAGGTTTGTGGTACCTAGCCACATAGTATTTCCGTCATAATGTTTTGTCATATTACTTGCATGATAAAGAATTCATTTTTTTTTTCAGATAAATTAGGTATTGTTTAATTTTTTGAGGGCTTGACATTGCAAACCAAAGAGATTTAAAATGACTTAATATAAGTGACTTCTTGAAGTTCTTCTTGGTAACAACATAGCTTAGAATAAATTTAGGTATATGCCATATTCATTATGCACCATTAGTATAAAATAAGGGCAGGCATTAGCTGTAAAGGCTGAGATATTTTTATTTTCAAATCATACACTGAAGGTGATGATCCAACCTTCTTAATGTGAAAGTATTCATTTTAATGAACCAAGAATAACATGAAAATTGAATCATTACACACACTTTTTGAAGGCAGAAAATCAATAATCTTGTGACAGCAACATTCAGAATAACACCACAGCAATTTGCCTATGCATTCTTTCCTGTTTTTGTAACTTTTCTGTATGACCAATATGCTCAATAATTTCTCGTCTTTGAAGCCTTGTCTCTTGGTCTGATATAATAATCCCACACTTTGGGAGAAGAAGCAGGGGTGATAAATTAGAGATTGCATTTTAGAGGCAGAGAGTCTTTGCAAGCACCAGTAAGGTGTTTTTTTTTTTTCCCTTTTTTTTTTCTCTGTGTTCTTGTAGCTGTTCCTACAGGCAAGCTTGCCAATGCACTGCAGATCTGTCCTGTCATGCACAGAGTCCCATGAGTGCCACTTTAATGATCCAGCTATAAGGTGTATACACATCATCCTCCAAGCAAGTCAGCTTATTTAATTTCCTTCTCCTTGCAAGAACACAGTTTCACCTCAGTGGTCCAGTTTCTGAAATATATGGGTCTTGCCCAATTTCCCATGTCTGTTACTTGTAGCCTCTTGTAATTTGGTGTTACTATCAGATTCGATGAATATGATGAGTACAGTAGTAATGTGCATTCTCTTAGATATTTATGAAGGTATTATATAGTTTTGTTCCCTAAAAAGCTCTTGAAGTATGCTTGTCTTTTCAGCCTGAGAATTATGGCTGTTTTTTGCCTGTGGGCTATTAACCTTGGTTGAAAATCATCCATATATTTAATCCAAATTTCTTACTCAAATGAACCTCACATTGTTTTATATTGCTGTTATTACTGTTCCTTGTATGAGAGGCTTTAATAAAACATACCTGCACTTGGCCTACTTCTTTCTTCCTTAAAAACAGCTCCACTGAACTCACTAGTGGTGCTCCTGGTCTAAAAGAAGAAAGCAGAATTAGGCCAATATGTTTGCTGCATCCCTTCATGCACACACGTCATTTTCAAAGCTATGAGCAAGTTTAGATATATATAGGGGAATGCTTATCAAAAATGACTAGATGTGTGAAATTATCCATTTTATACAAAGAAAGGATTTTGTTTTTGCATATGCCCAGATTTTGAGCAGGTTTGGAGTCACTCTGGACCAGTGTTTTCTGTAATGTTGAGTTGTGTGTCCTTTGGAAAGCTTGGGTTCTAGTGAGAAATCCAGAGGAATGCTGCAGATAGAAATCAATAACCAAGGCACCATGTCAGGTCTGCAGAGCTGAAAGGCCGTGTTTTGTGCCTGGCGAAGTAAAAACACGTATGTCAAGAGAGATTTATGTTAACATCGCTATTAACGCTCTCTGCAACTGAAAGTTAAGAATCAAGTAGATTTCTGATGCAATGGCAGCAATACAACTTCAACTTCTTAAGATTTGTGGAGGGGTGGCCTAAAATGGGAGTAAATGCTTAGTTTAGCAAATGCTCTAAAACTTGGCTAAATCATCTCTGAAAGCTTGAAGGGAAAAAAAAATAGTGCTAAAAGCTGACAAACGTATTGGCATATTCATCAGACCTCAGATGAGTAAGTTTTAGCAGCAGGTATTGCTGCTCAGCCTGTCCACGCTCAGAATAAAAATGCTTCCTCCTCTTGATTGCTGAGGCGTGGCGTGCATCAGATGGGGAAACGGTGCTGAAAATGTCAGTGGACCACATAGGTAGTTCGTTATGGAAGCGCTTAATCATTTATCGGCATTAGGGAAGAGGGTTAGATAACAGCTAATTTGGCAGTAGCCACTCAGTCTTACATAAGCTGCATGTGGACAGCTTGTGCAGGCGAGAGAAATCACCAAGGAAATTCAGCTTTTGCTAGGGAGGTAGCTGGTGACTCACCTTTCTAAATCAGCAGAGGTGAGGGAAACTTTCCAAAAGGGATGAGGAACGGCTCAAGCTCTTTTTCTATTTCATCAGCAATTTAGGGCTGAGCCCTGTGAGGCAGCAAGTATCACTACACTCTTCATGTTTACTGCATGAGAAGAATTTTTTGGAAGTTGAAGTGGATTTTCTTATATTTATATACATATGCATACTTATATATATATTCTTGTTTCTTTTTTCCTTTTTTCTATTTGAATGAGTTTATAGTCAAAAAGTTTGACAGTTTGTTTCACATGGCTTTCAAATAGAAGTAGCTATCTTGCAGATATCCTTGCAAATGTCAGCTTTGAAAGTTACAGATGAAAAATGAAAATTGCCATGCTCAATTCCTTGGGGTAAAAAGCATAGACACTTCCTGCCTGCAGTACTCTGTCAGTTTAAGAAAGCAAAATATGGACTTGGAGTAATGAGAGCTATCGGTTTCTGAAATGTTTACAAAAGTTTCTTTATGAAAAAAAATTCAGCATTTGGTATGAAGGGTCAGCTGGAATGGGGACCTCTGGAGAAGAGGCTGGCTCCTGTCCTTTGGTTGAATCACTAATGGACATTGTGACGGAGATCCTTGGTGTGCAACGAAAGTTGGTGCCTGAGAATCTTTTCCTGATGTTCCTTTGCATCATTTGTTTTTTAGTAGAACATTGTATAATTTGCTGCAGAACATAAGGATTGGACCCTAAGTGTGCCGGATACCTGGTTCTGATTGACCTCTGGGGCAATCTGGTGACCGAGTAAGGGTCAAACCCTAAGCCAGGTTTGATTCCAAAAACCTGTTTGTGGCACCACCAGCAAAGTACTGTCAGCACAGGTGGGAAATGCATGCTGACGTTGGGTCATTACTGGGTCTGGAAAACTGATGCCTTTCCCAGGCATCACTTGGGAAAGCAAAATGGAGTGTTCAGGAGCCACTTGGTCAGGCTGCTATGTCCTGCTGAATCTATACCTGAATCTTGATAATGCCCCTTTGAGGCTGTGTGTTTTAGGGAAGTTTTTGAGGCTGGTTTATCATTAATTTTCTAGCCTTCAGCAGAAATTATGACAAATGGAAAAGTAGTTGCAACAGAACTTGCCCTTGTATTTAAATATAATTAATGTGTGCTATAATCTCTGTTAAATATGCTGTATTTGGAGACATATTAGGCTTTGATTTATGAATTAGAAGTTAGAAGGTAATTGATGAGAGCAACAATCAGCTTATAGACCTGGGTGGTTCATTGCACTGAATGCTACTGTGTTCATTACACATCAGAGTAACATCATTTATTTGGGACAGGTGTTTTCTTAACCAACTAAAATAATAAAATATTTTAATAACCTCTAAAATGCCTTGAAACTAGAGATGTAGTGAGATTTATTTCTGAAGAAAGAAGTAACCAATTTAAGTTCAAATTAGTTCAGTGTGTTGAGTAAGCACATAAATCTGTATAAAATCTGAGTGCAGATAGCGCCTGGAAACTGATCCCAGGTGCCTAAATTGGGGCAGCTCTGGGTAAGCAAGAGGCAATCAAAGTACATCAAAAAGTCTCACAAAGCATCTTGATGAATTTGAGCCAAATATAGGACTTCATCATTGTCCCCCCTATTTCCTTGCACAGTTTTCTGTAGCAGAAATGGACTTTGCTGATTACTAGAGGAATTGTACTATTGTTATTATTATTGTTAGCTCTTATTGGTGCTACCTGTAGTATCTTCTTTTTTTTCTTAAATTGTGCTAAGGTAAAATAAGGGACTGTGATTTTTTTTGTTGTTGTTACAGAATAATAAAAGATCAAGTTTTTGTTCTCTTGTTGAATGAAATCAGGTTTTAATAAAGATAGAAGTTGCTAAAAATGCATGCCTGTCTGAAAGCAGACGACTGTTACCACCTGGGCTAGTAAACGTAAGAAAACCCTGGTCTCCTATTGTGTTATTGAAAAACAAAACACATGCCTCTTAAATAGGCAGAGTTTTACTGGATTTAGTGGAGGTTTTCTTTTTTTTATTTGAAATTAACCTATAAATTGGGAAATAAATATAGGGCCTTTCATTATATTCTGCAATAGCAGCAATAAGTCAAAAAGTAAAGGTAAGAAAGACCTGCTGTGCCTTAGCTGTGGTGTATAAAATGAATATATGGAATCTGTGAGTATGCTAGAGTCAGAGGAAGCAAACAGACTCCAAGGCAGGATGGTGTCTTTAGCAAATTGCTGGAAAAATATGCTTTGGCTTTGAGGTATGAGTGTGTTATCCAATATTAGCGAGTATGCCCTACTGTAACTGCTACAGGTCAAAAGCATGAACGCTGTGAAGACAGGAACCGTGCACTTCCACAGGTACACTGATCACAGCGGCTGCTACTACAAATGGCATGAAATGACATTGAATGTCAGAGACCAGAGCTTTCTCAGTCTGATTCCTGAGTTTGTACCTCATGCGTTGCAGTCCTCTCCTGCTCCTGGGACCAGCGGCCTATGAGCAAACAGAGCCATACCCTTTTTCCACAAGTTCCTGATAAGAAACATCAAACTTGCGGTTTCAGAGATATCAGGCTCCAACACTACCTCACCAAAGACTTTTCTGGGCATAATTCTAGCTAAATAATGAACAGCGGCAATCACTCCCAGGTCAGAGTGGCCCAAGAAGCTATCTAGCCTGAAGCAGCAAGAGCAGACAGGATTTTGAACCCAAGGATGCTTCCTGATAAACTTTCTGGTTGATAAGCTGTAGAATTGTTATTTATTATTCCTTTCATCTGTTTGAAGCTCTAGAGGGTGCAGATCTGTAACTTTACTCTCATGTCGGCAGGGGATGGAAGTGAGAAGCGAAAACAGAAAAGTGAAGGCAGCCTGGTGCTGTCTGTGGAGCCAGGGCAACCGTGAGTGCTCCTTTGGGCTGCTTCTGGGGAAGGCTTCGGTTTGCACAAAGCAACCCCATATGGTCAAGCAATAAAATCTGCTTCAGCTTGTTCTTTTTGTCTGCACCGTTAATGCTTCTGTGCAGCCAATTTCTTACCTTTCTCTCAGTGGAGAGAGATTCAATTTCTCCTCATCTCTACTACCTGAAGTAAGACAAATCACCCAGTCCATCCCTGCTCCGCATTCACCGGCTAGGTTTGTAATTACTGCTTCCACGTCTTTTGTCTGGCTGCTTTGGAAGGAAAATTTGAATCATTCTGTTTGTGAGGCAGAAGTGTCAGTTCTCCCTTTCTTGTCATGCCCCTCATTTTGAGAAGAAAAGCTCCCAGTACAGAGATGGGAATCAGCTATCTCTGTGGGAAGTATAACGATGCAGTTTGTGTCCTAATAAAGGTGTCCGTTTCTGGGATTTTCCTATTCGTTTAAAATAAAGTATACAAATAAAGTTACATTTTCAGGTTACAGTTCTGAAGGAAACTAAAGAATGTGTTAACTCTAAACCAAAGTGTAGTTTGGTAAAACTTTATGTAGGACTGTCCCAGGACCCCCATGTTTTTGATTTTGGACTGCTTCATGCTTGCTTCCTGGGGAAATCCATACTTCTGCCTAATTCATGTATTCCTTTACCAGAGCCTGATGGATATAACTGCGCTATTCTTGGCTTCTGTTCACCTGTCACCTCTCTGCTGAGCTGCACGGAGGGAGGAAAGCTCCAGCTGAGCGTTTTGTCTTAGGCCCGCATGGATCAGCTGAAACAGAAACATCTTATTCCTGTAATCCTTGACACTCCTGAATACCAATGAGCTGGAAAGATCAAAGCAAGTTATAAGCGCTCACTTCTGGCACAACCGTGTTGCGGATAAGGAGCATATCTGTGGAGCTGCATTGCCCTAAGAGCTGGCAGGGATCAGAGCGTGACCCCAGAAATACCAGCCTGGTCTCTGCTGCCCTTTTTGTGCTGTGACATGAGTAACCAGCTCGTGTTTTACTGAGTGCGGATTTGCTTCCCTTGCTGTGACCTTGCTGCCCTATTTATGAGCCTGGAGCAAACTTGTCCATGCAAATGTGGGCTGAATGCATGTCGAAGGTTTAATAACCTCACTGAAAGCTTCTCCCTTCATCTTTCAGTTCATCAGCACCAGGGAAAAATAAAGGTGGTCTTAAACACCCTGATTTCTGTCTGGGTGGACACGTGGCTGGGCTGCAGCCTCTTCCGCTCAAGATGAGCATCACAGAGGAAAACAGATGCTTAAACCATGAATATCTGAAAGAGGGATGGCATTTAATTGTATCAGTGGTCAGAGATAGTGTGTGATAGTGTAGGCTTTTAGAAATTGGAACAACTTGTATAGCCAGAACTAAGCACAAAGAGGCTAAGTTTCAAGGCTTTAAAATTTTGCTGCAAGGACTGAACGCAGATCTAACAATGCCAGAGGAAAAAGATTTCACTGAGGAAAGCAGGAACTGCTTTCTAGCAGCTAGGCTGATGGGCAGGGACCAGGCTCTCTCTGGGCACAGCAGTTTTGACATTGCTTGCATGGTTACAGGTTCGGCCTGTGTCTGCGTCTGCAGCGTGGGGACGAGGCCTGCCCTGGTGGGAGCGATGAGGACAGGGTGAGTGTGTTAACCACCTGGTGGTGAAGAAAATTGATGCCCAGAGAGGTGGTGGAGTCTTATTCTCTGGAGACATACAAAACCCGTCTGGATGCCATCCTGTGCAATGTGCTCTAGGTGATCCTGCTCAGCAGGGGGGTTGGACCAGATGATGTTCAGAAGTCCCTTCCAGCCTTGGCCCTTCTGTGATTCTGTGAAAACGGAGGTTAGCCGTTTAGTATGAATGCATACTGCATTCAGCCCAGATTCAGTCTTTGCTATCCCTTATATAGTCCTTGGACAATGTTGCACTTACTCACTTCTTCCTTGCAAATGGGAAATGTTTTCTCAGTCAGCATTTAAAAATTTTCAAACATGATATGATAAAGCAGAGATAATCTGTAAATCAAAATTAATTTATTCATATGCTTTTTTCCCCTCTAGATTTTTAAGACAAAAATTTGCACTTTTTTGTATAAGATTTTTTTCTTGAAAAAAATAAATTCAATCTAAAATATGAAGTGATGAAAAAGCATGTGAGAAGGATGCAGAGATGACCTTTTTCCTCTTACATTTGTGATCAAAACACCATAGGCTGTGTATCTGCTGCAAAAACAAAACAAAAACCAAAAGCAATTGCAGCCACTTTCTTTGCATTGCAGATGTTAAGGATATTTGTTTCAAATGACTTATATATATATATATATATGTATATATATGTATAAAAGTCAGGTAATTGATTTTAATTAAACTCTGTCTTAGAAAATTGACAAGCTGATTAGCAAATTTCCAATGAATCGATCCTCTTCCAAATATCTTATGTCATCGATAACAAGGAAATTAATTGTTTTCAAATTATTAATCCAATTTATAAAATACATTTTTAAAAAGTAAAGTGTTTGTTAAATCTTTATTCTCATTTCTGTATAGTCTGAAATATACTCAAGTGAATGCCTGCTTTGGTGGTTTTAAAATTGTTTTTAAATGCCTGTTGGCAACATTTGTCCTGAAGATAGAAATGTTATAAAAGATGCCTCATATGATGTCCCTGGTGGCACTGCTATTACATAGCTTAGAGAAAAGTTTGACCTAACAAGCTAATTTCTGAGTGCAATGCTCTGAGAGGTTGTAAAGGCTGGAAGGCCATTTCCAACTCTCCAAGAAGAAGAAAAAAAAAATCTACAATGCACTACCTTGGACCATTTTCAGAATTATTTGCAGATAGCTTTCTTTCAGATGGTTTCTGCTGGCATTCACAAGATCAGGTATTCATTATTCCTAACCGGGTGGTTCTGCCGTATCTCTCCTCTCAGCAGAATCTCTATTCTTACAGAGAAAAGTGGGGAGTATTTTATTTTCAGTGGATGTTATTCCTGTAGTCCCTCTCTCAAATAAAGTTAACGTTTGTTACTGGCTAAGAAATGAGCAGTTTGTACGAAAGGGACTAGGTCAAAATTCCTGAGGAAGAAAGTTCCCAAGGTTGAAGCTGATTAATACTTGAAATGAGTACACAGAGCATTTTTAGATATAACCTGCTGGCATAAATGAGCATTTATGATTGTTTCAAGAATTGACAGAACAGGATTGTGATTTTTTAATGCTCAGCATTTGTGTGATGTATTTTTTAGTTGATGGCATTTGTTAAGGCTGCATTTTCCATGACTTCGTTGTTCATTGCTTATTGTATTTTATTTTCTTTTGGGAGAAAGGAGACTCAAATCTGTAATTGTCTGCTGATGGGACAGCTCCTCTGTGAAAGTCTCTGCATTGCCATAGTCCTGACTGGGGGAATAATCCTGCTCTTATGCAGAAGTTACTGCATAACAGATTTGTTGTTACTGATAGAGTGTAATTCTACCAGATGTGATTTCATTTACCCCTGGATTTCACCTGTCCAAAGAAAATGTCCATGTGTTCAGGGAGTGCTGGGGTGTGAAGCTGAGGTTCTCTGGACAACATCTAAAAAGGAATGCAGGTATCTAAAATCAGATTTAGGATGTCTCCTTGGCTGAGCCACCTTGTATGAATTATCTTAATGCTCTGACAGGGAGGTATATGACCTACCTTGATCCATCAGTCTTCAGTAGATAATGATAAGGACTTTGAGAAGACACATCTCTATCCTAGGAAAGGCTTTGAACTTTAGTGGGCTGTAATGTCCTCTGAGGGTGTCCATCTCTCTTAGCTGGTAAGAGGAGTACTCTAGACAGTGAGAGTAGTCAGCATCCTTTACAGATAACTAAATTCATGGAAATCCTATTTTAGGAGGCCTAACCCACAGTTAGGGAGCCCTCTGCTCAGTGATGTTTCTTTTTTCCCAACAGGCTTGAGCATTTAGCAAAGCCACAGGTTCACAAGTGTCCAAATGTAAGCAGGCAGGCACTGGTTGTGCCACTCAGGGTTTTGTGGGATCCTTGGGTGATGACGTCTGGACAGTTGTAGCCTTGTTCTAAGCAATCCTAATGTACCGAAGCCATCAGACCTTTCATCAAACACTGCTTTGTTTTTGAAGCCCAGCTGATGGGGTAAGGAGAAGGATAAAAGGGATCACTGACATTTGGAGTGCCTGACCTCCCTTGGAGCAGAGGTCATCAAACAAATGCTCATTTTCCAGGGGAGCAGGCTAACCATCAGGCTACTGCCTGTAGCAACTGTCTTGTTCATTCCCTTTTCCATCGACCACCAAAAAATCCCAAAGCAATTCATGCTGGACATTATTTAAAAAAAAAAAAAGTAGCAAATGATTTATACAGAGGCTCTGAGGCAATATAAGGCACTATGAGGAACTTTTTGAAAGATGAATCTGTAATCATTGTATTTCCTGTACTCTGTACCATTGCCAGTAGCAATGTGAATTTTGTTAATCAGTAATAATTTCATGTTCCTCTGGGAATTTTGCTGGTGGTAATTTTTTTACTGGTATGTGATCACCTAAAGACTGTACTTGTGTGCGGGGGAAAAAAAATCTTAAAAATTACGCTATGTAATCATACTTAATTTGATAGTATCATTAATTAGTTTATTTTAAAGTAACGCTTTCCAAGAGGTTTTAGTTAACATACTAACATTTTTGACTAATTTTTCTCCTCTTTGTTTTTTCTCATTCCTTTATGCTCACTCAGTTTCATGATCAGTGACTCATTTCTCATGTTCCACGTGTCCATAATCATCCCATGCAGCCCACCTTTTTTCTCACCTTGCTGTCTGCTCTTTCAGAACTAATTTTATTTTCCTTCTTTTAGTGATTCCAATTATGAGGCTTCAAAAGGTTAAAAAAAATAAATAAAATGCAGGGAGAGGGGGAGAGGCAAGCTAAAAAAATGATACAGGCAATTGTAGAGAAAGTTTTGGGAAATCTTTCAAATTTGTGTTTGTGATTTGTTAAAGGAAAAAAAGGTGCAGAGGACTAAGCATCAGGCAAAGGTTCTTGAGGCAGAGCTCGGCTTTGCCCTTAACACAAATGTAGTTTTGAGCTAAGCTCACTGTAGTGCTGCCAGTTTGTTCACTTTTTTCTCATGCTCTTATGAATTCCAGACCTCTAGGCTGAAAGAATTATCACCACGATGTATGGTGCCTAGACATCTGAATCCCAAACACAACTGCCATTTTTTGGCACCTGTAGTAAGCAGTGACTTGGAAGTAAATTTTCCCATCTCCCTGGAGTTCAAACATCGGCATCCTTTCTCCTCTTTCAGAAAGTAGCATCTGAAATGGGAAGTTTGATGTCTGAGGCTCTTCACTTGTGGTGGCTGTGCTGTGGTTCCTGAGGGAAAGCTATACTCTCAGTGACACTTTTCCTCCAAATTCTGAAGAATAAATTATGGCTGTCAGCATTTGGGGACTGAGAAATTTTAGGCTCGTGCCAGTACGACAGAAAAGCTGTTACCTGTGCCTGATTCATTTCAGAGCCCAGTGAGGCCACAGCTACCTGCCTGGACGTTACAATTCCAGTCACACCACAGGGCACTGGATTAGATGCCAGGCGTGTTTATTGAGGAGATGGTGAGATACCTTCACAAGCTACCTAAACAGAGCTCAAGCTAAGCTGCAACACAGCGCATGAGAGAGAGCACAAGGAAAATGGCACTTATAGCCTTTATGCTTCTCTTCCTCATTAATCTGAAAGTATTGCATTTAATCTACAATTTGCATTTATCTCCTCTGTAGTGATTTAGGCCCTGTTTAATGTGAGTAATTTATATTCTATAAAAATAAAGGGACACTAGCAAATCAGGAACTCTGTCAAAGAGTAGGCAGAGAAGGTAAGCAATTCTTTCACGTAATCTTCTAGCATTTTAGGAAATAATCCTAAGCACAAGGAAAAATACACTTAAGTCTCCCAGTACCATCACACCCACTTCATGAATGCATCCAATCTGGAAGGAGCAGTGTCTTTTAGAAGTCTGATGTAAGGACAGTTCATATCTCTGAGGTTCGTCTCAGCTTCTCTGCATATTCAGCCATAATTTCAAGGAGTGTTTTTTTTTTTTAAGCTAGAAACAGTTTTTACATTAAATCTAAATTGTTCATCTCACTGAGTGGATCCACCAAAAGCCAGTAATGTTTGTGCATTAACCCAGCTCTACGAAAGTGAACTAAATTGGTTGACATTGTGTGTTTGCCTTCAGACTTGTCTGTGGCTTCAACCAGGTGTACTCTATTAGCTGCATGTGAAGTAAGTTGGGAGGAGTTAACTTCAAGAGCAAGTTGTAGGGTCGAGAGAGAGAAAAACAAGTTGTGCAATTGAGTTGGAAGAAACATAAAGACCTGGAGAAGAAACACTGATGCATGTTTCAGCCTGAGTAAAGCACATTTTTTTGGGCTATAAATGTTTTCTTACAAGCTTCATTAAAGCTTACAAACCAGAATAGCTACATACTATTCATTAAAGTCGACAAACCCATAGCTAAATACTGAAGCAGTCAATGTTATAAAGTATGGGGAAGAGTTGATGATGCTTATAGGCAGGTAATGAGCAATCTAGAAAATAAAAGAAAAGTCTAAATAGCAGATTAAAGAGCTTTTCAAATAGAAGGGTAATATTTTCTCTGTCTGGAAGAGTAGTATTAACACGTTGCTTTTGCTAAGACTCTAAGGAAAGTTAAAATCATGTGAATCTAAGTTTAATAACAAGCCTAACTACTAATTAGAACAACTGTGAAAAACTCAGTTGGGAGAGCAGAAGGAAAGAAAAATGTGGTTAGCTCATGAAACATAACAGCAAAGCTGAAATGCAAGGTGTCCCAGATGGAGCATTGTTTCTTTCCCTGTGCATTGCATCTGGTACTGCGGACACACATCAAGATTAAATGTAATGAAATAAAGCCAAGCATTTGTCTGGCAGTCTGGATGATCTGATAACAAAAACTGATCAGGGATTAAATCCTTCTGACAACTGAACCACTTAATAACAGAGGTATGATATGAAGTAGAGCAATTGGACTGAGAACAGTTTTTCTTTTGATGGACAAAACAAAATGAAAAAGCAGTGAAAACCCCAGCATTATTGATTGCAGGTATTTTCTTGTTATTCTTTTGCTTATTTATAAATCCTACCTTCATTTCAGAATTAAGAATTGACCTTAAAAATAAAGTGTTTGGAGGGGGCAGAAAGGAAGTGGGCAGGCAGACCAGAAGGAGCACATTGAGTTTCAACTGGATTCAGAGTGCATTGAAACTTGAAACGATTTCTGTGAGATAAATGTTGCTGCTACTTGGTATGTTATTGGAAGCAGCTCAAAGGTAGATTTATGATAGTTGATACATAGAAATTGACGTCCACCAAACTCTGACGTGCAGGGTCAAGAGAGAAATTGGAACCAGTCTCTGGAGCTGAAAAACTTCTCAGTAGGACGGTTTGAGGTTCAGATTCACAGCTTGACCCTCTTTTTAGACCTGAACTAAATATGACAATTCACAATAATTTCTCCTTTTAAAACATTTTTGGTGTTCTTACCCTTCTCAGAAAGCCGATATATACTGTTAACAAAATTCTGAAAACAAACTCCACAATTAAATCATGCTTTTTTTTTGTCAGTGTGTTCTCAAATTATCTTTCCCTTAGGCCCAATTAAGTCTGAACTAATTAATCTAGAATTAAACCAGCATCACCAAAACACTCTGATTATTTAGTATAGTAATCTCGGTAATTAGTATAATTCTAGAGATAATATTAACGTTGATAGTGGTGAATATCTCTGTGGGATGTGTGACTAAATCGGGACTGTCTGGAGACACCTCCCTTCAACAATATTGTCTTGACTAGAGATAATCTTCACATGATCTTAAAATCCCTGGGAAATTTCTCCTGGTGGTAGCTTTTTCCTGTCTTGAACAACCATAAGATCTTGAAAGTCATAACCAGAACAGCTTTTCTTGAGGAAGCTTGGCCAGCTACAGACAGCAGATTGTGCTTCCCAGGAATCAGACTGGTATTGATTAGGTAGCCAAAAGTTTCCACCAAACCAGCCTGATTATCTCTGTCCCCAGTGACTTTGCTGTTCCTCAGCTGCTCTTGCTTGGAGTGCCCTGGTGGCACTCAGCTCTGTTTTCAGTTTCCCTTTTGCATACCCTAAATTGCAGAGGTACACAACGGAGCTGTGCTGCAAGCAACAGCTCTCAAAGGCTTGTCCTGAGGACAGTATCTTGTTATTAAAGATATTGGAAACATTTCCTAACTCAAAAAGATAAATAAGATGCAATTCTGGAATGAGCTATTCTGGGTGACTATATGGCTTGCTTCCAGCTAGCCTGGCCAGAATTGGTCTTTGCTGTTGCAGCAGAAATTTGGAAATATTAACTTCCAGAGGTGAACTGCCTTTAGGGTGCTTTAAGAACTACAGTGTAGGGGTGAAGCCAGGGATGCCTTCTAGGTCCTCTGCAACCAAGTCCTTATTCTTCAGCACCTTCACAGTGTCTTGGCACATCGGTACAAATAGATTTTTCTGGCATGGGCGGGGCCATTGCAAAGGAAGCGGAGGAGGCAGATATTTTCCAGGCAGCAGAGCTGGGATGGGCAGGTGGTATCTGTGAGCGTGAATTCCTTTAGATATTTCTCAGGTCTCAAAGAACAGCTAAGAACCCAAACATTAATTATTGAGCACAGACTAACGTTTCCTTTGAATGAGCAACTTAAGTCGTCCAGGAAGTATCAACTGTCAGCATCTCAGCGGAGTTGCTACAAGAGTCCTTAAGGGTCATATAGCTACTGTCTACATATCACGAAAACCAAGGAAAAAGAGTTTGCGCTTGTCAGCACTTTGATTTTTTTTTTTTTTATGTTTTCTGAATTGGCTGAGGTCTGACTTGGAGGTAATTTAACTTTCTCACACTTGCTGTTATTTCAGTGTCTCGCTTGTTCAGTTCAACATATTTTTAGTTAACAGGTATAAAACAAATTTCCTCCTAGATTGGCTGAAACTTGGCTCGACCTTGGTTAATGGTTTGCTATTTCCTGGGAAGCGAAATTTAATTTAATCATGAATTTTATAATGAAAATTGCCAAGAGGGTCTCATGCAATTAATTATTTATTAGTTTAAATGTTTTCTGTGCAAATGAGAGAGGTGATTTAAAAAATGTAGTCCCCCTGACCCATGCATCAGATTAGAGTATCTGAGAGACCAACATAAGCAAAATCTTTTTTTTGCCATCTTCTTCCTCAACAGACCAAGGATGCCATGGTGCCTTGCGGCAAGACTTCTGGGGTCTTACACTCACATCTCACAGCGGAAATGAAATATTGCAGTTTTCATAGCATAGGTGGATAGTGGTAGTTAGATATTGGGAAAATTTTCTAAGACTAAGGCAGGTGAAATTCTGCAGTAGATTGTCTAGGGGAGATGTGGAGTTTCTGTTAGCTGAGGTACCTAAGAAAAAGTTAGACAAATGTAGGCAAACACTACTGTCTTACTACTGCATTCCATCAGAGAGAAACGAAGCACATGCCTATATTTAAGTGACTTGGCATTATACATAATTCACAATTCTGAAACAGTGAGTGTCATTAACTGGCATAAATCTAAAGAGCGTTTTCTGTCCCCAAAGTTTTAGACAAGCTTGTTCTTAAAAGTAATTTGCCTGCATACTCATTACAGCTATTTTCACATCCCTAGTCTATCTATGAATCTCATATTTCCCAGTGTATAGGTATGGAGAAAGATGAAAGGCAAAACAAATTTTCTGTAATTCATGGATGTTAACCTGGAAAGAAAGCAAAGTGACATTGTGTAAATTGTGTTTGTGGGAAAAGCAATGTAGTGTTGACAGAGAAACAAGAGTGAGAAGCAAAAAACCTATATCTTTCACATAATTTCATTTGACTTGCTTAATGACATTGGATAAACAATTGTAAGTCTTTTATTCTGTTCCTGTTCCCCCTTTTGGTCTTGTTTGTTTACATCTTTACCTGGGACCTTTTCTGTTCTTTGCCTGTACACTGCTTTGTGCAGCACCGCCTGGAGCTGCAACTCCCAAGTTTCACTGCAAATGATAAATAATATCAATTGCAATGAGGATGATATCTTGCTGTGCAAGTACATAGTGCCAAAGAAGAGGCATCCCATTAGTTTGAAGAATTGTTTAAATTTAATAATATTAGCTGTTAGATATCCCTTTCCAAAAAACAATATTCTCCAAGCAATGCATTCCATCAGAGGAGCATTCACACAAACAATGCCATAGTTTTTGCATATATGCTTTGGCAAACTACTTACTAAAGCCAAACTTCATAAGGGGAAATTATTGTTTTGCAAGTTTAATGTGTGACTGATGCTGCACTGAATAGAATAATGCTGGGCAGCTTGTAGCACTGCAGTTTTTGCTTCAATTTAAGGTCTCATCAGATAAATTGTAGAAAGGGAGAATCTGGCTGACTATCATTAGAGGTTTCTCACTAGAAAAGCCTATTAGTCCCTAACAAAGAACCAGCAGATTAGAGGTACCTAGCTAGTGGCCGGGCAAATCAAGAAAAAAATTTACTGTAAATAGTTTTTTGACTGGAAGAGAGGTGGCCAGAACATTTCCCATTCTCATTGTGTGGTCTGTTCTTGTAAATATTTCTGTAAATAAAAGAGACATTTTAATCTATAATTTATATTCAACTAGAGCATATAAAATTATTTGTCTACTTTACAAGTACAGGAAAAATAATGTGCTGTTTTTCACTGCAGCTATTACATTATTGATATTTCTAGGGCAGATTGTGCCACCCAGCAAAATTTACTTATAACGTACTCAAACTAACTCAATAACATCAAACAAAACCTCACAAATAAGCCAACAACATCAAACGGAACCTCACAAATAACCAGAAAAGCAATGGCTTTAAAGCTTCAGTCAATACCAGAACTGGGTCATTATCCAGTTCTTCCTGTACATAGGCTTGTGGATGTGGCTTTAGAGAGTTAGCAAATATTGCAGATATGGGAAGAATTGCATTTTATAAAGCACAAGATGAGTGCACAAACTTGGATACACTTTCTCAATATGTACACATTGCAAAGTATCTACCATCCCACCTTTCAGTGTGTAGAAATTTTACAGCAAATAAGTTCAGCTGTTTTTTCTGGACCTGTAGCTGAATTCTGATATCTCAAGTGGGTATCGGTCTGTTTTTTTCTAAGTTTGTGGTATTATCAATGACTAAATGTTTACCAGTATAATTAACTGTAATGATAACCTAAAGTAGTAATAAAATAATAATAGCTCTGGATCTTAGCTGATAGACCCATTGAGTTGAGCTGATGCTGAAATGAACTGCAACGTACAGTTAAGCTTATGGGTTGCTCTGTGTACTAGAGGTTGGCATTTAGCAATGCGAGATCGCTGCCAACTTCTGCTCTGGGAAAAGTTCAATAGGTGCAGTTGGGTAACAATTTACTTCATTGCTGTATCTAGCAGCGCGTTCATTAGTGGAATGCTAAGGACTGAAATTACAAATCTCAAAAAACTTTTTTTTTCTTGAAATTTGAAATGTCAGCTCCTTAAAAATATGCTATTGGCCCATATTTTGCCAACCCTCTTTCCATTGACAATGAAATATTGTGATAATTAGCTGGATTTTCTATTAGTTTATTTCTCTTTCTCAATTCTTAACTGTAATGTTAAAGTAGTAAAACCTGTTAGATTTCAAGATGTAGCTTTATTGGCCAGCAAACAAATACACAATAACACAATAGCATCTAAAATAGTGCCATTGCTTAACAAGCATTAAATGATGTGAAATGAACTGCACAATCAGATGGTGAGCCATTCATGTGAAAAAGACTCTCAGAGCTGCATAAAGGTTCTTTTTCTGATGTAAAAAAAAAAAGCCACTTGCAAAAGAGGAAATATCTAATTTCCTAAGAAAGATGACTTTAAAATTACAACTCATGAAAAATCATTGATCGCCCCCCTCCCCACTCCCCCGTGGAAAATAAAAGATCTAAAGGAAACTTTTGTGAATTTTAAGACATTTCTGGATGCCCTAGTGGTGCAGAGCCCCCAAAACAAAGCAGCAGTGAGCCAAATTCATGCTCTTGATATATGGAGAAATAACAAAGCACCTCTTATCTCTGTTCCTGGGTTCGAACTGCCATATGGGAATCAATGGAAGCTTTGGTCATGTATTTCACTAGGCAAAATGAAGTGGCCAGCATGGTAGATCATACACAAACTTGCTGATTCATGGCTCTACCCTTTGTTTCTGGGCAGTGAACTGAGTCACTGCTTTCCTGTTGTATTAAGATGTTGATCCAGCCTGGTGTCAGGGAGGGCAGTATCAAAGATTACATTTCTAGGAGAGTATATTCAAACATTGAGCATGCCAGCTGCACGCAAAAGCAAGGTGAAGACAACAAGCACTCCAGGTAATTAGAAACTGTGCAATTGAGAGAGGATGAGGTGATCAGCAGATGGCATTTTTCTTATTACTTCTTTCAGATTGTGGTGCTGAGGTCAAAGTTTTGACCTCATGTTGAGTCCCCTTTGACTGTACAGCCAAGACTGAATGACAATCAGTGCAGTCCAGCCAAGAACCTTCCACAACAGGCACAATGGAAAAGACCAGGGAAAAATAATACTTTTCCAGTAGCACTCATCTTGTTCTCAGTGTTAATCGTCTTGCTAAGAGCTAGTAAATGTGACAAATATATTCTGCAGTAGTTTCCTCTAGTGTCCTGTGAGTGTAGGTAGCTCCTATATTTTTAATCATGTCACTTGGCATACGTGAAAAGGACAATAATTTAAACTGAATATTGGATGCTGAAAAGTGAATTATTTATATGTATGTTTTACATTCCTAAAATAACTTAACACAAAGTATTTATTTTGAAAAAGAAACAAAACAAAACACTTTATTGAAGCAGTGACATTATGTTGTGTGAAAATTACCAGGATATTCTTAATCCAGTGAAGCTCATAACCCTTGTTAGTGTCAGTGCAACTTTAAGATGATTGCTCTATGACTTTTTCTGGCTTAGCTGTCTAAAAGTCTTTCTGTCAATATAGCAATTTGAAACGAACACCATTTTGTCTTGCATTAATTTTTATTTTTTATTTTTTTTCAGAATAATGCATTCTCTGGTTAATCTCCCCCAAGCATCAACCAAACTGGTAATATATGTGACACATTCCCATTTATTTTTAATAAATCCATAGTCAAGACCAGAGGCTGTGAAAGAAGAAAAGAACATTACGGTTAACTAGCAGAATGTATTTTGATATTGTGTGGGCTTGTTTTTAGTCTATGCATTTGGGCCACATACAGACATGTTATAGGCAAAAGAGATTAGGGCTTAAATGAGAATTACCAAATATCTAGCTGGGATAGGCCATGTGAAGGGTATGGAAATACATTGGAATATTTTCTGAAATAAATAGGAAACACGGAGGAAGGAGCTGTACCGCTCTTTTGCAGGGAAGGGACACAGATTGTTCCTTGTATCACAATTTGCCTCTGCAAAGGTTGATGACTCAGTAGCGATAATGACACTGAGCATGTGGGCAAAGAGAAGACAGGTGATGGGAATGAGAAAATCATCAGGAACTATCCTGGAAAAAATGTCAAGAATTTACTGTAATTGGATTTGAGGTAGTGCCCCCAAAATCACAAGCTGTGATAGTAAGGAAAATCCCAGCCCATTTTTTGTTTTATACATTTATAAGTGTACTTAGATATATTACCAGATTAACTAAAACAGTGTAATAAAAAATATAAACTGCAGATAGATTAATAGCTTATTATTGAACATCTCACTGACCAGCCATCAGCCACAAGAAAGGAATATCCTTATAACTTGTGCTTTGGTTTTTCAATACTTTTCTTGGTGCAATGCATCTTTTGTTTTTCTCTGATTTCCGCTTATAGTTCTATTAACATAGAGTTAACTATTTTTACTATGTCTTGTAGAGGGAATAAGGTAAAAGTAGTTTCTTTTTATTGTGAAATCTTTCATTAAATATGGTGTGATGCTTTTTCTCTTTTGCTGGCAGTATCAATCACATCTTCATTTTATGTTTTTACAAAACTATTTATATTGTGTCATCAAAAATAATCAAGTGCTTGATCAAATAGGAGATCCAAAGGAAGAGGAAGAATACAATATTGATTTAAGGACTATATGAGCAAAATTGTATTGGTTTGACTACACTCAGGCCCAAGAAGTTTCTGTTTACTTGCAGGGAAGTAGGAGTTTTGAATAATTTCTATCCTAATATTCCAAAAACAAAAGCCTGGAGCAGGACTCTGCATTAAGAACAAGAAGTATTGTATTACATTTCTGTTTAGGAGTGCATAATGAAATACAAAACTAAAAAATGCAATGTAAATATTTTTAAAGAATTTGAGGGGAAAGTGATGCCCTAACAAGCCCTTTGGTTTAAATTATACGGAAGACAAATATTTGGAAACATAATCATAGAAGAAAGTAGCTTAAATGAAGTAAAATGGGAAAAAGAAAAAAAAAAGGCAATTTAACTCAATAAAGAGTAGATTTTCAGACTTGTCTCATATTTTCCTTTGCTAGGGTCATTGATAATCTAAAAACAAACAAACAAACCTGCAATAAATTCAACTGTTCTTTGCTGTAGTGTTTGATGGAGTATCACTTGTGAAATTGTGTGAATTTGGGTAGGATAAGATGTAGTATGAATATGATATAGGGATAAGTAAGTGGTTGTGAGTAACCAGCAACAGGCAGTGTTGAAAAGAAAAGAACTGGGCTAAAGATAAGATGATTTGCTGATTTTCTCAGTAAATATTTTTAAGCTCCTGGCAAAAGAAATAGGAATGTACTAATAAATTCTTTATTGTCCTTTAATAGAAGATGAAAAAGAAACAGGCAAAGCAAAATGAGACCTGATGACTAAGAGCAACTGACAGAAAGAATAACACAAACATATAAAGATCATACAGGTTGAGTTGCAAAGTAAGATACAACTACCAGGAAAGATTAAGAATTCACTTTGTATGCATTTTAATACTAAAAAAATGACTAATGAAAATGTTGACTTAGTCAATGAAGAATGAAAGCTATCAGTGCATGACACCACAAAGGGCAGTATTTTAACACTTTCTGCATCAGTTAACTGCAAACAATCGAGATAACTGTGTTTAAAAGGTTCTGGGGGATAGGAGTGTTTCAGGAGAGGGTAAAGGCAAATACAGTTTCTATCTTTAAAATGACTAAAGAGATGAAAAGTATGATAGATTGTAAGAAACTAAATTGCAAGAATATATGATAAAATTCAGTTCTTATAAGGATCTGAAATAAAGTCACATACTCTTTGTTAAATACCTAGTAGGTAATCATGTATTGTAAACTGAACTTTCCAAGAACAAACTGTCACCCAAACTGTCATTTTTCTCTGGCAAGATAACAAACATTATCATAGAATAATAGAATGGTTTGGGTTGGAAGGGAACTTAAAGACCATTTTGTTCCAACCCCCTGCCATGGCAGGGACACCTCCCACCAGACCAGGTTGCCCAAAGCCCCATCCAGCCTGGCCTTGGGCACTTCCAGGGATGGGGCATCCACAGCTTCTCTGGGCAGCCTGTGCCAGTGTCTCACCAGCCTCAGTGTGAAGAATTTCTTCCAAATATCTAATCTAAATCTACCCTCTTTTAGTTTAAAACTGCAACCCCTTGTCCTCTAAAGGTATGGTGGTGTCAGTGCTGCTGAGTTAAGAGACACGTTTATTACTAATGACAGTCAAAATTGATCCTGTTTTGGTGCAGGGACATGGACTCAGTGACCTCTTAAGGTCTCTGCCAACCACACGTTTCTATGATTGCATGACTGCATTTAAAGATTTGTGCCAGATGAATGTTTTCCATTTACTATATTCTTTTGCCTTTCCACTTGTCAAAATGAAAAATAGCCCATTCTGGCACAGGACTGTTCCAGATGAAACTGTCAGCCAGAAAGCTCAATGCCATAAGAAAGCTGCTTTGCACACACATCCTTTAGGAGATTAGTTGAGCAGCCAGAATATCAATTCCAAACCCTCAGAAAATATGAATACTACTTGTTGAAGAGAGTCACAACTTAATCAAAGTGAGATGTTTGTCTTATGTTCAGCATTTCCCTACTATTCCGTGGTCAGTAAAACCTGAATAAATGGGCTGCTATTATTGTACAAATGTGTGATATATCTTCAAAATGCACAAAGCTTTTTCTGTGTAGGAAAATGGGGGCTGAGGGTATCACAGAGAGACAATTGCAAAAGTGGGCTTTGTTTTTCTATGTTGTCATTATATAGGTATCAGAAATTTAAAGGACCAAGCAAAAATGCTTTATATTTCAGAAAGAAAAATAAACCAATTACCAGAAAATGTTTTGTTCTTCAAACTGATGAACCTAATATATTAGATTGAATTCTTTTTCGAAATGGGACTAGAAATGTAGTTTGGTCTATGCCGCTTAGAAAGCAGTGTCTTAAAACAACAAGAAGAAAATGTGCAGAGTTCCTTGATATCCTAGGTTTAACTAAGCCCCCAAATTTTAGATGATGTTATACTTCTGAGTCTCTATATTTTTTATGTTCCCTGTGGCAGTATGCAACAATCAATCTACTCAAATCCAAGAAACATGTAATTCCAGAGTGAACATGCCCGGCTTTCTTCTGCTTTCTTATCATGCTGCAATCGAATTTGTGAGGCTAAAAAGATCCTCTCATTTCCCTGCCACTTTCTGGACAAATATATTAGCAATATATTTGTTATATATTGTTAATATTAGCAATATATTTGTTGGGTAGAACATATTTCTTTTGTAACTGGAGTTGCAAAATTCATTCGGGGGCAGCACATACACATGAATTGCCTCTGGGGTGAATATGGTGACTTTTTTTTTTTTTTAATCCCTGTTTCACCATTACCATACACCATTGTCTTTAAACAAATCTGTTTCTCTTCCTTATTGGCAAAGCTGAGATAGTGCTTCACCAAGTGATGTGGCTCTGTGACATTACAGAATGCTATTCAATGAGTAAAAATTCTGTGACAGTTTTGTTCAAGCTGCAGTATTTATACTCTAGTTTAAATTATGGCTTACTCTTTGGCATCCATTGCCCCACTTCTTCATAAGACTTCAGGCAAGATGAATGAGTGGGGAAATAATTACAGTAATCCTAATTGGAGGTCTGGAAGATGGTTCTCAAAGTAAGTTACAAAAATATAAGGGGAAGCAATACCTCTGGAGGAAATTAATACATTTTAATAACTCATCCCAGACTCTGAATTTACTATTTTGTTCCTGCCTCTTGGGATTAGCTTTTCTTCTCTCCTTAGAGGTGAGAAGTATTTGAAAGTATATTTATGAAACAGTCAGACAAAGCAGAAAAGACACTGAACAATTTTATTAGTTAAATTTATCTTACTATTTAGTATTAATCATAGATCATCATTCTTTACTGTCTGTCTTTCCATATGAACTTAATCCTAAATATAGATATGAGTTTTGAGGATAATATGTTTATTAAGCATCATATGCTTGGTGTAAAATATTACTCATCATAGTTTTATTAATTTACATACTATTGTGTCCTATGATTTCATGTAAAAACCTTTACAGACAGGCATAGATTATTACCATGAAATAGTTTGCAACCTATTAAAATTCTCTAATGTTATATCATGGGCATTATACAAGAATTAGAGACGTTTAACATATATAGTTTTACATCAGCTCTGAAGTGAAGGCATGCCAGGAAAGGAAAAACTAGTCATAAGGAAAACAAAATCTAAGACAATAACTTCTGTTCATTTGGTATCTCTTTCAAGTTAATTGAAGGTTTGTTTGTAGGACCTTGTTACACCGTAGTATTTTCAGTTTACCTTCACCGTTATGCAAGGATCCTCAGATACTTATACAGGTACAAAAGTGGCAGTCTATTTACAAGGAATAAATTTTCAAATAATCCAACTACAACAGTATTACTGAGAAAGCTGAAAGATGTTTGCACTTCATAAGGAAATTTCTTCACTTCAGCAGCCAGAGAACAAACGTTCCTTTCCAGCGTTTTAGAATGTATCTGCTTGGCAGTGATTATTAGCAGTAGGCAGCTGCACAAAGTACAATTTCTTGTGATGACACTGAAATCAGATGATTGCATTTTCCTCAGTACCTGCCTTGGAGAATTCTGTTAAATGCATCGTCCCCAAAATGGTTTAATTCTATTATTTTGAAACAGATCCCGTGGTCTTCATTATAGCTTGTGGTGATCTGGCATTTAAAAACAGGAATAGCTAAAAGTATGGTAAGAGTTTTCTGATATCTTTCCCAGGTTGACCTAGATTTTTTTTTAAAAAATTGGAAGTTGATAAACTGGAGCTTTCTTGTGTGTCTGAGTATGAATGATATAGCGTTCAAAACTGGTGAGGGTGAGTAAAATACCTATAGTCACACTTTTGTAAATATACAAAGAATGGTTGGTTAGAACCTCAGTGGGTCATAGAATTTAGAAGATAGCTTTCTGTTTTGATATTGTATTAAAGTGGGGCTTGTTTGATTTCATTCGGGGGTTGAAGTTCAGGTTGTTTTGTTTTACTGGTAGGCAAAATAACAGAACAATATACAGTATGGATAGATGAAGCAGAATTTTGTATGGGAGTTCAGTCTTTCCCCAACTGCTCTATTAGTAGGTGAGGATAACAAGCATATTGTGATTAATAACCAGAAAAGAATTTTCTGGGGATTAGGTGCTTCACAAATAATTCTAAATTGCTCCGTGTAGCAGGTTTCACGCTAATACTACTTTGATCCACATCACCAGGAGCCATAAACTAGCCTCAGTCCATTGCCTTTTTTGAAATAACCCTGATTTATATTAGCTGAGAATACTTCCCTTCCATTGTCAGAATTGTTACTGCATAGTTTCATTGCAGTAGCTGTGAAAAAAAATAATCAAGCAGCAGCACCAAAGGCTTATTTATAGTTGTGTTAAAGATGTAGCAATGCAGTAGTGCAATGCATTTTGGAATGAACTGAACTGCTGGAGCTTACGTTTGGTTTACAGATGGGACAGCATTTTGGGGCTAGGAGGTTTAGCAAATGGAGATCCTGCTACCACAAATTAATACAATAGTCCCTAGCATACTTCTGCTTTTCACTCTGGCTATTCAACAGGGCATGATTTTCCTGAGGGAACAAGGACAACATACACAGAATAATAAGAAAACTGTTGACTTATTTCAGAGCTTCAGTGGACTGTTGGAAGAAAGTGGCAGCACTTGTTTGACCTTCATTAGTATCACTGTTTTTTTTTCCAAAATGGATTTCATACATTGAGACTCATAGCCATATGTAATATAGTAACTACCCATAGAAAGGAACATATGCTTCCAGACTTTGTGAACCATGCTAGATAAATCAATTTACCTTCTTGTAAAACTAGATTAGTTAGTCTCCTCTAGAACATCAAATTCAACTGTGTGTATAATGTCATGTAATGTGTAGTGACAGGACACGATGTACTGCAGTCAAGTAAAATGCAATTATCTGACGAAACCTGGCATGTGTTACTGCCTTGGACTGATGTAGTAAACCACATACGTTTCGTTTACTCCACTCCTTAAAATTTTATAAAACTTCCCAGACCATAAAAAGCATTAATGAGAACAGTAGCAGTGACTGAAAACTCAAAGTATTTACAAGATGAATGTGAATCCCAAATGAGACTAAACTTATTAGACACTGTAGGTAAAAATAATTCCCTCTATGCTAAGGCTTCCACCTGAATGTAAGCCAGCAATGTCTCCTGCTATTCTCTCTCCAGGAGACATTGAGGGATAGGTTCTACATAAACCATTTTTTTTTTCACTGTTATAGAGCTGCCTTAGGTAAGAATGATCTATAAATGCCACACTGATATATGTATATTTTTTTTCAGTATAAACTCCTTTAAGGTATTTGAATTAACATATGCCAATAAATTAACTTTAATAGCCAAAGAGAATGAAAGGAGTTGTAGATAAAATGAAATCCCTGTCATCTTAAGGTAATTGTCAATTATTAGTGATGTCTTGTAAATGTAGTTAAACCAAAGTTCAGAGACTTTAAGAAATTCTTGAGAGACCTGAGGTAAGTGAGATGCTACTTCTCAGTTTTTCTTTAATCTCACAATTTATTGGGCATAAGTTAGTTGTATTTGACTCTCTATTTTGATATAGATAAATTCAAAATTGGGATATTTTCTGGACTGGATGTTCTTTGCCTGGTTTTTGTGTATTACGTTGTGTGGCTCTTTCATAATTATGCAGACTTGTCTTCATTCAGATATCTTCCAAAATAGCTCTTCAGGCATAATTCCAGCATAGGTTATACTAAATAGGAAAAAGACACTTTAAAGCGGAATTAGAGAGCCTAGCATGGTAATTATTCTTAACAAGCTATTTTGATAAGCTTCCAAATTCAGAAAAATCCTAAGAGTTCAATTAAATACCTCCACTGAATACATTTATTGGAGTTACTCCATTAAAGTAATCATGGTTGTTACTCTTCAGGACTGCATCTGTCTTGTTTTATTTCTTATTTGTGAGTGAAAATTCACTGTGGATTAGACCATCCCTTCAATATGGAAAGCAAGACTGCTCTAATGCAATCCAGAAGTAGAATGAGATTTACCTAGTTTCAAAACAGGCAGGTTGTGATCCACCAGGTAGAGGCTGTATGCAGAAACAAAACTGGGATATCTGTGAAGTATGGGGCACTGGCACAGAGCTGAGCTCCAGTGTCCCCAGGGTAGTCATTGCTTTTGCCTTTTGCACCTGTATTTCTGCTTCTTGAGAATCCTTGTTGACATGCCTTACCAAGCATTAGTTGCTATGAAGTCCTCATGAAAACAAAGTTTAATGGACACTAATACAGAATCGGTGAAATCATAATGGAAAACTACTATGAATTTGAGAAAGATTGTTATAATTTAGAGAAAAAAATGCTGTTACATTGTCATCTTATAATCAGTCATATTCAGGCTTATAAAAATCACATTCACAGAAGAGATAGTAGAGGATATAAAAGATGTTTCGTAGTCTTAAGACACCTTCTGGAACATTAAAGTTTACCTCAATAGGCATTTAATTTTGGGTCATGACTGCATCTGTATCAACAGTGGATTCATCAGTTTGCAGATAGCATTTTCTTTAAAAAAAAAAACAAATATTTTTTTCAAATGAACAGACAATTAAATTTTAAGTATCTTCATTTCATCATTTTCCAAATTAGAACATGACTTTAAACTGAAATCAAAATATTTCATTTAGAAGATACTGAAATGTAGATGCTAGATTTTAAGGGTTTGTTACCTCTTGAATGAATTATATACTGAAAATGAAAGAATGTCCTGAAACTTTTAGTTCCACTTTTAATTTTGCTAAGTCTACCTTTTAAATCAAAAAATCATAACTAAAATGTTCTAAAAGTGTCAGTCAATGCTGTCATGTCTTGGACTTAATGTTTACTGTGCCTATGGGCTTGATACTGAGAGGAAATCTTGACTCATCTGTGATCATCCTGGCAGATGTGACTTGGATTCTGACTGCAAGACAATGCCCTCTGTAACAGTGACAAGGGTAACTGGTAAGCAAGGCACTGGTTATTCCGAACTATGTATTGCAGCATATTTAGATCACAGTCAGAAAAACGTAGTGTATCCTCTATAAATTTGTGGATGGTAGTAAATGAGGAATAATTCACATGAAATGGTTGAGCTTTGATTTAGAGGGCTCTTGAGAATTGGTCTAATGAGAACCTTGGGACATTGAGTGAGTACTATTTGTCATCTAAGTTGGAGTAAGCCATCCCGTCCCACCAGTATAGGATGGGAACAGTCCTGATGAAAAAGACATGGGGTTTATGGTGGCTATCGAGCTAAGCATGACCCCACAGTGTGCTCACTGTAAATAACAAAAACTGCAGGTGTGGCTGGGCTAGGAGGAACATGACGAGAGGACTGATGGAAGTTGTTAGCCCTCACCATCTGACAATAGTGAGGCTACATGTGAAATAGTGTGGCCAGATAAAGAAATTCAGATTTCAGGAAACCATAGAAGGTGCTGCAGAGGTCAGGGGCCTAGATCAAGTTTTTATGCTGAAGAAGAGGCTTAGCAGCCTCCAACTCTTTGAAGGGGAATGCCAAAGGCACTGAAGGTAAACTCTTCTGTGGTAGATGGTACAGCACAGGGCAGCAGCAGTAAATTGCAAATTGGGATGTTAAGAATGAATGTAAGTCTTTTTACTAATAGGGTGGTATGGTACCACAAGAAAATTTCCTAGAAAGTCAGTGGAATCTCCCACCCATGGTGTTTTTTAAGATGTGGGTAGAAAAGGACATGGTTGACATGATCTGCCTTTTGCAATACTCCCATTTCTAGTGAAAAGTCAAAGCAGATGATCTCCAGGGATCCATTCTAATCAATATTTCTGTGATCTTAAAAGTAATAATAATTACTGTTTAACTCAGTGCTTTTCATTCCCTTGAAACCTCCTCCACAGAGGTGGTCTCTGCCAGTCGTTTCCTTATCCTGGCTGCTCAGAGTTTTCTCTGCCTCCTCCACCTTGTCAGTTTAGTAAAATTGTCTTAGTGGCTGTATGTTAATTGGTAATGTACTGATTAACATTAGCATGCAAATATATAGCCATTTTTCAGAATTCATAATCCCACTGCTAACTCTATTTCTGTCATAGATGCTGTTCAATTACATCCATCTAATTTATCCAGAAAAAGTGCCACTAAGGGCACGGAAGGATCTGCCTTGGGAAGAACCACAAATTCTGCTCTCTAATAACACTGCAACTCAGGTTTTAAAATGTTGCTATCCTAGCAGGGGTAACCTACCTCCTGCATAGAAAATCATGGGGTTGTGGGACCTGGCTGAGTATCATGTGATAAAGGTCTCTGTTGATTTCTTTTCAGGGCAAGGGAATCCCTTTGGAAGGGTTTCTTCACTGAAATGGTTGACTGAAATAAGTTTGCTAAATTTGTTCCTTTTGCACTGTTAAACAACAATAAAAAAAGGGAGGAAGAACTATATTTTGTTTTGCTATTGCAGAAACAACACTTTGCAGTAACAGACCCTTTAAAACCCTTTTAAAATGGTGCAAAAGAAGATGCCAGAGTAATCAGAAAATGTAATTTTTTTTTTTTTTTAAGCTGCTGGCAGAAAAGAAACAGGGCAAACCTGTCAACATTTTTCCACCTATTTCAGCTGAAGAAATAAACCACACTAGATCTGGTCTCTAATGAAGAATTCCACTGGCTTTTCAGCAGAACCTGTGGGTAAATTGGGCCGTGAAGTTCTGTAAATGTAAAATGAAACAAGATGGCGAAATGGCTGCTGGTTTTCAATCTGGCAAAATAAGTTCCCTGTTGCATACAATAAGACAAATTAGTGTTTAATACTGTTTAACGAAACTATTAGCATTATGGAATATTAACCTAATTTATGATTTTTTAACATGTTTTCCCAATACGACGTATGGTTGTTTTAGTTTAATTGCTTCTGTCAGCTTGAGAAGTTTATTTGAGGGACAGAAGATGAGAAAGTCTAAAGGATTTGCCATATGTTAAAAAAAAAAAAAAAAAGTGTCTCTGATAACTCACTTTAGTTTGTGTGCAAACAACAGAATTAATGGTATTTTAGATGGGTTTGGAAAATTACATTTGGTAACCCATCTGACCCCATGAAGGAAAACGCGTTATTGCCTGTAAGCTTTAAAAATGCATGGTCTGGAGCTGGTATGCCAAGAAACCAGAAATTATATAACATCTGTTAAAATGGAGTTTTAATGTCCTTAAACAATTAAAACTCAAATATTATATGGCTTTTAATGAATTTCATAAATATTTTTAAGATAACATTAAAGTGTACAGTCACAAATGAGTAAAGAAAGCCTTTTGCTTTCTTTTGCCTTTTGCTTCATTTGAAAGGATTGTGTTGTAATTTGGAGACTACCTCTCTATCTGTGGCATGCAATTCTGTATCCTTTTTCCATAGTAAATCAGAGGTAATTACATTAATGTCAGTGAAATTATACCAATGTGAAAGCAGTAAGTACAAAAATCTCTTATTGTCGCACCAGGTTTTTATTGGCTCTGCTTAGTCTGTGCTTTGGCACCAGAATGGCTGGTATAGATACAAGGACGCAATAGCAGTAGGGATATGGTCGTATGGGTGAGGTTAAAGCACTGCTTGCTCCTGGGCTGAAGGGTACTGGCATTTTCATATTTTTTTTTTAGATGTGGTACAATCTTTAAGAGCTGCATAGAGACATATTTTCAGTGAGATCCGTCTCATATTCAGAGAGGTGCTATATTCTGAGAAACCCTTGTTCCACTTAAAAAAGGCAGTGAAGCTAATGCAACTTTACTCATTGAAAACTGATACACCTCAGGGAAGGGATATGACACAGTGGTTTTAGCTCCAGTTATAGCTTTAAGCTGTGTTGAATGCTTCTTTTTGTGAAAAAGACTTACTGTAATAACCTCTCTGGCTGCATTTGTGTAATAGACACATAGATTGGATAGCTGGGCTCCGTTTCCTCTCTTCTCTATGTAAGAACAATAAACCCAATTATATCAGACATTTACGAGTATTTATGAGTGCCCTGCTTTTAGAAAGCTGTAGAAGTTGCTGATTAAAGTGACTTATACTTGTAAACAACTTAATTTAACCAAAGGCTCATTGCACACAAAGAAGTTTTGAAAAAGCCGTCCTTGTTCTGCTTGTTTCCCTTTGCTGAAATCTTGCTCTTTCCATACAAGTTCTAATAAATTCCTTTCGAAGCTAATTCCAACTCTGGAACTAAGACTAGAAGACAGAAAACAATAGCAATTTATGTGCTTGTGTAAGAGACTTATCTCCAGCCATTGCTAACTTGATAGCCCGTCTTTGTCCACTGCCTTAGAGCATTTGTTCTCCTTGAACAATTTCTTGGCATCACATAGCAGCATTCCCATGTTATTGAGTTTTCATTGTATTTTGAAACGTTATCGGTATTCACTCAATACCTATCTTATTGTTTCTGTTTTTTATTTCCATTAGAAATAATAGATCTTATTTACTTTGTGTTGTATATCTGGGTTTCCTTGCTGTAACTGCTGGAGAACAAATGACATAAAAGATGAGTCCCCCTTTCTCCCTGCCAGTCCATGACTTATTAGTAATTGCTTCCCAGATGAAAGTGAAATACTTCTAGTAAGTGTTTGGAAACATGCAGCAGATGATCATAAGAAGCACGCTTTCAGACAACACTCCAGTGTTTTTCACAAATTACAAGTCCTTGTCTAGGCTTGTAACAGGTTTAAGATGGAGTTTTCTGAGAAATATATTTCCTTTTTGATTCTTTAGGCCTTGCTATGGCCTCCTGAGTTTCACCTTTGGAACTGATGAGATTTTAGAGATGCACAAAATATTCTCCTACTGGAAGAAGTAAATAGATTTGCTAAAATACAAGAAAGGTTCCAGTCTGTCTTATGTGAGAGATCAATAATGGGACAATGATATTTGTTTAATCAATGTTACTGTTTTAACTTCCTGTGGGGTTTATGCAAGGAGAGAAGCACATCACAAAGTTTTTGACGCTTACAGCCAATGAAAACTGCATCTTTAACAAAACTTGTACGGGTTTCTCATACCGTACTATAATTAAAACTCTACAGATGCTGAGGTTTAAATCAGAGTTGACTGATCATGTTTAATTCAAATGTCTTAATGGACATATTTTGAATAGAACATGGGTACATAAACTAATCCAGTTTTTCTTTATACAAAGAAGTCAAAATCTCTAAGACTTGCTCCAAAAAACATGTAAGCGCACAGATTAATTCAGGCAACTAACAATTCCACTGAAGTCAGTGACATGAATTACTTATTTGGAGTTCTGTTTTTATTGAAAGGGTTGATGTATCAAGAGCTTAATCTTGCAGATTATTTTTTTTTTCACCAGAAGAAAAACATTTTGATGGAAAATGAATATTTCCCTATCCTCCTATTCTTGTGGGACACAACAACAATCATCCTTTTCCTTTTGCATCTGGCATAGTGTATTCAAAGATCCCAGGCTATATGGGAATTAACTCCATCTAGAGTGAAGCAGGGTATTACTTACACCACTGGGGATAATGAAATGGCTGGATGTATTTAAAGCATAGTAAATTAGGTCAATTTTTAGCATTAATTTTGGATTTCATCTAATTTTGGATCCAGATTTTGCTTCTTTGTTTGCTCCCTAGAATAAAACAGTATGCAGGCTTTAACAAGTGTGGTTTTTTTGTTTTGTTTTGTTTTTTTTGGAAGGCATACAATGAACATCAAGAAGTTTTAGGGATAATTAGAAGACAGGAATAATTACAAAGCATTTTGAATTGTGATTTTTTTCATCTCCTCTCTGTTTTACCAAATCAGCATTTTTGAGGACGAAAAAAAATTGTGAAATTGCTTTAGTTTCATAGCTCTTGCCTAAGGTGGTCCATCTCCTAGGACTCAGTGAATGAAAAATTGAATGTATTTTGTGAAGCTGTTAGTATGTAAAGATTCCTTTAGTGCTTGATACTGAATCTAGTTTTCAATCACCCCTAGATTCAACCATTCCTCTTCAAAGATATTAGTTCACAAGATGGCCAGGGCTGCTACTGGAAAAGGTAATCATTAGGTCTTTACGTGGAACATACATATTTATGAAACCTCATTAAGCTGAGCTGCGATATCCTGTTTCAATATCAACTGCATTCTATGGCTAATTTTCAAATTCGTGACAAAACAAGATTTTAAATGGACTTCTGGCATATTTTTTGATAATCACGAACAAACAGCAACAGGAATGAGTCTCGTCTACATTGTGATTAGGTCTATTAAGTTCTGCCTCATATCTCTTTTTGGACTGGACTCTGCTGAAAGGTCATGGGGCTTCAATCGTGGAAATGTACCACAACTGAAGCATAGGCAGAAAAATAGGTAAAACATTATTATTAAATATATAGAAGCAGGAAAGTATGAAAACCAATTTGCTTTTATAAGAGCTAAGCCATATCTTTGGCTCCAGGCCTCCCAAATAACAAGGTAATAAATGCTTATTAAAAGGGAACTTCCTACATCTGTACTGCTCAGCTGGGCTCATTTCCTGTACTTCCAGGCAACTGCTGCTCTTAGCTTCTTCATGAAGACATCTTAGAAATATCCATTTAAAAACACAGTGAAAATTCTACCTATTAAAGTTTCTGTGTTTACAATGATTTCACAGCTGTTCCTAAACATAGAAGAGGAAATAACTGCAGTTAATTTCTGTTATCTATCAGCAAATGTTGACTATATTAATGAGATTAGTTAGTCATTTAAAGGTTAAACATTAATTGGATGCTATCTTACTTTAATGTATGTTAATGAATATTTTATATTATACATTCATATACATATAATTTTCTGCATGCTTTCTTCTTGATGTTTCTGTTTAAAGTAATATTAACAGCTCAGTAGCACACATTTCAGGCAATAGTTCACCAATTAAGTTCCATATAATCTGCTATTAATGTCCTTTAATCAACTGTTTTTGCGTGGAGTCCATTTTGACACTGTCAGGGCACAAATCACAGAGTAGCAAGTGCTTTTACATTGAAAGAATTCCAGAGCCTTAATCCACAGTTTACTAAATCTTATCAACTCAATCCATTCCCAGCAACATATGGCACTCATTACTCGAGATCTTCCATTGTATTTTTATGGTTATTATAATTTGAAAAATAGCTTAATTACCTTTTATGATAAATGTATACAATATTATAGAGAATGTTAGCTGTTCTCAAAATATTAGCATGTTCTTCCCTAGTGTACCCCAAAGTAAGGAGAGCTGATTAATGCACTTCATATTCAGTGTAGCAGTGTGACAGAAGTGCCTCCAGCACCTTGTTCTGGTAGCCACAACCTGATTTTGTATGCCTTTGTTCCACACCTTGCCCTTCCTAGTGCCCAGTCAAACTTGGAGAGAAGCCCTCCATTTGTAGTGGTTACTAAGGAAGTGACAAATATAACCTTCTGATAGTAAATGAAAACTATTTAAGGTAATTGGAAGACTGTTATTTCCTATTGGCCTTTCATATCTAGATGGAAGAGTTCTGCATTTTTCCAATTTCAAAAATCTTTTAAACTCCAAAATGACTGTAGCAGTTGAAAAACTAGCATATTGCTTGAAGCTGTTCTGTCATACACATTTTTCATTGCTCTCTTAAAACAACATATAAAACAATTGCAGCTACAGATGCTGGTAGATGCAAGCCTATGCCTTTCCAAAATTACTTGAGTAATGTTGCCTATTCGATTTGGAATCTCTTTTCTATTTATTTTAATGGCAACTGAGCAACAGTTAATGGTATTTTGAAAACGATACTTTAAAAAGAATTTAACATACATGTGTGAAACAAAAGCTACCAAAAATAAAATCTAGTGCACCTGGTGCCTTTGTTTGGATTTGTGCATTACAGGTGATAACAATGAGGATATTCATGATGGTAATGATTTTCCAAAGAGAGGAGTACCAAATGTGATGTCAAGTGAAAGTCCTGATAAGGACCTCCAGCTGCAGGGTTATCCCCTGCTCAGACCCTCATGTTTGGGATTTATTTGTAGGCTTCACTGAGGCTTTTTGCAGATTCAAGAGAGCCTAGTGCTGAGACTTGTGATAAGCTGAGCATATGATTTATTGGCAAATATACCTGCACTGTGCCTTTGGCAGCTGGAAGATGACAGTCTCTCTCTTTCCACTGGTACTGGCTAGACAGCTGAAGATGCCAGCTGAAGACAGTATTTTTGGAATTTGTCTTATTATTAGGTGTTTAATATGGTGCCTATCTGAACTGAAGCTATTCTCTTGGTTGAATTACACAGCGATGTTTGTTTTAAACTCTTCTGGAGGTGCTTGGAATAAAAAGTTTTTTCTTCAGTGCTGATCCACATAAGTGTAACGTTTTATGGATGAGCTATCCGAACAAAAACTACAGCAAGGCCTGATCCGGTTGCAAGGCAGAAATGTTAGGTCTGCAGGCATGAATTTGGTATATAATTTGGTTCTGACCAGTGAGTATGCTGCCCCAGGCACTGGTAGGAGGTAGTGGTCTTTAATCCCCTGATTTTAGGTAAATCCTTACCTGAACGAGGGTGTTTATGCTGCGTTCACACTTGGATTTCACTTAGATCTTGAGCTGCTTTTATGGGAAAAAGCATGCAAAACCAGTTGTATTTTATTTCACGTTGTTTATAGGCTGCTGGGGCTAGAGGAACAAACAACCAAAGGGAAAGATAAATCTGAAAACAATCTTGAAGTTGTCTCCATCTGGGAGAGTTTAAAATGACCCCATCTTGTCTTTTCCATTAAATAATTTGCAATATTTAATCAATATTTAATCGACTTTATTACCAAGTTTTCAAAATTGTCACAATTTTTTATTTTTATTTTTTACATTAAAAAAGTCATCAATACCAAAATCTGTTTTAATTAATATTTTGGTATTAAGCTAAATTTTAATTTTAGCTTAATAATTTTTTTTATTAAGAAATTACATATCTTTCTGCCTCATTTGCAAGTATATTTCAACTTTTTCAACTGCATGTTTTAATGATTATGATAAAACACTTCTGATTTATTAGAGAACTTGCAAAGCTGACAATATAGTTCTATGTAAAGCAGCTGATATGTTGAATTACATATATATGTAATTTATTTCCAGTAAGACCACTTCTCTTTTGAGCTGTTAATTAACTTTTCCACCTAAATAAAATCTTTTTGGAAATTTATTCAAAAGATTTATAATGAACTCTTCCTGAATTCAAAACAAGATCCAAAAGATTCATCATAGAATGCCTCAGGGCACAGAGTTTTAAGTCAGTCTGCAGTGGGAGTGTTTTGTAGAAAAGCCAGGAAATCCACTGCATGTATTAATGCTCTCAAATGTCAGGTTCACTGAGAAGCTGTAGGTTTTGGGATGTTTCTAACTCAAACCGGTGGCTTGGATTCTGAAAAAAATGTAAGTTTTATTCTGGTAACAGAATTTTCCCTCAAAATGTAAACCCTTACTTTTTGATCTGTGTTGATCCTTATCTTAAACTGATGCTACAGTAGAATTCCTTTTGATTAGTTCAGACCGAATTAATAAACAAGCAAAAAAACCCCGGAGAGAGCAATGAGTCTTCTGATTTTCTTGGCTGTGAAAATAGCAATACACTAACACTAGAAACAGACAGAAAAAATGTAATGCACAAAATGAAATCGGATGACTAAGTCAGGGGGAAAAAAAAACACAGAAACAAAATGATGTTATTTTATGTTTTCTAGAATTTCTAATTGGTTTGCTGTTTTGCTTTATGTAATGTTTATTACAGCTATTTCATTTGGGATTAAAAGCAATATCACATCACGTTATCAAACTGTAATGCTCTTGGCATTCAATTTTAATACAGTAACATCAGGATAAAATCATGAGTATAGATTTTGCCAAGAACAGAAGACTAAGCACAGTTCCTGGGAAAAAAGAGATGAGGTATAGCTGTGGGCAAGAGGACCTGAGGGACTGAACAGGGCATTCACATTATTTCTGTTTCTGCCGCTTCCCACCTGGTATTTTGCTCTTTGTTCTTAATCATGTTTTCCTCTTACTTAATTGCTTTCTGTGATGAATATAAATTCAATCACCTCTTAACAGAGCCTTGCTGATCCAAAGCCAGATATGTCTGTAAAAGAACATAAACTGTGCACTGCTAAGTAAAAGCTGAATAGGCTAAGGTTACCTGAGAGAGAGACAAATCATACCCTGATTAAACCATATAGTTTTCAGGGATTTCTGCCCTGATGCCTCCTAAATTGGTTTTGCTCATGAAGGGGGAACAGACCCCCTTTCAAAAGGAAGGCACAGAGAAGAAAGATAAAGAATGAACAGATAGTTCCATAGATTGGAAAATTGTGCCAACTTTAAAAATAAAAATACTGTAGTTTCCTTCAGATTAGATCAAATACCACAAAAATAGTCAATTTGTTAGCTAAAGCGGCACACTAGCTGTACCAGTTATATTAGCAAATATACCTCAACTCTGCTTATGTAATCAAGGCCATACGGTCCTTAGGATGGTTGCAATGGAGTTAAGCATTGTTATTAGAAATGGTTGAATCTGTATGGATTAGCAGGAATATCACAATATTCAAAGAAACCAAATCCAGCCTGGGACTGATACACCGCTGAATGCACTCCCTCACACCCCTTCCTAACTGAAGTTGCTGGACTCACACTGCTGTAGTCGCCGTGTTAAGCTGCTTTATCTGTTTTAGTAGTTTTCTAAAAATGTCAGGTAATGAGACAGTGATAAGATTCAAAACAGCCCCAGAGCTGAAGGCATCTGAGAGCTGTTTTAGAAAGCAGAGTTAGAAACATAATTACAAGAGAGACTAATGAAGGGCACCTCCTCAATTTCCCTGTGGCCCTTGCTTAGAAATTAAATGAAGTTTGTAGCAAATAAGCACGACTGAACTGTTAGAAGCGTAGGGAAAGGAAAGATTAAAATGTTATCCTTTAAACAATAAATATATAATTAACTGATTTTTTAAAAAGCCACTATAATGGCAAGAAAAGAGAAATTTAATGGATTGCATAAGACCCAACAGTTAGAATTAGTACTAGAAAGAGTCAGTCAAGAATTTGTTTTGGAGGAGTAACTTCAAAATTGTGGAACGTGTGGAAGTAGGTTTCCCTGATATTTCAAGAGTAGTAATGCTGAAATTGTTTCTTGAGCCACCATCTGTCAGAAGAGAAAGGTGAGATGTCTTTATGGACAGGTAGGTGTTGCAATGTAGCACCTCTCCAAAAAAAAAAAAAAAATCAATTGTTGTCATTAGGCTTTGCACGAGATTTCAGCGGAACAGGTCCTCATAGATTTTGGGATGAATTTCATGTAAAAACTTGCCTCAGATTTCTGGAAGTCACAGGAGAAGAGAACTGTCAAGCTAAATGTAGCAGGTGGAATGGCAGTAATTTACTTTGCACAGCTGGGAGAGCAACAGCAATTCAAAATACAAAACACCACCAAAACTGTTCTGCTTGTATAGGGACTGAAGAACAGGCTAAGAGCAGAAAAGATAATATAAAATTTCTGCCCATAAAGAATAAAAAAAGTATGTTTAATGAAGAAAAGAACAGATTTTGATTTTTTTCTGGAGAGTGAACAACTACCAGATGACCTCAATTAATTATTTCAGCTTACCACAGCTGTTTGGGATGATATCAAAGCACTTAACATCAGGGTGCAAACAGCTTCTGTCTTAATCAGGTTTTCTCTGCTTTGCTGTTGACTAAAAAGAGCAGGACATGAGCCAAACTGAAGGAGTAGAGGTTTTACAGTTGTTAGCTAGCAAATCTTTCCTTTATGTGTTTTGGTGGACTTAACATTATTATCTGTAAGTTCTCCTAAATAGAATTATTTTTTTCCACAATAAAATGTTCATGTTGGCTTGATGTTGCAAGATTCTCTCTGAGTTTAATCAAGTTTTTTAAAAATATTTAATCACTGAAAGAAGTTCAAAAGTTTGAAAGTGCAATCATTTTCCTACAGACAAAAGTTGATCAGCTTAGACAAACAGTTTACATCCTGAGTAATATTAATTCTTCTGTTCTTATAAGTAACTGATCACCTATATCATATTACTCTTTCTGATGTCTAACTAGCTGAGTCCTTTTAAATTATAAACAAGAAAATGTAAAGTGGTAAGTAGCTAATTCGTCTCTCTGCTTCTAAAATTTAAATTTGCAGAATATTTGTGTTTATAACAATGTTAATTCTGTAGCTGTCTTCTATTAAAAAATGCAAAGAAGCATACAGATTTTTAAGCAGAAGAATAAATGTAAGTATTGTGGACAGTTTTTAGGTCCTACAGCCTTCATTGCCCTCAATCTCTTTCACTGTTTTGTTTTGCTAAATCAACTTAGTTTCCAAATACAATGATTGTCAGCACTCAGGTTACTTTATTTCCATAAGAAAAAAAAGAAAAAGAAATCAGCAGTTTGTGGAACTTTTCCAAATATGCCTAGAGGGCCCTCTTTAAAAGAGTATGAATCTTTGGCAAACAACATGTTGTTGCATTAATTAATGCTACAGACACTTACTCCACAAAATCACAGAGAATAAATGTCCTAGTTATAGCAGTTATATTTTTAACAGATTGGGTCCCTATTTATTTTATGGGCTGATGGAAGTCCCCAGATTTCAACTATTAAAGCCATTTTCCTCTTACATGCTTTACTTATTTTAATAGTCTTAGAATAAATGTACCTGTTTCCTACACAGCTTTTGCGATGCTCTTACGATGACATTGCTACAACTAAGTCTCTTTTCTTCTTCCTCATGGAAAAATATTTCTTTTTCTGAAACCTTACAGGTTTCTCTATATACTGTCCAGTTCCTGTTTTGGAATATGTTTTCTGTCCTCAGTAACGAGTTTATGGATATTAACTCTCCCACATTTATCCCAAGTTGCAGATGAAAAGCCTTTAATCAAAGACACTTGGGAACGTACGTGAAGGTTACTTGGGACACAGTGATAGATGATCCTCCATAGATTCCATAGCTCACCTATTTTACCAATTTTACATTATGATAAGCCTGCCCATTTTAAAAAGCTATTAATAATTTAACTTGCTCCATTACAGACAATATCCCTCTGAGGGATGTGTCAGCTAGGAAAAATGGTACACTTAAGAACTTTCTGAAATAATCAAATTGATCAATTCTTGAGCTAGCTTTTCCTGTGAAGCTAATTCTGAGGTAATTTCTTTTCCCTCATTAAGTCTGCTGTCTGAAAGTCAGAGTTAGCGGACCTACATGAGGAAAGCAGAGTCAGCTGCATTTGCAGATGGAGCCCAAACTCTCCGTAGAATCCAATGGAGTTCACTTTGAGTGAGATGAATGTGTGTGTGTGTGTTTACTTACAGAAAAACAGGGAATCACTTTAATACTTAGGGAGTTCTTTGCATTGATTATCACATTCTTCCAATGCTCCACAGAATGAAGTCTTTCATAATCAGAAGAACACGATAACCAGTGAAATTACCACTGTTATTGATTTTACTTGTTCAGCTACAGAAGGATGCTACTCTGTTTGTGATAAGAAAAGAGAAATTATAGCATTTCTATTGTGAAAAGCCATTACACTAGGCATCAGCTTAGAGTCTGTAGCTAAAGCTTAGCCAGTGCTCCTTAACTATGTCATTAAGCATTTGTAAGTTAAAACTAAACATCTTATAGTCTACTAAGGAGCACAGGCAGATGAAAGAAATTGCAGCAATATGCGCACATGAAAATAGTGAGTCTGCAATTAGAAACATCACCTCTGGAATGATTTCCAAATCTCATCACAAAGGATGTTCTTTTGCGCGAGAAGGAAAGGCACAGACACAGAAATGGAAATCACTGAACAAGTCTGGGCAGTAGAGAAAGATTATCTAGGCATACTTTGAAAGGAAGGAAATTTTCTCAAGGCAGCAGCTGCTATGATGTTGTTCTGCATGGATATATCCAAATCGCATTCTGCCAGTCCCTGGCTGTCAGTGCAACCTTTCAGGAAGGACAGTTGTCTGCCAGTTTTAGGGCACATGTTTAAACTTATTTTAATGTATGTATTTGTAATTCAAAAACAAACAAAAAAACGCCAACCAAAACCAAATAAATAAAAATCCACATTCATTCCTGACCAGGTCTAAGGATGGAAAATAGGTATGATTTAAAGCTATTTTTGGATCTTGCTAGCTTGTCTGAATACGTCATAAATCATGACAGCGCCTTGATTTCTACTGAAGAACTTCTGTTTTACTGACATAACCCTGAATAAGCCATTGGGGAAGTAATAGTCCTTAAACTGACAGCATTTATCCGTGTACTGATTGCTTGAGTGCACAGTCTGTGCTGCAGCTCGTTCACAATGCCCTTGGTGGTCTGCATGTGGAGAAGCAGTAATGTGCTTCCGGAGGCACTCTGTTAGCAACACATTCCTTACTGCAGGACAGAAACATCAAATATTACAACATTTATGCATGCTTTTAAGGAGGTCCGTTTGCTTCTAGATCACTTTTCTCAGGTAAGTGCGTTTCTGTAGGGAAGCATAATCATCCTTCTTTCATCAAAGATGAATCCTCAAACCCCAGAATGTGTACTGGGAGATGGGGGCTGAGATTCCTCACGCACTGCCATGACACCTCAATCTCAAGCTCTCTACAGCACAAGAACAAACAGCACTTATGAGGCCTGTGAAGTAAGATATTCAGATTTGCAAAATGAAACAAGTAACATGAGGTATTTCTGTCACAGATTTTTTGGTCTTGATTTGAATTCAAGCAAGGACTCAGGATAATGTCCTTCAATTTGCAAGCTATTCCTTTGGTTCTTCTTGTTAGCCTAACAAAATGCTGTAGAATGCAACCTGAAAGTTGAAATATCATTCAGTCCATATGCCTAATTTTTATACTGAAGATTTATGTGTGAGGTTAACTATATAATTATCCTGCTAAAGGATATTGCTGGGTTTCTGAATTAAGACTGATGGCATAGATGAATAAGTAAAGGTCATCCTTCAATGCATTAGTTCTTTTGATGATGGTCAATTTAATACACAAATACTTTGTATTTGGCATGAAACCTCTCTCATGAAAATCACATCCTACTGCCTATCTTTATAAATATTAATTCGCCAAATGCATTTACTTCATGTAGCTCCCAACAGCCTCCGTGGCAGAACTGACAAGTTAGTCAGTAAGAATTTAAAAAAAAAAAAAGGCTGAAAAGTTTACTCCAAGGTATCAAAGTGCATTAAAATACATATTTATATATAGATTCCTACTGAGTTGCAGAGGATAAGGATCAAGTTGAAGATGCTGGAAGAGATGAGGATGAAATGGTCAGCAGTATATTCAGATCTTTAAAATCACGTTGTAGGTGGGAGTTCTTCAGAGAAGACTGAAGATGCAAAATAAAGCTGTGTACAAACCAAATGAAACTAAAATCAAAACCAGACCACACACAAACAAACAAAAACACACACACGCAGGCTGTATACATTACCCTTTGTATATGTAGACCTGAAAATGCCTGTGTTGGGAAGGGGCAGAGGTTTGGTTTCCTCTACACACAAATATAATATACCACTATCTGTCCATTGGAGTCCAACATAAACTCAAATTCCAGCCATTCAGATAGTCCAAGTTGCAAACTAACTGGAGTAATTCAAATTAGCAATTTGTATTGAGAAAATCCTGGTATAACTCTAAAGAAGGTAAATTACCATGTATCACAGAGATAGCAATATCTCTGAATTGGCTGCCAGTTCTTGGGTGCTTTGCCTTTTTATACTACAAACATGCAGATTTGATTTCAGTGATTGGGGACCTGCCCACTCTGCTTAGCCACTAAAAAGACCCAGATTCATGAAACTTCTCAGAAGAATCTGTGACTTAGAAGAAAAAGGCTATAAAACATTCATCTTGATTCAGGGAGATCTGTATCACTGTACTAGTCTGTGTTACAAGAAAATCTTTACAGAGCTAGATCATTAATTTTAACGCAAGAGAAAACATATCAGAAAGTGCAGATGCATTTTTCAGAATGGGAACAGGCAAATGTCAGGACAATTTTCAGAGGTCACATATTTCAAGGACCTGGCTACACTTTAAACAATGCTGGGATATGTTGCTGCCTTTGTTAAAACATAATAATGAATTCCTATATGAAGACATCAAAAGGGTTTTAATTTACCCTTTAATTTTTTTTTTTTTTTGGTGCTATACATTTTATTATGTGGCAATACAGAAAGCAATAGCCAAATTTATTTCATGCTGTTTTTCATTTGGTTTCAATAATAAAATGCTTGTCCCGTCCTATTTTGGGTGCTATTTAATATATATATATTTACAGTCTGATAAATTGGCAAGGATTACAACAGAATAAATCTACATTCTAAACATGTATTAATTTGCTTACATAATAACATTGGCTTTGAAATTATATTAATCTGAATAAAATTCAAATTACTTTAATTGGATTAAATTATATGGGATTCTGTTCTTATGAGTTATGGCAGCTCTGTATACAGAATACAGAATATTCTTCTGCAATTTAACCAATCAACTTTGGCTGTTGGATTCACTTTTCATTTCAGTATTACTGTAAAGCAGCTTTTATGTCTCAGCGTCAAAGTGAGGTATACACATTTTAGCTTTTATTCATAATTCTTAGTCCACATTAGCTGTTATTATAGAGATAACTGCCTAGATTTGAAGAGCACTGAATTCTAGTAACTCAAAATATTTTCAGATTTATGGGGCCAAAACAGTGTAGTGACATTACTGAGGGCTAAGTTTGGTAAATAAATTTATATAATTTCATTCAAGCAACAGAAAAGTGGACCAGCCTAGAACACCATGGAGTTGAATACTTTTTTTTTTTTTTTAATTCACCATTACTCCACAGAATGTAAGTTAAAAACTTCATCATTTTATAATATAGATATATTTAAGACAAAACAGAAACAAGGTTAGCTGTCATTAAAAATGGGGAGGAAGGGAATCATTTTGTGCTTACACTAACTAGACTACAAAGAAAAGTTCATTTAAAATCTTTCTTTGGTAGTAGAAAAATGATATTGCAAAGCTGCTTTTATAGTACAGAAATCTTAAGCATTCTGGAGCAACTAACATGTTTTTCTTTATCTATACCAAAGTTAAAGCTGGAAGGCAAATATATTACTTTAAACATTATTTTTACTTTTTTCGCTATCTTTCAGGAAATTATTTCAGTCCTTACTTCTGTTTATTTTGATCACCGTAAAGGGAATTTACACACTCATTGTGCAAATAAAATCACCAAAATCAATCAAACGCTACTCATTTTCATAATATTTTCTAACAGTAATATAGCTAAATAAAAACTGAAATGCTTTCTGAATTGGAATATGCAGCTGTATGATTTATGGCTTGCTCAAATGTGAGGTGATTACAGGGCAGACTATTTTACCGCTTTTTAAATGAAAGATGTAATGATTGAATCCGTGTGTTAAAGTTTTTAGTTCTTTAGAAATTATTTAATTGAAATCTGTGGATATTAAATTGTTTTTTATTATGCACAGTACTTCAAATCTTTACTATTAGGAATGAAGGACTCTTTGAGAATATTAGGGTGCATTTTCATAACTGGCCTCACCATCTCAAGGGGTTATCTGACTTCTTCACCTCCTCCAGCTGCAAGTTCCCTGCTCCTTCTTTAAGCAAGCATTAGTATTCAAGCAGTTTTGCAGTGAATCATTGGACTGAAAATGTAACCTCCAAAAATTAAATGGTTTTGTTTGAGTAGTGAAAAGGACTGAATTTCCCCTGTGGGCCACGTAATATTAGCAATAAATTAAGGCTAATTACGTGGAACCAGGATCAAGAGGAAGGATGGGGCGGTGCCTTTTGATAACAGAGCAGTCTTAGATTGGCTTGTCATTGTCTTCTGAGACAATTTTGACACAGCCTTTGCATGCTGATTGCTTTAGAAATATTGACTTGGGGTTCACATATCTGTGGTGGACACATTATTTAGTCTTCTTTGGACCTGAGTATGTGAAAGCAATTTAGAATTTCTAGACTTTTCAAAAGGCATGAGCCTGAAAAGCCTATATCTTCAGGCATCTAGCCTAATCCAAGGACCATTTAAATCTGCTTTTTTTGAGAAGTCTCATCTACCAAACATGGAGCAGGAAAATCTCAGCTGGAGTTCTCATAAGAGTCTTCACTTTAAAACAGATAATATGAAAAGCCTCTGTTAACTCTGATTTTTTAATAATTCCTTCAAACAAAAAATGTTTATATTTCTATTTTTTATGGAAACATAACTATTGTTTTCCTGCTTTTAGATTACCACACTCCAGAGACACCTGTTGTAACTGGAAACAGCCACTGTTATGTGCTAACCTGAAGTATCTGAGAAGTTTCACACCCAAAAGGAGAAACACCCTCTGCCATCACAGCCCTCAGCCAGAGTGCTGTTCTAAGGTCAGTCATATGTACTAGGAGACGGTGTGTATGGAATAATTTGCTTGTGGTCTGTTTTCCACCTTCTAGGCAACTGTAGTTACACGACAAAATGTAGGACGTGTTTTTAAAAATAGAGGTTATAATGTTATTTGAAGGTCAGTCTGATAGGAATATATATATATTATATATATATATGGAACTTCTTCCCTGCTCTGCTGTTCAGGTACATATAGTTCTAACAAGGTATTTTTTCATCTGCTGGTGAAATACATAATTTAGTTCTTACTAAAATTTCTTTTCTGATATCTTAGCCAAAAGTTTAAGTCTAGAGCCATGGTAGTTTTTCTGAGAGGATCTTTCTCCATGAAGAGCCACAGTGACTGCATTGAGAAGCTGTCACATAGTCATGCTTCTAGTTCTGTATATGACAAATCCAAAAGCTGTCACTGTCAACTAATGTACTATCGCTCAACCTTATCACTTCCTGACATCCTATGGCTCCATCTTTCTAACTTCCTTTTATCTTCTTACTGTCCCCTGGTACCCATCACTACAATAGTATTTACTGCACACCATAAAAAAATTCAGTCAGACTGTCAGGGTTCTGTGGCTAATCTTCCATTTCTTTTTACCTTTCAAATTTAAATGATCCAAATGTAATGTTTTTCAAATCTTCTCTGTCTCAAAATTTAGGGATGTTGAAACCCCATCTTTGGTCCACGAGTCAAAATAATGCCTCCTGCTATATTGCATTCTGTGGAGCTAAGATGAAGTATCAAAAAAAAAGTGAGTTAACATTTGGATTTGCAAAAATAGTATTTAGTTGATTGTAATGTAGATTATATAAGTATAATTTTGCATGCAAAGGGCAATGAGTCAAGTTACAAAAGAAGTTTGAAAAATAATGAGACTTGCCTCAACATATATTATTCATTCTGTAGATATTAATACTTGTCTTCAATAATTCATGGCCTGTGTTCATTTTTGTAGGATTCCAATGTTTTCTGACACCATCTCACTCCCTGGCATGGGAAGGATGAATGGAACAGAAGCTCACATTACTGATTTTCACAGCATTGCAGACCTGAGCTGCTAGCAGGGAAGCCAATGTATGAGAAACTGAGGAGTGTGTGTTTTAGGAAGAAACCATCTGGATCTCTTAGACAGCTCAGTGTGTAATTCTGTTAATACTATAGAGTCTTTTAATGCCACTTTCTGTAATAATTCATCAGAGCTAAGAGATTGTGGTTAGTTATGGGTGTGCTATAGCTATTTTTCTTCAGAGCTGTATCCTTAATGGCATTTTTACACAATATTTTCTTGTCTTTTGCAAGCTAAGCTCTTTTTGCTATGTGCACACAGCCTGTCGGGGCATGGTGCGGGTGGCTGTAATGCAGTGGGTGCTGAAATTGGGTGGGGGGCTTGCAGCACTCCTCAGCCTCCAGCAGCTCCTATGGGCAGGGCTAGCTGTAGTGCTGTGGGCGCTCATCCAGAGGGAAGGGGCAGCCCTGCCATGTGCCCCAAAACCCTGGGAAAGGATGTGTTCAGGGCCCTCCCACATTTCACCAGAAAATTTTGTCCTTTATTGAAAGCTAAATGCTGAGCAGTGGGATTCAGGAATTAATATTTCAGTATCAAGATAATTTTTTTTCTCTTGCCCTCATAAAATATTTCTGTCCCTATGCACCCACTGCACCTTACTGGACCACACCACTCTAGGACAGAGTCTAAATCTCCTGTTTGTAAGTATGAATGCCTGCCATGTGAATACAAAAAAAAATAAAAATTAAAAAAAAAAGTCCAAGCTGCTACATTTAAAAATTCATTATTTTTAAACCATAGGCATCTTTTTTGAGTAGCTGTGAGAGAGGTGCTAAATTTTAAAATTATTATTGTGAAAGATGGATATGGTTAGTTTTACCCATTCATCTTTTGTATTTTCAGTTGCTATGTTGGCTCATTTTACCCCTTTACTTTGGTGCTGTCAGGACTAAGGGAAAACTTCTATTCCAGAAAAGCAGAATTGAAGGGAATTAGGTAACTTGTAGGCTTTGCCAGGTTGGAATGAAGAGCTTTTCAAGGACCATCAGCATATGAATAGGATTACCTTGGATGCACTGGTAGAAGATGAGTGACCAGACATATTTTTAGACTTTGGCAGCCAAGGAGAATGGAACCTCTGAAAACAGCATGACTGCAACCCAGAATGAAAGAAATAACGTGTCAGGAAATTGGGCAAACATTGTGAACATTACAGAGGAGAAGCTGAAATTTTTGGAGAAGGGGACAAGGAGATAGGCAGTATCAAAAATGTTTTTACCTTTTGTTTTTCTTCTGATTTAACAATCCTAAAATAACATTTTCCAAATGAGTAATAAATGGCAGATTGTTTGCAAAAGTCTGTCTAGTGCCACAGTAAATCTGTGTTGTATCAATTTTGAAAGGAGTTACTAAATAGAAGCCTATGTTCATTTGAAGCAAGCTGGAGGTCCTGGTGAGAAACACGTGCTGTGAACTTGGCAACCGGTTCTGAGAAGCAGTGGTTGCCCAAGATCTAAAACTGCAACGGTGCCCCTGCCAGAGGAGAGATTGGCTGATGTCAAAAAGTGCAATCTTCAAAAAGATTTAGCCATCCTTTAAAATCCTATTTCCTTTTACAGTGACTTTTAAACACTACATTGACCTATAACTTGGGACCTAACCTTTGTATACTGGCTAATAGTGCCTGGTATCTGCTGAAATCTGTGCTACAGCCAAAGTCTCTAGGCTTGACTGAATTCTCCCTCAAGAGGCTGGAAATCAGCTTGAAATACCTCTTTGAAATGCAAGGTCACTCTTAGCGTCAAGTTCATGAGACTAGGTAGTTTATAATATCTTGTATATGTAAACAGATGATTGGAGTTTAAAGATTTTATGGCTTAGATGACTTCATTGAATAAATGCCATGAATATTTTAAAATATATTTCACAGTGGATGTATTTTTAAACATTACTAACAAATATTGTCAAACTAACTTTAATGAAAACAAAAGTAAAACCACAGAAAATGAAAAAATTATAAAGGCTTTTAGCCCTCATGAGAACTATTCTTAAAATATTTTAATTAGCTTCTTTTAACCTGCCTATATTTTTACATTCTTAAATAGCATCAAACTCAGGTATATCACCTATAAAGCAATTTATCCCATCACAAATCTGTACCAAAAAGGAACAGTATGACTTCCTCTCTTAAGATGCTGCTCCCTCTGCATTGACTATAAAGGAAGTTTAAATGTCTGTCTTAAATTACACAACATATGAGATGACAAATTGAGGTGATATGAATACCATGATGAATTCAGATTCTTGGGTAAACATTCAGAGGCTGGTTTTTTTATGATCCCAATTTTTATGAAAGTCAACAGGATTTAAATGAAAAATGGTTTTCAGATCTGCCCTTTTTATACTTGAAATCAATATAATCAACCCTTCCCCATTTCTTCTCTGACTTACCAATATAGATGTGAACTTCCTGGATCAGGACTGTTCCTTGTTATCCCTATGAATAACACATAAGAAAACAACACTGATTTAATTTTATTCTCTAGGAGCTGTTTGTAATAGTATTGATGAATAGTGCTAATGATAGAATATATTATGTATTTTTGTGTTGTATTTAATGGCTTATTTCCTGCAGCCACAGTACAGAAGTGCAAAAGCCTGAATAAAGACTTAACACTGATTTTACTGTGGGCTTGTGTAGCATTGAAATGAACAGGTATGTACAAAGCTTGTTCTATAAATTTTCAAAATATGCTAGGGTAAGAGTTCTACTCCACAGAATTTCCTGGGCAATTCATCTTGTAAAATAGCATAAAAAGAACTAATTTTCTGTTATATCTTAGCTGACTTTTCCAAGAAGATCATTAAAATGAGTGTTGGTTAGTGCAGAGGGGACAAAAAGAAATATTTTAGCAATTGCTAAAACATTTTAGGTAGGTTGCTTTATTTACTGGTGCATTTTCAAGCATGTTAAAGGCTAGAAACAGGAGGGAGAAAATGCCTAACATAGCTTTTACCCTTTCTTCTCCCTGAGTCCCAGGAGCATGAAATGAAAGCATTTTTAATGCATTTTATTAAAAAATATATTCTTATTATTTGAAAAATTAAAGGTCTTTTTAATAGTAAAAGCATCTTAAGAACTGAACACTCATGGCCAAAGATCTGAGGGGTCTTGGCAAGGAATTAAGTTATAAATATATGCAAGAAGCTTTACTCTAGAAACACTAACAGCCTTGAGCCAAAACGCACACGATAAATATTGAAACTGTGCTTACTAAAATCTGTAGCTTCTAATAAGGCATTTCATAGACTTGCAGCCAGACTAGGTATAAAGCAGCAAAGTAACATGGCTTGTTTGTGCTACTTTTTGTATCAGTGACTTAGATTTTATATTTCATTGTTCATTAAACATAAGGTACCAGAGGAAGATTTCATAAAAAGAAGTAATAATGATGTATTTGTCATCTGTAGATCAAATCCTTGTAATTGAAAAGGCCTGGGTGTTGCCTGTATCTTCCAAACGTACTTTCATTACAGGGTCAGTAAAAGATGCTATTTCCAATTTCTAAATTCTGTATAACCTAGTTTCAAACATTCTGTTGGGCTGCTGAGGGAAGTATTTAAGAGATGTGTGGATGTGGTGCTAAGGGACATGGCTTAGAGATGGGGCTTGGTAGGTCAGGTTGATAGTTGGTCTTGATGGTCTTGACGGTCTTTTCCAGCCTAAATGATACTATGATTCTATCAATTCAAATTAGAACTCATTAGATTTATAATTTATAATTGCTGCATATTTCATTCTGACAAAGGTCTCTCTATACCATAAAACAAAGTTTTGTGGGACTTTTTTTGGATTACTAGGTGTCCAAAAATCTCAGCCCTGTTTTGTGGGCGCCTGCTTCTTAATGATGTGAGTTGTCTCTTGAGAACTCACATCCTCCGGAAGGTTCCTGACCACTTTGGACTAGGATGATGTCATTAAGAGATCACAGTTGACAAGAGATGAGATGTCGTATTGTGTCTCAGAGCACAGCAACTGAATTTTATTTGGATGAAAATAAACTGGAATATCCACCTTAACTGGAACTGAACTGAAAACTCAGCTAATGTTCACCTATCCCTCATGGCTATTCAGTTCAGGTGATCAGCCTAGATACAGTCTGGAGCAATCCCCCAAATACACATAACAGGCATGAAGTACTCAGCACCAACTGTTTCACTGTACAACTTCACTGCTGTGCTGTGCTGTCAACATATATGCATATGCAACAGATACTAGTAAGGACTAGAATATTGCCCTGTTTTCTAGACTTTCCCTTGTGCATTCCTTGTGAAAAAGCCTCCAGTAGAACAGCTAAAGGATAAACACAGATGTTGCAGTAAGATTTTGCTCTGCTGGGATCCCCTTTGTTTACCACATAACTTGTTTTTCTTTGCAGAGGCTCCACTGATATTATCACAGCTGATAGCACAGTACCTTATCCCTAAGATTCTCCAATTCTGCCCAATCCTGAAATGAATAGTTTGAGAGTTTCTGAGCTTTTTTTTTTTTTCTCAGTAAATGTTATAGGAAATGAAATACTGATATGATTTTGTATCTTACCAAATTCCCACCCTCTTTTCATTTTCAAAGTGATCCCTACATTTAGCTGAGCAGTCTTGCTGAGATAAAATGTGTGTTGTGCAACTCCTTCTCTCTGTGGGACATTATTCTATTGCTTTGATGATAGCCTTCAGAGTTTCTATCACTACTCCGTGTCTCAAAATATATTTGTTGCAGGGGCAGCCTCCCATCTGGTCTGCTCTTGACAGGTAAAGTCAACTTACTGCAGAAGCAAAGGTGTGGGGATGATGAAAAAGGAAAGGAAAGCATAATGTTTAACTGTAATGTTCCTTTCACAAGATGTGAAGTCGTTTGCTGCACAAGCAGCAAAACTGTCTTTGTTCTCTGCACGGATGCCAAGATGTGTCATCTTGGGAAGAAGAAGGTAGTTCATAAAGAAGTCAGTGTTCCGGTAAAGCTGATCAGACACCGTGTTCCTGTGGAAAATAATTTATTTTTATTTTCCGAAAAGCAAAATGTTTCCATCGTTGGGCCTTGCAGGAAAAACAAAAATAGATTTGCCAGAAATGAGATCCTTTCAGTGAAGAAATTAATTTAATCTAAAACCTGTATTTTCCAGTTTTGATAGAGGCTTTTCAACCTGCTGTTGTTTCAACTACTTTTTGAAATGAAGAGGAATTTAAAAACAAAGCACTAATGTTTACTGCAATGATATTTTAAAGATCTATAAATGGCAGCTTATCTCCCTTTTACACAGGAAGTGCTTTATATTTTTACGTATCTGTTAAATGTACCCTGTATTGCTACCTTTTATTAAAAATAACGTCGACTTGTGACACAAACTCCAAGACTGCTTAACATATGTAAATATCCTGGACATACAGGGGTACGTTTATTTATGCTGCAAAATTCATACCCCTAGGTGGAGAAGGTCACCCAGAACTCAGCATCACCTTGGAGTTTCTTGGCTCCCATTAAACGTAATTGACTTGCCTGAAGACTTGTGGGTTACTGGGGAGAGAACCCAGATCGTTGGGATTAATGGGAGAGAACAAAGAAACCATAATCATGGCTTTTAGTCATAACTATTGATAACACTGGACGTCATTGCTACTGTAGTCCTAATGGTTGCAATAAAAATACAAGCTTTTGAGAGTAGTAGGTATTGCAGTTTTTCCTATGGCAGCCAGTATGTCAAAAGTTATTTTACTAGAGATATGTCACAGTAAATATACCTAGAATTGTGCAGTACATAAAATAATAGATAACCTTCCATATGGCATGGCAAGATTTAATTCATTCCATAATTTGAGCTATTATTTTTATAATAAGTATATATGTAAAGTACTATACATAGATACACTCTACAATATCAAGTATATGTTATTAAATATTTATGCAATTCTTCTAAGGATTAAAAGTACATCTTACAAGGCTAAGAACTCCAAAGGCCATGGTTAGGAACTGGTAGCTTCATCTCATTTTAGACTTTGATGGCTTTGTGTGCCTTTGAAATTGCTACGGTCTTCAAAGAAAAAAGAAGGGCTTTAAATATTTTTCCTTCTCTTTCAGCTTGGAGCTATGTTTCGAAATGAACTCAATTTTGAGTAAAGAGAGTGTTCTAAATTTTAAAATGTTAATATAAATACTGCATGACATCTGTGTAAAACAGGTGCCTGCTGTACACAGGACTGTATTTTTCTTTATGTCAGATCTCCTGAATATCAGAAGTTTCAGACTGTTCTGAAACGGGCTTTATAAAAGAGAGTTGGACGACTCAAAATTGCAAAGCATAATGACAATAGACAACTACATCTCAGGAGCTGAACTGAAGCCATTTTTCTCTCATACCCTCTCATTTTTATCTACTTTTATCATTATTATCTGCATAGAGCTACATTTTTTGAAGAAATACTTGTTTTTTAATCTCATTTATTTTGATTTCTTTATTCTAGGCATTTTACATTTCAGAGAGTGTATCAGGCACCCAGATTGGCTGCTCATGTGTTTTCTGAGCCGTGTTTGCTCTCTCTAGATACAAAGTGAATTCCTGTCATAGATTTACTGGGAGGGAGGAAGACTCACAGAGCTTTAGCCTAATTCTTCTACTCTCTTGACTATAGTTTAGCATCTGTCTGACTCTGTGGAGAGCTTGAAAGAGATGGAAAATGTAAAAGAAGCTGTGGCTCTGTGCCACAGCTAGGAAACATGGATTTCTCCCTCACAGAAACTTGTGCTGTGGACTCTGTTCATCATGTGTCTGATGCAAAACTGTATGCCTGTCTCGTGACCTACTGCTGAAGGATAAAGGGAGGACTGAGATCCCCCCACGGAGACATTTAGCACAGGAAACCAGTGAACTCTTACTTTCTTTCACAAACCCTGCTCAGTGTGACTTTTGAAAGTGCTTTGGACACAAATTGAAACTGAGCTAATTTGGATTACCATTACAGCAGTGTCTACTGTTACAGCAGTGTCTATCTAGACAGGAGGCAGCACAGTCTCTGCTTTTCAAAGACAAAGTGCTCCAGCACAGCACTTTCCCCTGAAATTATCCCTGGTAGACCAAAGTTACAAATTTATCTTTCTGCCGGGTCTGTGAAGCTCATACAGTTGCAGAAAACTGTTGTGCTCTCAGTCACTGAAAGGAAAATTATGAGCTAATATCCAGTGTTCATGGCCTACGAGTACTTGCAGATGAAAAAATGCACCTCATACCTATAAAATGGTTGTTTGTTTTACTGTGTTTACAAAACTTTTCTATTACTATCTCCTCCGAGTTTACTGTAACCTGAGATTATTTTTTATATATATATATATATTTTAAATCAGTCTAGCCATGGAAACTTAAATTTAAATCTGATAAGCATAGAATTTTAATGCCCTTCTCAAAGAGTAACTAATCAGATTACCATAAGGATTAAATTACACATTTGTTGTTTCGTAAAAACACATTTGTGAGAACATTCCAGAGACCACTGAAGATTCATTGTCATGCCCACAAATAGCTTGTCAAACTGCAGCTAACCTTATCTTATTAAAAATAAATATGCCTTTGCACCACAGCGAATATAGTATGAAATATTAACTTCATGGTATATCCAGGTGCTTCCTTTAAAATCAATTAAATAATAAACCCAAATAATGTTTTCTGGTTAGGATCTAAATCACCTAGTCCTGAAAGGAATGATGTGAATTTTCAGCCCACACATGTGGACTGAAAATAGCACCGAAACAAATCACAACCTGAATTCTTTGGTCAAAAGTGGCCTCCTGCACTACACTGCTAAACTCTTAGTTTGCTATTGTAAATCTAAACAACCTCCTTTTCATTGCCTCTAGCAGGAATTAGAGACATAGCCTTTCAATGGCTCTTTACTGTTGCAGAGAATTACAAAGGAGGACGAGTCACATTCACTTCAGAAATAATGACAAATCAAGGTTATTTCTGTATTATAGTGATGTGAGAATGCTTTGATATTTTTCTACCACTATAAATCTAAACAACTCTCAATTCTAGTTCTTGAACATGGAAAGGATCGTTCTGTTAACTATGATAACTCCAGCACTGAAACATCAGCTGGATATTTATCCCCTTTCGCCATCAAGGCCTATACTGCAGTCCAGTAAATGTATTTTTGATTAGTTGGAGCAGTAAAATGGGGCTGGAAAAAGGCATAACTCTTTGAGAAGGAAAAGAAACTAAAAATATTGGGTAAGAAGAAGAAGAAATGGGAAGAATCAGAGGAGACATGGGAAAACATAATCAGAAAATCACAGAGGACAGAAAAATAAGGGTAAATGAACTTGCCATTTGACTCCAAGAATTCACTCATCTAATTTATCCCACCTGTGTGTAGGAAGAATCCATGGAATGCCAGTATCCAAATTACCAGGTCTGAATTTCATGACTGTTGGGCAAAACGGAGATCCATAATTTTGCAGGTACCAAAAAATGTATATATTTACTGTGCATTTTTCATTATTATTTTTACTACAGCTAGCCTTCTATTTTGCTATATACAAATACTGAATATTGCATGTCCAGTTTTTAGAAAATACTCAACATTTTTTTTTTTTTACCAACAGAAAATAAGACAACTTGAGTTCTAACTAGTAAGAAAATTACGGGATTGGAAGACAAAATGAGAAGATTAAGGATACTGAGAAAGGGACATTCTTTTAAGATTTTTGGTAATTAGAAAGGAGTTTGATGTGTTTGTGTATTCTTTTTTGCTGTATTCAACACAAATTTAGCATAACTGATTAGTTATCACGTTCACGCATTATCATTAGCAACTCTGGTGACCGAAGAGGGGTGAATTCAAGTAAAAAACATAGACACTTGAAAACATTTTCTTTTTCCTATCTTCCTGTAAAAGTAGCAATTCGCTCTCTCTCTTTCTTTCTCTCTTTTTTTCCATACTACCCCTTAAAAAAAACCAAACAACAAAACAAACAAACAAACAAAAAGGTAGGAAAAGGAAAAAAAATACCTATTTTAAAATAATCAGTGAAGTCAACCTAATGGAAGAGAAAAAGAGCTTTATTGCTAACATAGGAATTTCCCAGTGTGCTTAGTTAAATGCATTTCTAAAAAGAATATTATAAAGCATTTTAGATAATATATATCTTTGCAACATTATCATTTGCCAACCCAGTGTAAGAGCCTCTAAGCTAACTCTGGTAAGTGCCTACTGCATTCTGGTACCCCTCTTCCAGTGCATTTGAGTTAAATATTCCCTCTAGAACAAATTAGAGCACAAAACATGTCAAGCCTTCCTCTAAAAGCCTTGGGAACTTTAACAGAAAGCCTGTTATATTTGTGGGCTGAATTGCTAACAAAGATGCTCTGTGCTTTTTTGTTAACAGAGACTAAACATTCAGAGTAATATTAGGTTCCTTCTTAAAACACAGTAATAAGTAGTTAATCATCATCACTGCGGTCATACAATACTAATTGTGATAAATACACAGAACTAATTTTAATAAATCTGGAATTCTGTAGGAATCCCACAATTTCATTTCATTTGAGTTGATATCCTTTTCAAAACCTTGTAATTTATGGTTGAATCCATAGTAGGATCCTTTTGTGGGTACTTGCACAGCAGAAAGAGATCTTTTTACCAAAACTAGTTCTACAGTACAATATTTACTCACAGCAGTATTGGTACAGCATAATGTTAAACAGCTTTCTCTTTACCGTCAAGGAGTATGAAAGCTTATTCTTTAAAACTAATTGATTAAAATCTGTTGGCAGTTGTAGAAAGTAAAATATGTATGAAATGATTTAGCTATGGTTTGCTCTATTATCATAATTTATAAACAAATACATAAAAATTCATAATATGTTTTAAAAGGCAAATAAATATTTAATATTTGCCTGAGGCTTTCCCAGGAAAACTTGACCAGCAACAGAATTGCTCATTTCTACTTCTAAAAGGAGACAGAGTTGCTTGATTAAATGAAACCTAAATATTGATTTTGTACCTAGAGTGGCCAGCATCCACACTGCCACAGCCTGGGATGGCACCAAGCCCAGTGGAGCTAGTTTAAATCATTTTACCTCATCAACCGCTCCCATTTTCAACTTATGCGTGACCATCAGTATCTGGTTCACCTAGAGAACTGCATTTAGATTTGCCAAATCATGCAGTTGCTGATGTCCAGAACTATAGGATTATTCCATAAATGGTGGGTACTTTCCCAGCTAGGCAACATTAGTGGCTGCTGATCAAACCAGCCTGGAACACAGACTGCTTTATATTGGGAGGTGGGATTCAGCCACTGTTTAATTAATAAATAGTCTTCACTTTGAAGAACTGCAGCAAAATTAGTGGTAACACAGGCACACACACAAACAACTCCTTAGCCTGCTCAAGCTGCAGAGCGGCTGATTTTTTTAAATGTAGATAGCATAGAGAGCAAGGCAAAAGAAATAAAGAACTGAGGCCATCATAGTGCTCCTCAGGTAAAAATAAGCTCCAAGGTCTCTCAGCCTCTCTTGCAGGAAATCATGAAATTATTAATTATTATTACATTTTCTAGGCATCTAAAAGGTAATATTCCTTGAGACCTTGTCCTTCCTCTTCCCATGTTCTGGTAAAATATATCCTTTGCTATGTGTTGGATTTGATACGAGTTAAACCACACATCCTTTGACAGAAATTTACATCATGCAAGACGGGCCAAATAGCAGTGACCACTGAATATAAACAAGCAGATAAACTATGATTTGATTAAGTAAGTGTTGTGAAGCGTGAAATCCAGGGTTCAAGCTGAGGAACTGTGGGACAAGATTTTTCCCCTCAGTCCCAAGCTATGCGTAGCGCTGAGTGCTCAGATCTAATTGCAGTTTACCTTCAGTGGCATTCATGGAAATTGGTACTAAATTGGGATGTTCCTGCCCTCCTCTGACCTGTGCTACATGCCTGACAGAACAATGTCAGCGTGTCCCAGTCAGGTAGGGAAATAGGAGCATCTCTCTGCTTCTGCATTTATTGATGGCACAGTTCAGCATTCAACAAGGTAAGACATGAATGTGAGGAAAAAAGAAATTCCTCCTGTTGCTGCAATGTAAGTGAACGTACCAGATCTCACAAAATCCCAAAGTCTACAGAGGATGGAAGTCCCTGCTGATGTTTCCTAGTCTCTGGTTTAGAAATTGCTTTTGCATTAGCTCGCAGCTACAACTTAGAAACTGGTGTCATTATCATCTAGCAGAAAATCCCGTTTGTCCTCCTACATACCGCTGACATGATCAGTGGCTGAGGAAGCCCACAGAATGGCAATAAGGCAATATTCCTGCCGGGAACCCCCTGACGTGTTGGTTTTGGAGCCCTCCAGTACCACTGCAGCGAGCACGCCGTGCTCTCCCAGTGCTGGGAATGTGGGTCCCTGTGCATCCAAGTGTGCCCCTACCGCCTCCGATTCCTAAGGCTGGACAACAAATAGCTTGCTTAAAGGGCAATGCAGAGTCTGAAGCTGTACTAATGCACTCTCTCATCCCGTTTTGCTATTCCTGGGGCTATTTCAAGTAGAATTGGGATAGAACAAAAGCCTGCTCTGAGTAGCTTCAATATTTGGCTTCCTTGAAACAGAAAATCCAGATGAAATGGACAGTAATTTCAAAAAAATCCAAGGGAAACATGAACAAATGGAACTTTATTGTTACTGAGTACTAAGCCACCAGGCCATATTAAAAGTTTGGGGTGTTTGTTTTGCAACTTCTGTCCAATTCTAGAAGTGGCCATTTTATCCTGTTTTGCACTATTCATGCTATCCTTGTTCTTCTATTTCCCTCTTCCATTTAATTGTCCTGTTTCATTGTTGTTTTGAGTCGAGTCATTTAACATGGTTGATGGCAAGTTTCTACTAAGTTTACAAGCAAAAAAAAAACAAAGAGAAAAATACTACTACCATTTCATTGAAGTCAATACAGAAATTCTTGGCATGACGTATTACTTACGATTAAAGACAGCAGATTTAAATCAGCAGCTTTAAGTCACGGCCTCATATTAAATACAGCACAACAATACTATATATTGTAAATGTTATAGACTTCAATTTATCACAGGTTTGTTATGGGAACATTAATACTTTTACAACCATAATCCCACAACAATATACGCAGTAGAGTACTAAAGCTTCAGTGCTGCAAAGGTTGGTTGGCTTATAAATATTATATATCCATTTCATATATACGTGAGTTTAACTACCCAGTCTTATCGAATTTCACCGAGAGGTTGATTATTAAGTACAATAGTGTGATGACTGAAAATATGTCCCTGCCACAGGCAAGCACAGTTATAAAGGACAGATTTTGAACCAGCCAATGCTCCGCGTTGGGTGGGATGTGTGGGATGCGGTGGCTGCTGGCAGGTTTTGCCTGTGCCCTGCTCCGGGCAGCAGTAATGCATTTATTGCAGTGTAGTTCTGGACCACAAGATGGCTCCAAGCACATACGTTCAAGCCTAATAAATTTTCAGATGATATACTTAACACAGTTTTGGTAAATGGCATCTACTGAAATACGCTGATACTTTAATGTTTAGAAGAACTGTTTAATTAGGCACAATCATGAGCCAATTGTAGGCACTTGTACAGTAACTAAACAGAAACGCTAACAATTTGCTTTTATAAATGTTTAAATATGATATCAAGGGCAATTAAAATGTGCATGAGTACATCATGCTGCCTGAAGTTGATAATTCCTCTGAGCTTTGTTCTCTGAAGTTTCTTTGTCCGTGAGAATACCAGTTTAGGACAGAAATCAGCATCAGTGTGCTTGGCAAAAAAACAAAGCCACTGGTACTGAGAGCTTCCCAGCTGCCATATCCATCTATGCAGACATGTACGGAATAACTAAAACTTTTTTAAAAAGTCTTGATTCTCGTTTCCTCTCTCCAGGACTTGTGACTTTCTCTAATGTTAAATTTATGTTAAATTTATGTTAATGTTAAATTTACTACCAAGCTGTGCAGTAGAGATGTAACTCTCCAAAAATCAGCAGTGGTACTGAGGTTCCTGGTCTCTCCTTGTGAGGCTGTTGTAGGCTTAGAACTAGAACAAAGCCTTCATTGAACAATGTCTTCATTGGCATATACTGATTTCTGAACCCTTGGCACCGTAAGACATTTCTTCTATACTATGCAAAGATTGCTGCTAAGCCCTAGGAATAGGTTTCATTGGTGCAAATTGAATTTTTACGTCTCAAACAAAATTAATTTACCAAAATTAACAGGCTAACTTGTAATAGACAAATGAGGTGTAATAGACAGTATCTCCTGAATTAAACTATTTAAACTATTTTGTGCCAGCAGTGTACTCCAAGAAGTCTGGCCAACTCAGTAAGCTAAAACTCTTCACTGACTCCATAAACTGGGAAAAGACACTGTAAAGGTTCAGTTCCTGGCTGCCACCTGCCTAGATGAGAGCTCTGCCTGTGCTTCAGTCTTGGCTGTCCCGAGTGTCAGTCATCACAAAGCAGTTACATCAGGGTGGCTTTGTGAGCATGCTTAGGGAATACGGATGTGTTGGGTGCAGAACAGGAAAGCTAGATGGGAGCTTTTCCCTGTGGTGACCTAGATAAAAGAAAAATAATAATAATACTAACAGAAATAAAATCAGTATAAGGAAAGACCTACAACACCCTTCGGTTTACATGTTTGAAATAATAAGTAGATTTTTTGACAAAATTGTCAATCTTCACTCAATATCACTTAAAAAATTCTTAAAACATACAAAATTATTTGACGTATAAGGGCTGGGGTGAGAGCCTTGCCTAGTTTCATGGCTCATTCCAAACACCTTACATGGGTTTATAAAGAATCAATGCTCTGTCTTCTCTGCACCAGGAATAATCTATACCACTTAGACATAGCACTAAATTTAAGCTTTATAGTAAGTCCTATCTAATACCTGTTTAAGATATTTCTATATGCTGGAGGCGTAATTCTGAAAGGAAAGACTCTTCCTGAAGGTACACTTCTTGCCAACTTCAACAATTTTGGGGCTATTGTGAGGAAAAATAAAAGAAAGCTTTCTGTTGTCAGATACTCCTCTTTATATACAAGGTAAAACCAGTGATGTAATGGCTTCAGCAGAAAGACATTTATTCAGTAAAAAGCCTCAGTAAACTTATAGACAGTAAGAGAGAGAGTGTTTGGTCTACAGACAGCATGATTGTTTCAGGAATTCTAGACAAATTTCTTTGTACAGTATCTTAAAATTCTAGGTTAGGCTTTCCTTTCTGGGGAATCTTTTAGATCTAAAGGAATCACAATCTCACTGGCGGTAACTGTAAACATACACAAAGTATGTCATAACATTTTCCCCTGTTAAATAACGTGGTCTTGAAGTATTTGTGTAGATCACCAATGTAGTACAAACCTGCCACATAATCTTTCCCTGGTCAACCAACTAAGGCATTCTTTATATACGCTCTTTGCCACAGAAATTAACAAATAATAATAAGATAATAATAAAGGCCAGTTGTTACTGGAGTGAGCTCTAGTAATTAAGAAATGACTTATGCAGATTTAAGAGTTTCCCAGGAGGTACTCATACATATACATAGAGATTTTCTCAGAAATAAGTTCTGTACTTATACGTGTTCAAAATTTCTTGTTCTCTTCATTCCTTGTTTAGGTTAAGTAACAGAAAATGGTGGCTGACAGACAGAGGAGGGCTATGGAATGACAAAATCTGGGAAACATGTTCAGGGGAAAAAGAGGGGGAAAAAAAAGTGACTCTTGTTCACTAATTGATGTGAACTGGTTTCACCAGTACAAATTAATGGAAAAGTTTCACATGGGCAATAAGGTCAGATTTGCCCCTTGTCATTTAATGACAGATTTTAGCATCCTGATCCAATGGTAAGATTCCTGTGAACTTCAGTGGGTTTTCATTGATATGATCCTCCGATCATGAACCTTTTTAAGAATCTTTTAAACAAAAGCAAAGCCCTGTGACCATCAGCCCATGAGAATCTATGGACTTAAGGACCATAACTTTAATGTCCATAACTTTAAAAAAAAAAAAAAAAGCCTGACAGTATTATTTCAAGCTTCTTTTATTTTGTTCTAAGATCCCAGAAAAGTTACAAGCTCTTAGGAGACAGAAATAAATACATCTGCACTTTCAGTTGTTACTATCACTTTGGTTTTGTTGTGTCCTTTTTGCTGCAAGTTTATTATTTTCCACAGATTTTTGGTAGGGTAAAGTTTACCTTCTTTGGTGCAAAATCAGTCTCTTTTAAACTCAGTTTAACAGGAGCTGCAAGGTTTTGCAGTAAGGCAGGTAAGAAGCACTCGCTCATCCTGCTGCACTGACAAAGAGCTGTAAGCTCCAGGAAAGCTGTATGAGCTCTGCAGCTGTTTCTGCCTGTGAACATCTCTTAGTGAATTAAAAGTAGGCTGCAGGTGGCTCTGCCTTTCCCGTAAGTATACAGTTGAGGAAAGGATGCAAGCAGCCTTCTCCTTTCTGCTTCAAACTAGAGTCAGTAGGAATAGGGACTCTAATCCCTGGGAGAGAAGACTGCTGAGAACCCTGGCTAGCCACCTGAAAGGCTGATAGCCACCTCCGTAGGAGAGGGATCAGTTCTCTCTCATTCGCAGTAACAACTAAGAAAATGAATTGCACCAAGTCCACCTGCTGTGCCCATGGTAGGGATGGGGTGATTAACAGGCTGGGTTGTTCCCAGGGTCATTGTAGTTTGCTCTGCAAATTTGCTGCAGCAGTGACTCTGCACTGCTTCTGCTGCAGGGTTGTAGCTTAATGCCACAATGTAGCCCTAGATCTATTCCCTGCCAATTATCCCTGTATCTCATATTTGGTTTATAAGTCAAAACAGGTTTTGTTCGGCAGCCAGCTGTAGGCTTAGTCTGGTTTCAAAAAATCAATCTGAAGTATTTATGCTTCATAAATCACCATCAGCTAACACATACTGGAGAATCAGAACACTGCAAGTAGATAGCTGCAGTAAGACAAATTTTCTTTCATTTCTAATTTATAATCAGTATCATATATTAGCTCTGCTGATATGAGTTGGATGATTCCACACTTATAGAAAGCTATGAGGAAAATCCCCTCTTCTGTAGCAGGAGAGTAATGAAGGTCCTGTAGCAAAACTAAAGGGGCGGGAGGATCCACAGGCTAAGGCAAGTAGAAAAAATATATGTACAGTTGCAGGACAAAAAAGTAGAGGGGAAAAGATGTATGACTGTTTCTCCTTTGACCACTATATGTTTGGTGTATAGATGCACGTTCAGGGTAAACACAGCTCATCCATTTCTGTCACCTGCCTCCTCCACAGCTGGTACAGAGCTGGTAACGGCCGTACAGGCTGCCAACGTATCTGGTAGTCCCTGCAGCCCCTAGTTTACATGGCTGGCTTGATTGACGCAAATCATGAGGCTGTTCCCGTAAGTAAGGACTGTTCACAAAAACAATGATTTTTCTTGTGCATACCTAGCAACAACATACATACGCATTCACCAGTCACTTGGGGCAGAAACTGGAGAAAGTACAAAAAATTGACAATAGGAGACAAACCGATTGAGTGTTCTCAAAGGAAGGGAATGCGTCCATTGGCAACAACATGGAGATTTCACTGTTAGCTTTGTTTCCCGAGACAGATTTGTTTATATACATATATCTCCAGAATGTAAATAGTCAACCAAGCTCTGTCTTGAAAATCAGTGAAATGAGACGCATGTGGGAGGCAGATCTCATTTAAGTAGCACTAATATTTTAAGTGCTCTCTCCAATGCCAGTCACACACCTGTTTTCTGAGCTTCTGTCACTCTCCTAGCATCAAATCTAGCCCTGGGGCAGTTAGCTGTATTGTTTAGATGATGCTAGCATGGAAGCTTCTTTGATAAGTTCTTCCACAAACATGGTCCGTAAGAGTTTTCCTACATGGTAGTTAATTCAGAGTTCAAAGACTCCGTCTGATATATAGTGGCTATAATAAGCAGACAGGTTTAATAAAGCCTCTCTAGCATTAGCTCTCAAACAATAATCACGCAGTAAAGTGAATTGCTTCCCTAATACAGTACTGATGGGTGCTTTGTAACTATGTGCAATATTAATAGCTAGGAAGACTTTCCTGAAGGACGTGCCTTCAAAGGCCACAGGAAAGCAGATAATTAAATACATTCAAATGTGAATTAGTTTGCTGTATTTAGTGGATTAAGCCTGAACTTCCCTTACAATAAAGGTGTTCGGGACTCAATCTGTTCCTGCAGAGAGGAAGTTAAACGAACCCTCTGCAAAAGTAGGCTAAGGCAATAGAAGGACTACGTGGCTCGGAGTTTGCCATTGGGAGGAACGGAGGATGGACTGGAGGACTTGGAGGAATAAATCAAGGCTGTGGTTATTTTGCCACCTCTCTCCCACATCAGAAATCTGCAGTCCCACACAACCAGCTCTTCTGCCTGATTACCGGGCACACCTGGCTGCGTGAGGAGGTGAGGGGGTCAGCTCACCTGCTGGGCAGAACCTGAGCAAGAGGAGCCGAGCGCCTCCCTGGGCTACGTGCATTAACAATAAGTAGGCTTTAAAACAACACCGATGTCTACATGCTCGGAAAGCCCGCTATGTACATACTGCAGAAAACATCCCCACACTGCTAATCCTTCGCACAAAGATTACATAAACGTGCCGAGCTCGGTGCCAGCAGCTAAGAGCCTTTAGGAGCAGTCGCTACGACCTATACCTAGACCTGCTTCCCCCCTTAATTTTTGGGGTCGGTCTTTTCGGGAGCGCAGCCCTTCTCCTGCAACACGCACCGAGACGCCCCAGCTGCGCTGCCCCCAGGGGGCTGTGCCCGAGGGGAGCCCCCCGGGCAGGGGCAGCAGCGGCAGAGCCGCGATACGCGTGTGGGGGGCACCGCAGCGAGCCGGGGCCCCCTCCTCAGCCTGAGGCGGGGCGGGGAAATCCCCAGGATCCCCCCCCCCCCCCCCCCCCCGCTGCCCCCGCCCGGGGACACACGGCGTTAGTCACCGGGACCCTCCCCCGGCTCGGCCCCGTCAGCGGGCGGCGGCGCCGCTCCTCGCTGCCCTCCGTGAGGCGGCCGGGGAGGATGGCGAGAGCCGGGCAGCGCCTGGCGGGGCTCCCTCGGGCCGCGGGGGCGAGCTGAAGCCCCCCCGGTGCCCCCCCCGCCCCGAGCGGGGCTGCCGGAGCCCGCCGGGACCCACCATGAGGGAGCTGGCGATCGAGATCGGCATACGGATCCTGCTCTTCGGGGTCTTCGTGTGAGTAACCCCCCTCCTCGGGCAGCGGGTGCCTCCGGTACTACCTCAACTTTCCGTCCCGGCGGCCGGGCGAGGTGCCGGGGGGCTGCGGGGAGGGAGAAGCCCTCGGCAGCCCCTCAGCCGCCGATGCTGAGCCCCCCAGGGCGACCCCTGCCCTCCCGGGACCCGGGGAGCGGAGCCGCTGCCCCCCGGCTTGGGCTCTCTCCCCGGGGTGCGGGTGGCTGCGGGGTGCACCCCTGCCCTGGGAGTTTGCCGACGACCTGCGGGAGGGCTTTTGAGAAAGACGCTGCTACTTTGTGGGAGAAGTGTGCAAAATAATAATAAAAATCTGCTGCCCTTGTCTTTCGGCCGGCTGTGGTTCTTGCGATAAGGCTGTGGGTGCACCTCAGCAGCTGGCTTGTGGCGGTGGGGAGAGCTGTGGGTGCCCCGGGGCGGGCACCCCTCGCCGGGGAGCCACCGGCTGGGAGCTGGGGAAGGACCAGGACCTCGGGATGGTGGCCGTGAAACGTGGGTTGGAGCTGGGTTTGAAGGCATGTTTGCGCTCTGGTACGTAGGAAGGAAAGTCGTGAAAAGCTGGTTGCTAAAAGACGTGCGCCTACCGCTGCATGAACGCTGCTTTCGCCTTCCTTCGGAGCAAGCAGTTACGCGGTGTTTCACTCCACGCCTCAGGCAGGCTTCTCCCTTCCCTTTCAGGGCTGTACCCGTTTCTTCTTTCCAGCAGTTTGTGTTCTCCGGGCATTTGAACAACAATGATAAGTTTGATTCCTAAGTTTCCTTAACGTTTAAAGATGAGTATCCTAAATCTTTGCGATCTCTCTAAAGCATCACAGAAACCGGATCAGATTCTGCTGCTGTTTGTTTGCCTCCTTAGCAGTGCATTCTGTTGGTCGCAGATGCAGCAATAGCAGGGCAGCTATTAAACCGCGGTACTGACTTACAGCTGGCGATACTGGCGCGCTTTGATCTGATTCCTTTCTGAACCTCTCGTGGTTAATGAATAACTTGCCCAATTTACTGGCAGTGGAGTCTTTTCCTCAGTGCTCATTTCTCTCAAATATTGATGCAAATCAAAAGATTTGCAAGATGTTTAATAAGTGCCATCCTTTTCATTCTAGGATAGGCTTTGATACTTTCAAAAAACTCTAAGGTACATTTGATACCTTTCTATTCAGTTGCATCTTACTTTAAAAGTAGCCCTGTTCCTTTCAACCAAACTCTTATCTGGAGCACATGGGATTGCAGGGTGAGTGAAGACCTCAGGATCTGATGCTACATCAGGACCTTACCTTTTACATGTGTAATTCATCTCTTGCACCATCCAGAGAGAGATCTCCTAATATAGCTTATTACCACATATGTAAATCCTGCTCCACTGTAAGCAATCATTTCTTGCATGTGCTTGTCTTCTGTCCTCATTTCTCCTCTCTGAACGTTTTTGTGATTTTTACTACTCTTTATGCAGTTGTTGTAAAGTTAACTGAGTGCGTGGCCGAAGAAAATGCTTCGGGTAGATAATGCTAAATGGCAAATGCCAAATGGCTAACGACTACACAAGTAATTTTCATGTTTTCACATGGCATAGCTCCTGTCTTCTTGGAATTCTGGGGAATAACTTAGATATTGTAATAAGTCTTTTCAATGATATCTGGAAGTGCCAAACACATTGTTCATGTCAGGGTTGTTGGCATATAGTTTCATGAATAACTGCATTTTATTTGTTGGTAATGATTGCAAGTCTATAAACTCTAGGTAGATGAATGGCTTTTATAGTCAAATAATCTTAACACCAAATGATTATTTTCTTTTGCTGTTGAAGTAGTAGTCAGTATTTTTCTTAGTTTCTCCAAAGAGGCATTTATCTTTTGAAACTTTTTATTTGTTGTTTTCTGTGGTTTTGTAGACAGCCAGAGCATGCATTTTTATGGAGTTTTGAGTTCACTGAAATTTCTCTTCAAGAATGAACAATTACAGACGAAGTTGGAAGCTCTGGGACTGGAACCCAGGCAACAGCAATGTAAGCTGTACTGCAGAAACTATTTCTAGGAATGAAAAGGCTGTACGATTCCTCCCTCCCTTGGAAAGGAACGCCACTGACATCAAGGAGTTGGGGCCAGGTCTGAGACCCTCTTCGTGCTAACTGCGACACAGATGTTTGTCCACCAGGAATTGGACTGAAGGGAATTAGTTCATTCTGAGAAGGTGTTGATGACTTGGGTCACTACCAGCCTTCGCAGTGTTAGAAGTCTGACCTTGAAGAGAGTGGTTCCAGAGTTATATGCCAATCCTTTGAACCATCTGTGCCTCCCAGATGTCTTTTTAGCTTCAACCTACTGATTAATAAAACTCAGAGTAAAATGCTGGCATATTTTCTACCATAAAATACAAAAGGGGAAGGCGCATATTCCATGTTGTAGTTTTGCTTGGTGATAAATGTAATTTCATAAAAATGGAGGTGTGAAAACTTATGTTGATTACTGAAATTGAGTATAGTGCCAATTTGAATGCGTTTTACAGTAACAACAGCCATATTTTCTATACTTAAGACTGGCAACTTTTTTATTTCCCCAGTAGCTATAATTATCAACTTTAGTCATTCCACTTGAAGGCAAAAAAGCCCTTTACTTTTTATTTAAGTTCTCTTCCATCACGAGAATGTACAGCACTACGAGTTATGCACATTTTTGATGGTTGTGTATTGGTTTAGATGAATTCAAGAGACTTTCAAAAAAAATAACAGCAACAACTGACTCAGTTCTAGATGTTGTGTACTTAGCAATTGCTAAGTGTTCACTTGCCAATTAAAGACTGGTTTAAGTATTGAAATTAAGCAGCTCAAGCTTCTGTGCATTTACAGAGATCTGTACTGAAGGGCACTTTATCCCTCAGGATTTACTACTATTGAAGGAGAGATTAGTTAGGGGAGATCTATTTGAAGACCTACAGCTGTCTAAAATTCAGAAGCAGGATTTAAAAAAAGCTGGTTGCCGTCAAAAACATACTTGATGCTCACTTTACTGGGTGGGAAGCTAAATGGGCATTCTTTGAGTACCTTCAGCAAAGTAGCTCTCAAGCTGCAAGTGACAACAATATTTCTATTCTGCCCTACAGCTTTTCCCCGTTCCCCAGGATTAACAAATTCATTTTTTGTTCTCAAGATATTTAGCCTTGCATCTTTTCACTGGGCTGAACTGATGCTAATGTGCATAGATGCTTTTCTTCTTGCTAAGCAAAGAAACTCTCACTATGTGATTTGACTAGTTATTACATTATGCAATATCAAATATTTTTCATTTAAATTTCATCAGTTAAACTAAAACAAAAACATGAAATGTTACGTATTAAACAGTGTGAGTATACAAGTGGATTTGGGAAAGTGAGATTTTTTTGTCATGTAAGGTCTCAGAAGTAGAAATGGTCTATTTGATACAACAACTGTGAACATGTACTGTGTTTGTAGAAAAAATCAAACACTAGTTGAAGAATGATCAAAATAGGATCTTGTTTCTGTTTTCTTCATTTTGTATTTATTCCTATGTCTTGGAGCATTTTATGATGCTGAATTAATGCTAAAACATATTAAACATAATCAGTCTTTCTGCTCCATGTGAATGGTGGCATTTCTCACTTATTGAATGCTTGATGAAAGTAAATTGTTTTGACTGACTTGTTTTTATTCAGTTAAGGCAACTGTAAAAAGATTTGTGTGCCAGCCTGGTGCTTGACACAGGAACAATGTCCTTAAAGGGATGTTCATCTGTCCTAAAAAGAAGAAATACATTGAGTGGTAGCTCTGAGTGAGCCGGTAATTGCCAGTAGGGCTGCCTTTGTTTCTTAGGAAAGTACATATTGTTCAGTTTCAGTTGTCTTCTACAAGAAAAACTTTTCCAGGAGTTTCAAGACCATAGAATTGTCTTAATAGAAAGACAGAAGAATTTATGTGCCTTGTGGTATGTTTAATGCAATGACTTTTAGTGTCAACAGCATATTGCTGATGTTTCTTGAGCTGTCTAATTGATTAAAAAGACAGTCTTTCAAGGATTGCTTCATCAAACCTCAAGCTCTTCAGCGAGTGTGATGTGATTAAAATACAAATGTCATTCAGAGTAATTGGATATCTTCCCTACAGCACAGTCTCATTAATAGTCTCCCTCGGGGACAAATGTTTATGTGCAGGCTGATACACATATACATTACATACATGGGTGTACAGTGTTAACTAACACTGACATCTCTCGTGTGTGCATGCCCTGATCCGACTCTGATTTAAGTAAATGCAAGCTGATCCTGTATGTATTGGTTCTCTTATAAATTTAGAATCTTAAGATTTTAATCAAGTTGATATGCATGAAATGATGTAGGCTGGAAGGCACTTTCAAGTAGCTTTCTTTGTCATGGGTGGTGATCTTCTGGATAGTCTGCATACAGGTTGCCTTCACAAATTATACTATGTATTGTCTTGTTAACACAGACAGAAGATCAATTGGCTGAGGCAATTCCACAATGCTACAGTTCTGCTTTCCTCTTTTACCACAGTTTGCCTTCTCTCTGTCATATCCATTGGGTTTTGGAAGACAGACTGAGCAGGAACTGATGAGCAGTTGGAGAACTGTAGGTAGTAAAAGGAGAATGGTACTGAGAAGAAAACACCAGGCTGAGATGTCAAGATATTTCCTTATGATGACAAAAATTACACAGATCAGTTGGACGTTTCAAGTCTAGGATCTATAGCTGAACATGTCAAAGACAAGTTAATATTTGGTCACATGAGCTTGTTAGGCTCTTTTCTTGACCTTAGTAGCCCATAACTTTGATTTTGTTTGGAACCTGATTTTTGGCTTTTGATCTTAAAAGTCTTGGACTTAATTTCTCTGTACCCTAGTTTCTCATCTACAAAGGGGGAGTAATACCTCTTTTTCCCACTCTTGGTTCATTTAGATGATAAATTCTTTGTTATAATGTACATGGACAGTAGCCAGACCCATTGAATATTGAATTTGCTTGGAGCTTTTTCAGGGTTAGTTTCACAAATAGTAATGTTAATAGGAAGTGAGAACATCAACAGGTTTGATTACTAGCCTGTTTAGAAGCAGTTACTCTATTGCAAACCATACTTTAGATCATGCTAAAATGAGGGAAAGATGTAGCTTAGTAGCCCAGGCTGAACTCTAGCTCACTGAATAGCGTTAAAGCACAGTTAAGGGAGAGGCCTGCCCTAAAAAAGCCCTTGCCTCTCTGGTGCTTAGGATCTGACAGCACATATCAAAGGTTGCACATTGAGCTTCAGAGGTTGCACATTGAGTTCCAGTGGCAAGCAACAGGCTTGTTCCAGTGCTCAGCACTCTGCTCTACCTTTGAAGTGATGGAAGAATTAGAATGCCATGGAGCTTCTGTAACTCACTGAAAGCAGCTGATACACCACGAAGTAACCTGAATTTTTAAATTCTCTGAGCTCTGACTCCTTGAGAGGTTACTGTAAAAACAAAAGGTCATAAATACCTATTATGCCTAGTGTAATACGAAGCACACAACAAAATGACTGCGTGTCTGTCCTAATATCTATGAAATATCACCAGGCTAACAGAGACACTTGGTGTTTGGTGTTCACTGAGCTGAAGCTTCTGTTTACGTTGTTTTCTTCCTACATTGAGACTAGGGTGGCATTTTACTGACATTGATAAAAATTATTCAGGAAAAAGGTGCACTTTTTTTTCTTTCTCTTTTGTGTGTGTGTGTGTGCAGATTTTTGTCTGTGCCAAGGATATACAACAATCTATAAAGCAATCTCAATACTTTTAGATTGTGCAACTAAGTCTATTTCGTTTGTCTTCCCCGAGTTCCAGGATTTAAATGGGATTTAATGGCAAGAATTTTAATTTTCCTATTAATAGGGTAGGATTCACAGTTATGTCCATTGCTAAACTCCCAGCTGAATCCATGCTAAAAAAGGATGCTTTTGTAAATGCTAAAGCATTTGCTCCAGATTTTTGAGGAGAAAATGGTGCCTGTCTCTCTTCATGTTGAATCCTATTTGCTCACTGGCTTTGGCACTTTGCTCTCAGCCTTGATTGAGGACTTTTTATAGCAAGAATGTTACTAAGCCTGACAGAGCTTCTGTAAGGGAAAGTTTTCTTTAAAAAAATGAATTTTATACTTTGATCTAAGCACAGTCAGGCTGTACTTTCTATGAAAGCCTTTGCCATAAGAAATAGAGTTGTGCTGCAAACTTCTTGCTGAGAATGTGCTTGTGCCCAGCACCTGGCACAGTAAATCCAAATCTTTAGTCTCCCGATCTGGTGATGACTTTGAAAAGTGAGTGCTCAGAAGTAGTTAGCAGAATTATTGACACTGAAAGCAGATTAAGGATTGGATTTAGTGTGTAACTTATCTTTTTTTTTTCTCCTGTATTGAGTACTCTGCTGATACTGAACAGGGGATGTTTGAGTGCAGCATCTATATTGGCAAGGAATGACAGACACAGAGAAAGCTAAAGACAATACGTGCATCCTTTTTTATAGTATAAGTTCTGATCAGCTAATGAACATCAGGGATTTATCACCTGATTAAAGAAGGCTTTACATATGATCCAATTGGACTGGTCTCACAGAAGAGACAAAGTTCTTATCAGGTGTGGCACTTGAAATAAGCTTTTCATAATTGTTCATTTTTAAAGGGATTTTCCATTCATGTTTTACCTTTTCCTTGTGAATAGTAAACTTGTGATCATTGGACCACAAGTCATTACTATGCAGGAAACTCTGTGAGTGATCTCTGTGATTTTGCAGAAAACCAGATTAAGAATGTTTCTTAGTTGTAAATCAGATTGGTACAATCCCTGTGTATTGTATTAGTTTATTTCTCTGCATTACAAAACATTTTTGGCTTCTACTATCCAAGTGGATAAATATTTTCTCCATTAAAATTCTGCCGAATTTTTGTTAAAATAATACATCTAAATGTACGTAGCTGAAATGGCAATAATTTTATTTTTATTTTCTTTTTCCAGAGGCCAGAATAACAGGGTTTGCAAATGGAGGTTTCATAGTAAGTGGCTGATTAAGATAAGTCATGCAAGTGAATTTGAGAGAATCAGGGAGGATTGAGAAAGATGGTAGGAGGGTACAGAAAACAACTTTACTGAGATAAGATGGAAATAATTGAGCTGTTCAATCTAGAAATGGCAGTAATCTTCACATGTAAGTGGCTGCCGGAGAGATGTATAAAGAGAGTAAACAGCTCTTTGCCCCCTTTGGGACTATAGAAAGAGGAATGATTTTAACCTGTACCGAGGGAAACTTGGGCAGAGTGTGGGGAAGTACAACCTAATTGTAAGGACATCTAAGTACTGGGAAGGATCGCCTGAGGCTTATGTAGAATCTCCACCACCGGAAATTTTTAAGAGTGAGTTATGCTAAAACATATCGGGAGCGTTTTATCTCGTTGAATCCACATTGCTGGGAGGAGATAGACTTGTAAGCTGACACGGAGTGACTTAGTGGACTGAGGCTTGTACTGTCTGAGTCTGTCCCAGTGTGTGGGAAAAGTTGAAAGACATTACAGCAACATTTCTTTAAGAGAAATTTGGCACATGCTGAGAGGCAGAGAAGGAAATGGTGCTACTAATGTAATGTTACTTGGAGAATACTTTAGCAAAGACTGAGCAGAAGCTGATGATCCCTTATGGCTCGAGGGCATTGCAATGTCAGATACCTTATTCTTAATATTCTGCATTGACGAGACTGTGAGGAAAATGGAATCTTAGATTAGGTGAGAAGTTTCACTCTGCAATTGTGCATTTCAACATTTTACTGTATTTCGAGTGCGATGCTTTACTGCTGTCCTTAGAGTTTGTAACGGAGGTGTAACTGTCAGATTGGAAGTGTTTCAACTTTGAAAGATTCGTGGCACCCTGCCAAGCATTGTGAAACCTTGCAAATTGAAAACAACAGAGGAGAACATCATTTGATATGAAGTGTTATATTTTCATTAGCTGCTAATTTTCCCTAATGGGAGAACAGATCTAATAGCCCGATGGTACTCTCACGGCCAACAGAGAGACTATTAATAATTTCATTCATCTCGTGTCCAAGGTGCTTTACAGGAGTGTAACTCTTGCGATTGGACTTCAGTGATTACCACAAAATGCTGAAAGTGATGCTCATATTCCCCATGAGTGTACAGTTTTTTTAATTGTTATTAAAGCTAGTCTCTGGAACATGTAATTATTCACACAAATGTTTTCGGACTGAGTGATTTTAATATAGTTGGATTTGATTGTGAATGTAGTTAGACAGGTCTTTTTTTTTCCCCCAGAGAAAAATGAAGTCATTGCATAAAGCAACTTGGAAGGAAAAACTGGAACATAATCATTTGTAAATTCATATTAAATTTAGTGAATAACTTGGCCCAGAAATTCTCTCTTTATTAATACTGAGGTGTTTTATTTTAGAATTTGCATTTTTAAAAACATTTTTATTAAGTTTAAAATAACTTTAATAGACCCCCTCAAATTAAATGTTTAATCTCAATTTGGGTTAGAAAGGTATGTTCCTGCTTGACCAAAAATGAATGTTTACATTTGACATAAAGAAACTCTTGACTGAGATTTCTGGATTGGTCCATAGTACTTCTCCCCTCTCTCACTTCCTTACCAGCTCCTGAGCTTTTGATCCAAAAAGCTCTCTGGGGATGTGTTTTGGCTCTTAGCTCCAGCAGTGGATCATTCGTTTGATACTACTTCATCTTCACTTTGGTCTGTACCTCTTGATGTGGTTTATGCTTTTGAGGCATGACATGAAGACAGGTTTCACTTCCATACAGGTCCTCTGTCAAGGTCATGTCCACATATCGTACGTTTAAGGGGAAAAGTGGTGCTTAAGGACTGAGATATAAATCATAAAGGTGCATGTGGTAAACGTGTTCTAGACTAAAAATAAACCTATGGTCCATAGGAGTGTGGTGTACAGGTATGAAAACAGAAGAAACCATCAGATTACTCAGCTTTATCAGATTGCTATGACGTTAGGATAATTGTCCAAGGAACTGTTGGGAGCTGTTTGCCTGAAAACAGCCTGAGATAATAAAATTAATCATTAAAATGCATCAAAAGAAAAATTTTGACCATCTGCAGTGTATTTAGATTCATTATTCAGATACTTGCTTGTGTGGTTTTAGTCTGTAATATGAATTCTGCTCTTCCATTATTTAGAACAGAGTACCGCTGCAAGCTCTGAAGCTTCCAATGGCTGTCAGTGTTTGTACTACTAAAGATTTCCCTTCTCTCTTCTCCTGTCTCCCCAAACACATACATAAACACGACTTTTGTGAAATATTTTACATCATAAGGTATACTTATTAATTGTTACCTCTGTGATCTATTTTTCTTAGTATAAATCATGTTTTTTTCCCAACTAAAATGATAGATAAATGATGTAAGGAGTATCCAGTTGTTTTCACTTTGTTGGTAATTGTGTCACTGTGACTTATTTCTGTTGCAGTACTTCAGCTGTACTGCATTGCCTTAAGTATAGTACATTGATAATAAGGAGCAGCTCATACGTGCATGCCTTGTGCTTGATCTGCTTCATGCTTCAAGTTGCTCCATGTGAGCAGAGATCACAAGAACTGAACTGTTTTTCCACTTCAGAAGCAGCTAAATGCCAAATCAAATGTGTTTTTGTTTTAAATCTGTTTATTATATTTTACATTTTATATATGCTGATCAGGAAGCAAAAGAGGCAAAGCTCACTTTCTGTAGTAGGTGAAAGAAAGTTTAAAAAATATAAAAACAGCCTAAATATGACAATGTGACTAAGTTTTGCAGTGCTTATTTTCCTCTTTCAGTATAACCACTCTTAAAGCTGCAATGCAGCGTGACCAACTATTCCCAGTTTCTTTCCTTCACTTTGTGCATTTCCACATATTTCACCTCTGTAAGGAAGAAATGATGGTGAAAAGGTTGTATCTAAGCCAGTTAAATATATTAACTCCTGGGTACCCAATTTTTTTCCCATTGAATGGAAGTTTTCCAGATTCAGTCACTTCATAGTGGCAATAATGAAGCTCAGCAATATCAAAGGCTAAACACTTGGAATGCAATTAGCACAGGAAAAAGGAGAATGTATAGACTGGAAGTTCCTGGATTCTTTCTTGGCACAAGGACAATTGGCTGGCTTTGTTTATTACTTGGGTTGTTCATACATGTTCAGGTAATCCTTTCCATTTCCTCCTCAGTTTAGTATGGCTGAAATAATGTCACAGGAAGGAAATGGTTTACCCATTTACAGAGATGTTTTAAATGTCAGGTCTTGAGAAAACAGTAGATATATATAATTTAGGGACTAAACAAATTCACATTAGATACTTAAACTCCAGGCTATTCTCTTTTCAGCATTGTGAAAGAATTGCTGGTTCACTATTTCATATTAAGTATTCTAAGAGCATTTACATATCACATATATTATCTCATAAACAGCAGGACTCCCATCATTTATTTCATATTATTTCTTGATTTTGGACCAGCAGACTTGAGCCAAATCCCAGGCACAGATGATGAAGTCTGTGTAAATACAGCTTCAGACACCACATCAGAAAAGGGTCCGGTGGCTTGGTAATCATTCAGAAACACTGTCTGGCACAGACTCTATTATCTTGTCAGGCACGTTGGTTTTGAAGAACACATCTCACATCGTGGTTGGCTTTGCTGACTCAATAAGAGTACAGTTCACCTTGACTGGGGTGCCATGATAGCTGCAAAGGGGAGAGTGAAGAGGATGACCATTCAACTTTGGCGTCGGTAGCACCCAGGTACATATCTGTTAAATCAGTGCTTATATGAGGCAAATCTGTGAAACATGCTATGCCAGTAAGGTTGAAGGAAAATACTGGAAACTCTCCTCCTACAGCACATCTGGGAAATATGACAGCCACAATAATATATAGATTTTAAACTGCATCAGGATTTATTTTAAATCCCTTTTTAATCAAAATGATTTCTCATATCTGAAGGGCTAATGTAGCCATATGTGCTAATTAAATGTAACATTGCAATTGCAAATTTAAAATATGCAGAAGTCTCTTCCATCAGGTGGTACTGACTCATCTGAATCCAAACCTACTCTTGAGAACCAGTCCTCTAATTGCCAGTCACATTTAATAAAAACAAGATGTAAAGTTGTTTTTTATTTTTTTCTTACGTTTCCTTACCCTTTATTTTACTAAGTTAATGTAGAGACAAAGAGATTGGCTGTATGTTTTCCTTGTTATTCCAACAATTCTGCTCTCATATGTTTCATAATTTAGTATTTTTGCTGATTTCCTTTAATTGTGGGCAAGGCTTGCTGATTTTTATTTTTCTTTTTATTTTCGTGTGTGTTTCAAATGGAAAAAAATCTTTCAGATGCCTGACTGGAGAAAAAAATGTTAATTTTTTAGAAATGTTGTTAACATTGTTCTTCATTCAGGATATCCATAAGAATATTAGGACTGCTAATTATTGTTTCACTGGAAGTATAAGTAATAAAGACAATTTCTCAGGGGTAGGAAATGATCACCTGTTGACAAGACCAGGGCCACAAGAAGTTTACTAACCTTAATCACATCTATTCTAATCAATGGCTTAAGCTCATCTGTATATTGTCTTTTGTACCTTATTTTAGCAGTTCCTTATGTTAGGTTACACTAGGTATATCAGCTCTCACTGTCTTTAGTATTTTCAGAGGACAAAGGAAGTCCTGGTTCATGTTTCAGGGAGAATGAGCTCTAGAAATGATAATGTTCATGTACAGACATAAGGACATGCAACAAGGAAAGGACTCAGTGTAAGTTGGGCACAGCTTAGTCTCTGCACGTTGCTCCACCATCACCGAGTTCGTATTCTCAATCATCTTTTCTTTGCACCTGCCCGCACTGCTTTGCCTTTATCTGTCCCAGGATTTAATTCCAGTGACAGCTTCTCCCTACGTAAAAAATGCACCCACAGAATTAAGAGGGGGGAAGGCTGTATATATTCAGATTTGAATATCTAATCTTATCAAGAAGGGGTGGTCTGAAGCCTTTGTTTCTATCTTGTCAAAAATGCAGAAGTTTAAAATGCCATCACCTTGTAGCATTGCCAGAGCTGCATTGGGCACTGAATCAGAACTGAATCAGAAGTTTCTTGCAACATTTTTCTTACTATTTACTTTCTGTCAATACTCTTCTCAATCTGGATGAGTGCTAGCCTACAAACAAAGGGTTACTGCAAATACAGAGAGGCAACAGATCCTCTCGTTTCTGTAGCAATAAAACTCAGAATTATTTTTGTATGACATTGCTGGTGCATATTAACTTCCCTGTACCCTGCAGGGCATTCAAACCCAATAAAGCTCCATATTAGGATTACAGATTGTTAATCAAAAGTGACAGGTGTCTACACTTCATGGCCTTGTATTGAGAAGTATGAATCTTACTTTTTCAGTTGGCTTTAGTGCAGTTACAATATGATGGTTTAAATAACAAGTTCCCATCAAAGATTATGAAGAACCAATAAAAACATTAATTTCTGTTCTCATGTTCATACTCCTGTGCAATCGATAGCTACTGGAATACAACTTCTATCATACTATATAATTTAACTCAACTTTTGATTTCCATGGAAATTTGAAGCTGCTGCTTTCCTGTTTACATGCTTGTCAGACATGGGTGCTGGGCATATGTGAATACCAGTCCAGGTAATGAGCAAAATATAGCACTAGGAGTCGTACTTTAAATGCCAGATATTGACACTTCTGGCTGGGATGGTTTTCCCCACTTTGCATCGGAAAACAGTGGCAGACAAAATCAAATCTGTTGATATCCAGTGTTGTGCCTTATCTATAGGGAAAGCTGCTTTTTCTATCAAAACTAGAGTTTATACTCTTGAAGTCATGTTTTTAAATCATGTCAGCTTCTTCCTTGGTGGAATTGCGGTTCATCATTTACAATCAGGCCTTGGTCATGTGTTTGTACCCTAATATGTAACTTCCTTCTTGATGGTTGAGGAACTGTGGATTTTCCCAAATAACTCTTAAAATTAAATGACTCAAATCTCTTTCCTTCTGCTAACCTCTGGGCTAACACAAAGCTATCTGATCACACTCATGCAAGTATGTAGCATTATTTCAGAAACTGAATTCCAACATTCATGTGGTGAGCCATATGATGGTGATAAACTATGGGTACTGTTTCTTATCTCACTATTCTTACCATTATACCGTCACCTTCAATTCTGCTAATTTTGCACTCCGGCCATGGACCATTTCAAGCTTTTTGTACTTTGTCTGCCTTTGGAGGAGTCCATAAAAGATCCACTGAAAAGTTTTATTTTTTTCTTAATATTATAGGGAAGGTTTTCTTATGGCATGAGAATAAGTTATTCTCCAGTATTTGCAAATAACACGATGTGAATGCTTCTCCAGGTATTAGTGTGTGTCAGGTAAGAGTGGATCAGCTGAAGTCTCAGGTTCAAATGTGAGCAAAGACAATATTTATAAGCAATATTCCGTGCAATGTACCCAGTCAGTGTACTTGCTGGCTTCTTTCTATTTAGCCTGGATCACTTGCTGGAAATCCCTAAACCAAACTCTTCCTTTCTCAGCTGTTGTGCCCTATGCTGCGTTCTACTTCATGGCCTTTCTTTTAAAACTTTGGGGCTGCAAATCAGGTGTGTGAGAATGTCTCGGTGAGCTGTGTTGTGTGTATGCCCCTGTAATTAGGCCAACTTGTACAGAGCCCTCCTGACTTCAGTCTCACTGATGCCACTCACAACTATGCAGCTTTAGTGTCAGGACACCTGGCTGCACGATTTAACGTGGCAGGTACATGATAAAAGCCTTTACTACTGGGTTTGAGACCTGTTTTGGGGAATATTCAAGGAGAGAAATATCCTAGAAAGAAAGCGCATGGTGTAGCTTGAATAGCACAGCCACAGCTAATCTGTTTTGGTGGGAGAGGCACTGATGAGTTTGCTCAGAGGCCTGCAGTCAGGGAACAATGGTCAGAGCCAAACTTTATTTCCAGAAGTGCTCGGTGGTGATTTACAAGAGAGTTTCTTGAACACCTATGGCTTTGCTTCTATCTCTTCGTTACTTGCTCAAATAAGAAACTGCATACAAAACCATTTTAGGATCAGATCTGCTTGTCAACAGATTATACTTAAAAAGAGGAGAATTGGTCACTAGTTATCTGATACAAAAGACTGAGTACCACAATCACAAGTTCCTGTTCATTCTCTTGTGATGCTTTGTTATGCCATAAGGACTTCCCTTTCCTTCCCTCCTTCCCTTTGGGACATCCACTGCCTGCATCTGTGAAGAAAAGAAATCCTTCAGAGGGCAAGGCAAGAGACCAAAAAAAACACCCCCCCCCCCAAAAAAAAACCAAAACAACAACAACAAAAAGACACCTCATACATCCTTTAGATGATTCTCAGAACTGGTAAATGATCCTCTAATCTTCCGGTGTGCTATGGATGCTTCCAACAGAGCAGATACTGAGACCCCCAGGATTGTTTGGAACACAGCCCTTTCATCTTCCATCCTGTTTCACATTGTTAATCTCTGAAAATGGAGTTGTGGGCTGGTGAGTCCTTGTAACTCTGGTAGGAGCTTTTAAAGTGAATGCCACCCATGATTTCACTGCTGTTAGCTTGTGAAAGGTACGCTTAGTACCTTGTGCTAATAAGGCACAACAATACAATCCAAAAGTTGAGCCCATCTATCCTATTCCTGTCCTGTTCTTGGTGCTAGATTTGGAACCTAATTTCCTGCTCTAACTTTCAAAGCTTTCTGTCTTACCAACTTTGCCAGTGCAGTACTGCTTATTGTTCTACCTCTGATCTCAACAGCTTCCAAATGTCATTAGGTTTTGATTACTTGCTGCTGAATGCCAGGGAATGGTGGCTACTGTGGGCAGTGTCTGAGGCATTAAGGTAAGGTGCTAAATAATGCTTCGCCAGTAGTTACAGGAGATAAGACCATGGTGGAAGCAAAGGTCTTAGGCTCTGTGAGGGTATTTATGCGATGTTTAATTCACTACCAGTGAATGGCTTCATAATAAAGCATTACTACATATTTTGCAACTTTATCTTGATGTAATTTTATATGTGATGTGGTGCTTGCGTAGAAATTATCTTAAAGGGCCACATGCTGTTAAATAGAAGTGAAATTTACGTAACCTGGAAGTGTTTGTGCCCTTAGAAAAGAAAGTCATTTTTATTTAGTGTACTGTTTTATGCAGTAAACTGGGATGTCCAAAACAACCTCAGGCACTTGGGCACCCATTCCCCTCTGAGGTTTTTAATATTATTAGGGCTCTGGTTTCCCTTGGGGTGCTTTGAAAGTGACAGCTAAAGGCTCTTGAAGTTAAAGGAAGTCCTTTTATACCCTAAATGTATGCTATAACTGTTAAAAATGTTGGGTAAATATGTAAGCATGCAGAAAATGTAAAGATAAAAGCAAATAGTGTATTTTCATCTACAAATCCAAATTAAGTTTACTAAGTTGCCCACCTGCTACCAAGCTTTCTATGGATGAGTTTCTGTCTTTAGCCATAACAGAAAATGTCTAGAAACCAGCTTGCTTTATCCAAAGACAACATCCATTTCTAATAACGACTAGTCATTTAAACAAGCTTGTGCTAGCTTATGAATAGTAATACAAAGTACTTTCAGATAGGATGAAGGAGCATAAATCACTAAGTGTCAGGAAGCTTAGAAACCAGTATATCCTCAGGATTGTTTAATAGAGTACAAAGGGAATTGCCTTTAAGCTAGAGAAATCTTGTATCCAGTTGCCCACCAATGATGCTTCAAATAAAAAATTGTTCTCATATGAATCTTGGCATAAAAATTTAATTAGCAGATAAGCTCTTTCTGAGGATGAAAAAAAAAAGTGATTTCTTTTGATATAGTCACCTTCCTTTAACTGTTTACTTTTTATTTCTGTATTGCTCACAAAGACATGATCTGCCACTTTCTATACCTACTTTTCTCTCCTTCAGTAGTGATTTTCAAATATTTTTTTACCTAGTGTCAACAATTTTGGGTTGTTGTTTGCATTATGTTTCAGCATAATAATTGAGTACTTTTCTTGGAAGACATTTAGAACACAAGTAAGAGGAAAAAATAGATAATGAAATTTAATAGGTGGTGGTTAACAAATTGCTGTTATTAAATAAGGTAATAATTGTTACTGTCATCGGTATCTTTGTTTAAATTAATCTTTCTTTAGAAGATTGCAAAGATAGTATATAACAACCAGAAAATCAGTCCTCCATGGGAATCAGATACAATTTTTGTTGTTTCTTACAGTTTCATCTCTTTAGAACATGTATTATTTTTCTTTTAGAGGAATTCAATCTTATGACTTTAGTACATACTTTCAGTACCATATCATGATTCCTGTGAGAATGATTAAATTGATTTTTTTGTTTCATTTCTCAGATTTCAACAAATATACTTTAAAATGAGATTTTTTTTTTTCCTTTCTCCTAGTTATATAAGAAAAGGCAATGAAGAAAATACCACAAACCTTTAACTCTCTTAGCATCTGCTCATAATGTCAAATGTCATAATGTCAAAATAATTACGTCTCTGGTCTAATGTGTCACATTTTCCAAAAGTGCACTGGTGCTTGTATATACTGTGATCAACTTGAAGCATAAGTGTGTGTGTATCATTTGTTCTTTGCAGTTTGAAAAAAATCCTTTGAGGCCTAGAAATGTCAAAGAATGTGTCTCTGCTTCAAGGCATTCCTTGGCATATCCATCAGCTCCCATGCTTTGAGATCTGCTCCAGAACAGTCATTAGACCAGCAGATATCTGAAGGAGTATGTCAGAAAAGATGTGACAGCCTGAAAGATGTAGTCATAGGATCATAGAATGGTTTGGGTTGGAAGGGACGTTACAGACCATCTAGTTCCAACCTGCCTGCCATGGGCAGGGATGCCTTCAGCTAGAACAGGTTGCTCAAAGCCCAGTCCAACCTGGCCTTGACCTCTTCTTGGGATGGAGCATCCACAACTTCTCTGGGCAACCTGTTCCATTGTCTCAGCTACCTCATAGTGAAGAATTTCTTTTTTATACCTTTTCAAAATCTACCTCCTTTTAGTTTAAAACCATTACCCCTTGTCCTATTGCTACACACCCTGGTAAAGAATCTCCCTATCTATTTTGTAGGCCCACTTTGAATATTGGAAGGCCACAACAAGGCCTTCTCAATAGAAGGGCTGATCTCAATCCATTTGTCACCCGGTATGTAGTGATGTTTGGGATTTCCCTGGCCCAGGTGCAGAACTTGCACTTGGCCTTGTTGAACTTCATGAGCTTTGCATGGGCACACCTCTCAAGCCTGTCAAGGTCCTTCTAAAGTGTCAGCTGCACTGCAAGCTTGATGTCATCTGCAAGCATGCTGAGAGTGCACTCAATCCCACTGTCAGTGTCACCAAGCAAGATATTAAAAAGCACTGGTCCCAGTACAGAGCCATGAGGGACACCATTTGCTACTGGTCTACACATCTGGACATAAAGTGATTGACCGCAACTCTTTGGATGTGACATCCAGACAACTTCGTATCTACCAAATAGCCGTCTGTCAAGTCCATGTCTCTACAATTTAGAAACAAAGTTGCTTGCGTTGTCTAGAAATCAACTTTTATTTTTCTAGTTGAAGAGAAAAATATAATTTTTTCATATATACAATATTTTATTTCCTGGAAATGGTCTCTTTTGATACATTTCACTCTTTTATGTCCCTCACAAGCCATTGATTTTAAGGAAAAAGGATAAAAGTTTTCATTTTGAAGACTCTGAAACAATGTGCTTTGACATTTCTGAAATTCACCTTGCACTTTCCTAGGAGATCAGAGTCAGACTCTGGGTTTAAGGAAGCTGAATATAACAGTAAATAACCTTCTGGAAATACTAGACTCCTTAAGTTTTCAGAAGAATCTGGTTGTCCATGTAGGTCAGTAATGGAAGCTTAACTATCACTACAAGTAACAACACCGTGTTTGACTTGTTTGCTCCTGTTCTTGTTATTTTCCTTTAGGAAGAAGAGGTCATTTGGGTTCTTTGAGATTGAGAGTGCTCAGGTGGTGTGGGTCAGTAGTAACATGGGCTGGGGATGTGGGAAACTAAATACTGCAGAGAGATCATAGACTACAGGGAGAAAACAAAGAACAGCTGGTCACTCATCAGAGGGGATAGAAAGAAGAATTTCCTGGAGATGCAGGAGAGTGGGTAAAGCTTGTTGCTAGATTTGAGGACTTGTCTTCATAGGGGGGAGTTATGGTTTCAGCTTTACTCTGCTTTACAAGTTGCTTTGGGCTTTTTCTGTTTACAAAGTTAATTGTTGTCATTGTTACTTCTATAAAACCTAGTTTTGGAGGGTTGGAAGCCCTTGGCTTCAGGAAATTTACAGTAAGAAAAGCTTTGGCCTACTACTCCTGTGTGCTCTGACTCCATGGGTTTAGGTAGGACCAATCTGCAGAAAGCTGGTCCCTATATCTTCTTTCAGCAGCTATTCTTTCAGTCCTAGTAAATAGCCCTGAAGTGAGTTTTATAAAGTAAAGTCAAGGCTTTCCAGGAAGTTTGATATGACTTCAAAGCTAAGAAGGCTTAAAGGACAGAGAAGGATTTTATGAAAGACAGACAGTTTGTCGTCTTCAAAAGCTTCTGGAGCCTCCAGTTAGAGTCAAAGATGACAATTCCTGCTCCTAATTTCAGTGCTGGACCAAAGATTCTTGCACAAATTATTTACTTTCTAAGTAGTGATTAAACCTCAAAGTTTTATTTTGATGATCTTCAATTCAAAACAATGAAACCAAAACATTGATTTTTTTTTAATTATTATTATTTTTTAAATAACCAGATGACATAAGAATGAAAGTAAAATGGTCAGTTTTGGTTGAATGAGACCAAATTTCTCATTTATGGTAGAGCTATATTCTTAAATTTGACAGCCAAATCAAATACTGTGAATCTGAAATAAGAACTTCTTATGTATTTCTAAGAGCCCATGCTCTTTTAGGAGGCAGCGTCTTTTGGAGATGTCCTCTAAAATCACCTGTTCTTTCTATCTTTAGAAGGAATTGTCTGGGCTGCTTCTTTCTCCTAGCTTTGTAACCCTCAAATACAACTGTCATACTTCAAAATCTGTATCTTGAAGTTTAAAGACATTTTGTATTTGATAACTGCTATATAATTTCTTCAGTGTAAAACACCTGCTACGTTATTTTTCTAATTCCATGATATTCTTTGCACACTTTCCCCACAAAAATATATTAACATTTTTTTACAAGTGTGTGGAACGTCTATAAAGTTGTCGAATATAAACTTTAAAAAATCATTTTACTAAGTGTATGTTAATGAAGGTCATAGTACTAAAAAGCACTGATGTAGGAAAGCAGTGTATTAAAAAGGTAATCAATGCATGTTACACCACAATTAGTTTGGAGGGAAATTTTAAAACAGTAGGACTTCTTTGTGTGTGTGTGTGTGTGTGTGTTTGTCATCATTTACGTTTTTTTTTAATGTCTTCAATTGTTATTTTTCAGTTTTACAGAATTTTTGGATCCATTCCAGCGGGTTATCCAGCCAGAAGAGATCTGGCTGTATAAAAATCCTTTGGTGCAATCAGACAACATACCTACTCGTCTTATGTTTGTAAGTACTAAAGGTTTGATGGTTATTTGATAGCTGTAAACCAAGGTCACTTCCACTTGTTGAGCAGTAAGAAACCTTTCAGAAGTACAGGATGTTCCTTTAATTCTAATGACAATTGCTTTCCAACCCAGGGATGTACAAGCTGACAAAATGTAGTGAATTGTGAAGAGTTTCTAGAAAGCAATAATACCAGATTAACTGAATTTAGGAACATTGATTTTACAGTTTAAGATTTAAGCTGGTGTTAAGTAGAGGGATGCTTGATTAGGGAAGCTTTTCGAATTAGCTAATTGGGTGACCTTACTAAACCTTGCTATGCTCTTATTGGGTTAAGTGCTTAAATTTTGAAATCCAATTTGTTTTAGGCATATTAGGCACAGAGATATTTGCCTCCAGCTACTGTTTGGATCTTTCTTGTAGACAAAGCCTTTGCTTTAGGTTCTGCCAACAATCCTGAGGTCATTGGGTGTGTATTAAATATATGCCAGAGCTGCTCTGCTGTCCCTGTTCTTCTGGTTCTCCACAGCATGGTACATGTTGACATGCAGGCTGTCTGTCTAACTGTCTGGTTATCAAAATTTGTGGTTTTTATAAAATTCACTAGTAGTAATGATTTAAAATCAAATAATCTACACATATAAAAGTGCAGTAAGATAGACCAGTAAATACATGCTAAGAAATTAGGGGGTATAGTTTGGGCTATTAAAACAAATGGGCCAGTCCGCAAAAGCTTCATCAGATGAAGTGAACATTTTTTTTTCAGGAGTGGGCACGACAGACTAGGTCAAATCCTCATACCCTTGTGTTGAAGCATCTTCACCTATGTTTTCAGTGAAGCCAGGGGTTTACTTTTCAGATAAAGAGCCTGAACTCAGAATAAATGCAAATCAGCTATGTAATTTGTCACCGTTGTAAATCTTCTTTTGTTTTAAGACATTCAGTTAGGGAAATGTGATAATTACATATGGAACAACTTGAGCATGCTTCCTGTTTGTGAGGCAACAACATATTCCAGCCTTCTAAATGAGAGGCTGAAGGCCTAGTTTTAAAATCACCAGCCTATTTGTTTATTTTGCACTAAGAGGAAGCTCTGCTGTGTAGTTTTTCCAGCCTGGGTAACCTTTTAACTTTTTTTTTTCCTGAAATGGAAGACTCCTGTTTAAAACAGCAACGACAACCAAAATGAAACATTAAATCATTGTGCTAAGAAAGGCTGAGCATTACCTTGCCACGTGGTTTGTCTGATCTGCGTTTATAACTGAACAGTTCAAGGACCAATAGTGAAACTTTGGACAGGGGTTTGCTACAGTGATTAAACTATTATTGAAACTGGTTGGAGTGATCATTAGTCCTTTCTCTGGACTCTAGGCGGTGTCCACTGGGAAGCACAGCTCTGGGATGCGAGCATTAACATTTAACATTTCCCTGTTATCCACTTCCCACAGAGCCAGCTCTTTGTCTATTTTATGGCAGCTGGGACTTCCAGGCAGCTCTGAGTCAGTAACTTTTGTATAATTCGTGTGCTTTCTGGCTCATACCATGACATCCCAATAACTCAAGGAACAGCTTCTTAAATTAAGAAACATAGATCACTTCTAAATGGTTTGTTCTTATTTCCTTAACTAAAAAATAAATAAAAAAATCCAACCTTCACACTGATCACAAGTTCTCATTATGTAAAAATCTCATCTTGCTACTAGTGTTATATTCCAATATTCAAATGTATGGCTATGGCTAACCAGAAGGCAATCTCTCAGATTTTATTTATGAACTGCTGTTTTTTTTTTTATATGCTGAGAGCTTTGAATTTAAGAGAAATGTTGTGTGTGAATACTCCAGATACAAGTTAGACAAGTTGACCTCTGCATTGGTAGCAAGCAATCTATTAGGACTGAAAGACCTGAGCCTTGTTTTTTCTCTCTGTCAGTGGATATTCCTTGTTTAAGAAGGTGCAAGGCACTGTTAATTACTCTTGAATGCACGGACGTAAATGGGGATCCCTGCCCCAGAGTATCTTCAGAACAAAATGAAGTACTTCTACAGAAAATTAAGTATCTCACATTCTGATATCAGTGGACGATGAGAACTCCTGTGAAGGATTTTACCCCCCAGTGAAAGCTGCAGTGCAGGGTTGTGTTGGGGTAGTGAGGCTGCTTTCTGTCTTCTCCACTCTCCTGGGATAGAAGGCTAGGAGCTTCTGCCTCATTCACCTCCATCCAGATTCTCCCTGACCCTCTTCTTGCATCAGTTCTGATTTGTTCCAGGACTCTGCTGGGAAAAGGTAAGAGTGCCACCAGCAAAATGGGAAAAAATAGGATGGCCTGCCTCTTGTGTTTCTCTTCCTTCCCATCCTTTGGTGAGACAAGCTTTTTAGCTAGCATGCAAAGTGCTGGCAAGCAGAAGGAAAGAACAGCAGGAGAAAATGCACAGTAAGGCTGAATGGAAAAGTAGGTCTGAGGCTAATGCGGTGGCCAATGTGACAAATGTCGGTGCCAAGTGCTTTGGTATTGTATGTCTCTAGACTGCTGTGCACTGCTCTTTTCTCCTTATTGCATTGCAGTAATCCTAACAGGGAGAGGAAGACATTGGAATCCTCACACAGAGCTCTGCATGACGTGGGATAGGACTGGAGTAAGACTAAATGTAACTGTCAGTCCAGTTTGGCAAGAGTGGTGTGTGAAGGAGCAGTATTTATTGCAGGGCACGTAGGAGATTCCCTGTAGTAAGGGGAAAGCTGGATTTCTTCTGCCGCACCATTTGCAGGAGGGCTCTGAGCAAAAGCACAGTCTAGCTTCACGCCACTGAAAAATACCGTGAGGTTCTGAAGCCATACAGTACTGTAAATCACTGTTGTCCCACGTGAGAATCATGTCACTTGTGGAAGTGGGTTTTCTCAAAATAGATCGAGTGCTTCTCTGTGGGATTTTTGTAACTTTAGCGTGTCTTTGTCTTGCTAGGATGAATAATGAATGAGATAGATAGACTTTTGTCCTTATTTCACCAAAGTGGGGAAATATGTTGGAATATTTCACTGCTGGAAAAGAAAACATTACTGAGATATATCTGAGGAGAGTATTGCTCATTAGACTGCTGCCAAATCTGTTATGGATATGAGCCATACAGAATTATTTTACAAAATATAGGAAAATGAGTCCTTTTAAGCTAGACTTTCTTTATAAGGGTGTTTTGCTGCAGAATGATAATAAAGAAAAAAAGACACCTTCCAACTAATGCTTGTGTGTAAGGAACAGCAACCGATGTACCGCAAACATGAATATTACTTCATCTCTCTCAAAAATCCACGTGCTTGTAAAATATGAGGCAATCTGTAGTTTTACCAGATTTCTGAAGAGTAATTGTGAAGAGTTTCGGGACAAGTTGCCACTTGAATTCTGTTCTTTGACATTTTCTGCTGTTCATGCTTGTTCAAAAGGTTTCTAACTCCATTAAACCACATCTAGCAGCCTGTCAGCCTGGCTATATTTCTACATGTTCTTCAGCAATGGAATGCAGATGTTTTTCTTCTTTTCTTTCCTGGTGGCAATCCTTACTTTTTTGAATGAAACTAATAATTCTAGGTTTGCTTTAACCATTTTTATTTTTCCCTTTGTCCCTGAAAGCAGAAATTAAACTATCGCTGAGTAGGGAGAGAAATGAACATTTCTGAGTAGTAACATAACCTAACTTAAAACTCCCTTCTGTCTCCAGGCTGTATGAAATTCAAGTGGAAATGGTACCTTTCTTGCACAAAACTTGGTGGCTTTCTTTTAAACGTAAAAAAGGGAAAGAGACTCCAGACTGCTCTAATCTGCATGGCTCATGGAGGTAGATAATCTTCTGCAGATGCAGGTGAGGGGAATCTGGTCCAAGATGTACTACCAAAATCATAAATACAGTGCATTTTCATGTTGTTTCATACGCGGCTTGAATCAACATGAAAAGCAGAAAATGAGGATTGGGATTAATCTGTTTTCTAAAAGGAAGAAAGGAGTCACGTATCTTTGATCATAACATGTCTGTTCTGAATCAGTGTCTCTGGTTTTCATTTCAGTGGGGCTGTTTAAGGAGTAAGGCAGTGTTCAGCCTCAATAAAGACAGTGTAATCTTACTCTGAGTCTGGTGCCCCCCAGTGCCACATACAACTTCATTTTTGCCTTCATTAAAAATAGTCATTTTCATTTTTTCTTCAGGAGCTAGAATGCTATTGAAATACCTCTATTTGCTTTTGAACAGATGTGATTGTGAAGAGGTTTGTAGAAAGGAATTCCAGAAAGGAATTCCGGAACTAATTCCAGAAAGGAATTCCGGAACTAATTCCAGAAAAGAATTAGTTACCTTACCCCAGACCTAGCAACAAGCATAAATGGGCTATCTTGCCTACCAGTTACCTTTTGAGTCAGACCTTCAACTGCAGAGGTAAAAGGGATGATGGAAGGGCCATTTAGGAACAAAATCATACTTTCAGTGGGAGGCTACTATTGATAAACTGCCTGTTGTTATGCCTGGGAGAATGGTGTGTTTCTCTGTAGAAAGATGAATACCTGGGATGGGAGGACAGTCTGCAGCGTACCAACACTGCTCTAAGCAGGATGCTTTTGGGATAACTGAAACATTTACAGTGAATCGTCAACCATAGTCCAGTTGCTCTATGCTAATGGAGATGTTGTTCATCAAACATGTGCATTGGTGTGCAGGTTGCTTACAGGAGGAATACTGTTGTACAGTGCTAACAGTAAGAGAATATGGTTGTGCTTAACTGATGAGTTTACTTGACCTATTCAGGTGTTGTTTTTCTGGTTTTGAACAAAATCAAGCAGGTGGCTCCACTTCTAAACTCGTCTGTTAATCATAAAGTTATGGTCTTTTAAAGATCCCTCTAAAGCCACCTCAATGCATTCAAGAATGACAGTTCAAAAGAAAAAAAAAAGTAATATAGCACTCTGTATTGTCAGGAAGTTTGTGCTGGAGTCTGGTACGTTGGATAGGGTCTTTCTGAGAGCACAGGCTGGTTGGGCTGCCTTCTGGAGTAATGCTTAGTGTGAAAAAGTGTACAAGATATCTGTGGATCAGACTATGAATTTAGTGAATTTTGTCTATAAATTTAGAGAATGTATAGGCTGTTGCTTTTTTTCATTTATGAAGCTGACGTTTTAAATGCAGCTCCAGGCAATTACAAATCAATTATATCTCACAATTATATTACAGTTTTAATGTATTCACTGCCCTGTAGTTACAAAGACAAATCATCCCACTTTACTTGAGGTCAGGAGTTTGATAAAGATCATTCAGCCTTCCAGTTCAAATGGAGCTAACTGGAACTAATTATTAATCAGTTGGACTGAAAAGAAATTGATGCTCTAACACATGGTATTTGTTATCTCTTACAGGCAATTTCATTCCTTACACCACTAGCAGTCATTTTCGTGGTGAAAATAATTCGGCGGACAGACAAGACTGAAATTAAAGAGGCTTTCTTAGGTAATGTGTGTTGTATTTCAAGATGGAAAATATGTGGTAGTACTCAGAGATTGATTGCAGTTGTAGTGTAAGCCTTGAAGAAAACCTGTCTCCATTACAGTATGTTTCAGTGCAGCGGTGGTTGCAAGCAATCCTACCAAAGTCTCTGATTTTATGCATGCTTCTAAATGTATAAATTCTGTGCCTTAGTTCTTCAGTCTTGCTAGAAAGGGTCAGAATTTGATCAGTAAAATCAAGACCAGCTGAGAGAGACTGTCCAGATGTACCCTTTTTCTGTCACAGTTAATCTACTGCTTACCTCTTATTTATAGTGCAGCTCTTCTGAATTCAGGGTTTGACAGGAGAGTCCTGTGAGACTCAGCTGCTTAGTTTAGAAAATTATTTCTCTCATTGTTTTCTCTGACCTTCTCCTGGAGCTTACTGTTCCCCATTGCAAAATCTGTGCTCATGGCTCAGCTTTTGCAATCACAAGCTGATGTTTTATCTTAAAATGCCAGTGTAGCTGGATGTGCACTTAATCCTGGACCGTGAACTGCTATGGTTGTGTTATGGATGAGGTCTAATTGCAGTTGGAGGCAGCAGCTACCAGCACTGGGAACCGAAGATGCTTTTGTGACAGTGTATTTGAAACATGCCTAACTCTGGAATTCTGTGTTTTATTGGCTAATTTGCCCTTGAATTTATTGGAGCCTAGATCATAAGGTCAAACTAATACTCAGCCGTACCTTAGCTAGGCTGGATATAAATGGCACTATGTATCTGCCTTTGAATTTTTTTAGACCAGGCTGGGTTCTTGTGGCATGTTCTTTCTCCAGTTGCTCTTGCACAAGCCTGAGGAGATCCTAGTTTCAATTTGTCTGCTGAGTCATTTGTAGTAAGTTCTGACATGTCTCATAGTGATATTTTATTGACAAGTCCATTCAGTAGAGGTAACCCTGATTAATAAAAATGTATGCAGTCACAGTGCTGAGTTTTATTTTCTATTGTTTGAGAAGGAAGCTTTGGATTAGTTTCTTCATCACTTGTTCTTACCTTTTTGTTCTAAACAGGCATCTATTTTTATTGCTGTTCTTGCCTTCTTTATGATTTCCTCTATAATGCCCATGAGTAAATTCTGTTCTCAGGTCCATGTCAGCTTCCCTCCTGTTCTCCCTGATGCCCAAATTTTAAGGAAACCCCAACCTTGATGTTCTGTTCTGCACAGTATCTCTGTTCAATACGTGCCATAAATGTAGAACTGCTTGTGGCTTAATTGTGTTCAAGTATAAAGTACATTAATAGATTTCAGTATGTTAATGTGTCTGGTGGTGTGAAGATTCATTGTTTGATACAGCCTTGCTGTTTTGCACTAAGAACTGTCACATAATGTTCCTAATGAATAATTGAGAAATCCCTCAAAAACTAAATTTCTTTACACATCATAGGTAGAAGAGATCAAAGGTTAAAAGGATGTGAAAATGCTTTGCCCTTCATATAGCCATTAATATAAGGAAGGTGATTCCATGCACCTAGGATAAGGAGTAGTTAGTTTCCTGATGTAGGAAACTTACATCCTTTACTCCTTTCTCTTGCCTCTTTCTTTGTACTGAGTGGATTATGCGTCTTGTGGTGGGCAGTGTGATTTTTTTTTTTCTGAAGTGAAAAAAGTGAGAGCAAATGCAATTCAGCTAACACACTGACATTTGATATTTGGATTGCCACCGTTAATAATACACAACAGTGGAAGAAGCATGGTTCAGTCAGACATGCCATAAACAATCAAGATAAAGCTCAATGAAAAGGGTAAACTTTACTTCATGTCTTGGAAAGCAGATATCTCTACGTTTCCAATTTTTTTTTTTCAAAAAGGAGAATGTAATGCCATGACAATGCTGGTGATCTGCATTTGATTTTTAGGAAACTTTCCTTTCAGTTAAGACGTGATCAACATAAGTAACTGAGAAAATACAGTTGAGAGGAAAAAGCGTGGGCATGAGTGGTCATTGTGAGCATAGGTATAGAAAGTGGAAGACTGTTTTGAACAGTATCACTGTCTCTAAAATTTACTTGTTCCTTTATTTTTACTGGCAGCTATTGTTAAAGTCTGAGAAAAATGTTATTTTTGATTGAGGACATCCTTTTTTTTTTTTTAACTTAAAGAGAAATAGATCCTATAACACACATCTTTATGATCTATAATATCCGCAGGCAAAGATTTTATGGAGACAGGATGAGTGCTGCTGCATCTGGGGCAGCAGTCCAAAGAGAAAATAGCTCATGCAGCTGTCACAATCAAAAATTCTATTACTGTAACTGTTCTGCTGGAAATCAGAGATTTGCCTGAAATCAGTTATTCGTCTGTTGTAACGGGGAGCTACAGTACGGACTGCAGCATCAGGTCAGCTTTATACTAAAAAGAGTGCACACTGGATCCAAGTGACACTGAAAGCTAGGTAGAGATTTCCACAGGCTCTAGATGAGGTTATTTGGAAAGTCCTGATATGTAAGTACAAATAAAGAAGATCAATACAATCATACCTAGCATGACAATTCTTCTTTGTTACTCACGTTTTATTAGGAAACTTGGTTAATTCTGGAAGATAACATAGGAGGAAAATGTCAAGTTTTTTAGTCAAAACATCCACATCCTGTTGAAAGGAAAATTAAAAAAAAGAAAACATCCAGTTCTAATTTTAGTAAAAAGTCAGTTTTTAGCCTTAATGTAGGTTACTTAATTGGGTCACACACACACATGTAAAATACATATAAACATAGGTCTATACAGGAATTCTTGACCCAAAAAGTGTAAGGCTTTCATTGAGTAAATTACAAAACTGCTAAACATAGAACTTGATTCTCTAATAATTACTGCTATTTGATGATTTATGCCTCTGCAAACGACATGGTAGGAAAGTCAGCCTTGCATTAAGGAAATAAAGTTTCTGAAGAGTAAAAGCAGAGCAAAGAACATCGTGTGATTCTTTGGGGTCTATCCTCATTCTGGTTAAGAAAATTAGTTAATAACAGTGAGTTACAAAGCTTGTTCAGTTTTCAGTTCAGTAAAGGTTTCAGTCTGTAAATCAAATGCTGTGATGCTACAATATATATCTTGGTATTTATGTTGTTGTTCATTCTGTTTTGTAGCTGTTTCTTTGGCTCTAGCTCTGAATGGAGTCTGCACAAATACTATTAAATTAATAGTGGGAAGGTAAGTCTTTTCATGTTATAAATGATGGCTATGACTTTTAAAGAAACGAAGACAGAGTTGGCAAATACAATACATCTTAATAAAACGATAACCACTGCTCCAAAGAATATTGAATTAGCAGGGGTCCCTGTAAAACTGGCCTTTCGCTGGTGCAGGTGTTGCATAATTTCATTATGTGACATCCAGCTGTGTTAGGAATGTGTATCCTTGTGTTTTATTTTTTATTGGACTGGTTGGTGGATCCAGAGAAATGAGGAGTTTGAAAGGAAAGGTGTGAGCTGAAATCAGTTCATTACATTGGCAACGCAGAAGAGTCACAGTATGTGGGAGTTCAGATGCCAGTGCCACTAGTCTGATGAAATAGAAATCAATTGAGTTTTAATATAACCTACTGCTTGCATTTTGTATGAAGCATATTACTGAATGTGGTATTTCCAGGTAACATCAAGATCCCTGGCAGAGCAAACCTTGGAGCTAAGCAATAAGTGGACTCCTAGGTAGGACAATTTTTAGAGAAGCATAAATTTGATTGAAGGGACCGGAAAAATATTAGCAAAGAAAACTCTTTGGAAAACAATTTTTAGGTATTTTTGGCTCTTTTTCTTCATAAAAAATTCACCTGAAAAGTATGTAATTAACTTGAATTTGTACACCATTTAATTGAGTCCAATTCTACATTTGTTGTTTAGCTTCACCTGTTTTGTAGCACTGAGGAAGCAGTATTTGTGCTTGTTTGTGATGGACTCTCTGCTACAGTACTGTTGCCCTGATAATAATGGTACTTGGCACTTTTGTTTTAAGAGTGCTTCTGAAATGTAATTAAGAACGTCTGCATCATCTTCTTCAGGCAGACATGAGCTCATTTTGCCTGCACTGCAAGCCAGCTAGTTGCTCTGTCAGCTTGTCTCGGAATGCGGTTGGTTGCCTCGTTTCTTTTCAGGGTTTATTAGCACAGGATCAGTATGAAACCAGCCAAACCTACACGCTACTCTTCAGCTCAGAGCAGGGTCAAAAGAAGTTCAGAGGTTTGTTCAGTGCATTTAGAGAGGCAGCATCAAGGTTGGCAATATAATTTGGTGGCTGTCGTCCTGTTCTCAAGCAGATGTGTCAGCAAGACTTGTGCAACTTTGTGGGGTTGCTACACTATTTTGCTCTGTTGCTGGAAGTACTGTGCAAGATTGCTCTAGGTAGAAGTAGCCTTGCATATTCATTTTCAGAACAGAGCTTCTGTGTCCTCTTTGGGATGAAACACACTATGAGAAGAGGCAGGCTACAACTCCCACTTGAATGCACTGGAAGCCTACCTTATAGATCCTGCCTGAAAAAAAAAATTGTCTTGATTAGATTATTCCAGGAAAATGAAGCATTTCTGGTTTTGTGTTAAAGCAGGAAGAAATAAATGTACTCTGTATGTAGTAGGCAGTAAATGTAATAATCACTTTGAGGTTTATTTGTTACTACAGCATTTTATATTTTTAATGTCCATGGTGTTTTTTGTAGACCGCGTCCCGATTTCTTTTACCGCTGCTTTCCAGATGGAGTAATGAACTCTGAAATGCACTGCACAGGTGATCCAGATCTGGTGTCTGAAGGCAGGAAAAGCTTTCCAAGTATCCACTCTTCCTGTAAGTTCGTTTACATGGAGTACTACTTTAAAATAAATAAATAAAATGTACTATGTTTTGGAATTACTCTTCTTTTGTTAGATGGTGAACCTGATTTTTGCTGCAGGGTCACTTCTGTCTTTGGTTAACTCTGCCAGAAATTTACTTCTGGAAATAAAATTGTGAGCCTGTTGACCCTTCTTTATCTCAAGAACCACGTGACTCTGCTGAGAGCCATAGCATACCGAGAGCATCAGTACAGTGAAGTACTATTCAAGGTTAAAGAAAACAGTGTGATTCTGAAGGGCTACCTGCAAACCTCTTTGTGCAATTATTGTTTATATAGTAAATATTTATTTTGTTATATTCCACTGAAATATGAAATGTGGCAGGGCATGTTGGACCGACAGTTTTGAAGAGGTGTAGTTGATGCCTTTCAAGTACTAGATCTATTAAACCAAAGTTCAAGTCACAAAGACAGCTCAGCTACTTTTATCTTCAAAATTTCATTCATTCAAAAAAAAAAAAATCCATTACTAAAGTGCTTTTCTTCATAGGAGGTTGTATGATTGGATGTGAAAGGAAGGAACGGACAGAGATCATGGTGCATCATTTTGGTGCTATTTGTCATAATGAATTGCATACAAAGACGGATTCAAGAAGTCCCTATAGCTCTAGAAGCTATAATAATATGCCAGTAGAATAATGATTCTTTCATTCCCTGTTTTCTTACTCCCTTGACGATATCTTTCTCTACAGACAACAGTGGATGAGATGCTTGTCTGTGTGGGCGTTTATTTTATCCTGAGGGGTACTTATATGTCCGTGTTCAGCTGTCTACTGCCACTGGGCTACTTTGCCATGGTGCAGGCAGGAGTGAATGGTGGCAGCTCTGTTCCCAGCACAAGTAAGCAGAAGAGAGTGAGTAGAAAGTCCTGATTTTTATGTCAACGTGACAATACTGAAGTAGCAAGAAATGAGAGAAGAAGAGTTTGGGGCATTGTTTTTGCAGTCCTTTGTTACTCCATTTGGCTGTGGGATGGTCCATAACCTAGGTCTGATGGTTTGTTTGATCAGCTGCTCCTAGCTAGTGCTGTATCTTGACAGATGTTTAGGTGATTTTTGAAAACTTGTATGCCTGATATATTTAGTTATATTAACTCAGATGTTTACAAAGGTTCCTTTCTCTGTCTTGAGGAGCTTACTTCTAGGGTGTTTTATGTCAGGAGGTCCAATAAAACTTCTTGTGATGTGTAAAATAATTAGATTACTGTGTTTCTGTTTTTTGGCTGATATAGTTTGTTGTCTTGTGCTGTTCTGTTTCAGAAAAGTGCCAATTGAGTACCAGTAAGTCCTACCTCTGGAATTTGTTTTCCTGATCTTTCAAAGTAATAACTTCCCGTTGTCTAATTGCACAGTTATGCATTGGAAATGAGTTGGGTAATGAGATGAATGAAATTCTGGGCTGCTCTTGTTCTCTGTTCCTTATTCAAGTCCCAGAACAGATAAAGGTGTAGTAAATGTTTGTCGCTATCTTATAACCTTTGTAGCCCTAAACAGTAAACCAACTGAGCTGTGTCAACTTCTTTTTTATGGGCTTTGATCCACATTAGAGGGACACTAACAGGTTATATCCTATGCCATTTAGAACAAATGGCATTTATTGCTATTTTCAGACTGTCTTCAGATGCTGATTGTCACACTTAATTGCAATCCCCTTGGCTAAGTATTTCTTCTCTGTATAACAACAAAGGCTTAAAGTAAGTACAAGTATAGACTGATGTACTGAGAATTTACAGGTTAGCCCACAACAGACATCAAGTGTTAGAGTTGCTTGCTTTACAGAAATGCAACAGTTTACTCTCTGGAGCTGCAAAGTGTAAGCTGGGGAGGACACCTGATGTGCTTTTGTTTTTGCTAAGACTGCAAACACTGTGTATGTAGCATGCTCTGGTTCACTCTGGCCCACATCCCAGTTCTCTTACCAAGACTGCTTGTCACACAGCAAAGTGCATTGTCCCTGTGCCAGTAAAGCAGCTCACAGAATGCGTACTGAGGTGTTATTTTTAACTGCCATTGGTTTTATAAGCACTGAGTTATGTTACTGCAGCTCACACAAAATTCAATAGGAGCAGTGGGTTTAGATCAAAATTATGAGAATAGCTTTCTCCTTCACTGACTAATACAATATTAGCATGTGGCTGAGTTGACTATATTTCCTAGTACAAAGCCTTTTATTACAGTGTGATGAGAATGAAGAGATTATGTATATGGTGGTTTTTATCTGTTGGTAAGTGTATGCTTGAGTGAGGAAATTCTGCAGTTGCTTGAAGTACTTAACTGTTTGAAGCCTGACGTTACAATATCCAAGTCCCTGACAAGACCATGTGTTTTGAAGCCTTAAAATCCACACATATTTTAGTCTTACTATAGAGAATTAAACAATTGTAAGTTTATATTCTTACAATGCCACCCACTGCTTCTTCTGTGTAGTAGAATTATTTAGATAACCAGGTTTTTCAATAATATTAAGAATAATTTATACTTGTGATAATTTATTTTCTTCCTGTTAATTCATCCCCCACTAGACTGAAGAGTAGAAAACATTATTATGGGAAACACGGCATTATACTGCCTTTCTGGATGTATGAAGCAATGAGGATGTTCAGGATATAACAACTTATGCTTAGAAATTTTGCTATAGTTCTACATTTTCAGTCTTTTGCTTTGTATAATGTGTAAACTATACCTACTTTGCTACCAACTCCCTGTGAAAAACTATCTCCATTTTAAAAATCATTCCTCTCTGCCTTCTTAACGTACTTTTAATTGTAAGCTTTCCTTCCATAAACTCAGTCCAAGATTTTTTAAGAAATCTGCAGAAATTTAAGTGGGGTGGATGAGAGTTGACATAAACTCCAGCACCTCTCTTGGAATTACTAAACTACAGTGGGCTACTTGTAACTGTATTTTCTACTTCACTTGAACACGTGAAGAAAATATATCATGAGTGAAAGCTTCCAAGCAGCTTGTAAAGAGAGATTAGAGGCTTCAGTCGAGCGCCATTTTCATCTTCAAACTCGTTTTTCTTACAGCATTCCTTGGACAGGCTGTCAATCAAAAGCTTTGTTATAGCAGGATCTAAAACCTCATCCATGCAAAATGAGGCGTTTAACAAGAAAATCTGTTGTGCTGTGACTGTTGTACTACAAGAAGGTGGTACAGGCTTGTTTAACAACAGTGACGGTGCTGGCACCCCCAGATGGCCTGACCTGATCTTGTGTACGCAATAAAAATGTGGTGAACTACCTGTCTTCCACTGAGAGTGAACTTCTGCCCTGAAGGAGAGTTCATTCTTCTTATTAGAGCATAGATGATTTTTTGGGGGAGCTTAAATTCACATCTCCATCTCCCTGTGCCAAGCAGTGTGTAACACAAATAAGAAAATGTGTGGAACACAAACTGTTTGGTAAAGTGAAAGGGAGACTTCCAGACATATGTGAACTATATAGGTGCCTGAAAAAATCAAGGCATTTTGTATCAAGTAGGAAAAAAGAGGTTGACCAACACGAAGACTTGTTCTTGTTACTGCCTTCTCTGACCAAGAAGAACTCTACCTGTGGTAGCTGCTGAAAACGTACTTTGAGTTGGCTTACCTCATTCAAGGCTGCTGTCTGCTCGCTCTGTCCTTTTCAGGAAAGACTACTGAAGTTAGGCAAATCCTTCTCTTGATAACTTCTTACAACTGCAACTTTAGCTTAGAATCCGCACAAGCACAACCGCAGCATTCAAGGACTCCATTGATATTTACCCAGCATGCATGCTGTATGGGATCAAAGAAGTCCCTAGACCTTTTGGATTTTTTTGAACACATTTTGCCTCTTTTCCAGTTGAACTGCCAGTATGTTTGTTGGAAGTGATGTTTGGGGGTAAGCAGCAAAAATTCCTGCCTGGGGCCAGTAGCTCAGAGGCCTTCAGGTCTCAGGTTTATACATGGCTATTCCAACCAAAATGCGTCCAAAATATATGTGTATTTTTCCATACTTAGTACTTCCACGGCTCTATAATTCATTGGCTATTTAAAGCTGCTACCTCTGAAGATACTGTTCAGCTTCTGTAAAACCAGACTTCATTGAAATAATAATGTTGATGAAGATCATAAGCACAGCATTTTTTCCTCCTGCCTGTATCCTTCCCATGTGTCATCCCTACAGTTAACTTGCACAGGGCCGTCAAGTATCATGTCTTAGAGGTACTTCGTGTTATCCTAACCTCCCAATGTAAGTGGAATAAGCTTGTAAGTAACTCTTTAGAGTTTGTTCTGGATGTACTTTGCCAGCCTGTCGTCCAAATAATAAGCAAGTCTATCTGAAACAGGGTCCAGAGAATAGTGGAAGTTCCTGAGCATCTGAAGGCCAGTTACACCATCTAAATGTGCTCACTGTAGTAAGAAGTGGACGAAGTCTGCCATCCCTGTGACGAGCTTCTGAAGACAATATTTCTTGTGTTTGGTGTTGCATGACAGGAACTGCCCTGCACTGTATAAGCTTTAGCATAGGTTTTCCTCACTTCAACCTTCTGATGTGCAGCAGGTGTGAGAAAGTATCACTGCCTCGGGTCACTCTCACAGTGCTGGAAAGGACATAATGCAGCTGCTGGTGGACTGACGCAAGACCCTTCACCATTTTTCTCTCCTTGAAGATTCAAATAGTAGCATAAGGAAACAGATAAAACAAACAAACAAACAAAAAAAACAAACAGCAAAATGGATGACTGTGAAAAAAGTATGGTTTGTGAAACAAAGAGAACAAATTATGCTGAAATCAATATAAACTTTTTATTGCCTTGAATTAGTAATAAGTATAATGATCACCCAGCATACCAACTGGTGAAAAATGCAATGTATGGGTAGGGAAAATGTAATTGAACATAATACATGAAAATCAATTTATTAGAGGAAAAATAATGTAAAGGAATACAGGACTGTTAATTGGATAAGCCACGTGTAACTGGTAGCTGGAAAGAACAGAGTTTGTAGGCATACAGCGTGCTCATGGGATGGATAGAAATCTTTTTGTTTTCTTTGATTTTTTTTTGATTTTTTGACTGATATCATGACGTCATTTTGATGTTTGTCTCAGCCTGATGATATCTTTCACCCCCAAAATATGAACCTAGAGTCCTGAAGTATTATTTATTTGAAAATCAATATCTAACTCTTAGTATTTGTTGTTGAAAAGTTACCACTGTGTAGAAGCCTCTTGTGACGTTTAATTATTGTTCTGTGTGTGAGAATGCAGAAAAAATGCATGGGAAATAAAGCCTTATAATACCAGGCTTAGATGCGGCAGAGCAATTCCAGGTAGACCAGACATTCATTGATTAAAAAAGGGGGATAAAATCAGAAAGTTTCTTTTCAATATCAGTACTTCATTACTTTAAGTTGCATTTACCAGTTCAAGAAAGATTTCACAATGCCTCATTCTTCAGATATTCTACAAACTGAATATTTGATTGGTATTTATGTGGACGGAGAGGCCTGAGTTTATTTTGGTGAAAAAAAATTTGGAACAGAAAGATAACAACTTTGGGGAATACTTTCACTATTTTTTTATATGTATGATTTCTTCATAACAACTCTCTAGATGTGATAAGCAAATCCTAAATTAGTCCATTTTATTATTTTTATGGTTACCATGAGATCCTGCAGGAGAAAGTCAATTTTCTAATCCTGGTTTTAATCTTATGCCATTGCTGTTATCAGAAAAAATCTTTTCCTTCAGCATGATCAGCCTACAAAGCATCAGAGTCTTCCCTACATCAGAAAGACTGTCCGATCCTGCTGCTTGTGAGCAGAAGACAATATGTCAAGTATGAGTTTATTTAAGATGACAGAAATCCTGAGCACGTTTTCCATACGAGAGTTCACATTTCTCAAAAGCGCATAGGGTTCGCAATGGCAACTTACGTTTGTTACAGAAGAAGGAGGGAGAAGGATGCCCTGGGAACTCCTAAAGAGTCTGGGAGAGGCACGCACAGTGACAACGCCAGATGTAGCTGTTCTCTCTATATTAGTGTCATACGCTTCAACTTTAAGAGATGCTGACAAGTCCAGATTTCTGTCACACACCATTCAAAAGCCAGTTATTTTCCTAAGCATAGGGAAATGTTTTAAAATATACGAAGTGATTATTCGGGCCCATATCAATGCATAGGATATTAAGCCTTTTAATTAATTAATTAAGCCTCTTTCTGGGAGTCATGGATATAAAGAATTTGACCAGGAAGCCAGGTACCCTGAAATCTTATGGAACTCAGTCTGGAAGCACACTTTCTTTCAGATAGATTCAGAGACAGTGAGAAGGAGAAGCCTGCTTGTATTATTTGTAGTACATCAGTTTGTTCCTATATGTAGATGATTGATGACAAAAAAAAAAAAAAGACAGAAAACAACAACAAAAAACTGTTGTTATTCAAACATCTTACATGGTAGGATTTTCCTATAGCTTAAAATTAGGTTGATTGCTATATGATTTGCGAGTTCACTGTAGGATAAATACCCCTCTCTGATCTAATCTTGAGCCACCTAATTGGATATTTCTTTTCTGAGCTTGGTGCCTCATTTCAAATTGCTCTGAATTCATCATGTCAGTATGATTTTCTGCTATTAAGCTGCAGCTGAATATTGCAGTTTATCATGCACTTCAGTAATTTGCTGCATAGTGTGTGGGTTTTTTGTTTGTTTTTGCTGTTATGGTTACTTTCTTTTCTGTACTTATATTTCTCACGAAGTATGCTAATAAGAAGTCCAGGAAATACTCTTTGGGCTACTGCACTGGGAAACTCTGCAGGTATCACAAACATTGGAAAACATCTGACCACTTCTGAAAGAATTATGTGGTAGTGCTAAACAGGAGGGTGATGATGAGGGAGGGATGTAGAGTGTGCTGGAATGGGAACTAAGCTACAGATTCCCTTAGTTCTTATAATTATGTGTGGGAACTGCTGAAAAGAGAGATGGTTGCCAGTTAATACAAGCATCAACATGATGCTTTAGGGGCTGCCAGAGTATCTTTGATATTATTTTTAAAGCCTGTTTATAGGTTTCTTCGTAGTTGCTTGATAGTTTCTTGGCAGTGAAGTAGAGCGATCATCAGCGCATGTTGTATATGCAGCAAGTTGCCAATGTGAAGGTAAGCTTAAATGTGGGGTTCTCATCAGATAGTACGGAACTTGTGGAATATGCTATGAAGAAAAATTTTTTGAAGACAAATAGGTACCGTGTTAAACAGATGCTATCACTATATATGCTCTAGTCTGCTGAAAATCCCATGAGGCTCTCTATAAATGCAAAGCAATGAATTGAATTTTAGGATGTGTTTAAAATGTATCAACTTCAGAAGCGGAGCAAATGAACTAAAGCACATTTCCATTCCTTGGGTCTGAAATCTTTGAAAGGCTGGCGGGAGTATCCCATGGAGTTCTACATTTGCCCATTTATTTTAGCAAAAGCATGTGGTCACTTACGAATAGTTTAACTAGTGCTGTCAAAAAATAATTTCATAGAAGATCCCATGAAGAGCCTTAAGAAAAAGCTAAAGTTTTTCAATGAACTGGTAGAGCTCTTGGACCAAATCAGAATACAGTGTAAGAATGCATGCTTATCTAGTTTACTGGATATTTTTAGGCTATTTGTACAATGACTCATAAATGATTAAAAAAATATATTTTCCAAGACTGAAAGTAGATTTCTGCAGGTGGAGGAGGAGTTAAATGTACTTTGTGTGTATGATGAAGGAAAATAGTAGGCACCTTAGGAAATTGAGAAATGTAAGTTGAGAGTTACTGAAAAAGATAGGAAAAATATCTATCAAAGAAAGCATGTTTTAAAAGCACAAATGCGTAGAAATCCGTGTCTTGTTCTACTGTTTGTTCCATTTGCTGCCTGCAATTAATTTCCCTAGGCTTTCAGCTGCAAAGATTTTGGTTTAAAATTGTGAATCCAGATCATGTTCCTAAATTGGTGATACTAAGTTTTTGATACAGAGCTCTGAATCAGAGAGAGAAAGACCTGACACGTGGCATTTTAACTGAGTCTTTGACCCAGAATTCACAGAATTCATCTGTATAAATGAAGATAGGGCACCACCAACAAGCAGAAATGGGCTGCAGAAGTATCATGTGTTTTTGTTTATGTTAATATAGTCAGATGGATGAGTCTTGACCTTTTTTCAAAAACTGGGTCAACTTCCTGATTAGATCTGACCTTAAATGGTTGCTCATGTTCCTATGTTACCTTCCAGAGCAGTAAGTGAGCAAGCAGAGTTAAAGTAGACACCACTGAGCTGGCAGTCAGAAATATCACTGTTCTGCATTCAGCCACACATCAGTCCTATGTTAGTGCACCTGCTTATGACTGTTGTGATCTGTGGTGGTGGAGAAGGTTGAGGGGAGCATGGCATAGTGATCTCAGTGTGGAGTTACCGTCATAACCTGACTTCTCTTTCACATGTGTTGACTGTTTATTGGGTAGTCGTAAGAAAATATTTTTCTGGGAGTGCTAAACTGCTACAGGAACATCCAGAGCCATGTCCTGGTTGTGTCCAGAGATCTATTTCATGGCTCAGCTCAACAAATAATAGATCAATCTGGTGTTAATCCAGATTTTCAATAGTAGCAAAACCCATAGTGTTATTTTCTGATCTGCTTGCTCTCTTTAGGCTCTTACTCTGCTCAAAAACATTTGCAAGCAGATTGCAGTTCTCAGAGTTTGACTCAGCTTTATTAAGAGACTATTTCTGAATGTGTTGTTTCTGAGTTGGTCAGAAGCAGTTAAGCTGTATTCTTCAGCTAAGAGATTGCTCTCATAGATTTGGGGAAGCTGTGTGAAACTGGTTTTGATTCCTTTGTGCTGAACAAAAAAGAGAATGGCTTGGTAAGAAGGTATTTTAAACTCCTCGGAGCCAGTACTTTTTTTTTTTTCCTCCTTCTTCGTATCAGTAGTTAGTTGAAGATCAAACCCACGATTATCATGAATGCCATATATGCAGCTTGAAATGGATGTTTCTGAATAATTGATGTGACTGAATAATGACTTCCCAGCCTGGTTTGTACTGACTGATAGCTTGATTCACAGAATCATTAGATTGAAGGCACCTCTGAAAATTGTCTAGTGTCAATACTTCCTTGTGTTGAACTTCATGAGATTCATGTCAGCCATAGTGCTCAAAAAGATCGTGACTGAGCCATTGGACTTCAAATCAACTAACTGAAAAATAAATTTTATGACAGCTAAAATCAATTAAATATTACAGGAGCCACAGAGATAATTAAACTTAAAATTTCGTGATAATAAATTCAATTAAAAACATTTTCTGTATAAAAGTGCTGTATCAACAGCAAAAGGAGTAAAATAATTTCATGGTTTTTTTTTAGTTGGATTTAGATACTTAATTTGAAAAGTTGACTTTTGGCTAAATTGTGCTATTGATCTTATTTTATTTTACTTTTTTACATAGAAATCTTTATTGATTCCAGAAGTTTCTTTTTGCAAGGAAAAAAAATTAAAACTTGAAGAAATTATTTTGTGGTAACATCTCAATTTGATTTGGACTGCTTCAAGCTTGAATGTTAACATAGCTGTACATGAGCTCTTTTTTCTTTCCTTTTTTTTTAAACTTTTTGTTTTCCTTGTATTATATTGGCTGAAAAAGAGTTGTAGTGACTACTGGTGAATACAGCTGAAGAAATTAGAGAATTTCATCAGATACCTGAGATGAAGCATGTTATCAGTGTATAAGGTTGTAGGGACAATAACAGCAACTGTTATGTCATATTTTTGAATGGCTTCCGTGATGAATGAAGGGCTCTTGATATGCTTGAGAGAATTTTAAAGTGAAAAAGAAAATTATTTTCTGTCTCTTTCAGACTAAATTATGCACTTACAGTCTTCATAGACAGGATGGCAAATAACGTTCAAACACTCAACTTCATGTATTAGTTGACCCTATTTTCTATAAGAAATTCATGTTTTTAAAAGAAACAGTTCATGTCACTGTACATTTTTAACAACTTGCACTTTTCATACAAAAGTGACCTAGGTAGTAAATATGTCACTAGTGAGGAAATAACCATTCACAATGGTCAGATTTGCCTGGGTTTCACACTACAAATTGTAACAATACAGGGAACTGATTTTTCAGTTTTCTTATTCAGGGTAAGCCTTTGCAGGTATAAACTCATCACAAATTAAGGTGAACATCTGTTTCCAACTTAGGGGGTAGTCTTGCTGATCAAAATCAATGCCAGAACTGAATTAGCTGGAGATTTCTATTCTATTAATAGTTATCACTACTACAGAAAATAAACGATCAGCAAACAAAGTTAATGGGAGCAGTGACCAAAGAATTAGGATACCTACTGTGCAATTCAATATAGCTACTCCCTTTAAGAAAACGTTTCATGTGGAGCATGTAGCACGTTGTACATTCTGTTTATATTAGAAGTAGGACATGTACATTATAAGAGTACTGAATATGAGGTCATCTGTGCTTATTTGTTGGAAGAAAGAACAGTGTCTCTAAGAAAGGAAGTACAAATAATAATAGGAAAAAAAATTGGTCATTCTTTTCTTCTGGTGTAATAAATGAGATTACATCTTCGGACCAGTCCTGCATAGTAATTTCCTACTTTAAGTAGCCAAATTCCATTATGAATGACAGCAGTAATTGCTCAGTCTGTTGTAATAAGCCTAGGAATACATAAGGAAAATTCTGCGGAGATCTTCCAGCCCTATCTGTGACTAAAGAGAGAAATCCCAGCTGCCTTTTTTAACAGCATTTCCATTTCTTCCTCTGTGAGCAAGGTCAGCCTCTACATTCTGCAGGTAGTGGGAATATGTAAGTCTTTCCCTCCAACTCTGACACATTTCCAGGAAACAGAGTTCTTGTGTTCCAGGCACTGCCCTTAAGTAAGATTCCTCACAGAATGAAAGGGACAGAAAGCTGCTGTTACTGCTGGTGTTTGCATTTGACAACTGTCGTTGAAGACGTGTGGCAGTAAAGGGAATGGCCATGGACATTGTGCCCTCATCCCTTACAGGGCATCCCATCTTGCTCAGGAATGACAATACAACAACTTTAGAGGCAGTGTGCAGGATGGTTTTCTAATCCAGAATGTGGGACGTGCAAGTTTCAGTTCCTTCCTTTTCTCTAGGAAGAAACAACGTTTAATTTCTGCAAGCTATCAAGAGTATTTGTTGAATTACTCATGGTAGTTTATCAAGCAGCTTTAATGCATATTATTGCAGTAAACAAGGTAGCTATTTACCTGCCTGTTTTTTTTATGAAGAGACAGAGCCATGCAGGTGTGCTGTTCTTTTGTCATGACTAACCAGTTATCAGTCTGAAGATATACCAAATCTTAAGGTGAAAGGGCATGTCTTTATCTTTCCATCAATTTCTCTGAAAACAGTAGGCTTGCTTCCAAACTGTATAAATTTGCTTCTCACCAGCACACAGCCTTTTTTGTTAAAATGACTGAAAGAACTGAAGCATGAGGTGTTGGATCTCTCTGCTAGCTAGCAAAATTCACCAGACCTTCTTCAAGAAATGCTGGATGTAGTGTAATTCTTCACAGTAACATGTTATTTAGCAATACCAAGGCCTACATGAAAAATCAAAAACTTGAAGCTAAATTATACCGTAAGCCTGTTGCTTTCTTGATTTCAGGACAATGATTTTCTGATTCTTAGTCCACTGTAATTTGTGATTCACATAGGATACCAAACAGGGTTGGGAGGCTTTTTTTTTTTTTTCCGAATCTGGAGTGTATACAGTACAGGGAATTTAGGAGTAGATTGAGACTTCAGAGAAGAGTAAGCAATAAATAAATTAATTAATTAGGAATCATCTTGCATAATGTGTCATCGAGTCAACATGATTCTTCTTCAAGTGCCGGAGAGCCAAAGATAAAGAAATAAGCTGATAGTATAAATCTCTTAATTTGACTTAGATAAACCGGTTTTCCCAGTGGCTGTTGCTGCTTCTTTCTTATTTTACCTGCACAATTCTTTTTCATCTGTGTAGGGGAAAAGCTTAATTATTTTGGTCATTCTCCCATTTCTTTTGCCTAACATTAACTCTTCAGTAAAAAGAATAAGGTTAAGGTATATGCTTGATTTCATAGCCTGAAGAAAACTTGGTTATGGTATCGTGGACTTTTGCTGTATGCAAAGCTAAGGCCGTTGTTCTTCTGACCAGCCTTTTCAGTTAAAAGGACCTTGAGTTGCACTGAAGATCTGAAGATCAATTTTTGTCTGTGAACTGCAGTGACAGCTCTTCTCTGGAGCAAAACAGGTAAAAAAGCTCAAGATTAATTTGAAAATGGATGGCTATCAACTCAGACCTGAAGACAGAGGAGACTGGCACACAGATTTCAGACCATCTTTAAGAAAAATACAGTGCAAAACCTTCCTCTAAAAGAAAAGGAAAACAGAAGTCTCTCCACAACGCTGGCAAATACTGAGATTTCTTGAAGTTGCCATTGCAGCATGATACTGACATTTATACTTCATATTTTCTACTCTACAAAAGCTAGCAGTGATCTGTCTCCAAATTACACTGGTTGACTTTTAAAACCATTATGAGCAGCAAGAGTGATAGAGCTGAAAAACAGAAATACAAGTTACACGAATTGACCTGAGTCAATCCAGAATTATGTCAGTAAAATAAGAGTATCAACTACAATTCCATTGTAGCAAAAGAAAAATAAATCAATAAAACCCTCAAAATTGAAACGAGAATTTAAATGCTAGGCACCCTTCTTTAGAGGTGTCTGACTGACTTATCAGAATGTAGAAATCTTGGTAATAAAGATTTCTGAAAATGTTAACTTAAGTCTGATGAAAACAAGGGAATATTAAAAGTCTCTTGAGATAAATGCTATTAAATAAATGCAGGAAATCATAAATGTTATTTATGCCATAAAGAAAAGTAGAGTGCATCTACAGAAAGCCTCATTTGGATTTTGCTATTACTGTCAGTTCTACATAGAAAATACCAGCTATTACAGCCAAGTAAGTAGATAGGTAATACTTTTTTTTCCTCCCTTGTGCAGAGGACTGAGCAAATAATGAAGTCACTGTTTTATCTAACAAAACACACACATAAAATGTTTATGCAAAACGTTTTAAAACTTATACTGCTTTGTTGCAGTCAACTGATTTCCTGTATTTCTCCTGTGATTTTCTCTAGAGAGATTTAGTTTTCACTTGTTTCAATCAGAAATAAGACAGTTTTCAGTATTTTCTCTTACTGGTGTTTCTGCATTCTTTTTGAACAAACAGAAACTTTTGGAAAACGATCATGTTGGAAGTTCCTGATCATGTTGGAAGACCTCATGGATGAAGTTACCAGTAAATAATAGCATAGGATGTCTTTTTAAAATATCTCTTGTGTGGGGACATGGGGAGAGGGAAAAATCCTTTTGTAGTTGTGCTGAGAGAATTAAAGAGAAATCAGAATGGCTGATCAAATGTTTTTGATAGCAAAGCATTTCTACAGACACCTGGGACTACAAGTAATTTGAATTAGTGAGAGGTGCTCAGTAATGCAAGAAGTTCTGTCATGTTATTAATTTTATTCTTCATTGTATTAGCCTGTCTTCTCTGTCTTCCTTGCTTTGGCTGGCCTGCTTGAAATCAGTAAGTTTCTGAGAATGAACACAGCAAGACACTGTCTTGAAAAATGGACCTATGAGTTTCTGTAAATAAGAAAAAAGCCAAAAAGCAAGGGCTTAAACATATTTACGTTATAAAGCAAGAGCATAGTGTTTTACTTTCAAACATGGTTAGTGTGTCAAGGAGGTTAGAGCCTGAATGGAGAAAAAAAAAAAGTATCACAAAATGCCTACTGGAATAGGGTCAGTAATGGGTTAAATATGGTTAAATAAGGTTAAATATGAGGTGCAGGAGCATAACTGGGATGTTGGGATGTATTCATTCAAGAGCTTGGCCTTGATTCAATTACCAAAGAATTTATATGCCATACCTTGGAAATGTCTACTTATCTCTATCAAGTTTAGTTTCGATAACTTGTTCATGTAACAGTGCCTTCATTTGTTTGCGTGTCCCATTCCTCATGGCTAGCCTCTGCTTATTTGTGCAGAAAGAGTTCTCAACATTACTCCTAAATGAGTTTTGTGTCCAGTGAACCCCTTGGTTTTGGGAGAAGGAGAGAGAAATCTCTTGCTTTCTTCCCTTCTCTAAAACTGTTGCAAAGTCTCTCACAGTCAGGCTAGGAGCCATTTTAGTGTGAGTTTGTCATCTTAGATGGGCAAAGGCTGCTATAATTTAAAAAAAAAAAAAAAAAAGCTCGATGACTTGCTTATTATTTCATGTTTCCTTTATCTCTTCAATTATTTATTCCACATGTATTAATATTTGTCATTGTATAGCGCTTACTGTTATATTACCTGGGAGGAGTTTCCTTTTTTAATGTCAAGAAGATTATATGGTTCAAGCCTGCATCAGACTTCCTTGATGAAGCACTAAGTATATGTAGTAGTCGTGATTTGTCTTGCTGTGTCACTAAAAAGAAAAGAAAAAAAAAGGGAGACTGGAAAATATGTCTTTGGAGTGAAGAGCAGGCAGCCAGGTCCTCTTCCCCTTTTTCTTTAAGTAACCAATATTAGTCAGTTGTAGAAAATAAAATATTTTTACATTTTAAAAACTGTTCGTTTGTCTGAGAGATTAAAATGATTTATGTACTTCAGAATGAAGAAATTATTGAATTTCAATAGAATTGTTTGCTATTCTGTGATAACTTATATCAAATATTACTGCAGTACATGTAATTATAGTTGGGTATCTAAATATGAACTGTTAATTATCTTTAGCTAGAAATTTCATGGAGGATAATCATATTTCCTTTAGTTGAGAGCGAACATTTAAAGTAACAGATGAGCTGCAAGCCACAGGTTTTTGGCAGTAATTGCTGTAATTCCCCTATTTTCAAGATAAATCTCTTAATTAACAACTGTATAGCAGTGTCGCTTTGAAATATTTCATCCTCTTAAAGAAGAATCCAGGGAAATAAGAAATGAATGTCTTAGATATGCAAGAAAAAAAGTCTCCTGTAGGTTTTATTGGCTCCTTAGTTCAAACTGTAAGTATACTCAGGAATGTTTGTGTTTTAAGTTTTTTTTTTTTTTTTTTTACCTCTTCTCTGACATATTTACCTCTCAGCACTTAATAACAAAGGCTGTTTGAATTCATGAGGGGCTTGTGAGATGAACTCTGTAAAGCTTGGTTCTCCAGCACTACTATTAAATCAACGTCCTGCTAGTCTGTTTGAGATTCAGGTTGTTATATCTCAAACATACTTCCAGAAGACTTTCTATTTTTCTTGAATAAAAACAAACAAACAAACACTTTTATAATCCAGTAAACTCCCTGATGCTCCCTACCGTGCTGCTTTGTGTGTTTGGCAGAAACACTACAATCCTCTTCTGTAAAAAGTTTCTGTCCATCAAAGTACTCTTCAAAATGTGTTTGACTCTATTTCATATGCTAATCTGTACGTCCCTGAGAGATTGATAAAAATGCCTGGCATAATAGATGGGACGACAAGTAGTTGAGCAGGATGTGATCCATTTATAAGGACACTATTGATGGTTTATGCATGGCAAAGTAGGAGGCAAGAAGTTACCCCAATCCAGCATGTGAGATTTGGTATGTTCTGGTGTTGAGCTGTAAATAATAGTGTCCTTGACAATTCCCCAGTGACAATAATTTGTGCTAGAGATGGATAGTTGGTGATCTAAAGCTTGTGTCTAGGTACTGCTCAAGTGTAGCAGACAGAGAAAATTATCTTCTAGATTTGATAACTGTCAAGGTAGTAGCTGTTTAAATACTACTGACCTGTTTGAACTAATCTGGCAACTCTTACCTCAGTTTTAACATTTCTTCAAGCAAAAAAAATAAAAATAAAAAATTAGAGGTAAAGTTTTCTGGACTTTCTTTCACAAGGGAATGCAGTTCTGATCTAACAAAACTATTCAGTCAACACATGGTCCTCCTTATGCCTGTAAGGAGAAAAATGCATTTTCCAGGGGTCACACTAGGGCATTGTCACACACCAAATGTCATTCTGTCCTAGGTTTAAATCTGATATAAATTCATTAGTTGGTCATAATTTCACCAAATGTGATTGAGATGCAGAGATCTTGGCAGTGAATAAAGAATAAAACCCCTACCTTTCAGAGCCGTCTTCTAGTCTGACACAGTTGTATGATCAGGGCTGAGTGTACATGGTGGTTTGTTGCGGCTTACATTAATCATAAGGCTGCTTTGATTAGTACCTGAGTGCTGACCCCTTTCTTTTCAAAGTAAATCCAGAATCTGAGACATTTTAGGCTTTGTTTTACTGTGTTGTCAGAGAAAGCAGATTTGTTCAATGTTTCTGTCGACAGACTTGGCAAACCAGGCCATGCGACAGGTCCACCTTTAGGACTTTTTGGCATTATTTACTGAACAATTCAGAAGAACCTTTCCTTTTTTTCATAGCAGTGATGTACACCAAGACCACTTTAGATATTTCAGGTGTAATGAGGTATCTTGAAAGGCACATGTAAATAAAATGTCAGGGAAAAAAAGGTTCGTGAGAACTTACCGTGACTGTCCTGCAAAAGCAACCTAACGACTAGTACTCTAGTTACTTGCCTCTCAGATAGTCTAGATCTATCTTTCTTCTAATATGTCTCTGTCTCCAGTATCTCCTTTTTGTTTTCCAGGTCCTTGCATACATTTGCATTGTGTGATGTGCTTTTCATGGTGCTTCTGCTGAACTGTGTTTCTTTGTTATTTGTGAAAACGAATTAATAAAGCTAAACTACAGGAAAGGTGATTGACTATCCCACTCAGAAAAAAAATATATATATATATTGCTAGTGATAATAAACTCAAAATGTTCTCTGGGAATTGTACTCCTATAAAATCCTCTTTGAATTGAATTTCAGCATTAAAATTTATGCAGCCATTTGGTATCATACGTTTCCCTTCAGGAAAGATAAGTATTTCAGTCTTTGAACAGTGTGAAACTGAAAACATTCACCAGTTGCCCCAGCTAAAATTGCAGTAGGCTGCTGTGCAATTCCAGTGATGAATAGCATGTGTTTGCATTTGAAAAATATACAGTAATCATTGCAAGTATAAGGCATTACAGGCACAGAGATGGATCATTTTCTCTGATTGTTACATAGGCCATTTGTAATGGTTGCTTTACAGTTTCATAATTTGTTGCCACTTAAATGAGTTGAAGATTTTTATACATTTTTTTCAGTTCAGAAACTGCTTAGTGTAAGGAAGACATGAATTGTATGCTTAGCAAAGCATCCATTAAAACCTGAGAAGGTGAAGATCCTCCTGAGGTACTTTAATTTCTAGAAAACACCCACAAAGGCAATTACATTTTTAATGAATAATTTATTTAGGGGGCTTTAGATCAGATTCTTGTTCACCGTTTCTCACTTTATGCATTTTAACTCAGTAATTGGTTTGGTCCATACAGATGGCTTTTAAAACCCAGCTAGATCCCCCCTCTGGAGAGAATAAGATGTTGGAATGGGGTCTGCTGTGTCCCTAGATGCTATAATTCTCTTTATTTCTTCTCTGAACTATTTTTTTTCTAAAAGAAAAGAAACAATCTGAAAGGCTGATTCTAACAAGGTTTTATATATTCCAGTGAAGATCATGCTGAGAAGAAATTTCAAGTGCCATTATGGTGCAGTTTAAAAAGGTGCCTTCCAGTTGCAGTTCCAGACAGCTCACCTACACAAAATGAGTGAAAGGCACTCTTTAAGTTGGTACTTCCTAAACCATTAGGACATAAAGGTCAAAGCAACACTGTGTTGTCTCCATACAGAAGGCTACAGCCAGCCAGTTGTATCTAAAAACCTGTTCAATTGCTTTAGAGACTGCCGTCACCAACTACAAAGCTTTGCATGGTGGCAAAGTTCTGCATGCTTTGATTCAGTTGCACAATGAAGGCTTAGAACTTGGTACTTAGAACTTAGAACTGCTCCTTGGGCAGAAGGCATGCCAGGTTTTGGTTTTTGTTTTGTTTTGTGAAGTATCTGCATGTGTTATTGCCAAGTTTTGTCCTTGACTGATCAAATCCATTCCGCCTCCTGCACTCCCCCCTTGCCTCTTTGCATTTGTATCCTTAGTGGCAAAGTTTTGTGGGACTGTGTCCTCTCTGTGTGCTTGCAGAGAACTTAGCACGATGGTAATCTTATCTCAGCTGAGGCCTTTCAGAGCAGATACAGTGCAAATATTCCATATTCTGCCTCTCAGTATGTTCACAAAATTTACAGTGTTTAACCAAGCCCTGGGAGATCATGTGGCTTGTCTCAGAGGAGAGGTTTTCCTGTGTACAACAACTTGTAACATCAGGACTTTGATTTCTGTTAGCTACACTGATTGAGTAAAATGGCTCATTTTTGAATCGTTCCTTCCTCCTCTTTGAACACTGAAAATTAATTAGATATTTCTATCTGGAATTTTTATTACATCTGCCTTAAGTTAACAGTGTTTTAAACTTAATCAGACTGATTTTCTCATTTTCATTTGTGTCGATGTCCCCAGAGAGTTTTGGGCTGTTATTTTATGTAGGTCCATGCTTTATTTGTATAAACAAAGTGTTGATTTCTTGTGATTTAGGAAGAAACCAACTTAGTAAGAATATTTGCGTAGACGAGGAACATTGCTGTGCTGATTCTTTGGAATCTGTTCTATGCAGGATAACTTCTATTATATTATAACATTAGGCAATTTGAAAAGACATATCTAATATAGTAGGACATGTGTGTACACTTGTGTTTGCATTTTCTCTGTGATACAGTGAGCTATGGAGTCTAGCCTGTGAAGGAAAAAAAAAAATCAAAAGCTGCCCAAATACATTCTACTGATTGACCAGTTCTTCAGTGTAAATATCACCTACAGTCTAGGGATTCTTGAAGACTGAATTGTTTTTCTTAATGTTATTGACTGACCACATCTTCAAAATATAGTTATCAACCAAATAAGCAGCATACGTGAAGTGCATAGCATTTGAGTTGTTTCTGAATAATTAGTTACCTTTGCAATGGATGCTGCCACATCCCAGAGCATTTAGCTGTTCATGTTCTCTGCTGCTAGCTCTGCACGCACACTGCAACTGTAGGGTCAAGCAGCTCTTCTGGATGTGCATACTGCAGGGTGAGGAAAATCAATCTTACAATGCTGCAATGTAAAGCAGATACTCTGCAGATTGTCGGTTTCATAGCTACAAGCTAGACCATCATTATGTTACATTTCCATCTTTTATTAGACATAAGTTCCCCTGTAGGACCGTATGTGAGTCTCTTTTTTTCCTGACCTTCAGTTTAGACGAACATATCAACCATCTGAGGCAAAATCTGCCTTTGGGTCTAGTGCAAATACATCCTGCTGACCTTCTCTATTCATTCATGAGCACCTCTTTCCGGAAATGTTGTGGATCCTGAAAAAAAAGAAAGGAAAAAAAATATGGGGAAATTTATTTATTTTAAATATTATGAGATTTGCTCTAAAGCTCATTTAACTAAACCTGCTGCTATCCACCGTGCATGTGAATAAAGGATCCTTTAACTGTAGGCCTCTGCCATCAGGACAATACAGCTGCAGTTCTGGAGGTTGTGTTTTAGACTGGATGGGATAGAACAGAAAGAAGGCAAAGTTCCTGAATTGAAACGTTGACTTTTGTTTATATTCTTTGAAGCTGAATACTTCCTGAACTTTGTCCAGAGCTGTAAATTGGTTTTACTCTATACTTTTCTCTACTGTCTTGCTCTTAGTGTGTTAGAGCCATTATGTTGAACATCCATAGGATATTTATAATTAAACGTGAATAAATGAATAAATAACATCCACAGAGTCTTAAGCAAGTCCAGAAATCATGAAAATATTAAGATGTGCAAAGCTACTTGGCGAAGAGTATTCCTGTATGCCATTTCACCTCCTGAAAATATTCATTGCAGCAAACTACATGCTTGTAATGTAGATTATTGTGGAGAAAATGGTTTCCCGTCAGCAATTCCATCTGTGGCAGATATTTTATATGATATGTGCACTTTTCCTGTTCAATTTCAGAATAATTCATGTCAGTGCAATTGTAGTTATGTTTGTGTTTTAAAAAATTAATTTGTCTCATACCAAAGATGAATCTTGCCTTACTGCAAGAGCTACATTGGTACAAATTCTTAAAGCGCTGATCTCTCCAGTCAGTTTTCTGGCAGTCCTACAGTGATGAATCTTTCACAAGCGATTAAATATCAAGAAAGATCTCAGCTTAAAACCCTACTTCAAAAACAAATGAAGTTATCTTCAAAGACAAAAAAGTTCTCTTTTACGTCTTTTGTTAACTAGGGGCTAAATTAGGTCATTGAAAGATAATGCACTGCAATTTTATTTCACTGGATGTTGCTGTGTTATAATACTCATTTTACTGCTTTTGCAGGTCAGCTTTGCCTTGCTTGAATCATGAATATGAAAGCTCAGTTTAGAAAGTAAGGTTTAGATTAAAGAATGTAATGGACAAGGACTTGTGAGTCTATGTGCATAAAGAAAAGATATCTCTCCATTCCCCATAATATGCAAATATTGATTCAGTCATGATGAAGCCTGGTTTTCTGTATATCAGAGGCATTAATGTGCAAGTGTGTTTCAGGTGCTGTTTTTCTCCTTGTGCTCTGATCCTCTGTGAAGCTCATAAATCTTTCTTATAAGGTTTTGTTCTGATAAGAGATGTTGTCCACACTGAAACACAGATTCTCCTTTTTGTTTGCTTGTTTGTTTTTGTTCTGTTTATGTTTGTTTCGTTTGGTTTGTTTTTTTTTTGTTTGTTTTGTCTTCTTTTTCCTTTCTTTTCTGCATTGGAATTGCCTGTTAAATTCTAGTAATTCTGAATACATTTATGTGTGTAGTGGACACCTACACTATGGATGGGGCAATATATACCCACACCATGAAGGTTTCTTAGTATTAAAAGATAACACTCAACAATTTAAATAGTAGATTTAGAAAAGTCAATACTACATTTAGCTGCTTCCTTAAGTCCTCTACTTTATGAAGTGTTGTAGGTTGCCTGATTTTTAAACCACAAAACCTTTTATGTTCTTGCCTGGAAACAGAATCAAAGAATGGAATCACAATTCTGTTTGGGTTGGAAGAAACTTTAAAGACCATCTCCTTCCACCCCTTCTGCTGTGGCAGGGACACCTCCCTCCAAACCAGGTTGCCCAAAGCCCCATCCAGCCTGACCTTGAGCACTTCCAGGGATAGGGCAGCCACAGCTTCTCTGGGCAACCGGTTCCAGTGCTTCACCACCCTCAGTGTGAAGAATTTCTTCTTTATAACTAAGCTAAATCTACCCTGGTTGAAAAAGCGGCTATGAAACAAAATATTTGGTGTATTGGTTTGATGACTAATTAGCATTCTGTCTTGCTCCACCATATCCAGTCCAGAGAAGTGATTTATTTGTGTGTTTGAAAATGAAATGCAAATCTTCAGTAATTGCATTCAAACAGCTGTATAGTATAAACTTATGAAACCACTCTGTTGTGCTGCCAGCTAAGATAGTACATCTCATAGATTCATCAGCAAAACGCAGGGTAATTACTTTATTACATTTAGCATTTGTGAACACCAGGACAAGGCTATTTGAAAAGCCTTAGAAGGAGATTAGAAAAAAGATGCATGTCTGACCCAGCCCTGAGAGCAATTTTACTGTTACATTCACCAGTAGCAGAAACACAGAATTTTGTACTATGAAAGTGACCTATTACCTCTCTCAGAGGTTCCTAGATATTACAAAGGTAAAAAGTATAAAGGTTAGTCAGAAAAAGGATTTCAAGTGCCTGGATATATATTTATAATTCTGCTATTTGTACTTTAAATGGTTACGTTCTATTTTGATTCTGCAGTCAGCAGCAGAACGGTGTGTGATCTTTGTGGATGTTTGCTGTGTTTCCCAGAGCTACCTGTTCAGCAGCTGTACTAATTTTCCTTCAGTAATATAACATATTAAAGGGTCTAAAAACAAACAAACAAACAAAAATGCCACATATTTAAAGAAAGAAAGAAAAAAAAAAGGCCACCCAGCATCTTGTCTGGAAGGTGAACAGCTGCAAGAGGAAAAAAGTTCAGTACAGAAACTTCGTATCTGAGTTCTGTAATTGCTGCCAGTTCAACATGTTCTGTAGAAACAGGTTAATGGAACCTAAAATATCATTTAAATGTAATACAATTGCAGTACAAACTGACTGAATCCTTTTCTGCTTTGAACCTGAGCTTTTTAGAATAGGTCTCAAATCAGGAAAGACATGCTGAAGGTTAAGCTTGAAAAGGCTTTTGTGACTCAAGCTAAAAATGCGTCTAAATGTTTAATTTAATGCGAAAAGAAAATCAGTGATTCTTTCCGCAGCCAATTTCTCTCCTGGGAGAAAAATGTGAATTGCTAAAAGAAAAAAAAATCAATTGCTATTGGAAAGGTGAACGTCTATAGGTACTATGGTATTTGTAGACAAATCAGGTTGTGTGAAAGTTGAGTACATATGAGAAGGAAATGGATTTACTTTGCAATGTTTACTTGCCTGATTGCATGCATTGCTACAGAGATAATGCCACTGCTGTGGAGAATATATGCACACCATGGATCTGCACATCACAGCAGGAGATCTTTTCCCATTCAGCTCTCAAAGTAGTGGTGTTATTTATTTATTTATTTTAAATAAAGGTTTGTACAATGATTTTTTATTTAAAAAAAAGAAAGAAGCAAAAATACCTCTGCCTAGGACATGTGATATATTATTTTAAAAATAGAAAGTTATACCAGCATCATTTATACAGTCACGTGGGATCACCATGCAAGTTATGAAACTTACAAAGTTTTTGCACATGGGCCTTCTCAACTTCTCAGCTTGGCTCCTAACATCACCCTGTAAAGACCAAGACTTCTCTGCAGTAGAAGAACCCTGCTGTCAGATCTTAAGGGATAGTACGGTACAGAACATTAATGACAAAACACTATAATTATGTGTTTTTCTTTCAGTTGCATTTTCAGGCCTTGGCTTTACCACCTTCTACCTAGCTGGAAAGTTGCATTGCTTCACGGAAAATGGCCGGGGGAAGAGCTGGCGGCTTTGTGCAGCTATTCTGCCTCTCTACTGTGCCATGATGATTGCTCTGTCACGTATGTGTGACTACAAACACCATTGGCAAGGTGAGCCATGGAGATACCTTTTTCTGTGTATATTTTTTAATTAGCTTTGTATTTTTTTTTCTTTTTCTTTTTTCACTGAAATCACAAGTTACGATGTGATGGAATGCTATAGCAGACTTCCCTGGCACTGATGCTCCTGGCTTTCCATCTTTTGGTTCCTCTACATAGTTTCAGTTTAGTACAGTGTACCTCTGTCCCACTCTTATCTCATACAGCTGGCTCCATACCAGAGCAAGACTCATCCTGTTACATGTTTTTTCTCGCTCTTTTTTTTTTTTGTGTGTGTGTGTGTATTCATGCAGCATGTTCTTCTCCCATAGCAGCTTAATCACCATCCACTAGCCTTGACATCTTTTTCAAGGAGTCTCCTGCCTTCCTGCAGAGGCCTTGCCTTGCTGCAGGGCTCAGCGCACACAGGGTCACTGAGAGCCTCCAGCACAAAGCTGCTGAACAGGAGGCGCTCGCCTCGCCCGGCGGCAGAGTTATGGATCTGCTGCTCTGGGGGAAGACCTGGCTGGCTTGAGTCTGTTAGAGAGAGCGAGAGAAGTGCGAATTAAGATGAGTGGCAGGGTACAGCTTTACTTGAGTTTTGGATGTGTTTACAGTGTGTACTATATCTTGCCAAGAGTAAGAATCATTTATTTACTGAAATATGTGCTCTGAGGAAGATTTTGTGGAGTATTTTAAATATGATGGAAGGAAACTACATAACCCCAAGGGGTTTTGACTGTGTCCATTTACAGCTGCTCATATTTGTATTTCTGAAGTTCAAAGGGTTGGGGCTGAAGACTCAGATAACTCTTCCCAAGCTAGAACCGTGCTGGCAGACGTTATCTTGCAGGTGACCCATGCCGTTAGCTGAGAGAACTGCGATCTCAAGGGAGAGACTCGTTCCCTCTGTAATATGCAGTGCCGAAGTTCAAGCCTTGTCTTTTATGTTCAGCAGAGTCAGCCAATTGTGTTAAATTATTTATGGTGCCTTTATAATAGAGTCTTAACTATGCTGTGGGGAATGAACAAGGACCATCAATGTAATGTCCAGGACAGCATACTGTAGGTGAAAGGTGGAGTAGAGTAATTTTTACATTAAAAAGCCATATAGTGGGCTGAGAACACTAACGTTATGGGTATTTTATGAGGTCCCTTCAGTTTGCCTAGGAAATGTAGTATTCAGGAGCTTAGTGTTGATATTGGTGAACATTAGGATATTTCATTATGAATCCTGAAAGTATTGACTGCTTTTAAGTCCCTAGATTGCTATGTAAGTGTCTAGCTCTGAGAATATTAGTGTGCTCATGAAATAAGTGAAATTCTTGTATGAAAAAAAAAGTAAAGATAAATACCGAGGCTGAAAGAATATTCTTTTTTCCTTTAAGGGCAAAGGAAAAAAAAAATGTAAAGAAAGCTGTGGCTATCATGAACTCAAATAAAACACAGAATTATTGTCTTCAAAAACAGGGGTCAAAATAGCACCCTGTGTACTCAGTGTTACCCCCATTAAGGGTTAGTAATGTAGAACTCTTTGGCATAAGTCATGTGGTGAATTTGTATTACTGTGGTGGCCAGAATGAGGCCCAGAATTGCACAATTTGCTTTAAAGTGTTTTGAAAGAAATGATCCAGGCAAGTTTTCAGCAAGTCTGGAAATCCTGGGGAAATTACAGAGGACTGGTAGAAAGCTGATGTTTCACCATAATTAAGAGCAGTAGTCATAGGCTTAACTCCATTCTAAGGCAAAATAAAAAAGCAGATGAAACAGGATTCAATTAACCACAGTTAAAGGAGGGTAATCAGAGAATTTCAGCCAACACAGGTTTATAGAATACGTCTTATCACAATAACTAAATTTTGTACAAGTTGATAAGAACAGTAGTGGGTTTTTTTGTTTGTTTGTTTGTTTGTTTAAAATATCTTTAATGCAATAAGGAATTACTTCAGGGATGTTCTACAGTTTATATTTCTCAAGAAATCATGTTAGATGATCACAATAATTCTTTTGATACGTAATCTTTGCATCAGCAATGAATCTCACTGTTGTGTAGCAGATAAAATACTTGGTTTATGCTAACAAACACAAAGACAGTGCAGTTCTAGTTAGAGAAAAGAGTGAACAGACTAGAGGCACTGGAACATGAGGGATTAGCATTGTGAATTTACACATATATAACTTATTTCTTTTTTCATCCTGGAGGACTTTTATGGTTTTGCATATCAATCAAGTTCTATCAGTACAACTTACAAAGTATTCATGAAAGAAAACAAAGATTTATAAAAATATAGGTAAGGTTGAGGTGACCTGTCTGTTTGCCTACAATACTTATCAAAGTCCAGTACACGTGGTTTATTACTGACAGATCTTTTTCTTCTCTGGTCTTAAAAAAAAAAAAAAAAAAAAAGAAAGAAAAACAGTGAAAGAGATTCCAGAGTCTCCCCATGAAACCTGAATAAATATTTCACTACCTTCACCAGTAGAAAATTTTTTATTAATATCTAAACCTAAATTGTTTTCACTGCCAACAAAGCTGGTTTTTGCATGTACTTCCCAAAGGGAACACTGAATAATTGAGCACCATTCTCTTCCTACTGTTGTATTCAACACTGGAATGCCATATGCTCGCACGCTCACCTCAAGTTCTTTGTATCCCTTAGACGTTTTCTTATTAGTTATGTTCTCAATTTAATATATAATTGCTTGTCTTCTCTGCATTCTTTCCATTTCATCTGAATTTCATTTAAGATCTGGTATCCAAAACTGTTCTGTCCTCAGCAATGAAGGAATAAAGGAAGAAGCCAGAAAGAGCTGCTAAAGCAAACAGTAGTTTGTCTGTGAACATTGAACATTGTTCTTTACTATTATTTTTTTTCTTTTCTGCCAGCTTTCTAGTGTTTGTGAAGAGATAAGGCTCTAAGCCACGTGAATATTTTTGTACTTTACTTGTGAGTTCAGAAAAATTAGCTATCCCATATCTAATGCTTTGTTTTGCATTGCCAGATTGGAAAAAGGCAATAAACAAATAAGTAAATAAAAAACAGCAAATCACCTTTAAAAATAAAAGTCTCTCTAAGTTTAATTCAGATATTTATTTAGATTTCAGATATTTATTCAGCTATTTATTTATAGATTTATTGCTATATATACAATTACATGTCCATAAATACAAATACTTCCTGAACTGAATAGTCTAGATTTTACTAAGTCTTATCCATTACCTTGAATTGCCTGCTTAAATTTAGGATTTGAATAAGACCACAGCATCATTAATACCAAATAAACCCTTACGGCACACCTTAAAGACTGGCCGTACAACAAATATTTTATCCCATTTCCATTTAGAAATGCTAACAAAACAAAACAAAAAAAGTTGCTGCAACCACTTAGCAACTAGTGTAAGATGTGTTTGTATGCTTTAGGTGTGGATAATACAAGCAGTATAATATAGCAAGAAAAAAATTGTAGATTTTTTCTGTGTTCTAAGTGTTTGTGGTGTTTGGCTCCAAATTGCTAATGAAAATACATTGTTCACAGATTCTGGGTTAAACACTTCCAGGTCAATCTAATGTTTTAGATTTGTATTTACAGTTTTCAGTACTGGCTGTCCTTTCTGTGGTAACATGCTTCTGGTTTTGTTGCTTTCCTTGTCTAGATGCTTTTGTTGGAGGGATCATTGGCCTCATTTTTGCTTATATTTGCTACAGACAACACTACCCTCCTTTGGGTAATACAGCTTGTCATAAATCTTATGTCAGCCTGCTAGACCAGAACTCTATGAAGAAAGAAGAGAGACCTACAGCAGACAATGCTACTGGCCTGCCTCTAGAGGGAATAACCGAAGGTCCAGTATGACTTTGAGAAATGCAGAATGAACTTTTAGCCTTCTCACATTTTCTCCAAGCTGGTCTCTTAACACGGTGTTTCTTACTATACACATGATCTGTGCTTTTTCTTTGATTTCTTTCCTTTTTATAAAGAAAAATGTAACATTTTATTTTTAATGCCATAGTAGCATTATACACTTAAATTTAAACTTTCAGTTCGTATTGACTGCTGAATTGTCTGTTTTCAGTCTACTGCAAACAGGTAGATTATTTGGGGGAAAGGAAAAGAACGTTAAAAACAAGTCCATGTGGAGATTGGTCAGGAGAATAATTTTAAGATGTGGTTGAGGATATAGTAGATCTGGAAACAGATTTTTTAAAGTACTGAGTATCTCTTAGAAAGTTCTGGTCGTCTTCAGCACTCATTGACTTTGATGGGTGGTGAGTACACACAGCACTTTTCATCAGAAGTTCAGTGTCTGTTGTAGCCAGACATTTATTTGTGTAATTTAATAAGTTAGGGCATCATCCTTCTGTTTATCTTGTTGCCTTCTAACATAATAAACTCCACATGCTGGAAGAACTTTGTATTAAGTTTTGGCAAGGTCATTCTGAGCTACTAATGATCAAGCAGCCAAAAGGTGCAAGTGATTACAAGAGCCAAGCATTGTCACATTAGTAGTTCTTCAGAATGATGCTGACATTCAAGAAATTCCACACTCTTAAAATTATCAGCTTGTGATAACATGGATGTTTGTAGGATGGATCAGAAACATTAGACATTTTTTGAGAGCTTTTGCAGTAAATACCATCAAAACAAAATGAAAGTAAAGAACACAATCAACAAGCTGAAGTATTTAAAGCAAATCATTAAAAATCCTAAAAGTTTGAGGATAAAGAAACTTTTTTTTTTGTGAATCTCAGTGTACCATGCTCATTCTTGTGTGGTGATTCACTGTAGCATTGGTGATCTGAAGAAATGCAAAGATTTTCATTTGTGGCTTTGGTGCACAACCATGAATGCTTGTGGGGGTTTCCAGCTCTGTAGCATATCCAGAGGAATGCTGGAAATGATGTTCCACTCAAACCATTCCACATTCTCAGCTCCTCATGTTCTTGTGCATGGTGTTTGCAAAGGTTGGCTTGGTACCTGAATTGAAACTCACCTCAATCAAAACAGTGTTGGTACAGAGATTACTAAGTGTATGACCAAACAACTTTAGTTAATTTATTATTGTTAGGATCCAGTTCTGTTACATATGCACTATGCAGTATACATCACATTCCTGTGAAATGACGTAACTTTGGATGGCAGAATGTCAGATTCCAGAATCTCTTTTCTTAGGTATCCTGTGAAAATACAGGTAGATGTTCTAGACTGCGTCTTGGCAGTTGAACATTTCTTAGCAGGGGCTGCTGGTTAAAGCAAGATAGTGTTGACCTACAACTATTTTTATGGTGCTGTAGACTGGAGAAGACTGCTGCCATATTTATAATTTATGTGTTCCTGTTGGAATATGTATTGGCCTTGTAGGCATTTTGTGATTCAAACAGCTCAATGTCTTTATGTAACGCTTGTCATTTACTTTTGTCAAAGGTAAGCTTTGTAGATTTTTTTGAGAAGAGCTTTTTCCTGATTGGCAACACTTGAATTTTTATAGAAAACACATAAATTAGAGTCCCTTTTAAAAAACTGTAATAATTGTGTACAAGAGAATGCAACCATACTATGTATAGACATATGATATTTGGAAATAACTGTAAATAGGAAATGACGTTAAGGAACAGATTGTAATAGGCATGAACCCAGTAGGGTTCAGTAGAAATTAGGCTTGACCTACTTGTAAAACTGATGCCAGTTTGACTGTGTCAGTTACAGGCAGGATTTTTTACTGACAGCTACAGAATTCTGAGCTCTAGAATAGAGACAGCCAAACATAACTCTCTTGCTGGTGTACATGTGCTAGGTCATGATCCTAGCATATGTGAAAGAAAATTGTGCTGGCATAGCATTTGCATCGGATTTGAAAGAACACTTCTCTAGTGTAATTGAGGTCTTATTGTAGAATACAGTTTAGTGGAGGTTTATCTTTCTATGAAGTTTTTAAACCATCCTATGGAATTCTGTAACAGATATACCATTTTCTATTACTTCATATGGGAGGGTTTAAAGAAAGCCCTAGAGTAAGGGTGTTGTCTTTACATTGTATAGGGCTTTGCAATTAGCTTTTTCTTTCAGCAGGAACCCTAGTCTTCCAGGTTATATGCAAATGTTAAAAAAAAAAATTAAATCAAAATTAGAAGTTTAATACCAATGCATAGTGCATTTTGCATGTTTTTATATAGATCTGGCTTATTCTCAAAAGTGAGTGGGGCCTCCTAACTGTGCTGTTCACATTTTTTTTCCAGTATTTTAATGGCTTTTGATACAAGTAAGTGATTTACTTTGGGATGGGGAATGGTTATACAGCCCTTAAATGAACACGGGCTGTTAAAAGATCGGAATATGAAATGTAATGCCACATAAATACTTATGTTGCAAGAGTAATTAGAGAACTTTGCAAAGCGGTAAAGAATAACATTTTTAATGGGAATAATTAAATCAAAAGTCATAAAACAGGCAATGTAAAAGCTTTGATTAAAATGTAATTAAAAATATCAAAGACATAATTAAGTAAAACTTATGGAGGGATCTGTAGATGCTATAATTACCAGTGCAAAGTCAGTGTAGGGAAGGCATTTTTGTGGATCAATGTATTTTAATCTCATGCTTTCTCAATGTGAAGGAAATGTAATGTTGTAATGCACCAATAAAACAACACATGAATGTGGGTTTGTACATCTGTGTGTTATCATTTTTTATCATTAGTTTAATTAATAAACCACAGAAGGTATTGCAAAAACCACACCCTAATGTAACTGAATTATTTATGAAAAACAGCAGTTCCAAAAGTGATTACTGTTACTAGTAAAAGGTAACAGTCTTCCTCATTTAACCAAAATATGCTAGCCAACTTTCATCCAGGAAAATGCAGTGTAAATCTGTGAGCCTGAAATTTTGAAATATTCAATCAGCTAAACTGCAACAGATCCCTTTTATCTGTCAAGTTCTGTATCTCAAAAGATACTCAGAGTGCCATATTTAATGAAATGTGATTAGACTAAAAAAAGGCTAACAAGATCTAATAGAACACAACAGAAATATCCTGAAACCAAGAGGAACACGAGATTGCAAACCGGTCAGCAAAATGTCCCTGTAGTGAATGCATATCTCAGGCAAAGTGTTAGGAGTAGAGTTGGAGCATTTCTGCTGTTTTGTTCTCAGATTTTCTTTGTGCAATTTAGCCTGATTTCACCCTTGCTTCCATCCTCATGAACACAGCATGTTCTTTGTATTTAATATGAAAAGAAAACCTCATTTTTCTTCCATGGTTAAAAAACAATTTGTGATATAAAAAAAAAATATTTTTTTTCTGGTATATGGTAGTAAAATTCCGTTGATTTCAGTGGAACTGTTGTGTATCACCAATCACATCACATCCAGTAAGTGGAGAAAAGCCTTTACACAGTTCCTGCTCAAACTCTTACATTTTTAGGACTGTAATTAGTGAAATATTGCCACAATTTGATCGCAATTTTATTTTCTTGTGATAACATACATCTCTTCTGAGTTAGAAAACTGTTGGATTGCTCTGACCTGACCCAAGGGGAAAAGTCTTGAATGCAGCAACATCAGGGTAATGGGAGTGAAAAGGTCAGACACTTGTTTCTGTCGCTTTTGATGTTCAGAATGTGGAAATAGCTGCAAGCATTAGGCAACAGTGATTATCATTTTTGTATTGCCTACCCCACCAGTGTTACTGCTTTACAGTAGTGCTGTGCCTGAGGGGACAAGTACAGTACGGGACCTCTATCAAAGAGTTACTCTGTGCTTGTATTAACACAAGCAGAAATTAAAGGAAATTCTGTTCTTCTTGACACCAGGGCAAACAATGCTATATTGCATGGGATTACTCAACAATACCGCTCTTATCAATGCAGAATTTGAGATTGTGGACTTCACTCACTGTAGGCTGGATCTTGCTTCAAGGAAACTCATCAACTGAAATGTGAAAGGGAGGGCCTGTATTTCCCTTCCAGGCATACATGCTACATTGCAGTAGGCATCCTGTTGGGGGTCTAAACAAGGCAAAATTTGTGTGCCTACATTATTGTGTCTGTATTGTTGCCAATGTTGAGAACCTCACATGAAATAAAATTGTGGTGTCCTACCACTGAAATGTAGTTTCAGATGAAGTCAAAAATCTACAGTTGCTTAGCACACCTTTTGCATATGCCTGGCACATCCTGCCATTGGCTGACTGCTACAGGACTTTTGATGAAACTTGCATAGATAACCAAGAAATTGCCTTTCAGACCATTCAGGACAGATTTGGATCTTGATTAAACCCAGATAACCATATGAAAGGCACCTGAGCTGCAATAGATGTGCACAGAAATTACAGAAGTAAAGATCTGTTAATTATTATTTTGCTGCTAGCTTCAAAAACTTTCCGAGAGGAAAATCAAAGGGCATAGGTGGGTAGCATGCATCATGCGATCTGTGTAGCAAGGTATGAATGGGGCATGAAATAGAAAATCCTCGCTCAGTGCTTTGACTCAATAAAAACAACACAGCGATGCATAGGACCCATCCACATGTATTGCAGAACGCCAAGCATCAAATGCGATTCAGCCAGCTATGTAGACCTTAAATCTGTGGACTGAGTTTCTGTCAGCAGAGCAAAAAAAGCCCTCAGTTTCACTGGCAGCTTTACAGCTGTCATCCATTATGCTAGAGACCTACTAGAATTTAACTCTTGATAATGAAAATTCAAATCACATTGTTTGAAACAAGTTTATTTCCAGGAATAGATGGGGCTGAGCACAAGGAATCTCTGTTTTTATTCTAACACTTATATATGGTTGGCTTTTATTTTGGCCTCCTGTTCATAGGCATAACTCTGCTTTTTAACAACCCTAAGCCCCGTGAGCTCCTTTAGACCCTTCTTGTTCTCTTTGTCTCCAGAGCAGTCTCTTTGTTGGTGAAGGGAATGGGAAGAGAAATGTTTGCTGACATCTACAAATACCTTCTCTTGGATCCTGCCTGTCTCCCATCGTTACTCTCTTCTATTCTTTATATGTTAGTTGGAGGATCTGAATGTGGTCTTTTCTGATGTTGTTTCTGTCTGTTCTGTTCCTGTTTGGAAACTGCCTTTTTCTGATGTCAAAGCTTTAGTCAGCTTACTAAACAGAACAGGACCCCCCTTCGGGGCCCTGATTTAATTTATAGACTGGACTGGTTTGGCCTAAAATTTGCAACTCTGTTACTTCCACGCTCGGGGAAAGCAGTTGGCTGTTGCTTGGGATCAACTGTTTGGGTTAACTTTGACTCTTTAATTTAAATTAAATAAAAAGGCTGACAGTAAGGGATATGCATACGTAGATTGAAGGCCGTGAAATAGCTCACAGGACCACAAGCACTGCAACATGAGGGAGTGCACCCTGCCCTGCCCCTCCTGCCCCTCTGGGTTAACCGGTGCAGTGCACCAGGCATGCAGAGTGGAAACTTTTGCCCAGGTTGCATGAAACCCATTCCAGAGATGCTCTGTGAGCAGAACAAAGTCCCTCTTCCTCCCCAGCCCCTGCTGTGGCCGCCCTAAGCAAGCCCATGTGAGGAAATGGCTAGACATGAGTTAATAATGGAAACACACTGAAACAAAATAGTTTGGGATAGTAAGAATTAAATATATATTTATAATAGCGTCCCCCCTACCATCCTTAATCCCTTACATAGACACTTGTTCCAGGGAGGCAGCTTTTGTATTTGGGGTTAACAGAAGCAATACTTTTTATAAGCTTTCAAATATAATTAATGCGCTTATGTATTCTAAACAACATTTACACAGAAGCAACTTGTAAGGGCCTAGATATCATCATAGAATTGCCTGATCGACTCAAAACAAGCTGCAGCGGGAGACTTCGGGTTACCACTGCCTGATACACAAAACCTCTCACTCTTAAGGTGCAGGACACTCTTAAGAAGTGGCTTTTACAGTTCTTAGTCTTGCAATCAGCAAGTGCAATAAGTAATGAGAAGTATTCCCAGTGCACTTTCACTTTTCCAAATGCACAAACCCACAGCTGGAGCAGAAGCAGATTCTTGTTCTTCACCTTTACAATGTTATCGGTTGAGCAAATGCACATTCGATATGCTAGATGCTATGAGTGACTGGTGAGTGCACTTTTAAGAGTGCAATTCAGGGACATCAATTCAGAAGAATTCTCACTTCTCCCACGATGCCCTCAGAAGGCGGTCTACCAACCCAGCTATACTCACAGCAGGTTAATGTTCCACTTCAAGAACCTATCTAGATACTAAAAGCTTCTAGTCTGTCATCAAACATCCTCCATCTAGCACAGGTACCAGTTTATCATCCACTTAAGGCAGCAAAAATCCCGATGTGACTACTTGAAGAAGAGACACAGCTTGTCTAGTAAGACTGCTCTTCTTCAGACTACTGCCTAATGAAATTACATTGTTAGCATTGTTCAGTGAAGTACAAAAGCTCTGTAAAATAATTTGTTCCAATTCCACTTGTTCCATGTTCCCACCACTGTGATGTTATTGCAGTCACAAGTCTATTTCTATCCTTCAACTTTTTAGCTTGTGGTCACTGCAGCAGAGTGGAAACAAACTGTGAAATAAAGAAGTTATCTGCTGCCATGGGAACCATTTGAGAACCATAGCTGAGGCCAGCTTTGCCACTATTCCTGTTAGCATTTCTATCTCAGAGTGACTTTCTGACACCATTTGGAGGGTTAAGAGTGAAGAGATGCTAATTAAGATATGAGCCCATTACTTAATTCCTGGAAGAGATCTCAACAAGGGAACGTTTGGTTTATTAGTCCAAACAGCTTTGCCCGCTCTCCCTTGCTGGAGTCACGTTATTGCCACAATTCTCCTTGAACTCTGTATTCAATTCTTTGCATAAGGGTCACTTGGAAAAAAGGACCCCCACTTTATTAGGGTGATGTGTACAAATTATATATATATATATATATAAAACTATCTCTGTTACCAGACAGACTGAATATACAATGCTATTATATTAGTCTGAATTCTGTGCACATCATTTCTTATCAGCATTACAGAGCATTTGTGTATACACAACTGCATTTCATCTTTGTTTCCAGTCCAACCAACTGAAGCCAGGATAATAGATTCAGATTCTACTTCCTCTTGAAGTCAAAATAACACTGCAAAAAAAAAAAAAAAAAAGGAAGGGGAAAAAACCACCCGGGCAATGTCACAGTGTCATTCTTCAATCTAAGAGGTGTAAGTCTGTCAGTTGAGTGAATATGCTGGAATTCATATCTGCGGCATTGTTCAACAAAGAAAAGCAGCTTAAAACATCCTCTGAATCAGTGAACGTGAAAAAGACTGGAGCTGGCCTCTTTAAACAGATAATTGCATGAAACAAAGGGCTAGACATCATATTTCCATGATGGTTTATTTGGAAAAGAGCACTTCCATTTCACAAGGATGTAATGGCTTAGAAAATAGTTTTAACTCCATAAATTAATAAAACTGAGAGTTTTAACAATATTTTAAGGGAAACAATCTGCACTACCTACATACACTTCAGTGTACAGAGCCCTCTGCCAGCATGTGGAGATGATTTCCACCCTTGCTCTTTTGAGACTTCCAGCTCACTGGTGCCAGGCAAATGCCCACTGTAAGGGATTTATTCTCAAGTAGATGATTTGTACCTACCTAATATGACCATAAATTCTCTACTGGGCTGAGAAACCTCCCCCCAAATTTCCATGCAACTGTTTTGTTTTTGTGACTTGTTCACATGGGAAATGGTTCCATTTTAATTTTAATAAGTCCAGTTTAATTTTAGCATCAGGGGGAGTTCCCTCTTTTAATCTAAAGGGAAACTCCTGTGCTAAGCTCCAGATTAGCACAGCTGCTCTGAGTATTCAGCTCAGGGCAACTGAGAACAAGCACAGTCACAGACAAAAGCAGCCCACTGCATCAGTGATATGAGAGCTAGCAAGGTTGGGGAGGTGGGGTAAGAGGAGGTGCTATGGGACTTTATGAGTAGTAAGTGGATTTATGTTTTTCAGGAAGAGTGAAACCTAGCCTTCATTCTGTTCGGAAATTCCTAAGGTAAGTGGAAATTAGCTCCGAGATGGAAATTTGCTAAGCTGAAGTAGGAAGGCAGTGAGATTGCAGAGTTGCTTCTTCCTATGAATTTAGGGGGCAGCACTGTTAATCTTGTTTCTTGCTAGCTCTTGGTTTATGGAGCGTTTCTGCAGTAGAAAGAGTTGATCTCTTGGTGAGCTTCAGCTTTATTTTTCTCTTTTCTTCTTCTCCCTAATGCTTAATAGACTGTGAAGCACTAGAATTTGTATTCTTAAGCTTTTTCTTATCTGCTGTTAAATAAAGGTTGGCTTCTAACTTGAAGTGCAATGGTTTATAACAAATTAAGACTACTAATGTGTTCCAGCTTTCTTTTTCCGGAAAGATGGTTCTGAAAAAGTCAATTTTCTGAATCTGTATGTTCTTAATGTTTATGACAGCTTTTAAGGAGTCATATAGAACTGTTGAGCAAGTAAGTATATATTTCCCCAATATATTGTCCTCACTAATAATATGAGGAAAAACTTGTGTTACCCAACATCTTTCTTAAAAACTGTAGTCATGACATGATGGTTTAGGGAGTTACTGTCTAATGGTACTGGTAATAGCTAGAGAATAAGAAGCACTTATAATGCAGTAAATGTGTCCATGACAAAGGTATTTACAAATTAAATCATAGAAAGTCTGCTTCATTATGTTGTGGTAATCCAGTAAATAACAAGACTCACTACTGTAATTAACATTAATGTTCAGAATTGTATGTAAAGTATAATACCCTCAGAGCCTTGTGAAGTAAATCATACATTAAGGCCTAGAAGCTTGCTTTTCCTCTGCGAAATCTTCACTGGTAGAGCTGCTGACATTCATGTATGTGTATCAAGGTTGTGAAGAATTTGTTTAAACACCAGAACTAACACGTGCAAATGATCTAAACCAATCTTGTGACCTGAATTTCAATGGATTTGCTAGGAGAGAGAGGGACAAAAATATATCTTGTTGTCAGCTGAACTCCACTAAAAGCTTTCCTGTCACCTCCCCATCACACTGAATTTTCACTTAGTTTCAGATGAGGGCAAGAGGTATAACATAGTATCCCCAAATGTGTTAAAGGAATAAGGGTTAGGTTCAAAGGGGGAAGCTAATCATACAATGTTCAGGCAAGTAAAGATCCACAGAGTCTCCTGGGCCTTCTCTTGGTGTAGAGTCACAGCTGATAGTTGGTGGGCCAGTGATGTGCTTTCATCAAACACACCGCATCACCAGGCTAAATTGTGTGTTTGCTTCAGGCCATTTTCAAACACTTAGGTTAGTGTTCCCAGCAACCGTCGTGGGCTCATGCTAGCACAGAATAAGACCAGCTCCAAGCTGGGTTTTCAGTTGTGGGTTTTTACATGGGTGCTCAGTAGTTCTTGTTTGCAGTGGCTGCTTGCTGTTATCAAACAGCAGTTCCTGAAGACAATTCTTTAAGAAAGATATTTCTGCAAAGCACTTGCTCCTGCTACTTCAGTTAAATGGCAGTTTTGTGTCTGCTTTCAGCAGCACCAGGCACACAGCTGAGCAGCTCAGATGTTGTTCAGAGGAGCTGGAAGTGGCTCAAAAATGTGCTCGGTGCCAGGCTTCATTGAACGCTTGGTAGCTATGGGCTTTCTCTGCTGTCAGCAGTCCATTTCATGCTCAGGCTGCTCTAAGAGGGGGTCTCAAACCTCCAACTACACGTGAAACCAGTCTCTGAGATGAACAGACATCTGCCTGTGCACTTTAAGGAAAATAATGTTTTTTTTTTTTTTTTAAAACAAATGTTACTTCTGGTCATGAAGAAATAGCGTTGCCTTTGATCACTGCTGAAATCAATGAGAGCCAAATATAGTTGAGGAATAATAGTATTATACTGTGCATTATTTTCTATGAAATTGTCCGTGATAAAGTGAGCTTGCAGGCATGCTTACACTCTTAAACAGGTCATAAACTCAAATTAGCTCTTTCTATGATATAGACCTCCCTGAAGCCTTAAAGTAGGTCAGTCAAACTGTTTCATTTCTGCAGATCTTAATATCAATTATTCACACCGGTACTCGAGCTCTGATACGATCTCTTGCTCTTTCCTGCTACATAGCAAATGCAGATAGTGGGGTGGAGAGTATGGGCTGAATCACTTCTAATCACCTGTAAAGGCTATTTTGTTATTCCTGATAACACCAGTGAAAGACATAAAAGGGCTTGGGGATAAAAGTATCTCTCATCTTCCCTTTTCCTCTTCTGCCTGTAAACTCCACTAGGCAGGAGCTGTTTTCCTCTTTGTTCGGTGCTTGTTACAGTGAAGGCCTGTGTTACAGAAGCAAGTTGCCATCCTGGTGCTCAGAGGTCCCCCATGGCTCTGCTGTATCGGAGCCTCAACTCTTCGCCTGCAGTAGTGCAATTGCCAGAGCAAACGGGTCACACCAGGAAGCTTTCTGGAGTCACAGTAACAGATACCAGAAAATTCATTAGAAATTCAATGTTACAAGCTATTGACTTGTAGGTTTTGTTCAGTGAAATGTGAAACCAATTTTATCATGGAAGGATTTTTTTTTTTTAAGGCAGTGGTTGTTTTTAGAGGCCACATTTGTCAGCAGAAGTTTCTTCACTGCTCATCTGACAGAAATAGTTTCTAATGTTTAGGGCTGTTTATCATCCACATAGAAGCAGTGTTTTAAGTATCCTAAGAGGAATTGAATTTAAGACTTCTTGTATTTATTATTTCTTTGTGGATAAATGAACCTGTGGAAAATACCTTCCTCCTTTGCATGGTATATTCCTAGGGAAAATGTACACGTCGTATTGGATGCATGGCAATATTTTGGACAAGAATACTTAGTTGCATCAATACCATAAACGTGAATTGCTGCTGATTTCTTTTTACACTGATTAGAATAGCACACGATTATTCTACGGTAAAATCCTGAAAGACCGCCAGTCTGACTCTCCTCTCTTCCAGAGGTACTGCTCTGATGTCCAGTGTTCCTTGCTAGAACCCCACCTCTAAACCTCCAGGAAAAAGGTGTTAGATCCTGCTGGTATGGACAGCTATTAAATCAAAATAATAATAATAAAAATTATTCCAAGTCTGTGGCTGCTGTCCCTTGTCAAACTTCCCTCTGGTGTGGGAGAAGGTGTTTGGAAGTGTATTCATGTAGGCTATAATAGTCTGGAATATCTTAAGTCATCTAGTATTAATGTCTAATTCTATATAGAATCATCCGTATAATCCTTATTAAGTGTTGGGTATTAAATAGGAGTTTTTCTTCTAGGTACTTAATATCAAGTAGGCTAATTGCTAATTATACATATGACTTTTTTTCTTCCTCAGTTATTATGGTGGTGTGCTAACCAAAAAGCCTGTTTGGAACTTGGACAAGAAGTGTGGGGTTTTGTGTTGCAGTGTTTTGTGGATTGTTTTATTGCTGGGCTGGGTGTTGTGCCCCCACCACTTCATTGGACATCTGGGAGCTTCTCACTGACAGACGGCTGTGTGCCATGATGCTCTCATTACCTAAATTTGCCTGACTTCAGGATCACTTCCTAATTAATTGAAATAGGACCATGGCAGAGGGCTGAGCTAGAGGAGCAGTCTGCAGCTGGCAGATGCTCTGAGCTGGGTTTTGCATGTCTGCAGACAGAAAGCAGAGGCTGCCTTTCTTTGACTACCCTATTTTCATTGCCAAGCAGAAAAGGGAGACTCAGGCAGTTTTCCAAGACAGAAGTTTGATCTCTTTGAAAACTTGACTGTGGGATGAAAATGTTTGAATCTCGCCTGCCTCTGCTATGCAGGGCATAACAACTACTCAGGGTGCATGGCACCAAAGCAGCCTTTCCCCTGGACCACAGGTGAGCGGTCATCCACTGCTGATTCACCTGCTCAGGATCTTCCTGCATCTGTCTGTAAAATGTGGATGAGGCTCTGTTTCCTGGTAAATAGATGTTTGCATGGTGCTCCAGATATTTCTCTATATGCTTAGGGGTAGAATTCCCCTTGAGAAACACATGTTCACAGGCAGTCTGTGGGTTGTTATCCTGCTGCAGAGCAGCTAGACTGAACCCCAGAGGCTTCCATGACAAAGGTGTCTCATCCCTGGTGCAAGGGCCTGCTCAACAGCCTCCTCCTGGAGCAGATGTAGCTTAATGGCATTGGCTTCATAAGACATAAAGAAATCATTTTGAATACAGATAGAAATATAGTAGAAGTGTTTTGACTCACCTCTGCGGTTTGTTCCTTTTTTTTTTTTTTTAACTCCTGTGACTGTCATGGGGAAGGCAGACTGTTTATCTTCTAAATCCCAGTGACACACCTCACTTGTCATGTGGACACTTTGTTGTGGACACTTTACAGCCATCTGCTCACTTCTTCCCCCCATAAAATAGGGAGGACAGAAGAATGAAAGTGATAGATACTGGGCACTATAAATATAGAGCTGGGTCTACAGAATAGATGGCCCTTTTCAGGAGAAAAAGGAGCAGAGGTGCACAGGTTGCCTACATGCTATACAAGAAGTATCTGGAGACACTTTCAGTTCTTTGACACTAAGCAGTCACTGATGTACAGTATTTCTGTAAGGTCCAAATTAAATTCAGCAATTGTTTTTTACAACTTAGCAAGTCAATAAATTTGCATTTATCATTTCCATAGGCTGTTTTTTAAATGTAAAAGTACATTAAATTGTCCCATCTAACATTGCAAATTACATGCAAAACCTAGAGGAATGTGACTTTGTGCAAAAAGATAAAATACGGCCAGAAAAAGTGAACGATAAGAGACTACCACCGCTGTCTTGGCTGGGGTGGCACCCCCTGGGCTGGTGTCCATGGAGTACACCTTCATTAAACAGGTGAAGGACAGCAGGGACACAATAAGCTACCACCCTTCTCAAACATTCCTTTCCTTTGAATGGAAGCCTGAGACACTGTATCATCAGTGTGATGTGGGGCTGAGAAAGAGTTTTGTCCCTGGGATAGAGCCTGGGCATTCAGGAAGGCATCCTTCTTCCCATGGCTGAGCTTCAGTGGCTTGCTTTGTGCAGTAGTGATCAGAGACTTGCTTTACCCTGACATAAGCAAGAAAGATTGCAGTGATATTTTTCTCTGTCTCTGGCCTCAATCCAAAGTCATTCATTAATTTTATCCTCTTCTGGAGAATATCTTTAGTTTTTCAGGCTTCATGCCTCCTAGTACAAAAGTGTCCCCAAACCATTATTGATTACATTTGAAATCTTCTCTTTTGTATATGTTCCAGAGCAAGAACATCTGGAAAGCTGCAGACATTGACACTAATAAATTATCCTGCAGACTTTTTCAAACCCTCAAACCACAGAGTCTGAATTTGGGTCACTCATTTGCAAATGAATGTCTATCCTTGGTTAGATAGATGACTACAGAGCTAATGACTCTGGCACCTAGCTGCATACCATTTAGGACACGGTTAAGCTGGCTTCTCTTTGTGTCTCTAGCTGCTGGGTGACGCTAAAATCAGAGCAGTGTGTAAAGTACTCTGGTGTTATAAAATGTGACTGCAGCAAGAGGTCAGAGCCTGGGCCAATTGAAAGTTTGGCAAAGTCTGGCATGGAGAGAGTGCAAAACCAGGGAAAAGGGGGGCTACAGTATTGCTTTTCAGTTTGGGGACTCTATCACATTCTTGGGTGTCAAGGAAATTGAATGCTTTTTCTAGTATTCTTTCTTGAAGTTCAGCAAGGAGAATAATGATGTTCAGCTTAACCTTTCATTACAACAATCAAAATTCAGCTCTGGTATAGCCACACCCCAAAGGGTTTAAGAGTAGGATTTCAAACCTCTCAAGTTAGCTTTAATAATAGTACTTTGCTGTTCTGATGGACATGTGCATATTTTAACAAGACTTTCATTTCACAACCAGAATTAACATCATTCTTTGACAATAAATGTGGCAGCAAATCTTGTAGCTTGCTTATGAAAGTTCTAATAATCGGTGAAAGCCTTACTGATGTTGTTATAATGTCATTCAGATGTCAGTGGAGAAGGAAAGCTTTGCAAAACTGAAGAGCTCCAAAGAACATGCAGCATAGCGGAGCAGATGCTGACTTCCTTGGCTTGCAAGGTTTCTGCCTCTCAATCAGCAAATAGCATCAGATGAGTTCTGGCAGGAGCTCTAAAATTTGGCTTCTTAAATGGTACTTCCATTCCTCTTGAGTTTTCACCAACAGTTTATGTATGAATGGCTTTTATTTCCTCCACATAATTTGTCATGAATTATCCATTTTAAATGATATACTTCATTTTAAATCCACCAAGGGATAAGTCTGGAAGTACCCAAGAAAGAATGTGGATCAATTACATGGAAAGTTGGCTAAATAACCTACATTTATCTTTACTAATGAATTTTAATCACACATGGCATACTAATCACTGTAATAGTTCAGCTCTTATGTTCCAGATCAAGTTAAGCAGCAACTTAGCTGCAATTCAGTACTGAAGCAGGGAGCTGGCAGGAAAATCCCTCCCGCCATGGACGGCACACATCCAGCACACCACGCATCGACGCCTACCTTTGTATGGAGGGATAGTCTCACGTGGCTGCAGGCTGAACAAAATGAGGTCATGGACAATACGTAGCCCCTGGCTGAATGTCCTAAAACGTTCTGCTCCTACCGAAGGCAGGGAATCTAAAGTAAAAATCAAATCTCAGAACAAGAGAAGGTGGTAGAAACTCTCAAACAGATACAATCAAACTGGAAATTAGAAAAGTTATATCTTAGCAAAGAGAGAGATTCCTAATCCTTTCCAGTTGTTAATTATAGGTAGTAGTAATACTTTACAACCATACATCATGGCTGCAAGTCTTTCTAGTAGATGTGCTCTAATTAAATCTGAGGCTATTGGGAAGTCAGACTACAGAAAAATCACTTTTTTTTTCCCTACTTTAAAATCCATTAATCTATATAGGTTGATTAAATTTGCAACCACGAAGCAATCTCTGGCTTTGAAATGTGGGCTGTGGCTGTGACAGCTAGAAAGATCCAAAGAAGTTTCTGAGAAATTCCTCAGGTTGGAATTTGCTCTTCAATGGTTGGTCTTAAGGACTTACTTTACTTTTAGGACTTTAGGACGTCAGGTCTTTAGGACTTACTAGACAAACAGGGATGCTAAATATATAACAAATTTATTTTGGCAATTTCAAGCTTTTTTTTTTTTTTCTTCATAGAATGGCCTGGGTTGAAAAGGACCTTAAAGAAGATCATCTAGTTTCAACCTCACTGCTTTGGGCAGGGTTGCCAACCACTAGAGCAGGCTGCCCAGAGCCCCATCCAGCCTGGCCTTGTACACCTCCAGGGAGGGGGCATCCACAACCTCTCTGGGCAACCTGTTCCAGTGCCTCACCACCAAGTGAAAAACTTTCTCCTAATTTCTAACCTAAATCTCCCCTGTCTTAGTTTAAGACCATTCCCCCTTTTCCTACCACTACCAACACATGTTAACGGGCATTCCCCCTCCTGTTTATACGCTCCCTTCAAGTACTGGAAGGCCATAATGAGGTCTCCCCGGAGCCAGTGTGATTGTGAAACTGAATAAAATATTTGTGCTTTTTGGGTTTCCTTTAAAATACTTTCTTTATGTGCTTCGTACAGGTGTGTGATTCCTCAAACCCCTGGAACAGAATTTCATTATTTAAACCCATCTTCCTGAACTAACTCAAGACCATTAAAACAGCAAATGCTGCAGTAGCAGATATCATCAGGGACAAGTTGTCTCCTGCCTAGATTTGCTACTAGCTGTAGCTCACAGGTGCAGGGCAGAGGCCAATTTGTATCTTCAGCTACTTATGTCCTCTTTCCCTTCATTCTTCTGAGGCTTTAGCTGTTATGCTGCTACTTCTGCTATCGCATGCTCAAGATGCTTTTGTTAATTTGTTTTGCTTCTGCTGACTGCGTTATTAGGGAATCACCAAAGGACAGACAGGTTTCCATGCTAAAAGTGATTCCAGTGCTGTGATGATGTGAATGAGGAGCTTTGCATAAGATATTTGCAGTTTCTAACTCTTGTTTGTCAAGAAATTCCTTACAGCAACTTTTTTTTCCCCCCCCTGAGGACTGACTGACTTTTCTCTTTATTGCTAATAGAAAGATAAAGGCTTAGATGAATCCCTGTTAAACAATGCTTATGTGTCCATCATTCCTCAGAACTCTATTCCAGCAAGAGATAATTTGGTCCTCTTGTTAGAATCCTCTTTCTTCTTCTCTAATACCAATTTGAGGTTGCTAATGGTCTCAGAAAATACATAAACTGCAGTAATAGTGTGCCTGGCCTTTCTGACTGCATCCAGCTGCAAGAATGTGTTTGTATTACCTGATGGTTGAATGGAGTTTAATAGATAACATTACCATGGTGGTCAATAAACAAATGGGCAGAAAAGTTTACTGGAGATCATGTGCTTGAGGAGAGTCAACAGAGTACTTATCTACAAGCTCTCCAAAAATGTCTTATTGATTGTGATTGTCAAAGCATCAGCTCAAATATAAGGAATTGCACAGCGCTGAGCTGACAAATCTCCACTCAGGCAATGCAGCCCTGCAACAAATTGCTGTGCTTATGGCTAACCAAAGTCGAGCCAAGGGGGCCTGCAGCCCCTCGCTGCTCTGTGTGCACAGTTCACAATAAATTCAGTAGCTGTATCTTTCTGAAGCAGATGGTGAAAGATAAACTCAGGAAAGAGAGCATCCACCCCCAAAGAAAAGTAATCTTTGTTTCAGCAGTCTGTATGAACAATGTTTGGATTACATTAAGCTAATATTAGCATTGTGAAGCCCTCACTGCCTGTCAAGCATAGCACGTGTGCCTTATCTCATTGGAATCGAAAGTAATCTAAGAAAATGGGGAATTCATCATGCTTCAGAGTGATAAAACCTGAATGGGGCGGGCCTAAGGCTTACTCGCCCTAGCCTGCTGGCTTTTAGACTATGAAGTTGTCTGTGTGCCAGATTCCCTCCAGTTTATGCTCTCCCTTTGGAGGCGTAATGCTGTCTCCAAGGGTACAAAAATGACCTTGGCACTAGGGATAGAGCCTGGGGGAGTTTCTCTGCAAAAAGCAGACACCAGCCAACATTTCATTTCATTCAGCTGAAGTCCTGAGACTGCTTTGGCTCTAGGGTCATGCATGGCTGATGAAGAATGAGGGGGCACGAAACTCTGTGGGAGGTGTGGGATTTATTGGTTGGTCATCTGACTGTTCAGTGCTCAGGAGGATCCTTAAAAGCCAAATTCACTTATGTTTTCAGTGTCACTACAGCTCAATAAACATTAGCCACAGAACAGACCAATAAAGCAATGACCCACGTGAAAACAGGGGCTCTCAGTACTAAGATTTAAATGTAGCCCCAAGAAGGAGGGATGCTTAATTCTTCCAGAGAAGCAAGAACACACAAAAGGTTATTAGCTTACTGGGAACTTTATAAAAGGAGCTAAACACAGCTGAACATGGAATTAAAGTTTTATATAAATGCACTGGATAATTAGCTTCATACTGGCTTAATTAAAGCAAATCCTTTACCCTTGCCAATAATGGTAATTATAAAGATGTTTATTCTTTAATAAATACACTCGAAGGAGAAGTAGTTCAATATTCCTCAAGTCCAACTAGAATAAAATGAGGAAATAATTACATGGGGAAACTGGTCTTGGACCAGTCCAAGAGTCCTGGACCAACGCAGCACAGTTGATACAAGTGGTACCAAGTAGGATATCATGACTTGCCCAGCAAGTTAAAGAGTATCTCAAACTAGTACACTTAGCTCCAAACAGACATCTTTAGTATTCTACAAGAACATATTTAACATTGAGAAAGGGAAATGATAAAATACCAAAAGCTAGCTTCATAATGGAGACTTAAAAATGCTCCTGAGGATCTTGTGAGTGCAAAAGCAGGTCCTTGTACCTTGCTTGCATGTACTCGCTGGGTGACTTTGCCCCTAGTGAATTGTTTGTACTCTGTTAAATCATTCTGTTAGTTCTTTTGGACTTGCAAATATGGACAAAGCAAGCAGATGAGACTTCGATGTTCTTAAAGTAATAGATTTTACAGAGTTCAAGAAATCAGCTTTTTCATGTCTCCAGATATTAGTGTCTAGTGGTAATGTGTTCAGTTCATACCTCAGTTGTCATTCTTTTGCTTTCTTGGAAATAGATATAAAAGCGTTTTGTTCTTTCTCATCACAATCTAAGGAAGAGGTAGTTCTTGTATAGTTACACATAAAGGCTGGATTTTGAACAAAAATATTGTTAGGAAGGGAATTCTTTTCAAAGATGTTTATGCTCATTGTGTTTCCATCCAGCTCGCAGGAGCTGTTGCAGATCCCCTGTCAGGGGATACCAATAGTTTCGGTATCTGGTCAGGGGAGATCTGTGAATGTAGGTGGTAGGCAAAGGGAGAACTTCACCAGGTCCAGCATGAGCTTGCTTGGTAACACTACTTTTTTGAAACCAGAAAAAAATGGAGCTCTGGGTCGCAGAGAAGGCTGAGGGCTGTCGTGGCTGGCTACCATACTGCTAACAGGTTCATTTCTGGCATCCTAGCATTGCTGATGGAACATCCTGGGCTGGGTCCTTCTGCCAGGGTTACAACGTCAGCAACAAAAGTCATTCCCGTGCTTCCCAAACATTAATTATCTCTCATAAAACTGAAAGTCTCGGGCATATCTGAATGCTAGTACTTCTTGCCAAAAATATGGATATAATCTTTCCATATGATTGGAAAAAGGTATGTTTCTGTCTCACCAGTAAGTCACACAGAGTTACTTATTGGCAGTTTTGTATCACAGAAACTTAATGAAAGGGAAACTGGAAAGCATTCAGATAATAGTATCATTTTTATTCTGAAAATGCTTCCTTACATATTATCGTTATCTTGGCCTTTAGACTAAGGAAAAAACTACTAAAATAAGTTTACAGAGTAGGAAGTTAGCCAGTGAATGAATAAGATTTTATACGAACACTCTTTTGATGCTTTATGAATTCTACATATGAGAGTAGGACTTCATTGCCCTACGTGTTGTCAGCTAGTGAAGGTGCTGGAAGTTTTGGGGAAACTGGGTCTAAGCTACAGTCTCTCTAAAGCTCCATTTGCTCACACAGTTCAGAAAGTGAAGACCACCTGAAGGAATGGGAAATGTAACTAGGAAAAAAAAAATTCCTCTTTCAGGCAGCATTCCTTTCTGGTCCTTCTTATCTTTCTGAAATTGCTAGAAAGAGTTTCTGCAGGCAGAAACACTCAGCAAATTCACAGGCAGTTACATGCTCCAGGCTGGGATTCCTCAGATCATTTGCAGCCATCGCTTGCAATTTGTCATACTAGTTCCACTAGCTCAGCACAAAACCTTAAAATTTATCACAGAACTAATGCTATCATTCATCTCATGATCTCTCCAGTCAGCGCTGCCACCAAGCTAATTGTTCTGTAAGGAGCCAATGATGAAAAATTACAACCTGCAGAGAAGGGACAAGTGAATACTGAAACTTTGAGAGCATCATTTCAGTTTGGATCAATATCATAGGATTTAATTGTTTATATGGAACATTCTGAGTCTGAACAGCTGGAAGAGAATAGAAATAAACGATATTCAATCTCTGTTTTTTGGCATAAACCTTTAGAGGCCAAATCGTGGAGATGAAGACCTACATCAGCCTGTCATACATGTAGCTGCATTTGATTCCTAACTTAGATGGCTTCAGTGGCTTTTCATAAATCCAGTTCTTCTGTGATATTTTCCAGTGCTTTCTGAAATATAGATATGTTCAGCCTTACAAATCAGATTCAGAACAGATTTAATTTTTCTTTTTTTTTTGATAGCTGTTTGACTGCGTTTAATGCTCCTTAATGTTAGATTACTCAGCTCTAAATCAGCTCTAAAGCTTCCAAAGAATCTCTTGTGTATATAATAAACTTATCACTGTTCCCTTAATCTGTGTTCCTTAATCTCCAAATTTTGGGTATTATCTAAAACTACTGCTAACAGTTTTGTAATTACAACCTAGTTTAGTGACCTGACAAAAGTAAGTAGGCATCTTTATGTAAGTAGGAATTCAATTTCATTCTCATTACAAGTAGGGAGAGGTGGCTATGTTCTCAGTGTGCTTTGTTGGCTGCCTTCCTTTATATGTTCTTTCTAGGTGGCGAACAATGTAGTCTTTGAGAGCACGAAGTTGGAATTTTGTTAATGAATTACCAGCTCTGTCTGGTCACCAGCCATGCTGCGCAGAGGCTACACCAGCTGTCTGCCTGCCAGCACGCCCATCTGATTCCCTCTTACCTGGCAATCCACCTCCATGAAGAACAAACACAAATGTCTTTTCACAAGTTCTGTTGACTTTGGCAATTAATTAAATTGGTCAATCTCATTTTGATATTAGCAAAATACTCCTGGGTTTTTGAGAGCTTCCAACTCTACACGGGTTATCTCAAGTTGCTCTGCAGTGTGTGCCAGCCAACAAAGTTTGCCAAAGAAGTTTCGATTGAAATGTCTTTTGAACAAAAAGATTTTTCCTTAAAAACAACAAAAAACAGTTTATTAAAATATTCAGGGCAAAAGCTAGAATTATAAACAACATATTTTTGGATTTGGTTATTCTGCTCATGAGAGTAATATAATTCTTAGTAATCAAAAATACTCTTCCGCTTAAGTGTCACAGCACTGAAATATTACATGGCCTAAAAGCCCAGTCTAATTTGCCTTACCAAGACTCCCTTCAGTTAAATCTTGGGACTACTTTAACTTACATGACTAATTACATTACATAATATAGCAGTTTTAATGTCCTGACTTACCACCTGTTCTGAACATCGTATGATGATGGAGACTTGCACTGTCTCTCTCTCTTCTTCCCATCAACTGGTACTACTGTCTGTGATGACTAACAAATGAACATTTTGACAAATGGCAATAGAAGACTTTTCTGTCTACTGAATGAGTTGTTTGGGTGGTATAGAGGGCAGCAATATGTTAAGCAAAAATCTTAATGGTCAAAACTTTAAGTCCTTTTTGCTCTACATTAGTTTACAGTGATTTCTCAGGGCCAGAAATAAGCAGAAAAGATATTTTGGTTACTTGCTAAACCTAAAAATGAGTGTTTTCCCTCTAAGAAAAAAATGAAATCCTTTCCCTAAAGCTTTAACAGTTTTTCTATATTATATTCTGTTCTGTGCTATTGACGCTGTATGCATTTAAAAGAAAAATGTTTCCAGGCACATTTTTTTCCTTATGGGTAAAACATACCAGAACTTATATTTAATATAAGTGATTTTTCTGATATGCACAGTAAATGTTGAAAGTGAAGGCTTACATGGACTGATGAGAGGGAAAATTACTGCTTTAACTCATGCTGCTTGACTAAAAATATTCACTTAGGATAAAATTAAAAGTAAATGGAAGGAAAATTGGGTAATCGTGATCTCATAATATTGCAGCATGTGTATGGATTGAATAAAAAGTTTGGCAAACTCTGGAAGACACTGAGGTTACTCAGTAAACTTTTATTGTTAGTAATCAGCAGTAGTAATGTTCAGCCTGCGGTACAGAAAAAGGAGTAGAACCATTCTCAGAAGTTATGGCTAAAATACATAATTTTTATTGAATCATTACTTATGAAGGGCCTGATTTAGCTTATGAGGTTCCCTGTTTTTCTTTAAATGTTTTGTTTAGATATATTCCATCCCAAAGAGTAAACCTCAGAGCAGCTGGAGACATGTACTTCATATTACTACAAACATATTTACTACATATTTACTTCATATTACTACATATGTATTTACTACAAAAGCAGTAGTTAGTCTCTTTATACTGCCATTTTTATTTATTTTTTTTTAAGAAGTTGATTCTGGGCCTATCTATGCTAATTAGTCTATTTCTTGCCAAGTATACATGGCAGTTTCATGTTTTTCACAGTCTGGTTTTCTGGTTTCCACAGAAGAAAGGTATTTATGCTCTTGCCCATTAAATTTCCTCTAGGCAGATCTACTCTATTGCTCATACAATATGTTGTGGAAGTTAGTGGGGCGTAGAGAATCCATGGCTGACTTTAGTACCTACATATGTGAAAGTACTTTTGGTATCCATGGACACTTTCAGAAGTTGAACCATGTCTTGGCTGGATTTCCATAAAAAACTTTCATCCTGTCTGAACTGAAGGGCATATAAACATCTGTCATGAAAAAAAGGTACCATGAAGAGGGCTATCCAAACAGGTCGTTGTTGCGTGGCAGTCCTCAGGGTGCACAAGAAACCTATTTGTGTAAAAGTCAAGGTTACAGGGTTTAAGATCGAACATTGAGTGACAAGTTTCCCATTAGTCTAATATATCCTGCCCCTTTGAAGAAGATGCATAATTGACACACACAGTTGGCACATTTATGGTGTAAGAAATGTTTCTGCATGATAGTTAATTAATTTGAAGCAATACTCCATTAATCTCCCCAGAGCCACAGATAACTATATTAAATCTGCCTTTTCTTTTCAATACAGTGAAATTCAGTATCCCTTATCCATGAATTATAACCTGGTCTCTGGGTTAACCTTGCTTTGATTAAGTGGTTTTGTGGTTGCTGAAGTCAAAAAGTAAACTGGATGCACAAGAAAGATCACTGGCACTACATGAGTTCAAGAAAAGATAATGCAAAAGCAGCAATTTACTCCCTGAAGCTCACTTATTACTCTTTGGTGACTGAATAAAAAGCACAGCCACCAGGCACATTTAGCCATCTCAAATATGTTCATGAAGCCTTTTTCAGGAGTCAGCTTCCATCAGATAAGTTCATGTAATTAATTACTGTTTTGATTGAAAGCACTAAGAAAGTACAGTGCTTCAAAGGTAAACCTGATTTTCATTGCAGTGCATCACAGAAGGTATGTTTGCACCCTGAAATTTTAAAGCATCCCATTGAGGGTGAATTTGTCTGTTGCTATTGGAGGAGATGGTGAATTTTTTTTTTCTTTGATTAAAAAATTATCATTGAAATGGATTATCATCAAAATAAAATTAATTGATTTTGGTGTATAAGCACTGAATTGTACCTTGGTATTACAGGTTAAATCATGCCCAGAACAGAGGAAGAAAGTGTATTGGGTTTAAGTGACAAGGTTTTGGTAGTGGGGGGCTGCAGGGGGGGCCTCTGTGAGAAGAATACAGCAGCTGCCCCATGTTAAATAAGGGCCAGTTTCAGCCGGCTCCAAAAGAGACCTGCCACTGCTCAGAGCCCAGCCAATAAACAATGTTGTTTGCGCCTCTGTGAGAGCAGATTTAAGAAAGGGGGGGGAAAAAAAAGCAGCTGCACAACAGCAGCTGGGAGAGAGGAGTGAGAACCAGCCCTGCAGACCCCAAGGTCAGTGCAGCAGGAGGGCAGGAGGTGCTCCAGGCACGCAGCACAAGTTCCCCTGCGGCCTGTGGAGAGGCCCTTGCCGCCCCTGGGGGCCCCGTGCTGGAGCAGTTCTTGAAGAGCTGCTGTCTGTGGGAAGCCCACGCAGGATCCATTTGGGAAGGATGGCATCCTGTGGGAGGGACACCACTCTGGAGCAGGGGCAGAGAGTGGCCCTGAAGGAGCGGCGGAGATGAAGCACCAAGGACTGACTGCAGCCCCAATTGACTGTTCCCTGCGCTGCTCAGGGAGGACATAAAGGGTGGATGAGCAGAAAGTGTTTTTATTTTGTTTTTAGTTTCTCACTGCTCTAGCTTGTTGGTAATAAGTTATAAAATACAATGTCCCTTATGCTGAGTCCCCAAACAATGTCCCCAAATAATGTCCCTTATGCTGAGTCTGTTTTGCCTGTGACAATAATAGTTATCTCCTTGTCCTTATGTCAGCTCTTGAGCCCTTTTCCATTGTATTTTCTCCCCCCTTTCCTTTGAGGAGGGGGAGTGAGAGTGGTTGGAGTGGAACTCAGCTGCCCAGTTGGGTAAAACCACCACAGGAGGACAGGACACTTGCTTGTGACAGTGGGAGCACCAAATAAAATAGGATATACTCTTTTGTTACGCACCTTGTGCAGAGATCGATGCCTATGTTCTCAACTGGAAGGCCATAACCTGCAGCAGCGAGCTATAAAGATGGCAGAGTTGTGGTATCACGTCTACGCTCCGTTAACATACTGAAAACTGGATTTGTTAGGTTAGAGCAGAACTGCCATGTTCTCAGCATGGAGGATGCTGAAAACATTGTTCCAGGGTGGCCGTCTGGCTGCTCAGCCAGCCTCTGAAACGGGATGGGATGTGCTGCATTGCTCACTTTGACTGGTTTGATTTGTATCACTGCTTCTGGAAAATGCGTTAGGCCTTTGTACTTGTCAATTTTAATCATTCTTGCTTTATAGCATCCAATTCCATGGCAGCATGGATTTTAGTTCATGCAAAGGAATGGTAGCCTTGAGTGATTTCAGACTCTGCGTTTGGCAAGTGAGCTGTTATACTTTTGCTTGGATAACAGGATAATGAGCCAAAGACCACGGGAAAGCATATTTGATCCTACTTGTATTTTAAAAGAAGATAATTAGAAATCTAGTTTCTCTGCATCTTGAATGACTGTGTCCATTGATTTGTAGAGGACAATTATTTCTCTGAGGAAGGTTTGTGTCATGGTGTGCAGATATGTTTTATATTAAACCTCCTGTGTACCTCATCTCAGAGTACCTTATAGGACTGAACAATGCAGTTAAAGAGTAATAAATGTTTTTCTTTCTGTAATTTTTGTGAAACATATACAAGGAATAGATAACAATTTACATACATGGTCTGAAAAGAAAGGGAAAATGAGTGGAAGAGATTCTACAGAAATTCCCCTGAGTCTAGCCTAACTAAGGAAAAAAGAATCAGGGGCTGCTGGTTGTGGGATGCGGTGGTAAACGAGTGCTGCTGCTGGAATGGAGGGGCAAGATCTAGAAGCTGCTTGTCAGAAGTGCACTCGTAAATGGTTTTCTCTACTACCTTTGCCCTTTCTAGAAGCAGAGTGTTGGTTTCTGGAACTTTAGTGAGATCCTAGTCACAATGATATATAATTCTGAGAAGCCTGTGAAAATCTTAAAATTTAGCAGTGTAATTCTAATTTTAGTTTCTAGCTTACTATCACATTTTAAGGTAAACTTTTTTTCCTTTAAGTAAACTAACCAAGTTACCCTCAATTGTTACTTACTTGTTTTATAAATCACTTTGAACTCCACTGATGCAAAACATTGCATTAGAGCTAGGTATTATCATTATTCATGAAAGCAATATTCTGGGCTCAGACACAATATATTACACAGTAACGATACAGATTAGAGGTAACCCTATTGCTTTATTTGTGAACCACCAGTTATTGCACTTCCAATATCCTGCTTAAAGATGGAAAAAACATGGTATTGAATGATTAAAGCCAAGTGAGCCAAACCATTCTTACCAAGTGTAAACTCCGTGGAGTTGGATTTATAAAAGGAGCAGAATATTCTTTCTGAAATAGTTATCCTTTGTGAAGTCTCTTTTTAGACCTGAATTAGGCCCACATTTTATGGATATCTTTTTTTTTTTTTTTTTTTTTTTAAATAAGAACTGTATTCTTTGGGAAGATAGTGCTAAAATTTAGGGATATGTATGCGGAATTAAAGTTGGGTCTTCAGCTTAGGAAGCATGGATAATGCTTCACTGAAAACTAAACAGCATGGAAGAAATGCACAGAAACATTTGAAAACAAACAGGTCTACATTTTGAGACAGATAAGGCATCAGAATAAAGAACACTAAGCTCTGTCTGTGTCAACAGATGCATTGGAGATGTTCTTTCATTTGTGTAGCAGGGAGAGGCAGGACCATAAACAATGCTGTGAAAAATGACCTGTGAAAATATAATCCTAAAGATCTGAGTAGATTCTTGAGGGACAACTGACATAAAGGAGACTGGAGCTGCAAAATATTAAGCTGTTTGTTAGTAAGGAAGGAAACTCTAGGTAGGCTGGAGGGGAGTTATGCTCAATGCATATTTCATTTAGATAGCTGATTTAAAAACAAAAAAACTAGGTAGCTGGTCAAAAAACTTACTCTGGACTATTTTTTTTATTTTTTATTTTTTGCAGTGAATTTCTTCTTTTATTACAATGGTATTTGGATCAATATTTTGAGGAAAAAATCTGTCATGGAAATCTAGACTTTTCATGGCACAAATAGTGTAAGCCTGTCCAAAACTGGAGAAAGAAGTGCTTTCAGTTGTTGCTACAGGGCCTTAGAAAAATTGATTTGTTGATTTAATGTCTTTTTTTTTTTTTCAATGCTATATTCTGGATATTCTTGTAGTTTACTCATCCTCTTGCTATCTGTATGTCAGATGTACCCAGTGAGCCCTTGCTGCAATTGCATGCCTGGCTCTAGTGCACTGCAGCCCATTCTGGGAAATGGACTCTGAGGAAGGTCCTGGGCAAGGCAGAAAGCACAGGAGCCCTGGAATGAGCTGCATGGAGATTATTTCAGACCTCTCTTTAACCTTGAAGTGCTTCTGCATTCCTCTTCTTTGTCTGTGAATGTGTTCAACCGTTTGTTTGCTGGGACTGTAAGATCTTCAAAGCATTGCTTGCTTTTAGCTAAGAGCCAAGCTGAGCTTTCCTGCATTTTAATCCAATAATAAATAATCTCTTATTGGCTACCTTGAATGACACACACACACACACATCTGTATTCTCTTAATTGATTTTGAGAAAAAAGATGTGTAAAATTTTGCTCGGCTTACAAAGGACACTAGATTGTTATTTATATCATAATGCCTGAGGAATGGAAGGAAAAATGTAAAATGATGCAAACTAAGTGGGGAAAACACATGAGTTATTAGAAAACAATCTTAAAAATTTGATTTTTTTTTCTGTTGTATTATCTCCTAAGTAACAAAAGATATTTCCTACAGCCCCCCCTCTTCTGTATTGACTAATAAAGTAGCTAATAACTTGGTATGTCTAAACAAAGTACAATTTTTTTTCCAAGGGACTTGATTTTTTTAGTCAAACTTCATGTAAAAAGGGATTAATCTAAGTAGAAGGTGTTTTTTTCTTTTTTTTTTTTTCCCGCTAGGTGTAGTACTAATTTGCTCTTTCATACTGTGACCCATTATATCAGCCAGGAATGCATTAATGGCTCCTTCAAGCACCTTCAAAAATGTCTAGAAAGTAGATTTTATTCTTTCTATTTATCTGTAGATGTCTGCAAGCTTCTTTTCTGTGAAACCATAATATGAGTTCAGCCAAATGTCTGGATGCCCTGTTTTCTTGTGGAAAACTAAGAAGCTAATATAGTCAACAGAGTAGACAAGATTGTTACCACGAAATCATTTTCTAATGGTAGTTTGGGAGATAAGATCCAGGTCTGAGTCCAGGAGTCAAGGGAAGTCATGGAAGAATTTTCCTCTTCCTCTACCTGTTACCTGAGGAGAGATGTAATTTGTCTCTCCTTTATCCCAGCTGTTTGGCAAAGGGAAGAAATGAGTCAGCAAAGAGCATCTGCTCCTTTGCCTCAGGACCCAAAGTAAGCTGGAGGTGGACAAATGAGGGCAGAGTGGTCATTTTTCCACCCTTTACTCTCCCCTGTGACTTGTATTCCACTAGCCTGAGTCATTCGATAGGTTCCTGAATCTTCCCATGTACAATTCAGGAGGCAGAAATAAGTAACTTAGGTTGGAAAAAAATGATGATAAAATCTGATGGGCACAGGAGAGAAAGGGCAGGCTGTGCATCTGTAATGCTCTGCTTGAAGTGTCATTCTTGGGACAGCCTGGAGGAGGAAAAACTAATAGTGATGTAGCTGAGAAAGGTTCTTGGAGGGGTTTAACCTAAGGCTTTGAAAAGCCATTCTTTTAACAGTGGAAATGTATCACAGATTTATAATCCAACTGATCCAAGGTATACAGTTACAAGAGAATGTTTGCCAGACCAGACTAAAGGAAACTCCTACAGCTTCCTATCTGAAAACTTTAACCTTTTATTCATAGAGTGTTGGGGGAAAAAGTACAGTGTCATAATGTTGGTTGTCACTGTCTCTGGAGAGAGGAGCACCCCTCACATCCTGAGTTTCCTATCTCAGGTGCACAAGAGGCTGAGACAGGTGAATCCCTGCTCACGGTGTTAGCTCTGGTACCTACATTTTGATGGGGCACTGTGAATTGAAGGCAAAGCATCTAATTTAGGACTACAGATTTCTCTCTGCAGCAGGTACTAAAAATTAGGGTTTGCGGTACTTGGTGATGTAAAGCCTGCAATCCTCCTGTGAGGTTAAGCTTTGAAGTTTCTGCGTATTACAGTGCAGGCAAACATGAGCTTTGCTCTACCTGAGCTACCGGCAGACACGAGTAAGCTGTGGTACGAAGCTGCATTTCTGTCTTAGCAATACTAAGCCTGAGCTAACATCACCTGCTAGCCTGAGCTTACTGCCTTGTTAACTCACACTGGTTTCCATAGGTTGTGAGCGCAGATGAGAAAGTTCATATCTGCCTGAAAATAAACCACATAGATGTATCCTGTATCTCAGTTCTCCACTTACAAGTTGTTTAGTATCATGAGCCTGGTTGTAGGAGCACTGTGAAGAAATAACTAATGAAATATTGGGAGAGGCTCGCATACCATGTTAATGAGGACAGATATACACTGTTTTCTTCACAGAAAAAAGTTTTTTTGATTTTTTTATTTGTTATGATTTTTTTTTGGTTAGCTTTTTTAATTTACTAAGTGCTTCAGAACAAGACTGTTGTAAAAGAAGCTAAGTTTAATCCCTAAAATGTGCAGGTAACTCATTATTTATTCTTCAATAAAAATAAGAAAAAATATGTATTTAAGAAAAAATACCTATTTCCTCCGCAAGGCCTCAGAATGCCTGATAGTTGGTTGCAACTTAAAGAAGAGGTACGATTTTTTTTCTAGCTGGTAAATCCACAGCACAAAGGAGCTTTACACAGCTTTAATCATTGATGGAACCTCCAGGCTCAACCACTGAGCTCAGCCGGAGACAAGTGTGAAAGCCACATGCGAAGCCTTGAGCGTATTTGGGAAAATGACTCTTACTGCTGCTACTGCATTGTATTAGTAATAACCCTCATCAGCGGTGATTATACTGTAGCCAGAACTGCAGGACAAGCTCTGATGCAGAAAGTATATGCTTAGACTGACTCAGTTAATTTGTCAAGTTACTGCAGCCTTCATCATTTGAAATGCATTAACTGTGTAGGTGGGAGATTTTGTAGCCTGTGACAAGTGTCTGGGCTCATCCTGCTTCTGCTTTTGGACCATTGTCACATCTCACCCAGCATATGGGACTTGTTAAATCTCAGCAACTTGGTTACGTATGCTCAAGACCTCCAAACAAATTTGCTACTAGGAGAATTAAATTCATGTGGGTGTTTATTGTTAGGATTCTGTTTAACTAAATCTTACATGATAATAAAACCAGCTTGAATTAGAACAGAATGATTCTGACTTCTTGGCACTGCTGACAGTGCCAGGATGGATACTGCTCATTGAACTTCTTTCTTACGATCCTTTCTTCTTTCTTACGATCCTAAATAATGGATTCTGCTTCCTTTTGCATGCATTCACCACCTATTACAGGATGGGGATATTAGTTTATGAGCACTTTCTAAATCATTAAAAATACATATGTTGGGCTACCCAGTGCTATAAAACATAGATCAATGAGTTACTGTGCAGCTCATGAAAAAACTTCTGAAGGCTGTAAGGAAAAGTATCACTTCGTACATTTTTGATTGGTTTCTTTTGTGGTTAAGTGGCTATTAGTGAGAAGAAGGCAACCACATTGTACTGGCATGCATGCAAAATGCAACATGCAGCATTGATAAGATAAAGGCCATTCCCTATCCAGGCTTTCTTTACTCAGTGTTAGAGAAGTCTCTTTAAGCTCTCTGTGTGCTTATGCAAAACAAACCCTCCATTGTTAAGGTGAAATGTAAATTAGAAGCATAAAAGACAACTTTAACTGATTGTTGGAGGCACAAGCAAAATTGTTTTCTCAAGAAGAATTGTAAGGCTCTTTTCCTTTCCTCCTCTTGTCACAGAAGAAGGAAAGATAAATCACTGCAATTCTCCCAGTGAAATATCTCTGTTTCAGATCCACAAACACAGACATATTCATGAGAAGAATACGGAACTAGAATCCAAGATATTAGAAACCAATGAAAACAGGGATGGAAAAATGCTGTGGCTTATCACCTTGTTTTGATATATTTGAGTATGATCTATTTTAAAACACAGACAAAGGCTCCGAGCAAAATATTAAATCATTTTTTTTACATTAGTTTATTGAATAAGTATTTCAAGATAAGTAAAAATAAATAAAAAAATAAAAAAATAAAATGAGTTTAGTAGATCTTTTAATTATAAATGGGCTGATTGTATCTGATCAGTAGGCCAAAAAATTATCTCATGTGCATTTGCTAAATTTTCTTTCTAAGGAAAAGCAATATAAAGAGAAATCAAAATGGTCGTTTTCAGTATTCTGTAAACAATAAGGTTCCTCTAGGCTGTCAGGGGGCTTGAGACATAGTGCATGACTTTTGCAAACTATTTTGGTTGACCTGAAAATGCAGGATTGTAATAAAATAAAAACTTGACCCAAAATACTTGGGTGAAGTCTGATGACCAATGAGGGTGTGACTCTGCAGGGTGCCTGATACTTCCCGTGCCTGCTTAAGCAGGACTTAATGATTCTGCTGTTATTTTCTTGTTCTAACATTCTCCCCTCAGTTTATGCCGTATTTTGTCTGTCCTTTAGAAATAAAATGCTTGTTTTAGTTTTCCCAGGAATGATTCTTGTTAGAATGTCAAAGATTAGCAGCTATCTGGCTTTCCCAAGGATTTCTGAGTGCACCAGTAAATATTAAGCATCTATTGGGTAAATACAATCTCTCTAGTAAATGTTTGCCTTTACATTTCTGAACATTACAAAGTGGTATTGCCAAATTATTTAGACAGGCCAATTAGCTTTGCTTCAAGCATTTACTGAGGAAAAATAATCAGATCCTAACCCTCCAAGTTACTTTAAATTTAATGTACTCACAAGGATTTTCATTTCAGAGCATATCTTTTATGGTGATTTGTACATCTCCACTCAAGCTTTTCCATTCTACAGGTTTGGCATGGATTAAATGCTCTGGGTTATGCCCCCACTACTGATGATGGAGGGAAGCAGATTTGGTTTATCAATATTCTCTGCATTGGAGTGTGTGATGAAGAGGGAGTAAATTACATGCCATTCTGTAAATTCATTCTGTCTTTTAATTTCCTGGTACCCTCACTGAGAGCTGGAAAAAAGATGTGGGGAGCAAAGTCTACAGAAGGTACAACCCCTTTGGAACTGTGTGTCATGGTTGACAGTCAACTTGCTTTTAGATTGTAACGAGGTCCCCATCCCTGGTGAAAAGCTGGAAGAGCAGTTTTGCCCCAGTTCAAGCCTCAGCAGGAACACCATGAACAGCAGAGGCAAATCTGAAAACAGTCACATAAGAGAAACAATAAAAGTTTCGTGTCAGTTGAGAACACCAGAATATCCGTCTTATGGAAATCCTTTTTTTTTTTCTTCCTCCCTAAATGCTTATTTTGTAAGTGTGGGATTTCTAAGTGGGATTTTTGAGAAAGAAAAACATTTTTTGGGGAAAAAAAAAGTTGAAAACCATTCCAAGCCTTTATATTTTTTTTTTATGTAAATATTGGGAAAAAAATAAGGGGACTGCATCCCTGTCACTCTGTAAATTTTATTAAACTTAATATTGACAAATACAGATGTCTAAAATGGATAAATCATTGATAAGAAATTGATTTGCAGGGAAAATTCTTCCATTTTACTTATTCTACTCTTACTGATAATGGTGAGAAAATCTGAGGAAGATATTGGCATCAGTAGAGCTGCCCATAGTTATACTTTTGAACAGAAAATCACTTTTTTTGCAGTGTGGGGGAGAGGATGTACCAGTAAATAAAACCTGGTCCTGAAAATTAGTACCTGTCAGATGTATAGACCTTTCTAACTTTTTTCAACCTTGCTTTGTCTTTTAGTCTCACTAGGAACATTTTATTCAGCTGTAATTTTAACTTCTTTCCTTTTTAATATTTCTGAGAGAAGCTGTTTAAAATACATCTCTGGAGGTTCTTTCCCTTGTGACATTGTTCCATTTTGTTCTTCACAGAAATCAGGTTATATATTTCCTAATTAGATTTTGGTAACTTTTCCCTTTTTTCTTGAATGTAAAAATTTGAAAGGTTAGACTTTTGCTAAAAGCCTGTTTTGAGAAACCATCCCTTTGAAGCCTTATAGAACTTATAGTCTTATAAGAACTTGAAGCCTTATAGAACAAATCCCAATTTATCTTTCTGGCTTCTTCATCCTCCTCACCATGGTGATAAATCCATCAGGGTACAATATAAAAACGTAAAAATTTTCCACACATCCCACTGTTTAAATAAATTAACCGAAAAGCCAAAATTCTAGAATTGTTTTTCTTGACTATTTTCTAATTTTTGAGCTCTTTAGAAAGGCATACATGGAAAATCTAGGTCTAAGCACTTTGCTGGATATCCGCAAAGTAAATTTTGGGAATACAGATACACAGAACTAATCTAATTTATATATTTTCTCTTAGGATGCTTTTAGAAGCTAGGTATATTATTGAGCTGCAATAGTAATATAGAACACAAAAATGACAATGAGTAGAAATGTAGGTATAAGCAAATCATCAGTATCATGATGAAGAATGACAATGTTAGCTAGAACCATGTTAAGAAGTGCTAAGTGTTTTGCAAATAGATAAAAATTAATGTCGTTCTTCTCAACTTTTCTAGCGTTAATTTTTTTTGTCCTTGTTTTGTCGGATGTATTTGAAAGTAAATAAAGTATTAGGCAGAAAATTGGGTGGGTGATAAATGTTTCAGCTTCAGCAGTAGAAGGTTTTACTGCGCCAGAGCCTCAAGCATGGGTTTATAAGACCATCACTTTTACAATAATGAATGACTTATAAGCAACAAACTTTTGGGAGAAGTTCAGTTAGGCCCTATCTAATCAGAAAGCAAAGAGAGGCAGCTGTTGAGGCACAGGCAGGATTATGGGAGTACAAGCAGAAATGTCTGTAGCCTGCGTTTCCATTTGGAGGTGTAACATCTGCGCCTGACTGTTCCAGATCTCTCTTCTGAATTCCCTACCTACTTTTTGGTAGTAATTTTATACTAATCTGGAATTCACTTGATGGTAGGGAAAAAATATTTTGCATATATGAAACTCTCAAAGAAGCTCAAAGCCTGGTGCTAAATAATTTCAAATCACTCCTTCTTAAAATATTAGAAGCCTAAAAATCTGAAGTTGTTGAAATGTAGCAATACTAAGGCTTAAACTAGCAGCTGGACTACCAGAAAGAACTTCAAAGTACGGAGAGGTCAATATATTTAAGAATTTTACTGACTCTGCCAGCATCTCAAATCGCCAGTGAAACATCAGAGTCACTGGGGTGTATCTGAGTATTGGCTTCTGGAAACAGCACTTCTTTTTAAAGCCTTTGATCAGGAAGGTGGTGTTTCTGCATATTCCCTGCCTTATGGTTATGTAAATCAGGAAATGAGTATGAGAGCAGAGTCTCATTTACACCAAAAACTCATAGTTCTTTCTTGGTAGTGTTCATGTGGACTTGTCCATGTTCACGAAGATGATCAGAGGGCTGGAACACCCCTCCTCTGAAGCCAGGCTGAGAGTTGGGGTGGTTCAGCCTGGAGAAGGGAAAGCTCCAGGGAGATCTCATTGCAGACTTCCAGTAATTAAAAGAGGGCTACAGGAAAGTTGACAAGGGACTCCCTTTGTTAGAGAGTGTAGCGCTAGGTAATGGCTTTAAACTAAGAGAGGGTAGATTTAGATTAGGCATTAAGAAATTCTTTACACTGAGGGTGGTGAGGCCCTGGCCCAGGCTGCCCAGAGAAGCTGTAGATGCCCCCATCCCTGGAGGTGCCCAAGGCCAGGCTGGATGGGGTTTTGGGCAGCCTGGGCTGGTGGGAGGTGTCCCTGCCATGGCAGGGGGTTGGAACTGGGTGGGCTTTAAGGTCCCTTCCAACCCAAACCCTTCTATGAAACTACATGAATGATCAAACAAATTATTCTGCATTAGAATAGAGTGGTGTATTAGTCATGGGCAAGAATAGTACTGGGGATTTATTTATTTGCCAAAATTAACCTTTACTGAATAACCCAGAGCTAGTGACAGAGAGGAAGAAGGAACATGAACCCTTCTTTTTTTTTTTTTCATTTTTTTTGTCTGACTTGTCTGTTATTTTTCACAGAGGAACTCTGCTTGCCTTCTCCATCATTGTGTGTTTCATGGAGTGATGTTATTACTTGCAACTGGTCAGCCTGCTTAAAGCAGGTTTTAAGGGAAAAGTCTAGATTTTCTGGTAGGAAACTTTTCTGGGAGAAGGTAATATTACTTATTTCAAAGGCACTCTGCAAATCTGGCATGCCTAGTGAAGTAATTATTCATAAAATTGAAGAAGGAAAAAGTCCACAAAAAGTACACTGCTGTAATGTAAAATAATGTCTAAAATGTCTGAATATTTTTATTCATTGGTATTAATGACTTTTCGTATCTTTTTATTATTGTATTTCTGCAAATACTCTACTGCATAAATTTTACTTATAAGAACACACTGGATGAAATGTTAATGTTACAGTTTTCCAAAAGAACAAGGTGAAATGACCCCTTTCTCTGTAAGATTCAGAAGCCTTAATATGATGTAAGCCTTACTATGTTATAAGAAGCCTTAATATGATGTAAGCCTTACTGTGATATAAAGTAAGAAAAAAATTCAGGTGTCCTCATCAATATTTATTTGATGTACTACCTTTTTATGACATGTTTTATGACCTCCCCTACTTCTTCACATTTCTACTCCTCACCTTAAGATGGGATTTTCAAAAGTGATATTCATTTGAGCTCCACTACCGTGTTTATGTTCCTCCCACCAGGCAGCAGTAGAGGTAAGTCAGCAATCGTGCTTTCAAAATTTCCTTCCACTTCTATTTACAGAAAAATCCTTTGTCTCATCTGGTGGATGCGAGTTCCTGTTATGCAACCCAAATCATGTTCTCTGAATCCAGTGCAAGGTCCAGATCATTCATGTATTGTTTGCAGCTCTGCTTAGTCTTTCTCACAGCAGTCCTTCCTTCTCAGATGCTTTCATCAGTTCTTGGACAGAACAGATATCTCTGTCAAGGGCAGAAAGGATTGTGATCGAAGTTTTCTCTTAAAATAACTTGTGACATTAAATAATGTGCCAATCTATAGAACCATAAAATGTGTAGTTTAATGCATACAGCACTTCAGTTTTTTAAAAAATGTCAGTGTGAATGTTTATGGGAATTTTTTCCCGATGCCTGATTATCTTCATTTATCCCACTATAGGCACATCCTTTAGTTTCAGTGCAACACTTACAGATCTGTAATATGGAATCATAGAAAAATGTAGGTTGAAATGGACGTCCAGAGCACATCTGGCTCAGTCCTGTCTGCTCAGGACAGAGCTAGCTGTGAAGGTCCACTTTCAATGTTTTATCTGGTAGCTCAGACCCCTATCCAGCCAAGCTTTGTTTTTCAAAGGTTGGAGATTTCCTAGCCTCTCTGGGCTCCATTCCAAAGCTAAACCACTCACACTGAAGTATTTTTATTTTTTTTTCTCAATACCTGAAGCAATTTCACTTGCTTCAACATGTGTCATTGACTGCAGTCATTTTAGTGTAAACTCTGAGTGTGGTCCATCTTTGTTGTCTATAGCTTCTAATCAGATGATTAGAAGGAAGCAATTACATACTCTTTCTCAACCACCATGTTGTCCAGCCCATGATTATTGTGGTGGCCTCTGCTGGACTCTGATATGTCAATGTCCCCCTCCTACTGAGGATCCCAAGACAGCACACTTCTCTAGTTCTATTCTCCCAAGTGCTGAACAGTGGGTAAAAACAAACAAAAAAAACACAGCCTGGTATGCCTTAACCCCTGCGCAGGCATGTTGCTGACTGACTTTCAGCTTGTCCTTCAAGAATGCCAGGTCCTTTTGTGCAAAGCTGCTTTCCAGTTAGCCAGCCTCTAGCCTGCCTTGTCATATGGGGATATTTTGTCCCAGGTGCAGAACTTGCGTTTGCCTTTGCTGAGGTTCAGTAGGTTTCTGTCAGTCCATATCTTCAGCCTTTCTCCCTAATATTTGTCCTACACAAATTTCCTCTCAGCCCATACTGCTCCATTTCCCTTGAAGCTTTGATCTCCATCCCTAATGAACCTAGTTTTTAGGGCACTCCTGTTTTGTTTAGCAACCATGTTGGCAAAGATGATCTTGCCCCTCTTTGTCGGACAGGTCTTCCATTCTCTGTCTAGTTAATGACAATCAGATATCCCTTATTGACTCTCTCCTCTTCCTAGGAAATATGTGGACATCATTTTCCATTCTGCTTCTCCAGCTGCACTGGTGATACCTGGAACAAGCCTAGGACTCAGCCTAGGCAGAATAGAGAAATCAACTCTTCTTTCTACATCCTTGACTTAGTGACTACAGTCACCTGTATATATATATCAGTCAAAGGTTCTTATTAGACTTTGCAGAGGCAAAGACAGTTTTAAGTAGTGTTTATTTCTATTTATTTTTTTTCTAGAGCACAGTTATTCTTTGTGGACTGGTAGAGTACTAAAATGTAATTAATCATGAGTGCTTATCAACAAAATATTTGTTGTTAAAGTTCAGGGACTGTACATCTCTCTTAGTTGGTTGTTTTCCCTCATGACTCTTCTCCTGTGTTCTAATAATCTGTACTATTTGTATTTACCATGAACAACTGGTCTCAGAAAAAAACTAAATTAAACCACTAGGACCTTAGTTTGCCAAGCATTACCTAGGGTGTTTTTTTATTGTTGTGGTTGATGTTGTTTGTTTAATTATAAATACTTGAAAGATTTTAACTAAAAAGGCCAGAGAATATTTATCAAAGCAAATGTTATCTAGAAAAGTAATTGCTCTTTGAATGCGGGTAGCTGAGGTTAAATATCATAAAGAAACAGCCACATTTTGAAAACTTGAAATTTTAACTAAACTACTCTTCCTAAGATAAAGAAGGATTTTTCATTGTTTGGATTCAGTAAGATCTAAAAATACTCTGAATGTTGCTTTACCCGAGGTGCAATTGTCACACTACCTTTATTATTATTGTTATTATTATTTTCTTATTTATTTATGCAAGCTGTTGCCTAGGTATGCTTTAAGCCAAAGACTGCACAAAAACATTTTTGGATTATCTTTTTAATTTATGAATGTAGTCTGCTGATAATTAAAAATCATTTTTAGAGGCTAGTCTGAAAACAAGCTGAACATGTAGTCTATAAATTGGTAAGCAAGTAAAATGTTTTAAGTCTACATCGATACATCAAATCCACTCCCAGATGTTTCCAAAGTACTTAAGGAAATATCTAAGTGTAAGGATTTTGTCTGTGCATACTGCGTAACAATTGCTACAGCTTTTTATAAAATATAACCATCTCTGGCATTGAGGAGTTATCTGTTTAACGAAGCGTACAACACCTTGCATCGTTTCAGGATAGAAAAGTAAAGGAGACTGTCAGTTCATCTGGGGAACTTCAGGAGAAGGTAGGAGGAAGAGATGTCAGTAACTGAGCAGAAATCAAAAGCATAAAATGCATATTTTTGCAAAGGAAGTTCCATGGTTCCAAGGGGTCTGCCATTTTCTATTGTTTTTAATCTCTTTCAAAACAAGAGCATCCCTAGCAACTTACATCCTCAAATCTAATGTCACTGTATGATATTTTATTTAGCAAGGACTCAAAGGGATGAACTGGCAACAACTGAAGTTAAAAATCTGTCATGGTATTTGCTGCATAATCTGGTATTCCTTATGATTTTCCTGTATTGATCTCTTATAGCAAGAAATGTGAGGATAGCAAACAGCATAAGTAATTTCAGATGTCCATGCCCTGTCACTAATGACCCAGATCAAATACATAGGCTTCTTCCAAAGGTAGCTCTTTCTCCTAACCCAGCAGGTGACAGGATAGCCATTCCAACAGTCCAGATGAATTAGTTTTGGAAAAGAATGGAAATTTCAGAATGTTTTACTTTTCAAGTTTATTTTAGTCTCTGTTTAGTTCATCTGTTTTTGATTTTTTTTTCCTGTGTATGAAAAACTTAATCCCCTTGGTGCTGCTTCCCTTTTCATCTGCTCTATCTTCAGACATATTTTAAAACAGCTAGAGCAAAGTTTAGCTACCTAGATTTAACTGGATTTATATGGGATCATTCCTTGAAAATGAGATGTGGATTTGCAGGTGAGCTGTGCTTGTTCCTCTGAGGTGTGTATGTCATGATATAATTCCTAAGTAACTGGTATTCGTATGTGTCTCATTTTTAAATATCCACCTTAGATATGAAGCAGCATGATATTCTTAAAAAAAATAGGTGCGATTTCCCTAATGAGAGACGCTCAGAGTCTGTAATCACCTTTGAAAATTCTGGTTCTAGTTTAATCAATTTACCCACTATTGTAAGATGTCAGGATGTACTACTACCAATTTTTATTTCCAAAAAAATGAGACAGTAAATCTCTTGATTTAAAATCCCTCGGATATATCTTTTGTTTTTAATGAAAAACAAATTCAGTAACTAACAGTTTTAGCTGTAGATATGAGAAATGACACAATCACACACAAACACACAAGAGTGATGTAAAATTAGTTACCATTTAGCTTCTCAATATTTATGGAAAACCCACAGGAGAATAATTTTTATAATTTCTTAAGACTGCGATCTTTATAATTACACTTGTGTTTAGGATTAGAAATATTATTCATCTGATGGTGATTGCAATATGAAACAAATGGTGATATTCCCCGGCTACTGCTGCTGTTGTAGCACAGGCTGTACTTTCCTTCAGCAGTTGCTCTTCCTATTCACACAAGTGGCATCATTTTGCAAACATCATGTCCTAGCAGGTGTTAGAAACCTATCAAACTTGGGGGGAAGCCAAGAGGTGTCTGGGTCATTTTCCATAGGTCTTCAAACATGGTGCTGCTGCAGCAATGACTGGAGTTACCAGGGATTCCAGTGCCAGTCCATTTGGCAGCACTGAATCTCCTCTGAAATATTTTGACTTTGGCCCCTAAAATGGGAGCCATGTTGACTTCACTTTTTTTTAAATTTTAAAACAATGTTAATCTGAAGGCTGCTGGCCCAGATCTTTCTTCATGAGGCAGAATTGACTACTATGCAAGCCTTTCCTGGCAGAAATTTAGCTATCGTGTTCCTGGAAACCATCAGTGACAAAGATGCCACAGCCATCTCTGGTAATCTGTTCCCATGCTCCACTGCTATTATAGCCTTCCTTTTACCCTACCTTGAATTTCATCATCACACATTATGAAACTACTACTTGTGTTATATGGTGCTTGGGGAGAATCATCTCTTCTTTCAGTAATGTTTTATATATTCGAAAATCTCTCATGTTTATCCTCTTTTCTCTGAACTTCAAGAAAGAAAGAAAAAAGTAATTCCAGTCTGACAGTCAGTAAGCAATGACATACGATACAATCACGGAGATTTTGGAGGATAATTAGCCAGAACTGGGAACATGAGTATCTCTGACTTTTATAGATGATCTTGCCAGGTCCAAATTGTCATGTGGAACTCTTGAATTACTTTCTTCAGAAATCTTAAGCACATCCTAAATCTGATATTCAATGGTCTAAAATATATTTTAGAAATCATAAAAGCTTCCTGTGATATTTTTGGAGTGTTTCCTTGGCACGAGTACAGTGCCATGATACCTCAGTCCACATCGCTGGCATCTTTGTTTCCGTTTGTGCCATCTCACCATACCAGATATGTAATACCATAGGTATTTAATGAAAAAGAATAATGGCAAAGAAAGGAGGGAAGGACGCTGCACAACCCCAGGTGAGTTGGGGGAACACAAATACTTTCTTCATTAGTGTGTCCTAACTGTTAACCTGGAATGACTATTCTGGCAATGAGAAAATATACAGACTTTTTTACTAGACACTGAGAGCACTGATTCATTTTACATAAGTCTTCAAACAGATGTCAAAGAGTTTAGGTCACTAAAGCTGTATCTAGCAGTGATCTATGACACTGTATGAATACCAATTACTTCAGCTGTCAGGTTCAGAGAGAAAGATCAGCAAGAAAGCGCTACAAGGCTGGCTGAGAAGTATGGGGGGAAAAGAAAAAAAAGGAAAGGATACTAAAACACAAGAACCCTGGGCTGACAGCACCACAGAGAGTGCTGCTGTAGCTTGGGAGAGCATGGTGGTCCTGAGGATGAACAGAAAGGTGTCACCCGTCGAGGAGAGATGCTGGGGTGCCTTGGTGGTGAGTCCAGTCAGGATGGCGATGCAGGAAGGCAAGGAGGCAAAGCTTTTTGTCACCTCCACAGTCCAGGTGTGGGTGTAGGTTGCTTGGTGGGGACAGAAAGAGAAGTCCATATCCTTCCTTCCTCATGCACAGATTTGCTCTGCTGCTTCCATCCTTCTCCTGCAGCCTCTGTTTTCTCAGCCTAGTTTTACTTAAAATCTGGCAATTCCGCATATAGCTCCATAGCACTAAATAAGAACCAGTCTGTGCCTCTGTAAGTATTTACCATGTTAAAAAATAATTAGGCTATGTGATTAATGCTCCTTGATTTTTCTTGTTCCTTGTCAGTGTCTTTTAAACAATTATCATAGTAATAAAGAATCAACGATATGTCAGTGACTAAAATAGTTTTTGAAGAAATGAGGGCAATGTACTAATCAGATCTTCATTACATTGACACCGAAAAATTATGACCAGATACAGGCCTTGAGCACTTGACTTTTTGTTCTTCCAGTTTGCTTTCTTTAGAAATTTAAGAAAATATTTTTGCCATTAGATAACATTGCTTGGATCATTTTCAGCACTATATTTTATGACAGATTTATTCTTCTATTAGTAAGAGTCAAAAGCTGCCCTAAGATTTGATGAAATGAGGGGCCAACTAACTTCTCCTAAGTTTGCTTTATCAGACTAATAATACTGTACAGATGTTCCTCTTGGATGAGGAACAGTATAAAAATTTGGGACAACAGAATACATATGAGCTAGAAAGAAAGCTGATAATTCTAGCAGCTGTTAATCCTACTCCAAGAAGAACCTACGTACTTTTTTAATACTAGGTTATTCTGATATCATGGACAAAAGACGTGCACTGCTATTCAAATAATAAGGTGGGGTTGTTTTGTTTTTTTTTTTTTCAGTTTATAGTTAATTTGAATTGTCTGCAAATACTTTTTGTGAAATATCCTTGAACAGCATCAGTGGCAGGAGCTGATGGTTTATAAGGCAATTGAGTAGGAATGTGGTAGGTGCTATATGGAACATTATAGGAAACTAGACATGGTGTTCTGATGAGTGATTTTGTATTATTTGGATCCTTCCCATTTATTTTTCTTTTTATCACATAATGGATCAGCAAGCAATTATTCTTATAACCTCAGTTATTCCTTTCTCAGGAATGTTTTTTGGCAACACTGATCTTGCTTTCTTGGCATATATTAACTGCCACACCTAATGAGCATATCCATGTGCCATGACTTACGTGTAGAGAAAAAGCCATCATCATCAAAGGCTAATTCTCTACCCAATGTATGCAGGAGTTTGGTATCTGTGTGTGTGATTGTAGTGCAGAAAGAAGTGCACAGATGGAAGCAGACTCCTGTTGTGATCTTGAAATGTGGCTGCCATTCTGTCTGACACATCATTTAAAAGTAGACAGAAGGTGATCCTACAGGGTCATCTAATTTATCTTCCTATCTTCTTCTATCTAAATTACCGAACCAATTTTTGATTCATCTCCTCTGAGCAACACTCAACAATACAGATTCTGTCTTCATTTAGCTTGCCCTTTATATTTCTGCCCCTTGCCATCCCAGGTGTTGCATTTTATACCTCACCTTTGGCATATCAGGGAATTGAAGGCTGAAAGAGGTCCTTTAGGTCACCTCTGCCCATCTCCATGCATATCATACATTGCAAATTACAATGCTGCTTTACTCGACAGCTATGCAACAAATCTGGGCCTGAAAAGACCAAACCATATCTGATCCCATTACAAACCTGAGGGGAACAATAATGTTCTCATTGGCAGTGGGATGCTAACAGAATATATTAAAATGCAACCCAACTTTCATCTTTCTTTAGAGAACATAACCTTTTAAATATGCTAATGTGCTACTGTAAAAATATATATATCAGAATCTATATTCTTTAAATATAACAATCTACCTTTAAAGTGTGGTCTGTGAACTGGCATGTTGCCCAGGAGAACAGCTTATAAGTGCTCTTGCAATGACTTTAGTTCACATAGCAAGCAAGTCTTTATGTGTGTTTTCAGGAAATGTCCCTGGTGTATACAGGCTGCGCCGGTAAATCACTGCTGATTAATCACAGTTCCCTCACTCCATTCCTTGCCTCTCTCACTGAACTCTTTCTTGATGTTTCAGTGTTTACTTCATCAGTGGACTTGGTAGGAGATGCAGTGTGCATTTCTTTCTCGAACCTATTAAGCAGAAGTGCTTAACAGCAGTGATAATTTACAAGACAGAAGGGAAGGCAGGGAATGGTGACAAGACTTTCTCAGCAAGTGCAATATTAAAACAAGCAAAGGTTTCACCTAGAAAAAAAAAGTACCACAGCTCCAAATCAGTGCAGACTTGTGTGTCATTTCAGGCCAATTTTTTTTTATATATTTTTTTTTAATTTTAATTTTTATTTTTTATTTTCAGGAGAATCATATGCAGTACTTAACTAGGAGAGCTTGGGCTTGCCCAGGACCGTGTCTGGACTGTTTTCAAGTATCTCTAAGTACGGAGACTCTACATGTGTATGGGCTACACTCTGGATGTATTCTGGAATAGTCCATGCCTCATGGGTCAATTTCCTATTTCTTTACCCATGGTACAGGGTTAAAATTAATTTTGGCCCATTCTGCTTTATCTTCTCAAATTAAAATCTGTGGATACTTTTGGACGGTGTGATGCTAGTTTTGGATATGCTCAGTGACCAGAACTAAATCGGCACCATCTGAACAGTTAAGAGCACATCAGGTGGTATAACTGCACCCGCTATTACTACACGGGTTGCAAAGGTACTTTTTGGATCCCGTGCAACTTCGGTAGTTGACCCATACTGGGATCCAATCTGAATATCTAATTTGTTAGTTCCATTTTGCTGTTCAGTCTATGTTCTCTTACAGAGAAAATCAATTATTTCTGGAAGGACTGCTAACAAATGCTTTTTACTGGAAAACCAAGCGTTCCCATTGCCTCAGGGTCACATATTAAAACTCCTTTGACATCTTTCAGGAAGGAAATTATTAACAGCAGTGATGATGTTCCATTTCCAAACTATCACTCTTACACTTAGAAGCACAGGACAAATTGGCCTGCAATGTTTTAACAATATTTGTGATGTTTTTTAAAACAACATTGAGCACTTCAAAGCAGATTGTTCTTGCTGACGCTTTCTGTGGTCCACACTTCTGATCAATCCCACAGCCACATTTGATCCTGAAAAATCAATCTCACTTGTTAGAGTTAAAAACATTCTCTTTGATTTCCTGTTAGCAAGTCCCATCTACCCATGAAACTTTTCCTTCTTTGTTCCCACTTTGTACTGTGTTTCCCCGCAAATGAGCCACAATTATCCCTGAATTTTCTCTAGGTAGCCCTGAGTTTTCCCCTTGGTAGCTAGGATGTGCATAGGACTCCATTTCCCAGTGGGGTTGATTTTCATGTTGCTTTGTCGTAGCATTCTGTTCATGAGCTGTGTAAATCTGGAGAGCTTCTTGAGCTTGTGCTCTGTGCTGAGCTGACTGCTCCAGGACCAAGCGGGTATTTGAGGCACACAACTGTTTTAGCCCGCTTACTGACATCACCACAGAGGAGGTCTGTTTCAGGGCCACGGCCATCTACCAGCTCACAAGGGTTACCTGTCAAGTTGCTTCCTTTATCTGAATTCATTACGAGCAGAAGCCCAGATCTGTTCAGTATTTCACAACACACCCCCAGCCCCCACCCCTCGCACGGCAGGGTTTTCCTAGTTCTCCCACTTCCAGGTATCCCCATCACCACATCTCCAGGTCCCGATTTGTCTCTCTGAGAGATGCTACTTTCCTTGGATCTAAATCTCTCCCTAGAAATAAGTGTACCCAGGCACTGTACTTTCTTTTTAAATTGGTCATTATCAGTGTTCTCTGCCCTGAGTAATTCTTTCATTTTTCTTAATTGCTCAGCCTGTTTGTTTAGCAGTGCATTATCATGCCGCAGCGCGGGTATTTCACTGTGAGCCACCTGTGAGTTGTTTTGCAAGTTCTTGATGCATTGCTCTTTCTGTTCTGCTATTGTAAGACACTGGCCGGATCAAACGCCAGCCACTGCAGGGCCCAGCATTTTTCTCCTTTAGGGTGTTACATGGCGACGTAGTTTATCCAGAGTCTTTCAGCAGCTTTGAGAGCAGGATCCTGGACAACAACTTTATAATCCCAAGGATCTCCTGCATGATCCAGCATAGCCAGTACTAACAATCCTCTCTCCTCCTGGTTCAGAGAGCTCTCCAGCTCCTCCTCCTTCTCCCTCTCCTTTGACTTTTGCCTTCACCCTCATTAGCCACGACACCTTAGTGCCAGCCTGCCCGAGGCCTGAGCCGGGGGTTCCTTGCAGAAACCCACCCGAGCTGCCTAGGGTTGGCTTTTCCTGTTCAGATCGGTCACTCGAGACACACCTGAGGCAAAGGGACTGTCTGAGGCACTACAAGGAAACTGACAGAGCAATGAAGTTGTTGCAGCAGTTGGAGCAGTTGTTGTTGTTTTTTCCTATATCATATACAACTTCAGTATATGTGTGAACTATGTTCTTATTAAATAATCTTTGATGAATAATAGGTAAAATGCTAGCACCATCTATGATACTCTGCCAAAAAAAAAGGCAATTAAAAAAAATCCAAATATTTTGCATCAGGAGCTGAAGAAGTCCAGCTTACAAAGAAATGCATAAAAATATTACCTCTATTTTAAAAAAAATTTTACTAATTAGCATATCCTTTTATGGTGAATATTATGTTCATTTTAAAAATTTCAGCAACTTCTATAAGGTTGCATTTTTTTCCACAGAGGTGCTCCTCTTGATGTTTAGTTTGACATGAATGTGTCAGGCAGGATGGAGTGACTGACAGGTGCTACTTCAGAGCTCTGGTCTGGCAAAAATCTTGATGGGAAATACTTTTTTATTTAAAAAGAAATGACTTTTAACCACTTGTGAACTGCTGATTTCCTTATGTTTCCTGTTATTCCATATACCTTAGTCTCCAGGAATGTGCTGAAAATAACGTATTTATAAGAGCTGAGCCTTGGTTTTCTTCTTATTTGATAAGCTGTTTGTGCAAGTCTTAAAGTCTCAGGTTTACTCTTTATTAGTGATATCTAGAGGCTGTTTTTTAGCAAGATGTGGAACTACTAGGCTTGGGGTTTATGAACAAACTAACAGCAACAATTCTTTTATCATTAGCCTTGGCTCCTCATGCAACATTACTGTTTAACTAAGCTAGGTAGTAAATAAGTTATTCCTTGATTTGATGAACTAACCAGGCTCACTGCTAAAATAAATGCCTAGCTGCTTAAAGAAATGTTTTCCACAATGGAGGAAACGTGTGTGGGAGTCACTCCTTAGGGTGTTTTAGAGCTTTGCTTACATAAGAGCATTAGGTTAGACTTGGTACCTGGATTTTAAGTCTTTGAAAGATTTTCAGTCTTTGAAATTTAGAAATAACCCTGAAGTTTAGAAATTTAGAAACTTCGAAATTAAGAAATAACTCTGCACAGTTAATGCATCCTCTGAACAGTTAATATATAAATCAGATACACAGGCTGAATTCATTAAACAGAATTAACTTTCAGATCTGCTGTGCTGCACCCACCACAGTAAGGACTGTGACCAGAGCTTCTGCATTCCTTCATTCTAACCATTTTCCTCCTTGCTCAGTCCCTTGGCATGGTACAGTTGTGTCACTGCATGCTCAGTGATGCTGGTGCCCTCTCCAGGTTGGTAAGGCTGAGAGAGATACTTGACCCAGCCTACAACATTTTGACAAGCAAGAAAAGCCCCCAGGAACCTGTAACTTCTCCTCTTCATAGCAGAGCAAAGGATGTCTTGGATTTCCTGCTCCAGTAGGCTGCAAAAAACATGGCTTTGGTGAGGATTCTAGCTCAAGTCCCCAATACTGGAGTAGAGAACAGTTTTGCAAGAGGGCTGACTGAGTTAGAATGGATTTGTTAATGATCTCTAAACAGTCAGAGAATTTGCTAGACCTTCTTGAAGTTATTTCGTACGTGGAATAAAGACATCCTTTCTCTGACATCTAAGTAAAGTGCAAGGCAAACTCATCTGCATGCAGAGATTTGTTCATTTTTGAATCCCCTGAAATCCTTCCCTAATAAAACCCAGTCATGTGGCTGTTTGCAGATACCAGCAAACAAAACAAATCGCAAGAGACCAAGATTTGGAATTCTGCAAAACAATCACGCATAATTTTTCCTCAATTGATTGAGGCAGCTGATTAGTATTGAATAAAACCATTCCCCAATTTGTAATTACACTCTGCTTACATTATTATCTATTTATGCTGTTGGCCATGCCCTGTTGTAATTGTTCACCCTACGGCTAGATGTGGCTTTGTTCTCTCCTTTATGCTATCGCCTCTTTGCAGATGCAGCCTTACAATGAGCTAGTCCTGGGTGCTCCCAGTTCTTGTTTCTGCTCAACATCTTGGAAAACTAAACAAACAAAATCAGCCCTCCTAAACCCCTCAAGGCTGACAGACAAGATGAGTATGAAATTTGCTATGTCCCAGCAGTTGTTCTGTCTACTCAGGAGAAATGCTGTCAGCTTTTATTGCAGCTAATTTCTAAAAAATCATCCCCATGAGGCAAGGAGGAGGTATGGAAACTTTACCAAATAAAAAGCAAAATCCCTTGTTGTCTGCTATTCCTGTTTTTGTTCTGTTTTACCTGTGGAGAATAAAAGTGCCCCAACTCGAAAGAAGTAGGGAAAGAGAACAGGAGGTGGCATCTCATCTGCCCCATGCTAGTGAGATCACCGCATTTCTTATCTTTGTGTACTTTATTGAAGCACTTTCAAATATAACATCTCCTGGAACTATAGAGAAGGTACACTGACAAGTATAATAAAGCCATTTTTGATAGGTACTGGTCTGTCTTTATCAGTTCCTGGTTAGGAGAACATAACAGAACAGAACATCTGACCCTCCTCCATCCTTTTCCATACCTCCAGTTATTTTGAGATGAGTTTGTGGTGTCTGTGTTGATTTAAAAGTGAATTTTAATCCCAGTATTTGTAACCCTTTGTAACTGTGATTGAGGACCTAAAAGTCAGGGTGTCCATCTGATTCCAGGTGTCCATCTCTTCTCAGCAGATGGCAATGAAACACCAGTGACCTCTGGGCAGCCCACTGCTGGGATGCCCATAGCTGGGGGCAGAAAGCACGTCCTGATTGCAGGGAGCCATGTGGATCCTGGCATAAAAGTGTACTGTTGCTCCCAGATCTCTGTCTTCATAAAATTCAGCGTTTTTTTTCTGCCAGAAAATATATTGTGCCATGCTTTAGCCTGCCAAAGCAGAAGTCACAGCGAACATAGAGCCTCCAGCAAGTGAGAAAAAGAGTTCTATGCATAAGACAATGGGAATACATTAATAAAGCACAGAAAATGAAACACAGAAAAAAAAACCCTATCTTTTACATAGAAGAAAAAATGAGGCAAAGAGAAACTGCTGTTTTTTCATTTTGAACAAAATGTTCATTTTGACCTCAAGAAATGCCTGCTAAAATAGCTTCCTTTTCTATTCATAATTTTCTTAATTATGATTCTTTGGGAGAGGAATACTTTTTAATGAATAGACGAGGGCAAGAAGGCCATGGAGGCACCACAGGGTTTGTATCTTCCTCCTTATGGAAAATGATTTTCTGCTATGGATGCTTGCTTTTATCAGAGAACATCTGGTTCAAACTAGCAAGGCTGCGCTGGGCTTGGCTAAAGCTCCGTAGAGAACGCTGCTTCCTAGACCAAAGCGTATGCTCAGGTCATTCTTGTCATCATTCCCCATCTCTTCACCTTGTGCTCTCTTTTACGCTGCCCCTGCACCTTACCTTTTCTTCCCGTGTTGAAGACAAGTGGGACGTGATAGGCACCCCTCCTTTAGTCTCAGCCACCTGTCGGTGTGTTGTTTGAGGCACAGTTTGGACCTCGCTGGAGAGCCTTGCATTTATTCAGTTGTGCTGCCACTTATCCGTTTCTTTCTCTGACTGATGACCTCCCATTATATATGTGATCTCTGTTTGCATTACCAAACGGGGGTCTGTTATGTTGTCACATTTGGAGTGATTATACGTCTTGACTACGCTCTTTCCTGATAACAAGCTTCCCTTGTGAACAGCTCCATCGTTACCTTGATTTTCTTTCTGGCATTTTTTCTGTCCATCTCAGAACCTTAGCACTTCACTGGCTTTTTGTTAGCAGTGAAATCAATCTTAATATGGCATTCAGACATAATCTTTGAGTTTTTTCTATGTATGCATCAGTTTCTCAGTAGCCTACAATTTTTTACCAATAGAAAATAAAATACCTCCAATGAAGTCAATGGAACAAATTAAAATGCACAGTTGTTTTTTTTTTTTTTTTTAAGTGAATTTGAAAACCTTTTTACGGTTAAATCTACAATCCTCTTCTTTCCTGATTTCAACCACAGGAGAAAGGGGCTGCTTGTAAATTAGAATCTGATTCCAGAACTGAACCTCTTATTTTTAACCTGTTCCCCCCGCAGGCAGTGCAGATACCCTCTGCTTTACAGGGGGGCAGTTATGAACATGCTGGGGCACCTGGTCCAGGAGGGTGATAAATCCAAGTACATTACCTGTGAAAAAAAAAGATCCAGGCTGCAGAGTGGAGACTGCGTCTCTAGAAAGTACTGAGATCCCAGTGATTGCAATATATTTCTCAGTGAGCTGTGAGAGCCTGTTTAGTCTTAGTGTCCTCATGAAGAGTCATTTCCCAGCACTCCTTTTACAAGGGGCAGAAAGAGCTAAGGAAGCCTACAACCAGGCAATAAACCACACACAGCAAAATCACTTTACTAAATAGTGTGTTGTTGGAAAGGACGATCTCAGAGTGACAGGTATTTGGTGCAAATTCAGGTCTAGCATAGAAAATAGCTTCAAAAAACAGATGAAAATAGAAACATCTTTAACAAGTTAACATACTCCTAGTTTTAATCTTAAAGCGAGAAATTTAACAACAACAACAGACTTTTAAGGGGCTTGGAACAGTTGCTCTGAAACAATGTTTTCAGTCAGCTTTTGTGCCATGTAGTGGTCCCCATCTTTCAGAAGCAAGGAGAGGACCAGCTGGCGCTTTTCCTTGATTAGGCAAGGTATGCCTAAGGATTTCTGCCTTTACCTCTGGCAGTGCCGGTGCAGAAATTCTCAAATGCATTTCAAGCACATAATTATTCTGGGGAGCCTACTGAGGCTAGAAATGGAAAAGCATAAGGTAGGGAGCACCTGCCAGGCTGACATTAGCTGCCCAGCATGCTGCCAGCACCTGGGAGGCTGTGGCATTGTGGCCAGCACTGCGAGCCCCGGGGTGGGCTGGTGGGAGCCTGTGCATGTGGATCAGGACAGGTACAGCCACAGCTGCTGTGTAGAGTAGGAAATGATTTTGAGGCTTACCTTATACAACGCCAGCGTATAAAGTCCATGCTGGGCTGTGACAGGAAACAAACGAGCACTGGCATGGAGAAGCTTGGTCACGGGATGTGACAGCACTACATTAAGTGATCAGCATTGATTTTATTCTTGCTGAATGTCCTGGACTTGAATATGTATCACTTTATATCCTCCAAGATCCTCCTGGTATCGTAGGGACTTCCTTGAGAGGTGGTGTTTCCCCGTGGCTGTAGGCACTGCCCCGGTAGATACTCCGCTGTCCAGAGGCACTTTCCTTCCCAGCTTAGCTGAGGCACTTTACACCAGATTTCAACTGGAAGAGCTCTATAAATCCAGCTTTCAACCAGTCTGGTTCCCCGTGAGGCAACGGCCATGCTGTCGTGGCTGCTGAAGGAAAAATACCAGGCTGCGCAAATCCCTCGCCTCATGTCTGCAGTCGTCTGTGCTCTCAATATCCTGAATTTGTAATTGTTAGGTTACCAAGGACACTTCAGGATGTTTTTTGTTTCCTGTTCAAGTGACGAAGGAAGCTGTGCACATCCAATGATGTAGGGAGATCCTGATGTCTTATGGCAGGCGCTTGGTGAGGCTCATTTGGAGCTCCCTGTGCAAATTTGGGCATAGAGGCGGGCAAGTGAAGATGAATGTGAGTTTTAACAGGAGCAGGAATAAGGAGCCTAAACTATGAGGGAAGCCTGAAGGAGCTTTTACTTTTGAGCATAACAAAATTGTTTTTGTGAGGGAAAACAGCTCCTTGAGTAGGAAACAGCTACAGCTTAAGTAGGAAAGAAACCAGTGTGTCAAGCATAAGAGCAACACCTCAGTACTATGGCACAAGAAGAAAGAGGTAGAAAATGCCATGCCTGTTTTAAAACAGCCTTCAGTAGGGACTGTGACTTGTGTGGATACTGGGGGAGCCTGGCACAGCCACCTGGTGTTGGGACCTGCTCCACAAGGAATGGGACTTGGCAGCTCCATCTTCTCCTACCCTGCGCTGCTGAGAGTCACCGGCTGTGGCCTTGAGCAGACATCTGGAGCATTAGTCAGGATATTTTAATTTGTAAGCTGTGACTCCAGAGAGATGCAATTTGGAAGTGCTGGTGATAAGGATGTTGAACCTCCCAGCTGCAGATATTTGTTAGACAAGAGCCAAGAAAAAGGGGATGGGAGAGTTCACAAGCAAAGGAATCCTGTTGTGAGAGGAAAGATGCTGTCATATCCTATTTGCTCTTGCATGTCTATTCCTGTTAATGTGTTTCCATTGCTTTCAGAGATCAAAGTAATCATTACAGGGACTGGAGCAGGAAAACATTTAGCAAGACTTCATCTATATGCTACTGCTACAACCATGCCTGTGCGACAAAGCCATGTCTGTACGTAAGCACGTTTTCAATAACGTATTTTGGGAAAACCAAGGGAGATTTCCCATACTTCTTCAATGAGAAGAAGTTGTGTGTATCCAGAGGATGGGTGGAACGGGGCAGCAGGACCCAGGGATTACATGGGACAGGCTGCCCAGCTAAATACTTCTGTGGAAGCATTATGGGCCATTTGAGTTCCCTGAAAGTGAAAAATCCTAACCAACCATATTATATACACATATTTCTTTGATCCCTGCTAGGCTACAGAGAAGCATGTCACAACCTAGCTCGGCACAGAGCTTTCTAGGTAGACTGGATGACTTGTGGTTAGCTGCCATATTTACTCACCTTACATAAACCATGCTGTGCATGAGCTTACACTACCTTTAGGTCCTGCTCTCTTGCTGGGAGGTTACAGATTCATACCAGGGTGCCTTACTGTTTGTGGATATGGGCAAATGAGCCTTAGCCTTCACAATTCACAGACCTGTCTGAGTATTCGAGTCTTCTTTAGAGAACAAAAGCTCTTCTGGAGGGAGTGGGCCAGCAGACATTTTGTCAGGTTAATTAATTCCAACAGTGCTGCTAGTGTTGCAGCTGTCAGAAATCACAAAAGAACCAGGGCTGTGTAATCCTAGAGAATCAGTGAAGTATTTTATGGCTTATACAAACCTTTGTAAGAAAAACAAAAAATCAAAGTGGGGGTCTCAAGATGGCTAAATCAAAAAGCTGCTGCTGCCTGAATCTTTCCAACATCTTGGATGTGCACCTGGTGGATATTCTTCTCCCCATGAAAGTTGTACTGAATGTAATGAAATAACTTACAGTACTTAGCAGATCGGGAAAAGTTCATAGAACACGATTTGAAAATTCACAGTCTTTTTGATGAGATGATACTTACTTACTATGTTTAATGATGCTAGTGTTAAGTAGCAAAATCCTTTACTGACCTGGGGTGAAAGTCGCTTTAGTAAAGGAGAGGGAAGAGGCAGAAGATGTTGAGTCATGTCCCTCCTGTCAGCCTGTCTGCTTAATTAACGCTGAATATTAACTAAATGTTAAGTAATCATCTCAAGTAAGTGATATGGAAATAAGCATGCTTCAGCTAGACAAAATCCACTGACACATTAATATATTCATATTACACAGTAATGCTGTAGTGGCTTCATGTTTTCAGGTTTCTTTCCTTTCTTTTTCTATTCATACTGACAAAACATTATTCCTGAACATCAAGTCCGAGCTTATCATTACAACATCTCTAATCCTAATAAACGTCCAGTATATATTCACCCTGTATTATAGAGGAGAGAAATTCCACGTGAGTAGAATTTTTATAGCAATCTGCATGGAAACAAAAAAGTAAGCGTCTGGACAGAAACCCTCCCTGAAAGACCAAAGACCTCCTTCTTCCCTACCTGGCTCATGTTTGCCTTAAATTTTCAGAAATGACTTTGAACAATTTGACAGGTTCTACGTTCAAGGACTTTCTTAGTCATGAGAAGTTTTCCTCTTAAATTCATTGTTCTAGGTTGGGTATCCAGAAAAAAAAAAAAAAAGTCTTAAAATAAATATACATTTGTAAAAGTAGGCTCATAGTGTTGCATTATATGTCTAATATATGTACACCTTATAGCTTTTTAGCTACTTTTATGGTAGGTTAACAGAATTATACAGGTTATCTGAAAATTGTAAGGAAGCTCTACACTGGTTGAGCAGTTCTATTTTTTGATAAATCATCTTTCACTGAACTTTTACTTTGACAGATTTGTTATTATTTGTTTTCGATTTTAAAACCATCTTGTGCAATTTTTTCAACATATAACTTTGTTGATTTCAGCCCAAAGCCTCAGATTACAGGTTCTCTAAATTTTGGATTGTATCTAAATGTCCCAAACAGAAAAAAAAATATTTACACACTTTCGTGAGGCAGGAAGACCAACTCATATAAAAAGCTTCTTAAACTTTTGATTAATATTTAAGTTTCAATATTTTAGATTAAATTAAATACATTCATACTTAAATTTCATGCTGTCTTAGAAACAATTTAATTCATAATTCTTTTTTTGGGTAAGCATTCAGAAGTTAAGAGAGCTGTGGAACTGTAGGCTTCAATTTATCCAAAGCCTATTTCCATACCTGAACTGCCAAATCATATTAAATGATTGTATTCCAGGTCACTGGAAATACATTGCATACATGGCCATAGCATCTACAGTCCTGTATTGCATTTTCAGCTTGAACCAGGGCAATTCTAGGGCAGACGTTAACTCAGTGTGGTTGTGCACCTTTCCAAACAATCAATAATAAATGCCAAGCTAATGAGGTAAAAAAAAGCATTTGGCATTGCAATGTTACAGCCATGCCTTTGACCAAACTGTGCTCTAACAAGTTGTGTTTGTGTGTTGCCAGCAGGCTGCTGAAAAAGTTTCAAGTACCTTTATCCCTCAGTCAGTTCAGAGAGAAATAGGAAAGTAGTCAGACCTTCGCAAGATCAACCATTTGCAGACCAATTAAATTAACTCTCTGCCTGGATACAAGTATCACAGGCTATTGAAAATGTTTTCTCCAATTTCATTTTATTGCATGAAAAATGATGAATTTTCAAAAGGCATTGTTGTCATCAAAAACAACCTGTTCTAATTAGGCATACTTCACTTCAAGAATAGTGGTTGTTCATTTGTTTCTGGTGCCATCTGTTTTTACTGCAATAATAGACATTTCTGGGAAATTGAATATGGTAATGTTCCTTTTTTTTTTTTTTTTTTCCTTTGGTATCTTTTGTGTAACAAGAACTTATTTTAACATCCCTATCATTTAACACCCTAAAAACAAAACAAAAAGGAGAAAATAAACCTTCTGAAAAAATGTATCTAGCTTTCACTGATAACCAGCTAGTCTAAGTAGTTTGAACTTGTTTTGTATTTTATTTACCCAGTATCTTGTAGCAGCCAAAAATGTCATTAAAAAACGTCATTATCCATTTTTATTACTTCTAGGGGCTAAAGGCTCTACAGTCTGTGTACACTGTCAGCTTTCCTCTTTAGACTGATGAGGATTGAACGGCCTTTATAAGGGTGCAATTTAAGAGCAGAATTCTTCTCTTGTTTCCACGGCCACCCTGAATACGCATTTGAGCTGTTTCAGCTGAACACCTTAATTTTATTACATACTTGCGCTTCGTTTATTAAACGGGAAATCTGTATTTGTCCTCTTTATTTAAAGGTGTCATAATGCATTGGCACAGCCAATGTAGCACAGGTGAACTGTACTAACTTCATGTAGATGAGGCGATCAGGAGAATAATTTAACCCTCAAATATTTCCATTTTCCTTTTGCTCTTTGGGTGGATTTTGTGCTGTCTCCTCTAGTAAGAGTGAGTTCTTTTGAACCTTCATGTCTAGACTACTTTCCATGTTTTTATCATCATTCTAATTCTTATGTTAAAATAGAAACTGAACAAGAACAAAATGTCATTGGCTTAAGGTACTTTAGTGTAAAAAGTGATGATTGATAACAGAAAAGGGGGCACACTGGTTATTTTGGAAACATTTTCCTATATTCTAATGGTCAAGATGAATGCAAACTAAATAATCGTTTATGGAAGCCTGAATAGAACTGTCTTATTTTATGTCTATGGCATTGCAAAATGATTATATCTGAAAATTAAGATTAAGGTTTTAAGATAGGCTTGAGCTGGCAGACACTGTGCTGAGCTCAATTAAAGCTTAGCTGAGCCAGGCTCGGGGACTTGAAAAAAATATCTTCTCTGTCCTTGACTATTTGAGCTCAATGGGTGCAGAATATATTTCCAGATGACTGTTGACTAACAGCCCAATCTAATGTCCTCTTAAGTCAAAGATAGCCCACAGTCAGGGTATATATGTACCTGTTTGGACATTACCTGCCTTACTGCAGTTCATAGGAGCTGCATGTTTCCGTTACAAGTCACCATCACTTTTAGACCTAGCTGTAAGTGCTAACAGTTACTGAACTCCCAGCATCAGGTCTTTGTCATAAATTCCATAATATTCTAAACACATTATACTTCTACCATTATTTTTATCTGCCTGATAAAGAACATTTGAATAAATGTAGTTAAAAACCTGACTGAAGAAGGAAAACAAGAAAGGATCATCTTTGTTCCCCTTTGTAACAGTAAAAAACATCATTAGTTGAAAAGATGAAAATAGACGTAACGGTGCCAAACATCAGGTTCTTTCTTTGCTCAAAGATCCATTAAAGCTTAGTATATGATAGTAACTTTACTCCATTAATGAATTCCTTTGAGGAATATACTTTTATCTCTCATAATAAATGCAGTCATTTACATCTTGGAGTTTAGTGGGGTTTTTATTCATCACAGGCCAGCGTATTTATAAAAAAAAAAGATCCTGGGATGTTCTGTAGAATTAGAGACTTAGCTTTATTAGGTTGTTCTTTAAAATGCGAACCAAAATTGTCCATCAGTTTTTTCAAATATCATGTAGACTTTGAAATCCATGCTGAGAAACATAAAAGGCTGGGTTTCAAAGATGATTCCGATAGACATCTGTGGCACCATGTTTTGGTATTTAATCACTTTTACTTAGATTACCAAGAATGCAACTAACAGTCTTACATAAAGGTTAGATGTTTGAAGAGCTTTGCCTGTGTACATACACCTATGCTTGATTCTTTCAAATCACTCTAGAAAACAAGATATCTTATTTTTCTCTAAGCTAGCCCAGGATTTAAAATAATAGAAGGTAATGCCTCAGTTCTCAGCTTTACATTTGGTACCTAATGTGTAGGTTTTAAAAGAGAGTCTCTGTGACTCTTACCTCTAATTCTTGAGGGTCAAAGCCAAGAGAGAGCAGAACTGAGAGCAGCTGTGCTTTGCTCTGAAGGAATCACTGTGATTTGTATTTCTGCTTTTTTTTTTTTCCTTTTTTTCTCAAAGAAAGGAATTTTTCCATTTTTTTTTTTTTTTTGGTCCAAATGTGTCTCTCTTTCCTTCTGTGTCAGAAATCACAAGCAGAGACTTTCATATTCAGGTAAACTCTAGTTTTAGTTTCAATTCATCAGACTACAAAATTAGCCTTATAGGATTTCAATTTAAGCCAATTTTATTTGATTTTTAATGCCAGTTTAGACTACCCCATCCAAAAAAACTAAGTCCCTGACCCTATACTAATATATCCATGGTTGGAGCCTAACTAAGCCAAATAAGTTCTTTGAAAATTTTAGGCAAATCTTCATAGTATTCTTTTTCCACAAACCCTGCTTCATCTTCTTTATGCCTTCATGCCCTCTGCTGGATGTGAGCACTCTCATCCAGATGAGATCAGGGGCTGAATCCCATGGCAGCTACTCAGCCTCTCTGAACACCTGGGTTCGGACCCCCTCCCTCCTCATTTCCCCATATGGCAGCATCTTTGGGAGTGCACAACATTTCCACCCCTCCCTCCTCCCCACCATGGGAGCAGGGCTGTTGCTTTTTTAAGCAAATAATGAAGGAAAAAAAAAATCTGGTTGGTAGAACAAGGTTTAGCAAGCTCAGGTCACAAATGAATTCCTCTTGCTGTCAGCTGCTGCAAAATCTTTTTCTCTTTGGAGCACTTTGTAATAACTCAGGACAAATACAGTCCATTATATCCCATTCCTGACTTCTTTTTTTTCTCTGGTATTCAACCTTGGCAGTGACAGGATTTACTAATGCAGATGAATATGTTTTGCATTTTGTTCTTAGAGTGACTGACTTCTTAAAAAATCAGTTTTTCAAAGGACAGCACAAATATTAATAACATCACCCTGTAATCTGCCCTGTCTTTTCCATCAGTTTCAACTTCTGACACCAGTATCTATTAAAAGTAATTACATTACTGTGTAGAGATGTATCTTAAAGAGATGCATGTGATCAAAAATTGCATATCTTTATCCAAAGAAGATCTTGTTGCCAAGAACATGAATTGTTTTAGAGGAATTTCATTTAACTTTTTATACCTCAGTTTCACAACTGCAAAATGGTAATGCAGTATCCATTACTTGCTTTGTCTAAGCTGCTGTGACTATTGGTATGCATTTGTATAGCTAGATGCTGTGTTCATTCAAAAGGAAAAAAAATTAGCAAGGTAGATCTGAAAGTTAGACTTCACTGACTTCACTTTCCTCACACAGCTGTTGAACTCAGTGCACAGAGAATTGTATGAGGGCATTAGACAAAGTAGACTAAATATGGGATTAAAATCACTATGCCAGGATATCTTCTCTGCTAAAATCCCTTTTTGCTTTTCTACCTGCAGTAAGAAGTTTTTCTTCACTCTATTTTGTCTATTTGAGAAAATCAGTTCAGTGCAGTCTTGCAGCAACTGATAATCTTGCATCTTCCTAGTTAATGAAATGGCTTTGTTTCAGCATAAGTCTTCACCAACAGGGAGGAAGAAAGCCAACTAAATAACCACTCCCTCCTCAAAGGAAAAACAAAACAACAACAAAATCATTTGCTGATTGCACTTGTTACATATATACGTTCCTGTTTCTGAACTGTTTCATGAAAGGCCACCCTAAACGAGGATGCTGGAGTTTGAGTTGCAATGTAGCTTAAGCACAAACTCCCACAGCAGTGCTGAACATCTCAGGAAGCGCTCAGCGATTCAGGGCACGCAGGAGCCCGTGATGATGATGTTTGTGCAGAGCACAACTAGCATTGTTAATTATTGCTTGGCAAGGCAGAGCTGCTAGCACAAGCCAAGGGAGGTTTCTGGCTTCGACTGCTGATGTTAGCTTGGTGTTGGATGATATTAACTCGCTCTCCCTGCTGAAGTTTTTAAGTGGTATTTGGGTTTTTGCTTTGTTTTGTTTTCCCTTTCTCTTCTTTCATGCCTCAAAATTTGCTTTTGTCTCTGTGTTAGCTTAAGTGCTAGTAGTTTCCTGCATCAAGATTGTTTTTTTTTTTTAACTTCTCCTCAAAAGTGATGCATAATTTGTGGGGCTTTACAACAGACCAAGATATTTTTAACAGCTTCTGTTGAGTAGACGGGGCAACACTACTGTAATTTTCCTCACCTTAAAGTAAAACATTACAATAAAAATTCATCGGCATAAATTTGTTATAATCTAGTGGAGAGTGAGATTAACTGTCTATAACATGCATTGTTGGTAGTTTTACTTTCAGTTTAGGTTTCCGTATTCAAAGGTGAGTGGATGATTTTACTGTCTGTAGGTGCTTGAGGAAATTGTGACTCAAATTAAGAATAAACACAGTCTGATTTCCTGGAAAACAAGATCAAAAAGGCTTGGGGATCAGACCACAAAGTAGACAGGTGTTCATTTACCAACCGTTTGGTGTTCAGCTCCACTGCCTTCTCTCTGCATCGATTTTCTTTCACAATAACATACACATCATCACTGACAAGTCAATTCCAGATAGGAAACCCTCATTTCCAAGTGTTCAACCTGTGTTCCTCTTGGGCTTCAGAAATGCCTGATAATGTTTGATAGGAGGAATTCAGTTTCTCTCTGAAGAACCTGTCTGATTTGCTGATTATCGGGGATGCTTTCTCAATCACCAGGAGGAAAATTAACTTCCCATTTTGAGTTAATACATGATGAAATAAATGTGGGTTAACATTAAATGAGTTTGCTCTATTTTTTTCCCATTTCAAGGTTAATCATGAAAGTAGTTTTTCCTGCATTGCCAATGACAATGTAAATCCTTCAGTTGGTTTTTTTTAGGACTTTTTTTTTTTTTTTTCCTAAAGACCTATCTCTAATTTGGAATATTAAAATAATAGTATCCAAATTTTGAATGTGGAGGAGTCACAAGAATACAGAATTGCATGTTTCTGCTGGTGTAGTCAGGTTTATCCTCGGATAAAGATCACCATGGAGCTTCAGAAGGATGGGTAGGGAATAAGGGCACAAGACTGCCAAGATATCCCCTTTTTAAATCAAAAGCTGTATTTTCTCATAGTATGAAAAAATAATATAGTGCTTCTCAGCAAATCTGTGGAAGAGTGCATTCTCATTAACACCCTCCTTCCTTTTGTTAATATTGTGAGATCTTCTCATTCCATTTTTTTCTGTTTTACCTTTTAACACAAACTCAGGAGAGGCACTGTGGGGAAAGACCACTAAGGAACGGCAAAGTTTGGTGCTGACAGTTGGGGGAAGAGCCATCCACTCCCCACACCATTCACTTGGCCTGTCGTCTGGAGCTTTTCAGAAGTGCAAGAACACATTAATGTGAATCAGTGGCCATAACAGACATTTTCTATCCACTGGACAAGCTGCTGTCTTCATTAGCTAGGACAATTTTTGTTATTATTTCTACATCCCAATTATTTAAGTTGGATTTTCAGTGTTTGAAAGTTATTGTCACACTGAAAGCCCTTAATGAATGTCATTAGGGGACATTTGAATGAAAAGACTGTCTCAGACCTCCACCTTTTTAAAGGCTGGAAATGCCAAGCACTCTTTCCGGCTCAAGAGAAAGAGCAATCAAACCCCATTCTGCAGGAAAAACAGCTGTGGTTTGCAAGAGTGGGTCAGAGTTTAACACAACATCCTCACAAACCAAGCATACATTGTTCAAAATTGGCACACAAGACCCGACCAAAGATACCAAACTGTCAGATGACGGGTCATGGTGGCTGCTTTCTTTAGCCAACATAGCTGAAATCATAAGATGCATGAGAATGCCCTCAGTTTTTCTTCTTGATCTTAAGTTATCTGATCTTTTCTTCTTGATCTTAAGTGATGTGACCGGTGTGCTGGAAGCACAAAGAGCTCTTGGTGATGCAGTGGGGAGTATTTGCAAGTGGGAGGACGGGTCTCCTGGTACCAAACTTACTGGAGCACTTCGGGGTTTTCACGGTAGGATTTTAGTTTCCACCATGTTTGAAGGAAGAGGTATTTGTGAAGGGGAGAGAATTACTTAAACTTATACGGTATTGACACTCAAGTTAGATAGAAAAATGCCACAATACTCTATGTGTTATGAGAACTCAGAAGTGATTAATACAACCAAACAACAGGAAAAAAATCTTAACTTTCCTGAAGATGGCAGTGCCTCAAAAGGAGGAATTCATACTTATGGATATTTAGGTTTCTCCACATTGCATGCTTTTGAGAGATCAGAAAAATCATCCCAAGCAAACAAGCAAGACTGAGATATCCTGGCAGTGATTTAAGGACACAGAATGCTTGGTCTTTGACAATCACAAAAAAAGTAGAGTTTCTCAATTCTCTCTGTCAGCTACAGGAAAATGTGACTTCCTCATTTGTCATGATTTGGCCTTCAGTAATGCAGAAAACCACAGCATTGCAGAGATCTACAGCAGAAATGTTAAAATTGATCTGGATAAACACACAAACAGAAATGTTCATCTGTGAAAACACCAGAAGAAACAGGTTTAAAAGATGGGAATGTAGCAATAATCTTGCCCTCTGTGTCACATCCCAGTGACCGTGTTCAGACAGTTTTGTTTCACACATTTTGGTCCTTGTGAATATGTGAGTACAAAAGGATTGGGATAACCGTTTGGATTAAATTATATATTAGCTCCCCTTATATTAGGTCTTGCAATGAATTTGTTACGTCAGTTTCCTACAGCACCTAATGATTGATTGATTTTTGTTTGTGTGTGTTCGTGTGTGTGTGTGTATTAATAGTATAATCCTGTTTGGACAGGTATCAATAACATTGGCTTATCTGGGGTCAGATTGTTATTTCTTCATCTTTCATTTTTACAGTAAACTCCACCCCAGATCTGGGAAACTTTCATGACAGAAGTGTGGTGAAAGTTGGTTTAATCTCTAGGAAAAAAATCTGCTTGTCTCTAGTGCAAAATCGGACAAAATCAAAACCTGCTTTGCTTTTCCAAAATAGAAATTGTTCGATATTAGTGCCAGCAAAACAGATTCCTGATGGCAATCTGGAGCTGCCTGGGAAGCAATGTTCCTCCAGCAACAAAACAACTTCTAATGTCCCAAGCCATCATGGCTGGAGATGTTTGAGAAGCCAGCTTTCACCCCAGGTAGCCCTGCGGTACTGTGACTCCCACAGGAGCATCTTCCAAAGGTTTATCACTACTGAAAACCAAAGGTGGTAGTCCTGAGCGTATTCCCCCCATGTCTGTATTTACTTCAGAAGAAATAGGTACTGAAGTGTTGCTGGCGTGACTGAAGATCTGCTAGCTAGCCAGCTGAGGCAGACCAGTGTGCTCTGGTGGGGACCAGAGCCCTCCGTCAGGGTAAAAAATCTGTATGTTCAGGAAACGTTGGCACAGCCAGGAAGGAGACAAGGAGTTACAACAAAACAGCACTGTCAGACAGGCTGCAGTAGAGACTGGCAGCAAATTAATACAATGGGAATATAATCCTTTCAGAAGCCATCTTTATCCCCGTTTAATCTTTTTCAAACTGCCACTGATACAAAAATCTCTGTGTGTGTGTCCTGGAAGTGAGAGGAAGTGCTTCTAGCCTAGAACCACAGCTCAGAGCAATATTTGACTTGAAGAGAGCAGGGGAATTGTGTGAAGAGCTGAGAAAGCTGTTGCAAACTGTTCTTACCTGGCAGACAACCGAGGAAAGCAGAGCTCTCAATGCATGTAACCTTTCTGTTGGTTTATGGCGGAATCTCAGGCCCTTGATGAGCTGGAATGGGTCTGTGAGCATTAGGTAAGTACTCTGGGTATCTAAAGACCTGGCAGAGCTGATGAAATGAAATGTCATAGAGGGTTGTATGCTTTTCCTCTTTAGCCCCAAAGGTTTATTGCACACAGAGGTATGGCTTGTAGCTCTTGGTGAAAGACAAAAACCATCTTGGAAAATTAAAATGTTCCACAGGTAGAGAGTCAGAAGAAAATTGAATCAAATAGCAGTGACTGAGGAGGGATATTTGTTAAATACAAAACCTTTCCAGAGACACTGTGCCCTGGAGGAGCAGCCATACGTGCATTAACCACATGAGCTCTACGTGTGACCACTGGCCAGTGATTTTTTATGGAGATGAATATTTTACTGCATCCAGTGGAAATTCTTCTGTTGGCTTCAGTAGGGCCATTATTGCATGCAAAGTTGTGGCAGGCATTCTGTGCAAAGAAAATAATTTACAACTGAGTTTAATTATGGCAGTTTAACACTTCTGAAGAGCTGAACCAAACAAGCTAAAAAAGAGAGAAACACTGCAGACATAAAAGATGCCAGTGAAAGCAGCTGTTAAAGCCAGAGAGAGGTCTGGCGAGGTGGGGGCTTGGTGCTCTTGGCTAAGACACACACCCTGTGAACAGAGTTTCAGCCATCTGAAGCGTTCATCCCAGAACATTTTACAGTACATTATAAGTCAAATCCATACTTAGAGCTAAACAATGATGTCATTATTGAATGAGTGGCCCAGGACTGGGTGCCTTACTCCAAGGGAGAGTTCCTGCCTCTGAATCTTGTCTTCAGCTCAAGGTCAACAGCATCACTACACTTATTAAGCAAAGCCTGAGTGCCAGACCAGGCATCAACATTTTCTGATGGCCAATTTTGACTCTTTATTGTATTCTTTATTTATTGTATTCTTTATTTATTCTTTATTGTTCACGGTTCTGCAGTGCTAATTCTGGCATACCTCCTACTACCTAAGAAAGTGGAAAGAAGAGAGAGCTGGGGCTGTGGGGTCCAGCAGAAGGCAATGTGCACACTGGGCAAAGCTGTGATACAACTTGCTTTCTCAGTGCAAGGCCATGCAAGGAGAAAATGAAGCAGCCATGGGTCCTCTCCTCAACGGCTTAGAGATCTCGTAGTGCCCTATTTTCCCCAGATGTGGGGTGGCAGCCCATAGCCTGTCCTGAGCTGTCTGAGATGGTGGGTGCACACTCCTTCGGGTGTTACAAACCAAGAGGACAAAAAGTCCAAGCTGAGAGGTGTGGTATCATCAAATTTAGGGGACAGAACTTTTGCTAATAGTGTCCCCAGTCTCACGTTTTGAAGTCATCGAATCAAAGGGAATTTTCAGTGAACATGGAGTCAATATTGTAAGACCTGATCCATACCACAAGGTCCCTGACGTAAAATCCACTCTAGTAATATGAATCTGAGGCCTGTTTTTTTTGCTTGCAAATTACAACCTAATTACTGCTGTTGGCACAAATAGTGCTGCTGGCTTTGCAAAATTTCACTGTCTGTTGTTCTCCTAATCCATCCCAAATCAGTGCTTCTAATTCCTTCAGAAAAGTAGGAGGCACAGGGATATATATATATATATATATATTTTTTTTACATGTACTTATGCAAGCTGGAAAATTTACTATATTAATTTTTTTGCATTGCTAAAAATAAATTATTGTATTGGTTTTAAGGTTTGCCTGTGCAGTGCAGCATGTGCACAGAAAACTATTTTTCCTCCTTGAATTTTACACATATCAGAATTTACCATAAGTAATTTTTTTTTTTTTTTAAATTATCACATTACCTAACCCTGAAATAGGCTGCCCTTTGCAGACTTTGGCAGGGGTCTTCATGCCACTGTTATGATGAAGAGATTAAAGGACCTCAATCTCTGTTGCAGCAAAAGCAGAACATCAGCAACAGGACCACAGGAGCTGTGTAACGCAGGTCAGTGCCTGGTTAAATCCCATCTGCAGTGACTTACAGGTTGCACTTTGCCATAGAGCATTTTCCTATGGCATTTGGTAACTCGCTCCCTTTCCTCACTGCATATGAGGGTAGATATTTGTATTACACTCCGTGGTTGATCTCACAGAGCTCGTGTCCAGTAAGGACGGAGAAAACCCTCCTTACACAAGTGCAATGCAGATAGTAGGAACCAGCTGCTGTAAAATGGGGAGCTGAAGTCAACAGGAACCCACCTGTGCAAGCGAGATGCAAAAGGGGGTATAAAGAGCTCTTTAGCAGCTGCTATTACTCTTCCTTCAAAAGCATGGCTTGCACAGCAAAAGCCCTTAGCTATACTAAATTTCCTATTTGTTCATTTTTTTTATTTTTAATTAGGAAGTTTTGGTTTCATTGTTTCTAGCTTTTAATATGTTCTTTGACTATTCTTATTTATTTGAAAACCCAACATATAGTACAGCCTTCTGCTTTCTTGAAGACCATGTCCAGCAACATTATTTTAATGTGGTAGTGGAAAAACGTAAGTTCATTTTAATTCTACATACACATATTCTGAAAGCGATGAGGATGATACTTGTTTCTCTGAGCTTTGCATATTTTAACCTTTTTTTTCCACCTATATTTAAACATATATTTATATGTATATGTTGGTGGTTTTAAATTTGTGCATGTTGATGCTAACTTAAAAAAATACTGTTTTTTCTGTAAGTAACCTTAAAGAGTGTTATAAATTCTGGGGGGAAGAAAACTTCTGTAGGAGCAGATAGAATTAAATGTTATAAATTAATCTATTTTAAGAGTTATAACTGTGACTTATGTAAGACCTGGATAGAAAAAAAAAAAATCATTTTTCACTTATATAAATTCTGGAGACTTAGGAAGGAAATAAGTTTATACTTCTTTTACTCTTTGCCTCTACACTGCTGCTATCCCCACACATCCACCTAGATTCTCCTTTCTTCAAATCAAGACATTCTGATTTATCGTGTAACTTTGGGTTTCCTTATTATGTGTACTGGTGTCAGCAGATACTGAATGTGATTTAAGTCTGCAGTGCTTGGAACTGATAAGATCTTAAGCTGTGGTGTAAAATAGGGAAAAGCTAAAGAGAAAACCTGAGCTTGCTTCATGACAAATAGAGCTTTTCTAAGAGTCCTAAGGAATAGAAAAAAAGTGAAAAACTTAATTTTCTACTTGGAAAACTGTCTCTAGTTTAGCATATTTTTTGATTTTTTTTTTCCTCTGCATAACGTTGTCTTGGAGTAAAGTTAATATTGGCTGCAAATGCTTCACGCTTCCAAGATTTCAAAGAGTTGATTAAGTTTAACCTTAACTATTCTGCATGCGTATGGATGTTTAAAATTCTTGATTTAATATCTGTGTAACTCTGACACTATCTAATGTATGCTTAAAATCTTAATTTCCACTCAGTGTGAGGAGAATACAGGAAACTTGTAAGCTTGAGCTGGTGACAGATTAGATATAACCATATAACCAGGAAATATTGTGCTGGTTTGTACTCCTTTTTATGAGTAGGCTTGGCAAATCTATTGAGAAATAGGCAAGAAGAAAATGATTTGGTTAGAGAATAGCCTCCAAAAGTGTAGATATGCCAACTCTGCCTTAAAATGCAACTGAGCTCTCTGAAAGCAAGCTGTGGTGGATATAAAATGAAAGAACTTGTTAGAGGAAGCATCCTTTGGCAGTCCCAAGTCTGCTGGTCATATTGGGTCATATACATATGATTAGATACTTTCTGGAATGTGCAATATCAAGCAATTTCTTACTAATGTGTGGCTTGCCTGTGTGCACCCATGCTTGCAGGCATGTGTTATTCATGGGGATGTTTTGGTCTCAGGTATGATTAGATGGCCCAGCTCTCCTCGTAAGGTATTGCAATGTTCCCTCTGTCACCATACAGACAGTAGATTTACGTGCTGTTGTGTGTGTGAGATCCCGATGCAGAATGTTTTGTCCTGAGCTCCAACACCATGCATGTGTCGCTAACCTGGCCTGCTAATAGGTGGTTGTGAGAACAAAGCTGCTCTCCTCTGAGCACCCAAGGGAGCTGGTGCTTCCCAGTGCTCACAGGGGGTGCTGCACCTTCCCTGAGGGCAGATCTGCTCTTGCACCTCCGGTAAAACATTTCTGAGCAGGGTGCACAGCATATGCAGCTCAGATAAGGGCCTGAAGCCTATTGCATCTGTGATAAAAACCCCTTTTCATTTAATCAATGTTTGCTCATGATGGCTAGTAAGGCTATCCAATACAGCGGAGGTTTGCTGCAGCATGTTAAATAAGAGATTGGAAAGTGAAGTAAATAATTAGTAGCTGATGTCCGAGGGCTGCAGTGGCTCTGGCATGCTTGTGTACAATGGGAGAGACAGCAAGTGCCTGGTGAAAGCATGCTGGCCCAGTGCTGCGAGGTGTTACAGATATATATATATTTTTTTTTTACTTGTGTCAAAACCAGTGCATTTCTGGGGATTATTTTGAATAGCAAAATACCCTCTTTGTTGGCCCTAGATATCTTCAGAGCTCAGTGGGGTGACTGGGGACTTGCGTTTAAAATTCTACCCCGTAGTTGTTGGTTTTTTTTTTGTTTGCTTGTCCTATTTTTGTTCTTTCACTCCTGGACGTATGCTTTCTGCAACTCTTTTGCCATTGCACTTCTTGACTGTATTGGGGAAAAACAATGCACTTCCTGACTGTAGTGAGGAATAACAAAGTAGCTAACTCATTCATCAACCTTCACTCACCCTGGGATTTCTGTGGCTTAAACCGTTACAAAAAAAACATGACGAGACTCCTGTTGGGCATAGCCTGAGCTGGGTGTGACTTTATCACAGGAGGAGGTAGGGAGTGACTGACTTTTGTCCTTGAGGGAAGACTCTACTGCTGCATAAGAAGAATTACCAGAAATGCCTGGTGCATGACAGAGCTGCTTCTGGAAAGAAACAGAAAGTTGGAGAGAGAGAAAATGTTGAAGGGGAAGGTATTTGCACACAAACAGCATCAGTGTAGCTGCACAGCTGAGGTCTTTCCTAGATTTCTTTTCTTTAGGGAAGTCCCAGTGCTGCTGCCTCCTACAGAGTATCTGTGCTGTCCTGGGCAGAGGCTGCTTGGCCCCAGCTAGGCAGATAAATGCCTGGTCTTCAGTTGCCATACTCAGTACTGTGTGCCCGCTATTGTCTGCTTCTTTCGGATGTACCAGTTGGTGTAATAAAAGTTATTGCATTTTCCTACCAACTGTGCCTTACTTTAGTATTCTAAGGAAGCATAAAGAGGAAAATAAAACATCAGTTCCTTATGTCTTAAACATCTTCAGGCTCTGCATCAAGAAATTCAGTCTCTTCTTGTTTTATTCTTGATATGTCTGTTTGAATAGAAATTACTGTAATTAACTCTAGATTTCAAAATATTAACACATGGAAGTGGCTGTGTACCCTCTAAACAAGTGTCACCAGGAGAACACAGACGTTACAGGACACTGAGATAATTCCCATTCACTAGGCAAAGGAAAATATTAAGGAACTGACAATAAATGGAAAACTAACTTTGCAAAGCTATCTTAATAGGGGAAACATTAAAGTAAAATGTAACCATTATACTAAAATACAAACAATTCAGCTTAATGTGGACAACCATTACTTGATTAAAGTAACAAAATGAACCCAAAAGCAAACAAACCAAACCCTGCTATTCATTATCACATTTGCCAGTTGTTGGCCTCATATAAAACTTTTAGGTATTGCTCTTCTTTCTTGTGGAATGGTTATAGGAAAACTTCCTGTAAGGCCACAACTGCAAAAAGCTGTTCCTGCAACAGGGATGGGAACAGACACGGCTGCTTGCACTGGTAGCTCTGGGGATATTTCCTTTGAGTGCAAGCGAAATGATGGAGCTGAGAAACGGGACAGGTCTGAAGGACTTCTGGGTTCACCTTGGTGGGGATAAGTGATAGCTGCCGTGCACTTGGGCACAGACAACCAGTGTAGCTGAACAGTGCAGGTGGTGGGAATAGAGAGATGCCGGACCCTTGTGAAAAGCCTCTGAGCCCCGAGCCAGCTCAGGCTGGTCAGACAGTGATCCGTGGTTAATGGCTTCAATTCTTTTCTTTCTTTTTTTTCTCCATCCATTCTGGACTTCTCTTCTAGGAACCTCAAGAGTAATCCTATAATCCCACCCTACTTGCTGACTCCAGCTCTGTCTCTCCTGCCTTTCATAAAACTCTAGGCTCAGGGGCTGGTACAGAAATTATACCGTCAGAGTACACCTCAGAGCCTTGGACAGTGAAATCCTGTGTACTGGCCCTGACATTCAGCAATTACTACAGCAGAAAATATAACAACAGTAGGCGATATACAGTTATGTTGATTCTTATCTGCTACTAGCACAGATATCAGGTAAAACAGAACAAAATGAGAAGTGGTTGGCTGAGAAAGCACAGAGCTGCCTTCCGTCATTGGATTTAATGGCTAACACTTTTATCAGCAACAAAATGTGTAAAATTGAAGGTGTCTAATATTATATGTGCTACTCAAGACTGGGTGTATGGATTCCTCTAGCAGAAGGTCAAGTAGCAGTTAGAGGGGCACGCAATCGATGCTGTTAATGATATGGCCAGAGTCAGTGGCACTGAACAGCTGGGAACCTCCATACCTGAAAGGCAGCAGATGATGGCTGGATTAGACACTATCTGAAGGAAAATAAAATAATACGTCTGAGGTCGCAAAAGGATCCGTTCTGTTTTCATATTCCCAAATTAACATATTTGGTCTGACTTCAAAATTAAAAATAAAGTGTAACGTTTTAGAAGGCGGTTTACAAAGGTAAAAATAACGCACTGACTACTGCCCCAGGATATTACTGTGACTTAGAGCTATTTCATCAACAAAAGTATATGAAATCTTTGTGATGGCAAGTAGGTTAGCTTAGGTAGAATACTGGAACAAAACATGGAAATCATATGGCAGTCTTTGCTTGTCGTATTTTCATATCTGCTTCCCTCAGCAGACAGGCTCAAAAATAGACTAATTCTGTAGAGGGTCTCACCAGTTTCCTTTCCATGCGGATTTTCAGTGTTGTTTTACTAGGCAGTCATTTCGTTTTCTCATTGAATAGTTTCTCTGTTTCCTGTAAATTCTGCCTATCTAACTAATCCCCAGTCTGCTAGGGTAATTAAGAGGAGTGCAATGCCAGTCTGAGGCCACCTGATCTCGTGGAGTAGTGCCTCAGATGTGGACCAATTTATCAGCTGAGCCACCACTGGCAGCTACCTTGAATCCTCATCAGTCATCTCTGAGACCGGTATCCAGGACATCACGTGGGGGTAGGTCAGGGTGCTCTGCCTTTGCATCCTTAATGTATTAATGACACTAGCCGAATGGCATAAAAATAAGATGAAGTGATAAGACTGAATATGTTTAAAACAAGGATTTCTATGCTAGTTGGTCTCACTAACTGGATGGAAAACTTTAAAGATGGTTGGTGGCATATAAAAATGAACAAGTCAGGGGGAAGAAACTGTTCTTTGTGATTTGTTTAAACATTTTGTTCAGTGTTGGTCATGGAAAATTACTCTGAAAGGAGAGGGGAAAAGTATTGTTGTAGTCACTTTAGGCAGATTAAGTTTTAGGGTATGAAAATGCAGACCAAACAATTTTAGTCTTTTAAATGAAGCTGTGCTAACATGATTTTTTTTTTTTTTTGGAGACCAGGGGTTTGTATACTGTCTGCCCAGAATTATCAACAGGCAGTAATCTACGTTTATCAAGAAAGAACTGAGTATTATAGAATGCCTGGGTAATCCTATTTGAACCCATTTGAAGTTTTGTTGTTCAATTCACACGCATAAGTTCTGGAAAACTTCAGGGTTTTGAGATCCACACAAACTAGAACAGTTCAAATTTGTTTACGGCTCTGCACCTAATCTTCTTAATTAACAGGTAGCTCCAAAAAGTAGATTTCTGTAGTGATTTTTGGGATTTAATGAGTTTTCCCTTGCTGTAGAGGTTGCAGATGCTCAATAGACCTAAAAGTCATGGTCTAATTAGGACGATTGTATGTGGAAACATTGGCTTAAATGACTGGCTCAAGGGCATGTAAAAACTCATGGCACAAGAGGGCTACAAGCACAGATTTCCAAGCACTGTGCCTCCTGCATTTGGGATAGAGAATCCTTTCTTTCTTGAAATGAAAAATGTATGGTTTGTTTCCAAACTTTTCACATCCTTTCTGTTTCCAGCCAAGTTTTGCTCTTATTCTTCCCTACTTTAATGTCAAAACTTTCTTCCACCCTTTTTCACCATGCCAAAAATTCTTATTTATCTTGCAGCCAAGTTCTTTGTCTTCTGTCTCATACCTATCTCTATTGTTAAAACAATAGAGATAGGTCTTTTTTTTTCCTATTTCTATTCTTTTCTATTATCCAAGTTCTCCAGATGCTATTCCAACCTTCTCTTCTTTCACATCTCTTCCCTAAACTCAGTATTAATTTTCCAAGTCTTTGGTATTTATCACCAGAGCTCTGAAAGGACAAGCTTTAATTCCACCTGCTGTTGCTTTCCTCATATTTCATTTTCAGTGACGAAGAGGAAAGATGCCAAGTTTTATGGTAATTCATGTCAACTACTAATTTGAACCTGTCAGTATGGCACCACATGTTGATGTATATATACCCAGGAGAGAATCTTTGTCTGCTTATGTATTGAGGATGAGATGACAAACAGCTATGAAATGTGTACTGTTGTCAAGAACAGTCGTGGAAGATCATCTGTTAATTGTTTCCTTCCAATACCTTCTGGAAAGCATTTAATAATTTGTCAGACTAAACTGATTTTTACTAGCTGATGAGTAGAAAAAATGGCCTGATATCTGTACTGAAAGACCCTGATTAGAACACTTAATATTCAGGTATCAATAGATAAGGACAACCAGGTGAATGGAAAGTACAATGAACTATGGAAAAAAGTAGCAAAATTTTCTGGTTTTTGACCACTCCAGCATGCCAAAATGTTCCTTACAATAACTTGTCTAATATTGCTTAAGATAACCGCAAGCCACAGTAGGAGCTATAAGAAAGCAAGACAGACAGATGAGAGTGCCAGGAAGCTTTCCTGCATTGCTGAAGTGTTTCTCCTGAGGGATAATGGCCATTGTGATCCATGGGAGTTAGTCCAGCAAATATGAATTTTCAGAACAGCTATAGAGGAAAAGCTATAAATAAATAAATAAATGTACCAATAGCTGTTTTTCAATCAAAATAATTACTAGTAAAAGAAAAAGACCAAACCTTTGCAACGCCAAGTTTTTCATCCACCTTAATAGGTTTCCGAAGGGAAGACAGACATTTGAAATCCAAATGGTCTCTGTCAGGGGGTTACAAAATGACAGAACCCCAGGCAGCAATATGAGGATGGTTATTCCAACAGACTGATGCAATGAGATGGGTTTTGTCGTCTCAAGAGTGGTGGGTTTTGTTGTGGTGGTGTTTTTGTTTTGTTTTGTTCTGTTTTTTTTTTTTTTTGTGGTAGATAGGTGCACGCTCTTGGATTCTATCCAGACAGAGCCTCAGTGCTGTTTTTGTGACAGGCAGGCTGTAATGAATTTTGTTGGTACCTAGGCATTGAAACTCTCACTTTGTAATGATGATGGGCTTTCACTTTAAACAAAAGCTTCATCTCAGAGAAAATGAACCATAGAAACACAAATGCCAATGAGGAGCAGTCAAACAATATTCTGAAAATCTCCAAGGTGGTTGTGAATGCTGGGTATGAAACACTGAATTTGGCTTGCTCACTGCTGTTGAGAGGGAGAAGCTCTCTGTCAGTGATTCCCAGTGATCCAGACAAATGTGCTTTTTTTCTGAAAAGCATATTTTACTGCAAAATGACAAGGGGCAAGTAAGTGCATTAATTAGCCATTGGAATTGTTTCACTGTCACAGAGCACATTGGAAGGGAAATCTTCCAAATGCAATTAAAATATCAAAGTTACTTAGAGTGAGTTTAGAGCTTTCCAGAGCCAAGTAAGTAGGGGACAACAGGGATGGGTTACAATTAAACTTTGCTGCACTGCACCTCAAGTGGGAAACTGGGGCTGTTTGAAGCTGAGAAGGGCAATGAAGAGTGCAGGCAAGTAAGACAGTGGTTGCTTCGGAGAAGATATTTGTACAGGAACTTTGAAAAATGCCTGTGGTGGCATCCTTCTTGTGGGGATACCTCAGACAAATAACGAAAGGCCAGAAGCAACCTTTGTGACCCCACCCCATATTTCCATGGGGCACTGGGACCCAGAAGCCAGAGAGAGGATGTTTACTAGTCTTTTCCGTCTCCCTGGAAAAGTGGAGTTATAGTACAGAGGAAATGCTTCTTCTGACCCATTTTAAATGGCAGTAATTAAGACTACAGAACCTTGCACTGCTAAACATGCTTTACCATTGAACCCCAGAATAATGGGTGAAGAGACGGAAAGTCCAGAAGAGAATTATCCTAGAGTAAATGAGCCAGCACAGGAAAATCTGTGATACCAAGACGAGTAAACCACAGCTCTCACTGCACATTGTAAAATAAAAATAAATAAATAATGAAAACAATGCCTGCAGGAGATTTGATGGAGTAAAATCTTTTCTCTGCCACTGAACCCTACCACTCTTTTTTTTTTTCATTACCCCTGAACCTCAGTAATCAATTATACTTTCTATGAACAATGCTTTACACATCCATCAATTTATTGGCTTTCAAAAAAAAAAAAAGTAGCATAAACTCTGTTCATAATGAGCTTACAAGCATCTCTTTTTTGTTGTTGTTTCTAATTATTCCATTTATCTAGTACTCCAAAAGATCTCCTTGCAGACGTGTGTGTGTGTGTGTTTGAAGACCGTGGAGATGGAAAATAACTTCGAGACAGGATGTTATACAATCATGAACATAAAATATGGCTCTGATTTATATCACTTAGTGGAAGCATTTCATGTTGCAGCTATAAAGCTACTCATGCATTCTTTTGCTATCAATTTTAACAAGTAAATGAGTTATGAAATAATTATATTTACAGTTCTCAATCTGTTATGTACACCAGATTACAAAATCCTTCAGCAGAGGATTTCTATGCTTGCTTGTCTCAGCTTTGGCTTCCATCAGACTTCAGCATATATCTAAATTCAAGATACGCTGCAAATATTTTCTATGTCAGGAAATACAGTTGTTAAACTGTTAATGAAAATGACTGCTAATTAAAACAGTTTCCTCCTTGCGTTGGTACTTCTGTGACCCTCTAATATTTGATCACTTCAGGTTTAATATCTCTGTATGTTGTTGCTCAGTGAAAGAACAGGCTGCTGCTTTTATTTCCTTGAAGTGAATAGTGAAAATAAGTTATAGTGAAAATGAAGTTAAATAGTGAAAAAATGTATTTGAAATGAGTGCAAGTGTTAGCTAAAAATACTCCTTTGAAACTAAAGAAAACACATTTTTAAACATGAAGGCAAATTATTTTCATATGTCCTTGGCACTGTGTGGTGGCCAAGAACCAATTGCATACAATTTTTGCTTTCAGTTCCTATCTAGTATTGGAATAACACCTGATTCATATATAGCACTAGTGAAGGATGAAATGTGTTGTTTATTATTATTTATTGCTTAATTACGGTGATTCTACACACTAATTCAAAAATAAAATTATGCATACGCTTTATTGCTTAAAAGGCAGAACCTAACTGAAGGTATTAAAATGAATTCTGCAGCAAGTGCTGCTGAGACACAAGAAATGGATGCTTTGCAAATCTTGCTATTTGGTCCACGTTTTGTTTGTTTGTTTGGTTTTTTTTTTTGCTGTTGGCTCAGAAGACAGATGGTGTGAAACAGGAGTAGTTGTGAAGCTGGTGTCAGGAAGCCAACTGCTTTGGGATTCAGTGAGCTGGGTTTAAAGTAATGGACAGGAGCAACACCCAAAACACAAAAACAAACAAGAATGACATCCTTGTAAAACAGAGTCCATGACCAGGCTCTGGGATCATCTGCAGGATGCTGCAGTCTTGATGCAGAAACTGCTTGCATTGAGTTCGGTTTAAATGCTTGCATTCGATGCAAGTGGTAAACCCTGACAGTGGTAAGTAATGAAATGCAGTATAACGTGGTTTGCTCATCACTCTGGTTTTCTGCTCTTTCTTTCTTTATCTGGAGGCTTTCCCTTGTTTCACTTTCCATCTCTTTCAGTCTAATTCTCCCCTAAGGCTATTTTTGGTCTTCTGTACATTCTGTTATTTCTTCTTTTTCAGTCTTTCATTTATCTCGTGATTTTAATATCTTTTTAGCAGCTGTATTTCCTTTCAAATTGTTTCTCTTCCTTTTTTGAGATTTTTTTTTTCTGGTCTTTTTTAGTCTTTCAGTTTAGATCCTCTCTGAACTCTGCTAAGCATGCTTTTGTCCATGTAACTTCTCTCACCCCATAACTGTACTTCCTCCCTCTTATCCTTCTTCTTTCCCCGACATGATTCATTTTGTTGTCTCTACTTTAAAACTCACCTCACCTCCTTTCAGTGCACTCAGGTAACTCCTATTTTCTTTTGTTATGCATCAAGGTCATCTTAGATGGAAATTGCATTCAATAACACAAAGATTATTTTGAAATCCACCTCTTTTCTACCTTTTGTCTTTGTTTATCCTGTCCTGTGATTAACAAGGATGACAACTTTTCTAGCTAAAGGGTACCTGGCTATCCTTATTATCTGAAGTGTGCTTCACCCCTTTCAACTTGAAAACCAACCATGAGAGGCACATTTTTTGACAACAAGTTTAGGTCAGTTGTGAGATTCAGGCTTTTAAGACTGAGGGAGAGGTGAAAAAAATATGGGAAAACCAGCAGAAATTGTAGACCAATGACAGTTTTCATGTTTCCTGTAAGCCAGTAAGGATCATCAGCCTGAAGCATAGTTTTGCAGGTGTGGAGCACTGGAGAAGAAATCATTCAATTCGTTAGCCTTAATTGTAGAAGAAATACTGTGACTTGCTTGTAGAGTTAAAACAAGGTTTACAGTGGTTGTTGTAAAATGGGGCTGATTAACAAGGGTGGTTTAATATGTAAGAAAGGGAGCTTAAGGATGCAGATGCAGACTCAATACCCTCAAATCAAAGAAGCAGCTTGGGGCTGATCTAGGATCGATTACATGATTACTTTGGTTTTCAATCAGTGTGCCAAAGTCTGACCAAGGTTCTGATCTTGGCTTTACTGAAAACATTGCAATGCTTCTGAGCAAGTTCTGACTTGGATCCTTGTTACATGGCATGAGTCAGCAACGTGACTATGTGGCATCCAATAGATGTCAGGGTACATATCAAAATTTTCTTTTTTTCTGAAAATGTCATGATCAGATTCTTCCTTCAGAGTATTGTACCTATTTTATAAATATCACCTTAGGCTGTGAGACATATGTGTTTATCATTTCGATTAGTTAGCTTGTGTGGATTTTTCCAATGTGATGAGAAGCCAGCCCACCCGGTTCTTCTCTCTTTAACGTATGTAACTTGGACAGCAGACAATCTGTCCTTCACGGTTTTATTTAAAATGTGACATGGTGCTGTGGCCAGATTCTGGTGTTTTTGATAAGCTGCCACAGATGTTCCCTGCTCGGCAACCCAGACCTTAAACCTAAGGAGGCAAATGAGACCCTAAGATTATGGCTATCTGCATAACAACTTGTATTATAAAGTGTCTTCACAGCTTCCATACTGGAAGTTCAGACAAAGCTGCACTACCCCAAGCATGTCAGATGGCATTTTCAGTGGGGAGTTCTAACGGAGAAAATACACATTACAGGTACATCCTTTGCGAATATTTCAATGATCAAGGGAAAAATGGTAAACTGACTCTCTTCCCTGCTGAATAACAACCTACACGTTGCCCATGTGGAAAGTACCCCTGCAGAGAACCTTCTCTGAGAGGTTTGAGGCTGGAGGAATGCTGCAACTGAAATGGTTCCAATGCTTTCCCATGGAAAAGGCAACGCTTCTTTAATCATCAGTACAGGAAGAAAGATTCTTCATGTATCACATCACCCGTCTGCAGGTGATCTATATTGGTTTGCTGTAGAGTGTGCAGGACCAGGAAACTCATCAAGGAGACTGAATACAACAGTACTTATCGCTATATTTGGTGTACAATATTCTTGATTTTTTTTAGTCAGGGTTGAACAATGCAGAACTGTACTTTGACTACAAGCTGATGTTATATTGAATGTAATTGTGTTGAAATAAGGAATGAGAATATCTTTGGCATAAAACACTTACAATCAGGTAAATATGAAGCTGCTCTATTGTGCATTTAATGTTTTTCTTTTTTCATACTACTTCAATCAAATAACTGAAAATACCTGCAAGCACAACATTTGGGGATTTATCTTATAGAAACTTTAAAATTGTCTGGTTCTGTCAATGAAGTGTGCTTTGACCTGAAAGTCCTCCATCCTAATCAGCTCTAGGAAGCTCTGCTGAACAGTAATTTCTTATTTGATTATTCTTTGCTATATAACAAGCATTTCAGTATTTTTAGTACTCTTCTGTGCCGATCGTGGAAATGTAGTTTTTATATTAGCTTGTGATTCTTCTTTAATATTCATATCCCTGTGATAGCTGCTCGTCAAGGCTTTTAGCAGAAAGCTAAGTCTGCAGTTAAGAAAGAATTATTACCCCTTTCTTAAAGGGAAAAAAATAAAGATGCAGCTAGTGCTGATTTCTCCAAGGTCAGGCAAAAAGTGAGTCTGTGGGGGATGAAGAACTTAAGAGATTAAAATAAATAAATGGAAAACTGCAGCTGGAGTTAGATTGTCCTGCTAAAATTGTAGATCATCACTGCAGCATCACTCATGCCATTCAGCCTGTATGAAAAAGGCCGTTAATGGTATCACTCACTGAAAGCTGACAGTTACCCTTTGAGGCTGACCTTTTTCTTAAGCCAGCTCTCCCTGACTTGTATTGTAATGCATCAACACTTCCCATTTCAGAGAGGTTGATGTAAAGTAAATAGTCCAGAAAATTAGTAATAGTGGAAGAAAATACACCAGCAAAAGGCAAGCTTTCTATAGCTGCTGCTCAGCTTTTCTATAGGCAGGTCAATGTTATTGTTCTAGTTCAGGTCAGGAGTGAGCTTTTTGGAGTGAAAAATTTATCCCCCCCCCCCCCCCCATTTATGTTTGTGTCATGGGGGTGGTCTTGGAGCTCACAACTGGATCTTTTTTGAGAAATCTAAATGAGAAGGTGCGTTCTGTCACTAATGGGTATCCAGTCCATTACACCAGTCCAAAGCACATAGCGGAGAACATGGAGTAAGCACACCATATCCTCAGACCAAACATTCTGCTCCTGAGATCCATCTACCCCTTCATGATGCTGCTTGTTAACGAAAATATAGCCTTTGTGCAACAACAAAACACCTAACCTGAAATGGATATTGAGTTTACAAATTGTGTTCTTCAGGCTTCGGAGCTCAACCTGATCTGAATTGGAACACGGTCAATATCTTGTCATTTCTTGGTCTGCATGCGGTTATGCAAAAAGCAGGTTCCAGCAGATGCTCTATCCTGAACAAGCCTTTTATATTATTTTTAACTAAACGGCGGCTGGAAAAAAAAAGAAAAAAATCAAAGTTGGGCTTGAAGTCTCCATTCTGCATTAAGGAGAAGTTGGCTCAGGATAGCTATTAGGTGCAAAGCTTCATGCCTGAATTTCATCTGACCTGTCTAGCTTGTATGAATGTGTGGAGCTGCTCCAGGAGACCTGAAATGTTTCCCTTCTGTTACAAGGGAAGCTTGAGCTCAAGGGCTCAAGCAGTCTGTCCTGTGTCCTTACTACGTCTAAAGCAGGTAACAAGTAGGTTCTCAGTAAAGGGCTCAAATTTGTATTTAAATGGTTGTTTCACAACAGAATGCCTGCATTCTCCATGAAGCTATTAACCGAAGTTGGAATGTAAGAAATATTTTGAGTCAAATACAAAAAAAATAAATAAATAATCAGGAGCCTGCAAGCATGATTGTGATGCTTTATAAATCAGCATTTGTTCATTGGGTTTTATCTCTGGAAAAACAAATCTGACATATCTACAGAAATTAGGCAAGAAGGACTGGTGGGGCCATCTGCTTGCCTTTCCACAGCAAACCACAGCAGACCTGCCTGCTGAGCCTCTTCTGTCTCTGAACTCTGCTGCCAGAAAGGTCAGCTGGCCACCAGGAATCGGCCAGAGCAACGTGCTCCTGATCAGCTTGACAGCACGTGCAGGGCATTGATCTTGTGGATGGGGAGGTACCTCCAAGTTCTCATCACAATATTTCTGGAGCTTTAAGAGTTATTAATTGAATAAGCCCTTCTATCTGGAAACTATTTTACAGCCACGTAATCCCCCGTGAATCTGTAATTCAGGGCATCACGTTATAAAAGGATTTCCTAATGATGTGATGAAATGGGAAGCTTAAGTAAAAAAAATAAAAAAAAATTCCTGTGGGTGACCTGTTTTACATTCAGTACTTCAAAGCGCAGAATATTTAATGAATGTCTTGTATGCTATTGGGAACTGCATAAATAATAACAGTAATAGGGATTAAAGCAAACTATAGTAGTAAAGGTCAAATGTAACAGGAATTAGAAAGTAATACATCAGTCTGCAGAGCAAGACAAAGTTTTAAGGTTGAAAGCATATAGTGTTTTAAGCAAATTGCACCGGAGGAATCGACAAAGATACGACAGGAATAACTGTTATTAACAATAAACACCGTATATAAGAGGTGTAGCATGTTAAAATATAACAATCACAATATTTTGAGCTGACTTGAGACTAATGGAGCAGAGATGCCAGTAGCCAGTCTTCTATGGTGTGGGGTCTGGTTTCTGGATGCATATAATTATTCTAACTTTTTTCTCTTTATTAAATAAGGATTTCCTAGCTCTCCTGTGCATTTTTAAAAGCTGATCTAAAGCCCTCTAGAAACAATGGAATTTTTTATTAGATGCAAGATGAGAGTCCCTTGAGATGAGATCTCAGCTTGTACATTTGGGGGATAAAAGTCTAATAACTTGGTGCATTTTTTCTTAGTGGGACTGCCTTACCCCATCCTCATTTAAAACACCAAATGCCTAACTGTCAGCTGAGCCTTAGAAGTCCAGCAATGTATGTTTAGAGCAGTATGTTTATATGTTTGTCTGTGGAAGGGCAGCCACAAGGCTGGCTTTGCTGTCCAGATAGCCATCAAGCTTGACTTCAGGCCGATGGCTGTTCTCACACAGTACGGGCTCCCAAGTGCTGGTGTACTGCCAACTTAATATACTTTTAGCTAGCAGGCACAAGTATACATGCCTACTGTCAGCTTGCCAGTGCTGTCAAAGCCATGTAAAAACCTGCTCTGAAGCTGTGAAGTGGGTGAATTTCGGAGCAGCCTGTGCTTTTATGAGCACTTTTAAACCCACTTATGAGTGTAGTGTTATTGACACGGACAGCCCTGCGGATATGGAAGAACTGTTGTGAAAAGATGCGAAGACGTGGTTAATTGTTGCAGCTAAGCATCATGCTAATAGATATCAAAATAGACTGAGGAGGGGGAGAACGTGTTTTCTCCTACTCTGCTACATAATTCAATGTTCAATTTCTGCCACTTCTCAGATATAATTTCTCCAGTCCTTGCTGTCTGTAGTAATCCTAAATGCAAACATTTTTTATGTGGATGTCTTCAAAGATTGATTACACTGGAAGTCTCTGAATTTATTCCATTACTAGAGGAAAAGAAATGTGTTGGTCAATGTTTACCTCTACAGTTAATATATATTCAATATTTCTGTTAAGCAGAATTCCACTAAAGGTAGTATTGGCATGAACTGTAATTGGAAAAACATATTGAATGTTGGCTGACAACTGATATTGACTTCTAATGTGGTTGGGAGCAAGAAATTTCATTAAGAACTAGCAGTTAATAATTTAAGCAATTGGCCTGTGAGAGGAAAGGAAGATATGTTGATATACAGAGAATTGTGCTGGTGCTAGCCATGTAAAAATGACAGCAAATAAAGGAAGTCTTTGAGACTTAGAAAGTTCCTAGGTAGCATAAAATGTCCCTGTGTGCTTGAAACATGAAAATATTTGGGAATGTTCTGAATAGTTTACTTCTAAATTTCAAATTTTGTCCAACAGAGGAATGTCAGGAGATCCCAACACTGTCATGGTTGTTCTCCTCACTTTCTTTAATTAGCTACGGCTGTAACTCACATCAGTGACGTTTTTTAAATATAAATTTGTATTCAAACTATTCGAAAAAGAGGAGGAGTGATGGTGGTAAATAATCTTGCTGGGTTATCATAGACTGTTCTGCCCCATCATGGCTTTATCCCTGTCCAGTGATTTCAGTAGGCTTTTTCCTGCTGCAAAGTTGAAGTCATGAAGATCCACCCAGCTCACACACAGGTTTGTCTGTCACCTAGTCTTTATTCTTCTGCAGAATTCCCCAAAGAGGTCTTATGCTGCTCTGTGGTCCTTATGCCAGAAAGGCCGTCACACAACAAGCCATCTTCAGCCCCCAGGCTCTAAAGAGAAACTGGAGATAAGCATGCATGTATCTATCTAGTCCAGAGCAAGATGCCTTGAAAGGAAAGGAAAAAAAGAGACATTCTGGAGAACTGAGGTTTGGAACAATCTCTGAATAACTTCTTACAAGAATGACTTCATGTAATTTATTATAGTTGCATGAAGTTAGGATCTTCAGGTTTCACTTCTATCAAACGCTTGCATACTGAATAGTGAGCATTGATTTTGCTATAACATCTCATTGATGATGTTCAACTTACGAAATGCAATGCCATGCTTATCAGAACCCTCTAACCTAGAAGTATATCTTTCACTCTTATTCCTTTTAATATGTTATATTACTGTTTTGCAGTCCATGCATATTCAGAAATATACAGAAGTCTGAAGAACATGGGAGTTATTTTCTTTTAATATGCCAAACATAAAAAGTGGATAAAAAATTGTTTATCACAATTCAGAAAGGCCTATCAATTATTAAATTTTAACAAATCTGTGCTTTACAATGAAATCACCAGAGTGCAAGTTATTACTTTTATAACTCTATTAAAAAGAAGACTGTAATTCTTGTGAGAAAAGTTATTAACCAATGCAGTTTGTTATAGAATCTGAGTAACTGACGTCTCTGTGAGTAGCTATGAATATAGATTTTTCAGACTGTAAAATGGCAGCCAGTTTGAAAATATTCAGAAAACAAGGGAATGAAGGGCACATGTGAGGGGGTGCACAGGAGGTGACATAATGACAAGGTTTGGCTTTGCTGTGCTGTTCTGCGGTGGACTTTCTCTGCATGTGACTTTCCCTCTGGACAGAGGGAGGAGAAAGGACATGCAGGCTATGTTTCTGGGGGGAAAAAAAAGTGAGAAGGCAGACAAAGCACGTGGATTTTCCCCTAAAACAGTGAACAAAGTTTATCAGCCTCCTCTTTTCCGAAAGCTGTCTCAAATTTTCCTCATGATACTCCCTGTCCTTTTCATATTGTATTGCAGCAAAACCTCCACCTGCTTCCCACATCTCCAAATACCTTCCCCTGCTCCTAATATCCCCAGTTCCCCCCTTCTCTGAGACCAGCTTGCCCAGATGAGAGTAAGTTTTCCTCATCTTTTAGAGGCATTTCTGCTCAGAGATTTAAGGGCTAAGGTTACTGTCATAGATGGATGCAATTAAGGAGGGGATATTTAGAAAAGATACCTAGGTAACAAGGGCTCGTATTTTGTGTGGCTCACAGCAGAGAACCTAGTGTTTAAAGTAATGTTAGCTACTTAACTTATTTTCTGCTGTGTATTTTTCCTTAGATGAGATGTTACGTATTATTTAATATGCCGTCATGGTCAGAGCTAACAATGTAAATCTTTCCATTCTGTTCTTCACAATTTCAGCTTTAATTCTGAAAATATGGCTTATAAGCTTCAACACTGATAAAGAAAAGAGTCCCCAAGATCAAAGAGCAGGTAACACATGAAAGAACACTGGAGAGTGCCTTCAAGGATTAGCAAGGGGTCTCGAGGATAAAGGCACCAAAAACCCCGTCAGACACCTGCAGAGGGAAAAAATAAGCTGAACTATATGGGGAACGATGACTGCTATTTAGGCAAAAGCTTAATTTTTGATGGTGGTGTGAGAGAGAATACATAGGAAGAAAAAAAGTTTTTTTGCCGTTGTCCTGGAGACAAAACCAGAAATAGTGGCATCCACTGACCCTATGTTAGAGGACTTATTATTTATGATTCTTGAGATGAAATGTAAAATAATAGTTCATGCTCTTCATTCAGTCCTGTGACTTGGAGTGTAGGGAATGAATTTTCTTTTTCAGTGTTTTCAGGCTGTACTAAGAAATCTTAATGTTTCTGTAGCAAATCTGATAGTTACATAATCACCTGTTTCAATTAAGCACCTTAAATTACATCATAAGCACATAAGGAAATGCTGACCTACAATAAATAATCTTTTCAAACAGTACATTTAGGTAATAAGCATAACAAAGTCCTAAGATGGATCCTATTATTTAATGAAAAGTCTTCCTACCGAAGGTAGGTAGTTTTTGTTCAGTCTATGGAATAAAAGTCTGCTACCAAAGTCTAGGTCGTTATTGCATCTTTCTCTAATATATAATTAGAAAACCTATCCACTGGAGTTGATGGCAGTAACCTGTTCTGCTTCACTGGAGGTGTGGAGTCTAACAACATTGCCATGTAGCAGCTGAGAGTATCCTTTGGCTCACTGAAGACAAGGAGTTGATAAAAGCTGAGTAAGAGCTAATACTGGCTTATACTGCATGAGCGATTTTCACTGCCTTCAATTTGTTTAATTCTTCTCTCCTTGAGCCATCCCAGATTTTTCACATCTGGATTATTTGGTTACTTTTAAAATGTTAGTTTGTGCAAATAAGGACTGTTTTTGGACAGTGAATGCATTCAGTGTTCCACCTGTCTTTTAAAAAAAAAAAAAAAAAGTGGCTACTTTTTTAAAGGGTTCTTAATTATTTGCTATGTTCAGTATCCTGTGACCCTTGTAAAGGTTATGTGAACAATTCATTATTGCATGTGCCTTGAATTATAGAAAATATTTACTTGTTTTATTCTATCTAGTGCTAACAATTAGCTCTGTTATCTAGTGTTAGCAGCTCGCAGACAGGACTCCCATGGCAGGGAGCCTTACCGAAGCCTATAAACAAAGTATTTTACAGAAGACTCTGCCCTGAAACAAGCTGAGCCTGCAGCAAGTAAAAATTGAGTATGCAAAATATTCGAGATGCTCTTCTGTGAAGTGGGTAGTGAGTGGGATGGGAAAATTATGGGAGGGTGTTATAGTGATGTTGCGTGTCTGATGGATGTATTTTGATAACGAAGGGACAGGAATAGGACTGTTGGATTAGGATGATCAGAAAAGCTTAAAGGAAGCTGTAAAAATGGCAGGAAGTATTGAGAGGTTGGTAGCTGGGAAACTTGTAGATGCTAAAGATGAGATGTTGCTTCTTGTTCACTATAGGCTTGACAGGGCTTTAGGGATTTTGCCCCTTGGTCCATGCGGCTCGGAGTGCTTCGCTCCCTGGCTCTCCTCTTCGGAGAGAATCATGAAAGACCTCTGTTTAGCATCAGAGAGAGACAAGTCCTCTGAAAGGGCTGAGGAATGCTAAGGATTAAGGTAGTGTGAATTACTCATGCACTAGGATTTCCCCATACCTAAAGGTCCCAGGATGTTGCAAAAACTTTATATCAGTCTGGTACGTGTGTCTAAACACTTAGGAAATTTCTGACACTCACAATCTCACAGGGTTTAGTTCTATCACAGCTTGTGAAGTCCACATGTAGCTGGTGCAGGAAGGTCTCTTCAAGCCTCAGGTTTTTGAAAAATGGGCTAGGTTTACTGCCCTAAATGTCATCAGAACTAGCTATTTATCAAGGTGCCCTATGTTGCTCACTGGAAAGGCAACATGCTATGGTATTTGCTTTCACTGGGCACTCTGAGAAAAGGAAATAGCCCAGAAAGAAATAGTTTTAGAAATTGTTTAAAGGAAATAACCTGAATCTGAATATACCCTTCTTGTATTATTACGTTACGATAAACATTAGTCCTGTACAGGCCATTATTTAATCATTAACTTAATGTCATCAGCTAATGACAATCTTCAAGAAACATTTATGCAGCTACTACATGATTTGTTAGACCACACACTTATACACACGGATAAAGGATGCAATTAAAATGCTGACAAAGTCGTCACCTTTGCAACAAAGCGTTGTCAGCATCTATCAGTCACCCAACAGCATATATTTACTTGATGGTGGAAAATAGTTTCACCTATATGGATGTTTGTTTCCTACTAACCCTAATTTTGCCCCTGGAATGAAGCTAGGAAAATTTCTGTCATAAATGATTTATTATGCTTGCAGTTTCATCCCCACCTCAACCTCCTTCCACATAAGGCAGATTTCAGTAGTACAAAAGGTGTATGTTTAACATACGTCACTAAAAGGTAGATATGAAATGGTTTGAAAAGGAATAGGGATCACAGTGTTGATAGCCCTCTAGCAAAATTATCATGCTGCATTTATTTTTCACTTTGACTTTGGACTAAAATTTGTTTCAACAGTGGGTGTATCAGATTTCAAAATACACTACCTACTTCTGCAAAACAAGTATTTAGATTTTTTTTCTACTGATACTATACGCTTTTAACAAAGAATTAAGGTGTAATTTAATCTTATTACATTTTATTATAGGGAAGTTGAGACTCACAGTGGAAAAGATACAAATTAATTAAGCAGAGTTGTCGGTATTTGCTTCTTGGGACTGCTTCAGAAGATATGAGTTCATTTCATTATTTAAGGAAAGGGTAATCCCAATGAACTGATTAACATTTACTTCACTTATTAATAGCAAACTACGGTACTGGCACAGTGTACCTGGAAAATATTATATATTAGCTCTCCTTCTATATGTCTGCTAACCTTTCATGTATAAAAAAAATGTTAGCTATAGTAAATTCTCTTTGCATCCCCTGTGCTTCCATGAATTTCTGCATGTCTTTTGGAATTTACAAATGTTTAAGCACAAAAGAGTTGCAACTCACTTTGAGTTGTTTAAGAAATCTAAATCCGCTGTTTTGCTTTCATAATGGACTTCTGTTGACTATGCAAAATCAAATGAAATTACAATGGATGCAAATTCAGGATATCTGCATGTCACCAGTGGGTTTTAGAAAATATCTTTTTAATTTTATTATCACCTGTTGTGTTCTTTCCTGGTGTTGTCCCTTCTGCAAATCAATACATGATTTTGCACTCGCGTTCTACAAATGGGTCATTCTAACTTTTAAAAGCATTTGCAAATATTTCCAGAAGATAGGTTTCCAGAAGAACATTTGGGAGCTGCTGGACATCTTGGAATGAAATTAGAAGTTTTAAGTTCATACTCTTCGTATGTAAATTATTCCGAGTCACCATATTAAAACAGAATCCTTGATGGCTATTTAGCAAACAACTGCTATCACACATTGTATTTGTGTTATTTTCAGTTTGTTTGAGATTAGAGAACACAAGAGTGTTCTCCCAGGCCCACTAATGCTTGCAGCATAAAGTTGAGAAGGGACAAAGCAGAGAAGCTTTATAAGGTCATGGGCCAAATTGTCAATGCAGTATCTTTCAGAAAGAATGATTGTTTTTTCCAAAACTTCACCCCAGCAATTTAATAAAGTAACCCCTGCTGCTTGGGGATGTATAGCTGTTCTTTTGCTGAAAGGTTAAGAAGCATTTCTAGAGCGCTTAGATTTATTTGCACATTGTTGTTGGTCCCTCATAAAATGTTGGTTTTTGGAGGGATCGATTGAGGGAGCTGTTCCTTTTACTCTGCTACCTATCGGCAGGAGAGGAAGAAGAGAGATGGGGGCTACATCTGTTCCCTGCTCTGCAGAACATCCTGCCTTTTACAGATAACTTATCAGTATCACATCTACCTCACATATTCCCTGGTTTCAAAGACTTTAAGGCAAGCTTTAGGCCATCTCTGTTACCTGTCTCATTGCCTTCACAGCATCTCCTGCCTGCAGGGCAGGAACAGAGTCCCAGAGCATGAGGCCACTGATTGTTTTGGACACCAGAGAAGGCAGAAGACAAGCCGCAGAAGCAGCCAGCCAGGCTGGCTTTCATTCCTCCCGTTGACTGGCTGCAAGCCTGTGGTGAGGCAGTGACAGAGGGGAAGTCATAGCCAGCTCACCTGAATTATCCCCTGTCTCTCTCGAACAGTGTTCTGAGACATTCAGCAGCTAATCTCAAAAAAGGGTTTTGGATTTTGCTTGACATCCTTGTTATAATGAAATAACATTTTTTCCTAATGCTCTTCCTAAATTGTTGTATTTTATATCTTCAGTGATGAAGAGAGGGAAGACAGTTTTAAAATAAATCATTAGGATTTTTTTAAAAAAACAAACTCTTCCTACTTGCTCTGTGTGTGGAAACTCCCCATGCTGTCATCCCATATGCAGTGGACACTGGCCCTAAACATGAACCACGCAGAGGCTTTTGATAAGGATGTCTCTGGAAGTGATTTGGATCTGCTACCTTTGTTGGTCCCATTGCTCCTTTTTGGAAGGCTATGATGGTTGGACCAGACGATCTTGGAGGCCTTTTCCAACCTTAATGATTTTATGATTCTATGATATTGTCCACTAGCTAGAAACCTTTTCCCTCTAACCTCAGATTTGTGCAGAGAGAGGTTATCCTTTTTTGTTCTTGCTTATAACAGTGTTAAGACATTGTCTTGAGTATCTTCTCCTCCCCGTCTTAAAGAGATGTTCCCTAAAATATTTATAGGCAAGGCTAAAAAAAAATTATTCCCATTTTCCTTACCGTTTCCAGCGTAGGGTTGAATATTAAAAATATAACTACATGATTCAGCTTTCATGGCAACATAGAGAAATTAAATTGAACATCCTTAAAATGGGCAGCTATGAGTAGAAGCCTGGACTGGGAGCTAATGTGCTGTTAAAGTTTACACTCCATTTTGTGTAAAAATCACAACATCAAAAGAGCGTTGGATACCTGCTGAATTTCTATTAGCATATTAAAACAATCTGGATAAGCTATAGCAATGTATTTTGATTTAGGATAACTTAGTTTCTTAAACACAAATCTGTATTTTACCAGCAATGTTGCAGAGTGGATTGCAACTGGGAAACAGCTACTCATTGAGAATAGTAATAAATGCAAATGCGGTTCAGAATTTCTCAAAGAATGCTGAAATGAGTTTTCTGAGATGATTAAAACGTACAGTAAGAATCTTATTTATAGTTCTGGAGTGTTTACAGATTGTCATCTATGTGAGAAGGGGCTTGGAAGGTTTTGGTGCTGGCTGCTGGCAGTTCTTAGTGCTTTCTATAATATATTCCCCGGTGTCATAGTTTCAGTAGTCTGAGGAAAGCACTGGGTGGTGCCTGGGAGGAAAGTGGAACATTTCAACTGAATTTGACGCTCAAACATGTTGAGTTGGTTTTCAACTCTGATGAAAGTTAAAATATTTTGCACTACATAAATAACAATAATGGCAGACTGTTTGCAGTGGTGGGCGTACTTGTACACCTTAAGAGTGCTATTTAGGAAGGAAATTTTAATGAACTAATTTGTAACTTAGTGTAAACATCAGGGTTTAAGTGAGGTTTAAAAATAAATCCAATTTATGTCTATTCTCATTATAGGTGCTAAGAAATGACAAATGCCAACATGACTGTACAGACATATCACAAGGGATTCATTTAGGCAAACAAGGCAGTCTGAGAACACTTGGAAAACAAAAGGAAAATTTCCAATCTGTTGCAGTCTATGGTAAAAGTTTCTGCTGTGTCCCAAAACAGTGGGGAATTGAGGTTTTTAACCTAACGTGGGTCAGAGGGGTGGCTGTAGTCCTCCTTAGCACAGCGATCACTGCCTTGGAGGAGAAGAGGATGCAGGAAGAAAGGATGTCTTACTGAGAAAATGTCCTTGGAAGGACTTTGCTTTCTAGGAAGAAGAAGAAAAAAAATGTTTGAAAGGTATTCTGAGTTTCTTAAGCTTCTGTTCCTTATAGTTATCTGGTACTGCCTGGTGGTCTCTAACCATGAATACTGCACACACTCCTCCTCAAAGACAGTCCCAACCCCAAAAGTGCTATTTGCCTATCAGAGTCAGGCATTTGCAGCCACTTTCTGAAGTGAAAAATGTGATTCATTCAGACTTTGGGGGAAAAAATACTGTAATTGATGTTGGTGTTGAGTCTGGGACAGCACCCTTCACTCTCCTTCCACTCTGCAGGAATGATTTAATGTGTGCAGGCATCGCAGTGACTTATTGAGCTTCTTCTTATGTGTGAGACATCAGTCAAGTTCATGAGGGGCTGTGGTTAATAAATTGGTCGTCAATTTTTACGCACATGGGAATCTTAAACTTAGCATCTCTCAAATCTCAGCCATTTCTTTCCATCTGCTTAAAACAACAGCATCATAACAAACTTCTCCCACTTTCACATGTGGCTCAGTGTAGCTGCATCTATTTCATTAGAAGAGCATAATTTTACACCATGTTCATCACTTTTTTTCTTGCTGAGATGACTTTTTATATACATTACTATTACAACCATAATACTAACAAGCAAACTGCAGGGTACAATTACAGTAAGCCACAAGCTGTTTCCTCTGCCTGACTGTTTTGGTGACAAGACAGTAATTTCTTCCTACAGTTACATTTCTTGCTCCCTTTAGGGTCTGTAGAGTTAAGGCACTTTCTTCTACAAAAGCATGTCACTCGCCTTTTAAATCAGTGGCTGCACTGCAGCATCTCGCAAGACTGAAGGAGAGTTTGCAATCAGTCAAGCTGATTAACTTGAGCTGAGAAGATGTTAAAATGACAAATGTTGCATTTTTATCATTATGCTGATACGGTTGGTACAAATTTGATTGGTGGAATAAAAGAGCTATACTCATACATCTTTATTTACCCATACACCTGAGTACCCTAAAAGCCTATAAAAATACTCTAGAGCTTTCATAGACCATTGTGGTGTGGCTAAGAGTGAAGTTCAGATGACAGTGGTCCAGAGCTGTAGCAGGTCGCCCTGCTGGCATGAAACTACTGTAACACAAATTCTGGTTCTCCGTAGCTTTGGCTGCTTCCTTCTGAATAAAATCTTGGCTTCAAGGTAGATTTTTTTCCCCCCCCATTTCCTCCCTCTTCCCCTCCTCCTCCTCATTTTTTTTTTCTTTCATGGTGGAATGGGTCTTTTTTTTTCTCTTCTAAATTACCTGTGGGCCAAGAAACCCTCAGCTGCCTCCTTTGAACTCCCCAAAATGCACATTTGGAGTTTTAACAGAGTTCTACTGCTCTGGGAATAGCAACTGAAAAACAGGGCCTTTGGTGGAGAGTAAAACGCTGAGGCTTCTCTTGTAAATATCTTATAATTCTCTGTTTAGGGAAAACCTATACAAGGTGATTTTACAGCCCTTATCTATCTGTAAAATGAGGTGCCGTTAGCACTCTGCCTGATAGTGCTATACAAATGTATCCAATGGAAATTCATGAATTAGGTCTTACTGAGACGATGGGCTGAACCTTGGTGTCCTTTCTTGAGCAGAACTTCCTTTATTACTGAACAAGACGTGCTAGACAGGTCCCATTATTATGAATGCCTTTTCCAGTAATACGTTGCCTGAAAACGTGGAAATGATGTTGTACCTCTAAAAACAAATGAGCTTTCAGTATTTTGGGGGTTTGAAGGTGTGAAACATGTTGGCAGATTTTGAGATTATTAGAAAGCAAGGCTTGCCTGAGTCCTGCTAGCCTCAGTAGTGGGATCCAGCCCAGGTGAATCCAGTTTGCTCAGAGCTGTCTGTAGCTCCTGCTCTGCTGGAAGTCTCAAGTCTCTTGCTTCGATGATGCTGAAGAAGGGAGCACTTCCCATTGGAAGAAGGACATGGCTGGAATATACAGAGTATTCAGACAGCTATTCAGACACACTTCTTTTCCTCTGGTAACAACCCAGGGCAGGTAGCAGCTGTGGGGATGAATACTGTCTTCCTGCTCACAACAGGTGTTGCAATTCGTCCCCATAGGGAACATGGGTGTTGTTAAAGTATTGTTAAAAATTGATGATTCTTAATAGATCACCCACATATAATGTTGTTCAGACATCCAGGAAAAGAAGATGAAGGAAGGTTTTCCTAATGAATGCAACAAATGCTCATTGACCTTGGATACTTTCATCTTTGCATAGTACTGTCCATGCCAGAGTATGCCCTACTGTGTGCAGCATCCTGCCAGGCCAGCTGGCTACTCTGCTTGTCCCTACAGAATGGGATGATGTCCAGTTTTCCCTATGGTTTTAGGCATGAGAAGCGGTGGGTTTGTTTGTTTGTTTATTAAGCTGACGCCAGAAGGAAGAGGAGACACATGTTCTGAAACACGGCTGGCCAGAAAGCTACACTGAGTTTAGGAGGCAGAGTAGGTTTTTTTTCTCATTACATGGGTTTTTCTTGGCCGTCTTGGGCACATAAGAGTTCTTCCACTTTAAGTCCTTTCCTAAAGGTGCTATTGCTAGAGATACAGTGCACATCCTGTATGGATTATGATAAAAATGCTGAGAGCAGTTGTATTAAATTGCCAAAAGAGTTACAAAATTATTGGGAGTCTAAAAGACTGCAGACAACATGACTTCTGCACCTCTGTTTTGTACAGCCTAGTGCATATAATGGAACTGCAAATGGGGAAAGAACGTGTCCTAGTCTGTCCCAGTCCTGTGTGCCTGTCTTTTCAGCCTTTGCAGGGTAGAACAACTGCACTGCTACCTAAATTCAGCAGCACTGGCTTCAAGTTAGCATCATCTCTGCTGCACCATAGGCTGTGGGAACACATTTCCTTTGGTGTTTCGGCTGCTTGACAGACGTTAGCAGAGGAAACTGTATCGATTCAGCAATTAATAAAGTTGTCAAAGGCAGACAAGTGGGGGAATACAGAAATCCTGCTTGGGATTAATGAGTATGGTGATCCAGAGGGCAAATCTTTTCAAATGAACAGAACAGCTTTCTGGGGATGAAATTTTGCGAAACAAATGCACTACACAACTCCCAATAGATGTATGGGGCTCAAATTCGGACAAGGGGTAGTTTGAATGAAAAGAAAGATGAAACTGAGCTGGGTGTGCTCTGCAGTCAGCCTGGAGGAGAAGGAAGTGTGCCGCTTCCATTTCTACAGCTGATTTAATAGCTGTAGGCTCAGTTTGATAAAGAGAGAGTTTCTGTTGGCTGCTGGAATTCTGTTAAAGGAAAGAGGTTTGCCCTTTATCTTTCACTGAGATTAGTTTGTAGCAGAAGACTGACTTCCAGCTCAAAATAGATGTCAGACTGGAAATGGTCTGTCATCCAACCCCAGCTATGCCAATGCTGGGCTGGAGACGAGAGGAGGGGAAGGAAGAACCATCCCTCCCAGTCCTGCGAGACTGGAGGAGAAAAAGGTCTTTGTACCTCTGACTTGAGATTTTGGGTTATTTGGATTCAGCTTTTGGCTTTACCAGGAGCATCACCAGCAAGTCTGTAAGGTGGTTACAGTCTGTTAGGTGGAGGTAGGTAGTAGTATAATAACCTTACTCTTCAGCGGCTCTCATGCAGTCATCAAAGCAGTTGTATAAATCAAATTTTTGTCAGTGCATAAGGCTGTTCTGATCCTAAGCAGACCCCAGTAAATGGAGCGTCTCTGAGAAGTGACATTGCTGTGTTAGGGCTTTCTGCTGTAAGGGTGACAGCCAATGCATCTGTACAGGTCAAACCAAGACAGACTACAGCTCACCATGGTTTGTGTGTTGCAAGGGCAGGAGGGTTCTCTTTTTCCTTCTGTCAGAAGAGTAAAATATTTTATTAGCAGGCAAAATAAGTGTCCAGACTTTACGGAGCAAAGGCAAGAGGATTCCTGCTAGTATCCCAGGAGGGTGTAGGACATCTTGCATATATTGCATAGGAGGACTAGATAAGAGCTGTTAGTGTCATTGAAATCCCATTCAGTGTAAATGGTATTGTAGAAGTCACGCTGGGTTAAAAAGGAATAGACCTTACCAGTCTTCCTAACAGCCATTCTGGAAAATCAGGCTTGTCTTGGGAGAAGCTTCTTTGTGTCCAGATCTGAGTGGCCAAAGGTTGCAAATCTGTTCCTCAGGAGTATGAGGGAAAAATGCATTAGTGAAAATGCACATCAAAGGGAACTGTAAGGATGGACCATGATTGTTTCTAGCATTTGAAATTTTTGGCTATGCTTAGATCAGCTTTTATTTGAGGACTACAATCTTTTTGTTTGTTTACTTTCAGTGATAGTAGGAACTCTAGGTAGCACCAAAATTCCAGGAATTGGTGCTGCGAGGGGAACAGTAAATACGGTGAAAATGTTGCATCTAGAGATTCAGTAACTGTAATATCCCATTACTGGATCTTGACATGGTTCAAGCATGCGAATTCACCAGAAAGTTCTTCAAACACTCCATCTATGCATCATTTCATCTGCAATCACTTCATTTTTTCAGCATTGGCTCTAAGAAACACAACATTCATACAAGTTTACAAACCTGAGATCTTCTGCCACATATTTCAGTTGCTGATATGCAACTCTGGTCTTTACTGAGTAAAATGAAAGAATGAAGTGTAAAAGTTGATGTAGTTCTGATTTTATGTCATCTCCATTTTCACTCTCCTGAAAAGAAATCAATTTGAAGTAGTGGATTTTATTTCCCTTTTTAAATTCACCATCCAAATGAAGTGGATTCCTCTTTGTAAAGACAGTTCAAGTGTAGAATTAAGTATTTGTGCCACGTTAGTTTTGGAATTCAGCAGAACTGACTATTGCGGCAATAGACATCAAACCTCCTCAGCCCCTCATAGACAGGACAAGTAGATAATACTTGGACAAAGATTTAATGGAGACATCAGGTAATCTTATTGTACATATACAAGCCTATTGTTATGCAGTGTTATGCTGCCGCAGCAAGTGACAATGACAACCTCATACTTCCTCTTCTGTGCTCAAGATGCGACTGCCAAAGACTGGTTTATGCTTTCAGGGACAAACTGCTGGGAAATTACATTTTATAATGAATCATAGAGCTCAAGCTGTAATGCCTGAAACTTATATTCAGTTTCTATTCACACGTTTAGATAGATAAAATATAGATAGATATCATCTAGATAAGATTTAGATAGATATCATCTAACTAAATTTTCCTTTCACTATGGAAATCCCTGTAGAACGTGATAGCACTTTCAACTGATTTTTGATTCAGGACTCATTTTGCAATTATTCTATTTGTGTGTGGTATATATATGCCTAAAATGCATTGCTTTCATTTACAGCAGCTGTCTGAAACGAAATGAATGAATCAAAAATGGTTCTATATAACTTAATAAAAATACTAGTGACAATAGTACCCAATAACAATTGACTACAAAATAACTATTAATGATCTACTTTCACGTTATTTGTCTAGCTTCTGTTATGTGTTCTGATATGCAGAGCTGTCGTCATAAGACCATATCCATGTTTCTTTGTTAAGTGTAAAGTGATGATGGTTACTCTACAGAAAACCTTGTGAACATCCTAAAGATAATGAAAAGTGTCATCCTAGTCAGCTTCATAAAAATCCAGTTCACAAGTTCAAGAGCAGCTGCTTGGGAATTCCACTCAAAATTATTTCACTTGTTTGCATATTCAACGTGGGTATGAAAGACTGTCATGTCCATCTCAGGTTTCTGATGGTGAAATTGCTTTAAATTGAAATGCAGAAAAAAGATGAAGTTATATTTTATTGACATTACTCACTTTCAGCCTGAGCAAAATAAAGATGTTTCTAACAAAAGTAATATTTAGTTTTCAGAAGGAATTATCTGTTTTTCACATGCAAGGTTCAAATGCTATTTTTGTTTCAAACACACAATTTCTTTGAATTCAAAAATATTTAAAGCTTTGTTTTCATGTTATTGTCTAAAACCCAAAAGTTTGGTATTTTTTCCTGATGGTAAAGATACATATGTATTTTTTTTCATAGTAGGTAATATTATGAAAAGTAATTATTTTCGTCACTCTTCTCAATCAGCAATCAGTTTTTTAGTGCAAACTGACAGAGAAACGAACTACTCAGCCCCTGGAATGTGCAGTACAGTGCTATATATCCTGTCTGTGGTCTGAAAGATTGTGCTGTGATTTCTTAATCCTATAAATTATAGCTCTATACTGTTGATCGGTTTAAATATAGATGCGTGTGTCATCCCCACAGCATCACTGATTAATTCCTTCTCACAAGCTGCCTGATAATTACAGAAATACTATCTCAGAATTAGGCAATAGCAGGATATATTTGAAAGCACCAAGAAACGAATGCACATTTGCCGCACTGTGGAACATGAGTTCGATCTCTTTCCCTGAAGTCCACAGAGAGACACTTGACAGCTGCCTAAGACCTACCATGAGGACATTGATTACCTTCCATTAGAGATGGGTTGGTGAAATTTTGGTTATCATCTTTCATGCAACCCAATAAATACATGAAACCACGCTAAACCAAAAAGAGAATAAAGTCCTGCTTCATGCTCACTGCACACATCTTTCGTAGCTAGACTAGTTTTCTGTTAATCGTAACGTTTCTGCATCTATGTCAGATATCAAGTTAATTGTCAAAAATTATAAATTATTGGCATAATTTCTGACTTTTGTGAAACTAATGGGGATAATGAAAGGTGTTAATCTAAATGTTGTAATCTTCCATTTAATGAAATGGTTAAATTGGTTAAAATTAATCAAAGATACACTTTAATCGAGAGGAGGAGTTTTTACAACTAGTGCTTTGGAAAATACTAGAATGGGATTTTCTAAAATAGTTCATGCCCTCAAGGCTATCCTAGCTACTTTTCAATTATTTTTAGGAAGACTCTCTTCTGAGGTATGAGGAAGAGAGATATTTAGTTTGCAGTCAAAATGAAGTCTGGAGTCTCCATATGACTTGTGATTTTATCCAGTCTCTAGCCTTAGGGCTAAGAATCCCCATAGCTTGAAAATGAGATCAAGCAAATCTGATCCTCCCTCATGGACCTTCACCTGAGCTAGGAACAGCAGAAATTTAGGGAATCTGCTACTTGCACATTAAAACGCAACTATTTCAAAGGCTGACTTAAAGGGAACTTTGCTAAAAAAGTTATCTATGGAACATAGTAAATAAATTAAAATTCATGAATGAAAAATAATATTTTCAGCACGTGTTGAAAAATATATAAGCAGAATATACACTTAAACTCAAAAAAGAACAGACTTCTAATATCCAAACTTTTTAACTGTAAGGTATTAAGAAATAGTAACAGATGGCCAGTCCACAAAACAGGACTTTTCCCCAAATAATTCCCACTGATCACACAGAAAAACAGTCAGTCACAGCTGCCTGTGGTAGGAGAGTAGGGGAAGGACAACAAACATATTTGCCCTAGCTTTTCAGAAACCTTTGTTTTCTCACTACTGGGTGTGACTGAAATTCTACCCTCCGGTCCTTTACCTGTTCCTTCTCTTTCTACTTCTACACTTTTGGTCTTTTTTTTTTTTTCTTCCCTGTTTTTTGGCTATTAGAAAACACGTATCATAGAAGAGAATGAGAGCAATAAAGCATAACAAAACCCAACCCAAGCTAATTATTATTTTTTACTCAAGCATGAACTTGTGGGGATAGATTTTTAATACACTCAGTCATTTGTTAATTAGCAGATGTCATTGCCTTTGAGGACTCCAGGTGGTACAATCAAAACTCCCGAAGTCTTTGCAGGTTTTTTGCAGATGGCTTTGAAAATACATTCCTACGGTGACCAAGTGGATCAAAATATGTAGGAACTGAAAAGCTGCAAGGGGTTTCAATTGCTTAATCAAAGAGATGGATAGGAATTGCAAATGTATGAGCAATAGCCTTTGGGAAAGACTACAGTAAATATGACAGAGGACTGCATGCAACTATGCTGGCAAAATCCACTTTCCTCTAAGTGAGGTGAAGAGACAGGTCATCTTGTTAGCGCAGTCAGTTACCTTTGTAAAGACTATAGAGTTGATTTTTTTTTATATTGTGTTTTCCCAAATTAAATCTACATTTTAAATCTTAACTCATGTCATCTTAGTAATTAGCTCTAGCATCTATCTGTGCCTGTCACTGCCACTGTAATGTCGGTTAACTAAAGCAGTCATGGCAAGGGAAAATTAAAGATGTAAATATCTCAAGTTTCATAGCAGTTGCTGTTGTGGAAATTTGGAAGCTTTGTCAACAAGGCAAAAAGTTTTTACCGAAACAATTAATTTCCTTGCTGTCATCCTTTTTCAGCGGAGTAACACTGCTGAGGTTACTTAATATGATAAATATGAACAGGTAGGCTGCGTTTTAGTAAGCCAAGAGCAAATGAATCAGACCTTGTTTCCAGGCAGCATTTGCTGAGAGCGATCAGCCAAATGTGCACAGCAGGACTGTTTGCACCCTGAACTTTCATGGTAAGTGGGGGGGAAAAAAAAAAAAAAGGATATTAGAACAGCTTGTCTTCTTTATGGTGTCTTATGCAACCATTTTTCTCATTGCACCTGCTTTCTTCGTTGCTGGTAAGAGAGAAAGGAATGGATCAAATACATCCTTGCAGTAAATCTGCTGATGTGAGCTCACATTAGAAAACGTCATTCTTTTCAAAGGTGAAATTATCACAAGCAGTAAGGAGGGGGTTTGTGTCACATTAAGGCTTTGTGAAAGAGCCAGAATTCTCATTCTTTATTAATGAGGATTTTCTTTTGACAGATGTGTTTTGTATCCCAGTAGCTGCAAGTGGTTTCAGTGTTACAAGGACTTTTACAGGAGACGCCTGGGTTACTTACAGCTAAACAGTAATTTTCAAAGAGGAGTTGATAAGAAATCCACAATGCACGAGTTAATGAGGAGGTTTTTTTGTTAAGCAGCCTCCTGCTGGTTGTGAATCCTTTCATTTGAGGGAACGTGGGTAGGGCGGCAGACTGGGACATGAGAGACTCGCACTTTCGTCCTTGCTGTGCCGCCACTTTGTTGGGTGACCTGGATGAGCTCTTCGTCTTCCCATGAGACATGTTTTCCTACAGCACAATCGGCATCGGGGTGAGGAATCACAATTAACCAAAGGCAAACTTTTTGGTATCTAGGAAACTGCTGAATTTTGAGTAAAGACTTGCTTCATATAACTGGGCAGCATAGTTTTCCATTTCTGCTTCAGAGCTCTTTACAAAGAAACCCATCCTCTTCCCGCCCCACACGTGTCTACTGGTATTTGTGATCTATCTGCAACCCGTAATTGTTGCCCGTTATTGAATCTTTTTGCACACTAAAGTTCCTCAGACAGTGACTCAATGAACTGACTAGAATGGATATTGAAAAATTGCAAATCAGATTGTTTTCAGTCTAATCAAAGATGCAAGAACTCATTTTGCTCAGTAGCTCTTCTGAGGACTGACGAGATCAACATGAAAATTAGAAGAGGAAAAAATGTTGCTGAGTAACAATAATGTACTTTTCATTGAACTTCCTAATGGAATGAGGAACGTGCTTAATTATATGATCCCAGTGGTAATATCTGACATAAACAGCTTTCTAATTGGTTCTCTTCTTATTCCTCCCTGCCACCATCCTCATGTAATTTCTAATCTTGCTAAAATAATTGTTAAATTACTCTCCAACATTTAATGCATAAATAAGGATATGAAGAGGGCTACAACAACATATTTACAATGCCAGCATAGCTAGTCTCATCCACTGAAAAAAACACTTTCCTGTGAGCCACGTAACTGGTCCTTCCAAATTTTTAAAGCACACAAAATAAAGCAAAAATAGAAGAAATGTGGTAACATCGGTGTGTGTGTGTATGAAGAATGGCTAAGTTTTTTGTTTTTGTTTTTCTGTAAATGAGCAATTATCCCTTAGTAAATTGTAGCACAATGGATTAGACATGCTTGTTAATGCCATGTAAAAATCAAGTCCTTCAGATTTCTTGTGTTCAAGTTAATTTAGAAAGGATTACAAAATACAAGATGATATTTCAGAATTGGCTTTCTTCCTTAAAATTGGGCAAGAAATTATGGCTGTTGGCCATGCAAATTATAGAACCATAGAATATCTGAGTTGGAAGGAACCCACAAGGATCATCAAGTCCAACTCCTGGGTCCCCAAAGGATCACCCAAAAAAATAAAAAATCAGATCATGTGGCTGAGAGCATTGTCCAAATGCTTCTTGAACGCTGGCAGGCTCGATGCTGTGACCATTTCCACTTCATAAAATAATCTGAAATTTGAATCAAATTCTGAAATTGAAAACAAATTTACATCTATCTTATTTGTTGGATTTTACGTGCCAGTAAGCAGTTCTGTACCCCGGACAGTCAGAGGACTTGTCTCCTGGAATTTAAGACTTCATACTTAAAACAATTTTGATGAATGCAAAATGGTAATACATCTATCTGATATTTATAGCACTTACTGCAATTGCCTGAAAGGTTCTTATTTTAGGCAGTAATACACAACATTTACTAACATAGATAAATGACTGAAAAATCGTTTAAAAGGAATAAAGGGCAGTCCTATGCTTGTAAATGAAAGAATAAATGTTATTTGAAAGAAAAACTGCATTTTCATGATTTATGAAAATAAAATGGAAGATGGATGGGTAGGCTCCAGTAGTAGGGACCTCAGGAGTGGGATGTTTCTTTGTGCCAGCCCAAGCAGTCAGCAAAAGGAGTACCTTCTCTAGGACGGAGGTCTTTATTATTCCACACTGCCACAATTGAAGACTTGACTAAGAGTGAAATTTGGTTTATAGTTGTTGGAAAATACAAACCAAATTTTTACATATAACAATAATTGGAAGTTAAGGTTTCTCACTCCTATGATTTCTGTCCCAGCAAGAATGCCACTCATTAAGTCTATTTTTGGAAATATGGCCTGAGAGAACTGGCTTCAAACTGAATATATTCCTTCCTTCCTGATCTCATGTGAGTCCTACTTTGGAGAGGAGAAACAAAGGAAAATTGAAATCATGCCCAGTATTTGCAGTACAGGAATACAGAGATTCCTTTGTGGTAGTATTTCAAGGTAATAATCTTAAAATGACAAGAAAGAGACAGAGGTATATTTTCAAGAGTAACAAAATTCCACTTAATGCCAATAGATTTTGAATTATTCGTCCACCTTCCACTCTGGAAAAAAATGATTTTTTAAATTACCTTACTCAATGTCACTTTTAAAGGTTACTTCCACACGAATTTTTTTGTGAAAAAATCAGCTGTCATGTGCTTCTGAATACACTGCGTGTGAAAAATTGCTGCATCTTTGTGCATTCCTGTATCAATTCCCCCATAAATGTAAATTCCCACATGCATAGATCTACTCTATGACCCTACAAAGAGTGAAGTTTTAAATATATATATATATAATTTCTCTAGTAATTTCTCAATCTTTTCTGAGCTTTTTCAACACTGATTGGGTCATTTCAGGTGAGCTTAATGAAGAGTGGAAGAACATTGTGTATCCTTGTAGAAGTCCTAGATTTCAGAGATTTCTAATTCCTGCATTGCATTCCAATTCCCACTTGAACAGAGATCATACTTCTGAGGCATGAGATGTCTCTAGCTGATAATACTTCTAGAAAGAATTTCATACCAACCCCTCAATGCCTGTTTTCTGTTGTTTGGTTGGTTTGTTTGGGGTTTTGTTTGTTTCCTTTTTTCTTTTAGCCTTTTGTTTTCTCATTTTTTTAAACCCGTTTTTGTTTTTCTTCTGTGCTGAAGAGAGTACAGTCAGAAATGGAAAAATATATCTAATATGGGAAGGTGTCGAGGTTTTAAAGGCAATTTCTCATGTGGCTGAAGCCAAACTGTCTCTTCCGTGTGTGAGAATGCACTCAGACAACACCTGTAATTACTTTTGTGACATCCCTTGCATGTTGAGAGAACAGTATTTTATTTTAAAGAGTTTTATTTAAGAAGGGGATGAAAACATTTTAGAATATCACCAATAAAGCAAATATCTGACTCTCTCTCCACTACTATTATTGAAGGGGAAAAGTAGATGCATACTGCTGATGCCACAGAATGTGAAAAAACATACGCAGCTCAAACGGGACTGGGAAGGAATACATTTTAATTCATAGCTGGTAAGGCAGGGGTCAGATCTCTATCAGTATTTTTTTTAATGGACCCTTGCAGAAGATGATTTTCATATATATGCATACATGGCATTCATCTATTATTAGATACAGTAGATCAGCCAAGTCATTTTCTACCCTGAAGACATTTAGAAGAACAGGACAATTTATGTGTCAAATATGATGGCTCTTGTGAGGATTTTTACTTCTGCATTGCCTCGATCAGTGACCATAAAACTTGCTTTTTCAGCACTATTTCAAAGTCAGATCAAATAATTACTGTGCTTACGGGAAACATTTACATAAGCTCTTTAAAATCTGTAGTCTGAACAGTAACACACCACCCTAGAAAAAGTTCCAATAATCACTTGATTTCTCCGTAACTCAATACCATGTGAGAAAGCAGTCAGGTGTGAAAAGCATCCATTGCAGGAGGCAGCCTTATTGAAGAAAAAAAACCTTGCGACTGCCTTCATCCCCTTGATCATATGTTGTTCCTTTTTTTTCCCATGGTTCCTGTACTCCACTGTAATTACTATCAACTCAACTTCTTTCCATTTCTTATGCACGTGATGTTTCTGTAGAGCTGACTTCTACTGTGTAGCTGTCATCATCAGTGTACCAACTTCAGAAGCTTATATATTTTTATGTTTTTTTTTTTTTAATATATTTGGATATAAAATATCCAGCTGTGGAGAATAACTCTCTTTGTGACTGTCACAAATCTGGATGTTTTGTTCTGCTGCTGGTGTGCAGATCGCAGAGATTATGGCTTTGTTCCGCCAACTACACTGACTGCTGCATGACTTTTTGATTTTTACAGACCTGTTCCTACGTGATCATTCTTTGTTTTATTTAAACTGGGAAGGTGACAAATCCCAAATCAAGCTGACCAGGAGCTCTGGGGCACTTAGGCCTTGTGTTCCAAAACCTGCAACTTTTCTTCCTGCCTGTGACCAATTTATAACTCTTCCAGAGGGAAAACACATTGTGGCACATGTAGAAAATCACAGATCACCACTGTACTGAGTAAGAAAGCCTTGTGCATTCCAGAATTTTCCTCTAACTTCTATTTTTTGCTTCTATTTACCTGCAAGTCTTTGGTCCTCCACCCAATATGTATCAGTATGCCAAAGAGATCAGAACACTTTACAGGACTTTTTTCAAAAAAGAGCAGTAAGAATGAGATGACTGATTCTTCCTGATTTTCACCCTGCTATTTGATCCTGAAAACCACTCCCCTCTTAAGAGTCTTAATTCTTCATTTACCCATTCTCTGGATCACTTATTGGCATGAATCATTTATTGCATGGTACCTCACATCCTAAGCACAAAACTTCCATGCTTATCTGCAGCAGATGTGTTCAGCCAGCCCCTGAACTTTAAAAAATAGTCATCACACCAGCAAAAAAGCTCAGGGTTATGTTAGAGCGATGGGAAATTTTTATTTCCCTCTTTAGGAAAAAGCTAATTTTTAAAGTCGAAATCAATGAAACGTCCATTGGATGTGGATATGTGGGATTGGCATTCTCATTCTGGAGAGTTGCTGGGTAACTTTTAAACTTTTGAGCTGAATGCATTTGGGAAGGGAGACACGTAATTGAGCCTTTGGTCAAAAACATCTAATTTTGCATAAAACTGATAGGGTTCTAGGTGTCAAATATTTTGCACCCTTAGATTCATATATTCATTTTATTTTTATGTTTATTTCAGCAGAATTCTGAAGTTGTAGCAATTGAATCTCTTTCATCAATATCTTTTCTTTAATCTTTTTCTGAAAATACAAAACAAAATCAAAGATCCTTAGCAGGGTTATAGAGTTAGGCTGGGGTTAAATGAATCTTGACTTCAGATACATTCCCTTTGGGTTAAAAAAAAAAAAAAAAAAAAAGAGAGAAAAGAAACGAAAAAAACACTTCATTTTAAACAACAAAGTTACCTACACTAACTTTCAAAGCCAGGAGGAGCGTATTAAATTCCACCTATATTTGCGGATGCTTTGAGATGTTTGAGATGTTTCCAACCCTTTGTTTTAGTGCAACTATAGAATACCTGAAGTGGTTTGTTGCACAGCATGCTTTGCTGAATAAGATTGTGATTGCTCATGCCTCTTTGCTGGAGGGGAATGTTTTCCTGAAAGAGAGCTCAATTCTCTACTGATTCTGAATGCAGACCTCCCAGTCTTCTTTTTTCTTGAGAAAAGACAGTGTCCTGTCATGTCAAGCGATGCGGAATATGTGTTCTCAAAGGAATTACCTTCCTGTACGGCTTCCTTGAAAACAGCTGTACCGTATCTATCTTTACACTTGGTGATCTCAAGCTGCAGGTGCAGAAGGGCAGATTGTGTTCAGATGAGTTGTCTGGCATTTGAGGAAGTTCCAGTCATGGTGGCAGAGGACATGGCATGATGCTGTGCATGTTTTTCGCTGTCAGCCCCAGATCAAGAAGGAACATTTAACTAGGAACTTAAGAGAACTTAAGCTTTTAAGGTATGGCCTAAAAACTGACAGTGCTAAGGTAATAGCAATGTAATTTGTAAGGCAAATATGATTCTGCCCAATAGCATGTATGAATTAGTTACATATCCTGATTTTAAACTAGGTTTTTTATAATGAAATATAACAGCATACAGGCTAGAATTGTGGTGGCTCGCTGGTAGATCCCAGGAGCTCCTGGAGCTCTAACTTAAGGCCATGGAAATTAAAGAAGTCCCAGAAGCTTTCAGGGGATTATTCCTGCAGTAATTACTATTACATAAAAGAGAAACCCAAAAGAGAGAGACTGCGCATACATCTTTACCTTGATCCTGCTTTTTCTAGTTCAAATTCACAGCATGATTATTTAGAATCATGAGCCTAAAGCTATGTAAAACCATAGGTCTTGTTATTTATTTAATCTGAAGGTTTTTTTTTTTTTCTCTAATGGTTTTTATGATCGCCCACTACTTCATTCTCCACACGTACTTCATGAGGACAACCGGAGCCGAAGCTGTCTGGAATGAAGTCTCTCTTAGTGGGTATTGTATTTGGACCTGAATATTTTGCATTCTTGCTTGGCTGTGATTTAGATGAATGATAAGATGTAAAAGAGTACATAATGTTAACCACATTGAACAAAAGTTAGTGGCTCTGGTTATAGTTCACACCCACTTGCTGTGCATCAGTCTCTGTGTTGGTGAGTGGACCAACAGATGGACCCCAGGAATCACAAATAGTTTACCCAGTGCACAACTCTTCCTCCCTTCTGACATCTTACAATATTCTTATTCTTTTCATCTCTTCCAGTGACCCTCGCCGTTGTTCACAAAGCTCTGCCTCATCTTCTTTTTCTCTCTCTGATGAATCTTCAGTAAATATTCAGAAAAGAGACTGATGCTTCCTGATTTTCACCCTGCTTTTTAATCCTGAAAACCATTCCACTTTTAAGATTTTTAATTCTTACACCTGTAACTTTGTTGACACAGGACCAATTTCCTTCTTTTGTTTCTCTCCTTCTGGTATCTTCTCCTTATCTTCAACTACATTAAAATGCATTTCTTTCAGAAGTCAAGAAAATAGATAGAAAATTGTGAAGAAAAGCATCTGTTTCTGTTGTTCCGAAAACACGAGTAGCAGCAGGATGCCAAAGGATACAGAGTAAAACCACAGAAGTGGGGAAAAAAGAATTAGTGAGGTTAATGGCTGCCAAGGATTCTGCAAAATAGATCTGTAGATCTTGGTGTCCTCAAATGGTGACAAACAGAAAGGAACGAAAAAGCCCTCTACATCTGCAGACGACAGTAATTCATCAGCTTTAAAGTTGAGACAGAGATTTTGGGACGAGAAGGTTTCGAGAAATAAGAAGTGCCAATAATAAAATTAACCTAAAACGTGTTGAGTAATGTTCTAAGTTTCAAGAGCACATTTCTCTAGAAAAGAGTTGGAAAAGGCATTGGCTGCAGGTTGTTTCTTGAGTTCTTGCTTGCACGCATTGAATTGTGACTAAAAAGAGAGAGAGAAAAAAGAGGAACAGTGCTTACTGTTTTTTCTGTAGCAAAGTTTGCCACATTGCAAAGACCTGCAGCTGGCATTACGGTCATGCCAACTTTGGCCATCTAGTGGCATCTTTTTCACAATGAAAAATAAATGAACAATTACCAGCCAACTCTACTTTGAAGACATACAACCCTCCCACACAGTACAATGTACGTCAAGTAAAATTCAGGAAACTTGCCTGGAGCTACTGGATTCTGACTGTCTTATTAATGCTGTGGGGACAGAAAATGTTCCATTTTTTCCAGTTCTTTAAGAACACATGGGAGCCAACCTCTTTCCCTTTCAACACAACTGAATAAAACAACATGAGCACACGGTGCCTTCTGACTGCTCCTGGGTTTTGGCAGAGATCGCCACATACAACTTGAAAGAAAAGGCAAATGCTGCCATTCCAGTTTAACTGAAAAGGAAAAAAAAAAAAAAAAGGGTATTTTGCTGCTTTGCATCTTGATGCTTGCCAGAGCAAACTCGCAATGTTCCTGCTGTGGGATATGTCAGCTTTGATGGCATTACCAAGTATATGTGACAACTGGAACAGGCCTAGGCTGGAGTGTGGGCTGTGTTACGAAGGACGTAGCACCTCAGGGTGCAAAGTGAATGCTTTATGTTGCTGCTGAGGCACGGGGCAGCAATGTTGTGTTTTTTTTTTCTTTTTTTTTTCTTTTTTTTTTGCAGCTGGGTTGTTGCTGTTGCCTTTCTCCATTTACGAGGCGAGTTTAGAGCAAAGATGACTTTGGTGATAGAAATTTGCTGGGTCTGGTAAAAGGTTCTGCAGCATCCATGAATCCAGTGAACTGACACAGAGGGGTTTCTTGGGGGACAGTCGGATGCCTTTGAGGTGACAGGGGCCCTCTGTTCTGAGGTGATTTCTGGTGTCCAGCTGCACACAGGCAGCAGCCATGTCTTCTCCCGGAGGCCTTCAGCAAAGGCAGGCAGGGGCTCGGGGATCCCCATGCTGTGCTTTCCTTCTGGGCTGTACTGATTCCAAGTCAGAAGGACATATGGTTCTCTCCCTGATAGCATAATAGAGCCAGATTGGAAATGTTTTATTAACAGATAGGCCAACCCTTTACAATGTTTAGTTAGATAGAAAGAAGTTTTTTTTGATCCAGGAAGAGACAGTTTTGATCCAGGAAGAGACAATTAGAGACCTACTCCTCCATCTGGAATGTCACAAGTCCATGGGACCAGACAAGCTCCACCCTAGGGTGCTGAGGGAGCTGGCGGAGGTAATTGCCAAGCCGCTATCAGCATTCCTGGTTATCTGGAGAGGTCCCAGAGGATTGGAGGCTTGCTGATGTGACTCCCATCTATAAGAAGGGCCTAAGGAGGACCCAGGGAACTACAGGCCTGTCAGCCTGACCTCGGTTTCAGGGAAAGTTATGGAGCAAATCATCTTGGGTGAGATCACACGGCACCTGCGTGGCATCCAGGTGTTCAGGCCCAGCCAGCATGGGTTCATGAAAGGCAGGTTGTGCTTGTCCAACCTCAGCTCCTTCTATGATCGTGTGACCAGACTGGTAGATGAGCGAAAGGCTGTTGATGTATTCTACTTAGACTTCAGCAAAGCCTTTGACACAGTCTCCCACAGTATTCTCCTGGGGAAACTGGCTGCCCGTGGCCTTGACAGGTACACTCTTCTCTGGGTAAAGAACTGGCTGGAGGGCCGTGCCCAGCAGGTTGTGGTTAATGGAGTCCAGCTGGTTAATGGATGTCCAGCTGGCATCCCGTTACAAGTGGTGTCCCCCAGGGGTCGGTACTGGGGCCTATCTTGTTTAATATCTTTATTGATGACCTAGATGAGGGGATCGAGTGTACCCTCATTAAGTTTGCAGATGACACCAAGTTGGGAGGTAGTGTCGATCTGCCTGAGGGTAGGGTGGCCCTTCAGAGGGATCTGGATAGGCTGGATTGCTGGGCTGAGGTGAATGGGATGAGGTTTAACAAGGCCAAGTGCCGGGTCCTGCACTTTGGCCACAATAACCCCTTGCAACGCTATAGGTTTGGGGCAGAGTGGCTAGAAGACTGTGAAGAGGCAAGAGACCTGGGAGTGTTGATCAATGCTCGGCTGAACATGAGCCGGCAGTGTGCCCAGGTGGCCAAGAAAGCCAATGGCAACCTGGCCTGTATTAGAAATAGTATAGCCAGCAGGGCCATGGAGATGATCATCCCCCTGTAATCAGCTTTGGTGAGGCCTCACCTTGAGCTCTGTGTTCAGTTTTGGGCCCCTCACTACAAGAAGGACATCGAGGCCCTGGAGTGTGTCCAGAGAAGGGCAACAAAACTGGTGAGGGGCCTGGAACACAAGTCTTATGAGGAGCAGCTGAGGGAGCTGGGATTATTTAGTCTGGAGAAGAGGAGGCTCAGGGAAGACCTCATTGCGCTCTACAACTTCCCTTCAGGAGGCTGTGATAAGGACAGGGTCGGCTTCTTCTCTCAGATAACTAAAGATAGGACTCAAGGAAATAGTCACAAGTTGCGCCTGGGGAGATTTAGATTACATATCAGGAAAAACTTTTTCTCTCAAAGAGTGGTCAGGTGCTGGAACAGCCTGCCCAGGGAGGTGGTGGAGTCACCATCCCTCACGGTGTTCAAGAAGCGCCTGGTCAATGTGCTACAAGATATGATTTAGTAGCTTTGTGGGTAGTATTGGTGATAAGAGAATGGTTGGACTAGATAATCTTGTGGGTCCTTTCCAACCTTGTGTTTCTATGATTCTATGATTCTGTAAGTTTAGAAACTTTGTATGTGTAAATGATGACCCAGGCCTGGAGGATGTGTCTGAAAAGATTGGGTGAGGAACTCACGGTATGCACATGACTACTCTTTCTGAGTAGTCAGGCATCGGAACGGGTTGCCCAGGGAGGTGGTGGCATCACCGCCGTGGGTGTGTTTAAGGAAAGGCTGGACCTGGTGCTTAGGGACATGGTTTAGTGGGTGACATTGGTGGTAGGGTGATGGTTGAACCAGATGATCTTGGAGACCTTTTCCAACCTTGATGACTGATTGGTTCAACGCTTAGTATGCATGCCCGAGTTGACTATCTACCCATCCATAAACATTGGAAGAACCTGGTGCCTGAAAGACCACCAGTAGAAATAAATGCGCATACATACTTTAATGAGTTCCAGGAAATAGTAAGATGTATATTTTGATTGTATAGAACCCCTGTAGCTAGACAATTTGGCACACACACTAGGTGGACCGATCCCCTGTGTGTCTGACACATTATTAAAGAATGCCTTCCTTCTAAAACTCCAAAACTCAAAAACTCTAAAACTTCCTTCTAAAAACTCCAAATTGAGTCTTAAAGAGTGTCTTTGACCGACTTTTACGGTATCGGTATGACTGAAAGTTTGAGAGGCCAACCCCATTCCCACGCACTGCCGAGGGCTCCCCGGGAGGGCCTCTGCGGCTGGCTGTGAGGAACGAGGAAGATTTTACCCCGAGCAAAGGCTCCTGCTCGGGGCCAGGGACAGGTTCGGGATTTCTGAGAAAACTTCAGAACCGCTTCCTGCCCACCGGCAGCCCCGGAACGGCCATTCGGCAGCCGCAGGGCGGCGGCGGAGCCGGGCGTGACGGACCGGCGGCGGCTGTGGCGCTTCCTGCGAGCGGGGCCGGGCCGTGCCGTGCCGGGCAGGGCCGCGGCGCTGTGGGGCTCCGCGGGTCGCCATGCAGCCCTTCACCGTGAACATCAAGCTGGCGGCAAGGACCCTGACGGGAGCCCTCAGCGCGCCGAACAGGGGGGCGGCGGACTGGTACGGGGCGCCGGGACACGGTGGGGGGGGGGGGGGGGGACGAGGGGTGGCTGCCAGCTCCCCTCCTCTTCCATCCCGAAAAATTGCGCGAGGAGAGGAGGTGCAGTCCTCCGGGTATCGGGGAGAGCAATGCCACGGCCCCGGGAGGGAGGGTGGGTGGGTGTGTGCCAGGGCCTCCCGGCTATGCCCTTTTGTGGGCGGAGCTCTTGGTGCTGCAACAGCCCTTGGAGAGCTGGTGGCTGCTGCTGCTGCTTCTGGGGTTGTTTGAGGCTTGAGGTCCGAAGTCCATGCATGCCTCGGTGTTTGTTTGCATGGCTCTGAGCGAGAAGTTCGCCCAGCTGTGCTAGGAAGCAGTAAGCGAGCGCTGCTGAATCCTATGGAAACAGCTTCAAATGAATTGGCCTGAACCCAGTCGTTTTGGAGAAGTGTGACCTGTACATTTGGCAGCTTGCAAAGCAGTGAACACTGAAGTTCTTGGAAGTTTTTAGAAACTTCATCTCCTTTGACTGTTCTCGCTTGCTCACTGTTCTCATCATATCCGTGTAAATATCATTAGAGGCCACATTAATCGTTCCTCAAGTCAGACCGCATCAAAGACTTTAACTATTCTTGTAGTTCTTCACATGCTTCCTCATCCCCATGCAATTATATAAAAGCAAATATGCTCCTTACATATAACATTTGGGAATGCTGTGCATGTATTCCAGTATGACGTTTTAAATTTACAGAAGAGGATTTTTATAGATGGGCACAAATGTGTGCTTTATGGTTTCATAGGGACTCATCAGCATACAGTTCAGCAGACAGTGCTGCAATCGCATTTTATAATGCTGTTGAGTTTTATGTTAAGTAGTTTTTAGTGTTTGATATTTGTGTCTGGTAGTGTACACTCAACTTACCAAAAAAAAATAAATAAAAATCTTGCTCTTGATGTGAACTGCTTTTTGTTCTTTTTTGCTTGTTTGATGACGGTGTGTGGTTTTCTAGGGGCTGGCAAGGTTTGATTGCGTATGGATGCCATTCGCTTGTGCTGGTAGTTGATGCCAATACTGCCCAGACTTTACAGGTTTTGGAAAGACACAAAGCAAATGTTGTCAAGGTGAGATACATTTTAAGGTGCATTACTTGATTCTGGTGTATATCTTATTTTTCCAAATGATTTTCAATACTCATATTGCACTCAATTTTTGCATAAAATCTGTTGTAAAGTACCCATATTTAACATGATTCCTTTTATGGTGAAATCAAACCATGCATGCTAAAATTTGGGCTGAGATCAATGTTATACTTTTAGATATATAAAAATATATTTGAACCTTAGGAAGGAGAGGTTATTTTTCCGTTTCCACAGAGCAAAGGTGTGTAGTTGGCAGCAACCACAGAACACTCAGCATTTGGTAGATCAATACCTTCCATGCCTTCTGGCATTGTGTTTGGGCAAGCGTACCCTTAACCTAGTTTGTCTTCAGGCTAGCCTTTAAAATGAACAAGACATCAACTTCAATGTGTGTAATTGTGTAAAATATATATATATATGTGTGTATATATATATATATAAAAATAAGTGAAATAAGTGGTATGGAGGCAGCAGCTATAATGATTATTATGTTTTAAAATCTCCACTTAGCTTAGATAACACGTTGTAGCAAAATATTTTTTGATCCAGGTAGTGCTAGCATTTTCATGTACTTTAGATACATTTGCTAGTTTTGGGCAGTAACGATATTTCAATAAGAAACCAAGTATTGAAGTCCAAATAGTTTCTATATAACTTATAACATAATTTTTCAAATCCACTATCTGGTGGTTTATTAGCAGAAATAGACTGTAAGAAAATGACTTACTTGTGAGGAGAAAGAATGGAAAGAAATTCTGCTCTACTTTAAGAAGTAGAAATTATTATGAGGTCATAATCATTGCAGATACCTTTATGTACGTTTCTGAAAAACTTTCTTTGAATCCTAACTGCCTCTATTTTTTTTGTTGTTGTTAAGAATTAATAAATGCTAAAAGCATGTGTAGGCTGGAGGGGAAGTGTAAAAGATCTGTTGTGTCTGTTTGGCTGTTGAACTCTTCGCAGTAGAGATTCATGCCAGCAAACATAGTCTACAGGTGACCTTCTCCACAGAAACTTGTGCTTGAGTTTTGAAAAATTTCAAAACATGCCACTTTCTGTAACAAAAAAAAAAAAAGAAATAAGCAGTTGTTTCATTTTCTGCAGTTTGTTTCGCTAATGTTCTTTAAAGACTACCTGGCATTTGTCTGTTACAACTGTGTCTGGAATAGGTAATGGTTTCGCTGAAAAATGTTCTGCGTTAGCTGTCAGTGTGGTAGTCCTGGCTTTTTGGGAGGCTGATAAATTTGTATGGAGTGGATTATACCTGACTGTTTTTGTACCTCTACAATGAGTATGTGAAAGAGTGTTTTTACAAAAGAATATGTAAGTACGTGATTTAAATTTTTTGGTCTGTCACACAAAAAAAGAGAGTAATGAAATCTACATTTGTGTCTGTTTTGCTGAATTAGTAAACAGGGCTAATAAGGCTGTAAATTAGGTGAGATAATTTCTGAAAAATAATTTTTAAAAATTTGCCTTAGGTCCCTGTTTCTGACCAATGCTGCTACATTTTGAAGTCAGGGTAGAGAAGCAAAATGTTTTCTTTTAGCAGAGGATCGGGTCATGTGTGGGGACGTTGTTGGAGCAGAGTGACTGCAATGCGAAAAGAGGGCTTGTGGTGCTAGAGAGAACAGTAGGAGCTCTGTTTAAGACTGCTGGTGTAAAGGCCTCCTTCTCATTGTTCATAACTTGGTGACAGATCCTCCCTTGGGAACTGATGTTTTCCAAAATTGGCATTTGCTTCAGAGAAACATATATTTAACTGAGGAAGAAATAGCTATGTAGATTTCAACAGCTGTGTAATTTTAATACTACATAGCTGTATGCAGGCGCTCTCAAGGATAATTTTATTTTGAGCAGCAGGGAAGCAGGAGTTACAAAACTGCAATCTGCAGGTAGAGGAGACTCTCCCAAGAATTATTCTGTTATTCCAGTAGAAACATGCTTTGGGTTGTTAGCCAGAACTCTTTGAAAATTGCTTACTGTGCATGTGTAAAGGTTGTTTAATCTATTCAGCCAAGCTTTTGAGATGTGTACTGGTAAAACCTCTGACAGGGATAGCACAAAGGTGGCTACAGTGCCCTGAATGCAGTTATAAATCTAACTCATGTTGTAAAGTTAGTGGCACCTAATGATAATTGTATTATTTTTTTTAGTGTCATGATTTCAATATATGTGCAAAGAGTTGTGTTTGACCTAACACTTTCTCTGTCAGGTACTGTGACGGCATACAGCTAGCTAGCTGCAACATCATTTTAGTAGTAGATAAATTCTCATTACCTTAGTATTAAGGTTTATTATTCTGTTAGTGTCTTCATTCTCCCTTGGGGGTAGAACTTGGCCTTTAAAGCGGGTAGCAAAACAATTCTGTATTGAATATGCAGGGAAGGAGCCAGTGTTACCTGTTACAGTCTCTGGAGACTTGTAGATGGAATGTTTCAAATTTCAGGCTACATCATTTACATATGTATTGCCATCTTCTTGCAAGTCAGTGCAGTTGGCAATCTGAAACCAGAAAGTGGTATATGAAAATCAGTTTTGGTGACATCCTGAATAGGATAAAGAAGATAGCAGATGCAGTTTCTTCTAAATATTTGAGCAGACTTCTAATATTTGTAGTCTGTATTTATGGATTGTTGTAGTTTATCTTCAGGAACAAGGTATACTGATTTATGTAAATTTGAAAATACCATCCATGCAGACATGCATCACAGTTGTAACATATCTTAAATCTGCACGACTGATATATGTTTACACAGATGTTATTAACTGTTGTTATCCTTTTTGGTGAGTTAATTATTTGTTTATCCATCTGAAAAATATTTTGTATGATGTCTTTATTATATATGTTTCCGTCTCTTGACTACTTTTCATCTGTATCCTCAGGTTAAATGGGCTAAAGAAAATTACCATCACAATATTGGCTCTCCATATTCTTTACGTTTAGCTTCTGCTGATGCTACTGGAAAAATAATTGTATGGGATGTGGCAACAGGAACAGCTCGTTGTGAAATACAAGAACATGCAAAACCTATTCAAGGTAATGATAGTGTGTGACGTTTGAATGGAAGTTCCTTTATGAAGCATCGTGTACAAGTCAGTCACCTAGGGCTATGAACTACGCTCAGTTCTGACAAAGAATTTTACAGTCAGTATTACAAGCCTGTATGTTTGTCTACTCACTTTCTTTGTAAATGTAAGAACGTTTGTTCTTTGTAAATGTCTCCCTGAGAAATGCTGTGAGATTTAATCCATACGGCAACATTTTTTAAGATCTGACGAGAAGTTATATTCTATTTTTATTAATATTATTGACTGGAGTAATGATGTTTATGGTGTCAAGTATATTTTCCTATTTTTGAGTTGGGGATGTAAGACAGCTTGCATTGTACCTGAATATTAGTGGCATCTGTTGTACTGTAGTACTTTGTTGTAAGTAAAAGTTTCAATTGTACAAATCCACTTCGACAATTATGTTCATTACTGCTGATTAAGTATATGAGTATGACATCATAAATCAGAAAGCTTTCTTTTTTGTGCATCTGTACAGTTTTCTGATTTGTAGGATCAGGGCGGCTTTTACATGCAGAGATAGCAATTTTATGTGAAAAGTGAAATGGAGAAAGAACAACATATTGTGCGAATTTTAGAGTAGATGACAGTTTTAAACAAGCTCGGTTTCATGCATAGTTCGAGTTAGTTGTATGAAGTTTTGACGCTGAGTATGACAGATCTGAATTAGCTTTCAACTGCAGTCAAGTAGTCCCAGTAAATGGGAAGGATTAATGCAATTGAACAGTCAAGAGTAAGGAAGTTTCGAGAGAGTATAAATAACTGGGTTTTGCATTCATTTGAGAAGATGATTCAGTGGTGATACTTGCTGCTTTTGATTCCGTTTTGCGGATGGTAGCCCAGTGATGCTGGGAAAGTCTGAAAAATATGCAGTAAATTCTGTGAACAAATATGTGCAGCTGGATGTTTGAAAATTCTTCGTCTTGTTTCCATGAAAAAAGATGACGAACTCATTCAGGGATTCTCAGCGTATTTGTGCCCAGGGTGTACGTATTTTTAAAATGCATACATTTTACAAATCTCTGCAGGAAGTAAACAAAATAAATGAATCGAAACCAAAAAGAAACCAGAAGAAAAGGAGAAGAAACTATATATATATATATTTCATGTTGTAAGCTATAGAAGATCTATGCTTGCCTGTGCTACATGTAGAAATACCTAGAAGCCTGGTATTGAGATCAGTGCTGTCTTAGTTGGGCTGATGAAGGATAGAGAACGGAAAATGTAGCCACTGGCCAGGTATAACACAATTAAGAAGATACAGAAAAGTAATTGTCTTTTTTTCTTGGTCTTTTTGTGTTTGTTTATTAGTAAGGTGCCATCCGTCAGATGCTCCCTTTCATTAGTTAACGTCTTGCGCTTCACCAGGGAAGAAGTTGAAGTAGTGGTTAAAACTCACAGCAGGGTTATATCACAGCAAATATCTAGGTTTAATTCCTGCTTGCATCACACATCCATTATCGTCTTTACTGCTGCTTTAATGAGTGCAGCTGTAGTTGAGGGTAGTACTGTATTAGAACTGTTTGGTTCTAATTACTTGGGGTAGGCACTTTTCTGGGTACAAGAATCACTCGTAACAGAGCTGTCCAAGAGCTGGTTTGAGTACTGGAACGCAGTTAGAAAGCCATGCTGCTGTGGCTGGACTGCTCTCGTTACCTGAGCTGGTGATGTGAGGGGACTGCTTCCAGCACCAGGTGAGCTCTTTGGGTTAGCTGGAAGGGATAACTCTGCAAGTACAGCAGCATCTGTGTGCTCTGCTGCATGTTCTAGATTTCTGTTTATTGCCACTGCTGCCCCCACTAGCAATATATTTCCATGTTATTTCTGTAGAAAAATTTAGAACGCTTTGTTTCTAAAGAGACTACCACAATGAATTTCTAAATATAATTTATTTAAAAACTTGTGATGATGCTTGTGTTACACATGTTTTTTGTCTTGATTTCTATTATTGGAAAACCCACTTACTTTGTTTTTTGTTGTACTTCTGTTTCTGCAAAGCCCGTGAGAGTACATACAGTACTGCAGTGCCCTGTGAGTCTGGTAGTGAGACGCTGAATGCTTATTCTTTCCACTGCAGTTAATTTTTTTCTGTTTATTTCTTCTTTTTTTGCGTTATAACTTGCATTTTATTTATCAATGACACCAATTCACTGAATGTTTGGTGTGGTTTTGACCATGCCATTTGAAGATTTTTCCAGGTTTGCAGGCCCAATGAAGGCTTTTCAATCTGCTGTTCTATTGGGTGAAAAATAAGGTAATACGCAACAGAATTAAAGTTCTGTTCTTTCATCAGTCCCTGGTTTAATTTAGCAATAGCTTCTAACAAAAGCAGTTTCTTTGGCTTCCATCTGTTTCTGAAGTCTCTGGCTATTTTTTTTACAGGCGTGTAGAAAATGGTACAAATAGAGATCAAGCACCAAGGTGATCTGGTGCTCTCTGTGTTATCTGCAAGAACGTGGCAGGATAACAGCTGGAGCTTCACTGTTTCAATAAAAAGAAAATCAGTGCTTCAGTGTTAGGCACTTGTCTTTATTTGATCCAGACTCTACATTCACCTGGGAAGCACTTAACCATTTGTTTACTTGTAGTTTAGCTGATTAGGACACGAATGGATTTATTTTTATTTTTATTTTTAAATTTTCCTTCTGAGACCCTGAGACCCATTGAAAAACACTTATCGGCTCTCAAAAAAAAAAAAAAGGTGAATTGTTAAAACAGAAGAATGACTTAGGAAGGATTTTTTTTTCCCAACATCTTAATATATATGAGTATGCTGTAGAGACACCGTGACTTGTTGAGGCCATGCAGTAGTAGGAGCTGGACTTGGGGGGACACTTCATTGCCTGTCTGGCCTGTGTAGCATGTACTTAGCTCTAACACAGTTCCTTTCAAGTAACAGAGGTATCTCCGTGTTCTTGTTGACTCAGTGGTAGAGTTTACTTTTCATCTTATTCCAAGTTTGATTTCTTTTTTTGTAGAGATTTATAAATTTACCAAAAATGAAGACTTGTGCGTGGCCTTCATTTTAATTTAACAGACATTTCTGCCTTTCTCTCACCTCCCCTTCTTGCCTTATTTTTGTTTGATTAGAACAAATTTACCAAGGTGATCAAGCAATGGGAATTTACTCCAAGTAAATCTTCATGGGAACTTTAAAAGAAAAAAGGTTGGGGCAAACAGATGTATGGAAGTATTCAGAGAACACTTGAGCACCCTCTGTGGATTTATTGGTCACCCACTTCTCTTCTTATTAAGTGTATATAGACTATTAACAAAGCAGGTATAAAAGTGCTAAGGTAAAGCACTACTTTTAGGGCTGGGGTAACAGACCCAAACCATCTCCAAATGCAAAAGCCCTTAATTGTTCCAGTACAGCTTTACCACTATAGTCACCTCTGGTTCTTCCAGCTGATCTAAGATAGAAAACATAGGCTTTTATGCTCATTTATCTTGAATGTATAAATGATGCTGAGTTGTGGTGATTAGCAACCATGCCTCTTCAGACTGACCATAGTGTTTAAGGACATATTTATATTCTTGATTGTGTATTACAGTCAGTTTCATTTTACTCCTGAACTGAAGCCTCTTGCTAAAAAGTATTTGAAGTAGAGAAAACATTCATTTCCAGGTCACATACGGAAACCACCCCTATGTTAAGTAGGGATGGTGTATGATTCTTTTCATTATGACTGATGTGGTTCTGTACAATACAGCATGTTTTTTCAGGTAGGAATTTGCTGGCTGAAAACAACTGACATCCTTCAGATAGGATGTGGGCACTGTGCGTGTGTGTGGACATGTATAACCCAGTGCATTGTTGCTTGTTAAAAATATAAATTGAGACCATAAAATGAATTTATTTTTTAGAATTGTGAAATAGAAGTACCTGGTTACTAACAAGTTGCTAATCATTTCTTTAAAGACGAAGTGTTACAGAATAGTTTCAGAATAGAACTATTTGTGAAAATTTATTTCAATGTTTACTTTTTCTTCTTTCTTTTGACAGACATGCAGTGGTTGTGGAATCAAGACGCTTCTAGAGATTTACTGCTTGCAGTTCATCCACCTAACTATATTGTACTGTGGAATGCAGACACAGGCACCAAACTTTGGAAGAAAAGTTATGCAGAAAATATCCTGTCATTTTCATTTGACCCCTTTGATCCATCACACCTAGCTTGTAAGTTTTTATGTATAAAATAGTAAGAAAGGACAGTTTTAGTTTGCCATTGGTTAGCTGGAACTAGCAAAAAGAAAAATTCTATATGATAGTATCAAGAATCACAGATAGTTGTGTAATGTGTGTAGTACCATTAGTTTAAGTTGGAGAGGAGCTATAATGGAAGGAAAAAAGGTGTGCTCTAAGAAATACGGCCAGGGAGTTTGCAGGTGTGACCTGAATATGTGTGACCAGGAAAAACATTAGACTTAAATCTTAAACTAGAGGTTGTGACATTAAAATAATCGATTAGTGAGATTTATGTTGTTAATGCCAGGAAGAAGTTTCAAAACAAAGACGGGAGTCTTCAGCCAATATAGAATTTGTCTGAAAAATGATGTCATTGGGATGGGGAGGGGAAAAGTGCCCATGAATAGAGAATACAACTTAAAGATCTGAAAAGATACGTTTGTGACTTCAAAAAGAAGATGGAAAACATGGAGACGGGAGCTGGGAGAAGCTGGATACAGAGAACCCTGCTAAAGTGACATAAAAAGCTATAAAATAATTGGATGCTGAGAGTGAATCCAATGAGATGAGAATGGACCCAGATAAATGGCATCTTCAACAGAAAGGTTTTTGTTGAAGGATGAATGTGAGCATCAATTTTCGAAAATTCAAATGTTCCTTAATGTTTGTTAAGTGTAACACACACATTCACATTTTAGCAGAAAAAAACTAAGATAAATAAGTGTCACTGTTTTTTCACTTATTGCAGAAGACAAGCTGCAGTTTTCAGTCTTTGTAGGTTTTATTATTGTTATTATTTGCCATACCATTCAACCTAGAAAAAGAGCTTTTTGGTATAAACGTGTAGTAAAATCTTAGCTACATCTTTACAGCTCAGCTGAGTCTTTATGCCGCCACATAAACAATGTGCTAACAATTCTTTGAGCAATGCACTTCATGAGAACAAAAAATGGTTATATAGCCAATGTGGGCAACTCTGCTATTTACATTATGAAGCTTCCTGAAAAACAGTTTATGACAGAATAACTGTACTGAACAAATACAAAGGGACAACCCAGAGGTTTCTACTGATAACCTCCTTTTTTTTTATTTTTATTTTTTAGTACAGACTTAATTTTGAAATAATTGCGTGGATTTTCAGTAATAGTAGTTGACCATCTTCTGCTCTTTCAGTAGAAGGTGCTTGTAGGATAGAATTATGAATTTTCCATCTTAATGTATTAGTAATGCTATTATGATTTCTCCTCAACAAAATTTCAGTAAAATAAAACACCTCAACAGAATTGCAGATTTTATTTTGTAAAGTCTGTTTTTCTTGGTACAGTGCTCACAAGTGAAGGAATAGTGTTCATCTCCGACTTCTCTCCTTCGAAAGCTCCTGCCAGCTCAGGGAAGAAGGTTTACATTTCTAGTCCCCATTCCAGTCCTTCTCACAAGTTGGCTGCTACTACAGGGGCCAAAAAGGCCCTTGATAAAGTGAAAATCTTAATCAGTAATGAAAAACCAAGGTAGGTTCCAAATATTTCTTCCCAGATAATGTTTTTTTATACCTATGTATTATATAGATATTAATAGATTATTATTAGATAAAAAATATTATCTTACAATATTTAAAAAAAAACAATTTATTTAAGGAGTAGGCAGACTGAGAATAGCAATTTCTATTCTTTGTCTTCATGGCCCTGAAACTAAGGTGCATTTGAAAACATTGTAAAATGTGAGAAAAGTCTGTTTGGCTTCTAGTAATTGCATGCTTTAACCTTTGTTTCTTAGTTGATGTACCTTAGTTTGATTCAGTTGATGTACCCTTTCAAAAAACAGTTCCTCATTTTAGTTGTAGCTTGCTTTTTAAAACATAACTGTGCTCTGTGTGCCTATATTATATTGGCATGCAGTTATACATTCAGAAACATCTTTCTTGGGGGAGGGATGGGTAAAAGATGAAAATAGGATAATGTAATTCATTTTAATTGTGGAATGAGAAAGGATATAATAAAATTTCTTCAAGTAGTTTCCCAATGATCAAAATGGGGAATGCTTGAAAGAAAAGCACCTCCAGGAGAATTTGCACTGTTAATTTTATTTTGAACTTCAAATATTTGTTGATACTGAACTTAATTAAAGTTGTTCTCCTTTTCTGGACCACTTACAATTTATTTTTGACATTTTGCAGTGCTGAATCTGTAACACTTAATGACTGCCTTCAGTTGTCATACTTGCCTTCCAAAAGAAACTACATGCTATTACTGTATCCCAGAGAAATTCTGATTCTTGACTTGGAAGTGAATCAGACAGTGGGTGTGATTGCCATTGAAAGAACAGGTGTGCCTTTCCTACAGGTAATGAAAATTTGATAGGCGTCTGTCATCGTAATGGTTTATTATGATCATTTACAAGTACATGACCCACGGATAGTTGTGTTTTGATGAATACTACAAGATGAAAAGAAGTTAACTCACCAGGAGAAATGTCTTCTGAACCAAGCACTGTTTAATTTAGTTTTCTGAAGTCTGCTGCAAACCCACTTCATTTCGTAGTCTTACAGAAGTTATCAGTGTGGAAATAGTGCTGTGGAGAAAGGACATTTCATTTTCTTCTGGTTAAGCTGTTTAAGTTAGGGACTCTTTGAGCTGATTCACTAGTTTAATTTCAGTTACCTGATAATAACGGTATTCTGGTTCATTTAAAAAAAAAAAAAAAAAAAGCTGTTTTGACAACCTCATTACATTCTTTGACTTCCATGGATGGTTGTGTCTTAGGTGGGATTTGAGTAATACGGTTTCCAAGATTATTAAAAGCCATGCTTTTTTCCACAATAAGCTATAGTATATTTTTACACTTTGATTAAGATTTGGAAAATAGTCCTTAATAATGAGTTAAAAAATATAACAATTTCTCAATCATAAAAACAGATGATATGCTGCTCTTGCCTTTTCTTTTTTTTTTTCTTTCTTTTTCCTGTCACTGATTCTTGACTTTGCTTTAGTAGCTATAGAAATTCATTTAAGTGTTGTCTTAATGGTTGTCTTGAATACATCATGAATATTAAATTACAAGCATATTTAGCAAATAATAAAATTTTGATAATACGGTACCTGTTTCCCTAGGTTATTCCATGTTTTCAGCGTGATGGGCTATTTTGCCTACATGAAAATGGTTGTATAACTTTAAGAGTTCGCAGACCTAACTGCAGTATAACTGGAACTCCTAATGAAGAGCCAGGTAAGTTTTGTACCAGTAATGGCCAGAAATTAACTTTGAGGCATTTTAGTTAATACTTTAGCACCAGTGTCAACCATCATGCCTTGTACAGGATGGTTAATTGCAACTTTTCCAATATTTTTTCTCTTAATACATTAAATTTATACCGTGTTCTACCAAAAATTGTTTTTGATTCCCCCGATACCTAATGCAAAATAAGATATATCCTGAAAATCCTTTCATCACTAAGTATTACTTTATTTGGGAAGTGGTAACGGTTACATATACGGGGAAGTTTTAAATACAAGATTATTTGTAGGTTTTACCTTTAAGAAAAAAAATACTTTGCAAAAAAACAGACATTTTGGGAGGTTATTTGGTCGGTTGGAAGAATTGATTTTAGAACTAAGATGTGGGCTTAAATTTACGTTAAATTCGAAATTATTAAGCCTTTGCTTCTTTTATGAAATACAACTAAGAATGAATTTTAATATAATGAAGGAGACAGGAAGAAAGAAGGTAAAACACAGTTATGTACAACTAAATAAGTGACATTTTTGGTTAATTTATATTTTATGGTTTTGTTAGTTTGTTAATTTTTTAGTGAGCAACAGCATTACTTGCTTCCAATTTTACCAATAAACCAAATGAGATTTCAATTGTGGAGAACAGATGTGCTTTCTGCGCAGATGTGAAACAGTATAATTTTTTAGATTTTTGCAAGATTCAAGCAGAGTAAGCCACTTCTAAGACAAAGTTAAACTTTGAGGAAATTTTCAGGGTCATGTGTTTTCTACAGCATAATCAACAGTGTAAATTCTGATTATGTTTTGCTTATTGTTGTGCAGGAAGCATGTAGATTTCAGCCAAAGAGCTCTGTCACTCTACAGTCTTACCTCTGCTGAAAGATCACATTGCATGTTTTCTGTTTTAATTGTTGGTCGTTTGTGGCACATTGATGTTACAGATCCGGACCCAGTTCAGGAACTGACTTACGATTTAAGAAGTCAATGTGATGCAATTAGGGTAACAAAAACAGTTCGGCCGTTCAGTATGGTGTGTTGCCCTGTGAATGAGAATTCGGCAGCTCTCATTGTCAGTGATGGCAGGGTAATGATCTGGGAATTAAAATCCAGTATTTCTGGCAGAAATCTGCGTAATAGGTAATGGGATTTATTTTTCTTTTCTGTTACATGTACAAATGGCACTTAATTATATTCTGAAAGTAATGGTATTGTGCTTCTGCGCATGATGTGCTATACATGTGTATGAATGAGGGGAAGAGGTGTTTGGAATAAGGAAACAAAAGATAAGAATGAATATCACATTATTTTAGGGGAACATTTTCTCATTTGACTTTCTGCAGACTATATAATTTTCCTCAGAAATGACACCCTCAGTTTCAATCACATGAAAGGACTATGAAATTAGTCTGGAAAGATTATTTTCTTAGCAGGAAGAAGGTTTTTACCTAGATTTGTGTGAATTTGACACAATGCAATATGAGTGCATAGTAGGTGTCTTTAATATGTCTGTGTAAACAATGAACGGTTTTATATGCCATGTCTTTACAGTTTTAAATTTTGAACACTCTCTAAAAATGCTGTATGGAGTAGCATATTTCTTTGAACATGGAGTGCATTGAAGTCATTCTTCTGCAGTAAAGTTTTAATATACTATTGGGTAATATAAATAACTTACCGTCATTAAAAAAAAATACAAAAATCTTAATATATTTTTAAATGCCACAAATATCAGTTTTTCAACATAGATTGTTTTGTTGCTCAGTGTTTTAACATTTTTATTCTTGTTGTTCCCCCAAATACTGTTAGATGGATTCCTTGTGATGCATAGCCAATACAGCTGTTTAGGTTCTATATGTTGCTCAGTTTTACTTCTTGGATTCCTAGGCTCATTTCTAAAACATTGATTTTTGTCATGATTATATAACGAGGAAAAATGTAATAATACTGTAAGAACCACTGAGCGTAGAAGAATCTGGGTATGGTTGGATTGTACTGAAAAGTAAACCATATTTCTAGTTGGCAGGGAGTCTTTAATGGGTTTTTAAGGAGTCTTCCTGTAGTAGCTCATGATTTTGGTGGGTTTGATAATCTTAATTAAAATTTGAAGTCAAAGTCTGTTAAACTGGAATTTTGAAGGAAAAGGCTTTGTACGTGCCTTAAACTGAATTTTTGTGTACAGCTGTCTGCAGTCAGTAGTCTTTGGTCTTTGCTTATCACGGGGGCCTGTCCTCAGCCCGGCTGGATATAATTCATCAAGGTTGCAGGGGCTGTTTGAATCCCTTTCAGCTATGGATTGTACTAGAACCCAGTCACACCTCTTGGGGAAAATAACTCAAAAAAAAAATGGTGCATAATAGATACCTCACAAAAATATTAGCGTAGGTAGTGTTTCTGTTGTAGCTTTTTATACAAAAAGGCAGTTGTTTCCTATGTTTAGGTGAAAGGCATTGCTTCAGCTCTAGGTATTGTTAACTGGAACCCATGTAAGAAATTTTTTCTGAGCAAAAGTTTGGTAATCTGTTCTTAAATGTCAAAATATTAATGAATGTTTCTTTGCTGTATTCCTTAACGTAGCTCTAAATATTAACAATGTATTGAAAAGTCTCCATGTAAAGTTTAGGTGCACTTCAGAACAAGGAATACATCTGTCTGTTTTTCTCTTACAAATGTCTGTGTAGGGAAAATTAAACTTATTTTAAAATATGTACATCCTTGTGTGCATTATCTCCTGGTAGATGTTGGGAATAATCTTGTCAAAATATTCAGTAATAAGCAGTAGATATACTGAACGAGCAACTTGGGAAAAAGCTAAACTAAGGGCTTGAGTAAGCAGGTCATCCAATTTGCTTTAGGAACTTGTTTTCATTTCTTTTACAGCAGTTCAAGTGCATCACCTTTGTATTCTCCAGTCTCGTTCTGTGGAATTCCTGTAGGAGCATTCCAAAATAAACTTCCTGACCTCTCACTAGACAACATGATAGGTAAGAATATCTTCCACTAATTACTGCTACTGGTTTTTAGGCCTTTTGAATCCTTGTAATCCATTTCAGCTTACTTAAGATTCCATATGTTAGAATTATTTTCTACGCAAATTAAGTAGTAATTCTGAAAGAAAGAAATATAGTTCTCGTTTGCTAAAGAAAATATTAGATTAATAATTTCTAGTCTTTTATATTGAGAGCCAACATTCAAAAAAAAACAACCCAAAAGTAGAAAGAAAAAGAGTCTTGAATTCTGGAAGAAGACTGAAATTATTCCACTTTTCCTTCCCCCCTCTTTTTTTAAATGTTAGGAAAGAAAGTTAGTATTGCAGTATTGGAGAAATTAGCTGAAGTACTGTGTTCCAAAAAGTTGTATCATACTGAGTTCAACAAGAAGAAATGCCTCTTTAATAAGCTTTGGTATTTTGTATGTTTAGATGATCTGTAATTTTTGTTTTGTGAACTCCTGTGTGATAACTTGCTGTAATACCAGATGAAAATTGAATACTAACAAGAGCTTCAATTTTTAAGCAGGGCAAGGGACAGTTGCTGGAGAAGAACAGTTAAAAAGTTCTTTTCTGCAAGAAGTGCACCTCAAATTTTTGCTGACTGGACTTCTTTCAGGACTTCCTTTGCCTCCATTTGCTATCCGCATGTGCCCACCTCTTACAACAAAAAACATTAAACAGTATGAGCCACTCCTTGCTGTTGGTAAGTATCTTGACTAGCTTATCGATTGGTCTGCAAAATTATATATTCTAGATTAAATACAAATATAGTATTAACAAAAGAAAAAAAAAATCTAATTTTGTTCCTGTGTAATTAATCACAAATAGTGACCCTCGTATTAGTTTGCGTTCAAGGTTCATAGAATTCATTTCAGATTCATTTTTCCTGCCTCAAGCTAAAGTAATGCTACCTGAAAATTTACAATATCTTAGCAAGATTGTGTTTATCTTATCATCATATATATGTTCTAAGATTTTTATATAAGCTGTAGCTGTTGGAACAGGTGAAATACTAAGATTAAGAAGCAAATAGGTAGGTGTAGAGTGCATTTAGAGCAACGTCTGTAGCATTCTAAACTTATGGTACCTGAACGGCTCTTAAGGTTTCCAGTGCTGTGTTTAAATAAAGTTGATGAGTGTAAAGGAAAAAGAGGATGAGTAAGTCTTCCCAGTGTCTAATAGAAAATTGTAACTTTAAGTGTTTCAGGAGGTATTTGATCTACTTGAAGCTAATAGCTACTAAGTTACTAATTTATAATTTGAAAAAGGTCGTTATTTCAGGGATGAGAAAGCAGAATTACTTTAATGATTTGGTAAAATCTACATATGATTCTCCCCTGGGATTGCTGATGGATAACAGTTAATACTCTTCCTTGAGGCATTTGCTCATCTTGAGTAATCAAAACAAAATAATTCCTTTCTCCTGCTACTGTATATGTTGTGAAAATACAAGGAGAATCAGTAGATTTTCTATAGGCTCTACAAAGACAGATTTCAGGGAAATGTCTTGACCCAAACTGTTTTTGCTGGCTGCACGGAATCTTGGAGGGTATAATATTTGGGATTTAAGCACTAGAAATCAAAATACGTTTTCTACATTTTTTTTTACAATAGTTACATGTGGAAAAAAAGGAGAAATAGCTGTAAGTCTTGCGTTTTCACTAAATTGTGAAAGACAAGAATAAAACTGGTCTGTATATATGTGTATATATATATTGAAATAATCACTTTTTGTAGGTACAAGTAATGGCTCTGTCCTGGTGTTTCATCTCACAAGTGGTCTCTTACACAAAGAGTTAAGCATCCATTCCTGTGAAGTCAAGTAAGAGTTTCATTTCTACCATAAACCTTCTGGGAGACAAAATCTAAAACATCTTATGTTGAAGAAGCAATGGGGGGGGGTGTCTTGTTTCATTGTTAATGACATTCAACAAAATTACCGTTTGAGTAGTCTGACCTGCCAGTGATTTTGCTGCATATAAGCAGTAATGCAGTGTCAAAATTAGAGTGAAAATTACATTGAACTATAAATATTTAAATTGTTTCTGTGCCTGCTGATCTAGGATGCATATCAGCTAATTGCAGTTTCTTTAGTACACTGTGGTATAAAGAAGTCTTTTTAGCACAAGAAAGTCTATTTCAGAGTCTTATTTATAGTCATGACTAGCACATTATGTTGTTTGAAATAATTCTGTTTTGTCCACCAAAATTTATTTCTTTCGCTCACTTGTGTCTGAACTTTCTATTGAGACAGATCTAGCCCTAACTGAAGTCAAAATAATTTTACCTTTAAAAGATTTTAGATTTTAGATGATTTAGATGATAAAAGATTTTAGAGATTGAATACAGGACTCAGTATTTGTCTGAGTAACAGGAACAGAGTAAGTTTTAAAGCTGTTGTACATGTTTGGATTTTTTTGTTTACACAGTGGCATAACTAGTGGAAAAGATACTCAAGATAGTGCTGGCTAGATATGTATTTCCAGACAGGTTTAAGTATGGAAAATAAAATATTTATTTTTAGTAGTAATATTAGTAAAAATATATATCAGAGTTGTGGCACGAAGCCTTCTTCAGGCTAACATCTTCATTTTACTGTTTGTTCTACAGAAAGATAAGAAGAACAGGTGTTTCAGAATAGCTAGATCTAAGAGTTGATTATGTAAACCTGCTTTGAATCTACCACCAAAATCACAGAAGCATATTTGTACATACTTGCTTTTGTGGTGTGATTAGTAGGCACTAATCCATCTGAGGGTTGGTTGTTTTTTCTTGTTTCATGCCATTAACTACTTAACAAAATTATTTTCATTTTATATTCTGTTATGCACCCTAGGTGGATACTATTTTTTTTTTCACTACAGTAATTATAGAATTCAAAATTAAAACCACAACTAGCACTTCACAGATTTAATAATGGGGAGACAGAAGGAAATATACTTTTGAAAAAAAAATTGATTTTATTTTTATCTTTTATTTCATTTAGGTTCTGTGTATTATTGGAATTATTTTTACTGGGTACTTTTCACTTTGCAAATTTTTTGCAACGTTTGAAAAACTTTCAGAATACATTGTATTCCTAGCAACTGGCCTTGCACTAATGGTAATTTTAGAATAAAAAGTGATTGTGAATTTTGTTTAATGCTCACAGTCATAAACTGTTATCTGATTAAATCTTTTAAATATTTATTTTAGTTTCTTTGTCCAGATCTTAGTGGTCTGAGGACTTTCTACATAATTTTCACAAGTTCAAGGGAGTGCTTTAAGCAATGGAGAAAAAGGCACTGATTTTTTTTAAATTAACATTCATGGAGTGCAATGCTTTTTCCTTCAGTGAGAATTTTTGCTTTACATCTAGAATGTAGATAAGTTGCATAATGCCTCTATTTCACTTTTAAATGAAAATACAGCTTCAGGGAACTCCATTATTTTAGTGTGATAATACCGTGGAATTGTAACTCAATGCCAACAGAATTTTCAGTGCCTTGTAGTTTAAGACAAAAATGTAATAAAACTGAGGATCTTAATAATGGCAACTGTCATTTTTATGTCAACTGTGCTAAAATATTGGCCAATGAGATGTCTAGATGCTAGCAATTATGACACTTTTTTTTTGGAGATGAAAATGATGTCTTTTTTTTTTTTTTGTAGAAGATGCATATGTGGTCACCTGCTGATTTTTTAATTTAATTGTATTTTTTAATCAGATCTCTGCGATCTGTATTGTGTTTAGGAAGAGGGAGAATAGTTTTTCTGTCCTAGGTAGTTCATACGCAAGAGTAACCTTGAATATTCATTTTGTCCATGATTATTACTTAGCCATTTCCCTGTTTCATTAGAACAGTGTGGATAAATACTTTTCCTTTGAGTTCAGTTTGCTTTTCCTTAGGAGTACAGGGCAAGAAGAAGCAGAAATGCTTCAGAGCACATGGAGATGAAAAGTTAATCAGGCTGTGCTAGGAGCATAAATGAGGCAAAAAACAGAGGGAGATTATAGCATGTGTACTGGCTGGAAGAAGCTGTGAGCAGGAGGTCTTGTTCCTTTAGGATACAGAGAAATGTAATTAATTCTTAACCATCCAGTAGCTAATGCTGTTACCTGACCTGTCTTCTAAGTGGGGCAGTCTAAATTTTTTATAAGCTATTAAGGTAAGATAGGTGATGATAGTACATGTTCAGCACAGAGGAGAACATATGCTTCATGTACATAAAATGCCTGTGGTGTAGCTCCTTGTTTGCTGAAAGTGGTGTGTTTGCAATGTTCATTCCCCTATAGGTAGCTATGACTAGAGCAGTACTTCTACACTTCTAGAGCAGTACTTCTCTCTCTGTTTTTTTTTTTTTTTTTTCCCTGAAGCTCAACAAGCTCAAGGTGGCAACAACCTTAATTTTTAAAATTAAAATCTCACTGACTATAAGTAGAATGTTTATGGCCTGCAGGCAAAACTTGAGAATTGCTGTGTTACATCCAAGTTTTGACAGCTGAATTGAAGATAATTCTTCGGGAAACTGCTTTGCAAACAGTCATCACCTTGAAAAAAAACACTTTTCTCACATAGAAAAAGATGAATGTAAAGTATCTGCCACTTCTGCCATACTTTGCTCTACACTTTAGCATGTTGGTGTGCTAAACTTGTTTCTGTGCATTTGTAAACATGCATCATCTGATAAGGGTAAGCAGAGTAGCAATGACATCCTGTGTATTCAGAGCTGAACTCCAAAGTTGTCATTACAGAAAGTTGTGGGGAGCAGAAAGTATAAATGGTTTCAAGAAATGAGTGGGCTGTGAATAGCTTGGGAGTCTTTCAACGGCTTTTAAACAATCTCTGCAGCTCAGGAACTCTCCAGATTGGTACTTAGCAGGATGGGTAGACTTAGCTAGATGGGTAGACTAGAGGGAGATCCATTGCTTACCCTGGAAGTGAGGCTCCTTCCTTAAGAGTTTGCAAATACCCAGCAAGTCAAACAGGACATGGGTGAGATTTGATTTAAATCAGATGCTCTATGACAGCTGTAAACAAGTCATCAGATTTCTGAAAGGATCTTGTTGAGCCATTTCACAGGCACTGCTGGATAGTTACGTTTGAAATCAAAGTTTGATTTGTATTGGCTATCTTCAGGAGGGCCCTGAATTACCAGAATTAGCATGTTATCCATTGATTATCAGGAATCATTGTGAAGACATTACTTTCAAATGGTGAGATTTGTAAAATATTTTCAAATAATAATAAAATTTGAGGCTGAAATGTCACACGTTACTGCAATCGTGGTTTTCGATTAAGTCTTTCGTGTAATGTTTCAATTAATAATTGTGTATTTCTTGTTTTGATTGAAGTTACTGGTTAAAATTTCATAGGTCCTGGTGGGGAAAGAACTGGGTCCTAAATTTTTAAACTTTTCTTGAGAACTTAGGAGTAACACTTCACATTTTTTTAATAGCTTGATCTAAGAAAATAAAGATAAACATGGCTATAACTTGTATATATAAAATATTACGGGAATGCTTTTTGTTTTCACTGATACAAATTGCATTTAGGAAACTTCTACTGAATATGATGTAAATTGGATTTATTGACAGTAAATCATAAATATGTCTCATATTTCACCTATATTCTTGCAAAACAGACCGTGATTTTACAAATGATATAACTGAAGACCTAGCTGTCCTGGAGACGGTTTTTAAGTAGTCTATGTTTGAAAGATTTGAGGAAAACCTAAATCCTTTCATATCTGTTAAATTTAACTTGGACACAGTCTCGGTTTTCTTTCAGATTAGTTCTTGTTTTAATTCACAGGTAAAGCACTCAAATATTTATGCTGGCGCGAAGTGTGTGGGCTATGGGGAGGGACAGGGCTGTTGTGTTTTGGAACAGTAGTACCACCTAGCGTCGCTCTCCATCCTTTTGCTGCCTGTGGTGTATCTCAAGAATTTACTTAGTGAAGAGTTTCTGACATTAGGTTATAGACATTGAGACTTTACATCCTTGTAACACCTCAAGGTATTTCGGTTGTGGCTGCCTTTGCATTATCTAAAAGGGCAAAAAAAATTTTTGGTTGTCAGTTTGTTTCTTATACCTTTGAAACCTGTTCAGGGCCTCCCTTGTTTTATCACCTTCGTTTCTTCTTTCTCTGGACTGCAAGATACATATCTCCCTGCCCTGGTATCTGTATGAATATTTTTCGCTTTCTCCATGCTGAGTTACTTGATAGTTCTTCCCATCTGGTAAATCACTGGTTTAATCAGAGCAGTGCCTTTAGTCTACTGTAGTGCTGAGTATGTGAGGGATTTTTCACAAAAGCTACCTATGTTTCTAACTGAAATTTTTGTTTAACCAAAGAACTTAATTATCAGTGTAGTCCTAAAAGAAAGCTCATTTTAATTTTCTTTGGTAACTTTGTTATTGTATTTGTATTGTAGTTATAAATGTGTAGCTTCTTTCTATGCTTAAATATGTTTCCATAAACTTTAGAAAATTGCTTCTATGCCATTTTCAAATGGAAGAATATGCATGAAATAAAAAGCTGTTTTTCAGTCTAGGCTATTTTCTGACCATTTGACTATTTCAGCTAATATGCTGTGTGTGCTCTGTTCTGATGACAGGGGAATAGAGTGGATAAGCTTGTCTGGTTTTATTTCCTTTGCCACATCAACACCTAACAATTTGGGGTTAGTGAGGAACGAGCTGCAGCTGGTGGACCTACCAACAGGTTAGTATTTCCTGTGAAATCTGTACAAGAGGCTGACTGACACATTTGCTGGGGAGTCACAAATTAAAGTTCTTACAACTTTTTTTTTTTTCTTCTGTTGTCGTGATAAAAATAGTACACAGGAACTTAACTGATTGTGCTCTTCCTTGTGAAAACCACATAATGCGTTCCAGCTGGTGCTCTATAAGCAGGCTTGGAACAATACCTTTGTAGAGTTACCTGAGGCTTGGACTAAAAGCATGTGTGTCAGCAGGAACCTTAGGAACGTTCACACAAATAGTATTAGTGGTGTAGATTGTTTACAAAATGCGTGTGTTTCCAATGTGTCAGATCCTAAGTCCATTGTTTCAAAGTGTTCTTCTGAGTTTAATATTCTTAAGTGTTTCTTGAAAATGTCCTTTGTTCATTTGTTTAATTAAAACAGAAAAGATACACAAGTTTTAAAATTTGGTTCATATGATCGTGACTTTTCACTCAGCTTGTAATTCAGTATTGAAATATTTATAGTAATGAGTCATAAAAGGTGCAGTATTTCCACAGGTAGACGAGTTCCAAGTAAATGGGAATACCTGATGCCTTAGCCCATGGTTTGCTTTAAAATGTTATATTTCCTCTTATAAAGCTTAAAAGAATGGCATAGCTGCTTAATTGATTGTTGGTTCTTCCATCAATAATTATCCCAACTTTCTATTTTAGGTCCAGGGAAACTCTGCTGATTTGTATTTAGTTCATGAGCACTTAGACAAAATTCTCATTTATGTTTCTGAACAGAGATAAGGAAGAAAATTCCTAAGGTGTTTGATCATTAATGAAGAATACAGAGCTGGAAAGTTTCCTGTAGGCTGGCCTCGACATGGGAGTTCTAGCTAGGATTCTTGATAACTAGGTTTATTCACATCAATGGCATGAGATTAGTAATTTAGTTGTGAGTAGGCACAAGAGAAGTAAGTTTGAAAACCTGAGTTTCCCTTGAAAGCTCAGGAGGGAGAGAAGCTTGTGTAAGGGATTCTACGATACTCTGGTGTTTGTAGATCATTAGCGAAATAATGGTTCTTCTGAGTGTGGAATGAGTTGGTACTTCACCATGGAAATACTTTTAAGCTACTTCTAAATATAATATTATAGTACAGTTTATTTCTCTTACAGAATTTGAAATTTACTCAATTTTTTCTCAAAATTCCTCCTTGGGAAACCAAGAGTGTATCTCATTGTATATGAGTGGAAAATGATAACTCTTTGAACACTGTATAGATTTACATAATGCTGATTATGCAGTTTCAGTCGTTGTGCTCCAGAAACAAGTTAGGAATTATATTAAACTGTACAGTTTCCATTATGATTCAATCCTTTGAAATACAGTAAAACTTTGGCAGTGACAAAACAATGTCAGATATGCAGGTTGCTTGGAGATGTTCTAGTTCAGCATGGTTAAGTATTTCTGTTTTCCTCCAATGTCATTTCCGTGATCCAGGCAGGAGCATTGCATTTCGTGGGGAGAGAGGCAGTGATGAGCCAGCTATTGAAATGATAAAGGTGTCTCATTTGAAGTAAGTATATTGTAAGCTTTTTACTGTGGTATATGCAGATCCTCATTGCTTAATAGAAATAACAGAAATACCAGGAAAAAACACTTCAGATAGGATAGACGAATATGCAACAGCATCAAGAGAAAGCATACTCAAGAGTAAAAGCTGTGTTTCTGTAGTTGACTTTGTCACACACTTCAGAATCCAATCACAAAAGATTGCTTTACTTTCTTTTATAAATGTAATTAAAATAGCATTGAGTTTAATAAGACATTGTCTCTACATTTTCAAAGTTTTCTCTTTGCAATGGAGAAAAAACAATAACGTTCTCTAGCTTGTAGAGAAGTATTTTGGGAATTGTGCATGTGGTCCAGAGAATTTAGGAATTCAGCCATATAAGGTCTTGCCAATACATTAAAAATTAAGAACAAAAGTGTGCTTAGATAGACTGTAGAATGTTAAGTGAGAACAAGAAAGTTTAGTTTGTATGAATAGAAATTAGTGCAGTTGAGAAGAGTGCATAAAACTATAGAGCTTGTTTGTATTTTCATGCCACGTGAAAAGTGGGAGATTGAAGGTGTTATTACTAATCTAGCTGTACAGTTGAAAGGTCTGAAGACATGACTGACAAATGGTTCAGTGTAAGAGGATTTTATGTTCGTTTATCACTGGATTAGGGAAGTGCGTCTGGAGTAGAGAAATAAATCTGTCCAAACTACAGACTTAGTATGTCTTACTGATAGATTTGCAGTCATCAACTCATGCTGAATATGGCTAAATTAGAGGTGCTGCTGCTTTCTCTGGATTCCTTCCCTTGCCTCCTGTACAGTAACTGAGCAGTGCCACCAACCTGACAGAAATTTCTAAGTCTTTTAGTCTTCAAGGAGGACCTTTTTTCAGACAGTCTTTGCACCAAAGTAACTCAAGAAAATCACAAACTTTGGGTTGGGATTTGAGCCAAATTAACGTACTCTGTACCATCTTAGTTTTTGAGGTGTGTTTTTTTCTTTTTTCCATATCAGCACTTTTTGAGAGTGCTGATAGGAAAAACATGTGAGGTAAACTGCTAAAATTAAAACAGAATGATTACTTCTGATGTGGTAAATTCTTGTGTGTTTCAGGCAGTATCTAGCTGTGATATTTAAAGACAAACCACTGGAAATCTGGGATGTCAGAACATGCACTCTACTCAGGGAAATGTCTAAAAACTTCCCTACAGTGACTGCATTGGTAAGGAATAATCTTTCTTACTGTTTGTTGAATGTAATTTGTTGAGATAGTATAAAAAAAATCTATGAACAAATTTGTATCAAAATGTTATATATATAGCATATGTATAAGTGCTTTCCCCCTTCCTTTTCCCTTGTCTGTTATCAAATTTGGTAAGAAAAGGAGCTACTTGATGGATACTTGGTCTGCATTTTGAGTGATGGAGGGATGTGTCAGAGAAAGCAGTCTTCATTGAAATCATTATAATTAACAGAAAGTTCCCCAGTAAATTCAGGGAGTAAATGTTTGTATTCTTCCTGAACAATTTTTCACAGGAGTGGTCACCTTCTCATAACCTGAAAAGCCTGAGGAAGAAGCAGCTAGCAGCCCGTGAGGCCATGGCCCGGCAGACAGTTGCATCAGATACTGAAGTTAGCAGTGTTGAATCTTCTGTTATCAGGTATTTGTGATTCAGATTTGTATGTATCAGTTTGTATGTATTTGTATGTATCAGATTTTTTTTGTCTCTATGCTGTTGTTCTACAGAACAGAATATTTTGAGCTGATTTTTGAGTACATATCAGGTAAAACAACTTTCTGGGCCTCCCTTTAGCTTTTAGGTGGGGAACTCTGGTTTACTGCTGAGTGGGAAAACCAGTATACCAAGTGGGACTTGTGTTTGTCGCAGCCCGTTAGTTACCCGGTTCTTGAAGTAAAACCTTTATTTGCCCTTTGAACTTTTCCACAAGTGTATAAATAAGTTAACTGTTGTTTCTGGTAAACTGTTTTGTAGGAAACGTTTATTTTTTTGCTGCTTCTGTGCATTAGTTAAAGAGAATTTGCCTTGCAATTCTGATTTCAAGAAAGAAAGACTTGTCTCATTGTGTTCGCTTTAAAGCTTGTTACAGGAAGCTGAAAGTAAATCAGAACTGAGCCAGAACATTTCTGCCAGGGAGCACTTTGTGTTTACGGACGCTGATGGGCAGGTTTACCATCTCACAGTAGAAGGAAACTCGGTAAAAGATAGTGCAAGAATTCCTCCTGATGTAAGTTCCAATTTTCTATATAATGCTATGATATGGTTCCAAAATTATGGAAAAGTTAAAGAATATGTTTTCAGATTTATTATTTCTGATGTGCATAAAATGAAGTCTGACGTGGGCATTTCATTGCAACAAGAGATAGAGAAGCGATTTCCACTGCTTTAAACCTAAGATTTTTCATGAGGATGACTGACATGAAAAATGCTTACATTGAATAGAATTCTTTCTGTTTTAACTGAGAAGCATTTGTTGTATTAATTTCATAAATATATATATATGTTAATGAAATACTAATGTTGAAGTATTTGTTCCTGTTTGGCTTTGTTAATCACAATATTTTATTCTTCTTCTGAAATGTTTCCAGGGAAGTATGGGTAGCATTACATGTATTGCTTGGAAAGGGGATATCTTGGTTCTTGGAGATGTTGATGGAAACTTAAACTTCTGGGATTTGAAAGCTAGAGTATCCAGGTACGAGTGCAAATTAAGTCTGGCAAGCATGAGATGATGAACGTTAGAATGGTTTTATTCCTTCATCTTTGTCCTTCGCTGTAGGAGATCATCTGTGGTATATGAGGGGAAAAATGCAAGGACTTAAGAATAAAATTTCAGAAAACGCCTACTTTATTGCAATTCTTTACATTTAATCTTTTGTATTTTCAGATGAAGTAACATTTTATCAAAGTTATAAAATCAGCTAGATATCTTTCTCATTAGGTTAAATCTGCAGTGACTTCTCAAAATGTTAAGTACGTAGTAATTTTTTCGGGCATTTAATCTTATTACTTTTCATGATACTTTGGATAGCCATCTGTGCCTGTGTGCCTATTATATACAGATTGTTCTCCTCATTCTATACAATATGAGGATGTGTAATGTTCACAGAAAGGATTTAATTGCCCACAATGTTAGGTATAGAATGATGATAAAAATTCTTGTGCTATTATATTCTTAGGGGGATTCCTACACACCGAAGCTGGGTGAAAAAGATACGTTTTGCCCCAGGGAAAGGAAATCAAAAACTTATTGCAATGTACAATGATGGAGCAGAAGTTTGGGATTCAAAAGAGGTAAACGTGTTGTGTTTTGTTATGTGCTTTTTTGAAAAATACACTTACTGCTTCTGAAAATCAGGAAGAGTCAGGGATTAAGTTTTACCTAGTCATGATTTCGTGCTGACAGTTGTATAATAAAGTTGTATGGCTTTTCTCAGAGGACTTACAGTTCTTCTAAAACATTTTTAAGCTGTCATCAACTGAGAAGTACCTTTCACTCAGAAAGCTGACAGTGTCTCAGAGATGCTCTTTGTCATTCTCTTGTCATGTTTTTGAGACAGACATTGAAGATACCAAAGGGCTCAATATCAGAATTTTAATCTTTGGACAAGAAAGTATTGTTACTGGGGATTTCTTAACTTCTGTGTATATTAAAGAGTATGTGTATGGATTTAATATATGGGAATACCAGAAAGTTAGGTAGTTGTTAATTAACATTGTCTGGCTTCTCATATTATTAAAAAATTCTGTAGTAAAGAGAAATGTTCAGAAATCTTCTGGGGTTTGCTTCTTAGTTCTGCCAGGGGATTGTAGTAACCATGTGGAAGGAAAGATAAATATACTTATTTTAACTTAGCCCTCTGGAGTAAGTTTAGGTTACAAAACAAGATTATTTTTTTTCTGCTCACTTCACAGTGAGTGCTAGTTCCTAACTCAGACACTGAATTTGAGCAATAGGAAAATCTCTACTGATTATTATAGTTGGACAGCAGATATGACCAACAACTGTGAATTGTGTAAGAGGAGCAGAATATTAATTAACCCATGAGTCTCTCCTTCAAGACCATTCGAAGAGTTTTGATGCCATTGGACATTCTTCCAGTAGGTTTTCCTTATCTCTTTCTGGGATGAGAGAAGGAGTTTCCTACATGGAAGCATTTAAAATGCATTAGTGATTGCAGGTGAAAATCTTCCTAAATATCTGTAAAAATAATAGTCTCTGGCCTATTATCCATATAATCCTCTCCTTAGAACTTCTCCTTTGCCAACAACCAGTTAACCATTATTTCCACATTTTTCTCTCAATTCCCTCAGTGCTAATGAAGAGTAATCATGCTCTATAGTTGTTGTACATTACATCTTTCTTAGCTTCATGTTTTACTCTAGAACAAGTAAAGGGAAACAGCGGAACACTGATTGCAGTGGAGGCTTTCTTAATATTTCTTTGTATTTCTTTACATTAAAAATAGTAATGTTCTGTGATATTACAGAACTGTTACAAAATCTCTTAACTACTGGTTAAAATATAATTCAGGTTTTGTTTATCTCTGAGTCTGTGAACAAGTAATCACCATATTCCCATAATGCTACACTCATATTATGTCTAAATATATTTCTAGGCAAGGTCAATATTTATCAAGAAAGTCTATGAAGAGCATGAGTTAATTGATGAGACGTTGCGTCTGCCTTGATGTCTTTATGTTAGATTAAGGGATTGGAATTAACAAGGGAGTGTACATTTCCACCAATTCGCCAAGGAAATCTTATTTCAGAAAAGATGACAAAAAGACCGTTATGCAGCTGTGCTCAGAAGAATTTTTTCTTAGTTCTTGATTGGAAGAAAGTACTAGTTCAGGGCAACCAAGTGCCATACTTCAAGGTTTCTAAATTTCCTACTCTCCAGGGGAGACCATCGTTAAAATGATTTATGACTAACTTCACCTTTTATTGCAAATTGTGTGGTATGCCTCATGGGCATGTGACAGAGTTTTACACTGCATGATGGAGAGCCTACTAAAAATGAAACATATCTCAACTTTTCAAGGTACAAATGGTGAGCAGTTTAAGAAGTGGAAGAAACGTCAATTACCGGATCCTGGATGTAGACTGGTGCACTTCAGACAAAGTGATTTTGGCATCAGATGATGGGTGCATTAGAGTTCTAGAGATGTCCATGAAACCATCATGTTTCAGAATGGATGAACAAGACTTAATAGGTATGTTGATTTCTTTTTTGCTGTTGACTGTTAGATAATTCATTTTGAAAGTGGACAATAAAAATGTTAACCAATTTTAGTAGAAAATAGAATTGTTGAATGCAGACAATTAGGTACCCCTATAGTGTTTTTCATAGTTGCAGCTAAATTTTGTAGGCTTAGGACATGTGGGTGTTTTTTCAGTACAAGCTTAATCTCCTGAGTAAACTATATTTTTTAATATCTTACTTGGAATATAAATTAAAAGAATATCTAAAAAGCATCACTGAAATAGGTTACATTATTTTGAAATATTTGATACGTCAAAAGTCTCTTCTGATATTTGCAGATATGAAAGGAAGTTTGTAGACTGATTCATTGCCTTTTCATAGTAGATTTTCCTACTGACTTCTGAAATATTAATGCTGTTTGACATTTTTTGTCATATGTTTAAGTAGAGAATTTAAATACTTAAAGTACATTTATTTATTTTTTTTACTTTTACATTGACAGTCTGAAGGGACAGACAAACTATGTAGATAAATAGTAAATGCAGGAAATTATGAGTTAGAGAATACAATTTTTAAATCAGGAATCAGTTGAAATAGTTGTGCAGTGAGTTGCTGTTCAAAATGAGTAATGCTTTGTCTAAATTGCTATTATACTTGTCAAATATTTTTATTCAAAGTAGTGTCAACTTTCCTGTAAAGAAACCAAATTAAACCAGATAAATGATCAGCTTAATTACACAGTTCTTTGTGTACCTAAATGATAGTACCTTAAAGATGATTTCCACACATGCGCAATTCTGTTATTGATCTGGGAAACTCCAAATGAAAATTAAAACCAAGTCCTTGCCATGATTTAATAAATTACACTTTCTTTCTGGTAAGCTGCTGGTAAATAATAACCCAGTAACTAAGAAACCTTGCTGGACTGAAAATTCTGTCAGTTGACGTTCTTTGCTTTACTTGTGACAAACCACACTGGCAGTAATAACACAGACTTGCATTCATGCTTGAATATATTTGCACAGAATCTTTACGTAAATAACATTCCAAAGATATACTGCTTTGTTCTACTACTTATTAATTTTCTTCAGCTGGGGGCATAAAAACAAGTTTCAGTGTTGTTTTGTAAGCTGACAGCCTCTTAGGTTACTTTCATTAAAATAAAATATTTTTATTTCAGCTGTCAAACAAGTAATTTGTCATGTTGTTTCTTGGACATCAAAATTCACTTCTCTGTAATCTAGCTGTAGCTTTTAGGCATTTAGCAATATCTTCTTACAAAACCCTCAGAAGTTAATATATTGCAAGACTTAAAACAGCCTGCTGGCATCTGCCTAATGCAGATAGAAGTCTTTCAGTTTCATATACTAAAAAGTGTTTCCCAATTGGTAGGAAAAAAATAAAGAAATTCTGAGTTTTAAAATGAGATTTATCAGAGTAGGTTATCTCCCAGTATAAATAATAGCACTCTCTACCATTCTGTTGAAATATCAATATATATGTAATTTGCTCATATTTATAAATTCTCACATAGCAATTTGAATAATTCTTAGTCAAGTGGGATTTTTTTTAAACCACAATACAGTGTAGCATTGTACATTTTTAGGCCCTCAGTATTGGAATAACTGACTTCCATTTGTTAATTGAAGTAGAGATATATTTTAATGGTTGCAAGTTTATTCTTTTAGTAGTGATGATAGCTGCTTAAGTACAGCAGAATGCTCAGTTTTGGACCTACCATTAACTTTTTGGCCACCTTGATAAAAGGGAGAGGTGTTTCTGAGCTACAGTTTGTTCCATGTCTTTGATGTTGGTTATCACCGGAGAGTGACCTGTGCACTTGACCTCTTGAGAACTCATGTCAAAGTAAGGCCAGGCTGCTCTGCAAGGAGTGATGGAAGAATACTTGCACAGGATCATCCTCAGAGGAAAATGAGATTGAATTACAACAGTCAGTTTCACCAAGAAACATCACCAAATTGATGAAGATAAAACAATATTGATGGATAAATAAGTCTTCGGTATTGTTACCCAAGTCCCATTCTTTCCAAGGCAGCTACTCCAAAATATTCTTATTTTTTTCTGATTCTTACAATAAAGTACCCTATAGAAAATTAAAAAAGGATGAATATGGTCTGTATGTCCTTGAGCTTGATCCCATAACAAAAGGCTGGGGTTTTAACACAGTAGTCTTAGAGTACTTAAGAGGTTCCCTTTCTTTAGAGAAAGACATGGTAGATTTTGAGGGCTTTTGTTAAACACCTTTGCTTTTACTGTTTTACTTTCAGCCCAGGCCATCTGTACAGGTTCCCTAGAACTTGTCTAATCAGGTATTGCCAGGAAATAATTAAATTGCCTCGTTATTGTACTACTGAGGAATGTGGAGTTCTTTCCTTATTTTTTTTTTTTGGTGTTCTAGATAACTGCTTTTGTTGTGAGCATTTTGGTCAGTCCTGCCATGCCTCATTAATCTTCTTAAAGCATGTAGATTCTGGCTATGATGCACGTAACAACAAGATTGTGATGTGGAGAGCTATGGTGTGGGGTGTTGTTAGGAAAACATAATTTATCACAGCCTTTTTTATCAAATAAATGTTCTGTAATGTTGAACTATAAAAATTTAATGTTCTAAAACCAAGCACGCTGAAATAACGGTACGCCAGGATTAAGGTTGCCTGTGATTTAGGTGTCCTTCTGCCTCTATACTGCTATATCTTTTAATTGCAAAATCACATGTACGGGGTTCCTACATCATTCAGTGCATATGGAGTGCAGGGAATTGCTGAATACTTATTTAATAATGTAACTGGTTCATATGTGTTTTACTCCTAAGTCACTGGGTAGCATTTTCTATGGATCATCTAAACCTTGTATTAAATACAGAATTACTGACTTTTTAAATGTGTATGACACAGATAGTACTATAATTTGCATTTTGTCTCTTTGCAAATATAAACAGGTATTTAAGTTCACAACATCCCTTTTGGGCGATGAGTATTAACCCTTGTGGTATATTGCAGAAGCTACAATTGCAAACTAAAAGTAAAATGTACATTGTGCTATATTTTGGTATAGCTGTATGTATTTTCAAGCATGCCTTTGTAGTAGCAGTAATTATCATGTACAGCTGTACTTAATGCCAGTATATTGCATTCCAGAAGTCTGTGACTAAATTCAATATGTAATTCTGAAATGCTCATTTGAGCATGGTTGATAACTCTGTACCTTCTATGAAATGTTGTTGCTTGAATGTAACAATAAGCTTTTATCTCTAGTAACCCATACTGTGGATATGACTGTGTGACTTACGATTTTCTTCTGGTGCTTACAAACAAGGTGGTACATTTTATGGTTACTGAACAGAATATTATTGCATGTTAGCCACTCAACGATGAATCTTTTCCTTTTGTTTCAGAACCTGCATGGTGTCCCTATCTGCTTGTTCCAAGGGCTTCATTAGCTTTGAAAGCATTCTTGTTGCATCAGCCGTGGAATGAGAAATATTCTCTAGATGTTATGAACATGTAAGGAGATGGTTTTTTTGAATCCTACTCCTACATCTTTTATCAGTCTTGTGCAAATAACCCTTGGGCAACCTTCCTCACTCTTTGGGATGGTCAGGAAGATAATAGCTTCACTTTAAAAGTAATAAATAGAAAAGGATTTAAGGTCAGCTGTTGTGTTTCTTTCAACTTTCAATAGCCCTTAGCTATTGAAAACTGATGTCTGCTTTACAGTATTGCCAATCTTTCATTGTTATTTACAGGTTATATTACTTCAGAGAACAGTGTGTTCTCTTCATGCAAAAAGTTAATTTAAGAATAGTTAGAGTTGGTTCCCAGAGTCTAAGTGAAAGTGTCTTAACCGATGTTAATATAAAAGGTATGTTGTTACTTATAGTGAGCCATGTTTCACATCATAGTGGGAGCACCTTTCTGTATCCTTCATTGCATTTACTGTTGGTGATCAGTGACCCATAAAATTTTGTAGCTGCAATAGTTGCATAAGTATATGCTCAAAAGATTCTGCCAAACAAGACTAGCAATATATAAGAATTGCGCTCAACATAAGTAATAAACATAAAAGCTCATATCAAATATTCACTTATTTGGTACAAATAAATGTGAATCCTATAGCAAACAAGTTATTGACCATAAGAGAATGGTAGGTCATGGGACAAACAAAAATGAACAAAAGGAGGTGGAGGAGTCAAATTCTTACAAAATCTTCAGAAAAGGATATGTGGAAATTCGTAATGTCTCCATGCGTCGCAGTGAGGATGAGATTACTGCTAGAAGGGCTAACTAGTTGCAGGTGCTAAGTTAACATACTTTGTAGAATAAGTAAAGCAGAAGAACAGGGTTGAAGATAAGGCTGCAAACAAGGAATCAAAAACAGGAATAAGAGGTTTAAAGTGTAAAGGAGAGATGCAGGACAAGAACATAACTGCTAAGCCTTCAGTATTAGTATAAGAGAAGAAAGTGATTTAATAGTGGGGTTGACTCATTAGCATCAAGGGTAATGAATAAAAGAAAAGGGGGAAAAGAAAGATTGGTTGTACTGAGTGAAGTTGAAAGACAGCAGACAGTCTTCAATTACTATCATGAAACAAGTAACTAGACAAAAATCTTGCAAGAAGTATTTTCTTAAAAATATGCTGGATTGTTTCCGTATATGCTCTTGTGTTTTTTTGACTAATAATAATGCACTTTCTTTACAGATAATACTGTGAGCTTGATAACATAAGAATCCTTTCTTTTTTTTTCTAATTCAGAGATTACCCAGAGAATGAAAATATCAAAAATCTCATTCAAGAGCAGCTGAATTCATTGTCAAAGTAAGAGCTTCCTTATTAACATTTTAGTAAGCTAGTGAATTCAGATAAGGCAAAAAAAAAAATGTGGCAATTGACAACTTAACAAAAAAGAATGTTTTTTACTTCTCTAAATATAAGCTTTGAGTAATGACAAATTTTATTTTAAGTGGTTAATTTTTATTTTCATGTAACTCCAAAAAGTGATTCATTTTATTGAAATCTTATAACTTTATTTTCTCTTATTAAAAGATAAACCATAATACAAAAACAATTATTTTTTTCAAATAGACAAACTTTCTCAAAGTAGTTTGTTAAATACTGACTCAATAGTCAAAATGGACTGTTCTGAATACATATTGTGATTGAAGTCAGTATTGATTTTTTAATGTTAGTTTACTGTAGTAGTGATTGCCAACAAAAGATTTAAAGATACAGATTAAGATTAGTATGTAATTTGTAACAAGACTGTGAGTGGTTGTAGTTGGTTAGGCAATACTCTTGTGATGTACGGTCCTTTCTTGGTCTACACTGTACTGGACACTGCTACTTAAGTACTCCAAGGTTTGTAGCTCAATCAACGCTCAGAGAAGGAAAAGACAAACGCTTCTAAAAAATATTCTATTGAAGATGTACTTCCAGAGTAATGTTCATGTTCGCTGCTCTTCTTACATAGAAAACAGATTTTGGCATTCCATTTAAGCTATGAAAATTGAATTTGAAGCTTTTCCATTTTCCTTTTTGTCTTTCATTTAGTAGGATGGAAAAAAAATAACTTAGGGTATTTTTAGCCAATCTGAAAAATATATAGAAAACCAAAATTAATGCACTGCATAATTACATAATTATTTGTAATTAGTTTTGTAATTTGTAGAGTCAGTGAAGATTAAGTTACAGCTTTGTATACACCCTTGTGGTTGTTTCCATTATTGCAAGAGTAAGGTGTTCCTGACAGACTCACTGTTGGTATTTAAACAGGTAGAGTGACTTGCTCCTTGAGATTTCAGACATGTTGAGTTTTTTCAGTTAGCGCAAGTTGTTTTTTTAAACACATGGCATATATTATGTAACAAATGAAAAAAAATACAGTCTTACACAGCATTTTACATATTACTTACATCTCTTTCTTTTTGCAGTGACATAAAGAAACTGTTGCTTGATCCAGATTTTACTCTGTTGCAAAGATGTCTCCTAGTTGCCAGGTAGCAGATATTCAGATAACTATACCAAATGTTTCTTAATAAAATCCTGATCCTATAAATGCATATGAATTTGTTAAAACTTAAGGTGTCATCTAATTCTGGGTTAACTCAGTGCAATTGCTGGAGTACTTTGTTACACGTGTATTAGAGTATTTTTCAGGACTGAACTTGAAAATTTTACGTTACTGAGACTGTTGCATTTGCTTGTTGGATATATCTTCAGTCAGTCTTCATCGTTCTTTCATAAATGCACTTCTTACATAAATGCTGTAATGTAGTTAACGTTATACTTGTACAGTGACCCAAGGCATAATTCAGAACTTCTCAACACAGAATAGATTATATTGTAAACAAGGGAGGGCCTATTTTTGTATTTGAAATGTTTTTTTTCTGTCATTCTTCTGCCTAAATTGTAGCAAATTTTAGTCTGTCTATATTCAGAGATGCTTTTTCAAGCAATTATTAGTAACTTTATTTAATTTATAGTAACTTTATTTACTTGTATAGTAACTTTATTAGTAACTTTATTTAACAAAACTTTATTGTAGCTTTAAAAGGATATTAGTGATTAAATGTAAAATAATAATTAAAAAGAATCCACATATTTGTAAGCTAGACGTTCAGTGAGTTTATTTATTGTTGTAAATGTTTTTGGCCAACTTCTTACTTACGCAGCTTGCTGAATGTCATGGTATAATCTTTTTGTGTTGTTTGTACCACTGATAATGCAAAATACTTGTGCCCACAATAATGCATTCTTTGGAAAAAGATATTTTAAATTTATAACAATTTTTATGTGAAAAGTACAGTCATATTTCTCATGCTGATTTCTATCTTCTCAGGCTGTATGGAGATGAATCTGAACTGCATTTCTGGACCATTGCTGCCCACTATTTGCACAGCTTATCCCAGGAAAAACCTGCAAAACCAACAAATGCACCTATCCTTCAAGAACAGTTGGTTAATCCATTGGATATATGTTATGACATTCTATGTGAACATCATTACTTCCAGGTATTTCAAGGAGTTAAAAGTAAACCAAAAGCAAACCTAAACAAAATTTAATAAGAATGTGATCAGAACGACAAAACCTCAGCATTGTAGCATTCTTATTATCTTAGAGCTCTTCTTTGCACATATTTAACTTTATAATAAAACATACAACTCTGAATGAATCACTCCCTATTATTTAAAAATAGGAAGTTCTTGGAACTTCTGAAATACTTCCTTATTTTTTAAATCGCTTGGTTCTCTCTCTCCTGTTAATATTATCTTTTTATTAATATTATCTAACAATATTATCTTCTGTTAATATATTTTTTTCTTTTTCATGCAGAAATTCCAACTTGAAAGGGTAAATCTGCAGGAGGTGAAGAGATCAACATATGATCATACCAGGAAGTGTGCTGACCAACTTCTTCTCTTGGGCCAGGTTTGTTGGTAATATTAGAATTTTTTTTGTCCTTCTCTCTCTGTTTTATATACTCACCCTGCTCAGCTAAAGTTATGTTTGTTTTAACTCATGTTGTTTCATAGTTGTCTTCACCCAGTGCATAGTTTTTACTGTCTTAATGCATTACATTGCAGATGCAGTGTAATGACATGGTATATTGTAATGTTTGGTGGTACTTTCTTCAGACTGTATGATTTTTATGGGAACCCAATAAAAATCTTTCCTTGCACTTTGTGACTAGAAAAGAAAAATTGCATTTTGAGTTGCCCAGAAGTAACTAAATAACAATATCGTTGGGATAATTTAGTCTGCACTTAGTATGCTCATTTTATGTCATAATGGATGTGTCTGAGCTGCTCACTGAATGGATGAGCCTGATATGAATAGGCTGAACATAAACGACTTCTATGCCACTGTGCATTTGAGCACGTCAGCAAACATTATATGTAAAAGGTGGCAGAAATACTTAGTCTCTACTATCTGTAGATCATCCGTAAATGCCACTGTATTAAATCGTTGTGCTGGATTTTAATATGTATTTAATGTGGCTTTTCATTATTTCTGTAACTAAGCCATCAGTTTGATTGACCTCACCAAACTGACCTCCCTAAAAGTTAGGTACCTCATAATAATGAAGAGGTAGAGTGATTCATGTAATATATTAATTCCATTCAGAGACAGGTATCTGTAGCTGGTGTAACAAGCCTCCCTGGTTCAGCTGTTTATGGAGAGGCAGCTACTCTAGAGTAGTTCCAAAATACCAGGTATTAAATCAACCTTTGAGATCCTGGCCAGTTTCTATATCTTTACAATTACATTTTTTCTGCTTATTTTAAGGGCTTCTCTTCATTTTATAACTTTGTGAAAGATTCTGTAAACAAGGAAATAAATGTTCTGAATTAAACTTTTCTTTGGCCCATAGTAGAATTTTTAGGCTGCGATTAAGCATTATATTCATAATGAATGTTTAAATGCTGTCCTCACTGAGGATGCTTTACTGAAATAGAACTGTAATCATTACTACCCTGGTATATATATCTGTAGTCTGTTTTTGAATAACCTTCATTGTTATTTGTTCCGTGTCTTAAAAGGGGTAAAAAGACTGTTTAAAAGTGAATATGTTATGGTCAAAACTGGTGTTTTTTTCTCTTGCCAGACTGACAGAGCAGTACAACTACTGTTAGAAACAAGTTCAGAGAATGCCCATTACTACTGTGATTCACTCAAAGCTTGCTTGGTAACCACTGTCACCTCATCAGGTCCATCTCAAAGCACCATTAAATTGGTAGCAACCAACATGATAGCTAATGGAAAGCTCTCAGGTAAAATGTGTGTTGAATTTTGTGTTTGCTTGTATATTAGCAATTCTAATCATTATTAAAGCCAGTAATGCATCTGGGAGAGGAATACTTCCTGTTGTGTAATAGATCTTGCAAGTTGCATGTGTTGTAGTATGTTCTTTCTACAGCATTCAACACAAAAATGAGCGCTAACTTGGTTATGAAGCTCAACTTGAATCATAGAATGGCTCGGGTTGAAAGGAACCTCAAAGATCATCTAGTCCGAACCCCTAGCTTGTTTTGATTAATTTTCATTGGCAAATGTATTTCTGGAGTAATTATCTTAACTGTTTGTTTGCATGGGAAGAGGCTGAGCATGTAAAACTACATATTTTCCACTTGCCTAAGTAAAGAATTATTTAAATTCAGTGTCTTAGTACTGAAGCTGAAATACAGGTTTAGTTTTCCTTCCTGTTCAGAACTTGTTTCTTGCAACTACGGATTAATTTTGCTTGATGTAAGAGATGTACATAATATGGTGATTGACCAAAAAAAGATACTTTCTATTCTGTGGACAATTAACACTAAATGGCTAGAAATTACAGTATGGACAACATTAAAATAAAGGGTTATTTATGAAAACAGTATGATATATACAGATCATTATCTTTTTATGACGAGAAATCCAGTGAACTGCTTGTCATTTGTATTTAGGGCAAAGGTAAATGAACGTTTTGCAAGGTACTTCTAAGCTCTGCAGCCCAAGAAAAAGATGTGGTAACCAATACCCATGTTATATAGATAGCCAGGTGGTAGAATTTAGTTTTTCAACATCTTCATATGCTAAGAAGTAGTATAGTAGAGATCCTTTTGCTGGGGATGAGTGATCTGCTCACAGTATATAGTAACTCTTTCTTCCCCTTATTATATCGTCTATTTTTTATTTTCCAGAGGGTGTACAGTTACTGTGTCTGATAGATAAGGCTGCTGATGCTTGTCGCTACTTGCAAACGTACGGCGAATGGAATCGTGCAGCATGGCTTGCAAAGGTATGTAATTGCTCAGCTTTCTGTGGTGTAGCATAAACGACCTAATTAGTATATGTAGGCATGAAGGATGCTGCAGGTGTTAAGTTCTCCAAAGTTCAATCAATCAATATATCAACTAATATCATTGTTTCTTTCCATATGTTAAGCTATAACAAGCCAATCCATTTAGCTAATATTCACAGGTTCTTCAGCCTTTTGTGACAGGATTGGGGCCTAAAAATGGTTGGAATACACAGTTTTCTAACTTTTGGATTTATGAAGTTGCATATAGTCACAGCAGCACAGAGTTCATTGTGATCTGCAAAAACCCATTCCTGGAAATGGATAAATAATTAGGCAGTGATTTTGTGCTGAACTCCATGTAACGTGTGTGCTGATTTTAAAGTTAACACCAACCACATACATTTGCACCAACTTCTGTTTTACTATGGCAACCTTATTAAAGTAAAAGTACCTAGACTTAACATTACTCTACATTACAATACTCTACATTAAATTATGTAATGGGCAGGAGTCACTATGGATTATCTTTCCGTGTGCCTAAGAAAAGTTTCTGTTGTTTCTCCTGCAGAAAGTATGGAAAAAAAACATTCTCAGATTTTCTAAATGAATGATTCCCATTCATAAGAAAAATAAAGAAGTTTTGTCTTTTAGTCTTCAGTAGATAAAGATTCTTAACTTCTTAATACTTGAGGTTTTAGTAAAATCTTGTGGTAAAAAATGATGTTAGTCGTGTTTAAAAGTCAGAGGACCTGAGTGGACTTTTTATATCTATATAATTTTTCTTTATTATATTTGCTCAAGAGATTAGTATACTATTTAAAATAAAATCAGTAATTTAAGATGATTTTCCTTCTGCCCAGAGGACTGAAAAAAGTGAAACAAAGCTCTATTTAGTTAGCAGTTGAGGATTCAAAATTGTCTTTCCCATCTCTTAAAGGTTCGTTTGAATTCAGAGGAGTGTGCTGATGTGTTAAAGCGTTGGGTAGATCACCTTTGCTCTCCACAAGTCAACCAGAAGTCCAAAGCCATTCTTGTCCTCTTGTCACTTGGATGCTTTACAAAAGTTGCAGAGATGTTGCACAGGTAAAGCTGAAACAAGACAATCTGTATTTTGTCTTGTCTAAAACTGTTATTTGAGCATTTGTGACTCAAAAGTCACAGGGAAGAGAGAGAGTTTACAGTTTGATTTCTGACATTTGTTTCTATTTGAGTGTGTTTTTCTTTAATGAACTTTAACCTCAGCAGTGTGTCATTTCTGTGGGCTTGAACTGAGCTTTCTGCTGCAATTTCAGGAAATGCACTGGCATTTTAATTTACTGCAGACTTTAAGATTGCTGGCACCTTTTGACCAAGCAGTAACAATTTATAGTAGCTGTGATTATTTCTCAGTGAGTTGAGCCTTGATCTTTCAAAACTATTACATCAAATGTCAGTTTCTTGAGTGCAAGGAGGAAGGGGGTGTACAAGACGCTTGGTAAGAGGGCAGTGCCAGAGTTATGGGTGCGAGGGCAGCGCAAGTTCCCAGCATATGGGAACAGTGTGGGTTGTTCCTACATACTGCCCAGGATCAGTGTAGCAGCATTCACTACTATGAGAAAAGCACTGAGAGGTGTCATGATGTAGTGATGCTTAAGGCCTATGAAGCACAAAAGTGCAAAGAGCAAGGTAGAGCAATACTGGAAACTGAGAATAGTGTGTGATGGGGGGCGTGTGAGTATGTGGCAAAGGGGCAGCTAAATGGTGGTACTGATTATCCCTGGCGATGTTCAGAAGCGCTGGTCAGCCCTCCAGATTCACCACTCCAGAGCTATGTGCAAAGTTTTTGAAAGCCTGTGTGCAAGTGTTTTGGTGCAGTGTCCAGGAATATTTTTCTGTTTTTCTGTCCTAACAAATTATTCCTTTCTTTTTCCTCCATTTTACAGCATGAGGTACTTTGATAGAGCGGCTTTATTTGTTGAAGCTTGTCTGAAGTACGGGGCATTCGAAGTTAATAATGATACAAATATCCTTTTTCTGAAATCCTGTTCATGCATCTGTGTACTTGCAGACAATTTTGTGTGAACTAATGTTAGATGAACTAATCTGCACAGGAATAGAACATCCTATTTTTGTTTTCCAGGATGTGTGCATGAAGGAATTGTAAGGAAATAAGTGAAAAGGAATCACTTGCATAAATCTGTAACAACTCTTCCTCCTGATGCTCTATGAGGCCAGTGGTGCTGGAAAACAAAAAGTAAAAAAGAAAAAAATAAACATAGGAGAGAAAAGAACAGATGATAAAATGTTCTTTGCAGAAGTCAGACATTGTTACTTTAACCAAACTGATATTACTATATAGTCTATCTTCTAAACACTAGCTCAGGAAAAAAAAATTCCTTCATTGACAACATACTGTTTTGTTGACTTAAGTCTTTTATGAAGGAATCAGTTCTGAAACAGAGAAAACACATAAAATTAAAGGTCAAGATTCAGGATGATCTGAAAATATAGTAAGTATTACAAAAGATATCTATGGTATTCTTCATTACAGTCTGCACTTCTAACCTGGTGTTCTGGAACTCTGAACAGGTGCTCTACCATTTTTATTTAGGTATATCCAATAAATAATAATGCTTATGTAGATAATCCCTGATTTGTGTTTTATGGAGTCATCACTGATGTCAACTTGTAAATTAAGAAAGCTAATAAGTCATGTAGATAACTCCAGACTCATCTAATTAGTGACCATGAGCTAACAGTTTAATTTCTTTCGCAATTTATGATGTGTTACGATAGTGCTTATGCTTATCTGAAATTTGTCTGTTTCAGTTTATAGCAATTCACACATTGTCTGATAAATGCTAATATACATACGATAGTAGAATTTAAAGCAACACTTTTGTCTGTATTTTTGCTGAGAAATATTGGATTAGCACAATTAGCACTTTCAACTTGGGAGAGCTAAGGGGTAAGTTTGAAAAAAAATATATGTAATTTTATTTTTTCATGTTTGTTTTCCTTAATACTTCATTTACATAAACTGATTCATGCTGTATATGCAGATTATGCCAGGAGCTTGAAGCTTCTGGGCTTTAAGCAAGGAGCCCTTATCTTTGCCTCAAAAGCTGGAGAAGCTGGTAAAGATTTACTGATGGAGCTCAAACAGCCTGAAGAGGAAGTGACACAAGACTAACAATTTTACCCTCACTGTTAAGAGGAAACTTCCTGTCAAACTGGGTTGTCAATCAGATTGATACTCCACTGTGTGAAAATGAATTTTCTCTGGAATCGCTGTAATAGTTCACGTGTGTGATTTGAGCAAATGTTGTTAAATTTGTGTGGAGGCAAGATTAAGAACTGTTTTATGTTTATTTTTAAATTGTCTTCATTTTCAAGAGAGGGGAAAAGAAGGCTATGATGAAACTATACAAGAATATATTCAACTTTTTCAACTATAGTACAAATCAAACTTAAAAATATGCTGAAAGAGTTCTATACCTGTGTAAAAGTCTACTCCATTTACTTCTAAAAAATCAAATCTTTATAGTTCTTCACTACTGTTGTATTTATATGTATAAATAATTCAGTCTGTACTGTAAAAATATAAATATATTTAAAGAATAAATATAGATCACAAAACACACTGTTCTTTACTGGAAAGTCATGGATTCTCAAATCCATTTTTTCTCTTTAAAATTTCTGTTGTTTTAATTGAGTTCATTCTATTGTCATTTTCGTAACTGGTTGGAATGGAATCTTTTAACAAGTTTATTTACAAAAGGCTCCTCACATTCCAGAAATTCATGAAATGTCCTTTTCTCTTTTCCCCAATTAAGTCATTGTTATATTCTCTATTGTTCTTAAGTGTATGCTCCCTGCACGCTTTAGGGATTAAGTTCTGCCTTGTCTTGACTGGTTAATGGGATCAAAGAATAGGAAAATAATCCTACCTCAAAAGCAGTAAGATGGGCTCCTGCATTCAGGAGGCTGCTGATGCTCTCTCCGCAGTTACTGTTTTATTTGCTGTTTGAATGTGTCATGAATTAACAGGCAGAAAAAATATTGGATGAAGTCAGAATCGTTGGATTTTAAATACTTTTTATGGTAAACACATCTCATGGTCCAGATACTTAAGGATGCCACCGACAGCATCTTTCCTCATTTTTGTGCCAGTATTTCAGCAGAAAGAAAACATCTTCCCACAGTATTGTAATGTTTAAATGCTTTTTTTTCTTTGTTGTTGTTCTTTGTTAGATGTATCTTTTCTATTTATTGAGATTCCACAACTGAAGAGTGTATGCTAAAGTTAAATTGCACTTGCAAGTTGAAGATTGTGGCATGTGAAAATTAGTCTTGGCTAAAAAAGCTTTCGTCTTTAAATGAAGTTGTTGGAGCTACTGAAGTTTAGTGAAAAGAATCATATCCTGCAAAAGGTTTCCCCTTTAAATGCAATTCTAAGGTTTTTCTACTTATAGTAGTAGCGTATTTGATTCCCCTTATGTTCAAATATTTGTAAAATGCATATTCTACACTCCTTCCTAGAGGTGCACCAGCTTCATTACATCTCTTCTGTAAACCTTTTAAATCAAATCTAAAATGGGATTTCTGATGAAATTTGAAAGGTTAGGAATTTCAGGAATGACAGTTTTTATACAAATGTGAGTTTCATTGCTCTAAACACAAAAGGAAATGTTTAAACCGTAATATATCTTACATGAGTCCTTCTGCGTCTTACATACATTATAAAGGATGTTCAGTGTCTTATTACCAACACCTATGTAGTTACTTAAGCTTGAGAAAATAAGTGTACAATGAAATTTGCCTTTAAGTATTAACCTGGTGAGCAACAAAGTTAATCCAAATTAACTGTCATTATTATGGGCTAAATACTGGCTCACATTGAAAACTGCAACACTATTCGATTCTTAATCTTGTTTTCAGAAGCAGTACTGAGGGACAAGGTCATCGGAGAGTTAATGTAAGCACACTCAAACTTGCTCTTTGACAAATCACGTAGAATCGCTTGTCAGTGGAACTCTGGAAAAAAAATCTGCTTTAATATACGCTCAGAGTTATGAATCTGATCTAACATTTTTAAAAGAAAAACATTGCAAAGGCCTTTTGATACTGAATGTTTATATACTTTTAAGTGTAAAGGTTGCAGAATACGATGTGGTATTCCCTGTAGAAACCTTTACGATGACAATACAGCGTAGAAGTGGTTGAAAAGTTTATTTAGATAATAGTGTAGTCACACGGTAATAAAAAAATAAAAATAAAAAACCTTTGTAAATCTGTGTGTCTTTATTTAATACAAAAATGTCATCTGTTGCGCTTGGATGCTAATTGTGTAATTGTTATTTGCCTTCTGGACTGGAACAATGCTCAGGGCTAGTTTTAGTAGAGGAAGTGACCAACCTTTATATGTATTAGTCACACTTTCCGTAGTAGTACTTATGAAATGTTTGCTTTCAGTAGCACTAATTGCCAACCTTTACTAGTAAACAAAATATTAGTATGGGCTAAATTAAAGCAGGATATCATTGGTGCTCTCAAATCTTGAAAAGCGTGGAAAAAAGTGATGAAAGCCAAGTAATTCTTTTCTGCTTTCGTGCTACCCCACAGACTGCCAGTGCAAGACTCCCTTTGCAAAATATGGAATGCATTTAGCAGTGCTGAGGTCCATACCAATGAGCTCTCCTTTCACTTTTGTAGTTCAAGCAACTTTCGTTTTAGCTCTTAGGATGCTTTTGTCACATTGGTTTAGAAGTTTGTTTTTTGTTTTTAAAGTGCAGATAAACATCTGATATATAATTGGGGTTGTACAAATAAAAAAAGTTTCCAATAACTATGATTTTAACTCCCTTAAATCCCTTCAAGAGTTTTCCTTGAACAACTGTGAATAGTTCAAGAAGCAGGTAAAATTTATAATCTGTATTTTCAGGGTTTTGCATTTTGAAGTTTCTGTCAACGTTGAAGTCTGTAATGCAGCCATAATGATGGAATCTGTGTTTGACCATTCTTAGCAATGGAGAAACAGTAGAAGAAATGAGTTTCAAGTTGAAATAGAGATTGTTTACTCCTCTCTCTTTGAACATGAGTCTTACATTAAATAAGCTTGATTTTAGATCATCTGAGCAGATTAATTGGTAGTTATTTTAAGTTACATTTTTGAAAGGACATGACCTCTGTCTGTAAGAAAGAGGAGTTTTTTGAACTAAATCGTGGGTTGTCTAGATTGAGAACTTCTAGCTGGAAAAGATCTTGGAGCGTGAGTAATGGTTACCCCTTTCATTATATTACATGAATCATTTTAGACTTGCATGACCAGTGAAAAAGCATGCATGTGATTGATCCTACAGGTGTGGGAGATGCAGAAGTCTTCATCTCATGAAGCATTCTGAAATGTGCACGTCTGCTGTGTGAAGCTCATTCAGTCCTGCAGTGTCTTTTTCTTTCTAGATCTGTGTTCACATTCAGCTTGTGTGCTTACAGTCTGATTGAGATTTATGGTAAATACTGACATGGGACTCTTGTGGTAGTACTTAGTTTTAAAAATTGAAATTTTTTCAGTCTTATACTGGATATACTAGATCTAGATGTAAATAAAAAGTCTGGAAAAATAGTATAGCAGCTAAGGTTCAGTACAACCAAGCCCTAATTAAAGTTTTCCTTGGAGCATGGTGTGCCTCACAATACAGGCAGTGTATGTAAATGAATCACATTGATTAACAGTGTCTAAAATTGCCTAACTCAGATCAACTTCTAAGGTCCTTTTCAAAAAATTAGATTATGTATATCATATATATATATCTGCACATGTGCATATATAAATTTGATTCACTAGGAAGAATCTATGGAAAATGAAAAAAATATTGCACTGCATAATTTGTTTTCAATAAAATTTAAATCAGTCTGCCAATTTATAGACCTTGCAGCCAGATAGCGGCTTATATATCAAAGAAACCTAATGCAGAATGATGATGTGTTCAGTGTCTGAGTAAATATTCCTGAGAGGTTCTGTTTTGTAACTGTTGATACTAGAGACAGAAAGCAAGGACGACTGCAGATTCTTTAACAGGAAAAGTGTTTGGTTCGGGTGATCACTGCCTTCTCAAAATTGTATTCTAAAAGCTCAACTGAATATGTAATTGCTGGTGGGTGATAAAATAACACTTTGGCAAAGAGTATTGTTGTTGTTTTTTTTTAAATTACTTTCTCTGAAGAAGTCTGCACAATTTTGATATTAATGTAAGCCCAGTAAGATAATTCACTACAGAGTTACAGAGTTCAGGGAAAAAAATAAATAAAAAAAATTGTACCAATAGATCTGAACAGTGACATAAAATTCTCTGGTCATGTTGATCCTGTTGCAATATAGTATCTTTGAATTGTGACTTCCTGACACTTAAGTTGTTCAGTTTCTACTTAAACACTGAAGATGAGTCACAGCCATGCTATTTTCTAACTACCTCAGCTGCTTTTGCTAGAAGGCAGCAATTTTAAGCAGAATTAAAACAGGAACAGCTGAGTTTGGAAAGTGTTGGCACACAGTGCAGTTTCCTGAACAAGGCATGTCGACTGCTTCATTGGTCTACTGTATGAGGACTGGTGAAAACCGGTACCTACAATTCCTGTAGCAAGTCAGGAAAATCAGAGAGGAGAAAAATAATTAAGCTTGCATTGGTTGTGCTTAGGTCTTATCCTGCAAAAAATTTCACACGGAGCTGCATTCGAAAGTGAGAGAATATCACCGCAGCAATTCACCGGGATGAGATGATGCTGTGGAAAGGAGAATCTCTTCCTCCTTGTTCAGCGTAGACAGGTGGTGACAGGTGGCAAAGCTCAGCGTAAACTTGTAAGAAGAGGAAAAACTAAGAAATTGGGAAGGAAGGAGAACTTAATTCTTGAATTTGTATTTCTTTGAAAGTCCTTTTTCTTAGTGTCTGGGGAAAAGAATGCTTTAAAAGGCTCCAGCAAAAATGAAGAAATGGGAGAATAGCAAAATAAAATCAGTGAATAGACCCTGCTCATGCATATGCTCAAGGTATAAAACTGCTTCACAGTCAGAGGTTTAATACAGGATTAATCATAAGGAGATTCAGTGGAACTGTGTTCTTGCCTCTCTGTGGTTGTAGTACTAAAAAATCGACTTAAATAGCCAGTCAGCATGTGTTCATTTCCCCAAAAGAAACAGTGGTGGAAGAACAGGAAAAGTATGTTTATTCAGAGAAGAGACTCAACATATTCAACTAACATATTTAAAATGCCATTATAGAAGGTAAGTGGTGCCCCCTTTGCCTACCAGAGGAAGGGAAATTGAAGTTTGATTGCAGAGCCGCAGATGCTATGGTTGAAGCCAGTGTTGTCTGTTAGATACTCCAAACTTAGAAGGTGGTCAAGGCAAAAACATGCTTCAGAGTGACTTCATGGGCCATATTTAATGATTTTTCATTCCGAGGTTGAATCCATAGGTTGAAAATGCTTTTTTTTTCCATTTCATTGTTACCACTGCTGTATTTGGCAAATAATGACTTGCTGCAGTTCCCACTGACAAACTCCATCTCAGTGACAGCTTTCCAGAGGGTTATTCAGTGTGGTAGTAGTACATATTGTTCAAACGAGATGCCGGCAAGTGCTTTAAAAAGGCAATGTTTGGTCATTGCTTTCCACCCTACAGTAGCAGGATCTAATGGAGTTACATTAGACTAGTCTGATTCCTGTGTCACTTGCTGTAACTTATAAAAAGCTGCAGGCAGCTCGGTTCAATTGAAAAAAAAAAAAGAAGTTATCTCATAGTTAATGGCCCTGCTGAGTCAATCTCTCGTTGCTGTGAGGCCTGCTTTTTGAATCCAATCGTAGACACATGTTTAATGGTGTATTTCGTTGATCCTTTGAAAATGTTTTCCAGCATTGTTTCTTAATCAAATTTTACAGTAGGCTGTAATAAGCAGTCACAGGTCTTCACCCCAAAAATGTGCAGGATGTCTGTCTTTATGCTTACTTGATATTATAAAACAGGTTTATATTATTATCATAGGTAATAATTACTGTCAAGTACCTGTGTTTTTACCTTCTCTAAGTTTCTACATCTTTCACTTTTTAGACACATTTTATTGTTTTTGGTTTATGTCTCTAACAATTAAGAAATTAATCTGATGTTTTATGTTAAACTACTTGCAGGACTAGTATCTACTCTTTACATCCAAGCTAAGCCAGAAAGTTTTGTTGAGGATTTCCATACAGTGTATTTTCTGCAGGCTTTATATCCCTTGTCTGGATTTTCCGTGTAATTCCTTTCTGTGTCATCAGCAATAGCATTGCCTTGCTTTATGGAAAACTAGCTGGATTGCTAATATAGGTATCATCCTCTAAGACCACGGCTTCAATCCCCTCGCTGTGCTCAGATAGTCCTTAGTCACCTGTCAAAAAGTTGGTCTTATGGTCTAGTTTCAGTTCTCAACAGAGCTCCAACTCATCAACTCATTTGATTTGATTTTGGTGTTTTCTGATTTTTTTTTTATTTTTTTTTTCCCTCTCCAGAGAGACGGGGTTTTTCTAATTAACGAGGTCAGTGACACTTCTCTTGCTGCCTGTCTGTCACTCTGCTCTCTGGTTTGGGGCCGAAGGCAGATGGTGCTGAGCCACAGGCTGTGCTGCCAGCACGCAGCTTTTGTCCGGCGGGGGCTGGCGTGTGTGCCTCGGCAGAGCCTGGTTGGAAAGGTTTCAACCCAAAGCCAGAACCACGTGCTGAGGAATGGTTTCTCTGTGTATCCACATCTACACCGAGCCAGGAACACCCTGCCATTACTCTGCAGTTTCCACTGAACTGGCTGAGACAAGTCAGGTCTCTTGAATGTGGATAGCATAAACTAGTCTTTTCCCTTGACTGATGGGAGAATTGCCCCAAACAATTGCCTTTTCCATTCTGCTCTTAATTCTACAAATAACCTGACATATCTTGGATGACTTTGTCTATATCTAATGTCTTGCTTTAATAAAGGAATTTGTGGTGCCCATCGTCTCAGCCAGGAGCTGTGAGCACAGGGCTAAGCGAGACCCTGGTGACCTGGATGAGTTTTTGGGTGCTCTCTTGCACGTGTGCTCCTCTCTACATCCTCCTGCTTGCTTTGCGCTGGTGCTTGTGTCATGAGAGAAGCTGAGCTGGCTGGATAACAATGTTTTCTGTTTGTTTGTTTGCTCAAAGTGTTTTCTGTTTTGTTTGGCTTTTAATGTTTTGCCGTATCAGTCCCCTGATCTGGTTAACCATTCACTTACAAGGGGCCAAGGCACAGAGATGGCAATACAGACCTGAGGGTTTGGAGTTAGGGTAGCCTGGCTTTGGGTTGCATTGAAATTGAAAGCTCTGGGGAGAGAAAAATACATGAAGGGTTTATTTTTTATTTTGAATTACAAAATTTGACTTAGAACATCTGTATTTGGAGACACCAACAAAATCCTTTCCATTGCAGGTACATACATCAGATGGTCAGGATGTGTCCCATCAGTAGTTAGAAATCAGTAGAAGGTAAGAAGTTGAAAGCATCTGAGTCTTTTTTGCCTTACTGCATTCTTATTTCAGTAATTTCTTGCATCTGCAATTTTAACTGGTATCTACAGTAACTGAAGTATTGTATCTGGACTTCCAATTGCTTGCACAATGTTAATCCCTATTGCACACAGGATTAATTTCATTCTGAGTTCTTTTATTTTTTTTTATTCCTGACACTCCAAAAGTGAAGTTTTTGTTCCACAGTCTCTAGGGACTGTTTTGCAAAATACCAGCTTTGTTTTATATTTTTGTTGTTGTTGTTTTCCCACGTTACACAACAGAATAGGAGCTGCATCAAAATACTCTACAAAACAGCTCATTTGTCCTATGTTTGGGAAGAGAAAGCAGACATAACATTTTTTACAAACTGGAACAAAATGGAGTATTTTATTTCTCCCTTCCCTTCAGAAAAAATATTTCTTAAATACTTATCAAGCCAGAGAGACTTTTCTTTATGACTGTTTCTTCCAGCTCTATTCTGTGGTTTACCTCAGCATCTGCTTTCTTTTTCCACTCTCCAAAGTTATGCCTGTTTTTGATTAAAAACAAGCTGAAAGTCAGATTAATGCATTGCAAGAAAAAGCAGCCTTGCTAATATCAAAAGAGACCAGGAAGGTAATTTGTCAGTGATCGTCCAGTCCTGGATGTGGTGTTTTCTGGTAGCAGCCTTTTCTCCCAGTAGGACTAGGCTAATATATAGGTTTTGTATTATTATTTTACGCCACAACCATCTCATCAAAAAGCCAAGACACATTCTTTGAACCCAACTGAAATAATTTGTTTATCCTTTCTGACTGCTTTGCAGGCAAATTCCCCACCACAAAATGACTTGCAAATGTATTCTTTTCTTTCCCACTCCACCACATTATCATTTTTTTTATGAACTTTTAAAAATGTTTGTATTTCTCTGAAGTCCCAGTGCTTTGTGATAAACTCTTGCGTGTCTTCAGCTTTCAAACCCAGGAGGCAGTGTGAATAGACAAAATAGATACGTTTATGCACTTTTAAGTTTTATATTGTCTTGCTGGACATCTCATCGCAGACCCTTCCAATACAGGTTGGTATCTGGATAGGATCCCTTGATAGGATCCCTTTCTCCTTTCACCTTGTTTTCCCTAATCCTCACACTCCTCCCCAGCCCTCGGGCCATAAGCAAGTCACCACTGAAAGCCACAAAACGTGGTATTTCATTAAAATCCTCCCAGGAGAGTTTCCAAAATCCTCCCAGTTTCCAGCTCATGCAGGAGAGGGCAGCAGAGCTCAGGGAATGGAGCAGCTGGGGTGGGGACAGTCACCTGCCCGGTGAAATGATGGTGACCCAAGGGTTGTTTTGTACCTTCCCGCTAGGAAGCATTCACAAGCGTTCAGTCCTTAAGCGGGGCAGCTCCAAGGAAATAGCCGAGCAGGAGCAATCAGGTTTTGGTGCAATGTATAACCGGCTGCTTGGACAGGGAAGAATATCGAGGGTGTCCAGTTTTGTTATAAGGCACCAAGGTGTGAGAGCTGGACTTGTTTCTAAGCACGAGGCCACCCCTCCCTTGAAATTGGCTTTGGTCTGATGTGTAAGAAATGCTTGAAAATGCATTACAAGTACGATTTTAAACATTACCTTGCGTCTAATGCAGACGGGGTAGGGTTTGTTTTAAAATTTGTTGTCGTAGTCAAGTCTAGTTTAGTCTATTTCTGTGTCAAAGGACTGTCTCTTAATTATTCATTATTTACAATAAAGGGGAGATTTTGCTTTCTAGAAAATACCGAGAGCAGATCTGATGCACACAAATTACAGCAAGTGTATCCAGTGCTCAGGTGATGAAAGTAATCTCTTTCTGCATTTATCTGGAGGATCAGAGGATGCTTATGCCAGTAACCCACGGTAAATTGTTGGCAGCGCTCCTGCGAGGCAGCTCAGATCACAGTAGCTTATTTTATGTGTGTAGGAAGAAGAAGAAAAGAGCATAGAAAATTTACAACAGGAAAAGTTCTCTCTGACAGTTTTAAAATTTATATACCTCAACAAGAGCAGTTTTAATTCAGTAGGAAACCATCCCTGAATTGTCAGCTGGCGAGTTAACACATACAGATTGCTTCTTTTGGTAGAAGCACCTAATGTTTGTTGCTAGTGATGAGAGGCCGTAGTGGTTCTGACTCGTCAGACCCAGCTCAACAAAAGACACGGTTTTCTTTGCAAAGAAGTCCCAACGGAGCTTTCAGTGGATGGTTTTTATGGGGAGGCTTGTTCTTAATGCAAAGCATCTCATTTGCTAATTCTTCAGCTAACATGGAAAAAAGTGATGGGAAAGCCAGGGCAGTGAGGAGCCTGATGTTGAGAGTACTCTTGCCTTTACCTTGCCAGCATCTCCAAGGAGCTTGGGTCATCCTCCAGCTTCAGCGATCTTTCATTTCCTTGTCCTTTTCACATTGCAGGATCATGAGTTTGTACCTTGCAGGTCGCTCACACAGCTTGTCAGAAAAAAGCATAACTCACCAGAGGAAAAAACAGAAGAAACACTCTGTGGAATGTCTTTACACAAGAAGGGTTTGTGAAAAACATGAAGATAAGTATTAGCTAATGCTTTCTTTGAGTACAGATGATTTATCTTATTGAAGCAATTCTACTCTAAGGCACAGAGCTGCTAATGCTCGCACTCTGAATCCAGGGTTTGAAGAAACAATTAAATAAAAGGAGCCCATGGTCCTTATTGAATTGGCCCCATCCCAACAATTAATTCACCCTGGGATCCTGCTTGGTGTCTGCCTGAGGACCACAGGATGGCAGTGTGCGAGAGCATCACTTGGGCGACAGCTGCCCTCCGCTTCTCTTGCTGGAGCTTTGTGTGGTGTGGAGAGGAGAGGAGAGGAGAGGAGAGGAGAGGAGAGGAGAGGAGAGGAGAGGAGAGGAGAGGAGAGGAGAGGAGAGGAGAGGAGAGGAGAGGAGAGGAGAGGAGAGGAGAGGAGAGGAGAGGAGAGGAGAGGTACCCCCTTGCCCTCCGGTTTGGAAGGCTGTTTTGCCTTTGAAAATTAAAAAAAAAAAAAAAAAAAAAAAAAAAGGCTCTTTGCAGCAGTGCTCATTTTTCACTTGTTTACCCACAACTTTGAAGAGGCACGAGATGCTCTGGGCAGTAAGCAGTGCTGATTCTTGTCTGAAGCCAGCTCAGACTGGTGGCAGTTGCACCCCAGCAGAAGAATAAATTGCTTGTACAAATAAAGATGATGTAAACACGGGTGATGTCAGGAGAGCTCCAGCCCTAAAAATCTCCTGGGTTCCCTGATACAGTCTTTTCTTAGCTCTCCTCTTACAAAAGGGCTAAGAAATGACTTCCCTTCTCCTAGCCTTAGCTGTGATCCCAGCAGCCGTGCTGGGGCACAGGGCTGGGCTACGTCAGCTCCCCTGATTTGTGCTTATGGGCCTGCATATTTTGGGGGTTTTGTCATTCATCTTTCTATGAATCGGGAATATCTACTCTGAAAGAGTTCATTTCATTTTCTTTTTAAAACGTGTATTTCTGGCTACTCCTTGCTCTGTAGGTGAGAACATCCAGAGAGGCCTTTCAGTGGGTTTATTCACAGCTAAGGCCAAATCTCACAATTCACCATCAGCTGCTGGGACGGTCTGATAGTTCATGAAGGCAAGGCTAATTAAAAACCGCATTACTGAGATGTCCACAAAACTAATTAAACCAAGCTTGAATGCCGTATCTGATGTTTAATGCGTGGACACCTGAGCACTGCGCATAAAACCTGCAGACCCCGAACGGGACTGTGGAGCGTCACAAAGGACAGACCGGCTGCTGAAGCTCTGGGAGAGCCGTGGTGAGCAGGACAGCTCACAGGTGGGAATTGGGGCAGGTCTGCAGCACCAGCAGGAGTAAGAGAAGAGAGTTAGGGAATGGTTTTGCTTTCTTTATACTTCCCTGTGCTGATTTTGCTCGCTCAGCCTCTGCATTGCTGAGCAGAGGAAGCTGAGCTGATTTTCTCTCAGAGCATCTTCTGTCTGGTTCTCCACCCCAGGTCAGGATGGATGTTGAGGGCAATGCTGGTACTTGGGCATCTTGTCTCCTTAGGTGGGTTTTCGAAAGGGCCTGTGCATGTAGGGCACATGCCATTTTTTCTTACAATATGCAATGCGACAGTAGGATGTTTTGCATTATGTTCATACGAACCAGCACCAAATCCAGGACCCACCCATCTAACTTGGCATAATGTTCAGAATAGTAATGACAATATGGAAAAAGAAAAATCAAAAAAAAAAAAAAAAGACATCTGCACATCTGCTACTATTTTATATATCTGTGTATTTTTGGCCTTATAAGAGTAAGAATATTTTCATGGCAGCCAAATGTAACTTTTGGAGGGATACATCTTTGCATATTAAGTATATATCTGTTTTTCAACATGTGTCACTGACTTGATTAGCAAAAAAAAAAAAAAAAAAGAAAAAGAAACAAGCCCGAGTTGTTTTATTTCAAAATTTCAGCAATTACATTTTTTGTAGAGATATTTGACCAGCTATGCGACCATTCAAAAAATAATAAATAAAATAAAAGTACATTGAAAAAACAGTTCATGTTGAGTATAGCCCTCTGTCATATAGAATTTTCAGTAAGAGTTATGTCAAAACTATCTTTATCTGAACTTCTTTGACAGTAAATAATCCATAGGAAAGTGTGTTTTCCCGGGACTGCTGTTTACAGCAATGGGTTCTCCTCTTCAGGGGCTTGTGGCAGTATTGCCACTTTGGAGAACTTTGTACGTGTATTCATTTGCCAGTCTAAAGCTTTTTAATCAGTACATTGAGAGTAAGCAAGTGATTTAGACGTGAGCTGGACTCTGTGGTTCTTATGGGTCCCTTCCAACTCAGAATATTCTGTGATTTCAGATATTGGCCAACTCAGTTTATATTAAAAAACACATGCCACTTCACCACTAACACAAAACAAAACCAATATTTATGAGGCAGGGATATGGCAGGGACTGAACATTGCATTGCTCCAAGAGCTGCTAACATCCTTGGTTAGGTGCCAAAATAAGCATGGCTGGAGCTAAGGACAGTGACAGTGTTAATGTTGTGCAGCTCAGAAGCTATTGTAGCTTGAAAGAACAGAGGAATCCCAGTAGCAGGAGACCTTCCTTTTATTCTTCCTTTTGTTTTATTATTTATTTTTTTAATATAGTACTTTATGGACCATGAGTTAGACATTATATAATTTCAGTTTTAATCACTTGTGTTGCTGACTGTTGACTCATCTGTTTTTCAGGATCCCATTTGTTGGTACTCATGTTTGTTGGTTGTTTTGTTTTTTTTTTCCCGCCTGACATACAGTGGTGCTGGTTTCTTATTTATAAGAAACTTGTGAGGCTTTCTGCTGGCATATCTTCCCCATTCTTTTCCTGTTGTAGAGTCTTTTAAATCATGTTTTCACAGAGGAATGACTCACACTGAGAGGCTCGGTTCCCTCCAGAACTTTTCCTTCTCGTCAGGGCTCTGTAGGGTTTCATCCCAGACTGCTCTGTCCTTAAGTTCCGTGCTTCTTACATACGTAACTTTTGAAGATGGTTTTCTTCTCAGTGACTCTGTGGCAGAGGGTTTTGTAGCACTAATTATCTCAGAATGAATACTTTGTTGGGATTAAAGGCCTTTTGGTTTTGTGATTTATTTTTTTTTTTTAATATTCTATGTGCGAATCATGGGCTGCTTTTTAACTTTGTATTCCAAATTTTCATTATGAAAAATTTTGTTGTTTTCTCTGAGTAAGATTGCTACAGGTCCTCTGTGAGATTCTAGTTTAGGTTTCAGTTATAAAAGTGAGTGAAGAGTTAATTGCTTGGGCTCAATCCCATACTATTGTTCCATCCTCTGACTCAATAACTAAAATCTTTAAGCTGAGATAGCTGATGGGAATATTGAGGTGAATAACCTACAAGAGAGATTTTCACATTCACTGTGATGCATTTCCAGAATGTAACTGAGTGTAGCCTTACTGCAGCCAATTGTACACCAGCTGAGGATCTGCCCAAAGATTTCTTATGCACCACTCCCTCACTAAATTCATTCATGCTAAGTTATTCAAAAAGAATGACGTGAAGGGGATTGTGGAAAAGGAAAAAAGAAAAAAAAAAGGAAAAAAAAAAAGGAAAAAACAAACAGCAAAGCAAATTCATATTTGCTTTGAATGTTTATAGAAAAGGGTTGGATTCTTTCCTGCAACTTTGGCAGGTTCTGATTCAGCTCTGGCAGTAATTATTCAGAGCGGAGATGGATTTTGTATGAGAGAGAGAGAGAAAATACACATAATTCACAGGGAGTCTTGACAGGCTATGCAATTAAACTGATCTCTGACATCTCTGGACAGTGGGAAAGGATCAAAATGAAGTTCATATTTGATATGTAAAAATTCTTCAGGTCGTGGTCTTCCAAGGTGGGATGTGATTCTGCATCTGCCTCACAGTTGCTGGTTAAGCAGGAGGTCATCTTTTAGAAAGATGCCCAATCCAGATTTGGAGCCTTAAGTAAAATTACAACTTCTGCTAAAAAAAAAAAAAAAAAAAAAAAGCATAAACTGTATTTCCAGAATGAATCAAATGAAGCCTATCTGAGGGCATTTCTGTGTGTCGGAGACGGAGAAGAGCTGCTGGTGAGTGGCCAGGCCCCGGCCCCCACGCAGGGCCAAGCAGCTGGGAGCTGGGGGTGCGCTGTTGGAGTCACCCCACTCCTGAGGCTGAGCTGACTTGCTTCCTGCCCACAGGTCGTGTGGGCACGGTGGGGTGCAGACATGTCCCAGGGTTTCATTGCTCTCTTCCCCTGGCTGCACAGTTTAATCGTTGTCCACTACAATTCTCTTCAAAGTACGGGGGCTCTTTTCGAAGACAACGCGTGTAGTGAAATTCAGCGTTTCTGCTGCCTTTGTGTTACCGAGTTATTCTGTTCCTTTTGAAGACCCCTGCTGAAGTGCTGCATTTGAGTTTTGCCAAAAGGGTTGCTGATCTGCTTCCCGCTTAGGCGTGCTTTCAGGAAAGCATCATTTTACCAATGTCTGTCTGAAAGCTGAACTGAGATTTTCATTGTGATCGTATTTCAGTTTCTGAAAATCATTTCTGAGCTTCCCAGCAGCAGTGATTCTTTCAGCAAAGACTTTTGTCAAGCAGCCTTTTGTAATATCAGGCACGTTATCTACCCAAAGCAGAAATAAATTCAAAACATTTCCCATGCTGCTAGTTGATAGAAAGTGATCGCTCTCATGTGTCCTTAGTCACACATTCTGGTGGCATTTCTAGACATAAATAATAGTTTGATTTGTTATTTTTCTAATAGGTGTCAGTGATTAGAATGGAAGCTAAATTCACACGTGCTGTGTTGCTCTCCATTTCTGCATGCAAGGCTCAGAAGCAAGCATCCTTCACTGCTCCCCGTCTATTCACATGTTCAGTACAGAATAAAACAAACTTTCCAGTGATAGTTGTGACTGATATCTATAAGGAATGTGTTTCCCTGTAGATATTGTTTACAGAATGCTTAACAGAGAGCATGAAGTTTTTGGCATGGTGCAGCAAGGACTCGCTTTGTCCTATGGTATCAAGTGAAATCCAGAACATGAATTCAAACTGAAATGGAAACATTATGGAATCATTACTGTTTTTTGATGGATCTGTTTTTGTTTGCTTTCTTGCTTGTTTATTCTTCTGTTTTGTTTGGTTTGGTTGGCATTTGTTTTTTTTCCTTTGTTTCTTTGTTTGAATGCAGAAGCTGTCACCTCTCCTTACTGGTAAATCCTAAAACCTAAGTGCTATTTAAAACATGCCAGTGTGAAGAAATTAAACTTCCATAACAAACTAGTAAGGTAAGAAAGTATATATACCTCCATATATACCTCCTGATATGCTGGTGGGAGAGAAGTATTCTTGCTATCAAAACACCCAGAGCTGCTGAGACTAGTTTTCCAGAGCTGGCCAGATCCAAGAGGACTTTCAAACATACATAAAGATTGACTTCCTGAAAAACAGGACAATTTCACTAAAAATAAACAACAGAAATCATCTTAGGGCAAGGCAAATTAAGTAGCTGGATGAACAGAAAGAGCACAGAAAGTTCTTCTTGCTTACAGAAAGTCCTGACTCTTCCAGTGCTGCCTGGCTCCATTTTAGTTTTTCTTTTTCTGAAAAGGTAATAAATAGGAATCTCAAATAAAAACAAAAAAAGGGGGGGTGGCGGGGGCGGGGGGGGAGATCCCTGCTGCTATTTTTTACCTTATAAATCCTTTCAGATGTACAGGAGCAGTATCATACAATCAAGAGGCATAAACAGAGGGATTAGTCCTTATTGAGGTATTTGGTAATCTCATTTCTGGATGTCTAAAGTCTATGAAACTGTATTGCATGGCAGCAGGAAAGAAATTATAAGAACTGCTGCTTACAAAGCCTTCACTCCAGAATTTTACCTTGTCACAAGGAAACAGAAATAACCTCTTCTGTCAGGGATGTTCATAATACACTGAATTTCTCATTTATTGTAGCAGCTGCTATACTGAGGAACAGTATGTGCTATCCACAGATGTTTGATCTACAGTGTTATGTTTTATATTTCTTCTGCTAATTTTCTTCATCTTCAGACTGCTTATGGTCCACAGCAGGCTATGAGCTTTGTAGAGAGCCTTCTGATCTGTTTGACCAGAAAGTGACTCTTCCATCTCAATTTGCTAAAGCCCTACATATTTCTTTACCATCTTCTGAATACAAGTTATTACTTTTTACATTATGTACTGAAAAGTATTCATAACTTCGGATCAGTTCACTAGCCTGCATTTCTGTTGACAGATGTTTGTTTGACCCTGTGGTCCAGATAAAGAAATCATCTTTACTGTAACCAGACTTCATCCGGAGCAAGCAGGTCAGGAGGTGAAAGCTGAATAAAATATTTCATTTTCACTAGAAAATGCAAATTGTTTGGACTGAAATTTTCATAACAATGCATCTGATTCCAAAAGCAGATCTTATGACTGAGATTATCATGTTTAGGGTGGGACTCAGTCAAACGAGGACACCAGAGGCAAGTCAGCAGCCCGGTGGTGCCATGTACCTATGAACACCTGACGACTGATCTGGCCACCAAGCTCCCAAAGCTCCTGAAGTTGTTGTTTTCCCATTGCATTTTCTGGGCAAAAATCCACAGATAACCTTTTGGTTTTCTAAACTTAGTGATTGTTGAGCATAAGTTCCTCTTTCCTTGGCATTCCTAATTTAAAATCCCCTTGTTGACCTCTCTCTCTCGCCACATTTTCTCCAACAGCCTCTCTGCAGCCAGAATGGAGACTCGGGCTTAAACGCTATTATACCTTTGCTGACTCAGTATATCAGAAAGACCTAGGCAACATCTGCTTGTGATCCTGTAACCAGATCAACAGACTTTGAGCCAGCACTGGGACATGAAATTAAGGTAGGGAGTACAAGGCCTTAGCCAATACTATTATCATCTCCAGAAGTTTCCTCTGAAGTGGTTTATCCACACTCCAAATTGGATCAAGCCAAAAAGGGAGTGATAGCTTTAAGGCATACACAGTGTATATTTAATAAAGGGAAGCTTTCAAGAGAGGAATGTATGAGCTAATGCAGTCCAAGAGCAAGAGTAACTCATGCTTCAACAAGCAATATGCATTTTAGTGTCTGTAGCTGATAACTTGCCCCTACTTGTCAATGCTAATTATCTCCTGCTAAATGAAAGTTAGGCTCTTAGCGGTCAAGAGATTCAATACTTAAATGAAAAACTCCTTAGTTGCCAGCTAATAAGTTTCTACATGTGAGGGACATGTAAATATGTCTATTTAGTACAAGGTCAGTTGGTGCGCAAGCTCCAGCTGGATAGTATATGTGTGACAAAGAAGAACAAATCATAAAACAAGACACATTTCAAATAACAGAGCCAATACAACATGGCATGTGATAATATCTTTGTCATTGGGCATTCTGAAGTAAAAATTGCCAAGGCAGATTTTGTAATCTATGCCAGAGATGGCTTTTTTAAAGAAGCAAAGACACACACACAATAGGAACAGCACAGCTGGATTGTCCAAGGCCAGAAGATTAAGTGGCTGGCTTCTCATGGTCTCTTACACTACCGTTTTCTGTCTGCATTAAATATTTTCACTCTCTGTATAAAATATGTTCTCTAGTGCAGCTTAAAAGGCATTGCCTTCTGAGTCTCAACTGGCATCGAGACATTTCATTGTGTCCAGCCATAAACTCCTCCACACAGATTATACATCTCAACTACTAAAAGCTTTTGTAAAAATAAATAAATAAATAAATAACAAAGGCATGCTCCTGAGATAGAGGAAGGAAAGATGAAAAAACATTTTTGGCTTTTATAAAAGATGTATTTGGAATTAAAGCATCCCATTACAATGGTTATTTGGAAGCTGTGACGAGGATTCGTGAGGTCTTGTCTTGGAAACCTCTTAGGATGGAGACCACACAGCCTCTTGGGGAAACCTGCTCCACTGACCTTATGAAGAACATCTTTTCTATTGGCATGTTAAGCCACTTGACTTTGGATGTTTGAAATCATGAAACAGATGCAATCACCAATATTGACTGATACTTTGGTACTCTTCCATTTTTGTGAGGAGACATGACTCTCCACCATTTATCTTTGGAGGCAGTGCTTTGTCACTAGACCACGCTATTTTGGGAGAGGATTTATCCAACCTATTTTGATGGAGCTATTGCAACTAAGAACATATCTTTCTGTGAAGTAAAGTGAGTAGGGTTGTCTGTTGGTTGGCCCCTTCTTGAAGAAAGCAGACAGGAACTGTTGCTGGTGTTTTGCTTTTTGGTATTTCATGTGGGGCATGAAAGCAGGCGTGCTCTGCTGCTGCCTGATAAATGGAGTCCATCAGGTAGGGTAGGAAAAAAGAGTAGCTGTTTTGTAGTGCCAGATGGAGCTCTTGCAGTCTAAACCCTGTTTAGACTCAAGGAGCTTTCCTAATGACTTTGGTTGCCTTCACCATTGCAGAACAACTGATCAGGGTTTCAGAGGCTTTAAGCCTGTACTTCATATGAGCTACCAGCTGTGACGTTTGGCTAGGTCATGGACCTCACTGTCTGGTCTGTACTGAGGACAGCACAGGAGTGTTTTGCCATTTGTTTCACTTCCCATGCTGCAATAGTATGGCAAAAGACAGAAAAGTTGTTCAAACTAAGTTTTAACTTCAAACACTGAAAATAGCTGAAAAGCAGCTCTGGAGTAGCAGTCTATAGAGCCTTAAGTGTTTGGCATGCAGGTATTTGACGTTTCAAAAGGACTCCTCACACACTCAAATTTAAGTATCTGTTTAACTGCTTGGCTGACCAAAGCCAAGAACTCTGAATGTTGTATAATCACATCTCATGTTAGTACCTGTACAAGTATGTATTTATTATTGATGCTGGATGTCTGGAAGTAATTTGATCTCTGTTGATAAGTCCCTGGGGTTTGTTTTCTCTCCTTTTCTCTCTCATTTTCTTCTTTTAGAATTTAGCTTAATAGATCACATACAAATATCAGTATCTATTTGTTGGTGGGAATATAGAAGGTAGACATTTTGAGCTTATTTGCTTGTTGATGCTGACCAAAAAGTGGCCTTAGGAGTGGCATGTATGTATCCAAAACACCACAGACTTCTTCGTACCTACCAGTCATTAGGCTATGGCTATTGATTAACAAATTCTTTGAGGAGGATGTATTTTTATTGTAAAGAATCACAATGTAGTCGTATATTTTGGTACTCTTTTCCATGCATAGTAAAGATTTGTATTATTGTTTACATGTTAAAACTAAAATAATTGCCTCGTTCTCTGACACAAAGAAAACTGTTGAAAGATCTTAATATATGCCAAGGTAACGGATGTGTTTACGACTGACTTTAATCTGTAAAGATTGACCAGATAGGAAATTAAGGCTAATGTTTTAAAAACAGGGAAAAAAACAAAGGGGGTTGGGGGGTGGGGCGGACTTTTTTTTCCAGAGAAAATGCAACTGTAAATGCCCAGCACCTTGTCTCCTCCTTCGCTATCACCACTTCTGCTATAGCTTGGACAATGCCATTCAGAATTTATGCTTGCCTTTTCCATGATGGAATCATGACTACTGCATCAGCCAAGAGGTAGGTGAACTGGTCTTTCTTGCCTCCATGGCTCCCAGTTCACCCAAGATTGTGTTGTTGACTCCAGGCTCTTGTCTATTCTGTGCTGAGATATCATCCACTTCTGTTGTTGAAGATGAATGGTTGCACAAACCTTATAGAGCTAAAGGGAGAGGAGGAGACAGTTAGACTTTTGATCACAAGACTTTGGCAATACTTGTTTGGTCTCCATCACTGTTGTTTCTGTCAGATGGAGTCAACTCTCTTAGAACTCTTCCAAAAGATATAACCACTGTGCTTTGACCAGTTAGTTAGGCACCTTTGGTAACAGGGGTTTAGATATTTTACAAAGATTTCCGTGCTATGCAATTCAAAGAACCTCATTTCTGCAAATATATCTCCTACGTGGTACACTTGGTATCAGTAGTAGTCCCATTGAAAAATGAGTATACAATATATATTTGTACTTGCTAATAATGTATTAGCATTAGTTTTAGTTTTAGCATTAGCATTAGTTGCTGCTTGGTTTCCTAAAAAATGTTTAAGAAATTGCTTCGTTATAAAGCAATGTTAGGGCAATTCATTCCTTCAAAAATATTTGAATTTCCATATAAAGCACTTTGTTTTTTCAGAGTGCTGCTTAACAATTGTAATGGCATTGTTGTGTCCACGCATGAGTGCAAAAACAGATGCCAGCAGCATTTCTGTATGTATGCATGTGATTAACGTACTTGGGATCAGATAGTGTGGCTCTTAACTGGACTGAACCTAACTTTAATTTATTTCAAGCAGAATTCTCAGAGAAAAGAGGAGCCTGGCATGAGGAACAGGGAGAGGGCACAGAACAAGGTCCTTTACCTTCATCTTTCTTACAGATGCCTCCAGAGATTCATTTTATTTTGACTATGATGGTGAAAACAAATTCACTGCTTATGCAGGTTGAGATCTTATCAGACAAACTTTAGTACAAAGTGCAGTTAAAATTCAACCTATAAACCCCTGGAAATAAAGGCTTATAAGGACATTGCTGACAGAATGTTTAGTATTGCAACAGAGTGGATGCCAGCATGGTTGGCTAAAATAATCTTGTTTTTTAAGGTAAAAATTTGGATCTGTTTTTTACAAGTGATGTCTTGAAAATAGAGGGAAAGCATTACTTAGGATGACTCATAAAAGTGCTTTAAAAATGCTGTTAAGATTTAAGGCATAATGTAGATCCTATAAATCTACGCTGCATTCTTTCACTGGGAATGACTGACTTTTATGAAAACTAGGGATTATAAATCAAGAACCTAAATAAGGTGGTGTTTTTTTTTTTTTTTTTGACATGTAAATATAGATTATACATTAGTTGAGCCCTGCCTTCATGCCTTGTGGTTCCACGGGGGCACACAAAGTAAGCATTAGTCTCCTGAGCACCAGTTTTACTTTATAAAAGCTGGTAAGCAAAAATATAGTATAGCATTGCTCTTGGGAGAAACATTTTTAGTGGTTCAGGAGGGGAAATGTTTCACTGTGTTGCTCAGTCCTAAGTTTTTTGCCTGCATGTTCATTCATCTGCTGTGCAGATCTCTGTGAGTGTGTGCATTTTGAAGGAAATGCTTTTATTTCTGAAAGCACCGAGACTTTCTGAACACAAATTGTAACAAGGAGGACAAACTCCCCCCACAACTGCAAGCAAGCACACGTACACACAAGCACGCGCCTTTTTCAGTGCTCAGAGGCAGAGCTTGCTATTTCTGCAGCTGTTTTCAGAAGCAGTTTCCATGCCAAACTACTCTTCAAATCCACTCAGCGTCCTTAGGAAATGCCAACAGCTTTCCATCGCGCTATCATAAATATATTTGACCATTTGCATCTTTGGCCTACACCTAATTTGTTTTTGTGTTGTGTCCCTGTCTGCACTCCATAATTTTGGGGCACAGACTTGTGCAGGGGATGCTCCTCAGCCCCAGGCCCCTTATCTGAGCCATGAGCAGCCCGATGCTTGCAGCAGCCAGCTTGCTCAACCTGATCTGCTTTATGCTTCCATGTCGAAACAAGGAGGGCTCTTTGTGGCTGAACTAATATAAAACATAGCTCGACTAGATGGCTGACTTTTAAAGAAAGGGCATCTATCACTTTTATGTGGCATTTCAAAGAAGAAGGCATTTAATAATGTTGTAAGACAAAGAAGGGAGTCTGTCTTAATGTACAACTAGCCGTCTAATGATTAACTTCTCTTAATACTTAATCGGCTTGTGGTAGAAAGAAATAACAGCGCCATGGCATTGTTAAGCTTTGTATTAAGGAGTATGTTGCACTAAGGTGATGCAAAAAATATGTGCAGGTGGCCTACAATAATATGTGATTTGGCTCAAAAACAAAATAAAATAAAACAAAAAAATGCACACAGGTGATACTTGCAAGCATTTAAGTATTTAAAAGGGGGAGAGAGCACTGGGTGCAGACCATGACTTCCAAGTGGAAGGCTGTGTCACCTTCCCCTGGTCTCTAGGTCCAGTGGGGGAAACCCCGAAGATGAAGGTATGATGGGAACATCATACCTTTTTTCACATGTCTCTAAGCCAGCCTTATGGGCAAATACTTCCTTGAATATGTGTTGATTTGCATAGGATAATAGTTATTTTCTCTCCATTTCTACTTCCTGGAGAACTGGCAATTTTATGTATATTCTTTTTAACTGCTATGGAAGTTGCAGATAAACCTGTCTTCAGACATCTAAGGATGTCTAACTTTCATTGTTCTCACCCTTGACTCATATTTTTGCTGAAAAATCTATGTTCCTTCATACGTCTAGTTTGTTTTAATGGAAGCATTTGAAAATGAGGAATAACAGGATGTGTTGACTTGCCAGTGCATGGCCAGTAAGTTGAAAGACCCAACATGGATTTCTTATGGAAACCATCATAATATGTAGTTTCAACTGAAATTATGTAAAAGTGAGGTAGTTGTAAAAATATAAATATTTTTTATGTTGTATTTAAGAAACTGCACATAGTAACTTTGTGCCTGCTGTGGTTTATAACAGCAGCAGCACTCAGCATACATCTTACCATGTAGCTGTGCCCCGGAAAGTGCAGTATGCACCATGCATTGAAATCAAAACACAAACTGAGAGCTGAGTGCCCCCAGATGGAGATCACCTAGTGGCAGTTCGACTGGGTCTTGCTCTGGGTAGAAGGAGTCGTTTTCTTTCTAAGACCCATCTGGACATGGCATTTCGGACACTCTCACCATTATGCGCTTGGGTGGGGGGTTGACAATGAGCTGTCCCTCTTGCCATTTGAAATCACAGCTTGGCTCTGGCCTGCTTACGTTTTGGCCTAAACTTCTTCAAAGGTATTTGAACTTTCATGAACCCAGCCTGTGTTCAGGACATGGGACTGTGATTATTAAACACTTTTTCAATGTCTCTAACAGCTTTCACCCAAAGACCTTAGGACACTTGAACGCACTCATGATTAACTGCACACTCTGCACTCTGTCCCAGTAGAAAACACCTGGGAAAGCCGTGTCAGCTCTGAATATACTTTCCCAACATGAGGACACAGTAGAGTGGGACCTGGACTGAAATCTAGTTTAAAATACATCAGATGCTTCAGCAGTTCTGCTTTCCAACTCTACATTTTGAGTGACCCTTTTCTTTACCATCATTTAAATCATAATAACCACTTCCAAATTCCAGATAAAACAGAGATATGGTGCAATATACAACCAAATCTGTTTGATGATTACACAGTGAGACGAACTATTGGTGTATAACTTGAAGATCTTGCTTCCAGCATTTTCTTTTCCCATTACAGGATTTTAGAGGAGAAGAAAACACAGAAACTTTCCTACTGCAGCATATTATGCTGAAGAGTGAGCTCTGCTGCAGCTTCAGGGTAATGGTGCTCAGGTAGGTGTCACCAATATTCCATATTCAATCACTTCCATTCAGCCAAGTAGAGAGCCAGCACTGTGTTTGTGTTAGCTACCGTGCCTTGCTCCAGGGACTTTCTGCAGCATAAGTGGCACTAAGGGACATGGTTTGGTGATGGGACTCGGTAGGTTAGGCTGACAGTTGGACTTGATGATCTGGAAGGTCTTTTCCAACCTAAATGGTGCTATGATTTTATGATTCTATAAAGAAGTCCTTGCCAACTTCTTGAAAATCAGAACTGTATTGGTCTCTCCAAACCACAGGTGGTGTTTAGGTGGTTAGATGGTGTTTTCTTTCTTTTTTTTTTTTTTGGGGGGGGGATAAAAGGGGGGAAGGAGTTGAGTCTGTGATGTAGCCCAAACTGCAGCTGACTTTGCTGTCTATGTAACTGGATTTTGTGTCTGAAAATATCTGAAAGCAACTATCAACACTGATAATTAAAAGTCTACTTCCTCCTTTCAGTCTTTAGGACATAGCTAAGCATAAAATCACAGAGTTGCATGACCAAAGCTTTCTGCCAGCTTTTTTACGTGACTGGGATTTTATAGCGATATCACACTTAGGTGTGACTGACAATTCATAAAAAACCCAGAAGTTAGAGGTGGAAAAGACTGTTAGGTCACCAGCTCCATTTCCCTGCCAGGGTGGGATATACTGCAGGTGTTTCTGCTCTAAGACTTGCAGAAGTGCTGTGCCAGTGCTGGTTGTCATTAATTATTGTATTTTTGAACCGAAGACTAAGTCCTTGGGGTTCTGAGCACCAGCTTCCAACAGCAGTGGGAGTCCCATAGCTGATTTCTTCCCAGACTTGGGACATCACCATTTGAAACACGATCTCCTGTGATCTTTTGTCCAGAAGACTGGAAGACAATCAAGTGCATGAATGAATTGGGAATAGTTTCTGTGACTAGCGAGAGTTAGACAGTGAGTTGTACCTGCTCTATATGATAGCTTAGACTGTCTTTGACTATTTTTAAGTCAGGGAGGAATTTTCTTCTGCTATAGCATAGTTCATTCACAGTTAAGTGTGGTCTTTCCCTCCCTAATACCTGAGTGCTATACAAATCACTGGGGTCTTTTATTATGATATTTTCTGCAAAGGATGTTTCAAGCTATTCATTAGTACCTAGGTATTACATTTTGCTTGAACTTGTAGGGTTTTTTTTCCTTGTTTTTTTTTTTTTTTCCAAGTAAGAATGAAATTCTTTTGCTCTTTTATGAGACTCTTAATGTATCTGACACAAAGAAAATAGAATTAAAGCAAATAGTAATTCAGTTTTTACCACAATATGAAATGCTGTTTGCTCTCTCACTGCACATCAAATGTTGACATTAACTAGCAGATATGCCACTTCCATGCCAGGGTTTCATTCCTGGTATGTGAGATCAGACTGATTCTGTGAAAATAAATATTAAAGAAAACATGCTCAGTAAAGTGCTCAGCTCATAAAGGCCCAGTGCTAAGAAATCTGGGCAGCTGCCTCTACCTCCTCTGAGGCTTGCTAGCTTGCAACTCTTACTTCCCAAGATTTGTGTTACGGTTGTATATTTTGCAGGTAGCCAATATGATCCCATTTCTGTTTAGAGTTATACAACTTCAGTTTCCAGTTCCCCCATGCACCAAGCACTGTTTTTGGAATGAGCTCTTTTCTAGGTACCTCAAGTATCAGTTCTTTCACTGTTTTTCAGCTGCTTCCATTTCATGATAACCTGGAACTTCCTCAGCTTGCTTTGTTAAAAGGTGGAGACTTGTGAGGTTGGTAGTGGTGGTTGGTTGGTTTTTAGTGTTGTTTTCAGTTTGTTTGTTTTGTTTTGTTTTGTTTTTTGTCTTTCCTTCTCTTTTCTGTCTTCCATAAGTTCTAGAAATAACCTTATAATCAGACCCAGCACACTGCAAGTCTACTCTTTCTTCAAAGGTGTACAGAATTTGAATGTGGCACACATCCCCCTGTCTGATCTTTGGAAGGTTAGTCTTTAGGACATACGAAGCTAATGTACTAACAGAATACTCTCAGTGATTCCCCTGAGCTGACATTCTTGGCCATGGAGCAAAGACTGGTTCTACATGAGGAAAGTAACAGCCAAATTCAGCCTTTGGTGGGGACAGTGACAGCCAAGTCCATTCAGCCTTTGGTTATCACCTTTGAATATATCTAGTCAGATGAAGTGGACCCATTTTCTGCTGCCCTTCTCTATTTTCTTTTCTATTGCTCTTCTTTCCAGAAAGAGAGGCAGAAAAAGCCACAATGTTATAGAGAATTGAGATGGCTAGGTGAGCCTGGACAGACAGAGAGAACATCTCCGTCACCACCATTTAGTAAACACTACATAGCAAGTTATAAATTTCACATTACTATAACATCAAGAGATCCGGACAGGGAGAAGCTCCATAATGTTAATGCAGTGCATTCCGTCTTTTCTTTTAAGATTTCCCAAATATAGGTCTATCCTTTAAACAGCTTCCCTGCAGGTAGACCCTCCTCATGTTCAGTGATGCTCTCTCAGTGCTCTGTGAACCAGCTTCTTTCAGGATCAGGGGCTGAGGAGAGACTAGATGAAAGCAGGTAAGTGAGTAACTGTCTAATGTGAAGAAAAAGGAGAGGGAAATCCTCTTCCCTGGGGTTGCATTTAAAGCTGAATAGGGAGTTCTGGGTTGAAAGGTTAGAGAGAGAAATTATTTTTGTTTCAGGTGGAGTTCTTGTTGGAGGAAAGTGTTGAAATGAGAGAGCTTTGGGGTTAAGAAAGTTTCTATGATCAAGTAAGTGGTAGCTGAGAATTTACATTAAATAATTTCACTAAAACTAGTGAGCAGGGAAATTAATTTCCTTTCGAAATGATGTGGCAGAAAGGCAAAGCCTTGGGTTACAGCTCAAACAAAAGGAAAAGGTAAATGCTTTGCATTAAATTCCTTGTGCATTTCATAGTTTTACAGACAGCTTTGAAATTTATAGTGTAGATGCACTGGCTTGAAGTACAAGCTCACCTTGCCTGACCTCCCACATAACACCAGCCTTTGAATCTGACCCTGTAATTTCTGCATCAAGCACCTCACTCTCTGTTTGAGCTATAACATGTCTCTTAGATATCCATCTAGTCTTGACTGGAGACTGAATATAAAGGAAATCCATCACATCCTTAGGTAGCTGTGTTTAAATCACTAAGATAAGCCTGTATATCTAAGGCTTTTTCTGAAGACAAGACAGCAACAAGAATTTGCTGAAGAGGCCAGCACTCGTGGGAGGGCAAGCATCTGCAGATCCAGCCATTAGGTTCATAAAGCTCAGAAACGGGGGGAAAAAATGAAGTATTGCTCTAGGTGCCACACAACATAAATGTAATGTTGTTCTGGAGAGGACTTAACTTTGTTTAGAATGCATTTCTTTTTAAAGGGCTTTCAAAGACCACTAGAGTAAGTTATTATTTGATTTTCAAGACTGATAGTTGGGAGACTACGCAGTAGTGCTACAGTGAGAACAAATTAAAAACTCTAAGAAAAGGGGGGTGATGTTACCTGTGAAAACAATTCTATTTGTTTTTATACTGCCTCTTTACAAACCAGCTTTTTTCTGTCCCAGCTAGTTAAAAAAAAAAAAAAGTTATGACAATATTTCACTTGTGTTTTTGTCACTGGGGGACTTTCAAGGGTTTATTTTTTTGGTTAGCTGTAGCTTCCCTCTGTAGAGAATGAAAGAAAACACATTTCTATCTTGCTGTTCCCTGTACTCTGTGCACTCTGCATGGTTCCTCAGTCCCAGAGCACCTGCCCCTTGCCACTTGCTTGCTTGTACGGGAGACTGCCAAGTGATCAGCTTACACATCCCATCCTGTAAACAACAGGCACATTTCTTCTCCTCCTTCCTGGAGGACAAAGTACCCCATGAGCTTTGCGAGGCAATCTCCATCATTAAGGTTATTACCCCTTGCGTTAGGAGATGCCCCACCCAGGAGTAATGCGGTGGCTCAGGTGACGTTGCACGGCATCTTTTTATTTCATGCTGATGATCTCTCTGTGATGTTACACTCTAGTATTTACAGACATCAAACCCGATTTTTTTTTTCTTTCTGCCTGTATTTGTTAAAAATTAGAGCCACAGTTTGTCAAACCTGGGCATGAACTTTCAGGTGGACCAGTTTCAATAGAACTAGGTGGTATGCTTTCTATATTACTTAAGTTGTATAGTTCTTACCAAAGTCTGAACAAATGTGCTGACTTGAACAGTCCAATATCTTTGTATCTTTGTATATATATATATTTTTTTTTTCTGATAAGTTTTAACATGTTAAGGAGTTTTCTTGTCTTTCTGTGTTTTCTTTTATCTCCAAATCTGTATACTACAAGCCTCTAATATTCTTATTTTTTTTTTCTCTAATCTTTTTCTGTCTCCCACTTCCCTTAATATAAACCTTCTGTTCCTAGTACACATCAGCCAGTGTAAATTCCAGACAAAAATGACCTGTGCGTGTGGCTGCAGGGTGCAGCTGGGGATGGGTGGCAGCAGCCCAATGCTGAAGCTGCCTTGCGTGGTGGTGAACCAAGGTGCTGCACAGGCCCCAGCTGCTGTCCATCACTCCACTTGCTCTATTTTCATTGCATTCCACTGGAAAGAGTTTCTGTAAGGTATGTGTTCATTCTGTGGAATAAGTCTTGGGTGACTCATTCAGAAATAATAATAGGATTTCCTCTGAGGGCACATGTATGTTCTTTTCAATGACACTACTACCTTTGGATAGCTGGTTACACTTTGTATTCAAACAGCCTTAACTTATATATTTCCCATACTATTTTTTCCATGTCTTTCATTTGTTGTTCCATCAGGGAGATCTGTGGAGTTTAAATCTGGCTTTTTAGTAAAGCCTGTTCCATAATCTCTTATTAGATTTGTTTTTACCTGGTTTAGCTTTCCCACTGATAGCTCTTTGGTTTCTTTGTCTTCTGCTGTTTTTCCAATTACAAACATCCAGAAGAGATTTTGCAGTATTTAAGATGACTGAGGTAACCCCTAGGTTATATTGTTCCACGTGTTTCTGTGTTCATCTAGACCACTTGAGCACTACATTTGCTTACATACTTTAGAAAGAGCTGTTCCACATTTTTAGTGCATCTTAGGACAGAATGACCACTATTGTTCACAAATGACTGCACAGGCATCTGAAAGCTATTCTGGCTAATTTAACTACAAAAGTACAATGAATCTGAAAAATATGAAGGAACCTTTCTTAGGTTCAGGAAAATCTCTTTCAAGGCTAATGAGATTCCCTCTGCCTCTCAGAACACTACTCAAACAAGTGCTCTACTGAGTGTTGTTTTTTTTGTCTCCCCTTCTCCCTCAAAGAAGCCTCTTAAAAGGGGAGTGAGTGGGTCACCATCAGGTCAAGAGCCTTTGGTTATGAACGCTACCTTTCATTCACTTGAATACACCCCGCATAACATTGGGTACAGCCTTGTGGCACCAGTCATTAGATGTGAGGTAGGGCGTTTATAGATGGCAGTGTTAAGTGTGTGGCTTTGTGGCCCAAATTTCTATGCCGTGCATTATTTCTCCCTTTCCATCCAAATTCTGGTAAAAAAATGATGCAGATCAACTTTCTTAAGGAAGTAGAAAGTGCTGTATTTATTTATCCAGCAGTTATTTCAAGTTCTGTGCAGTTTATCCAGTGGGTATTTCAAATACAGTTGGCCTACACCTTGTAGGTAAAAGTATATTTTCAAAAGCTTCTAAATGAGAAACTAGAACTAGGTATTTTATCATTAAAACACTCATTATACCTAAGATTAAAAAAAAAAAAAAAAGAAAAAAAAGAAAGGAAAAGGCTGCTTCGATACATGTTTCACAAAGACCAAGGTAGCTAGGAGGAAAAGAGGAATGAAAGATTAAAAGATGAAAGAGGTTGTAGGTTGTCATCCATTTATCGATCATAAATTTTGCACAGAATAGGCATGTGCTCTGTAGAATGCTTGGCTACAAAGCTGTACACTTCAAGGAATCTATTGTACCAAAAATATATGTAAGTTTTTTGTTTGTTTGTTTTTTTAGCAGGTAATGAGGAAAAAATGTATAGATTACTGTCATATGGAAATTTTAGAGAATTGTTCTTTCAGGTCAGGAGCATTCTGGTAGATGTCTATGGCTAGCAGTGCTCATTTCTGTGAGCTGTTCAACAACAAAAGTTTTATCAACTTTTTAAGGTACGCTGTAAAAAATGAATTTATTTCTCCAGACATTGACAGTTTAAACGTTAGCAATCTATTTCAAGCTAAGTAACAGTCTAGCTTAGACAAAGGAAAGAGATTGACACCAGGTAGAAATTATTCCCACCATAGATGGCTGCCTGAAGACAGGCAGGGTGGGTTCTAAAGTGCTCGTTAATCTCTTTTCATGCATGAGAAGCAAAGGACCTACCATGTTGTTAGGCAGAGCACTGGAAATATGAAGTAAAATGTTTATTTTCCAAAAGCAATTAGGTGCTAGTGAGGTTCTGCCTGGTTTTGGGCATTGCTTCTAAAGGAACTGGCTAGAGTTTGGCATGTGCTAGCCTATCCAGTATATGACGGTATTAAAAAATAAAAGCATTGAATTTGTAAGGCAGCATCAAAACAACTCCCAGTGGTGTTGAAATCATATCTTGGAGGGAAAAACAACAACAACAACAACAAACTTATTTTGCTCCTACAATAAAATTAACAGAGCAAGGTAGATTAGTACTGTCCAGTATAATCATCTGGCTTCCAGTTCCCTCCCAGACCACTTCTCATGTCTGAGTTATTTGCTCATGTTGAGAATTCAGAAACAAATTATGTTCAGCCTCTGTCTACTTTAAGCTGGATGTATTTGGGGCCTGTTTTAGTAGGTCCTCCTTTGATCACTTGTTTTATTTTGATGGCTCAATAGGACATCAGTAATTATTAGGGAAGCAAAATGAAATTAAATAAAAAGTTTTCCAAAAGGTTATGGGAACTATGGACTCATAGCACAGGAAAGCTTACCAGATTCAAGTCAACTATACAGTTTGTAAGCACAGAAGTGTTTTAGGAAATTTTCTCTCATTTGTCTTAATTTTATGTATCACGAGGTGCTTAATAAGATGCCATATGTAATGCTTAAGTGACCTGCTTCTACTTTTACAAGTGCAATTACCTAAAGACAAGCTGGGTTTTGTGCGGTTTTCTGCTGGGATGTTGAGGAGACGGCAGGTGGTAATGCAGCCGGTGCCAACTATTACAGGGCTGCCCTGCTGGAAAGTGAAGTGGAGGTGAAAAATGTTACCACATCTCTGGGTCGCCTTTCCCCTCTGAGCCTCCCCCTCTGAAGGGAAGCCTTGCTGGTCAAAGGCTTGCATTGTACCCATGACCGATCTAAATAACATAAAACATGCCCTGGTACAGTGTGGGTGGGCAGTTAAAGCTAAGGCAAACACACTGCGTTGCCAAGCAATATTTTTTTTAAGCAGTAGGCAAGATGCATTTCAACAGATGCATTTCAAAAGAAATAACCACAAAGATATGGGAAACACCTGCAAACCTCTGTTGTGTGGGAGTCTCTAATGTGGGGGCCCAGTGGGAGTGCAAAACCCACCCGTAACATTTCTGCAGAATTGATGCATTGGCATCTGCAAAGCAGGGGGAAAAATGCATCAGTTGATTGGGCGTATTTTGTTTGTGAAAATGAGCACGAGTTCACACAATTCTCCCTGTAAATGTTGTGTGCAAACTGCCTCCCCAGTATTAATGGAGGAGGGTGGGATAGGGGAAGGGCCAGAAAGGGTTGTTGTCCCTGCCAGAACAGCCCAGCATGGCACACCTGCACCCAGCTGTGTGACAACACACTGGCTTTTTACCTTTCGTATTTTAAGATTTCAGCCTCAAGATTTACTTGCTAACATCCTCAGAGAGACATCTGTGACTCACAGATGTCAAACTGGCAGCACATTTTCATCAAGCACACTTTGCCTTGGCTAGTTTCATTTTTGTCTTGAAAATATCATCACCTTGAACGGGGAGGAGATGATCATATCTATCGGAACAAGTAACTCTATATATACCGAGTTTATAATCATACGTAGATTAAGGCCAGAAGCGAATATTATGATCATTTAATCTGACTTCCTACATAGTACAGACCAGACTGAATTGGTAAACAATAACATATATTGTAGTAAGACATACATTTAAAAAAAAAAGAGTGATGAAGAAACCATGCATAAGAAATCTCATAGTGATTGACTGCTATTGAGTACACGTTGTCACCTTTCTTCCTTTGTGTAGCTTCAGCTTCCAGTCTTTCAATCTTATGATGATTGTTTGATACGCTTAAAAAAATAAAATCCTCTAATATCACATTTGTTTATCCTTTTTGCTCAAGATTAGGGTCTAGGTAGTGACAGGTCACCCCTGAGGGTTTAAATGGACCTAGTTTCTATAATTATTCCAAATTTTCCAGAGGTACCTTATTCTTGCATCTGTCTTTTGGCCTCTCCAGTGTTTCAGTAACACAAATTGTAGACAGAATTCTTCCAGATTTTGTCTTTTAATTTCTCATTCTTTATAGATTTCTTTACAGATTTACCCCTCAGTTCTAACATGATTGTCAGAGTGGAGCTAAAAACTTGCAGAAACTGGGAGCTGCCCTATGGTCCTGCATATAATAGGGCTACTTTCACAGCTCTGCTTTTTCTGAGGACACCTTTCCAGCTGGTGCGTTTTGGTGAGGAGCAGCAAGCATGGCGAGGCAGAGCAGCCTCTGCTGCAGCTCTGGCTTGATGGAGGAACAGAAGGGAAACAGGGCAGCCCATTCTCCTTGGGCTCCGGTGCATCCTGGTCCTCTTGAGCACAGCCCAAACTACAAATGGCAATGCCCTGAAGGAGCCCAGTGCCAAGTGGGTCCAGTGCTATGAAAAGGTTTGACTTAAATCATCTATCTCTGCTACAACTCTTAGAAAAATTCCCCAGTCACTTACAGTGCTAGCTCATGTCACTGTATCCCTATAAAACCCATCACAGAAGTGGTCTGAAGTCATGGCAGTAATACAACTTGGAGCTGTAGAGGTCTTGGACCATGTAGTGTGTTTGTTTTGTCAAAGACCTTTTCCTGGACTCTAGCTGCAGGTTCGAGCATGTATTTACATCATATTTTACAGCCTGCGTAGCCTCTCTCACCCTGGTCCAAGCAAGCTGGAGATCATGTATCCACAAGTGGCATGGGAGCACCTCTAAAGGAAAAAATGCTAACAGTCTGAGATAGGAATGGAATAAGATTATATTTGTCTACAAAAACACTATGTACTTATGCCCACTCCCCTCCCCCTCCCCCCCCAGAAAAAAAAACTATAAAAGTTTATAGGATATACAAAAAAAATAATAAAAAAAAATCACATCCCTGCATCAGCTGAAGCTGATCTACATCTTTATAGGCTTGAACAAACACCCGGTGGAAAGACTCCTGTTGGATGAGCCCCTGCATGTGGTTCTTGTCAAAAAACTACTGTACAGATTTCACCATCATGAGACATTGATTTGTGTCCTGTGTCTACATACAGTCAGATCTATTTACTTTGGTCTTTAAATAACATATTGCTGTTCTTTAGGGGGTTTTCTCAGTCTTGTAGAAGGCAACTGGGGGTTCTGGCTCACACAGTGTGAGTAAGAGTTTTAAACATTCCCATTGTAACTTCTTTTTAGAGAGTATGACCTAGAAAATATCAGGCTTTACCTTTGTTGAGCTCTCAGTGATATGTAGTAGCAAACCCATCTTTTTAGTGCTGAACCGAACAGGTTTGGTCTAGAAATAATTGCAAGGCAATAAATAGGGAGCCCCAGGATGCAATTTTCACATTTGCTTCTACTATTTCACATTTGTTTTCACAGCAAAAGAAAGATCTCCTCCTTTATTGGAATAATATGAAAAATAGAGAATTGAAAAGCCAAAAGAGACCATCTAAAGCTGAGGGGATGCTTACTAACCCTTTGATTTTTAAAGGCTTAAAAAAATGAAGATCAAACACCTAACCACTTGAAGTTTTCTCCCATTGGTTGTTTTCATAGTCAGAAATCACAAATGGATATATCTTGATCTTTCATTGTAAGAAAGAGAAAAGACGAGATATATCCCTTCCCAAGTCCCATATTGTGATTTGAGCAAAAAATGTCACTGTCTTACAGGAGTCAGAGAATTTTTCTTCTCAAAGTTTTCTCTCTCAGGTAGACTTTCCCCTGCTGTTATTTTACAGAAAAAAAAAAAAAAAAAAAAAAGAGGTGTGCAGTGCTATGCATCTGTATCCAGTAAAACACCACTGAATTTGCAGTCCGGAGGCTAATCTCTGGGATGTCAGAGGTGAAATAAATGTCCTACTGGTAATGGATGTCTTCTTGCTCTCCCCTCTGGGATTATGTGACTATAGGCAATGTTACAGTTGCAAAAAAGGCAAATCAGGAGAGCATAATAATTCTATAATAATGATGTAAAAGAAATAAGAATATTGAACAATTCATTTCGTCTACATTTCAGGGATTGTTCTCAAACTGTAGTCAGTGACATGGTGAAGATCCACGCTGCCAGGGAAAAGAAAGTTACAGTGAAATGTTGTTTTGCTCATGGAGCACTAATCCTGACAGTTTGATGGTTGTTCTGCCTTAAGTGGAGCAGACTCTACTACTTAGGTTTTAGAAGACTGCATAAAATGGTGGGTTTAGGTTCATTACGGTATTGATAAGCAGAGAAACTATTTAAAATGTTTTCAAAATTCTTTCCATCTGACACATATCTGATAAATCTTGGATTAATGGATCATTAATACAGGATGTCCCTGCAGCCACAGATTCTGTTCCTTTCCTACTGGCAAGTTATAGCATGATAAAGGTATGAAAGTGCGAAAAGCATCTTTTCTATCTTGCTTGCAACAGTGAAGTGCTGGAATACCAAGCAAATAAAACAAGGCCGGCTGCCATGAAAAGCCTGTCCTGCTGGTACTAAAAACTGGAGCTATGTAAAGAAAAGTCATTTCTCTTTGCATAGAAATTGATGGTTTTGTTATATTTATCAAAGGAACGAAATGATCCTGATCCTTAACTAGAGTTTAAATTCAAAAAACACTAAAAGTGACATTGGAAATGGTGTAAGATGGCCAAGAACTTCACACTGGAATTTGGGTCCTATTCGGTGGAGGTCTAGTTTTCTAATAGTCAGTGTCTGGATATCACTGGAAGCCATGCATGGAGAAGGCTTCCCTTTTTCCCTTCTCTCTCTTCTTTCAAGGGTGACAGGTCAATAGCATCCCAGGGCATACTGAGCTAATGCCAGCAGTATTTCTCCTTTGTGGATCAAATAGAAGGAATTGGAATGAGCCTTCCTCAAATTCTCTTTCAGGATCTCCTCCAGGCAAAACTTTGAGGTTTGCATAACTCTGAAAATCAATCTGCCTACTTTGGCAACAAAAAAGAAGCCTCTTATTTTTGCCAAGCAAAAATATATTTCTTCTTAGTAACATCTTTCATTGCTAATATGTCATTTCTCTTTCCCCACTCCCCCCTGCCTCCCCCCCCCCCCCCCCCCCCCCCTTTTTTTCTCTCTCTCTTGCTGTGATTTTTCCCTCCTTTAAGGACATTTTTACATATACTGTTTCAGGCATGCCGAGACAAGAGTAAGTTCTAAGCAGTAGTTTATCAGAGTGTATGAATTTGATGTGGTCAAACAAAACATTTAATTCAGTGTTCTGAATGCATTGTTGAAAACTGAAAGATGATATGAATAAATGGAAAAATCAATTTTCCTTCACTTCCTGAAGTACTCCCAGAAGCCTTGCTCAGTACAATCCAAAAAAAAAGAGAAAAAGAAAATAAGAATGTCACTTTTCGATTAATAAATAGAACTGTGTTTTTAATACAACATTGCCAGAATAAAAGTAAAGCAGCTATCATCTTCATTTTTGATCAAGGCAAAGAATTTTTGTGATGCTTTTCATTTTCTCATGTGAAATACTACGTTTAGTTTGGAGCCCATGATAGCCACAAGGATGTCAAGATGTGGTACCTTCTGCCGTTAGAACTTTGTAATAACAATTAAGAAAGCTTAGATCAGGACCTACAGGATCCTTTGGGGAGTTTCAGGAGACAGTTTGTGTCTCAAAGATGCATATTTATTTACTTCCCCCACAAAAAAAATTAAGATGCACATATGTCTGCTCAGAGATCCAGCTGTGTCTGCTTCTTGCAACAGCTCTTGTGATGGGTTCTTTCAAAATTCCTGAACGGAGCAGGCTCTATAATGATAATCTCAAATTCTTGGCAATTTTCTGTGTTCTGGTGTGTTTTGAAATATCACAGATATGCCCTATCTTTAAATCCAAGATGTCGAGAAATTGATCGTACTCCCCTGATTCATGCTTTAATCTTTTGTGGAAGAGGAAAGAGCCCCTAGCTGTACATTATGAATTTAAATCAAGACAAGTTCGAGGGGCCATACAAAGAGGGTAGCTGCTCAGATAGGTTAGAAAAAGGTCAGGCTGGATCACATCGATCACTAGTTACAGCTTTAACTATGCAGAGGAAAATCACTAAGGCACAACATCAGCAATGCACAGCTTTCATCGCACCTTTGTCAACTCTGTGGGTGATGGAGTAGAGGTTGTAAGTCCTTGATGTTAAATATGGTAATGCCCCATGGAGTTAAAGTTAATAATAAAGAGAGGAACAAGAGAACACAATGTTGAACAAAAGGGGCAAGATGAAGTGATTTATTGGCAGGGCTGAATTTTTCATTATGATGTAATGGAGAAGAAGTTTTTAAAACATCAAGAGATTTTATATTTTCTATGGCTAGACATGAGTTCTTAATAGTAAGATGAGTAGGCAGAAGATGTTCTTGTCTTACACTGCATAATTATTCCATACTGAAAAGTATCTATTCTATTCTCTGTTCTCGTCAAGCATTTACTCTCATAAATTAAGCAGACAATAATCACCTACAGCTCCTCAAAGCTTCCTGTTGTGTTTGATGTCATTGTGTTTAATTCATTCTTTACATCAGGGTTAAGCCTGGTTTGCTTCTTTTTAGTGCTACCCCTATTAATTTTTTTTAGTTGTTGTAGTGTACAAATATTTTTTAGAACTAAAACAGAGACATCATTGAAACAAAAAAGAACCTCTGTAATAAGAATTGGAGAGTAGTCTTGCTCTCTTGTTTGAGTAGATCACATTCATGAAGAGAAACTGTATAAAGAGCAAAGGGTTCACTCTGTCTTTTAAGGAGTAAATGGAATCCAGAAACAGATTTTTGGTATATTACATCACAAATACAAAGTATACCACACCATACAAAGAGATGATATGATCTAGAACCTATCTGTAATACTAAATTTCATCCTTTTTTTTGTTATGAAAAAAAAAAATTCCTAAGTGGAAGATGCATCATTGACCACCCAAGACAGAATCAATGTCTATTAACTTTAACTTTCCAGCCCATAGTGACATTAACTGAATTAAAGATATCACTTAAATATAAAAAACTTCTCTATATTTCCTACAACCTGATAAACCTTAGGGTGTACAGCTGTGTTCATTTTTGAGAAGGTAGTGGCAGAAGGTATGTTGACACATAGCCCATTTAAAGGCCAATCTTGTCAACTATCAATGCTGGTCATACTAAAACATTCATGGGGGCAGAAGGTGTAATCCAAGTTCACGCCAGCCCCATTTGGATTTCTCTGGAACCTAATTTAAGCCTAACATTACAGAATGGTGGCAAAAAAACAAATTGGTTTAACAGGATTCACCTTGACCATCAAATGGATTTAGGCTGTTGTGTAGGAACTTCCAGCTTAATCTTCTGATTTAAATGATCCTCACTACCACACAGAAGTTTTCTGTTGTACCAATAGTTTTTCTTGTTATCCCTGTGGAGTCCTGATAGAGGAACACACCTGCATTCATGAAATTAATTCATTTCTTTTTTACTCAGTGTCAGTGTATTTGTCATTTAATAAAGGTGAATTAGACCAGAGGAGCCATTTTCTCGCCTCCTAACATCACTGAAGCTGAGTTTACAGTCCGGTGGAGAAGCCGTGGGTAAGTTTTATCATTTGCCACTTCTCAGCTGGGCTTTCTCATCTGAATGGCTAAAAACCTCATGCTAAACAAGTTCATTTTATGGGGGTTATAAAAATCTATCCCAGTAAAACAGACTAATTGTTCCATCTCTTCTAGACCATGACTGCCAACTAAAATTATTATAACTGTTCAGATTAAGGATATGTGATTTACATTAGCAGCATATGAGGGGTTTTGGTGTTGTTTTTTTTTTGTTTGTTTGTTTTTTGACTGGAAGTATTGTTCACTGTTGTGCCTTCACATAACAATAAATGAGAAAGGATATGACAATTAAACTTATCAACAACATTGCTGGGAGAGATGAAAATCAAAATGGCAAAATAATATCCCTTTATTCCAAATCCGCAAAGGAAATAAGTTATGCTAGCAAAGTTTGTGTTTTGCTGTAATGTTTACATTGCTTTTAGGTTGTTAGTCAGCTAAGCTTTGCTGGTGAGGCAGGGATTTCTTTTCTGTCTTCCTAACGAATAAAAAATTGCCAGCTAAACCTTCATGTGAAGGCAGGATCTACGTGACATATCTCAGCTGAATGGTCTCAAAATGTTTTGTGTGTCTCAGTCTCACAAATGTCCCTTAAACACCAGTTTACCACAGCTGGCTATGTAACTGCATTAGATGGTTGGTTGTTTTTATAGGTAATTTTGAAAACAGTAGCAGCATAACATACAAGGGGAACCTCATTCCTCCAAGAAACTCTTTCAAATATTGTGTTGCACATATATCTCCTGTTACTCTCTATTTCTCAAATAACCATTCTTGTTTGTGGTAATTAGACCTGGAAAACACCAAGAATTACAGACTTGTAAGTTCAAGTCCAGTGCAGCAGAAGTGGAATTCTTAGAGATGCACAAAAAGGCAGAATCATGGAGATAAAAAATAATTATATGCTTGGTAGTTGTTGCTAAGATTACCTAATTTTGTCAAATAGAGAAAAAATAAATAAGTTTCAAGAAGTAAGTAGAAAAAGAGGTGGATGGTGGTTTTTCTCAGTGGATCCTATTTTGTTGGCCTGTGTTTTCAGCTTTCAGTATTCCTCTAGTCCCACTTTTGCATGTGGTATTATGTGACCGTTTACCCGTGAAAGCAGATGCTGAAATTTCTTTGGATGTTTAGTCACCTTGAATTTTCCTAGGAAATAATCTAAAACTTTTCATGTGTCCTGAATCACATTTCAATAATCCAGGACTGTGATTCAGCTCTTTCAGGTCCATTGCACACCCTGAGTGGAATAACCTCATACAGACTTCTGTCAAAACATATGGAGATAATGCAGTGGGAAGTGGAAGGATTAGCGATAATCAGCCCCTTTCATCCCCTCGGAGAGTGGTACCAGATTCTTCCCCCACTGGAGCTACTTAGATCACGTTAGACAGCGTGCCTGACTCTAAAACTGCTGAGCTTCTGCAGTCCCATTGACTCACTTGGAAGTGTAGGTTCTCAGCTGTCTTGAAATTCACCAAAATCTGCTGGTTGGTCCCACAACCCCACCCTGAGCTAGCGTCCTCAGACATGGTCACCTTGGTATAATGACATTTCTAGATAGAACACAGCCTTCTGTCCACTCCTCCCCAGTTCCCTCTGGCCAATGGGACTGGCTGGATTCAGGCTCATCCCTTCCCTAATCCCCTTGGGGGTGCTGAAATTTAGGTGAAAACATGGTTTCACCAAGTATTTCACCATGAGCTCCTCGGGCGCAGAGGATTCTGATTGCTTCCTCTGGGTATTTTGTGCCTAACCTTTTGTTATAGTGAGCCACTCCTCAATAAAGGCTTAAATTAGCACGTCTGGTATTAGATTGAGTGTATTTATCTTAGGCTAAGATGGGACAGTTAATAATTGTGCAGTAATTGAAACATGCCTTTGCCATCGCCTCCCAGCTGACTAATTGGATAGTGTCTAGTAGTTCACTCTCACTATATTTTTCTGGCTATTCTGTTCAGCCTGAAAGGTAACTCCCCAACAGTATTAAACTAAAACTAAATTGACCTGTCTCAGAAACCAAGGCATGAGTTCGTATTTTACACTTAGAGACATTTCTGAACAAGTTAAGTGAACGAGGTAAAAGTTTGTGCTTTGGTGCTTGGTGGAGCTCAGTGACTTCTTGTGTCACTCAGGGTTCCGAAAGTCAGCTTTGTTGCTGCTTTGCTTTTATCATAATTATTTCCATCGGACAATATGGGTTTTAGAGCCCTCCATATCTGAATACTAACATTATATTCTCTCGCCATATGTAAATGAGTATGTGAATTGAGAAGTATTAAAATCAAGTTATTGAGGTAGTTTAGAACATGTAACACGCCCTCCATAACGTTATTTATAAACATAGAGAGAGAAGTGAATGGCTCAGTTAAAACAGCCAGCTGACTATGTGGCTTACAACATATAAAGCACTTCCCTCATAATGTTTGCATTTGTGGGAATATTTTTTTCCTATGCTTTGTCATGCATTAATTTTAAATGACTGTTCTCTTGCACGATAGCCTGTGTGGCTGTGATACAGCTGGCAGGCAACCTAAGGCATTCTTTATTTTTTAAATAAATAAGTTAAAAAACAATGATTGAAACTGTGACTATGTAAGTCAGGTTATTTATACTATGTTTAATATAAAGAAAGCTATAATGCAAACTTGAATTCACCTACAGATCACTGTTATCACTTCATCCATTATTCTGAAAATGTTTCTGCCACAAAATGCTAGCTGACTACCCATGACTTTTCTTGGAGGGGCAGAAGAGATTTTTTTTCATTGAAGCCACTTGTTCTTTTCCTAAAACCATAAAGAACAGGACTGCATGTTACTCTGTATACATGCAGATTACCTGAATAGTTTAGAGATCAACACCTGCATGAATTCACAGCTGATGTAAATCAGCAAATCTCCATTGCCTCCTATCTAGATGCAATGTAACTTTTGGAAATGCTAGGCATCGTTATCAAAAGTCTAAACAAAAGATCAGCCAAGGTCCTCAGACACCACCAGCTTCCTGCAACTTCAATGGGGAAACATCAAACCCCTTCTATGCAGAAATTTCATGTAAACTTACTTTGAACAACTTAAAGTATGATTTATTTTTTCACTACAGAAATGTTATAGCCACGTCAGGTATAGTAGAAAAAAATATGAATGTATTTATAATTTCAGTAATATACATTACTTAATACAAATGCTATTCCAAACACGCTGCATAAATCCACACTTCAGTTCCTTGCAGCTGAAGTAATCCCAGTCCCCTGGAAGAAATGGAAGTCTTGGCTAACCTGAGCATATCTTGCACCTCCCAACCCCACCCTTGGAGTGGGGTGAAAGGATTTCAGAGATTTACTGTGGCAACAAGCCTAAGCCCATCTATTTAATTTCAGAGCTATTACATTTTTTGCAATGGTAAAGCACACAGCTTTTCATTGTGTATCACTTTCTGGAGTATAACCTTTCTTGATTAAGGCAATATATAAATGCAAAACTTCTGTACCCATGCCATTGACTGGTTATGCTGATGGTCCATCTGCTTAATCTGCTACTGCTCATGCTGTGATCTTGAAGGCTCTCCATCATGTGACATATTCAGGTTATGTTAAAGTTATATCTCAGTTTGTTTCAGGTTGAGATTTTTCGTAGTTTTTTTAAGGGGTTAGAATGCCAAATTCCCTCCACACTGAACTGGAGTAGATGTGAAAATAACATTTCCAATTCAAAAAGGGTTTTTGTGACTCAGCTGAAGCATTTCACTCACTCTAACTAAAAACTTCCAGTACAGAGCCTGTTAACATATTTACAAGTGGTGTTTACTGAACAGATGCTGCTCTCACATGTCATCAGGAGGAAAGTAGGTGATAAAATTCCTTTCACTGAATCAATGCAGTTAGTGCAACTTTTGGGAGGGAGTGATAGATTCCTTTGAGTCCCATTGTGCCCTTCCCAGCACCAGCTGCCTTTCCACATGTAAGAAGCTATATAGTAAAGACCCATGGGCTTTTTTTTGTAAATCATGTTGATTTCCATCTCCTAAAACAAGGCTAACACTTGGTTGAAAAATCACCTTTGTTAATAACGTTTATTTAAAAAAAAAAAAGGGGGGGGGGGGAGCTTACACATATCTCTTGGTTGAATGATAAAGATGGTCTGACTGATTTTCTTTCTGTAAAAGTTAATTATTTGTTTTCACCTCTCCATGTTTCCATGTAGTTATTGGAGTCCCTGAGGACACCATATCTGCAGCAAACAAATAAAATTTCGTCTCTTAATCCCTGAAGCTCAGCAACTATGTTGTGTTTCAAACACCTGGAAGGCAAGAACAGGTGTTGTCATTTTTCTTCAGCACAATTTAATTTTTTTCAGAGCTATTAATAACTAGAATGGTAGATTTCCATCCTTGCATTCTGATTTCTTTCAGAGCTCCTGGACGGTCCCAAATTATGTAAAATTTCAGTAGGGACTGTTGTCTCTTCCATGAAGGTGGCACTGGGGACAGATAAAAGCAACTCCAGAAAATTGGACTTGTAGCCAGATGGGTTACCAGCTGGCAATCTTTTTTAAAGTTGTCATGGGTAAAAGATGAAAAAGGAAAAGAACAGAAGCTCATCTAGGTATAACTTCAACCTGCTGCATATGAGGCTTTAAAAGTATGATTTACTGATCTCATTGTAAGAACCTGCATTAACTTATCTTCCTGTATAGTAGAACTCATATGTGCATATACAGTGCCACTACTTTCATCATCTAACAAGAATAATTTATAGATTAAGGCCTGTAGATGACTTTATTATACAGTCACCAGCTTTATGAAGCACAGCCTGCTTTGAATAAGCATTATCATCCCATGGAGGCAACTCACAGAATGATAATTCTGTCATTTGCCATGACTCTGGTCATTTGCCAATTACCATGAAAGTTCTTTGTCACACAGTAGGACTACGTGCTGTGTAACTGAGCAGTTGAGGGTTTGTTTTGTATATTATTTTCCCCGTTTTGTTGCCTTTGGCAAGCACATTGCTTTTGACTGCACACCTACACTCTTTAGCAGAACTTGATATGCTGTCTGTTTTGTGTTCGTTTAGTTCACAATAATGCCATGATTAGTATTTGCAAGAGCAGTACACGCCAGGAGTGTGTTACTGCTTTCATAGAAGATATAAATTAATCAGAACAAGGCAAGATCAAGGTTACTAAAGTGACTTGGTGTATTGACAGACAGTTAACGTAGAATGGGGACCATGTTATTTGTTAAATATGCTGATCATTCTTTCCAGTTCACATCAAGCTAAATCCACCTTCCTGGTAAAGGAATTAATTCAACTTCATCTTGCATGGCAAATACTCCTATTTTAATGTGTGGGAATTCCTAATCTTCCTCTCTCTCTTCCCTTTTGTACACATTCTTCCTTTTTTCTTGAGATAGTAAATGTCATATGAAGCAACATGAAAGAATACACTGGCTACTGCTCCTGTTTTGCTCCAGACCAGGCCTGTGATCTCAGCATGTTTCCCTACCACTGCACAGAGATATCCCTTCCCTGCAATACTTCCAAGAAGCCATTTGCTTGGGAATTACTACTTAAGGGACAACAACATTCCTTGCCAATGAATGTGACAGCCTAAGTCATTATAAATTCTTTGAACTTCACAAGAATAACAACAGATGTAGTTGAATGTTTGGATGCCTCACAACTTGCTACATCCAAGTTTAGGACGTGTGTTTTGGTGCAAGTCCACTAATATGATAGTAGGAAATTATTTAGCTATAGGTGCCTAGAGCTGTTTCCTTTTTGGATTACAGATGTTAAAAGTGACTGCAAAAAACTAAGTTATGTCTTTAATTTGTTTTAAAAATAAAATGCTCCTCCCTGCCTTTTAATAACTTGATACCTTGTGCTCTTTCCAAAGTTCTATAAATGGTCTTAAAAAGACAACCCTGAATCTGTGAATGTGTCGCGTTGATTTAACATCTGGAAGTAATCTCAGGGCTGTCTATGCTTGCTTTCAAGACAGTGAAAAACTAGGCTGTATGATTTCTTAATATTCGTACAAGGAAAACCTAGTAGCATCATTGCTAGTAAATAAAAAATTACATTTTCTACACTGGAGGTTGATGTTTTAATGTTTGGCTTTGGGCATTTCCTGACAGTCTGTTACTAATGCAGAATGTTAGTAGTTATTTGTTTTTACTTTGTAACTAGAGGAGGCAATCTAATGCTCATTAGATAAACTTTATCGGACAGTCTCTGCCGTATTTATACTGAATAGTCTTATTACATGTTTAGTTCCATTTATTTCATCTGTTAAAATTAGATATTTCCACTCCATTCAAAAAACATCCATGTTCTTGGCTAGCAGACCCAGAATTTGAAGGTAACCATTAGAAACCGTTTCTAAAGCAATTTTTTATACAGTTTACTATTCCCATCTCTTCTATTCAGGAGCAAGGATTCACAGAGCATGTGATACCAGTCCCCATGCAGAAAATCAAGGCAAAGGACACTCTGACAACTGCAACTTTAAATAAAGTAAAAAACACAGAGGTAAGAAAGTGAACATACAAACATTTCATTGTATATAACAGAATATGAAGATAAAAAAGCTCCACATTTAAAAGTCTCTTTGCACATTACTTTGAATTGTTTTTTGTTTGTTTGTTTGTTTTCTGACTGGCTGCTTTTGGACCTTTCTTAACTGACTTAAAAAAAAAAAAAAAAGAGTGAGAAAAAGAGAAAGGAAGTTTAATCCCCATTTTGACATTTGCCATATACTCCCTGGATTTATAGTCTAGTGTTTCAGAGTGCTGTAGTGAAACACCATCTACACAGAAGAAATTGAACATTAGTGTGCTCACAGCACTGTGACTTGAGGAAACGATTGGGAAAAAAAAAAAAAAAAGGCTTTCAATTAAACTTTTGAAGAAAATGGGTAAATAATTGTTTAGATACATTTGCATAGAGAATGCCCAGAGCTTTACACAGAAGGCATTGAAAATTTGGAATGTCTACTTTTTATGTAAATTCAGGGTTATGTTTTTCTCTCTCTTCCCCCCCCCCCCCCCCCCCGGAGGGGATGCATTTATTTATTATTTGGTTGGGTTGGTTTGTGTGGTGGTTTTTTTGTTTGTTTGTTTTTGTTTTTTTTGATTGGTTGTGTTTTTTTGTTTGTTTTTATTTTTTTCCAGCTAACCCAATAAATACAAAACAGAATAGAAATTAGTTTTAATAGATGTGCTGCATTCACAGAACATGCAGCCTGTAATGCATACAGTGGCACTGCAGCAGTGATGGGCATCTTTGAGGAGTTCCTTTTCACATACATTGTTCATTTAGATATCAACAATATTTGTCGCAGATAAATGGATGATAGAAAGCTAGCCAGCTCAGCTTTTATTTTTATTTTTTTCTAGATTCTGCTAAAACAAATTCAAGAATACAGTCTTTGTTAACTACGTGCTCTTGGAGAAAGCACCAAGATCAAATCAGTGAGATAAAGGATATTGAAGCATAGGAAAAAAATACCATAGCCATAAAGCAAGCTCCCAGGCAGACTTGACCTTCACAGATGTATGCTGAACCTCCTGCTGGTTGCTGGACACATTAGAAATGACCCTCAGCTGATTTCACAGCAGCCATCAGATAGTGCTGATGTTCTTGTGTTACAGTTTAACTAGTGACCTGAAGAGTACCACACCATCAAATACAAGATCTCACCAGGGCTATGAGGAATTTCTTCCAGTAAGTCCTCCACAAATGGAAGTAGTGGTTCAGGATCTCATGACCTACGTTGTGAACTTAACTCATATTGTTACTGAAAGCAGTTTGTTTGTAGAAATTGTTTTTGTATTTACTGTTCCAAACAAAGGAAATTCTTTGTTTTCTTTCACTGGAACATTTTCTTGGAATATTCATTTGTATATTTTTACTTTCTTTCTGTTTGTATGTCTGGATGAGGCATGGAAGAAATTTCAAAACAATGTATGAACCAGGCTTTTCCTTCCCAATATGACATACTAAGCTTCAAAAGACACTCATGTATGTGCACTTGAGACTCTAGACTCTAGTGCTAAGCTAGCACTCTTTGGAAGTGGCCACAGATAACAGGGTTCCTGAGTTTTGGGGTGTCCCATTTGATGCAAATGGGTTAGATTTTCAGATGATACTGTGACATTTAATTTCCTAAGCATTTTGTTTGCTGAAACCTTCTGAAGATAGCTATTTCAATTTGAAAAATCTTAACAAATACAACGCTTGAAAATACTTGCTTATTAGTAGTTTTGTCTTTTCCAGATGTGATATGCTGCAGTTTCTCAAAAGTGAGTAATAGATTTATTACTTATTTTGATGCATTCTCTTGGCAGCCATGTGTTTTTATTTTCTGGTGAGGTCTTATGGTGTAAAACTATTAGGAGCTTTCCCAAGCGCCCAGAAAGAGCCTGACAAGGGAGTTCCTTGTGGTTGTTCTATTCTTTCTTGAATGTGATGATACAAACGCAGCATTTCATAGCAGCGCATGTGAAATGCATGTGATGAAAATTTTCCCAGGGCTCCCAGTTCATACATGTATCATACACGGGCATGGAAGGGATTTGAATCCTTTATCACATGCAGACACTGCAGGGTTTGGTAAAACAGTTTCACTTTGAATATGGATATAAATGTTCTCACCAAATTATTTTTCAAATGAAGTCTTTGGACAGAATTTAGATGAGCTAATCCTTGTAAGTTATAACATATGCCATACCAAGTAGAATATAACATGTTAAAACTTTGGAAGCCTATTAAGATCCATGGCATTTAACCGAGTTTAATTTAATTTTTTTTTTTTTGAAAGGGGATTCCTCTTTTATGAAATAACAGCAAATTCAGCTTTTCCAGCGTTATGCCTGTGTGTAATGGAATCATCCATCAGCATGACTGATGGTCATCCAGGGCTTCATGAAAGAGGTTCTAGCAATTATTGCTAGCTCCTGACTTGTGAGCAAACGGGCATAAGTCAGGAGAGTCCTCCTCTAGCTTTGTATCACGTCAGTTAACTCTACACATAGGGATATAATTTAACAACACCGTAGCCAGAAACTTTGGTGCACTGATACCTGAGCTGACTAGTAAGATAGCCCCTTTTATCTGAAGTGTAAGACTATGTGCCCTGTGTCAGCATTAACTTAGGGCTTGCTGCACATTTTCCAACTGCATAGCATGGATGGGCCTTATATATTACTGGAAATAATATCAGCTGGAGAGCAGGCTTTAAAGAAAATCTTTTTCTAGGTTTCAGAGTCTGGATTCAGTCTGTAATCAAGGTGGAAGTAACAGCAGAACAGAAAGGTTTTTATTCAGTCTAGAAAGAAGCTTATTCTTAAACAGTGGCCTACTCTTGTATCTAGAACCTATATAATTATAATAGAATCATAGAATATCCAAGTTGGAAGGAACCCACAAGGATCATCAAATCCAACTCCCGGGTCCCCAAAGGACCACCCTCCAAAAAATAAATAAATAAATTCAGACCAGGTGGCCAAACACTTCTTGAACTCTGGCAGGCTTGGTGCTGTGACCACTTCCCTTGGGAGCCTGTTCCAGTGTCCGACCACCTCATTATGGTACTGTAATTAGGATTTTTGTTCCATTTTATACCACACTGACACTCTAATTAAAGGTGTTCAGCTAACAAAGGAAACTAGATTTTTTCTGTTGTTATTGTTAAAAAAGAGGATGTTTATTTCTCAGTGGTAATTTTAAAAAACTCTTGGGTGGTAAAATGGAAGGACACTTCTACTCTGGAAAGGTGAAGAAGAGAAAGGATCCTATAACGATAGAAACACAAACCTAAAACAGGAATTTGGGTAGAAATAAGGTGCCTGTGCTACTGTTTTGCTATATCTATACGTCCCTTGTATTTGTATAAGAAGAATGCAATTGGTTGCAGAGCCTTCCCACAGCTGGGTGTCTTTGAAGGGCTTAACTGAGGCAGTTAAACAGGATAATCCAATAAATGGAAATACAGGAGAAGGTGCTTTGATGTAATAATTGCATCTTGGCTTCGGTTATTCTTTTTTTATTATTATTTTTTTCTCCCCCCTGTCCTGAGGTTCTACAACATCCTGTAATTCATGGGGGTCATATCTCTGAGGAAATGGTACTTCGGATGAGTATGACTGCAAGGATGCACTAGAGAAATGGAAGACAGAGAGTGCTAGACTCCACAAGTTTTGAGGAAGACGATAGCACAAGAGCATACCATGGTAGACTGCAGACAGCATCCTGTTTTGTGATACTCTGTTCCGACCAGCCATGGGGAGGTATAATCTAGCCTCCTGTTTTCCATAATATTGCTATCTACCAAGTAAAAAAGGATGAGCAGCTCTTGAAGGTATGTGAAACTGCATGGTAGAGCCAGCCACAAGTTACAGCATTCTCAGCTCACCATCTGATTTAGCTTGAGGAGCAGAGATACAGTTTCTCTGTAATCATGAGGGCAGTGAACATGTTTAAACTCACTCACATATAACTTCAAATTGATCAAGCAAAATCATCCAGGATTTTGTTCATTATAAATGTATTCTAGTTTACTGAGCAATTAGCAATTCACTATTTATGTGTCATCATTCAGGAATTCCAATGCGCCTTATTCTACAGATTTTTGCCTTGCTTTGGAAATAGGACCAGTGTACACCAGCAGGGCACCAGCCAGTACTGAAAAGTTCAGGGAGTGACCTTTCCGAGAGCTTGTTCCATGACCCACTTTGATTGCTGAGGCACTATCACAAAATCCCTGGCCATTTCCCACCTGCTGTAAATGACACTAAATATAGAGCTGACACAACAGTTTACTAGAAAACATAATTACAGAGCCATTTTTCTTCAATAAATTAATGTTAAACAGAGGTTCCATTCAAGGAACAGATGGCAAATACCAGGTAATACAGATACAGATTAAGCAACGTTGGCAACAGTTGATACATTTACACAAAGGACAAAGATAGTAGGTGCTAAGTGTTCCTTAAAAATATGCTTGAATCATGAAAAACAAAATCCTTTCATGGATCTAGTTCTAAATTTGTTCAGATGCAAAGGCAGGGCAAAGGGCTCCCAAGATTTCTGCCTATGAACATGTAAAGTCCACTCTACTAAATATTTTGACGGTTTTCTTGTAATTTCTGTTTTTACTAAGTTATGATATCAAACATAATTTGCTTGAGCAGGGAAGTCAAGTGGTTGGAGCACAAGAATTACAGCTGAAATGTTTGTGCTTTTCCAGGAGAAGTAACTGCTGTCTTTAGATTAGTACAGCAAGATCTCGTTTGCCTAAGAAATAACAAAGATTTCAGCCTTTACATGATATAGTGCAAACTGTTGTGTGAAGCAACAGACTCCCCACACTTCAGCTAAACATGTAAACACAGCCTGCATCAAAATACCTTCTTCTTCACATTGCTCATATCTGCTGAATTGCTATTTCGTTTCATGTGATATCCATAGCCTTCATCAGTGTAGAAGCAACCAAAAACCTTTTTCTTGCATCGCCTTTACTTTCCCACAGGTCTGGATGGGGCTGGTAACGTTTCAGTCCCTGGGATTTGGATGAATGCTTTAGGACCAGCCTGGGAGAGAATTTCTAGGAAAAGTGCAGCAGAAGGTATCCCTGCTTCCTTGATTGGCTTGGCAAGTGTCAGAAATATGCTTGTTAAAAACTTGTTTTTCCCTTTATATTGTAACAATATCCAGGGGAATTTCCATAATTACTTTAAAAAGACTTTGGATATGAATTCAGCTGACCTGTTCTCTGTCAGACCCTACCTCTACTCTTGACACCAGCTGTGGCCAGGTGAAGGAGACAGTGGAAAACAGGCTGGGGCGGACTGGACCACAGTGTTGAAAAAGGCTATCTGCTACATGGTTGGATCTTCCCAAACTCGAGAAACATGATTTCAGGCTCTCTTGGAACCCTCATGAAAGAAACTCAAAGAGCAGCAGTGACTCAAACAGGGAGAGCTTGTCTTTTCTGTTTGTTTGTTTCACCTTTAGTCTGCTTCCCTCATTTTCTTTGTATGTTCTCTCCCTGTCTTTGTGTGTATTTTGAGGTATGTAAATGTATACAAGTGTACTTATACAGACAAGAACTCTTGCTTTGAAATTATTACTCAAGTATCTGGGGAAGAAAAGCCAGTGAATGGATCTTATACACTAAAATAAAATAAAACTAGACAAAGAAAAGCTGGATTTATTACAAAACTAAAAGCCCAGAGCAATGCATGAAAACCAATTTGCTTTAACTACAGTAATAATTCTCTGAGGCAGATTATATGGGCCCCTTACACATGAGTTACACTTCAATAGTAAAATGCAACTCAATCTAGCAAGGAGATACTGCTCCGATGTTTGGAGCTGGTAAACTCCCTTGCTAGAAAGAACATCTCTGAGAATCACTACACAGTCTAGCAGCAACTTTTCAAACACACAAGATCATAGATTTTTCAGCTATACATTTTTGGATTTTTAACATTACTCATGTACTTACAGTAATATACAGATATTATTTTCCAAAATAACTACAAACTTGCTTGTTGTTTGCTTCCCTTGATTCAGTGAATTCACCTGGGTAACATCTAACCAGCACAAAAAATATATGTAATTTTGGCTAGCAGCTTGAATAAACACATCCCTTCCCATCCAAGCTACATAAACACGTTGGGTGCTGCCTGCTCTAAAACACCTTTACTCTTTCTTAGACATTTGTATAATCTACTGAAAGATGCCTTGGAAACTTTGGAGGTTCTAGCACAACCGAAAGTGCTAACTCCAGACATTTAAGGTATTTTTTTTTCTCAGTCTCCCTCTCTCATGTTCCACTTGGAAAGAATTTTTACCACCATTTATTTTATTTAAGCCCCACTTTAGAATTAAATAAGGTTATCATTCTCCCAGTTTATTTTTTCCTGTCCCATCTTTGTTTTCTGTCCTTTTGGAAGACTGTTTTTCCTGTTTTCCCACTTGGCATGCATACAGTAAATTTTTTAGTTGCCTCCAAGGCTGCAAGACTAAAAGGTCCCAGAGGAGTTGGGTGCTTGACTGGAAAGACACAAGCAATGTAGAAACCCTACTTCTCTGTGTTAGAGTTAGCAGAAATGTGTATTGCAAGGATTTCAAAAGGAAACTACAGTGTCATAGGCACCAGCTTCCCAAGAGCTATCTCAAATCCCTTTACCTCCTTTGAAAACCCCCAGTTTGTGCATTTGACTCATGTACATCGTGACATCCTGGCGTAAGTACTTTATGAATAATTGTAATGGTCTGAAAGACAGCTTGTGTGAGAGCTTTGCTCATAAAACACGACACCGGTCACGAGTCCTGCTGTGGTCACAAGCTGTGGGATAGCACAAATTTATCATAGCAAATCTCTTCTTACAACCATAAGCAGCAATGTGGAGTGTTGCTCTGGGAGGTATATTCTCATCTGGAAGAACCATATAGATAGCAAGAAGTAAATTGTTTATTTTTTTAAACTATACAACAATTAATGAAATAACAGCAGTTTACAAAGGTTACATAGATTTATTTGGTGATTCTTTCAGGAATTCAAAGCTGTTCTGGAACTTTCTCATTGCTAGGTTTAAGTCAAAATTTTTAGGATAAAGAAGATGATATTGAGAGCCTCTGCTGAGAAAAAAAGCATTCAGTTTTGGGTGGAGATTTTGCTAGTGCCAAAAGAGACCAGAATAACCAATGCCACTCCTGGTTAAAAGGAGGGTCAGGGACAGAAATTTTGTTGCATAGTTATTTCTAGAAACTAGAACAGTTCCAAAAGAAGAAATTGCCAATCCAACAACCCAATGGCTGAGTATAAAAATGGTAGTCAAAGGACTTGAACTAAGGTTATTACAGCTGTAATCTAACAAAGTGGCAGTCATCATCCCTATTTCTTAAGTTCAATCAGTTTTGGTATGTCTAAATTGAATCCCAGGAGCTCCTCTGTTCCTGCAGATGTACATTACTGCAGTGACTGCATCTTTATGGAAATCCTACACTGAGCACATGTACTTCTTGTGCTTCGTGTGCTAATGGGTCAGATGAAATCAGCTAAATGAGAAGACCATTTGAACTGTCTTATCAGTGTATTGCCTTTGAAGCAAAGAAACCAAAACTAGAATTTAGGGCAGAATTGCTTAAGAACTTAGCCAGTAACTTATTTACATTATTATTAATGGTAGATTTAAAAGGACAGTCACACCCAAATTGAGCTTTGCACTATACATATACATAGAAAGATGAAGTCCCTGCCCCAATAAGCAAACAATTGGAAAGAATTTATTTCCTCATCTCTTTATTTCTTGACAACAATGAAAGTTTCAAATGTAGACACTGAAGATTTAATTTCCATCTCCAGTGCTAACTATATTGATATATACCTTTCAGTGTACTTCTGCCTTCATGAAACAAGGAAATGTTTTAGATTTATAGTTAACTGAAAAACTAGTGATGACACATTGACACAAGTAATTCATTTTACTATCTGTCCTAACAACTTTTTTTTTTTTTTCCTGTTAGTGGTTTTCTTTCTGGTATAAGTAATGGAAATTATATGTTGCAATAGTTAATTAGTATATATTCCATATTGTGAGCCAGGAAAATTTCTGACTACCTGTAAACTCTTCTTACTGTCCTGATTGTAATCAATTTCTGTTTCTACACTTCAGTAGATTTTATTAAAATAAAATTTCTTATTAGAGATAATCAGGATATTTCTTACCAAAAAAAAAAAAAAAAAAAGACAACCTAATGATTTTTAGGTGGTCTAAGAACAAAGGAAGTCTTTCATTTCTCAACTTCTCACACAATTGTATCACTTTGGTCTGATCCTCTGACCAAAGTTTTAGACGCTTAAATGGGATTGAAGCAGAATTTAGGTGCCAAATCCCGAGAACAGGATGCCCCAGCTCTTGCATGGGCCTCCAGGTGTCCAGGATCAATGTCACACTTTGACAACTGGCCAGTCATTTCGGCCCTGTCGTTGCCTGTGAGAATGAAGAGCAGAGCTCTGCCCTGCTTGGGAGCAGAGATGTGTGATCAGCTGTGATGCTGCTGCAAGGACATCCCAAAAGATCCTGTTTTAGAGCACAGCAGTGTCAAATGTTGTTCTGGAGAGGACTGGTGTCTACTGTGGACTTTTCCAGTCTGACTCCAATTATGCCTTTGACCAAGTTCTTCACAATAAAATGTTTTAGCGTTCACAGTGTATGACAGATTGCTGAGTATCTAGCTTGAAGTCACATCAATTTGAGTTGCCGATGTTAAATAAATAAATAAATACAACTCTACAGCTTCACCTGTAGGTGGCAAGAACTACGGCTCCCTACTTCATAGCCCAGAGCTGTAGCCAGCTGTTGGAAGTACCTTAGCTACCTCCTGCCTCTGACACACAGCTTTTTCTAAGGCTTTCGCGGCACAATACTTATGCTCTTACTTGTAAAAGCAAAACTTTGATTATACCATGTTTTAGAAAAAAATCTTGATGAAGCTACCAATCCCTTCTAGCTAAGCAGACCTTTGTAGAACCAGTAAGCATATTTCTCTGAGAAAATTCTTTTTACTTTGAATTACACTGGGCCCTTTTACTTATGACTACTATAGAAGGTATTTATTCTAGAAGGTATTTTTTTGGTAATCCAGAGCTTCTCTCTGAGCGTTACGCTCATTTTATGTGTTCAGACTTTCCTGCACATGGATTGCCAGCCTGGAAGCAGCCACAGCGTCTTGAGCAGCAGCATTTGAACCAGCTGCGTGCTGCGGCACAGGTGAAGGGTGAGTGGCACAGTGCAAAGGCTGCACCCTCCCCACGTGTCCCCTCCCCGGTGAGCCCTGTGACTCACAGGCACGTGCTCCTTGCTGCTGCGGCAGGCCCGCAAGTCGATGCAAGAGACGATTTGCCTCACCCAGTCAGATCCCCAAATTAAAACCAAGACTGGCAGTACATCAAGTACCAGAATGTGTTCCAGGTTTAAGCAAATGCATAATGGCAGGTGTACGATGGAATTTAGGTCAGGCAGGCAAGAGTGATCAACAACACTGAGCCACAGGCTCTAATTCTAAATAATCAAGAGACCAGCCAGGGGTTAGTCCTGGCAATTGAAGTGGCACACTGAGAATAATTGCATGTTTGGAAAAACATCCCCTTGGGCCTTTATAGTCAACCCAGATCACTAGAAATGATTGTGATAAAAAGCTTAATGAAATAACCAGGGCTGCTGGTATCTGCCAGAACATCCTTTGCAATAATCCAGGCTCTGCAGAAATGTTTTGGGGGAAGACTAAAGGGTTCCTGAAGAACTAAAACATTGGCAAGTGCAGCTATTTTGATAACTGGGATGCAGACATTTTGAAAGACTCCTATATAAGAAAAAAGGAATCTTATACATCAGCTTTAGCAGAGCACTCAGAGAGGGGAAAAAAAAATCTTAATTACTATGACTGATGTCAAATATTTAAAAACAGTTATTTGGAAAATTGCTGTTTATTTCATGCAGGTGCTCAGTGAAGCCTTTGCAAGAGAATGAAGATATCTGTAGAAATCTAAAACACATAAAGGAAATATCCTTAGGGTTAAAAAGTAGGATGTAATGTAAATTATTCATAGCTGGAAATTAGTAATTAGTCATTCAGTGACAGAGGAGACAGGAAGCCTAGACAAAGTGTTCATTAAGAGGTTCTAGTCCCCTTTTCAGGCAGGCTGCAAAGTGATAACTAGAGTCATCCGCCAAGGAAAGGCAGCAACACACCCAATTAGGGAGAGGTCATCTTGCAGGACCAGGCTGCAAGTCAGAGCCTCCTATGGCTGTGTGAACAAAGCTGTGTTCTCCATGGGCCCAGCAAGAAACTACATGAAATGCTGCAGACATCGCCCATAGCTGAGTGAACACTGAACAGGGAGTCTTCTGCTCCTTGAAAGATGTCCCTCAGCTAAATCTGTGGGATCACTCACTTAGGATCACGGGAAGCTATAAATGTATAGCATTGGAGAGTCACTGCTTAATGCTGTTCTATTGCTCCCTTCAAGCACAACGGGGCAGGGGCCATAGTGACCTAAGACCCATAAGTATTTATTAATTATGGGGCCCACATGCTCTCTGGGAACTCAAGATATCTGCTCCTGGAAAGTAAACAGTTGGAAAGTATTCAGCTCAATGAGGAAACTGGAAATGTATGAAAATCATATTGTAATAAACAGCACTGCATGAAAAAGCCAGTTATTTTTTTTAAACGATTCTTGATGTTTTAACATTTTTAGAGGAGGTTTTTACCTAACTAACATTCACTTGCCTTTATGTGGTTTTGTTTGTTTGTTTGTTTGTTTTGGAGGGGGGCTTCTTTGGTAAAAATTTTGAGGTTTGAGATAAATAAACTAGGAAATATAATGAAACTAAATAATTTTAATAAAAATAAATAAATAAAAACATTTAAATAAACAAACTCATCCCCAAAGCATTTGCAACTTTTAGGGCTAAACTTTGAAAAAAAGTAAGTTTGAAAAACATGATTAAAAAAATCTGCAAAGTTTTCATTTTAACCTGAAAAGGCACTTTTATTTTAAAAGATTGTTAGTAACATATATAGCATGTAAGTTCATTTAAGCTATTAAAATAATTATTAATTATTAAATTAACTGCAACAATTTGGTTTCATAGGTTCAATCTATGCAATAGATTTAGAGTGTTACGATATTTCCTAGGGGATGAAAACCCCCATTTGAATTCTCCAACAAAGGATCCTGAAAGGATCCGACAACTATATTTTAGAGTTTTCAGCAGTAAATCTGCTGTAGCCACTCTAATTTTACTCTGTGTGCACAGTATTAACATGGGTTTCACCCCTGGCTGCTATTGCTTACAATTTGAGAAGCAGGAAAACTGAATGAGTGTCAGCTGTATGGTTCTCAGTGCCGGAGGAAATTTAAAAACTGTGTGTATTTGTCACCTGCAAATTCTCAAAGCACTAGGTAAGGGCTGAGCGCATATTTATACTACGAAACTTAATTAGGGCATTACTTATGTAATCTACTTATTTGGTAGAAAGGCAAGCCATAAAGATACTTCTCAGCACACTGTGTATAAGCTGTCTGCATGTCATACAGCCGAAGAGAAAAAGTACATAAGGTCGAGGGCAACTATAGTATACAAGGAAACAGTGTTAAATTAGGGCACATATCTGTAGGTCAATAAATGGTTTCAGCAGAGTTGAAAAATGAGGGAAAGAAGATTTAGGAGACACAAATAATTATCTAATGAAGTTTTGGCATGCAGACACTCTCAGTATAGAATCAGTCAAATAGCTTATTTGAACTAAAGCTGGCCAGTTTTTGCTATATGAGTAGCATAGCGGTAAGGATCATTTTTACAGGCCAGAGGGAGGAAATTAGAAGATTACATATAAATCAACAGAATTGGAAAAATGTAATAATATAGTATTCTGACAAATACTGTTTTAAAATACATTCACTTATTTAAAAGCCTGTACCAAAGCTGCATATAAACTCACAAGCTACCAAGAGTTTGAATAAGAGACTCTGGGGCTTTACTCATAAAAATGTGCTGACATGGTTGGGTCAAATTTTTTCCATTAAGTTTAATGGTAGAATCAGAATGTACATCCACGCATGGCTTGAAAAGAAAAATGTCCAATTTGTGAAGTCTGGTACCAGCCAGTGAATGAGATTAAGAGAATGGGAATTTAACCTAGGGAAAAGCTCCTGTTTTTCTCCCATAAAAATGAGTGATTGTATTGTCAACAGCAAATTCGGTGCTATTCTAGTGACGGGTAGAACTATCATGTTGCATGCCAATGTAAAGCTGTTTACAAACATAGACATATTTTCTTCCTCCTAACTTTATTTTCTTGACTGTGTTTATTTTGAAAACAAAAATGCCACAAAATGTGAGAAAGAAATGGAATAAGAGTCAAAGAATTATCTGTGGTCAGCCACCTCAGCTTAGCAATTTTCTACTTTTTTTAGTGTAAATGGACTCGACCACAAAACTCTAATTTGATTTTAGTTACCTTAAACACTTCTGGGTATGAAGAGCTGGAGTTCTGTTTCTGACCTTGTCATACCCTTTGGGATCTGCTGAAAACACATAGGCATGTCTAAACAAGGGCAGACCACTGTTGTTTTGAGACCAACCTGGTCTCATACATAAACCAGCTTTGGTCCAGAAGCAGGGTAGCCACTTTAGAGCCATTATAATTCCTTGGTTAAGGATTCTGTATTGTTCCCAGAGATGTAGTTTAAAACTGACTAGGTCAGAAGGTAGGCAAAACCATCACTTCTGCACCAGTTTGTGTAGACTCCCTTCTAGCAAAAAAAAATATGGATAGGAGCTATTATTTGTGGTGCCATCACTTTTACACCTTTTGGTTCCTTCATAGCACTGTTTTAATAAAAATGTTTTTAGTATTTTCAAAGGAGAAGGAACAGAATAGCAAGTTCATAGTGAATTTATAAAACCATACACACTGCTGTAAGGACAGTCATTTATTTAAGTACCGTGATGCTAAAATAAAATAAATATTCAGAACAGCTTTGAACCTGGGGAGATGATTATGATACAGTCCTCAGTAAGATCTAAAGATCATTCAGGCATGTAAACAATGGTCATGTGAAGTATAAATGGGGACTTTGGCAGTTAGATTCCCTGTATCTCTATAGAATTGCATACGGCCACAGGGATTATCTACTCCAGCATTCATAAATCTTTTAATCGATATGTTCCTGAATGTAGTTACTCTAGTCATACTCCTTTAGAATCTTTTATCAGAAATATAATAAAAAGTAGATATTATTCTCTGAGAGTGATGCCACTAACCAGAAAGCCCTTAGAACATTTGCACTGTAAAAAATAATTTTCCAGAACTCATGTTTTGTCAATTTTGTAAACATTGTATGTAACAAAATGTACCATTTCTATGATGGAAGTTACTGAAATGGCAATTTAAATTCCAGTTCCCATAATCTAATCATTATATCATGAAGGAGTAACAAAGCTTGATAAAAAGTTGCCTCAGGATTTTTATGTGTTGATCATACCCATGCAGTCATATATCTCCCATTTCCCAGTGTAGAATTATTCACATGGGAAAATCATGAGGTGATGTACTAGTCTGGTCACCTGAGACATTTGTTCTTTACAGTAACTGGAAAAGAGCTGAAGCATGACAAAGTGGCAATCACACAGTAATCATTCTCAGCTCCCACATGGGAAGCCATCAGATCCGCTAAGACTCTTCCAGAAAAGAGGCAGCTGACGAGGGTAATGACAAGGTCTATAAAATCGTGAATGATGATATGGTAGATGCTAAAGGTTTTCACTGGTTTAAGAGGAAATTGGACAAGTTCATGGAATAGAAATCCACTGAGGGTTATTAAATCATTGAAACCACATCTGAAGCTGGGAGCAGGGAGAGTTTGAGTGAGGAAATCATCTGTGCTTGTTCTCTTGCTGCTCTTTGCCTATGGACATCATCAGAGGGAGTGCTCTTGGATAGTCAAACCGTCAGTATAACCCCGTCTTTAAATTTTTATGTGATGAAAAGCTGTGGAAACTGCTATCAGTTCAAGCCTTCATGACCAGTATGACTCCCCTCTACAGAAAGATATATATATATATGTATATATAATATTTTGATATATATATATCAAAATTTGATAGTGATATGGCAAATAAACAAGTTTCTATATATATATGCATATATAATATATATAAATATATAACTTATACATTATATAATATATAAATAATATATAAATATTATAAATAATATTAAAATATATAAAATATAAAAATATTAATATAAAAGTATTAAAAAGTTATATAAAGTATATATAATAAAAATATTATAGATAATATCACAAACAATATGTAAATATTTTATATATTATATAAATAATATAATATATGTATGCATATATATATAAACCTGTTTATACATATATAAACTTGTTTATTTGCCATATCACTCTCAAATTTTCAAATGGGTATTTGAACAAATAAACAAATAGGCTAAGATTTTGTTTTAATGCCCAAAGTTGCAATTTTACTGGAACTGCCTTTGAAGAACCAAAACAGACAGCAAATATTTTTATGAGTCAATCTGCTTAAATGAAAATAGGACTGAGCTTTGCATATTTTGCAGTCTCTGCTTCTTTGATGCCTGAAGAGAGAGGTTCAACCATTTGCCTACTCTGAAATAGGACCATGGGAAAAGCTGTTTTTCATAATCCAGTTATGGATTATGTTCCAAGCATTCTTGAGAAAGTCGTTGGGGATTCTTGACGATTCAGATGATAAATTAATACAAACAATCACTGTAGGAACACTAGATAGTGTTACCAAAACCAAAACTGTTGCATGGTATGAAATGCAGGTTTGCTCTCACTGTGATTAGTGACAGTGACACCATCACCTTCAGAGTTGCACGAGTCTCTGCACAATGCCTTGACGAGGGTGAGGCAATTATCTACCTCTAGGGCACTGCAGGTAAGAGTAGAAGGAGAGATTTTAACCTCAGACTTTACCATCTACCCACACAAGCCACAAGCCTAAGGAAGAACTACACTGGAGAAGCTACTTTCACTTCAAATACAATCGCAGATAAGATGAAAGTTAATCCTTCACTAGGGAGGGATGCTAATGAATTGAAACTCTAGATAATACCAAGAAAATGTTGGCTCTGGGAACATACAATGGGTGGGCCAACTGCTTACTAATGCCAAAATCAAGTACAAATATTTAAAGACAAAATCATCTGGAAATTACAGGGTTAGAGATAAAACAACTAATAAAAAGAGATAATTTGTACCAAGATAGTGACAGAGGTGGAAAAGCCCTCATTTTATTGACTGTTCTTATTAGAGCTATAAAATGCAAATGCTGTGCACACATGTGTCTGCCATCTGCAGGGCCTGGCAGCCTGCAGGCTGGCTGCACGGGCAATCAAATTTTCACATTATGAATGATAAGAAAGCAGTACAGTGGCAGAGGTGGCTCACGACATGCTCTGCCATGCAGGTGGTGTTTACAGCTAAGCACCTTTTTGGAATGAACTCTTGAGGTCAAAACAATCCAGGGAGTCATTTGAGCAGAGAGGCAAACAATATTAAAGTAAATATGAGCTCATTGTAACCCTGGCTGCTCAGGCCGTTGTGTTTATGGCAGACTTCCCAAACAGAGCAGGTCCCCTTTGTAGTCCTGCAACACACCTGCCACTTTTACAGCACAAGCTCACACCTCTGTTTTCACATTGGCAATTCATCTGCGTGCCCTGCTTGTGCTTGCAGGTTGGGCAGCCAAAGGAACGAGCATTCACACTCACACTTAGTATCACTTAAATGCATTGCATAGCAGAGAAATAGATTTAAAAATTAGCTTGTAGAGGCAAAAATCAGGTCTATTTAAAAGAAATTTTAAAAAATATAGAATACCAAGTCTTTGAGAAACAGTAGTGTACATCGAATGGTTTATAGCTGTTACTACCAGACTGGAAAAAAGTTCTGTATTTGACCTCAGCTTTCAGACACAGCTATGTTCAAAGATGTGTTATTCGGTGAGATTCAGAGCAGACCTTCACTAGAAAGTTGAATCTGGACACACCTTGTTTGGTGAGATCAACTCTGTAATATTATAACTCGATTTAAATGTGTGAAAAATAGATGGAGTTGAAAAAAATCACACCAGCTAAAGAGCTGCCTAAGTGAAAGGTCTTTAATTCTGAATACATGATTTAATGTTGATTTAGAACAGTGCCCTGCAGTGGTATCAGAGTTTGTGTCTATTAATATTGACCAATATCTAGTCTTTCTAGACCAGTTAATTTTATATTTTCTTCTGTATGGTTCTGAGCAGAGCTACAGTTAACAGTAACTTACTGTGTTACCAGTTTCTGTGCAGGCAGAAGGTATTCCTGGCTCTTTACATCTTTTGCAATGCATCCACCTTCCCCTTTAATTATTTTATTTTTTTGTAGTTTTTGTTGTAGTAATCAAAAAGTGAAGCTTCTCAGCAAGCAAGCTGTGTTTACAAAGCTCATTGAGCAAAAAAAAAAAAAGTCTTTTAGAAAATATTTATTTGTGAAAACGATATCTTGTTCTGAATATGACAGAAAACTCAGAAGTGAAAACCTAAGAATTTTGAGCTTTCATCATTATTTTAAAGCGGCAGTTGCTTAGGACTAGGAGGGATTGTTGCTCTGTTCACTATAATTGAGTGCGGTCAAAGACCTGACTCAGCAAAGCATAGCTATCAGTAAGGAAATAGCTTATCTGCTCAAAATACTGTGAAAAATACAGTGGCGAGACCATGGCAGATATTTTTAGATACTTACTATAGAAAATAAGTGCATGGGAAAGATATAAAGTAAATGATGAGGAAGACATTTGGGTCATCTTTTAACTGAATCAAAAGCAGAATTTTGTGTAGCTAAAGGTCAAGTTTGGTAAACACATTCGGCTGCTTAGTATCAGGGAACCCTTACTCATTTTCTGCTTGAAGGCAGCAGATAAGAAAAATGCACTGCCAGCTTTTTTCAATGATGCTAGATCCTTAAAGCTGCTTTTCGACACAGATGGAGCAGAGATGGGATAGTCTCCTCTTTCTTTCTAATAATAGCTATCATTCATAGGAATTAGATTTCCCAGGGTACTTCACTACTTCTCATGTATATACATTTACATATATATAGTATGTGAAAAAAAAAATTATGTATATGTATGAAAATGCCCATTTAACACGGACTATTCAGTACCTCCTTTAGAGGGCTTCCTGGGCTTCATGCTGCGCTGCAGGACAGAGCGTGCGCTGCACGGCTGCAGGGATTTATTTCAACTTGCATGGCAATCTACTGTGAAATTTTGATTTTTTTCAGTGCTCAGTGGCTGTTCCCAGCAGGAAATGAGTTTTATGAATGCTAATGATATATGATTGGAGCCCACTACACAGCGCTTTTCGCTCTGCTGTGGAGGAAGCCTCATCAGCTCTGTGCCAGCATAGCACGTCTCCTTCCCCCTCTGCCCCAAGGGCTTTAGAGAAAGCCCCAGTGCCTGCGTAGGATTAGTATTAGGAGCAGCAATCTGTGGAGCCTTCTGGGGCAGAAATAGCCCCCTCCAGCCCAAATACATCAGTGCTGCAGTGTCCCCGCTGCGCCAAGGAGGGGGTTCTTTGCAGTCCTACCCTCTCCTTTTGGCAAATCCCCCAGACACGGTGGTGTAGCACCACTGCTCCACACAAACTGCACTTTGAGGAGGTCTCAAAGGACGTGGAGCCAGCCCAGAGGACACCAACATGGATGGCCTCGTGGCCACCGAGCCTGTACAGGATTCTTGGTAGGGCACAAAGCAGGCTGCCCTGCAAGGGCAAGAGGTGCTGCCCAAAACATCAGTAGTTTGAAGATGTAGACAAAATGAGTAAAGTAAAAATAAAATAGGACTTATTAATCTTATCTGACAAAGTTTTCCTGGGTTTTGACTGTGTATTTATTTAATCTTGGACATAAAGAGAAAAGTGATATCTTTTTTTTCCTTCTATTTTATTTTATTTTATTTTATTTTATTTTATTTTATTTTATTTTATTTTATTTTATTTTATTTTATTTTATTTTATTTTATTTTATTCTATTCTATTCTATTCTATTCTATTCTATTCTATTCTATTCTATTCTATTCTATTCTATTCTATTTTATTTTTGTATTGTACTAAACTATTAAAATAGGATTCACCTTCAAGAAATACTCATGGGAAAAGCATTTTGCATTGAACCAAATCACCTCTGCAGATCTGAGGGGAAGTAAGTTTCAGTTTGGTGATCCTTTTTTCCTCACAAGTGTTTTTTTAAACTAGTGGGCCAGATAAATCAATGGCACGAACGCTGTGTCCGGTGACGTGGTGTGGGTAGATCAGAGGTCACGGTGCCGCAGTATTAGAAGGCCAAGTGTGTTGTGTGCCATCAGCACAGCTTACAGAAGGGTGAAGGTGGCTCTGTGCCATGTCCCCAATCCCCAGGGCCAATGCCCTGTCCCAGGGGAAGCAAACAGCAATCTCTCAACTTCTCTGTCGACTTGCAATACCCGAGTGAGTGGTTGGAGCACGGCACATCCCAGGTGTCTCTGCCCAGAGCACCCCTCCTTGCTCCTTGAGTTATCGCAGTGGTGGCATCTGGATGGTGTCCCACGGGGCCTACACAACACAGCACAGCTTGGTGTGCCCAGCTGAGCACGCGCATCTCCCCCGGTACTCTAAGGTGCCCAGTATAGTTTCTGGCACATCACAGTTAACGATACATAGCCTTGTAGATAAATATTATGCCTCTCCTTTAATCCTGTGGAATAAAGGATGCACGGAGAGCCTAAACAACTCACCTGAGCACAGGCAGGAGTCTGAGGCAAAACTGTTAACGGTGCCCTAAGCATCCTGGCTGCCAGCACAGCGCATCAAGTGAAAGGATTTCTCCCCTCCACAGCGTTAGAGGACAAGAAGCCAACAAACAACATCCCTCCCTTTTTAAAGGCCCCCCCCCTGGAAAAAACGTGAAGAAATTCCTCAGCAATAAAGTAAGACGAGAGCTCTGGACTGCTGCTGTGCCAAGCCCCTTATCGGTTTACTTGTTGATGTTGAACAGCCGTGTCTCCTTCAAAGGGGAGCAGAGGAACCAACTACATATTCCTAGGCTTTTCCACAATATCATTATAGTTAGTTGATTGCATTTGAGGAGCATGTGGAATCTTTGTAAGCAACTTTTTCTTCAGTGAGTCTCACACAGGCTTCAAATACCTCCTCACTAGGTAGTCACATCAGGTGGTACCATCGGATCAAGGGTGCCTGCTTCGCTTCTGGTGTAAGCCAGCAGAGCTATATGGACCCTCCCACACACAGTCCTTATCCTAGCCTCTATGAGCCTGGCACTGCTGCAGCTGGTGAGGGAACTGTCACTGGAGAATGAGAGGTGGAGAAGAGGAAAGCGTCATTGCTGCGGGACCAGATGAAGGCATGAGGTTTTGTATTCCGGAAAATTTGGGGTGAAGGCTGGGATTAGCTCAGAGATGTTAGATTTTGCTCCAGACTCATTCATTCATTTGTTCCTAGCTAGTTTGCCTTTTAGTGACTTCTAAGTAGCATCTTTTGATTTATGACCTTAAACTTGCTCCTCAGCTTCCAGACCAGTGCTCTAGACCAGTGATGGTGTGATTCTCAGATCCACTGGCCTTATGGTGACAAGTGCATATCCCCTTAAAAAAAAGGATCAATCCTGCTGTCTGCCTTTGCCTACCTATCACAACTACACATGTAAGATGAGTATAAACAGTGTTTCACAGTAGATATATTTATATGTGTACAGAAGTCATTTTTAAGCTCTCCCATTGGTTTTGTGTGCGTTTGTACTGCATTACGAATCCTGTCCCAAATCCAGAATGGGATGATATGACAGCAAGCCTCAGGGCTGATACATGGTATGACGTCCCCTGTGAACATGGACGGCAACAAAAAGAATAAAAATAACAAAAACAAACAAACAACAAGCAAACAAAAACAAACGAACAAACAAAAACAGGTTCTGCATTCAGATTGTCTGATAATCTCATCTGCCTTTATACACACAGACCTCACAGGTACGTCAGTCTGAATTCTGATTTGTGCCTCTGAGAACTGGGACAAATAGAGTTCTCACGTGGTAACTATTTTTTCCCTTCATGCACAAATACTAGTTGATACTAATAGCTTGATTTTATCTACTTGAAAACAATAGGTTTTGATAACTTTCTTTCTAAGTTTTTATGTCACTGGAGTTCTGATGAATTCAACAGCCACATGACAGCGGAGTACAAAGGGTACATTTCTGTCTGCTAAAGTCAGTGCTAGAAGACAGCTACTGTTGACTTAAATGAGACATAATTTAAGATTACATTGCTCATATTTTTTAAAATGTATCTGGGTCTAACTAAAAAGGTTCTGTACCACTATATAAAAACTGTGCGTTTTCTTTGATACTGATTTTAATTGCAGCTAATTAGACTGTTTGCATACCAACTCTGTCTAAGGATGAGAGACTGATGATATCTGGTAGATGATACATATTCCAGCTGTTGGAATGGTGTGGTGTCTGGAAATTAATTTAAAAAAAAAAAAGAGAGAGAGAGAGAGAATGAAAGTAACAAAATACTTAGGCTAAAATGCAGTTAAAATGTCACAGTCATTTAATTCAAACTGAACCTACCTAAAACATTATTTTATCATGTTCCTTTTCACCATCTGCATGAAAACCTTAGTGCATAAGTCTTATCCCTTTATTGTTAAATGACACTTTTTGAACCAGTCATGAGTACTTAGTAGTTTAACTTTGAATTGCCATGCTTATTTGTTAAGTCAAGAGTACTAAGTAAAGTTTAAGCTCCATATAATTGAACACATCAAATTATATAGGCATGAAAATGAGACTTACAATGGAAGTGGCAGCTGATGCTCAACTGAAATAGATATGTTGGAATAACAGTTATGTACCTGATTTCTAGTTCTCTAAATGAGTCATTTAGGAAGGAGTTGCCAGCTCTGTAATTTTAAAAGGTAAAGGTCAAAAATCTTATTTACAAAAACACGTTCCTTGGTTATTGCATATGTATCTCCAGTCAGCTTTAAGTGTAAGTAATGAACCTGAAAATATTTTAGGGCTGATTAAATTAAAGTGAATTTCATGTTAAAGCATGTTAAAACACACCTACAGAATAAATAACAAGCCCCTGAAGGAAATTTAAATATAGAACAAAGTGATTAATACTCTAAGCTGATGAATAATATAGTTTTATAAAAAGCAGGCTCATGAATCAGTTTATTAGCACCTATTCCTGCAATCAATCCATGTGGGTGGGCCTTGCAGCTGGAAAAAACTTAGCTGACATCTCTCAGCCTCTCTGTGGGTGTAAAGGTTCATGCACACCCACACACGGATGCAACTGCAGAACAGGGACTAACCTTTTAGCCCTCTTTAGTCATTCACATCTCAGTTGGATAATGCCAAAGAAGGTCAAATATCACTGACCTCAGTGTGCATGAAGACTTTCTGCCAAGTACAAGAGAAATCTATAAACAACAAACAAGACTTTGCTCATATTCTGTCACTTCGTTAGCAAAAACAACAAGTTATTATGACTTGCAATTGTTTTCTTATTTTAAACACATTTTAGTTACCAAGTATTGAGTGTGGGACTTCTTTTAATTGCACATTTTAATAAGGAATATTGGGAAAGCCAAAAAGGTCAAAACAAGCTTCTCGGAGTAAAAACTGTTGTCCTTAAAAGCAATTCCTACTGGGAAAAAAATATGATGATTGAGAGGTCAGTGGTGCTAGGGCAAGCACTAGATAAGCCACAAGCTATTTGAAGTAATGCTTCCTTTGATCTGCCAGGCCTTTCGGTACATAAGGAAATCCAGTTGTGTCCCAGAGGCCTTGATAATCTTCCTAATGATATGCTTAGGATGCTTAAGGTTGAGGTTAAAGAGGCCTTTCAATGCAGTTTGACTTGCAAACTTTTGGTACAAAGAACTGACCTTCCCCTCAAAGATATTTGCAAAGCATCAGCTCACATTAGCAAATGTGTGGGCAACTGTACATGGGAGCTCAGGCAAGAAAAGTCACGTTAAAAAGAGAATTTTTAGATTAGCTCCACCATACTTTAGGATTGTCACAGGGCTTTGTAAACAAAGTATGTTAAGAAGGAGGATAGTTTAAAAGTTTTGAGAAAAACAGGAAATCAAAGAGTTGATTTGGACAAAATCTCTGACAAGTAGTATCAGACAGGGTGGTGAGCATAGCACAAATGTGCTTGGAAAGACTTGAGCATCTATATTTTATGTCAACTTTTAACAGTACCTTGACATTCACTTAAAATCACAGACAGTCAGGTGTGAGAGCAGTATCCAAATATGACTAAAAGAGCCTGCAAGTAAACTTGGGAGGTATTAGTCATGAAGGTTCAAAAATCATCCACGAAAAAAAGGAAAAGAAAAAAAAAAAAAAAAGGACATGTGGTCCATTTGGTCACCACTGAGGCCTGAAGAAATTATTTTTGCTAGAAAACTAGCCTTCAGTGCCCTGCTCCTGTGCATCCTATCTACCTGAGCAGAGCAAACCAAGCATGTCTATATTCTTCAACCCATTTGAGGTTCAGAAATTAAGACAACGACCAGCATATGTGCCTGGTTAGTTAGATGTGCTCAGACTGTGCCTAATTCATATGAACACTACACTTGGTATGGAATTTATGGCAACTTTCATTACAAAAAGGATTCATCATTTGCAATGCTACACAGGCAGGGCTCTTCAGCTAGCAGCCTGTGGAAAATGTGTAGCTCCTAAGGGATAACTGAGAGGCCTGTAAGTTGTCATAGACTCCCAGGAACAAGATGAGACTCTCATCAAATAAGTGCTAATGAGGTAAACAGTTTCCTGAGATGTGCAATTGCGAGATGCTGTCACACCACGATAGTATCAGAGATGACCAGAGAGGTGACAGAGAGAGGACACAACAGGGTAGAGCCAGTGCATAGGCTGCAATGGAAATAAGACACTGCTGGTAGCTGCTGGAACTAAAGAGGCAAAATGATCCATGCAGTTGGTAGGAAGCACTTGGATACGTGGACTGAAGGCTGGTGAGCCACATCGTACTGCAAGAGGGCTGGGGATCAGGTGCCCCCATACACAGTTGAAGCCAGAGCAAATTCTCTTCTCATGAGACTGTTGGTGCAGCTCACTTACTCCCAGCTTTTTCCAAGTGGGCTTTCTTAATCAACCAATTAAAAAAAAATAAATGTATGGAGCTTGTGGTTCAAGTTCTTGCTCAAGAAACAGAAAAGCCCCTTTCTTCACCTTCCTCTGTTTGCAGCACCTGCACCCTACTTGCTAGTTTGTGCCATGTGGGACTGCCAACCACGACCCTGAGGAAGAATAATATCTTTAAACATATGCTAACAAATCCTGTTCAGATACTCTCACTTGCCCAAAGACTATTTAGTTGTTCCATGCAAAGCAAAATACTTTTAACGTGAGAAATTCCCCACTTCAGAAAACCATACATTTCAGTGGTTAGGGCTAGAGCATGACTGTGGGAGGTCAGTGTTGAGTCACCTCGACCAAAGGAAAGAAATGTTCCTGGGGTTTTACATTACAGGTAAATTTACATTACTTTAATCAGTGGCCTATGGGAAATGGCTGAAATACACATTTTGAATCACTGCCTTGGAATTTAGGTGTCCTGGCTTTGCTATTGTTATTATTTATTTGGTTTTGTTTTATTTAGGGATTTGAGGCACTACATTCCTGATGGACGTGCTAGCGTTTTCATCTGAAATGACAGTGTGACATCCTTCTTTCAGCTGGCCTGTTTTTATGTTTGATTGCAAGTGAAAGTAGTTTCTGTAAGACTGGAGAAGCCTGAGCAAATCTACACATGGCTGACAGGCAGGGAATACTCTGAACCCTGCTATGACTGCAGGCTGAGGTAGGTACCAGGCTTCTTCATGATGTTAAAGCTCAGTTTCGTATGTACAGGAGTAGGGTTGTAGGCAGTTTGGAAACTTCACTGGCAGAAGCCCCAAAACCTAGAAAAATTAGACAACTGCAAATTTTACTTGGTTTTTAGGGGTATCTAAAACAGTAAGTCACTGCTATGCATGTAAAAAATCCAGATTCAGAGTTTCCACCACACTTGTTCCAGCAACAATTTTAGTATTTGCTGTTCAGAAGGATTACTTGGAAATTTTAGCAAAAATACTAAAAATGTTCATCCTTCTTGTTCACTGCTTAGGGAAACCCCTCCTAATGAGCAAACTTGTGTCTACAGTCAGTAAAGTAGCATCTCTTAAAGCTGTGACGTAAGTTGTTAAAGGGTAAATATCCTTTCGTTTGTAGGCTTCAGGGCTAGTGGTGTTACCAAGATACCCTTTTGCAGATATAGTCTATTGGAAAAAACAGAGGACTGTAAGTTTAGAGAGAGCCCCAAAATCATTAAAAGATGTGAGAGGCCTGTTCTTATCCAGGGCAAACGCTTCTTTCCTCGTGTTGAGCAAGTTTCTAAGGGTTAGCTCCATGTAAACAGTCAAAGACTAAATAGGGCTGCTAAGTCAAAAGGTGAGATCATGGAAACCACTCATCATTTATTGCCTCACCTCAGAGGCCTCTGAACTACACGTGCTGTCACTTTTTGATTTTAAAAGTTTCCTCTGGTTTTGGACCCTTTTGCAAACCCAGGATTGCCTCAGCCCTGCCCCAGCCGAGCAGCCAGGCATGTCGTCTGCTCCACCGAGGCTCTGAAGGTCGACATTCCCCACTTCACCCCGTGAGGCCTCCAGGAGGGAAGCGTTCCCAGATTACATCTAACACATGCTGATACATTACTCTGCTCAGAGGAAAGCGTAGTGATGGCCACTCTTTTTCAAAAGTTAGTCAGAAAGATAAGTCAGATTGTTACTAAAATATATATATATATATAGAGAGAGAGAGAGTATTATCCTAGGAAAAAGGAGCTCTTCTTGTCAAGGTAGATGAGAAAAACCATATATTGAGCTTCCAGTACTGTGGCCAACCACCATGCTCGAGGCTCCTCTGGGTTGTAATTCTTCTCCAGCCACCCTGCTGAAGCTGCGTGAGCATCCGACAGTGGTCAGCTTTCTGTGTACTTGAAGGGAGAGAAAGGCAGAGACCTGGAAAACAAAACCATGACATTAGGAAAAGTGATTAAGAAAAAGATAGAAAAACATTAAAAAAAAAAAAATAGAAAAAGCGATCTGAGTTCTTTAGCGCCTAACATCAAGGAGATTTAGGTGCATACACTCCTTGGAGGATAATCAGAGGGAACTAGTATCCATAAACAGAAGTTAGTCAGATGGTCAAAAAATCACTGTTAACTTCTACAGATGGTGTTTCTCTTTGGGACACTGGGAAGGACCTGAGAAGCTGCTTGTCCAAGATTTAGTGTTTGGCTTTGCTAAATGCAAGACTCTAATGCTGCTCAGAATCTAGCTGCTCACACTGTCTTGGGAGTGAAGTACCTGTAGAAACCAGATCCTGAGCATTTCAGTTCATCTATTTATGTGCAATTGACAGCATGTTGAAAAATGAGAGAGAACATGCCTCCCAGAAGTTTTACGTTTATAAAATGTAAAAATGGAAGCTTATTAACACTCTAGCTCCCTCATCATTATTCTTCGAGGCACCTCTTGTGGGTCTCAATGATTCAAAATAAAAAATGCCACCCATGTGGTGGTACCAAAAATAGGAATTTCTTATTTACTTGAACCAAAAATGATTCTCAGAAATATATCTTTCTGCTGTGTATGTCAAAAACTAAGCTGGCTATAACTGAGGTTTCACAGACAGATATAAGCATATTGCTACCCTGTAAATTATCTCTACTATAGATTGTTGTTGTCCTTGTGGCAGTTTCTGCAGAGCGTTTGGGAGTCAATGCTGTCACTTACTGGCTCCCACATTCTCTGGGGAGCATATGGCGCTCCGTGTTGTCCATATGCCTATTTCACAGAGACAGCGACTCACCCAGAAATGTTTGGAAATGTTTATTTGTGTGGATGTATATGAACACGGAGATAAGTGTGTGGGTGCGTGTTTATATATTTAACTATGCAGAAGTAAACTTTCTGGATGGAAGTTGGCAAGGGTCAGTTGAAAGTGCTCTACTGAAATGGTGGCTAAAATAATAAAAAGTCCTTTTTGTGTCCTCACAAAACCAGTGCCTGACACTGTTAAAGCATGTAATTTGATGGGGTGGATATACAAAGGGGATGAATATATAAAGAATAATATTATATATCCTAATTAACTGATCAATAAAACAAAGAATGTGCATTGGGACAAATCTTGTGTGTTTTTTTTTGTTTTGTTTTTTTGCATAAAGAAAAAGATTTAGTTGAATTTAAAGAGGAGCAGGTTTGACCCAGAGAGAAAACAACAAAGAAAGAAGCAGAGCTGGAACATGCGGATATGTGCATTACCATAACATAAGATGTAAGGCACAACAACCATGGTCCATGCATGCAGAAAATCAAACAAAGGAGAAAAGTTCAGAGAGCCTTATACTGATGAGGATATGCAGTTATGTGGTCAGATGGGAGGTCTGAGTGCCAGGAGGCTGCCGGCATCTAACACCAGCTGAGGATCTGAGTCACCCTGGGCCAGTCACATGAGCTTTTTGTGTTTCATGGAAACCAAAATGAGCTAGACAGAACCTCGCTGGAAACGAATACTGAAGCTACGAAATGTTTTCCAAGTCAGCTCATGAACATAAAGATTCCTCTGGAAAGTACCTAACAGAGCATTTAGTAAGAAGACTCTTTCAAAAACCTCCAAAGAAAGTCTTTGCAAAAGTACTCTGATGTTGCTGCGAGCAGTTTGGTGGCAGCCCCCTGAAAACTCTGCGCCCAGAAATCTCAAGCTTCCAAATTCCCATGAGACTGACCCTTCAGAGATGCTGGAAATAAAGTTGGTATCTTCTGAGCTTCTCAATATTTTATTAAGCCCTAGGCTGAGGAGGCCAGAAGAGAAAAAAAAATCCCTGTGTAAATGTTTGGTCCTACTGAAGTCAATGGCTAATCTTGTACCAAGTTCTGTGCGGCAAGATTTCTTCCTGTACTTTTAGTATGTAAAAATATGTTACCCAAATGAAATTAGAACTTCACTGAGTTCTGATAATAATAATAGCAATCTGAGGTAAGTTTGAGAAGAATCAAATTTGAATGATTCATAGATTCAAGTACTATTGATCTTCCCCATTAGTAGTTGGCCTCTGATGGCATGCAGTTACTTAATTCTTTGTATATTTATCGTAGTTGCATTGGCTGTTTTTAAGTGCTATGTGTTTCCATGCTCGTAAGTACTATAGACTTAGAGTCTATTTACACTGGGAAGTTTTGGGAAGTATGTAAAACTGAGCTGTGTAATGTGGAACAACTGTTGTGCAATGAGTGCGCACAATTTCTGGTTAAGCTTCTTCCATCTGAAATACTCTGCCTATGCATTTAGGGATTTTTCTTGCTGCAAGAGTATAAAATATCTGCCAAATCTGCTTGAATTCTGGGTCTTTGGAGTCACAAAAAAAAAAAAAAAAAATTCATCTCTACTCCATCCATCTGTTTTTTTACAAGTCAGGGCTGTTTTGCAGCACTGGGTCAGAAGGGTGGAGAAAACTGTTGAGCACTGCGAGCCAAACAGCTGTTGCACAAACCAAAGTGCTGCAGAGAAGGGCTGGTAAGCAACGGTAGATGCCAAAGGCGCCTGTCCTCATAGGAAGGCCACCGCTGGAACACAGCTGGGGAGACTCTTCCTGAGGCCAAAGGATGCATTTCCCAAGGACAAAGAGGAGCCGGCATTCTGTGTAGGGCTGATGCAGTAAACGTGACAAACAAAGGAGCTGCAGCTAAAAAGGAAAATGGGACTTCCCAAAGGAGCAGACAGAAAAAGAACTAAATATGTAAAAGACCTTGAAATGATGAAAGACATTAATGGAAAGTGATGGAAAGGGGGAGGTCATTGGCACATGGCAGTTGACAGGTGAAAGCTGATTTCCTTTTGGGTTTCTGTTTAGTAACAGATGTGGCAGGAAGTTCCAGCAGGAAAAAAAAAAAAATCACAGAAACCACACCAGGAGTGTTGAGAGGTGCGGGCAGAACGGTGTCTGTCACAGAAACAAAGGCAATATTTGTATGCTTTGAAAGGGCAATCTCTGATATACATGACAAGAAATGTAAAACGGCTCTTTGATTTGCGCCACAGACAGTCTGACAGCTTTCAAGGCACACAAGATTGGATCAGACCCGGTGTGATACAAGAGGTCTCCTAAGGGAAAAGTAGACCTGCTTTGTGGCATCTCGGTCGAGGCAGGCTTGAGGCAGACCCAGGGGCTCGTTCCCTGCAGAGGCAGGCTGGGACTTCTCCCTTCCCAGCTGACACAACAGGCAGCATGCTACCATTGCACGTGGATCACAGCAGCAAGGGTAACGTTGAATATCACTACCCCAAAACTGAGAACAAAACCAATGGAAACATCATCCACCTTGAGTATGACTACTGCTCCTAATCACCCTTCATGTCCCCCTTTAGGAGAAAGGGAAATTTAAATTTCTTATTTAGGGGGAGATGAAGAGAGATTAGGAGGAGCACAGTCAGCCTCTGGGGGAGATGAAGAGAGTTTAGGATAAGCACAGTCAACCTCTGGGACCCTTTCCTCACCCCTTTACCTGGAAGTCAGATGGCCAACCAAGTACAAAACTGAACTGGGAGCGCTGCCCAGCCACTGCCTGCTTTTGGCAAAAGCCGGTACCTGATCTCAGCTTCTCACATTCTGTCATCAATGACATAGGAACACAGCTATAGTAACACTAGTGCCCTACTTCTTGGGCTACACCGTGACTGGCCCTGTAGGCTGCTGTGCTACTTTAGAGATCGGTTGTAAAAGCAGTAGGAGACTTGGTGACGACTGGGAGAAACAGCAAGCCAGTTCTAATTGCCTAGGGTGACATGCAGTTATATTTAAACATCGTAAGGCAGCCCAGCTGGGATTTTCTCACCAGCATTACATGTCTGCTATCTCCAGCTTGAGGGCTACAATTGTCTAGTTTATATTTCTGCTTGTCAAACATAAGCCTGAGTGTGTTCCCTAATGCTGTATGCCAGAGAGGGACAGGCGTGAATACAGAGATGGAAATTTCCCAAATATGTTTGTCGTAAGACCACGTAAGTGGAGAGAAGTTTGATCCAGTTAATAATTAATAGCACACTTTTTAAGTAGAAAAAGTCATCCTGTTTGTTATAATTCATTGTTACAAAATGTGATTATATTCTGTTGAATTTATGAGGGAAATCCTCAAAGCTCTGCTTATTTTTTGGTGCCAGAAGACTCAATCTTGCTATCCTTAGCAATAATTTGTGATATAATGAAGAATTTGGTATGATTTACACGAAAGAGTTTATATCTTCAATGTAAATAAACGCTGTTCATTTTGTGCCATTAAGTCTTGAAAGCTGAGCTGAGAAATATGTTTTAAGATGCAGTTTAAAAAACAGTGAAGATCAAAAATGATAAATAGCATGACAATCTTTTGGGAAAGGATGTAAGTCTTCATGCTTCTAGGACATAAGATAACCTCTAATTAATGGGGGCTAGTAAGAATTTTTCCTGTCAGCAAGTTATTTCATAATTGCCTTCTGTAAGGCTTCCTGTACTTTTCTCTGAAGCAGCTGTTATGCTTCTGCAGGAACAGTGTGATAAAATCAATAAATCCCTGATCCAGTCCTATATTTCTGTGAATGTCTTTTTTTTTTTTTTTTTTTTTTTTTTAATGGGAACTTTCTAGCAGCCCAAGATCAGCTTTCTTTATTTGTGAGGCACAGGCTGCTAAATCCTAAGGCAGAAGAAATGACTTGCTTTCTTTAGTGATGCCTTCACTTGTGACAGGAAAAAACAAAACCCAAATGCTTCAACTCATGTGTGGGCAAGCAGGAAGGAAGAGAAAATATTTTTTTTCAGTGACTTTGTCTTGAAAAGCAGTTACTTGTCTTGTTAACATGGACACGCAGCACACATATATCGTATCCTTCTAACAGGATGAAATAAATAGCTTATGACTTGTGAGGTTTGTCTCAGTAAAAGAAAACTATCCCCAACCAGCACTGGAGCTTTGGAGCTGTGTTTAGTAAGCTTTAGCTGTTGTCTACAACTCTATTATTTATATTTTTCCTCTACTATTTCCACTTGTCTTAATCAAAACTACTTTTGGAGTAAAATCTCATTTTTGCTTTATAATAGTTAAGCCTCCAAACCTATTGACTGCAATCATAGAGAAACATATGTCCATCAGTTCAAAGATAGATGGAGAAAATCTCTTTCTGGAAGTGCCTTTGCCCCTTTATCTGTTATACAAAGAAGCTAAGGGATTGGCTTAGGCTTAGGCTGGCTTAGCTTAACTTTAAGCTAATTGAAAGCCGGCTAAATGAATCATGTCTTATGTGTGTAACGTGTCATTGGGAAAGAGAGTTTTAGATCTCTAGCTGATAATGCAGTCTAAGAAAATAAGATATGTCCACCTTTTAAAGCATAGAAAGTGGACAGGGGAAAGGGAACACTTCTAACGAGTGATAAAACTGTGGCTACACACACCTTGTTTTGGAAGGTGAGCCCTCATGCAGTTCAGGGTCTGAGCCAAATAAAGGAAAACTTCACTGGATATCTGGGCATGAAGGAACTTTTGCTGGTTCTCTAGGCAATCCGACAGGGGGACACGTTACTGAGGTATATTTACAGTTTATCCCCTCCTTCACTCATCAGTGTCATTATATTGTCTTTTTTTTTTTTTTTCTTGTTTGGACATGCACCAGGAAAAATGAATGTATTCATGTTTCAGATCCCTGTAACTTCTAGACGTTGTACTGATAGCAAGTTACTAGCTGTAAATAAAAAATTCAAATGTTTCTATAAACTATCATTACCCATCAGATTCCACGTCGGCAGGTACACAAGAAATTGTAATTAAGATTCTACCGGGAGGCTGAGCTGACCCCATTCTTGCAGCCAATCCAATCTGAAGAAAAAAAATGCAGCAGTTAGGGTTAACACTAGCAAACCAGCTATGCATTCCCTCCAGCCGTAGTATCTGCAGAAAACTCATTTCATATTCGGTCTGCACTGTTTAGCTTACAGCCTTGGTCTAAATTCTCACCTGGTGTAAAGAGATGTTAATCCACTGAATATTGATTCTGTCACTTCAGCACCTGGCTCACGATGCGGAGTTCTCATCCCTTTGTTTCATGAGAGCTGCACTGCCACCTAACAACTCTAATGCACTTTTTTTTATCTTTTTTTAAAGAATACTCAAGGAATTTTGGGAGTAAAACTCTAGTAAAAATGACATTGTTGCCTATTTCCTTATGACAGTTCACTGCTCACTCCATTCATTTTTACGCATGAACTATGCATAGTTCAGGGCTGCATCACAACTTCCCAGGAATAAGTGTGCACTGAGGAGAAGATGATGGCTCAGCGTTGTAGTTTGCACCCCTGCATTAATTTACTATGTCTGGTAGTCAACAATGCTGACACTTAATGGGAGAAAGTGATCCCTGGTGTAACTCCAGTGACCCTGGGGAATTACCCCATGACAACTCCCATCTACTGAGCAGCAAAAGATAAACTAAACAGGACTGGAAATTTGGAACAAGTTCAGACTTCAGAATATATGGAGGTTTGGGGCTACAGCAGACATTCTCTTATCATCCTCTGTAAAGCTGCACTCCCTTCCTGCACACAATCTGGTAGTTTCTAATAATTCGAAATACACAAGCAACATAAAACCTCTTATTCCTGCTTATGTGAATGTTATTTTATGTGACGCAAGCCATTACTCTTAGTACTGAATTTTGTTATTTGCCTCTAGAATCTGGTGGTTTGGCTGCAAGACATTGACTTCCATCTAAAACAATTTACCTACCAATTACTTTAACAGCCAACATTTCAAGCAATTAAGAGAATTAATGTATTTTCACATTGTTAAAAATATATCTGTGAAGAGCTTTATAACATTTCATCGCAAGCTGCTAAAAGTGGCACGTCACTTCTCCTTAGATATTAACTGTCAGAAAGCTCCACTAAATGTTTTATGCTCCCACACATACATATATAAGCCAGTTACCAGAATTGCAAATGCATTTAAATGGAAGACAACCTGCTTTATTCTGCAAAATGTTTTTGGTTTTTTTTTTCTTTTAAATAATCTACTTGTGCTCCCCTTCTTGGGTGACAAAAAAGAAAAAAAATAAATAAAAGTATCTATTCCACGTATATTCCTGCTGGATTCCATGTACCCAATGCTGCTACGATAGCACTAGAAAGTTTTTCTTTAGCCATGCCTTCACTCAGCTCCTCAGAGAGCATCCCGTTGTTCCTTTGGGCAGAATTTAGAACTAAAACTGCATATGCTGAGGGGTTGCTGAGAATTAAAAGACGTTTTGCATATGCATAGAACAGGGGTGGAAAAGGGCATCGTGATGTGGAAGTGGGCTCAGTTACATGGGGATGACGAACACACTGCACACTGACACACCGAAGCTGTAGGCCAGGATCAGCAATTTGTGTACACTACACAATTCTGGTGTAAGAGGTCTTTCAATTTAAGAGCGTATTAAAAAAGATTGAGGAGCATACCTTAAAGTTATCAAAGCATTTCATGATTATGAGGAGGACTTTAATTTAGGAAGCAATTACTCTCACATTCCAAAATATTGAGAACCCGAAGGCATTACAATTATCTGTGTGCGCCCCTATTGTGCTTTTTAATAAGACCAAATCCTGGATTCTGAACATTTATGTTTACTCTTGTTTTACAAGAGCTTTTTCTCTTCTTGTGGCTTAGAGAGTTCTTATTACTCCCCAGTTTTCTGGGATTTTATAAGAGGAATTAAAAAGAGTGATGATAAACTCCAGCCTGGGACCTCAGAAGATGTTGCAGTGACCTTGCTCACATCCATGTAAAACAAATATTTGGTTCAGAAAAGGGGTGCACTTCTAAATGCACTGCAGATGAATGCAGTGCTGAAACCAGTTTTATGCAGGTGCAGCTCCTTCAGTTTTGGTGGTGTATCTACAGATTCATTGGCAGAAGTGAATAAGTACACTGCAGTTTGAAAGTACCGCTACCACTACAGATAAAGGAACTCAAAGAAAGCCATCTCGTATTATTGAGGGTGAAGCATAGGAATTAATTAAAAATATATCTTTTTATTTATATATACACATATGCAAAATGACAGAGAGAAAGAAAGGATCCATTTCTGTGCAGTCAAACTTCCCTTTACAACGATGACAGTTATTAATTAGTATTAATCCTGCAAATACAATGGCCAGCATTTCTGTTCCCACATTAGCACTGACCTAAGGATACTACAGAGCTGTAAGCCTGGGCTTCTATTATCAGACCTAAAGCTCAGGACCTGGAGCTGTGAAGAGCCAAAGCTTTTTTAGCCTGAGCAATGAAGGGGCACAGCAAGAGCTGAAATCTGTGATTAATATAGTCTGGTTAATAACCAAATATGGAAAAATGAGCAAAAATCCAGCAATGAATGAGTCTAAGAGAAAAGGAAATGGCTGGTTTAATTAGGTTTTAAAGGATGATTCAGAACAACATAAATCTCAATGAAAGGACAAAAATAATTACAGGTAATTAATGCCAAAGTATCTGAAGCTAAGGAATTTAGTTAGCCTTGAGCACAATACATAACACACCCAGTTCTTCCTTCTGCAGGTAACACAGTGCATCTGGTAATTTAGATCGTGGAGTTTCTTTTACATTTGTAATTATTTTTAATGGTTATATTTCTTTTGCCATTAGGGAAACAGTGCTGATATCACAACTAAGCAAATTTTTCTACAACATAGAAACATTTTTACTTTATTATTCCTGGAGCTAAAATGGCATCAGTCAAAAACAAATGGCATCAATCATTCTGCCACTTTGTAGATTGGTATAAAATTAGTAAGATGAAAATCAGGCTAGGTTCCATAATTTTTCTAGCTCTGTCTGCAGTTCAGTAGCTTTCCTCAGCCAAGGATTTATTTATTTATGATAGTACAACAGGTGTCAAAAATCTAGCTCTTTAATGGCCACTTTTGATATCAGTGTTATGGCAAAAGTTTAGCTCTGTTTTTGTATATTTGATTCTTTGTGAGGATCTGTTCCATGCCCATACCTCCCAGAGTAATTTAAAATGCATTTCTTTCTTTCTAGTGATTCCATTGAACAAGCTAATATGAGAAAGGACTGCAGGACCATGGTCTGAGTGGACTTCATAGAGAGTATTGATCCCGTTGAATGACACATTCTGTTTTCAGTAATTCAGACAGAAAATCTGTTTCTTTTGTGAGGTCCTACACCACATATTTCTGTTTCTTTGGTTTACGGGAGATGAAAGCTAATGTACATAGGCAGGCTTCCCCTTCACCATTTAGAGCATTTCATAAAGCCTATTTTACAAGAAAAAAAGAGATGGAATTATGAATTAGGGCTTATATTTTCATACCAGATACTTGCATTTATGCTAAATTATCTATTTGGAAAGCAACAAATTTTCAGATTTTTAAACCACAGATAGAAATGATCGTACCCTAGCTGTGAGCATGCAAAATCTGGGAGATGCTCATTTTGTAAAAAAATACTACAGGAGATTTTTTACGATTAGGGCTCTTCCTTTCTTACTATCGTCTTTGTCCCACTCTGTAGTATTTCTCTTTTCCTCCCTCTATTAAAGCAGAATCCTTAATATTACACCTCTTGATTCAGCTACCTATATCCAAATGTATCCTTAGTTATCCATTTAGTGAAGTTATGTATTTTTAGCGATGTTAAATCTAACTTGGAAAATGATCCCAGCCCTTGGAGATCTTCTACCATGATGGAGCAAAATGAGCCCCATCAGGGACTGTAGGTAGATCCCAATTGATTGTGAGATAACTCTAAAGGGAATTTTGATTGGAAAAAGAAAAATAAATCAGTCTTAAGTTTTTGTTGAGTGCTGGTTGTGGAAATATTTCCTTTTGTAGTCTTCAAAATGAATGGACAAGCTTCTGCTCCCTGCTTGGGCAGGCCTAGGCATCACAGGATTGCCCCTTGTCTAAATGACAGATGGCACAGACAGTGAATTGCCTAAAACCAGAAAACAAGGATATAATTTTCCCACTCAAATCTGTGAGGGGTGCTCGGGTGCAGACGGGACAGCTGTAAGGCCTGGTGGCAGTCAGGCAAGCACCAGCCTGCTTGGCAATTACAGGCACACTCCCCTGCACCGTGCGGCCCCTTCTCCAGCCCCCGGCATGAAACGGAGCCAGGGCTCCCCTGGGCTGCACGGGACCCTTACCACGACTCCAGCAGTGTGGCTGGGAGAGCCTGTGCCCACCACAGCTGCCCTTACCACGGGATGCACCCATGGGAGCCTGCAGCCCCGGGTCTGCTGCTGCCTCTGCACAGCCCCACCGTCCACCACCCTCCCGCAGCCCCTTCCTCGCTCACACGCGAGGTACAGAGGTGTTCGAGCAGCCTCCGGGACCATGACGTGAGTCACTCACGGAGAAAGGCTGCGTCCCATCCCGGTGTGCCTGTCAGGGCTCTCAGGCAGGAAGCAAAGCAGAGCAGCAAAGCCCTGGGCTGCCCACCAGGAGCGGATGATCGGGATATTCACTCCGCAGGCTGAGCGGGAGATAAAAGGCAAGCGACGCCAGTGCTCACACAGCTTCGGGAAAGGCATTTCTATTCTGGGCCAGGGGAGGCTTTTGAGAAGCCTCAGAGGGGTTCAGGCACAAAATTGCCATTGGCAATCAACAGAACGAGCCCTCAGAGGGCACATGTGAAATGCCATCTATGACTGTGCTATCAGTTGCACTGGGACATAGCAGGAAACGCCTGCTGTGCTCCGGCTGTTCATCGAGTACCCAGCTCTGCAGCGAGGCCAGTATTCACAGTGCTGCTGAAGGAACTGGTGGCAGTTGGCTCCCAATCCCCAGTGAAGGAAAACAGTATGAGAATGCCCGAATATGTCATCTCTTCAGACCAGGCACTGTATAATTAAGCACATCTATTACATTGGCCACTAAATATTGGGTTACGAACTCCTCCGTCTCTCTGAAGAGTAGATACAGATCTGTTTCCTGGGCCTGTGGAAAGAAATAGAGAAACTTGTATTTTGACCATATAAATGTCAATGCTTGGATTTAGATTTAGTCTTCACATTTAAAAAATGGAAGTTAGGTAAAGATGTTTCTCTTGCTTTGCTCTGAATATGATTTTTGAAAGCCCGAAGAAGTCAGAATTTAGGCACAAGCTCAGCAAAACATAAAACCTCAAAACATGCAAATAAATCAATCGTCTATGTTATATATATATCAGTAAACATGATCCCAAAATAATCTCGGGTGTAGTTTTCAGACTTTCATATTACATAAACTGAATGCCCTGCAGTGCAATTGGACTGACTTGAATTGCAAAGTAAAATAAATACACCCGGGGATGTGTTTCTTGTTGCTGTTATTTTACTTTTCCTTCTACCTTTAAAAAGTTGCATTATAACTCATAACACTTGATAAGTAAAAATTAGAAGTGTCATTTTAAACAGTGAAGTAATTCAATTTTTGTGCTGTAGATTTTTAACATATGTCCACAGGAATGCTCTTGCCTGTCCTAATTACTTTCCCCCTCTCAAATATTTAAGCAAGGATGGGACATGCCTGAGAGATGCATGTGAGAGCTTTTTTTTTTTTTTTTAGAAAGAATTTAACCTCTGACTTTTACAAGCAGAGACTCGATTTCTAGATATGAGCTCTTTGCCTGCTTTTCAGTAAATTTTATTTTACAATCATTTGTTGAAACTGTATCCAAGTCTTTATTGTGCATGACACTTGGAGTTCTTTTTTATTGACTTATGCTGCTTCTTGCCAAAGTCAAAATGTTGGAAGTAAGGCCATTGGCATGTGGAAAAAAAAAAAAAGTATAAAGAATAAAATTACTTTGGGTGGAAACAGAAGAAATGACACAAAATAAACATTTCCCTTTTTATGGTCATGTTTACATCACAGACTGTAAGAAAAATAACAGAACTAAACTAAGCTTGTTGTTGTGGGAAGATACAGGTATTTTCATGCATCTAATACTTTTATAGGAGTCTCATGACTGGGCAGAAGGGCAGTATACTCCTGGATGGGTGCAATGGGAAGAGAGCTTTATCTCAGCACTGCTTATTGCTCAGACCTCTTCTTGCCCTTAAATTCCTCACAGCTTGTTTCCTTTCCTATCATAATCTTCCACCTTGGCTTCCCCTTTTTATTTTCCCCTTTCCTTCTTTTTCTGAATTTGCATTGGTTATTTGATGATACGGATTATTTGAGGATATGAATTATTTTAGGATTATTTTCCTGTACCAATACTTTTTAAAGGCTACTTCAATTTACATATATGAAAATAGAGTAAGTTCATACTATAAAGCAACTTTGCAGAAGATTTGCTTTCAACAGATATTCTCAAATTCAAACACTAATTCCCAGATAAAAGCTTCCTTATATTTAAATCTTCCCTGAACTTTCTACTTTTCCCATGTATAGGAGACTCAGGCCTTAAAAGGGAGGAAGGAAGGAGGCCAGCTGAGATGAGGGAGATCTAATGACTTCCCAGCAATGCCAACAGCCCCAGCCAGTGTTTGCTGATTCTTTCCTAGCATGGCCTGAGGTTTGCAAATGCACCAAGCCACAAACCCACAGGTGATTTTGCAAAGGCTAGAGCCCAAGATTTTATATTTACAGTCACAGAAGCAAATACTTTACACATTTCTACTATGCCTTTATACGGTTCAGGAAAGAAAAAGAAAATAAAAAGAAATAAAACATACTGCTTTCAAGGCAAAAATCAGTAAAATCCATCATCTCACCTGTGTTCATATTGAAATCAAATCAGAGTATGAGTTTCACATTGTTTTGAAGCAAAATCAAAAGAACCTTTAGTACCGCCCTTAAGAGGCATAAATCCAGCAGAAGTCCTGGTGTTACAGTGTGTGACCAGTTATGTTTGTGCACTAGCAATGCCTCAGCTAGCTGGCTGAATGCTCACATAGGGAGCTTAGCCCATCTCACACTGCCCTGCTACGTGCTGCCTAAGAGTCATGCAGGTAGGAAGGCTGGCTTAGTTCTCAGAGCTCTGTAGGATAACAAATCTGTGTAAATCTGTCTTCATGGTTTTCATCACCTGAGAATATACTCAGTCTGGCAAATGTGAAGACAAACTCCATAAACAGAAATACACATTTTTTTTTTAGTTTTCAAATTATTACCATCTGTGTCTTGGGAGTGTTTCATATCTATAGAAATACCTGGACATTCTTGCACATAAATGTAGCTGGAATGTTTTTCAAGGTGAAGCTGCGTGCTTCTATGGTTGAGATGTCTTTGGTATGCAAGTTAGTAAAGGATTTTCCCCAAGTACCTCTGCGCTACACTATCCAGGGTAGCCACATCCTGCCAGAAAGGATTTTAAGGAGGCAAAATACAGATCATTTTTGACACTAACCGCCCCTCTCCTGGAAGAGCCTTACCCTCTGCCCAGAATAATATTTTCTTTGGGCCAGCAACTCAGAAGCCTCTGTTCCCCCTCCCCTTGAACACAGCTCTTGGGGGGAGCAGGGAAGGTAGAAACAGTTGCTGTGAAGCTTAATAGCATCTTGATGGCTTGTATAAATTTAGGATGATGCCATGCCCCTCCAGTGTGTGCGAAGAAAGGTGCTGCTCCACCTGCAAACAGTGCTGCCCAGCAAGGCAGGGCCCACTCACCCAAGCCCAGGGACAGCGGGCCCAGCAACGTGAACATGGAGCTAAGGAAACATCTGTGGCACAGCGATGGCCACAGGACTTTAAGAACAGGGTCAGAAGCAAACACAGCTACATCTGATAGGAGAATAAAGCACATCACGCTGAAGTAATGAGACTGATAGGTTAACAGCTTTGGGAGCGAAATACTTGCGATCAGCAGCTAAAAACATAATTGCATTTCCTGAATTAAAAATAAGACTTTTGGGAGGAGTCATACTTGTTAGCTGAGTTATGCTGGCTACTTCAGCTGCATAGTTGGTATTCCAAGGAGCTGCCTGTTGCTTCCTGAGACTCAGACCCAGGCACCTGGACGTGTTGCTGAAGTCCAGCTGCTCGGCCAGCGTGGAGCCGCGCACTGCAGGCCCCGATCTCGCTGCAGGACTTCTCGTGGCAGCTGCTGCTGCTCCGAGGCGAGCTGACCATCCCTGCGGGTCAGGGGTGACGATGCCACCATTATATCTGAGACACGCACAGGAGAGAAATTCTGCCCAGCTGCATGCAAATGTTTCCTTGTCCTCTCATGGCAACTGAGGTAAGAATGAATGCCATGCCTTTTACCAGGGAATATTAACATATTTCCTTTCAGCTTTCGGTGCTGCATATGGAAAGAAAAACAATAAGGCAGTGAGATAGGACAAAAACCCAAAGAGAAAAGAAAAAATCCAGTGGGACGATATCTAATTGGACTTCTGCCTAATAGGAGTCTTTTCAATGTTCCAGTATGGGCCTTCATGTTTCAATTTTGTGGTACTGACTTCTACTATGCCAAAGTGATCGTGAGTGTTTATTCAGGAGTACGTCCTTGACTAGAGAGGTCTTAAAGGTAACACAAAGGTTTATTTGATAATAAATAATACTGCAAGGTCTAAACCTGAGCAGCCTGAACACAAAGGGTTTAGAGACAACAGAAATCACAACCACTCCATCACTCAATCTGAACTAGTATAACTAAAAATAACACCTCGCAGAGAACTCCTCTGGTTTGCTTTTTCTTTTCAAAATGAAAACATTCGGCTTAAAAGTAGCTTGTTTTGACTGAGCAATACAAAGGCAAAACATGAAAACAAAGTAGTCTGTATTTGGCACCCCTGTTTCTAGCCCAAACTAGTGTAAATATTGCTGGAGCTTCTGTGTTCATTCTTCCTGGGTTAGCAAGGCTGGCCTCACAGAGGTCTGCCTTCCCGATCACCGAGTGAGCTCCCACAGCGGTGGTGGCTGCTGGAAAAACACACTGGATGTACTGTACACAGGCACTCAGCCAACAGTACCTGGAAAATGAAAATAATATTTTAAAAGGGAAGTACACGCAGTCTATGTGCAGAATAATTACCCACTGTATGTAGGAGAGAGTGGAGGAAAATAGAGACTGATGTTTCGCACATGAATTTGCAATGTACTGAAGAATAATATTCACTACCACAACCACCAGCCTCATCCATTCAGACGCTTTTAGAGTAAAAGCCATCTTCTGGTGAGTCATGAAGTTCCTGGGGTATCTGATGCTATTTTTGCCTGCTGGCGGCGTGCCAGCCTCCCGTCAGGTTCAGATTCAATTAGGACACATCCAACACTGTGTGGCTCGTACTAATCTTACCCACAGCAGGAGAAGGAGGACCCAGATGAAGTCCCCAAGGGCAGCTGCAATGAGTAGATGTCCAAATTAAACTGAGTGTGGAGTTATGGGGATATTGGGCCATTTGCCCTTCAGAACATAAACGCTATATGCCCTTGCTTCCTGAGCATTTACTCTCTCACTCTCCAAAAGCTTGAGGCAAGGAAAAAGGGGCAGATAAAATGAGGTCTGATGCCTTTTGCATAACCGTAATGGTCCTGAGTGAAAGCCTCTGAAAGACAGTGAGATGAGGTAGCTCAGTGGAATTTAGCGCAGGTTCCATATGTCTGAACATTGTTTATGGCGCTGGAGCATGCTGTTCTGCCGGATCACCAGGGAGATATATGGCTTTCCTTTGCAAACAACTTTTGTTTTATGGGCAGCGGTTAAACAGCGCCAGGTTGCTAGAAGCATGTCTATATAAACCTCACATCCCTCACCAGGGTCTTTCCTGTGAGCATGCACAATGCCCCCAGTGTTGATAAGCACCATGGAAAAAAAAGAACGATTTGCACCTTACTCATTGGTGCAACCATTTTTACCCAAATTATTACTCCTCTTCCTTCCTTGCTTCCTTCCTTGCTTCCTTCCTTCCTTCCCTGCTCGCATTTCCTTTCTTTCCTTTCTTTCCTTCCCTCCCTGACTCCCACCTTCCTCCATTCTTTTCTTCTTTCCCTCCCTCCCTGTCTCTTTTTCTTTCCTTCGTATAGATCAGTTTGGATTCGCTGAGATTTGAAGTGATGGAGACTGGTTAATGCCATCTTGCTACAGAGCTGTAATATCATTATTTAAGCAAAGAGAAGAGCTTGACCCTGCAAGGTCCATACTGCCATAAGACAAGACATTAAAATTAATAGGATTAAGGAAGATCTGTGTCCTTCAAGACCGCAATTCATGCCCTTACAACTATAGCATTTGGATTTTGATGGAAAAAGAAAGACTGAATGTATAATGACTTATGCAAAGGTTCTTTTGTTCAAGTCAGTGATTTCTCATAGCCCAAGGAAGAATGAAGACTACCTTATAATGAGAAATCATTCATTACGTAAGACAGAGGGAAGAAGGAAATAAGCCTTCTTTAAATAAAAGAAACATGGAAATTAAAATATATATATATATTTTTTTTTAGAAATAAGTATGTGATTCCTTGGAAGAAAAATAAACTGCATAGCTTTAATGTTATGCGGAAGATCATAATTTTTATAAATAGTGTTAATTGCATTATTTTACATTTTTAAATGGACCAATTCACCCCCATCTCAAGTAAATGGCCGGAATCCTGTGGTGTTAATTCCTGTAACATAACTGAAGTGGGAGGGTGCAGACTTACAGAGATGTGGTTGTGTGGTGGTTTTTTGTTTGTTTGTTTTTTGTTTTGTTTTGTTTTTTCTGAGGGGGGTGGTTTTTTATTTATTTTTTTTTGTTGTTGCTAAAGAAGTGATAAAAAGCAAACTGAACATGCAATAAATAAATGAAAGTGAAGAAAGCTCTTTTGTTCTTTTGACTAATCTTTACATTAAATCTTTTTTTTTTTTTTTCAAGAAGCGGATGTAGCATCAGTTACAGCTCTATCTGAATATTCTCACATTTTTGTAGCAGAGCCAAAGAATATACAGTTTATAGAAATCTTGAGAACTGCTTCAGGTGAGATGACAGATACAGCAACAACTTCCTACCCTGAGTTCCCCCTCTGCTTGACAGCCAAAACCAAGCAGTGCAACATGTGATACGAAACAATACAAAACCAAGCAACAGATGTTGTATTCACAGCTGCAGTTTGGATTCAAGAAGATGGTATGGCAAGAAATGCTGGCTAGTCCATGCTAAAATTCCCACTGCATCAAATGGAAACACAATTTCGCCCCCTACATCAAGCACAATCTAAGCTTTCATACCATTGTAACTATCAAAAGGAACAGGAGGAAAAGGCATAGGTCAAAGGAATGATATCTCACCTTTTTTAACCCACGAAAATTTTTCTGGACTTTTTTAACTGATAATAAATATTTTTTGTTAAAAGCTATAAGAAAACTAACAATTTAAATACATTTCACCACTACTCTAAGTAGCAAGCAGACATTCTATGATTTTTCTACCAAATATTTCATAAGAGGCTGTATCTATTGACCAGCTGACCTGAAAAGATAAGTCAGGCTTTAGTTTTGGGCTGTTCCTCTTTTAACCACAAAGCCAGCTTAAAGCATTTCAGATGGAATATATTTTATCTGGGTCAGTTCATTGATCTGATGTCCCACTAAGGCTCACAAACAGTTAAACTCACAGAGGGAAAAGCCAAGCAGTGCATGACCGAATGGCTGTAAGTGGAAACGTCTTAATCTAGCTCTCCTGGTGAAGAAAAGAGATAAACAACAACGTGCATTGTCCAAGGCTTCTTGTGAACCAGAAGGGTCCCACACACAACCTTGTGATCACCCACGAGAGCACTTGTGCTCGTGTACACCTGCTCTCTGGGGAGATACATCGCAACAAGTGCCTGCAACTTGACATCATGTGAAGGAATTTGACATTTTTACAGCAGGAGTCTCTACTGCAACCAGGATTTTGATACAGGAGATGAACAGACAGTTCTTTGTTAAAAAGTTGGTTCTGTCTTTGCCACTGCCTTGCACAGGCAGCTAGGGCAAGCCCTAGGCCAGGGTACGCAGCACATGTAATGTTTACAGCAAGCAGGAAGAGCAGAGTAAGACATCAAGATTTTGCTTTAGAGAAAGAATAGCATTGTAAACAGCCGTAAGGGAATTAAAAACATTGAGTTTTAGCTTGTTCCCAGGTGTTCTTTGATGTATCCAGGAGGCATCATTTGTCTTGCTGAGTGAAGCCTCTTTTGCGTATTACTACCTTTTCCTCTAGGAAACATTTATTAGGTTTTGGTTGGGAAATAGCCATTGAGCCTTTGGGCAAGGCTGATTTGTTTAGCAGTAAGATATGAAATTTACTTATTTTCTTGTTATACTGTCCTCCTACAGGAATGTCAGTCTCATGGTGGTAAACACCAGATGACACCTTCAAATGTTTCATTTCTTTTGTCCTTGATTTCAGATCAGTTTTGTGGAAATCGGGTGTAAAAGTTGCTAAGACACACTTGAGCCAGGCTTACGGAATGGGTTAAAGAAGACACTCTAGGCCCCAAGACAACCTCCTCGGAGAACTGGGCTATAAAAGGCCTCTTGTCTCACTGTCATTCTGTGTGCCTGCTGGCTTAATTTCTCTCTGCCTGGTATAAAAGACCACCCACCATGTGGCACACGGCCACTATTTTTTGTGGAAACTATGATAATATCGATGTATTGTCGTTCTGTCACTGGCTTCGCAGCAGGAGTGGAGAACAGACTTGTTCTCATACAGCCTGATCCAAAGCCCACTGAAGATGATGGCAGTAGCTTTGTTGACTTCACCAGGCTTTGGAGAAAGCCGTTAGGAAAAATATGGGATGCTGGTGAAGAACAAGCTTACAGGACCCTTGACTTGCAGCACAGATAGGTTGAACGGTTTTGCTAAACCAAATAACAATTTTAATTTAATCTCCACTAGAAAAATAGGAAAAATTAAATGCTTGCCATATGGTGAAAATATGTTAAGCTTCAAAGAAATAGTAATAATTAAATACAACTATGCAAAGTTTTTTTAGGTTTGAATAGCATGCCAGTTTCAATATTATAAAACATACATATATAATCCTATTAAAGCTCATTTGAAAAAAGGAATGCTTTGAATAATGCAAGCTCTTAGGTCACATTTTTTCACCTGCATATTTGTTTTCATTTTAATCAACACTGCTATAATCACAAAACTTGGTACAATTTTGTGTAGCCTTCAGTGCACATCAACATTTTCAACAATTTCAATTTCTTCTACAGGTAACATCCACATGAAACAACCTTTGAAGATAAAGAAATAAAAACTGACAAATAAATATGTGTACTTAGAAACAGCATATCAGTAAACTCTATAATCATAAGGAATATTAAACCCAAAGCTTTTGGCTGCCCTCACTTTCTGCTCCTTTGCCTGGAGATGGAGGACTCATGCATTGTCACTGTGGCACAAGCACCAGAGACAGCCGTGCAGCCTGGCAAGCAGAAACACCCAAATACACAAAGGTCTCAAATGCAGGAGAGGCCCCAGGGCCGTGAGCAGATGCTGTGCAAGGTGCATTTCTGGCTTGCAAGCTCGGGCTGTCCAGGCTGAAAGGCTGTGTCCAATTCTTTCACCATAACTTTGGGTCGAATAATGCCAGGTCAGGACGTGCCTGCTTTACTTGCCTGTCTTCTCCACATCTACAATCTGGAGAACAGCGATTAATGAAATCAAGGCCATAAACAGAGAAAACCTGAGCCTCTCACTCCTCTTTCAGTGTGATTTGCCCAACAAAGAACACTGATAATCCGGATCAGGGAGCTTTGTGAATTCTTCTGGCATGAATACTGCAAATGGCATGCTAAAATGCGGTCACATACACTAAATACCCATATCCCCACACATACAATCCCCTGCCTAAAATCTCTCTGTATTAAAAACTCATCAGGCACATAAATGCTCTTGGAATAGCTAACCCAAATAGCAAGGAAATGGCTACATAAATTTCCCCATGGTTGTTCTTTCCCAGACACAAAGAGCTATTTCACATTCCTAGACCTTTCAGTACCTGCTCTCACAAGAGCCAGGATCATTCCAGATCCTGTGGGAGATGGAGGGGCAAGTCTGATGGGAGAGAGAAACTGTGGTACTGTGCTATGCTTTGAACTTTTTCTTAAGAGGTCCCTTTGAGCGCAGGGCCTTTTTAGACTTGCATTCACATTTTTTAGCAGTAAAAATCACAGGTGATGCTTATCACTTATCCTTTCTCCTTGATTATTCATGTTATTTATCTCCATGGGGTGATGCAGAGAGACCTCAAACTTGACACCATTGCCCTGGTATATCTGGCCAAGACAAGAAAATGTCAGTTCTCTTCCAAATAGTTTACAAACTACTTTCTCATTTGCATTGAAAGACTCACCTTTCCTTTACATTATCTGCAGAAATGTCAAGTATAGCAATTTTCCAAACTGTTAGGTAGGCTACTGCCTGTCAAATTTCAAAGCCTTTCCCTTTTTGAACCTTTAACACATAATAAATACTACTACTAATAATAAATAGTCTCCAAGATAAAGCTGTATTTATTTATTTCTAATACGTCTGTCAGTAATTCTGTAATTCAGGCCACATTTTTGCCACTGCTTTTCCTCAGGTTTGGATCTGTGTTGATTTAAGTCGAGACACTTGCACAGAAGCACATCCTCTCTGCTGAGGCCAGTGGACTTCTGCCAGTTTGTCCTAGCTGGGGAAAACCTGCCCTTTGCTGTTGTACCCACAGTTTCTTCTAGAGAAGTCTCTTTGCACACATGTGGTGCTCTTTGAATTAAACTGACTGCAGAAGTGCAAAGTGCTATCATTTTTTACCGCTGTTAAATAACAGCACTGACAGTTAAGAAAATCCTTTAGGAAAGAGCATCTGTGCATCTCTCCCTCAGCATGCAGCAAACAAAGAGCTGCACTGTTTTTTCCCAGCAGAACAAAAAGTCAAGTTCCTAAAAGCTCAGTCAAAATTTTGGCTTTACAAAAGGAATTTGCAGACGTGTCTCTCAAACATTAATTTGGGTGGTCTACCTACCACAGGACTTGTGGTGCTATCTGGTCTGTTGTTTATAGAAGTACATTCAAAAAGCTTGTATACGTGCTGTTGTTTTGGGGATGATTTTTTTTTGTTTTATTTTTTGATGTAAAAAATAAACCATAACTGAATATTTATTTCCTTGTAAAAACAGATTGATGCATTATAATAAAATAATGATTTCAAAGTACTCAAGATGCTTCTTCCAGTAAAGAAAACAATAACTGACTTTATTGTTATTTTTAAATATGGGGTCAATATATTCTCTTTGACAATAATAGACACATTTACAAGGTTAAATGTTCCAAGTTTAGTAGGAGAAATAATACAAAATAATGTGGAAGATAGCAAAACCCCATAAGACAGTAAGAACCAGACATGCTCCTGTGCAACCTGCTTCAAGTGTCCTTGCTTGAGCGGGGGGTTTCATGTCATTTTAAGTAGAAAGGGAAAAGTCTGAATAACCACAGGTGATAGAAGGATCTGAAGGTTAAACCTATTCAGGAACGCTAGGATAAACTAATATATTAGGTGGGTGTTGCAACCAGACTCCTATGCTTTTCATACCATTAGGTTTCCCTACAGACAGAACCCTTCCTAGTGTAAACTCTCCACAGGGAGTGTGCAGGGTCACATGAAGTATGTTTTCCAGAGGGGTGAAAAAAAACTACCCTTTCTTATACTGTCCTTTGTGATTAATAACACTAATCAGTATTCACTTGGGAATAGTTAATCTTCATAGCCATAGTTGGAAAATCCTTGAAAAAAAATGTCACCATTCTCCTGGCTGGAGAAATGTACGTGGACGGGTCAGTCAGTAACCAGTTTTCCTGAAACAGTTAAAGATGCTGTAACAAGCAGTAGTAAAACCTTATGACACCCTACTAATTAACTCCTTCTGTGGATGGTCAGATGAGGTCAAGTGAATTTTGTAAGGTCATGCAACAAGTGAGGAGAAAAACTAGCATTTCAGCTAACCAACTCACCCTGATATACACTATCAAAGCAGAAAATTAGTGGAATCCCTTTTCAGGGAAGCTCATGAGTCTCTGCTCCAGTTCCTATTTTGCTTCACTAGCTGTTTAGAACAAGAAAAGAACACCATGAGTTTCTAGATTCACATAAAATATGCAATCTGCTGTCCTAAATATATGAAATGATCTCTCTGCATTACTAGAATAGAGGGGAAAAAACAGTCAAAATTAATATTAGCAGCCAGAAATGGTCTGAGATTAGTGGTAAAGACTAAATAAATCCAAGAAGAAGGAAATGTGTTGACATTCTGGATTACTACTGTCACTTCCCACAGACTCCGCTGTTGGTGGGAAACTCCTGTATTTGCTTATAAAAGCATTCTACAGTAATCTAAATAATACAGACAGTAAACACTGAAATCCATTGTTTCCATGAGCACCAAAATATCTAAGAAAAGGCCCCAAATAGAGTGGGTTGGGTTTTTTTGTTTTGTTTTGTTTTCCCCCTTTTACAAAGACAGTGAATTATACAGCTTCACTTCGGGAGAAAAAATATTCATTTGAAAAATTATTCTTAACTGAATGGTTAATTTCAAAGCTGGTCTGTAAACAGAGCCCTGATTACACCCCAAGTTTTACGTGTAACTAGGAAGATACTCTCCGTAGCTGGATCTCCAACAAAAGAAGACCTGTACCCTTATGCAGCTGTGCTGTGTTGAGGTAACAAGAATCTGTAGACAGCTACAGATTGTATCTTGTTTTATAATGGAAAACAGACATAGAAATAAACTAGAAGTGGAGATGGCTAACTTCAGCTAGGAATTTGGAGGCTGAATCAAGACTGAATCTCTCTCCTTATGAAGGAGGAGGACAAAAGTATATAATCATGCTCAAGAGCAGCTTTCATTAATGGTAAGGCGTACTGGAAATCTTTTCTACTAAACTATAACCTAGGTCTACGTTAAAAAAAAAAAAGGCTTAAGTAGTCAGCTTTACATGGTTCAAAAATGAAATCTGGGGATCAGAATAGAAAGGTCTATGAAAATGTCAGCTCGTTAATTAATAGCTATCAAAAAAAAGTTAATGTTAGGATGTTAGGAAAGGAATAGAGAGAAAGGAAGAAAAAAAGAAGCATTCTTATGTCAATATATCAATTTGTGGCGTGTGTGAATCTCGTATGCTATCTGCAGTTTTAATGTCTCCTTGTCTCAGAAAAGACATAAAAGAACAGAAAAGGTCCTTAGAAAGATAGCAGGGATGATCAAAGTAAAGCTGGTTTCTGCACAGACAGATCAGGACAGTTCAATCTGGAAAGAAGACAGCTGAACGGCAGTATGAGAAAGTACATCTGCAGTATGCTGAATACTAAACTGTTGTTCTCTGATCATGAAATTAAGCAAGCACATAGCAAGCCAAAGGGAAATGCTTCTCCATGGAGTGTGCAGGTCTGCTGTGGAAGCCCTTGCACCAGGATGTCAAAAGTCTTCATGCATTAAAAAAGGGGCTGCTTAAATTCCCATAAGAAAAATCAGAGGTGAGCTTAGGAAGCCCATAGGAACTACCCCTGATTTCTGGGAAGTCCCTAGGTGTCAAATGGTTGGACGTTAGGAAAGTACTTCTAAGAATTACTACCACAGTCTTGCTCTGCTCATTAAGTCTTTTCCTTCAGCCATAGTCAGAGACAAGGTATTGGGTTAAATGGCCCTCTAACCTGGTACAGCTGTTCCTGTGCTACGTTACATTCCCTTTAGTCCTGTAACAACCACCTCAATTGCCTGCAGAAAGAAGCAACATTAAAATAATTTGACATAGCATATATATTTTTAACTGAAGTTTAGCAGCTATAAATATGGGTACACAAACTGGTAGTCGGGGATCTACTGTCAGGTATTCTTCACACAGCAATGCTCATAGAATAATCTGCAAAAACATGCTGTGAGAAAAGGGCTGTAATATCCAGACACAGGAATACAGTTCGGAAAAGGAGCCACATAGATCATCACTTTCAGTTCCCTAATATTCTAAGGACTATGTCATATAATCCCTTTATAAACTGCTCAGCTTCATTATGGTTAAATTTATTAGCCTCCATTTTTCCTGAAAGGCTGTTCCAGAACTTCACTGCTCTCCTGATTAGAAACCTTTTAATTTCCAAGCGAAATTTAATATGACAAGTTTATACCATTCTGGAGAAGTGTTACAGTTTCGCTCCACACATACATCATAGAGCAAATACCAACAAGGGAAAAGAGCAATTCAACTTAAAAACAATCATAGCACCAAGGCATTCCTGGCCAAGCAGTTTCCTCCAATTTTAGATGCAGATCCCACTGCAACCTTTAATTCTTTGGTAATAAGCTACTACTGAGGGAACTCAGTCTGTTCTGATCAGCTCTGTTTTACATCTACAAATGCATATTAACCTCTTTCCAACTAATGAATCACTGGGCCTGTCATAACTCTAACGAGCAGATTTCTTTCTGAGGGTGTTGATAATCTGAAAGCGCTCGCTTGTTTTTCCTGCCTTGAATTACACTGTAAGTGTAAGCACATCTCTGGAGAGTTTATCTATAGAGACTGAACCGGAGACCTTTGGATCTGAAAAGCATGAGCATTTCCATTTGGAGCTTAAAGAGCAGCTGTGTTAGCTCAAAGGGAAAGCCCACTCACACGCTTCTGTGTATGTGACCCGTTGGAGAGGTTTAGCTGGCACATTTGTTGGGCAGGGCTGCCCAAGACTTTGCAACAGTGCTGAGAAAGCTGAAAACCAGGGTGGAGGGGTGGGCATGGCTCCTGCTGCCTAGCGAGGAAGAAGAGGCAGAGCTGGAAGAAGAGATGGGGATTTGGGTCTGCTGCTCCTCCTGGTGATGGGGATTGGGCAGGACAGGAGCGTCAGCTGGTGTTTCCATGAGGGTCTCATCTCTGATGCTACTCGATCATGGCTGCTTGGCCACAGTCGTGCACCTCCTATTTTGTGTGGGATTGAAGTTGGCCACATGCTGTGGGATGAGGACTGTGCCTTCCTTGTACAGCACCCAGCACAGTAAGGTGGTGGTCTTGACTGGAACCACTGGTGGCTACAAAATGTAAATGTTAAATGCTGCTTGCAGCCCATTTTCTTGGATTTAAAAAACATGTTGTTGTTGTAGGCATGATTGATATTCCTTCAAGCATAGTAAGGAGAGATGGGTAGCTCTGTGCTCCCCCATACAGACAGCAGTGCAGAACAGGCTATTGTCAGCCAGTTTCCAGAAATAACTAGGAGTAAATGACTTTTAATTATAGCTCCTAAAATTTACAGACATTTACCAGGCTGTTTCTTGTGTGTTATTTCAGTTAAAACCCTAGACTATACAGCATTTTCAGAGCCATGGAAAGAAAAAAAAATGTTACAGTTCTTTTACCATGAGGTTTAACAATATATTGCCTTTAATTCAGTTGTTAATAATGATTAAAGGCTGCCAGTTTGGGAGGTACATTTCAGTATCACTGGCACACAATTACTAGGCAGGCAAACAGCAACCTACAGGAACTAAGAAAATATAGTTGTTATCTGAGTTGTATCTCAGAGCAATTGATTTTGTTTCCCACTTGCTTTCAAACCTCATTTTCTATCAGTTGTACTTCATTTGTGTCCCACAGCTCTAACAGCCCTCCAAGCCTACGCTTTGTTCTCTTGTCTTGCAGATGGTGTCTGGATTTAGTCCTACAGCTATTCAACCACGTTATGAGATACTCCCTTAAAGACAGGACTTTTGAATGGCAATACGCTGAAATAACACCACTTAAGCCATTCCTCTCTAGGTTACCTGTACATGGAAAATGTGACCATGAAGAAAGAGGGCGATCAGGGCTGATGACATTGCCCTTTTGCACAGGTGGTCTTCCCATCTATCGGTGCCTAAAAGCAGCACATCACTTTGCAGCCTCACCCAACAGAGGAGGCTATATGCCTCCTTGTTTCCTATTTGGATATAAAAATAAATGGTAGGTACAGTAATGGTAGTTGCAAGAGAGTTTCCACCTCCTTCTAGAGAGAGATTTCCTAGGCTCAGACTCCAACCCTGAGAGAAGTAAATTATAGCAGTGTCTTTCATTAGCTAAATTAAGGGAGTAGGAATAGGCAAGTGCTACCAATTATATTTCAACACAAAGCAGTACCCACTTAGGCATAAGCTAAAGGCCACAACTCCATTGTTAACAGGGGTGTTCTCACGGAAAAGCTTTGAACACACTGGGAACATTAAAGAGAAGATGTCTCGCATGTGCAATTACTCAACACATCTTTAAAACTGCAAACACTTGTTCACATGTGGTGAAAATTAGAGCTTTGAGCACTTGGGAAAAAAAATCCCACCTGGCAGGCACTCTCTTTTTCACTTTAGAGTTTTATAGGAGCTCTCAGAGCTTGTTGGTCCAGTGAGAGCTGAACCAAAGTCATTGGAGGAAACTGTGAGAGAAGCAAAAGAAAATGCAGAGATATGTGCTATTTTTGTTCTAACCTCAACAAGTTTTTGACTCTCCCAGTCTGGCTCCCTCTCATAAAAAACTAATAATAATAATAATAAACTATGCATCTCTAGATCTAAATATAAATATCGACGGCTCCTTGGCTTCTTTCTCTACTGGCCTAAAATGGCAAGGAATTTGCAAGCTTTTCTACACTGTCCTACAGGTGGGCTTGCTCAACAGCATTCAGCAGGTTTGAACTGCTCTAGGAAAATTGGGGCAGGATCCAGTAATTCTCTCAGAATTCATTTATTCCGTGTAACTTAAGGAATAAGCATTGGTTGTGAACTCCAATAGCTGCAAAGAGCTAATGTGCACCTTGGACACCTTGATGGATACTGAGCACCGATAGCTCACATTCAGAATATTATTTCAGCAGCAGAAAAGAATTAATAATTAACCAAAGGGCTTAGACAGGGCCACAGTGTTATAGTAGATCCTCCAGGTCATCTAGGTCAATAAACCAAGAATAAAAATCATCCAGCCATCTGCTAGGACACTATGCCATGTCTAACAGCTATCAGTGTAACTTTTCTGAATATCATCACAGCATTCCTCACTTTATGTCTCCTGCTACTATCTGAAAGAATATTTATATTATTATTTGGTATCACGTGTTACTATTCAATGTTCCTGTATTCCTAATACTTTCTTGTCTCACTCTGTCATAAGATCTGAGAGTAACATGAGGACGCCAAACACCATGGAAAAAGGAAGGGACATTCCACTGTTCCACTAGCCCTTTCCCCAGGTGAGTTCTAGAAACCTGGGTTGTATATTTTCAGTGTCCTAGTAGATACCTAAATGAATACACCCAGAACAAGAAACCATCTCTATTCCATCGGAGATTTTCAGTTTTATTTCACTGACTATTTGACTGGGAAAAGATTTTGGAACTAGAGACAGAGTTATTTAAATAGTCATGAGCATGGAGTCTTCAGTCTTCCTGGGCCAAAATAAAAGCCCTATGTGATGATATCATACATTTGATCCCTTTTTCTCAGTGTCATTCAATACGCATTGTCTTATACAAACACTCCATTTCTAGTGTCAGCAGTCAGGTGTTTTCTGTAGAAAGGCATTATTCAGTTAGGATGACACCAAACTCTCAGTTTTGGCAGATACTTCCATGTTAGGGATGCACAGATTACAGTGTGAACTTTTTCCCCACATGTCTTCCACATAAATACTCTGACAAATTCATTAGTGCATCCAGTTCAGCTGAATTTACTACCACATTCAAAATGACACTTTAAGAAGCCTCCTAAGCTTTTTAAAAACCTTGCAAGGAAGTAAAAAGCTATATGGAGCTTAGCTGAGATGAAGACAAGCATTTTGAGCCAAAAAGCATGGAACGTGTTGACAGTTTAAAAAAAGAAGGAAGTTGGAGAACAAACGAGATTTGACTAATGCTTTTTTGGTCCATCCAGAGGCTTGTTACGATTACCCCTCAAACTTACCTTAGGGACTCATTACAGTTTAGATAGCAATATCTGTCTACTGTTGTTCTTCCTTTCTCTCTTCTAATGACAAAATGTTGATAGCCAGACATCATTCCAAACACATTTACTTGTAATATAATAAAGTTGGAAGAGCGTCTGTGGCAGATAGAGGTAATTTGATGGGTTACGTTAGCCAGGGAAACTAAAAGTACAGCTCCTGTTTAATATTTGCAGTCTGGAGTGGTATGGGTAATAACTGCGGTGATAGGAGAGCTCTAACAGCTACCATGAAACTACATGACTTCTACATTGTGACTAATGAGGTGGGAAAAAAAGTTAAATTCTGTACTTTTACATCTCCACAGGCTTCTATCATTTAATACATGATCTAGCACACTTACCTCTGTAAGAGGCAGATACTGAGGCAACACTATACAAAGGCTTGTCTCAAATTAAAAGGACATTTGTACCAGTAAAACAATGCTAGCCCACATTCTTGGGAAACAGCAAGTCCGAACCAAAAGCTTTCTTATTTGAGATGTCGGTCTAAGCACCGACTCTTTACCACGGAAATTTCAAAAGTGATGACATACAGAAGGAGTCGTGTTACTTCCCCTGAGACTTGTTTGTAATGCCAATTTGCCAAATGATGTGGCAATTACGTTGAGTTCAGTCACACACAAAATGTGTTCTTGAATATGGGTATATTGCTAACATCTGTTGTTAGTATTAAGAAAAATTTGCATTGCTGAAAACTAAATCCCAGTTAAAAGCGAACACTTACCGTCTTTAAAAATTAAATAAGAAAATCATTGCAGTTCAGAGATTCTGCAAACAGACAGGGGCCCTCTGTGTTAGTTCATTCCTTAATTTTTATATGTAAATAGATCACAAGACTTGATATTATGCAATGCCAGGAGAAACTGCCTAACCAGCAACATTTTTTTTTTTCCATTTGACAGTTACTCTGAAAATTATGGTTCAGAAACTAATATCAGGCCACTGAAAGATTTTGGAAATATATCTCTGCAAAAGAAATTGCGCCAAAAAATTGTTCTTTTCTCTTTGTAAGAAACTTTGAAAATGTAACTTCTTTTTAAATCAGAAAAAAAAGAAAATGTCTATATCAGCAGTGGTCACATTTCATTGCCTTCCTTTCTCTTCTGTTTCCACCCCATCTCCTACTCTGTTCCTCTACATTGTTCTTTACAAACTGTGTCGCATTCATCGAGGCTTTTGTAACAGATCAAATTAATTCCTGGTATAGCACATTACTGATATTCCCTTCAACGGTGACAACCGCTCTGTTGGTTGCCCAGCCTGTCTTTTAGCTGTCCTTACTCCAAACACATCCTGAAAAATAGGTCTGGTGGTGGCATCCCGGTGTCACTGCGGCCCCTGGGGACAGCAGCAGGGACGGAGGCTGCCCGACAGTCCTTCCCCCTGCCCAGGACCGGAGCTGCTGCACACACCCAGCGTAGGCTAAGGAAGGCTAGGCTAGGCTTGCCACGTGGTTTTGCATATCAGGAAGACGCTGTACCTCTTGGCACACTAACATTTCTGCTTCTGGATGCAAAATGATCCCTGGCATCCATAAAGTTAAACTAGAGGATTATCCATAATTTACTGCCAAAGAACAGAGCGCTCCGGATACTCCGTGTTGGTTGAGGACAGTTATGCCAGGAAGCAATAGCTGTTTTTCTAACACTGACAGCAATCTGCTCAGTGGGCCAGGAAGGCCAAGTCATATTTAAACTATATTCTTGCACAAGCCTATGGAATACCTTTGACAAAATATATAATCATATAAAAATGGATGTATTGTAAAGAGGTTTTTAAATTATATTTTTACAAACTTTTGAATTTCTTCTCTCCAGTATTTATTCAAACCCGCTGGAATAACTCGGTGTATGAGTTCAGAATTGCTGCCAGCATCCCACCTGAACACCGGCTCAGATCTCCGTGCTGGCGCATTTCGTTCACGCAGTTCATCCTGGGCCAGCAAAAGGATTGTCTGCCTCCCTAAACCACATCCCTGTAAAGGTACAGCTCCCGGTCTGAAATACACACCGCTGTGGGGCTGCGAGGCAACCACACAAGTTATGGTGAGAGAACGAGATGGCGTCTGGAGCAGGGAACAAGGAGAGACACACCAGTGGCAGGGGAAAAAAAAATTAAAAAAAAAAATTAAAAAGTGCAAATTGTGTTCCTGAAGTCAAAGAGAAATGAATCATTCTCAAACAGTAGACATCTAAAGGCTGGATGGAACAATTTCTAAATACTAGTCAGACCAAAAACAACACACCGCTGAAATAATGAGGATATATAAGAAACCAACAAAGGCCAGGAAATTCAAAGCTGAGGCTAAAGTTCCACTCTTAATTTAGGGCTGTTTTCTTTTTTAGAGAATACTGTTCAGCTTGGTTGGGGCCATACAAGGTTGTTTTCTTAAGGTTTTAGAAAACGCACACAGGTTGTAACTTTTTGCTCTTTTTATTATTATTATTCTGAAAAAAAAAAAAAAAAAACAAAACGAATTGACTATTAGTGTTTTTTCGTTTTAATTTTAGCTGTTTTACTCGCATAACTCAAAGTTTCAGTCACAGACACAATCTGCATTATGTTGGCTTGCAAAACACTCACTAAAGGCCCCCGTCCCTGGAGTTTGTAATGGAAATGACAAAAGGCAGATGACACAAGCAGAACAGGGAGAACCAGACCCAAAGCCGTAGTGGCAGGAACAGCACATCAGCAGCGCAGCTGCCTGAGCTCGGGATTTAAATGCCAGAACTGATTCTCAAGAAGGGCAGGAAGAAACACAGGTTACAGCAGCAGGCATGTAACCTTTCTTTGAAGAAGGATAAGGTCTTTCTTGCTAGTATAGATGCAGGATTTAGAAGAAACAGGCACTCCCTATAGCTCCGTATAGCACAGTGAATTCCCCAGAGGTACTTAGACTTTGACCATCTCCTGCGCCAGGAGTGGGGGGGAAAACAGTTGAACTATTCTCCGTTCCTTTTTCTGGGCTGGAATAAAGGAATTTTGTTTATGTTTACTTTACAGTCTCCAGGCTGGTTTGTATTTATGTAAGGCCAGACACGGGCTTGTTTACTCATGTTGAGCAGCACGTCAGTTTGCAAACAGCCCCAGCGAATTCAGCGGGGCTGCTGGTGAGCAGCACAAATCCCGCCAGCAGGGTCTGGCTCCAGAAGGATATCTCAGAGACCTAACCAGAAAAGGTGAGTTCTTCTCCGTTCTTCCTTGCCCACAGTTATAATCACCACTTGATGTGGTCTCACCAGTTACAAACATCTCGCTGGAGCAAAAGGATGCATTTCACCCCAGCACGGTTACTACAGGCCGTGACCCGAATCCCTGAATGCCAGAGGACAACCACCTTGGCACGTAGCCCATCCTGTCCACGCCTTGACACCTTTCTCCTCCGTGGGAGGACTCCAGTTCCCTGCTTACGCCTCCCTTCCCAGTGGTAAAATCACTGGTTCACTTTGTGCTCGCCTTTTCCCTGGGTGCTTTCCTCTGCTCCTCCCCTCTCCCTCTCCCTTTCCTCTGCTCCCCAGGCTGCCTGAGGCTGTTTGCTTTCTCCAACCACAGAGGGCAGTGTTGGGGAGCTGTCAGCCCCAAACCCAGGGGAAAGATTCAGGAAAATGAGGAAAGTTTGTCGGCTAGCTCTGTATTTTTGCAGTGGGACAACTAACACCGAGAAAGCCAAGACGAAAGCCATTAATATAGTCAGGCTAATGTACGATACAGCCATCTCGATTTTTTTTTTTTTTCTCCAAAGGAAAAGCTGCTGAGGCATGAATTTTGTTATGAAAACAAATTTTGCATCGCTGCTCCTGACCTGACGTTGGTATTGGACTGACATTCTTTGACATTTTAGAAAAGAAAGGGGAGATTTGCAATTAGGTTTCATTTTTAATTATAGAAAGGTTTCAGAATAAAAGAATATATGATGTGTCCTGAGGCTACCTGCATATTTTACTATCGAGTTACCTCTAATTTAGCTATTGAAATGCAAGAAGAGAGCTCTTGCATATAACAACATGAAATGTCTATCTTAGTCTATCATTCATTTGGCAGGACAAGGAGAACTTTTCATTCAGGTGTGTTTATGATGAGTAAACTTGACCAGATGTTAAGTCTCCTTTGTATTTTAAAGTGTTTTATGGCTCACATTAGTCAGCTGGAAAAGGGCAGATCATTTATATTCCTTTGTACGTTTTTTCAGGTTCAGGATTCCCCAGCGGAACACAGGACTATATGAAAATATATAAAAGGAAGAAATGAACTATTGCAAATGTCACAATGTATAGAACTGAATAAATCCCTCTAATTTACAGGATGAATTATGTAAATATTGAGTGTTATGTGCTACAATTCCAACAGTTTATGTGTAAGAACAAGCTTCTCCCACTCCCTTGCCCACAAGGGAGATTAGAGCAATAATTAAAAGCATATTCTATTCCTAGTAGAAACAGTCCTGATGATGCACATAGGTAAGAAAAGAGCCATTAAATTTTCACACACACACACAAACACACTAACGATGACCTATTTGAACGCTTAGCGTTCTAGATGTCCTTGTCAGAGAATATAAGAATACACATTTCTAAGGGAGTCAGCTCTTTTTCCCCTACAGAATAAACTGCTGACACTGAAAGCACTGAAAAATCATTCTGGAAATTCAATACCAATAAAAAAATTCATAGGAATTTAGACACTCAGATCCTCTAAAAATGAATGGCAGCCCTGAAATCTCAGCCTTACTTCTGGGCTCAAACGCTTCGTCGCGCTGGATGCCGGCACACCAGCAGGGTTGAAGCGATGGAGCTCAGAGCACACCCAGGGGGAAATGCAAAGCCTTCACCTCCCCTCAGCCCTCATGTCAGGGTTTGCATGGCCAGGAGTAGATTAAACCAGGTGAGGAGGGATATCCTCGCGCTCTGCATACGTCAGCACATGAGATGGGAGAGTTCCCTCCTGACAGTTATGCCTGCAACAAAGTGGTGTGGAGCTAAGGCTGGAGACCAAAGACTTAGGAAAGGCAAAACCAGCAATTAGTGTTATGCTGATGCCTTGCATATCACCTTCTTGAGACCTTAAAGCCACTTTGTTGTGCCCACGCTGCAAGCTGCCCAAAGCTGTGACGATGCTAGCAGAGCCCAGCGGAGGTAGCTTGCTTCACCTCTCCCCACGGCACTAGCACGGGTTCAGCACCACACTGACCACGGCTATGTGGTGTTTGGTCAGCTCAGACTGTGGGTAAAGTGAGTTCATGTCTGTCCACAATGTGCCGTGTAAGCATGTTCTCAAGTCTGCTGCTCGGTCCTAGGGACCGTCCCACTTCCAGTAAGGTTACCGTGAGGCTGTGGGACGCAGAAACCCTCGCAGCCACCCTTACTGGACATGGCTACGGCCTCAGCTCCACACAACTTCACAGACTGCTACAGTGCAAAGTAGATTTCCATCATGTGATGACCAGGAGCAAGGTACTTCTTCGTACTATTATGAAAATTATGCTAACAGCATAATTATGCTAATTTTTTTAATATATTCCCTAGTACAATTGCTGGGAACCATGGCAGTTCAGATCCCATTGTACCCCACTGCTTGAGAAAGCCCAAATGACCGGTGTGATTACTACTGAACTACTGCTATTGGAATGTTTTCAGCACTTTAGCTGGAAAGGCGTTTTTAGCCTTTAAATAATTTAAATAATTTGCATTTCAGATACATCATCATTACAAAAAAAAAAAAAAAAAGGTACAAAGACTCCTGTGGAAGTTAAAGGAAAAATCAATCTTTTTCCAGCGTTAAGTATACAAACTACTGCAAAAATAGTCTTTAAAAGAACCTAATTGGCAGGAGGCAAACCCTTCCTTCAGCCTATATTAGAGTCATTTGTTTTTCTTGTATCTTTTCTAACCACTGGCCTCTCAGAAATACAAATTGGGATACCTCTTCCCTCGGCTGGGACCAGGAGCACCCCCGGAAAAACATTCACAACAATATGTTGAAAAGAGCTTTATCTAAATCTTAACCACATGGGTAAATCGATAAATAAAGAGTAATGTCATATAAATAAGGCATAATGGATTATAATTAATTTACACAGATTAAATAACTATTGAAAGAAATTAAATGGAAGGAATACAAATCTGTATCTTAGGCAATAATAACAGGTGTTCCATCTATTAGGAGAAAATCTTATTTAACTTACGTAAGTTGCAGAAACTAAATTAATTGAAAGCATCTCTGGCTATCTACGATTCATCATGACTTTGTCAACATAAGATGTGCACGTTCTATTGTTCTATTGTACGAAATCGGCTAAAATTTTATCATCTTTTTCTTTGATTTGATTGAACAGGACTGATCTACCCCAAAAGTATAGAATTATCAGATTCATTTTAGCATTTTAGTTTTTTTTATCCTTTCTAAAACTATTTTATCACGAGTAAGACAATAAAGAGCTAAACTTTTAGGAAGGAAGCCATCAGACTGCCACAAGCTGTATTCATGAGGACAAGTGACATTTGGGGATATTTTTATTCAATAAATAATTAAAGCCAGTTCTGGTACAGCAATGCAAACAGTTTAAGAATAATGATGTCCACCCTGGCAGTAGTACACGTGACGATATGGTGTAAGATGAAAGAAGACTTACTTTTAACTTGAAATTTTGGTATAGTTCCCATTTTGTTAATATAATCATCTAGTCCTTTAATACTGTAAATGTTGACTCTCATATTAGGACGTTATTGTTCTCTTTTTGTCTGCTGTTGAAGAAAAGCTATGCAAATTACAGTGTCTTAAAAGCTTGCTAGATTCGAGGATATTACTAGACAAAAAGGCAAAATTAGTATCTTTAGTTGCTTTCATGTAGGCCTCAAGAACTTTTGAACCTGAGGAGACCGAGAACTAAGAATTAAGACATGATGAGCCCATCTCTGAAAACACCTCATGCTCTCCAACTGCTTTTGTGTTAGTGAATAAAATGCAATTGTCTAATAACCCCATAGTTCTCTGTTTGTTTGTTTTTCTGCTTGTGTTGGTTTGTTTTGTTTTGTTTTTCCAGATTGTTCTAAAAGGTCTTTAGATGTTTCCTAACAAATAGGAATCCTTTCTAGAAGTGTCTACCAGTAGGAAGTGTCCTTTGAGGAGCTCTGAGGGGCACTGCATAAACAGATGTTTCTAAGGCATCAGAAAACTACCAGCAAAAATCAAGGAGTTAAAGAAAAACAGCGCACTTTCTCATCTGATTGAGACATCTAGAGAAGTATTTAGAAGTTATTACAATATGTCTTTCGTCAACAGCCAGACATTTGAGCATCATAATGCTGCCTGTGTCAACATTGCAGAGATTTGGGAACTGATGTCAGTCACAAGCTGACACTGTTATCTACGACATAACTAGTGCCACTACCTTGCTGAGAAATACAGTAGAGCTCCCTAGGGCATTAAATGAGAAAAATAACTCTGTATTCCAGACTGCCACCTTTAAATCCCAAACTCGGGACTTGTAACTTTGGTAAATGATGAATCTGCATAGGCGTGTTGCAACGCTCTTCTTACTTGCTCCTTCTGTTTGTTCATAGAGGGGGTAAATCTCTTCAAAGAAAACAAAAAATAATAAACAACATCAAACTAGAATTTACTGGTCTTATAGCTTTTAATTTTCTAGAATTTGCATGAGGTTTTGAGACCCATAGTTGCTATTAAATGTAACAAAGGTGACCTCGCAGAAGGTCTGCCCACCAATTTGCACGATGGAACTATAGCACTGAGAATACATTATTATATTCCTTTTAATATTATAATTTTATTAACTTAAAGAATATGCTTTGAAAGGATGCCAGGAAATTGCATTAAATCCCTAAAATGAATAAAATGAGTTAGATGGAGATGCCGCTCTTAAGTAGTTCCGTGTTGCCTCAAGATGAAAGCGCTGAAACCTTGGACCCTTTTGAGACTGCTTGCCTCTAGCCTGTAGGCTAGGCATTATGGGGAAAAAGTGCTTTGCTTATTCCCACTGGTCTACAAACTGTTGGAAAAGGAGAATAACTTATAATGTGGCTTAGCACAACTGCTTATGAGATGACTGAAGGTCATTTTTAGGTCATGGACTTGCTGAGGTAGTTTCATGTTCATTAGAAGGCTAACTCAGAGATATAGATATCATATGAATAGAACGAAACTTATTGGTGGAATTTATTAGAGACGTTCACATAAAAACAATACCAAGGAAAGCAATTAGATCCAGCAAGTTCAGATGTCAGTAAAATTAATATGCCTTCTTAGAACTGTAAAACCTACATGTGATTGAGAGAATATCTATGTAAGGTAAAAGAAAAGTAGCCACGGTGTAGATGTGAATGAATCAGAAGATACACTAGAATATCCTGGATCAAGACACATGTTCCAGCTATTTATTATTGGTCAGTAAACTGGGGAACATCTGTGAGATTGAAGCCATTCTTCCCAAAGGCAGATAAACAATGCAAGCATGACTTATTTCTTATAACTTCCTCTTGCTGTGGCTGCTATGACAGTGCTTCATGAACACTCTGCACTTCATACAGTGTTATAAGTATAGCTGTCTACATTGCATAATATAGACTTTGTCCATGCTGAGTAGTGAGGGTGCACAGCTGTGTTCCCTCCACAGAAACTTGTCCTCCAATAGGTCAGACTAGGGAATGTCCAGGTCGCTTATAAGCTACATGCTGTGGTTTCCTTTGGAAACCCAAAATACTGTAAAAAAATAAACTGGCCTGTACCCAGATTTTGCTCTATTAAGAAGTCAGGACACAGCAGGATGATGTAGGTCTACTAATCTTAGCAGCCAGTGGAACCCTTCTGCTCAAGAAATTCACCTGGAGATCAAATCTGCAGCAAACTAAATTAACCTATAAATTCTAAAATCAATCAAATTATCAAATTAGATGACAAAGTAATTTCTTAAACTGGAATGTGCAGGCCAACAAGTATATACAAGTTCACCAACATTTCCACAGTGTTCACTATTCAAACTCCATGGAACTTGAAACCAACCAGTTTTGCACTGATCTTTCCAAGTCTCATTAAACAAGCACAAAACAAAGTCATTTCATATTGTTTTGCAGTATAGCACAGATACTGTGACATCTGTCATGAATGCAAAATAGCAAAATACATAATCTACTCCTGTTAGATATTCCTAACTCGTACAGGGCTGATATTGTGAGAGCAAGAGTGATAATAATTTGTGATGTAAACTGATATGAACATTAACATATGTGTGAAAAAAACAATCTTTAACAGTAACACATTTATGAATGGATCAAAATAGAAAAAAAAAAAGAGGGGGGAAAAAAAATTTTGACTGCTTCTCCTTTTGCCTGCCTGGAATATTGCTAACACAGAACTATTGACTCTGGGGTAGCTGTTTTGGGACATTGCTGTCTCACAGGAGGCAAGATGAATACCACAGCCATAAGAAAGTAGTGAATGTTTGCAAGTGTCAGTTCAGCTATTTTCAGTAGTGTCTTCTGGAAAATGTTTACAGAAATGGAAAATAAATTGATTGCATACAGATAGAGAAAAAAAATTATTATTTACAGATTACACAAATATGATTTGATAAAACCACAAATTATTTCACTCATTGCAGTCTGATCTAGTGATTTTCCCCTGTTTTGACTGCATACTGTGGGGTGGTATCAAGGCAGGCAATTCCTATTACATATATTTTCCAAACATTCAGCAGTACTACGTCCCGAATATTTGGTCATACTTTCTAGGAAAACTAGGAACAAAATGGGAGGTTGTCAGCAGCTACACTGCTAAAGTGGAGTAGCTCTGCTGGCTTCAGTGTTTTATATGAACAGAACTGCAACTAGAAGTTTCTTTGAAGCCTACAAAAATGAAAAGTACAACTGACATATCTTTATGGACGTTACTTTTGTGCTTGATCCACAATACTATTTCTAAAGTTACCTTACAGAAAGATAAACTTTCATAATTTTCTCTGAGTCTGAATTCTGTAAATCTACTTCTGACATCAGGAGAAAACTTTAAATGGTTCAAACTGACTTTCAAGGAACTGATTTTGCTACCAGCCTTAACCACTGTCAGTGTGCCATACATTTGGAGTGTAAATAAAACTCATATCCTAAAGACCCTATTTGTATTCTATTCTTTTACAGCAGACTTTTCATTTGTGCGATCATTAATTTTTAAGTGATCATTAATGAAATACATCCTTGTCCAAAGTTAATAAATGGATTAATAACTGGGATAATGAAAATTCTGGCAAGACAAAAATTCAAGAGAGAGAAACTAGAAGAGGGAACGTGACAAGTTAATGATCCATTAAAGTAAATCCTGGGTCAGTTTAGATCCTGCAGGGTTCATTACTGCATAGTAAATTTAATTAATAGCCATAAAAACCTGGGAGGAAGCTAGAGAACTTTGGTTAAATTCACTGGGTAGTCATTTAAGATGTTTCTTAAAGGTTTGAATTTATACCTTTCTGGTAGGAAAAAAAAAATCTAGTTGTTAAAAGAATTTAGGTATTCAATTGAAAGCAAAGCACCAGCTTTTAGACAAGTGGTTGGTTGGCTGTGTTACATATACAGCTACCTACTCGAGTTCAAGAACCCCAGGAAACAGAGGCAAGAGATGGAAATTAGATGTCCTGTTATGCCACTAATTATGTTTAAAACAATAGCATAGATACACAGAAGTACAAACTGGAAAAATAAATGGTGTTGATTGGGATAGAGAGAAGAGGTGCAGTATGTCTCTAGCTGAGGTTTTGGCTGAGGGTTATCCAGGTGCTGTGGTGTTTACCAAAATGCTCCATGGCCTGATCCTGCTGCACTTCATGGGCTGGGACTTAGACTTGGTCATCCCACTGGGATCTCCATTAGAGAATGTCTCCTAGTACATAGCTTTTGCCCGGTACAGAGATTGCTAACTAACCACCAAAATGTCGTTCTAGAAATGAAAGCAGCATAGCTGTGCTCTGCATTGCAAGAGATGGGAATGCTGCACCAAGCCCAGTGCCTGTGCTCACTGATTAAATGTGCTTTTACTGAGCTGTGCAAACACACTAAAGCAAGTTCGTGCATGTGTAGCCTGACAGGAACAGGGATACAAGTGCATTGAAATCTCTTGACCTTGCATCCATTTTCAAATTTTCCTATTTCTCCAAAGCTCCAAGATTTGGAGATGTTTTCCAAGTCCAGGACTCAGATAGGTCCTAAACTGTCATCAGCACAACAGATGTATTGCTGACACAATGAAGTTTATTAAAAAAATATATATTCCTAAACACTGCTAGTTAAACAACACACAAGCCAGATTTTTTTACAGCTGCAGATTGTTCTCATGGGTGTTTAGTTAACATTATTAAAGCCATGCTTGGTTAAATTCCTTTTCTTTCCATGACCACATTAAATTATTTACATATTTACAAACCAAGATGCTTTTCCTTTGTTGCAGATACAAGCCTTATCCAGCAACAGACTATGTAATTAGAAACCAGCTAACCAACATGACCTCGAATATGCAAGGCACATATTTGTTTAACATGGTGGTTCTGTTGCATAGACATCCAGGAGGACTGAAAGACAACTGAAGTTACACTATTAAGGATCTATTTTTAAGCATACGCTTGTCTTTTACAGTTTGGCATGAATTTTGGGGCTACCTAAAAAGACTCATCCCTTGGAAAAAAAAAAGGATGCGCTATATTAAAATGAAGTGAGTTCTGAATAACAAGAAAGGGTGGGAGACAATTTTAAGGACATTTTTCCTAGGGAGTCTGAGGCTGCCATGGGAAGGGACTCTGGGAAAGCAGGCTGGTACAAAAACAGCCTGTGGAAGGGTAGGATTGCGAGTAACTTCAGCAAGGAATAGCAAGGCAGGAATTTATATCAAAGCAAAACAGGGAAAATAGCTTTGGTCAAAGAGAAGGGAGGAAAATCAGTGGTCAGAGCTTACACCCACATAATTGGGTAGGAAATGATCAAGGCGCTTGTGAAGCTGGGGGCTAGAACTGGCCAAAGCTTCATTCATCTGCCCCATGTCCTCATGACTATTTTTTCCTCTCTGTACACGTGTGTATTACTGTAAGGTCCGCCAAAAGCGTCTGAAAGGCTCATTCAGCCCTTAGCAAGGAAACCTTGGCTTAGGGCCATGTGGCTGGTTTTGCAGGAAAGGAAAAGCGTAAGCTCTCCTTGAAGGCTGCAGCAGACCTGTAGATCACTCAGATGAAAACTTCAGACTCAAGTCCCAAAATGCACGTCCCGAACCTGGATGGAGAACACCCCACGCCAAACTAATTTTTATGCACCAAACTAGGAGGAAACATGAATCAAATTCTAATTTTTACAGCTTGGGAAGAAATTTTGTTATACATAGGGTTAATTCTGAATCAAGTCTTGATGGGGGATTAGAATGGCAAATCTCTCTCTGCCCCTCCATGGCTTATCTCACCACCATGCAATCCATTCTCTAGGAGGTGCTGGGAGATATCAAAGTAGGATATGGGTGGAATTTTAGTTCCACCTCCTAGCATACCAGGAGACACATCCAAGCTAGAAGAAGAGCTGCTGGAGTGTCCTGCGGTTACAGGATACACGAGACGAAATGAGATGGAGCTTTCCCTAGTAGGGTATTTTTGGGATTTTGCTCAGACCTGGGTCTAACACCACAATCTCAAGGAAATTGAAATACAATTCCAAGGAAAATAACATGTATAATTTTTCAGTCTTTAAATAAAATTGCTCAAACTGATAGAATGTATTCTGATCCAAAAAAAATTATTCATACTTCAAATTCAAAATGTTAACACTGTTTAATAATTAACATATATAATCATAGTGCTTAAAAATACTACACATGATAATATATTTTTCTACTTTTGGATGAAAAATATTACTAGCAACACAACACAGCAATTCAGTGTGTTTTCAAATCATTTCTCCTCATAAAGAATTGTCAAAAGTTATTTTTAGCAAAAGTATAAAAATATTTTTTTTTTCAGAGAGATTTTGAAATATGTATTTCAGAATTATATATATATATATATATATACATGCATACATAAGGTGGCTGTTTTTCTGCTCATACCCTGGTTGGTCCAAGCACACGATCACACAACACAGCCTTTGTTACCTTTTCAGCAGGAGCTATTTATATCTCGAGACACCTCACTAGGCAGCTTTCGTTGTTACGGTTTCCCCAGTTTCTTCTAAAAAACTACATAATTTGCAACATGTGTATAATGTCCCTATCTATATACACATACACTGCATGCTATACATAGGCATATAAATTTGCAAGTGAATATCTATTCCATTAGTATAAATTATTCTACTAGTGTGTATATATATGTATGTATATATATATATTTCTCTACCACCCTTAAGATCACTCTGCAATGAGGATTTTTATTTAAATTAAGCAGCACAAATTCAGAATAAAGCCTGAAATAAAGGAAAGGTTTGATATTGATCTCAGCACTACCAGAATTTTACTGAATGTATAGCTTTCTTTGTGGGTGTACATCAGATCAGCTTTGGCTTTTTTTTTTTTTTTTTTCCCCTTTCTCAATAATTTGTATTTGGTACTAACTGTGCTAAAACAAACCCCAAAATTACAACGATTCCATTAATACATTATTTCCAAAGCGGAAATTTGGGGAAAAGAAAATGAGCCAATGAGCAAACAACATTTTCCTGTTTTTTTTGTTCTACTACATGAAGTGCATTAACTTAACTGGCCTTAGTTAAATATAACCTACTGCAGTTCCAACAGACTGAATCATCCTGTTGATTTTTAACAATGGGCATTTTGCATGGCTTCTTCCCTTAGAACAGTGGGGTAGGTATTCAGAATTGAAGGTGCAGAAAGCACTAATTGCCTTAAGAATCCCAGCAAAATCCTTTACAGCAAAAACTCTATATTTGAACATTCACTATTAAAAAACCCCACAAATTTCAAGAAAAATACATTTGAAAAGAAATGTAAACACTTAAAAATAACTATATGTTTAATTAGTTTCCATTAATTTCTCCTGAATATGACTAGCATATAATTATTTTAAACTTTTACACTCTCTTGTGAACAAGGAAAGCTCTTACTAGAACCCAAAACTTTCCTTGAGCCTCTCTACAAAGGATGCTAAGCAGGTGATGAGATGTGTAGTTGTTGAAAGATTCATCTCCCCCTCTCCTGCTCCATCACCATTCCTGGAAAATGGTGGGAAAAAAATAGGAAATCTGGACTGGCATGGGGAGACCTGCTCTTGGTTTCTCTGTAGCACCCAGTAGGACCTTGCTCTTGACTTCTCCCTTACCAGTCCATGCCAGTCTTGCTTTGGGAGCTCACTGCTCGGGTGGCAGCAGGGGATGCTTTCCTATCTCTTCTCTCACCACTTATGAGAAACACAGGTAGCTAATTCAGAACAAGAAGGAAGGTTTTGTGTACCTTCTTAATTGATTCAACATTGCTGCCAAAGTGGGCTAAATGTTTCTAACTGCTTTATTTCACATGGGCGCTCTCATAATAACTGTGTTAAAGATAATAAAATAATTAGATACTACATCAAAGACTATAAAAGAACTTACATGAGCATTTATATCTTTGTACACCAGAATTTACATGTGGGAAGCATACACTTGAAGGAAGCTGATAAAAAAACATCATTTATGAACCTCCCCCCTTTTTTTTGTCTTCAAAATGCAATGTGCATTGCAAGTACACAATAGCTGCATTGTTATGATACCTTGTGTGCATACAATGTTTGCGCTAGTGAAGTATTAGAAATGCCCTCAGACTGTAAGACCACTATTCATTAAATAGCCAAGTTCTATCTGTGCTGCCAAAATTCCATTTCACAATAATGATTTACCAAATTCTGGGAGTCCAAGAGAGAAATGCAAAAGTAAATTCAGATTTCTTGCTTTGAACAAAGTGATGGTATATGCATTCCCAGACATCATCAAGTGTTGCAGAATCCAAACTAATGTGAAAACTGCAATAAGATAAAACACTTGATTGTATTTGCTGGATCTTACCCCAATAGCTGTTTGCGGGACATAATCTGCAATGTCTCCCCAAGGTTTTGTTACAATTGTCCTTACAGTGTATTGAAGTCCATTTCCACTTTGTTTAAAAAATTGTGCTGGCTATTTTTTTTGTCTACTTCATTCTTTGTTGAAAACATGCCTCATTGCTTTCCTTCTTCAAAACAGTATATTAAGCACAAGGGAAATGTGTGCAGGACTACAGACAGCCTGGCAAACCAAGGAAATCACCTATCACATACATCAAAGTATTTATGTGTAAGTGGGAAGTTGCTTACTCATTTCTCCATCCAAAAACTGTTACTGTGAAAACATAACGAAAAGAAAGAGTACTGACAATGCTCTGAGACATGCTTTACAATGACTCCAAGTTCAACATGATTTGAGTAACGGATACCAAGAGACTCCGCTCCTAACAGAGTGGCCTGATCTCTCGTGTGGGTGCCCACCCGGAGCTCAGCTCACCACTTCAACCCCATCAAACTCAGCAGCTCTGATATTGTCTTGTTGAACATATAATATTACTTGGGTTTTGTTCAGTGAAAGCAACTTTTATTCAGTTCTAGTATCAGAGGCTTAATGAACCAATCTTCTCCAAGGCTGTATAGAAGGATGCAGAATATTCTTTTATAAAATACTCAGCCCATCATGTCCCTGGAACAGGCAACCCCACCTTGGACCACAAGATCCACTCTTTATATCCTTTGACTTCAATGAAATAAGAAGGCTCATTGTATAAAAGTGTTAAACATCCTCTTCTTTCCAACTACACTTATATGAAAGATGAAAAGAAGCACTGCCAACTCTTAGATAATTGCCCATATTATGAGCCTTCAGCCCCTTTTTAAAGAGGAATTTACCATTATCAAGAGTCAGCTTTCAGGCCTTCCACTGAGAAGTTTATAAAATACCTATAAAGCCAAATTTTAGTTTGTGCTAAATCTGTGTTAGGCAAATTTAATAAGAAACATTTTGAACAGTCATGTACTGCTGGGTCCCAGATGATTTTCTTATGGGACTAATGCATAAAAAAGACTGTCTTTTAAAATCCTTCTTGGGCATCTCATTCTTGCTGGTATTTAGACCATTTATTGAGAGAAGGTTAATCTAAATCATTTTTCAAATGTGGAGCACGGCAATTTTCACTATATCACTTTTCTTGTATTACAAAAATGCAATACTAGACTACAGGTAGACGTGTACGTCATTGCTGTATGATATGAAGAGGAGTATCTCCAAACTGAAGATTGCATTACTATAAACAACATCAGAAGGGAACTGAAAGGACAGTAGATGCAGAATGACTTTTTTATTTTAATGGTTTCTGGGTGTGTAATATCTCAGGATGGCTTTAAAAAAACTATAACTGGAAAACTTCAGAGAGATCAGATGAGCACACTTGTTGTAGTAGAGAGAGGTTTGAACATCCTGCTCTGGTCTCAGTTTCTCTGAACTCTGTTGCTCAAATTCAGGTCCACTTCTGTCCTTTTTTGCATTTAGTTACCCTCCCTAACTATCTGTATATTGCAATCTGTGTGTGTTTTGCAAGTCTATGCTACATACATGCTAACCATGCAGTGTTGTGTTGCTGTGGGTGTTGCTATGACACATTTAAAAAATTATTTTTATTAAAACATCCCTTCAATGAAATATAACACAGATGAAAATTATTCTGAAATATGGCAATATAGGCAGTATCCAAAGGGATAAATAATGGCTGTTTCCTAGAAACTGGATAACCCTGGCTTCACTGGAATAGCAGTATAAACATACTAAACTGGGAATTAATGAGAGGGTATGAATCCAGACCAATACATATGACAACAATCAAAAGTAACAAGGCTCACAGGAGCACTGAAAAGGGCAGTGGGCAGAACAAACCGCCGGAAGAACACTCGGTTGCAATGCCAAAGCCCTGAAAGCCCAATAGACACAGGCATGGACATGTGGAGAGGAGAAACAGGAAAATCCATAGAGTAGATTGTGGATACACAGTGTGCTGAGAAGGCATTTTCAAAATACTTTCCACGCAAAGAGTATTAATTGAAAATATTCTACATACTCATAGAAGTCAAGTGAAGAGTTCTGGAAGTTTTCCAGGATCTCTAACGAGAGAGTGCCCATAAACACAGAGGTCTTTGGAGACCCTGGATGTGGCTGCTGTTCTGCTGACTGTGCCCTTCCTGAGTACCTCATTTTAAAAGTTCAGGCTGTAATTATGCCCCCGTCCTCTTTCCTCCAAGTAGTGCAAATTCTGGCTGTATGGTTGGAAGCAATATTATTTAACATTTTTATATGGCATTTTACATGTCCCAGGCACTGAGAAGACATTGATTCAGCCTGACAGGACTGTATTGAAGTAGGAGGGTAATTATTACTCTCAACCCCTTGCAAAACACTGGAGAATTGAGTAGACTTGTCCTCGGAGAGCATCCAAGGCTGTGGGGAACCACCTGCATTTATCCGCTCAAACCAGCCCTCAGACCGACCAGGAGATGGGGAAGGAGATGGGCTGCAGGGGAGGCAGAAATATTTGTCTAGATACAGCAATTTAGGGATAAGTCTTCAAACTTGTTTCCTTTTCTCTCATTTATGACTCACGCAAAGCTAATTGCATGGTGATGTTCTGCTATATAGTTACAGGACTGTTTAGTGTGTTTTTTGAAAAAAAAATCATAAATGTGTCTTGAACCTGGAAAACCCTGTAAGCTATAAAGTTAACAAAACTGTTCCTTTATGTGAGTGGGGTCTGCCCGTAACTTGATGAATGCATTGCCAGATTGAAAAGGAAAAAATCTTCAGTATGGCAAAAACTATGATGGTTCATATGATTTGAATTAAATTCAGATAATAACCATACTTGGCTCAGTGGTGTTTGGAAAGAGAGTTTGAAATTCTCCTCAGAGACATTTCTTAGCTTAACTTTAAACAAGAGTCCTGACTGACTGACTACTCCATTCAAAGCGGAAGAAAAAGAGTTCAACATATTTAAATTCTTTACTAGAGCCTCTTGCCCCTTTCAAAACCTATTTCCTTTTAAAAATATATTTATAGATAAAAGGGGGAATGAGAGCAAAGGAGATGTACATCTGCACAGACATATCTATCTATGTATCACACACTCTATAAATATACGCGGTATAAATAAAGATATATTGCTCCATGTGTGTCTGTGGACAAGTCATTTAATTTTGTCTGTATTTACCCAACCGTTTGAGCAGGCATACGCACAGACATTTTGTTATTGCAGTTGGTCTACTTGCACTTGCACAGGTAATAAAGACCTTTTGAAAACCATAGCAAAATACTAAAAACCTGATTTTAAACAATATCACTTGCTAATGAATTCATGTGAACGCATTTTATTGCACTGTAGCAATGCTAAATGCTTTCTGTAATTAAGACTGTTACAGGTCTGGCAGCTGAGAAAAGCACAGTGGGAAGGAAGAGCCAAACCAACTTGATGCTATAAACACACTCCCACCATCCCAGCGCAACTTGGAGCAGCCTCCAGGAAGCTGTAATTTATGCTGGCAATGACAATTTCAATAAGACTAGAGATCAGAGTCATGTTACGTGCTTGATCTGCCCCTTCCACCACCAATATTCCCTCTTTTCTCAGCCTTCTCCACAAAGAGCTGGTCTGTCCAAAGATTTCCAGGTCAGGGAAACCTTCAGCTATCCTGACAGCCTCAAAGCTGATTTGTGACAGAGGCAAACTGTTAAGAGTTGCTTCTAACATTAAAATGCACCACTGGCACCAAATCGCCCTCAGATCACAATGCCTGTTGTAGTTACGAAGGGATTAATAACAGTGATAAAAATAAACTGCCAACAATGGAGGACATTGTTTGTCCACAACCACACTATTTTTCCTGCTTTACATGTATGGAAATGCACGGTTTCCCTTACTACATTTCACCGGCCCCTGCCAAAATATTTTACAAGCAAGTAAATGAAAACAAACCATGAATAAGAAAATAATTCCTTTAAAAACAAAGGCAATTGTGTTAGGATTTATAATATGTGTGTGTTTCTCATACAATACATCCAGTGTTAAATACCTAACTTGTATTGCGGGCATTTGGAAGGGCTAAATTACGAACACATAACCACTGCATCAAATTTGTGCATATTTTGTCTCTTCATTTTTACTAAATAACCCTTCCTCAGCTCCACAGGGCACAGATGTTTCAGCAGCTGTCCTTGCTTTCTCTGTAGCACAAGTTTAGCGGATGAGCATGCATATGAATGCCTTATCATCAACAAATTAAGCGCTGCCTTCCAGATTACTGAAATGTATTTTAAAATGATGTTCTGCCCTTAATACCTGGTTGCAGTTCTGCTAAGCAATGTGTTTCCTTTCCAGAAGATGTTTTCTGATGTGTTGCTAGCCATTTTGTGACATTACTTATTAGATCACCTGTGAAAAACAAACCAGTTCCACATTGGTCCTGTCAGGAAGCAGCGTCTGTTCTCCTTATCCAACAAATTGGTTTGAGTTTGCTTCTCATATTCTTTCCTAAAATACCATTTCATCAGTGATTCATCTTGCATTATTCTTCCTAAGAAAGGAAGAAATAAAGGACATGTGCCAACTGGAGGGAGGTAATAAGGGACACATGCAAGCACAATGTGTTGGAGCTATGCTGAAACCGAATTCACTGTGAACGTGAGGCTGGTTCTTCCTCCAGATGGGGTTGGAAGCAGCAGGACCGGTGTGTGTGTGTGCTTGTGGGCTGACTTCAGCCACAGCGGATGGAAACCACAGAAGGGAAGGAGCAACAGGCTGCAAGGGGCTGGGAATTTATTGAGCCCAGGTCCCAAATTCACCTCCTCAGTGAACTCCAGTAGAAGATGAATCCTCTTGCTATAACTGCCCCATGTTCAGGTGTACCTTATGTCAGTCACAACTGATGGTCCTGCCTACCTGTGAATGAGATGACCAGGCCACACTGTAAAACAGATGAAAATGAGCAAACCAGCCTTTAGGGACATCGTGGAGACACCCTGTGACAGAGCAAATAACCACAGCTTTCTCCAGCTGGAGCTGAATGAAACGTCTGAGTAAATTGTTTGTGTTTGTGTTTTAAAGTCAAAACCACCTCACAGGCATCTGCAGCCCTCAGAAATAATAAAACCAGCAGCATACTGTGATATGGTAAAAAGGGAGAAGGAAGTGGCAAGGATCTGTGAAGCAACCGTGATCTTAGAAGGCTACATTTAGAAAAGAAGAAAGCAAAGCAGAGAATCTGGGCAGAAACAGGACTGGGGAAACATGGAGGAAAGGCAAGATTATTTGAAAGAAAATGTGGCTTGGCAAATAGAAACCTGGAATGCGGCCACAGATGGGATAAAAGGAACCTGAGGTCTGGGGAGAGGCAAGGAAAGGCAGTGGCCAGGCAGAGCAGAGCTTCCCGGTCAAGAGGATGAAGTGAGCCCTGAGTGCTCTGATGCTGCCATTGCTGTCAAGGACTCGCATATCATTGTCCATTTTTCATATTTAAATACTTCCAAAACCATCCTCCACCTCTTACACTGGTGAAATACCATCAAACAGGCCTAGTTCTCCTAAAAATATAACCTTTCTCTCAGATATTACATGTGGGGTCTGACTCAATTACAAGTTCCTTTACATGCCAGCTTTTTCCAGTTTTATCTATCGCTCTGAAGAACCTCCGATGAAAAACGGAGTGTTAGCATTCTAGTAAGCTTCTTCATACCCCCAGTCTTGCCCTTTGACTGCTGAGTTCCTTCTGTCCATTGCTAAATGTATTCTTTGGGGAACTAAGCCTGTATCCATAAGTCTTAATAGAGCTTGGAGCTGCTTAATTTTGGTTTCAATAAGATTTAAACAAGTTTGGCATTGCATGTGTCTGTTTTGCTCAGCAGGATGATTCGAACACCTGCTTCAATCTGTTCTGCTGGACTGCTACTCCTAATTGTGAAAGGACACAAGAGTGAAAGGACACTGTGCTGGCTCACTGGTCATTCTTTTGTTACTCTCCAGAAAACATTATTCTTGGGAAATATCCCAGACACATTACCATGACTGGGCCAGCTTTATTATTCCAGAAGAAGAAGCGAAAATACAGCAGAATATAGGCAATGACATTCAAAATGAAGAGAAGGTAGCTCAAGTAGCACTCATAGAAAGGAGAAAAAAAAATAGACCAACAAACAAACAAGGAATACACTAGTCTGCAATTTATCCTAATCTGTGGATGGGATTCTGCATTTCTCTTTCTCTCTCTTTTTCTTTTCTTTTTTTTTCTAAGAAAGTTATTCAAGGTTTCTTGGGTCTCCAGTGAGAAATGGTAATAATATTATTATTGATGAGAAAAGAACTGCTTCCTTGTGAGCAATGAAAACAAAACCAGCCATAAAATTTTCTTGTGGAAAAAGCCTGAGAGACAAACGAGAATTGTGCCTCATTATACAGCAGCTGTAGCAGGGGCTGAAACACTGCTGATCAAACAGCTCTCCCTGGGTCTCGTGCCACACAAAATATCCACTGGCAAACTGTGTGCTAAATAGAAGAAACATAATCAAGTTGAACCTGTGTTGAAATCAAGCAAATTACTTCTATTTTCTGTGTAGTCACTAGCAATTCTTTTGTTTTAAATATCGTTATGCCTCGCACAACTTGAATATTAATTTTAAATGAAACGCATACTTGTTCCCATTTATGATGACTCACATTTGTGGGTGGTTGAGGATCGTGCAGGACCGGCAGCAGCTTTAAGCTACCTGCCATCCTGCTCTGGGCAGCTGGAGGCCTACCAACCTCCTTGGAGAAAGTTAGAGCCAACTTGAGTCCTTCTCCTTGCCTCCCAGGGCTCCCCAGAAGAATTTAATAGCTCTCATCATCTTGGCTCCCTTTCCCCTGTACCCTACCCTAGTGGAGATTAGCAATAAGTCTAACTGAGTGGTCTTGCATTAGCCAGGGGTGGCTCCAGTGCTGTCTCCGTGGGTTACTCTGGGTTTGAAGAGCAGCTTTAGGAGCTTTAAATAACACACACACAAAAAGGGCCCACTACACTGTGTAATTAATTACCTGGTTCTGTGTTTGAGTTCTTCAAAACGTTTCTCACCTTATGGGTTCATTATAATATACTGTGTGGTTTCCACTTGTACGTTGAAGGCATAACAGGGTGGAGTTCAGTGGAAATAGGGCAGGCTGTCCTTCCACCCTCCAGCAGCAGTGCTTCGCGCAAGTGCTGGGGAAAGTCTGGAAAGGCCCAAAAGAGTCTTTCCTCGGATGAAGGAAATGTTCCCTTGCAATCAAAAGCAGCAATTGGCAGCCTCGACAGCCATCCTACAAATGATGCTTTGCTGGCCTTAAAAGCAACCTAAATACTAGCAGTTTGGAGTTCTCCTTTTTACCCCATGCACCTCACTCCTTATCTAATACCTTTTAAATCTCTTGAACAATTTCAACCAAATCTGCCAAAGGGGTATACGGGCCAAGCTAAAGTGTAAAGATATATAACTTAAGAGCCTCTCACATTGTTGCATGCTGAGAATCCTAGTGCTGTTGCTTTAGGGATAATATGTATAGCAGGGCTTGTGGGTGTGCATACATACAGCAGGGATTTCTCTCTCTAAGAGGGAACGTCTCATCTCTGAAAACCCGCTCTGTCGCTCAGCCTGGGCACACAGAGCCTGGGACACCTCTGGTTCCTTTAGGGGCTGTACTGCCCCAAGAGCCATTGGGGTGTTTTTGTTTGGTTTGGTTTTACTGGGAGTCCCGGTCATCCACAAGAGACAAGGACAGTCCATACATGCAGATACGATCTAGCTAGGCTATTGATCTTTCTATTAGCTATCCAGCTGACTAGTGGCTTTAGGCAAATTTACAGAACATCTACCAATTTATTTTGACAGTTTTTGCAATATGCATGACGAGAGACCAGGCCAGAGCAAATGATAAAATGGGAAAGAAAATATATTTTGTTCATAACAAATGATGCTTCCCTTTGAAAGAATTTTTCCTACCTGTGTTAACATGATCCTTATTTCCAAGAATAATATGCCATAATTTTCCACTGAAAAGTTAATTTTACAGAGTTAAAAGGACAAAGATATTGCCTATTATTTTTTCTCCTTTGTATATTTTCACATCTCCCATAAATTAACATAACAGAACTTTTTGTGTATGAAATATATCATAAGGCCATGTTTAAAGATTTTTCCAACTATTTGTGAAATTTATCATTTAAAAATATTACAATGGACAGAATCACACTGCTCTGATAAATAGCATTACCTGTTTAGATTTGTCTCCAATAAAGATTTATCATTATGAAACATCCCATTTTTTGTTCAACGTCTATTGAAAACTTACATAACTCATCTAGTAATCCTTCGAACTCTTGTTTGGCCAACAAATGAGACTTATTACAGAGTATTTCTCAGATTTTATACTACTACCTAGAAGCTGCAATGAAATATTTAAAATATTTATGAAATATTTTAAAAGAGAAAACATATTGAGAAATGGACTTTTTTTTTACAGTCAGGTTCTCCTACACTTAACACAACATCTTTCAATAAATCCTTATTACAATCAATTTAAAGTATTGTAATTTATATAGGCCCCAATTTATAATGTTGATAATATGTATTATTAATGCTATAGATTATCTAAAAAGAGATTTAGCAGTTAGTTCTTATTTAAAATATCCCTAGATATTATTTAAATTTCCCTAGAATTAGATTTTTTCTTCCTTCCTATTTATAATCACCCATACACATACAGGTCTCCTTGTTTCAATAATATGCATGATTTTCAGTAGTGCTGATGATGCAAGTGTGTGCATAAGGAACAGAAAAAGGCAGATTATGGCAGGCTTTAAAGGTTTTATTGTCTTTGATATACACATGCTGCTTCTATTGAGGTAGCTAATGGAAGCTATGCAGGAATATCTACAGTAGAGCAGCCCCCGCAGCTGCTAACCTGAAATTATTCTCATTTATCATTTGAAGAAAGAGAAAAGAGACCTATTTAAATTTCTCATGGTAGAAGTTTTTACTGTGTGTATGTAAGCAATCTTTGCCTATTTCCTCTTACAACTGTTCTCACTGAGGAACATTTTAATGCCTTTCCAGTTCAGGGGTGGGCACTGGAAGATCAATCTAATCTGGTTTGGAGAATAGCTCACTAGCATCATCCTGAAGCTCTGGAGGCAGAACTGTTTCCCTCAGATTTTCTGGCTTCCTTTACCAAGGAATTTTGGTATCTGCATCTATCACAAACACCATAAATGAGAAATCGGTGATTTCCATTGTTTCCTTGGGATGTTTTTGCAGGGAAATGGGCTATATCGAAGAAAGGGACTAAAAGTAGAACTGCAGCAAAAGAGGAGGGATTTCTGGTCAAAGAAAGCAAACTCCAGTGCAAAAATGATCTGTCAGCTCAGAAACCTGAGAAAATATGCAAAGCTGTCTTTTCAAGATCTATTAATGTGATTGGGTCTGGTATATGTAAGGATCTGAAAGACAGTATAGAAACACAGATATAATGATACCTTGCCACAGATCTCTTGAGCAATCACAGCCTTTCAGGTGGCAAGTTCAAAAGCAATTCTAAACATTAATGCCCATGTTTCTCATCTGGGCCCTGTCTCCTTGTGACACAGATGGGTGAGGGTCATGAGATACATCAAGGCTGTTAATCTGGAGAAGCAACACAAAGGGCAGCAGGCATCTATCTGTCTCATTCATCCCTCCTCAAAGTTCTAGCACGGTAAGCACTAGCAGTGCAGCCTTGTGACCTAAAAACAATTTAAGTAGTTAGGGAACACAATTCATAGGTAATGGAATTGTGCATCATAAGATGTGATTAATGAAGAACATTCTGGTCTCTCCATCAGGCTGTATAGAAGCCAATAGCTCCATGTGCTGCTGAAGCTTGCTCAGTAGGATGGCAGACATCTCGGCTGAAAGCACCTGCCTGGCAGGCAATGACCAACTCACTGGGGAGGAAGAGTCCATCAGACTCTTTATCTTTTTCACCTCCATTACATGGAACATATGGTTAGAACAACAACACATGCACACAAGCCACTGCCTCCAAATTTTGCCTCATCACTTACGTCCTTCATCTGCTCTTGACAACCTGTCCCTACTGATGAAGCTTTTCCCAGGTTTGTTAGAAAGGCGGGCGGGGAAGTCTTTGAACAATATGAAAACATAGGTGTGGGCTTCATCTCTAAAATAGAAAATAAGAAATATATGGTACAACTGAGTTAGATTTGTAGAATGACCCACCTGCACCCAGAGCAAATACAGAACCTGCATGAAAATTAATATCATGTGTTCGTAATCAGATGCTTCTGGATAAACCACAAGCAAGTGTTAACTAGAAAGCTTTAATGAACCATAATGATTTGGTTGAGGGAACAAGTCAGCATGGGCCAGGCATGCAGCCCCAGCACACAGGTCTAACGGTTCCCACTGCTCATTTGGTTTTGTGCCACTCGGTTTTATGCTCTTCTCTTCTGTTCCTCCCAGCAGCAAAAAGACGTATAAAGTCAACATGCCACGCTGCATCCTGAGAGGGCGAATGTGTGAAATTCCCAGGCTCTGCACAGAGTCGCTGCTGTTGACAACTCTTCCCCTTCTGCACAACAGCAGTCTGAAGCAGCTGCTGGCTGGGAGTGGTGCGTGGTCAGACAGAAAGCTGCTTTTCCTTGCTCTGCCTTAAATGGTGGCACAGTGTTTGAGCCTCTAAACAAAGTCACGAGAAAATATATATTTTCTGAATTGATCTGTTTCATTACGCCCACCTCATCAAAGATTTTTTACTACTGACTTAAATAAAACTGGAGATTGACTCAATAAGGTTTTTTGTTGTTGTGTTTTAAAATAAGCACACATTTCCTAGAGCTGACAGAATTAAACTTAAAGAATACTTTTTCCTTTACAGGACTAAGAGTAGGCAGTTTGGGAAAATTATGTTCTGCATTGCATTTAGCCTAAAAAACTAAATGACGATCAAGGTAAAATCATGGATAGCTGGTTCATTTTCTTTAACTCAGACGCATCTCACTTCAAGCTCTAAAGAATGTTAAAAACACATTAAGCAGAAAATTACTAAGGTAGCTAATTAAGTTTTATCAAAGAACACATCTGCAAGTATACATGCACTGGCAGCTCTTCCATCATAAGTTGGTCTTATTACAAAAAGTAGAAACCAGTCCTTGTGGGGAAAATCAGGCAGTTACTTCAAGAAGAAAATATTTATACATTATTAAAGGACTGATTTTTCAAATACCTGACGTTAATTTAATGAAGATGGAAATCATGCCTATATTCACCCATCTGTTTGATGAAGTTTTTGATGAATATTTCAAGAAGGAGAAATTGGGTTCTTTCAACACCATTAGGGAGACTTAGTCAAGAGCAGGTGCTACAGAAAATTATTTTTGTGGATTGCTACCCCCAATTTTCCCCTTAGATTCAAATAACATAGCATGAAATAAATGCAACTTTCAGTTCACCTTGTGAAATGCCTATATCAAATGGGGGTTCATTTATCCTTTGAGCCGGCTGAAATCCAGGTCCCTATCTTCCTCTGCTTTTCTGAATGACCTATGACAAATCATTTGAACTATCCTGCCTGTGCCAAACAAAAAACCTGGGCCAGTGGACTCCAATGGAAGCATTACAGTCCAGAAGAAGTTGTGTTGGGCACATTATAAAGGATTTGGAGTTCTCTGGCATCACACCACCAGCACTGCAGTGCAGCTAGAGCTTTCACCTTCCAGGTACTGCCACAACCAGCACTACCTGTGCTACACATCCACAGTATGTGTGTTCCCTGCAGGCAATGCCAAGGAAAGATCATCTGCCTTGCTTCCAACATGGGAACCTCACCTTTCATACAGGGGTGAAAGCTGCCTGGATTAGCTTGCACTATTTTATACAAGCCATTGCTCCGAATGATACGGCCAGGATTTGCAAAACCTTTCAAAGCATATTTAAAAGGGGAATTATCTGCATTTAGCTAGCTGGAAAGTACCAGTCACTGGAGTTCCTCCAAGAATTCTTTTTACAAAGTAAAATATTTGGAAAGTACATTTGCAATCAATTTAAAGGAAAGGCACATTTTATATTAAAACCCTCATACTCTGGTTAAAACACTCACTTTGACTATTATTTTCTAAAATGGAGTGTTACGAGATCCAAGCACAATATACTGTGGCTAGCAGACCAGAGTTAATAAACAGGATAAAGTTTCACCAATGCAAGTTGAGATTCTGCTTCTCTTTGATTCTTCCCCTTTTCATCCTGACCCATGCCACTACGACGTAAAAAGAGCATGCATCCCAGTAAATTTTGAAGATGAAAGCTAGGGCCACATTTATGAAAAACAGAAATTGAGACTGAGTTTCCCAAAAGCGGGTCTAGATCCCTAAAAAAAGGGAGATAATTTCCAAAGCTGCTTATCAGACTACTCCTGGAGAACTTCTGGCATGTAGCCTTTTAGAAATTTCTGACATTTTAGGTGTTTAATGCCTGTCAAATCTCACAAGTCAGTTGGAGGACACATCCCACTGAAAAGCTCCTCCCCTAAATCACACAGATATGTTTAAAAAGTACCACTCTTTAGACTTCTTGGCCTAGATCAATGCAGTGGCATGTTTCAGTGAATAAGCACTGGCCAAGGCCAATGCCTGACGTAAACGTCTCATTCAGTGCTGCTCCTTGTGCAGGGCTGCTCTTTTCAAATGAGACCATAACTTTACCTGTTACAACAGAAGGCAGAAACCATTACTGCTATAGTTATAAATCCAAAAAAAAAAAAAAAAAAAAAAAAAAAAAGGCCTTAAATATCTTTTAAAGCAAGTAAAATGAATCAGGTTGTTTATTTTAACCTTTCTTGTTCTACATATGCTGTGTGGATCTATCTGAAGCATAACAGGAGAAAATAAACTATGCCAGGCTTTGGCAGTGCTAAGCCTAGGTTTTATGTTTTCTAGATTAAAATGCGCTCCATTAAATGTGCTAAGTGAAGGGACGATATAGCATTGTTATTGTAGGGGGTATTTTGATTCTTTCAAATGGCAAAGGATAGACAAAAATAATAAGGCCTCCTTACATTACGTCTCACTTGCTTCTTGGAGGGTCTTAATGCACTTTAAAGACTGCGCTTATGAGGATGACTTCACCCAGCACTGATACGTGCTGATCCCACGGGAGCCAACGCAGCCCTTATTAACTGCAGCACTGCATTTGTAAAGAGTGGAATAAGAAATAATGTATGCAGTTGAAAATGCAGTGGGAATTGAGGTAAAGGCACTGGGGGAATCCAGCCAGAACATGGGGACTAACACCCAAGCTCTTGCAAAACATGCTTTTGGGGGTCTTTAATGACCACTAGCAGTTCTAGCAGAACAGTAGTTTTATGTTTGAACACAGCCAGGAGCATGTCTCCATCCAACTATCAGTCGTCGTGACTAAACAAACAGGCCTGTTCACGGGGTACCAACTGGCAGAAATCACTGGGTTTGCAGTCAGAGCTGCAGAGCCAGCCCCGAGCTTTCACTTTGTGTAGCGAGACATCTCAGTCGGATTTCATCTCCACACCCCTTCTACTTACAAGACTGCCAGCAAGACTAAAAATTAGTTCCAGCGTGTGTGGCAAGGCACCAGACATTTCTTACATAGCATGGGCTGAAGTCTTCCAGACTTAATGGTAACTGAGGTATGTCTAGGTGAGTGGCACACCTAATACCCCGGGTATCCTCCCTTCCTGGTGTGTTTGGCTTCCACAGACACCAGACAGACACCACCTACCAGAGCCCAGCCCTCCTCGAGACAAGTCCATTTACAGGAAAAACTCTGTTGTTTACCACCATCTGCACCAAGACTTTAAAGCCAGCACATTGTTCAAAACAGCTTTCCAAAGCGAAATATTAAGAGGTGTAAAAAGAGCGATTTGGTTTGGCAGCACCTGGCACCATCTCGCAGTGCTGCAAAGCCAGGTCCAGCATGTACGAGCCCTCATATTACATCCCTGCTTTATTCCTTTGTTCACCGTACCAGAGCATTCCTATTAAAACTCATGCAGAATGGTGTGAATTCATTGGTGACATGCAAAAGGACAGCAAAACACGTTGGGTCTGCTTGTTCCCTTCTCAATGCATGCATTCTCTGCCAAGCTTCTCTGAAAAGGTATGCTTGTTCTTGGCAAAGTCAGCAATGTGTATAGCCCTCCTCTGGAACACGTGCAATCAGAAATGCAGTAGATACTTGTCCTGCCTTTCTCAGCGTATCTTGCTCAGTTCCATCTAAAAATATCCAGCACGAAAGCTTTTATCATGAGAATTGCTGCTAAAGGATGTGGTTCCATTTAGAGGCAAGAAGTAAGAAAAAATTCCGCAGATCTGAAAGAAAAGGGAGGTTAATTTGTAATTTCCATAGAGCTAAAGAATCAAACCTGATTATGGGTTTCCTACAGAGATAAATGGGGGATTTGGGAAGCAAGAAATCTTGGTAGAAAGACCAAGAAGAAGACACGCAGAGAGGACAGCTGACATTATTTGGAGGTACATCGAGCTATGATCCCTTGTAGATCCCATATGAGTTGAGAACATTTGGGCCAAAGGACTCTTCTCTCCGTGTTCCTATGCTCTGATAGACCTCTCCCTTGGCAGCCTGGGGAAAAATGAGTTTGGTCTGTGGCCTGAGTCTTCAGCCCTCTCCCACCAATCACCCAAAACGTCCTGACCCCAGAAGCTGGCGATTCCGGGCAGTTCAGATACAAGACCCCCGAAGCTCTGTCCGTGTGGCAGGGCTGCTGTAGGGCTGTGGGCTCGGTCCTGCCTCAGCACTGAGACCCAGAGCACGTCTCCAGCATCGCTGCAGCCGCAGCTCCCAGCAGGATCACAGGGTGCTGGGCGATGCCCCGGGCTGTGCTTGCTGCCGACGGGTGCTGCAGCCCAGCCAGGAGCAGCCAGACCTCTGTGCGGAGTTATGCAGCCCCCGGGCCAGCCACAGAAGCCCCAGCGAACAGCAGTGAGCAGCTCCCCAAGCCCAAGGCAAGCAGATGTCAGCTTTCAGTGCTCGTAATGGGATCCAGACCCCACCTTGTCTAGGCAAGGAGCAAGCCGAGGCAGAGCCTCAAAGAACCCAGCTGGCTTCAAGCCTGGAGAGATTAAAGCGCCTGCCAGGAACCCAGCAAATCTTGTGCTCCCAAAAACCTCCACCACGTTCCCCGGCCTCGGATTCCCGTAATGAGATTAAACATGGTGATGCATATTCAAACAACTTGCAGATTAGATCACGATAAAATGTGCATGAACTCTGCACCATTAGTGTTACCAGGTATACGGGCAGGGCTTGAGAAAACATGATGAAGCCTGAAGCTGTGGAGAACCTGAAAGTAAACTGAAATAACTTCTGTGTTGTCAGCACTGGTAGATGCAGCAGATGACACCAGGAACTTTGTAAAAGTATTTATGATCACCTTCATTATTAAAACCAATGGATTTGCACTAGGGATCAGCAAGGATACTTTTGGCCCTAAAAACAGAGACAGGTAATTGGTTTCAAGGCTAGAGGAAGTGGAGAAATGAAAATCTGAGCTCAAGTTTGGTCTTTAGCACTTTAGGTCTATGTGGTGTCTCTCTCACCACAGTTTTTGCACCCAACACAACGAGAGGTGAAACTCCAGAAGCTGCGGCAGCCAGGTGAGACTGTAAATGAAAATAGCATACATACATATTCTAGGTATGTATATATTCCCACTTGTCTGCCTCTGAAACTACATGCTGATATGCAAGAAATTCAACACTGAAGAAACTGGCATGGATCCCCTCTTTCTCCCTCTCTAGCATTAACAATATTTGTCTGGGATAACATACAGAAAAATACACTTTGCCTTGAAAATGGCAAAACCCCCTGAGGTGCCAAAGCCTCCAATGCCCCAGAGTATTGATGAGCCCTAGGGACCCACACAACCTGCAGGACATGCTTAGCATCCACATAAGGGCAAGAAGCCTGTGCATACACCTGAAGACAAACCCTAGCCTGTGCTTGGGTACCATGCCAGCCCAGGCTGACGTTCACATTTGCAGTGAGCACTGACCCTGAGCTAAGCCTGAACTGGTTCAAGGGTTCACTGCAAATGTCTCACACAGCTACGTAAATGGCCTGATACGGGCAGAACCTTGGATTCAGTTTAAAAGTCTGTGGTGCTCCAAGAAAAGCAACTGATGCTTTGACAACCATGTCTTAAATGGAACTAACAATTACCCAGGTTTGAAATTATTTTATTCCCCTTAACCAAAGAACTACTGCAGCAGTGGAGATGCAGACACTCTAACAGCACAGCAGGTAAGAACAACAGCTATGAAATAGTCTCTTGAATTTAAACCGTCACCTAATGATACTGGTTGTGGGGTTTTGTTTTGTTTTGCCTTTTTATAAAATCAGAATATTCAGTAGTGTCTCAATGTTTTAAGGAAAATTTTGAATATACTTCATCTTCTTTTTACTAATGCCCCAGTCATCAGAAATATATAACTGTACTTTTTTTCTGTTTTTCCTTTTTTCATATTTTTTTCTCCAAACTGTCAAAGCAATTGCCTCACTGGAAGCCACATCTTTGCATGCAGACAGTGGAATGAAGAGTGATTCTGTTCTGCGGACAACAAAGCAAGCTGTTCAGGCTGACTGCCCTTTGAGAACAGCTTGCTGTAAGATAATGTGGGAGATAAGGCATTGCACTGACTCTTTTTCCTGTTACAAGTCAATGCTTGTGCAGTGATCAACCTGCTTCTTTAAGTTAGACACAACAGAAGGAAGACAGTAACTTCTGGGAATAACAGAAAACTGGGAAAAGCACACTTCTGCAAAGTTTTGATTTCCTACCACCGGTGCCCTTGAAACAGAGAAAAGTGAATTTGAGCACCTGTGACAGAGAACATGATTTTATAAGAGGCACATGTTACCTCGGAGTGCACGAGGTATGACGCTAAGTTCACTGCAGTGTGAATAAGGTAACATACTGATGTGAGTATCCTTGTGCAGGTAACCCTTTATACATCATTATTGTTGAAGATAACCTGTTACACATTGAGCTGCAATGAAGAAGTGATGGTCTCTGCTGGAACATGATCTCCAATAGCACAGATGCAGCCAGTGTCTGCCTGTGCAAGAGCTTTCTCCTCACCCTGCTCCCCAACTGAGGTTAAGCTGCCCCATCTTCCCTCCTGTTGGTGGGGAAGGTGTAGCAGAAGGAGGGGTAGGTGCTGGTCTCTGCTGATACCTTTGCTAGTAGTTGGTTTCCTGGCCACATCTGTTTGAATGTTTTTCTTCCCAGGAAACTGTTGAAAAAGGCATGTACACCAGGATGATGTTAATAGGACAAGAAACTATAAACCCACGCTGAGACATGAGCTACAGGTCTACGTAAAGAGTTCATCTGAGCTGGCTACCACTGAATACTTCTGTTGAGCTACATCAGATGGAAAACATCTTTTTAAAGTCTTATTTAAGTGCACTTCAGTATTTGCCTCAACGGAAGTGGCTCTTCCGGGTATTTACATAAGGTCAGATCCTGTCACAGACCTATTTGCCTCTTGGCAAAAATGTCACCATGAGTATGCTTTAAAGAAATGCAGCCATAAAGAGGAAAGCTTGAGCGTTATGACTCAGCAACATAAAAGTGGCCCAATGAAAGAAGAGCTTGAAAACTAGTATTAATGGACGGGAAATTATTTGGGAACAACATTTGATGAAGCAGAATATTTTTAGACGTATTTTAAATGATTGCTTGGTAGGTAACTCAAGAGTGCCCACAAAGGTCAACAAGAACATTTCCACTGACCTCCAAGAGGTAGGATCAGATGGCAAATATACCAGGACTTCCAAAGAAGTACAGACTGGAAGCAAAATTTTGTGCGCACATTTTTGAACCTCCCAACCACAGCTGTTTGTAATCCATATTCAGCATAAATGTTTCATCTTCAGAAGTGCTAGGCATTAAGAAAGTGAGCTGAGCTCTCACAGGATCTACTGAGGTTCATTCCTGGCACCATAGCTTGAAAATGTTTGTTTTAATCATTTAAATACATGTATAGATAGCTTTCATCAGAGTGAAAGCCTGCTCTTCCATGAACAAATGCAGATTAATTAGACTACATGAACTACATTAGACTGCATTAAACCACATAAAGAAATCGCATAACAGAACGGTGAGCAGTCATTTTCTCCAGTGGTTAAAGGGCATCAACTCTGTCCAGCCTTAGTAACTCCATCTGTTCATATTTTTAGAAAGTTTCCAGAAAAAGCGACATTAGTGTTCCTTGTTTCAAGGTGGCTTGTTACATATACTTTTTTACAGAATGAAACAAATGTGGACTTTGACTTGAAAACTTTATTACCAACACTGTTTACCAATAAACTTTATTACTGAAGTGCCTTTAGAAAAAAGAAATGCCAGGCAGGCTTGCCCGTCACTTTTAATGTTTGTCTTGGATTTATCATACCCTAAAGCCAAGCATTCTGGGATGTCGGAGGCAAATACCCGTTGAAGTCAACTCTCCTTGAAGGGTAAATCATTGCCATTCTTCCATCTCTCTTGAGATGCTCAGAAAATGTAGAAGAAGTTCCAACTCAGGAAAATTTCAGCCTGTCTCAAGTTTGTGTTCCTTACTATTACCTCCCAGCCTCATCCACAAGACACAAAAGTCCATGGAGCTCAGCACAGGCTAGCATGATCCAACACCAGGCAGCAATAGCCTGGGTCTCAGAGCAGTGTATTTGCATCAAAACTGCATTTTACCAAGCTTAGCTGAGGTTTTTAAAGTTTTCCTGAGTTTAAGTACGTGTAATGGTTAGTGAACAAAGACCTGTTCTTATTGTAGATGTCACGATACTATTCAAATATAAATAGAGATGGGGGAGGAAAAAATCTGAATAAGAGCCTCTTTCAGAAATGAAAAGTTGGATTTTTTCCTTTTCTTTTCCCAGTGATGCATAGACCAATAGTAAATTGTTTGGAATTACTGAAAATAAAAATAAAAAACTTTTTTTGCAAGCATAAGCTATTATGAATTGTATGAAATTAATCTTTATCTGCAAAAAGTTGTATTTCCACAGTTCTTACAGTACTTCTTTCTAGTTCCAGATGCAAAGTATGTGGTTGTAAATATGGGATTTCACTTGTGTGTGCTGCTACAAAGTAAAGCAGCCTGAAGAGATGACACTGAAACATACGCTAGTCCTGCTAGGATACACAGGGACCATAATATCCTGTGACTGGAACAAATGCAAGATACAATAGATAATTTTTTAACCGAGAGTACGTGACTGTCCAATTAGGAACATCCCTTAAATCAAGCACCAGCAATTATCTGAATGTTTTGAATCATCAGTCTCTCTGACCAGAAATGTAAATATTGGCCTCTAATTAATTAATGGAAAAAAAAAAAAAAGAAAAGAAAAAAGTTTAAGCTGTCTCAGTCAATGTATTATTGGACAAGGAAGATATTTAGGTAGCATGAATTTCGATTTCACAGCAACATATTTCTGTCAATACATCTTCGTGCCTTCAACTACAGAACTGTCTTTCCCTATCATGCCATATACCATCAACTTTTTTTTGTCTTCTTGCCTCTGTGTACTATGCACTAGCTAGTTTTTTTTAAGTACTTAGAGGACTTTATCACTTTTCTTTGGCTTTTTTTCTTTACATACAGACACTAATTGGATTCAGAACCCAGCAAAGACCCCCAAGAACCTAGGGTCATTTGGTAAAAAATTCAACCTTTCTAGTTTCAGGTCTTCTGTATTATCTAAATTCCCTGCATGTTTCAAATAGTAAATTACTATAGATTGGGACAATTGCTGTTTTATATCAAACCAACTTGTCAGAAAAGTAAAATCTTTCTAAAAGATTTCCTGAAGATGGATTAAAGTCCTCTCTAAGACGATATAGACTCTCAGCACGTTACCATTGTGTGGACCCTTAGATCATCGTCTAGGTGGTCAAGGTAGCTGGTCAATATTTAGATGGAGAGTCATGACGTGAAGGGAAATTGGGTTTGGGATACAGTAGGAGGCACTGTGAACTGAAGCAGCATTGATCTAGTGCCCTGGTAATGTGTATTGTCAAAAGGAAGCATGCTGCTGGAAAGCTTGACTGCTGGCTGGGATGGAAAACCTCATGACCACTTGGGGTGATTAATGGAAATGGAATGGAAAAATTAAAGATCTTATTCCACTTTTCACAAGAGCAGGGCTGTTAAGCTGAGTTTTGTGGCCAAATTCCAGGTAGCTACATTCAGCCTACCTAAATACTCCTAAAAGTTATATTTGAATATACCGTATTATTCTTAACTTCCTACCCTCCCCTGGTATGTAGCGTTTCTACATGCAGCTGAACAACAGCTTCATTGTATCTTTGAGCAGCACTGCGACTACATGGGGTGAAGAGTTTTCAGTTTATTTAAAGTGTTCTGAGATTCTTGGAGGTGAAAGACTCTGTGTACACGTAGGGTGTTTCATTCTTAGTTTTAACTGAGATGGTGAAGCTTGCCCTAACTTAGTTAAAATTAAACACAATATTATTTGCATGTAGTTCTCTCCCTCTTTCCTGAATGTAACACAGAAAAAATATCTTCCACTTAGCCTACTTTAATGATTTTCATCTGTAATGAAAGAATAGAGGTAGTTTTAAAAGAAATTGTGAATTAAATTGTTGTAAAAGTAGCAGCAATATCCTATCTAGGAGTATATTCCTGAACTCAATACTTATCTGTTTTATTTTTTAAATACCTAACACAGAGTAATATCCTTGGATATATTCAGGGACATTGCAGCTAAAAGTAGGATTTCCTTTGTTTAAAATCCACAGAACATGGAGAACAGTACTTTCATAGAAACATAAAATATACCAAGTTGGAAAGGACCCTAAAGGATCATAGGGTCCAATTCCTCACTCCCCACGAGACTACCTAAAAATCAAACCATACGTTTGAGAGTGTTGTCCAAACACTTCCTGAACTCCAGCAGTCTCAGTGCCATAACCACAACCCCGGGGGAGCTTGTTCCAGTGCCCGACCACCCTCTCGGTGAAGAACCTTCTCCTAATATCCAGCCTGAACCTCCCCTGACACAGCTTCATGCCATTCCCTCGGGTCCTATCACCAGTTACCAGAGAGAAGAGAACCTTGAAAAATCACCCAAAGAAAGTAAATGATAGTTAAAGATTCCCAAGAGGGAATATAAAATGCTGGTCTTTAAATTAAATTTGAGCTAAAGATATAATGTATTTTGACTAGATTCTAAATTTTGCTAAACTTCACTTACTCTTAGAATGTTATAATCATAAAAGGATGAGACCTGACATATCCATAATTTCTGATTCCGGATCTAGTTCCAGAGTTCACAGTAGGCTTGGGAAGAGTATGATCTTTTTGAGATAACTTCATTTCAAAGCAAGCAAAAACAATGCAGTGGTTAAAAAGTTTAAAAATAGGATTACATTTTTTTGATTAGTTGTTGAGGACACATGATTTGTATCTGGAAAATCCTTTGCTGGAGTTGTGTTTCTACCTATGTTAGCCTCTTGTCATGGGGGACTACGCTAAATCTGGCAGAGGTATGGCCGTGTTGCTGGCCAGAAGACTGCTAATCAGGTTCATAACAGAGCTCCTGAAGGATTTGTCCCGCATACCATATTTACTGAACTATCCTTGCACCTAGGGAAGCCCCGCAATGATAAAGTCGTTTTGTTTGATTGGACCCAAAGACCAATCAAGGTTCTTCGAAGAATGGAGAGAACTATAATTCCCAAAGCAAGTTGTCACACTTACTGGAGATCCTCAGGGCTAAAAGTACAAGTTTATGCCTTAGTGGTGGTTTGAGAATAACTTAATCTGCTTTGCTGACACTCAGAGGCATCAATCCACATCCTTTCATTTGCATTCAGCTTCTCTGTGAATTTCATTGAATCCATGCAAAAAAAAAAAAAAAAAAGAATGTTGAAGATATACTGCCTCTTGTATTGGAAATCTACATAAATATGTTTGTAATAATTTAAACAATTTGTATTATACAGCAGCCCTAGAGTTTTCTTACTATGCAGAACATCAACATGATGTGTTTTTTGTTTGTTTTGTTTTGTTGTTATTGATGTTTGTTGTTTTGTTTGTTTTGTAGAATTTCTGCTCTTTGTTCACAAATTGACCCATATGTTCCACATCCAGTCAAGCAGCTTTTACATTTTAGGCTCCTTCTCACTACTTGCAATTATTTCATTATCAGATAAAAATGTGAGAAGACTTTTTCCTATATTCTGTTTTTTGCATCAGCTAAGAGTCTGGACTTCTCTGTAAAGAACAAAAAGGAGAGGCAAGAGTGTAAGTTGGCACAGATAAGGGAAAATAAATACAAAATACCTATTGGACCTGTACACCAAATAAGCCAGGAAAAATAAACATGGAGAAAGCCACATTTATTTGGCAGGTCTCCCGTGGGTTAAACGAAGTAAAATATTGAGGCATCCAATTTGCTTTGAACACTCTTAGGCATCTACTTTAAAAACACCACTGTTTTCAAAGCAAGTCTGATTCACATGAATACCTTATTTTGCCTTGCTGTATATAACAAAAAAAAATGTTGCCAAAACAAAGCATGTTTTCAGCTTATTTTCCATTTCAGTATAATTCAGGACTTTCGTCTGTTGCTTACACTAAAGAGATACACCTGTTAATTTGATTTTAATTGGGAGGTCACAGCAAAATCTGTTAAACCTAGAGATGGAACTGGGCAATGTATTTAATCTGATTCCCACATCCCCTATCACGATATTTCTATGCAAGAGCTGGTGATTCACATCAGGTGGCTGCTCGTTTCAAAGTACCAGCAACTTTTTGACCTTAGACCTCACCTAGACCTCACCTATTTAGAAACCAGAGACAAAAATCAAGTTAAAATCTCTTTGACTCACCTATGACCAGTGTTTTTTCCAAGGACAACTGTTTTCAAGCTCCAAGATACTTTGAGTTAGGAAGGCTTTAGGATTCAAAAACAAGTGAATCATCACTGAAGTTTTCTCATCAGCATCTGCCCTGGTTTGTTTCTTTATGTTCTGAGCAGTGGATAGGAGTTTCTCTCTTTTGTAGTGTAAAAATACTCACTAAATTGGGAAAAATCTCTGGTTCTACTTGTACTAGTAACAGATTTCTTTCTATTACCCACATTATTGTTCTTTCCATCTCCATACTGTTAATTCCTTTCATCAGAGACACTGGAATGCCCTTGTAAATCTGCAGCTCTGAGCTCAGATGGTTTGGATCAACTCCTGAGATCCTTCTAAAATACTTCAGAAAATTAACAGATTTGACCCTAAACTAGGCCATACTAATTCTCCTTTTGTGTTTTTAAAAAAAGATAGGATTTTAACACAGCTTCTGTCACTGCTGTTTATTGGTTCTGGCAAAACGTTCAATTAAACCCTATTTGTTCCTGGTTTGGAAAGGACCACACTGACATTTTGTTTCCTTGGAGGAGAGAGGAACAAAGAGAATCAAATAAGGGTGATTAGAGGTTAAAAAGAAAGTATGTTTGGAATGAGTCCACTCTTGCTGGTGTTCAGCTTGCCTCTATCTCCTACTTCTTGAGGTACTATTTGTAAAGTACCTTATCACTTTGGGGCCTCGGTTGTTATCTGACATAATGACAGCACTGAGACCAGGCATCATTTTCACCACTGATGTATTCTTCCTGAGCACAGGGAGCCACTGTGAATAGGTTCAACCAGTCAAAAATGAAGAACACATGAGAGTGCTGACCATTATCAAGCCGACGGGGATGCCAGAACAAGTTTTATCTGGCAGTTGTGCTCCTTTTGAAATATAACTGTGCAATACTTGTCAACTGAACAGAAAAATGCAGGATATAAGCTAAGGAGACCTAATGTCAGCCCTCTCAGGATTTCTACAGCGTGCCTTTCTATGTACTACATTATTAAGTGAAATTAAACACACTGCCTCCTTTCCAGAAGGAAAGTAATTTTTCTCCGAAATTTAACATGCACTTTAAGATTTTGTGAGTATTATAAAATATTAATTTCTAATATATATAAATGCATTTCTAATTTGTATATGATTCCAAAATTGTATTTACTCTCCTCATCACATCCCTTTTTGTGCATAAAATATTAAAACATGTCAAGCATTTTAAAAGAAACCCTTTCTAATGAAGACTAATTGTTTTGGTAAAAACTAGTTGTTCGTGCCAAGTACTTGCCAAGTTCATGCCAAGTCATAGTAACCCACTGCAATTGAAACAGTGGATGTCCAAAACCATAATTGCTCTTTTTTCCCGGTCAAATTCTGGAACATTTTTTTGTCCGCTACATTTGATCTTGCTTGCTCCTAATGCTAACTTTAATATTGCCAATCAAAGCAGCTATGGGCACAATGAATGTTTCCTACAACTATCAGTCCAGTGCACAGTATATCAATCGTTTGTTCCAGCTGCACAGTAATGCTTTCACTTACTTTAATCATTTCATTGTGTTTACCATATTTCTTCTCCTTCTCCCCCCCAGCAATTCGTGCTATTTGTTTTTCATGATTTTTTTTCATGCAATTTCTGTAAGCAACCCCTAGAAAATGAGAGGATACGATCACTCTAAAATTTAGTAATATAGTTAATAAATGTTTCACACATCCGTGTCTTGTGAAACTGTTCTTGAAATAATGGTAACCCCAAAACTAGGCAGATTCAAGAGAAACCCCCAAGGTTTCTATGCTATGAAATTTTTTAATGATTTTTTTTTCATATTTTAATTAAACAAGTTCAGTCTGATCCAAAGAATGAAAAGGGTTCTATTTGTCACAGGAAATTTTAAAAAGCTAACAAAGGAATTTTCAGTGGCAGGCAGCCAGCAAGGAAACTTGATCTCGGTCAGTTTTATTAAAGTAACTTTACACTTTTGACATTTGCCTTTTCCCAATAAAACTCCTTGAACACTTGCAAGGATAAGGAAGTTAATATACATAAACACAAGGGCAGATGGGCAAAGCCCTTGCTCGTTAGCCTAATATCAGCCTTGAGTCAAAATAGAGAAGACTTGTATTAGCTGCATCGGGCAAGCAATAAATTACAACACACTTGAAGTTCATAGGCAAAGTCTGGACTTGAAGTCCTAACGTCTGACAAATCAGGTCTCCCTTTACAATATGGAAACCTGACCTGCTCCAGAATATTATGATCGCTCTAATGGCTAAGCCTGGACAGAGATTACCTCCTAGAGTTTTATGAATTATTTAGATGTACTAAAACTGACAGGCTGTACATAAAAATTCTTTCACAAAAGCTTTCTCTCCAGCAGAAACTAGAACTATGTGAATAATGACTGCAATCCAAACTTTCTCAAGTCTTTTCTGAGTTTCCTAGAAATCACATGCATGTTGTTGCATGCTGTGCTTTTCCATTTCTGAAAACATATGTCGTGCAGTGGAACTAATTCTGGAATTCTGTAGAGCTTGTGCGTAATTCTGTCCAGCTTAGCAGCAGAGCACTTTGTTTGCAGCATATAAAAGAGAAAATCAGTGGAACCTTATTAAATAAAGTATTTCAGATGGTCAGAATATCATTTTGTGAAACATTTACTAAAAACATTTAGTCACGTTAGTAAAAAAAAATGCACTGTTTAATAGGCAATTAAAAAGCATTAAGCAGCTTTTAATTTAAAACTGACTCCTGCTGTTTTAGATAACAAACAAGTGTTAAAATATAACAATTTCAGCTGCTGTTGGGAATCTTTTATGAATCTCACTGGATTTTGTTTGTTTGTTTTGTTTGTTTGTTGTTGTTAACCTTTGGCCTCTATGTTGCCCTTCAAAGTAGCTGCTGGTTATAGTATCATTCATAGATAATAAAAACTCTTTTTGTTCATAAGATATTTATAATAAAAGGATTATAACTGAATCTTTTTGATACCATAATTATGAAGCAATGCTGTCAGAATAACTGTAGTAATAACCTCCCCAGTAGCACTTGGGAGTGCAGTGATAAATTCTATAACACTTTCTGGAAATGAAATGCAAAGCCATGAAAACACAGGATAAAGGAGGGTTCATTTTTTGCTTCTGACTTTTTCTGATAGCTTTTTGAAGCCCTAACATTACAAGGAAGCTGTGATTGAAAAGACTGCGTTATTGTAAGAAATAAGAAAAGAAAATAAAAAAAAATTAGGAGCAGAAACTATCTTAGGGAAAGAAAGACCACAGTACTACACTTGCGTCTGTCAACTAAAAGGATGGTTTCTCAAATAAATTATGCCACTCATTATTTGTGGATCTCCACTGAAATTTTCTGCATTTACATATGGACCTTCAAACAACCAAATGCACTCTTTTTGAGTTAACTGCAGTCCTGCTTTCCCTCCATCAGTTTTCACTTAACACTCTCTGTTAGGATCATCATAATTCAAAAAAGGTCAGCTTTGGTAGCCCTCATCCGTTTTACATCCAGCCCATGCTCTCTTCAGAAAGTTCAAAGTATTTCCATATCTGACATGACTTATCTCACAGAAAGGTCTGCTTCCTCATCACTGCCCTCTGAGCAATTCAGTTTAACTGCAAATTCTCACTCCTTGCACCTAGTGACTGGCTCTTTTTCCAGTTTCTAAACATTGCTCTACTGGCTTCATTCATCCCTTGGCAAGAGAAGGAAAGTAGGAGCAATCCTCTTGGAAAACAGGGCTGCACAACATGTCAGTGTGTTTGAGATCTTTTCTGCATTTTGCACCTAAAAGAGAACATGCTGCTAACGACTTTCTCAGCAGGCATCAGAAACAGAGGGGGGAAGGAAATTATAGCTGGCAGTCCTGTGGGACTGAAGACCAGTGAAGTCTGGTCAAAACTTGGAAAAGGCTTTTTGTTCAACAATTTGGAAGTTGTTTTCCCCTGCGCAGAAACATAGAAAAACATAAGCAGAAAAATTCATTGTGGGGTTGGAGCGCAGAAAAGGAGGAAGGGAAGAGGGAAATAACATTATATGGTTTTATTGTTTTCTTCTGTGTGCCCCCTTTTCCTCTCTAGTTATAAAGAGTAAAAATTTCATTTTCAAAATAACTAGTATCTTTTGTGCATCTTTGTTTAAAAAAAGTCGTTTACTATGAAAGAAGGTTTTATTTGAGAAATATTGAGAAAATCTAAAAATATATTTTAATGCATTCGCAGGATTAACAGAATGATGCACGTTTCTTCCCAAAAATATCAGAATACAGGCTATTTTTCTAAAATGTTAGGGAGGTGTGAAAACTGAGCTTAATGGCTGAATACAATGATTTTTTTCCTATATTTGCCCCTTATAGTCCCACTGGGAATTTCATACTTGTAATTGAGGGAGGAACTGGGTTCAGCATTAGCAATGTTAGGTAAATAATGTCTTTTTATTAGATTTTTAGAATCTGCTGGTTTTTTTTTTTTGTTAATGTGTTATATAATCTCTACTATAATGAATGTTCAGCCAGTAAAGGTGGAACAAGTTACTAACTTCTGTTACTTTTCCATGTCTGCATTTGTAACTTTCCACAATAAAAGAGTGAAAAATTGAGGAATATGTATTTATACAAACCTCAAAAATGCAGAGTCAGAAAAAAACATGCTTTTTTCTTTGCTAAATGCTGCTTGTTACAGTCAAAAAAATAAAACCCTTTTGCAGCAGAAGGTAGCAGTCAGAGAAAAATAAATATACAACATGACATCAGCATTAATTTCTCTCCAAACTCCAACAACAATCATCTCTGAATGTTTTCTGAATGCTGTTAGGTTTATTTTCACAAATGCTGTCTGGCATCGTAGTTCATAAACTGATCAGCTGGCTGGGTTTTAGCAGAATAGATTTCCTGCTTGTGGGAGCTATTCAGGGTGGGTCTCGAATTAAGGCATAGAGCTCCATCAGTGTTAAAATTAGAATGTATGACAGCCTCAGAGACAGTTATATATCACAAAGGCAGCACAGCTCTGCAGCAGACAGCCTTTGAACTCTGAGGGGAAAAAAAAACTACAGGGAATGAAAGCAGATGGAAATTTGTCAAAAGCTTATAAATCACCACTTCTAATTTCTGAGGCTTCGGTATAGAAAAGCTTGCATGCAGCCAGGCTGGACTCCACAACAACTCCAGAGAGGATTCCCCTTGCTCCTGCTGTCCCCATCCCAACGGCAGCTGGTAACAATGGATCTAACGTGCAATAGTAAGAAGCCTTTTTGTCTGTTTATTTTTGTTTGGCTTTGTTTTTGCTTTGTTGTTGTTGTTGTTTTGTTTTTTGGCACATGACAGATGGAAAGGAAGAGAAGTTATAGCAAAGCAATAAGGTTCATGTTGGCCATCATGCTGTGTAGGAAGGGCAAAACAGAGAAATTTCCATGCCAAGATTTCAAAAACATTACATTTTAAGTTTTTAAATAAAATTGAATTGACTTTGTGAAAGGAGAGGTAAATGGAAACAAGGGCATTCAAGGTCCTAGCTTAGTCATCAAAGAGACCTATTTTTGAAAAGTATGAAAACATTCAGCTTGCAGTCACAAATACTGAGCAGTGAGAGGTCAGGTCACTGCATATAGGTGACCAAAATTTGTCAACAAGAAGGAAGAGTCTGTCCTTGAAACTTCACAAGCAGCCACAAAAACCCCAAAGACATCCTTTGATACTCCCTTTGCATCCTATGTCTGTTTTCATAAAATAAGAAAATAAATAACCGAGGAAAACAGAGCATGAATAGCTCTGAAGCTTCGCTATGTCAAGGTGAGTGGTGTCTCCAGTGTGTCTTCTGCTTTAGCAACAGGCTACAGAAAATCCTGAACAGCCTGCTCCAAACAGAATTCAGTTTTCACGTGCAGACTATGAAGTTTGATTGTTTTAACCCTCTATGATGTTTCCAAATCCTCTTATCAAACCTTTACCTCACTAGAATAAGTTGGCCTTGACAACCACATACAGCAGACACACTCCAAAGACACCTTGTTCCCATGGGGACAGACGTGCTACGAGATTTCCCAAAGGACCATCGGTTTTCCACCAAGCTGTGACGACGGGTAGATCTCTTGGTGACCCCCAAGGAGATAAACCTCCCACAAAAACATCAGCCAGACCTGCTCAGCATGCGAGCGCAAGAAGCCTTGTGGGTCTCAGGCTGTTCTTCTCCCACCAAAAAAAAAAACTTTCTCAATGCCCAGTAGATTCCCCATTGAAATCTGCAAGGGATTTTATAGTGGTGATGTTCTCTCTCTCTCTTTTGGGGAAGGAACCCCCAGTGCCTGCATTCTGTCACTGTTCCTATTAGCTGGGAAGCAGAGAAGGGGGAGCTGCTGGATGGAGAATTTCATGAGGAATAAATTGCCGTGACCTGCCTTCCTGGGGCACCATAGCTTTTGCTGTGACAGCCAGATGGACAAGCACATAGCAACCCCATAAAGAGACTGCCAGCACTCATTTTCATTCCCTCTACCTTCTTCCTTCCCCTCCCATGTGTTTACTGCAGGAAGGAAACGTTCAGTCCCCAGCTTTAAAATTAACCCTGGGTTACACCGACAGTATTCTGCTTGCCCGGTGTATCTTGTAAGCACTACACTTCCATTCCTGGGCCGCATCTGTAGCTCTCCTCACCTCTATGCCTTAATATTTCAATTATTCACTGTCATTCTGAAGCACTTATTATGTTAATCCTACATCGTGTACCATAACAAGTCCAAGATATGGTTCATTACTATTGTTAGCAACAACTGTGTTTCTGAAAGTGTTAACTGCTCCTGGCTTCCTCTCCTGATGGTTAGCAGACTAGCAGGTCATTAACTGCTGGAAGTGACCATTTTTTTTAGGGATTATGCTTTAACCTTTTGAGTACATACAGTCCACACAAGTCATTCTAATGGGCATTTTCCTTTTGTCCCTCCTATCACTCTTGGACACCTCTCACAGTGCTTTTTGTATATCAAAATGGGGGGGTTTCTTTTTGTTTGTTGTTGGTGAAGACTTATTGGGCTAGTGGAGTGAGCAGGTGGGTGGCACAGAGAATGTGCACATGGATATTCAGCTCTCTTCATGTTAGTGTTGCCCTATGGACATTTCTAAGCCAGATGCCAAAATTTGGAGGTGGTTTTGTTTGTGAGCTTTAATGGAAAGTATCTTTGTCTGGTTTTAGAGAAAGAGATCATCAGGGCTTTGTTTCAGCCCCTTAGGTGGAAATCACTTTTCTAGCCTCAGGTCTGGAGGAGGGCTTCCCTTTACAGACACTCAGTTACTGGGTTGGCTTCTTGGTAAGGATCAGACACATCTCTACTGCCTGCCAGCTTTTCCCCAGCTAGCTGAAAGGGAGGTGAGGAGAAAGCAGAGGGAACAAAACAGAGGTTATGGATTCCTGCACCCTCTCCTCCTTTTTTTCTTGCATATCTGAAAAGGAGGCCTCAGCTTCACTCCTCTTTTGGACACTCTCGGTTCCTTCTAAATTTGGTTCCCTCTAAATGAAGACACAGAAATGCTGATGCCAGAGAAAGAATCTCTGCCAGTCAAAGCACCTTTCAGCAGATAATGTCCATTGTCAACCACTGCCCATCACAGCCCCTGTGATACTCGCAGGTTTCTGCGATCATGCGATTGCCTGAATAATAACTCAGGCAATTTCCATTTATAACTTCCATTATAAAAGTAAGCTTTCACAGTAGTCACTCAGGTAACTCAGCAATGTGAAGCTTATGCTACAAGTTCAGAAACTGGGCAAAAAGAAAATAGCCCAAATACACATAATTTACAACAACAACTTAAAGAATAAAGAAAGAAAAAGAAAACAAATCTTAAAGGTTTTAAATCACTCAAGACTTTTTCTGGCCTTACTTAGGATTTTTGAATGCCTGAGGGTGACAAGATCAATACAATTGGGATTTTGTGACACTACTGAAATTGTCATTTCATACATAGTGTACTACAATAGTGTTTGATGCCCTTTCCATAGAATTTGCTTCACATTTATCACTTACACCAACAGTGTTTAATGGCTTGGAAGAGAAAGACATCAGAAAAATGGATACAGTAGCTCTGTGACAGAGAAAGCTTTGTGACGTTGAGCGTACGTATGAGATTAATGAATTTTAAAAGATTTTAGTTAAGTGTGAGGTAAAATGAGTAACTCTGAGAAGAGAGAAGCTGAATTTCTAGCAAAGCTAATTATGCAGTTTGAAACTTCCAGAAAGTTACTAAAAATCTATGGATTGACCATCTTTACTTTTACTTTTAAGCATTGATTACACAAGAGATTTATCTGGTAACAGTGAAGAGTTGGACTTTCTGAAATGGGACTTGACATGAAATTCACATAGAAACTATGCAGAACAAAGGATCTTAAATCCAAACCTACAACCTTGTAATCAGCTGCTCTTGGGGTAATATGACAGCCAGAAGTTTCTTCCTTTTTCAATACAATGTTTGCTATTTTACTGGTGTTTCTGGGCATACTCTTCATTGCTCAGGGACATATTCCGGTCATATTCCTCCACCCCTTGGCCCGTTCCCAAATACAGTTAGGAGAGGAATATACCAGCAGGTACTTTCCCCTAACCAGACATAGAAGGGTCAGTCCAGAAAAGTCACCCTCAGACACACCTTGCACATGGAAGCCAGACCTGGCTCCCCACTGCCTAGTATCCAGAGCTATCATGTTAAAGTGGTGGTTTTGTATAATATAATAACTTGTCAATAAGTGGGAAATGGAATAGGAAAAATTTTGGCTAGCAGCTATTTTTCTGCCATCCTATTAAAAAATAAGTAAAAATAAGACTGCACGAATAAAATAAAATAAAATAAATAACACTTATTACAAAAGGCAGTGAACTGTATCTGTAAGGCCAGTACTAAGAGGCAACAACAGGTTCTCATCCCTGCCCCCAGGACTATTACTGCATGTTGCATTTTAAATGGCCACCGAACAGAAAACAGAAACATTTCTTGACCTATCCAAGCTCACAACTGGGCACAGCTTCACTTAAAATGTTAGTGAACTTCAGCAAGCTTTCCACTGCATTTGTAATGACATTAGTATTCATAATAAGACCCCATGGGACATTCCCATGCCTGTCTGCTAAACGGTGTTCGGATCACTGGCAGAGACGCCATCAACTAGATGCAAACCTCAGCCCTGACTAGATACAGAAACCTGAAAGCACACTCAAGCACACCAGCTTTCCAATGGAGTCAAGTCACACTGGACAACTTCCAGAGCCACAATTTAGGCACTTCCATGTTGTTTTTTTTTTGTTTTTTTTTTCCAGCCCGATACACCTAATAAATATCTGTGCATTAGAATGCTCACTAACTGCTTCTGGATTCATTTTCACCTCATGATTCCTCCACGCTGATCCTTGATTTATTCATGTACAGCTCTGCTAAATGATTTGTGGAGTAACATCTCACTCACTGCAAGCTGATTAAGGCAGGAACCGTCACGTTGTTCCATGCTTGTTTTGAAGAATAGGCTGAAGGACCACTGTAAAAATATTTGCTTTTCTGATAGCCAAAGACAGCTTTCCTTTGATTAGATGTACAGTGGCTGTGCTTGCTACACAACCTTTTCTGGGCGGACAGGGGGAACACACACATCACCATTAAAAATGCTTTATATATCCTTCAGTGTATCACTGATTTACAGTTTTCATAATTAAAGCCAATTACCTGACATGGAGCTGAGTTTACTTCCCTGTTTAAGAGGTTATGTTTAATTTTCTTCCTCCTTCTCCTCCCAAGGAGTCTCTCTGAGGGAAGAAAAGGCAGAGCTTTCCTACAGCGCTAATCAAGACATCAGCCACCACGTAATGCTCCAACATTTAGGAGTGCACGTAATGGTACCCTCAAAATACTCTTATATCTCACTGATCGTCCTCCTGGAGCCCTTTCAGACCGACACATGACAGATGACAAGAGATACATGCTGCAGACAGGGCTAGTTTGAGTGCCAGCAAAACACCCAAGGGTCCACCCAATCCATCCTGCTGTGACGTGCTGTCATGCAAACTGCAAAGTCTGTCTGCTCCTCTGCATACGATCTGCTGCTTCAAAGAATATATATATTAATATTAAAACTGGACTCCATTACGTGTAAGCATATTCTCTTCATAGTCCTAAAATTCATCTTCAGAACATAAGCAAGCCAGCAGTGCTGCAGAGCAAGGAGATGGAGGGGAAGCTCAGCACCATGCCATGCTGTGTGCCTGCAGCCAAGCGTGAGGTTACAGAAAAAGGCTGGCCAGGACCAAGGAGTCACCTGGAAATGTTCTATTTGACAATTATTGGAGGGTTTGTGGGACTCAAATAGGTTTGCAGGGAAAACGTACACACAGTCACAGAAGAACCAAACTGTGAGGGTTTTCAGTCAGAGCTTATTAGTTATCAAAAAGCTTTCAAACAACGTCAAAAGGCTGCATTATTGCCCAAAATATTTACAATTCCTTGTCTTTAACTAGGTTCAGCGGTGCAATCCTTTCATCACCCACAACAATTTCGACTGATACAAGGTGGGGTTCACCTCCATTTAGCAAAACTAGATGTTCAAAGCGATGCTCCAAGCCCTTATCATGACATGCCCAGGACAGGACCTCTGGTAAGAATGAGTATTCTTACTTGTGAACAGGAAGAGAAATAAAGCTGTACAGCAGGCTCAGGTACTTAAAATGATGCTCAGGCTTACCTTACCAAAAGGAAAGTCAAGACTAGTTTGATTACAATGTGGATTTATGTAAGAAAGAGCAAATATTCTTTTCCTAGTTTAATGAGAGAGAAAAATAAGGAAAAGTGAAAACAGGGAGGTGAAGCCAGATGCAAAATGAGAGAGTAACGAATTTCAAACTCTTCAGATAAATGACAGTTGGAGCATGTTTTTGAAGGGAGTGCTAGCCTTCAAATCAAGAAGAAATACCCTTCCTGGAGACGTTTAGCTAAAGAGGAATTTACTGCCTTATGGTGAAATCTTACAAATCTGTAGTGTACATAAGGTCACACTATGCATACTAATACTTCCTTCAGTCTTTAAACACTATTGATCAAAAGCTTAAGTACTTGTTTAAATTATATTGATTTTAGTGAGACAGAGGTGTGGCTTTAAATTGAAGAGGCAAATGCTTTTATGATTTAGAATGGGCAGTATCTTTATTGCACGGGAAAAAATGTGAATTTTTAGTTAGCAGACCAGTGTCATAGTAAACAGTTTGAAGCTGCATAAATCTAACAGGTTTCCATTTTTAAAATGCCCCAAAAGACAACATTTTAATGTGAACAATTTTCTATTAACTAACATATTCTTTAAAACTATTATCTCTTAATTGATATTTTCGAGGTATCAACCACTAGGGCTTAGCAAAGACAAAAAATTCTCAAATCAGAGTTAGGTACATAGCTCTCAAAGAAAGCTGGCTTTGGTGCATGGTATAATGCAGTCTTATCTCAAAGTTATTTTCTCCAAGTACCATAACTAAGGCACTACTTGTGAACATCAACCTCTTGACACAGTCAGTGATTCATAGCTCTTAAACTATCCAGATTACTTTTCTAAAAGACAACACTGAAATGAATTTCTCTGGATTTATTTACCATATATCTACAGTGTTTTCTGGAAAACAATAAGTAGTTTTCTGAAGCGAAGTGGGAGATCAGTTATTGCACTACTATTCTTATAGCTACAGAAGAAACTATCTAGAAGTGCTATGCTTGGGATAGGATAAAAGTTAAAAAAAATTGATTTACCATTTTAGGTTCTTTGCTTTAGAAGTTACCTTCAAATTGCAAGAGTAGTGGTTTCTGAGACAGGAACCACTAGCCACTGCCTGATTTTGCATTTTAATTCAGACTCAAGGGATGAATGAGAAACACGGTTTTGAAAGATGCAGAGCCTCAAAACATGCACATTTAACCTGATCATGAAAGCATTATCTGCTATTAGTTCCCAAACATTTGGACTTTCTCAGTGTCTACTACCACACAACCACTTTAATTAAACTAGGGAGAAAAAAAAAAAAGTCATGTATTTTTAATGGCAACCGCTGCCGTGACCGAATGTTTCCACTAGTTTTACAGTGACTCACAGACTTTGCACAACGCCTGCTGAAGCCACTGAGCATGCTGCTGTTGACTTCAAGGGGCTTGTACAGCTCTGAGCAGCTTTGTGGGGGCAGCACGGCACTGGGGATTTGCCTCATTGCCTCATGATCTGGCTCCTGTAACGATGAAGCACCTCCCTCACCCAAATCCGTTAGGCCAAAACTGCTTTTAACTCAATGTACTTTCTAGCATTTGGCCAAAACGGCGTGACACGGCTCAGTGTGTCACGTCTCAGGAACAAGCACCAGGATTTGATGAAGAGGAAAGCAGTTCACAGCAGGCAGCAACTTCAGCATATCTAAGACTTGCCAACACTTCTAAGACACCTTCAGCTTCCTACAGCTCAGTGCCATCCGTGTCTTAAGAGGGGAAAGATTAGTTCAAAGTCCAGTTGAACTAAGTTTTTAAGGGTCATGAAAATTACTACTACACACACAAGTCTGAGGTAAGCAATCACACCTGCAGTCGGCCTGAAAAGGCTTGTCTCATTTTGACAGCACATCAGTTCAGAGTAGCTATCAAAAAACAATGATTTTGTCTTGCAATTAAAGGGTCTACAGAAAGATTTGTAGCAAGTGGAAAACCTGGCTTTCTAATAGCTGTCCCCGAGCTACAAGTTGATCTATCACCCCTCATCTGCATGAAGAATGACCCGGCATATTTCTGCACGTTTGTGAGAGGTAGCCACCAGGTGTGCCCCAGAGGGCAGACCCAGAGATACCTCACTTTAGGGCTGTCTTAAGTGGATGAGGATCTGAGCACTGCATGTACCTGCCACCAGGTCACCCTGAACATATGACATAGTAACCTCTGCAGATGCACAGGTCAGCCTTGTGCCAGGCACGCAGCAGGTCCAGTGACCCCTGACTTCAAACTCCTTTAACACAACCAGGAAATTTGCTTTAAACTGTGTTTCCTGGGATTTTCCTTTAGGAAGAGCAGTTCTCTTGGGATAAGCTTTCAAGCAAGAGGGAGAATAGACTGAGACAAAGATATTAGCTAGTTGTCTGAGGCCACACAATAAATCAATAGAAAACCTCGGCAAGGAATCCAGAGGCTGACTCAATCACTCACTGAATCACAGTCCTTTCCTTTAACTATTTGATAGGCTTCAACCCAGAGCAGCATTTGTTTGCATACAATACACCAAAAAATTGTTCTTGGTCTATGAAAAAAAAAAAGGAAAATGATACAAAGCAGGTTGCCTAGTAAAACAAGATTTAACCCAGTGCCCTTCATCTGTGCTTTAAGTACTCTCTTGGGAGCCACAAATCAGAGCTGTGAGATTATGTGAAAGGGAACAGCATCACAAGTATAACTCTGATCTATCATAAAAATAATAGAAAAGCCCCTTGGGAGTGAAAACTTTTGACTGGATCCAGTCGAACCCTTTCAAATCAGTTGTTGTTGTAGCAGTGTGGACAAGCTACTGCACACTACCCTGTCAGCATCCTTTTGGGAATTCAAGAAGATGGGAAGACAAGCACTTTCCAAATATTTGAACAAGGTGAGAGGAAAACTTGAAGGTTAAATTCACATTTATACTCTTTTTTTGAATTCTTTCTTTGAACTTAGCTCTGCTACGATGGCCTATATATTAGTCCTGCTGAACTTTGATTAGGGGAAAGTCTGTCTAAAGCATCTGCTCTTCTGTTAAATTGCACATGTTGCAGCATTAATTCATGTGCCAGCTTTGTCTGCATTGCTTACCTCTTTTATCCACCTGTTTGACTTTACCTGACACCTAGATTATGAGCTTTTGGAGAGCTAGGGAGCTTTTCTATTTTTAGCACCTTTACTATGCCTTGCCCATGCAGCCTAGGATTTGACTAAGATTCCTCAGGGCTCTTGTAAAATTATATCATCATGGTTATCAAACTCTGTGCTTTCTTAACCTCTGTGCTGCGCATATATTCCGGCCCCATACATATAAAAGCTCTGTTGGCCAGATTCTGCTCTCTTTTATATCAGTATGCAGCACAGAAGAAAAAATAAACTGCCCTTTTTGTTCTTAACTTCAATATCAGTGTTCTTATTTAACAGAAGAAATAATCACATCACTGACACTCTAATAAAATATCTAACTCATTTTCATATGGAAAAAAAAAAAGGAAAGGAAAGATGGCCCTCTATATTGCTTGCCTCTAGCTGATTTCAGGAAAAATGTTCCTCTCCATCTAGAGACTTGGATAATAAAATAGGTTATTTATTGGCAGTGGGTGATGTGTGGATGATTACAGTCTGGTAGGTATTTAAGGGTAAAGTCCAAAATTGCAGAACAAAAGCTGTTTTCTATTCACATTTGGCTCAAAATGCCTCAAATGAAACAGACCACCCACAATCTGACACTTCAAGTTGCAGCACATTGAATCTGCTGAGAGCCAGTTACAAAACTTGATTCAATAAGATCATGCTAAATACGAAGAAAAAAAAAAAAGGTGACCCAAGAAGTGCATTAAAAATATCATATATCAGACAATAATATGTGCACATTAGAATAGGACCTTCTGAGCAAACTCATTCATGCTAGAAGGACAAATAAAGGCCCCTATCACTTCAGGGATATACTCTGGTACAATCAGGATGAGCACCATAAAGAACCTTGTTTTGTAATAGGTCAAGGCTGGAGACAAAGCAAACACCCCACCATTCCCACTGCTCTAATTATTAACCCAAGTGCTAAATGTGGTCATCCTGAAACATTCTCCTGTCTTGCAATTATGACAAAAATGTAATTCTCCCAAGGTACAGATCAGTATTTAGCACATACTTTTTCTCCCAGTTTTTCCTGGGCAAGCTGCTCTGGGTGGCCCTGCTTGGGCAGGTGAGTTGGACCGGATGACCTCCAGAGGTCTTTTCCAACCTCAGCCTCAACCATTGTGTGACTCTGTGAAGATCACTAAACAAAAATTGCACGGAAAGTATGGAGATAAAGGAATATGTCTTCCACCATAATGTAAAGCTGTTTTGGAAGAACATGAATGCAGTTTGAAAGCATTATGAATAAAACAAGCAATGGAGCTAATATTCATCAGTCATCACCAGCACAAACAATCTGGATTATATTTTTCAGAAGCAATGAATAACATAGTCACTACATCACCCATTCAAATATATATATATATATATTTGTATTTATTTATATATATTGATTGATTTTAAGAGTGTGGGTGTCTGTAATTAGTCTTATTAACTTAATCTTGCCTGCTGCTGAATGTGTGCTTACCTCTGTCAAGGAAACCACTTATGAGCTTGCAGTTGAGCCTGTGGTGAGGAATACTATTAGATTAAAACTCAGACTCAAAATTTATACACAGGCAGTCAGCTCTAGTTATAATTTGGCTTTCAAATCTCCTTTAACCGTTGCTGCCCAGAAACAGAAAATGCATAACTAACTCTCCTTTACTATAAGCTCAGTCCTGAAAATTGCCATATACTACTCTTACACACATATGCTACAGCAAAATGAGTTTCTTATGCCACAGTTGTAGTGAGGTGTATGCAGTTTTCTCATATTTCTCCAAGAGATTTCCAGGAAGCTACCAGGAAGCCAGGGATGCACAAACAGCTGTTGTGCACGTGTACAGATCACTGTATGGGACCTGAGAAAAGACTTCCTGCATGGTCCAGATTTACTGTGCATGATCTGTAGAGCTCTTGTATGCTAATGCACTTGGCAAGTCCACATTTCCAGATGTCCAGAAACCCTGATGAAGCAGTATGACTACTAGATGGCTGAACATCTTGGATGAATGCACAAAATCCATACTAGGGGGGAAAAAAAATTATAAGCCAAAAAGCAGGGCATGCTAAGAGAATCACGGAACTGTAGTTGCTCTGTCTATCTACCATACAAATTCTCTCTAAGTATTGAGTAGCATCTTCCAGCACACCAGAGCACAAACATCGAGTCATTTTTTGTTTCTTCATGGGCATTAAAAAGGCACTTTGACATATCAACTGTGTACACATTTGGCTTTGTTTTACTGTTACTCATACTAACTTCTTCATAAGATACAGACCCTTTTTCAAATGTTTTGCTGTTACAAAAACACTATCATTATTTTGGGTTTGAATTTTTCCCTAACATTCATTTTTCTTAATAAAAATACAAAACCAACACACCAGTTGCAAGCAGACATCACCTTCAGTCACATGCAACCCATCCTAAAATGTATCTAGCTTCACAATTCCCATTAACTGTTGGTTTTACGATCCTAAAACAGTTGGGTTCTTCTCAGAGACTATGTAAGTGCCCTGGCTGAACCCTTCAGAACGTACCCCAAAAAGGAAAGCTATCTTGACCTTCTTCTGGAGGAAACCACAAGCCTAACTGGTTAGTTCCTGTCAAATCTGTTAATCCGTTCCCCAAATTCTAGCTATTAAAATGCTTCATTTGAACTGAATAGATTTTGTAGAGGAGCCTAAAATATTATGGAACTTTATATGTCAAGAGATACACAGTAAACAAAGAAAAATGGGCCTTGAATACAGTTCCTAAGTGTTTTATACTTTTATACATGACATTTGGGGTAGTCTTAATCCTCTTCCAACTCAAGCCATTTCATTGTATTGTTCTACCATTGAGCAATATGTTTTGCCTGGAGTTAAGTCACCGTCTCCCATGTGCACACTGGGGTCCGTGTAAGGCACATGAGAGTCACCTTCCTTTTCCCACACCAAATTTCCATCACATAAATGCTTTTAAAATCCCTGGTCCATGTTCGTCTTTCTGCTGACCCTTAAAGAGAGAGTTTGGGAGGGAAGTAGTCCTTTAAGGAAACCACTATAGCAATTCCTGTTGTTTAGAGTGCAATGGAGTAAGAGGTTCCTCAATGTCCCCTGTCTGCTGGACACATAGCAAACCTTGTCAGCAAAAGTAGCATTCCACATACCTTGAGCAAGTCCAGACTTTGGATGTATTTAGCAACTACTTCCAGATACGAAGCAGAACGAATAAATTACGACTAGACAGATTCCCCAAATAACAGCCCCATTCCCTATGTATTATTCTTACTCTTGTCAAGAGCTTAAGACACTCCCTTACTTACGCACTGCTGATACACAGAGAAAACACGCTAAATTCAGTGTGTATGTGAAAACTGTTTCCTCGGGCAAGTGATTATGGTCTCTGCTGCTTCTCTTGAGTGGTAATGGAGTCCCTAATTGCTCTTCTGACTGATTATGCTGTTCCTGGTGTTTCATTTTCAAAGTACTTAAAGTTCAGGTAAATCACACTTAGCACATGACCTCTGCTATTTTATGGCTCTTTTTGCCATGGAAAGGCAAAGCCATATACATTTCCTTTGTGCTATTTACTTTTACATTAGCTACAGATTTATAAGTGGAAAAGCACAAGATACTACTATTGTGAAGCTATTATATTATTGTTAAATTACTTTTTCGTGCAAGTACTTTGTTGGTTAGCAACATATATAAGCATGTGTTTATAATTAGGCCTGTGCTTAAAAGCTTTGTGAAAATAAAGGTCTAATGCTTGTCAGGCTTTGGACGTTCTCAGCTTTCTAAAATTACTTTCAGTATTCTAGTGTAATCTTGATTTCCTTCTGGGTTTCTTCTTCCTGTTCTGGAAAATGTATGGCTGTTTACAGCATCTGCTGCTGTAACCTCTCTGGTAAACAAGCTGGCAAAGCACTCGTGCAACGAAACGCACAAAGCCCTGGTGCTCTCTCTCAAAAGTGGTGGCACAGTTTCTCAAAGAACAGATACAAATTCTAGGGAACCTTGGTTGCTACAGATATCAGCAAGATGTACAGAGAGGCAGGTTATTCAATTGTTCTTCCTGTAGAGAAAAATCCTAAGGTATTTAACAACAAAAAGCAAAATTTTAATAATTTTGCATGGCCCTACAAAAGGATGTGTTATCCTAGTGCACAGTTCTAAAATTCTGAAAAGATGACCCCTCTCTGCTAAATCCTGGAGGCTTACAGAGCAATGTAGACATGACCCTATTAAATATCCGTACAGCCTTGCTGATTTAATGTATGCTATATTTATTAGGAATTTTCCATTTGAGCTTCAACTGCATGTAAATCTAGAGCATGCCATTTGGGTTAATATGGATATTTCAACATCTCAGCCTGGCCTCTCCGGAAACGTTTGTCTCATTTCTAAAATCACAGAATCACCTTGTAACACAGTGACCCCAAGTAAGGATGGGACAGAGCAGAAGGCATTCAGCTGCAAAGGGGAAGGAACAGGGTGGTGCAGGCACAACTGCTTTGCAGAGCTCTGGCAAAGCTGAGGTTAAAGATAGCTGTCTTTTGGCACAGGTGAGAAGTATGAAAGACATAATCACCTCACTGAGTAGAAGATAATCTCTTTGGGGCACAGCCATCTTTTGGTTATGTTTATTCAGCTTCTGGCACAATGAAGTTGGGATGCTAACATAAAACCCATGAGTACAAAGTCAATGAGAGCTTTAAAGTAGCGACCAGCATTGCTAAAGGAGTTTAAATTCCCCCCCCCCTTTTTTTTTCAGCTGCAATTTTTCAACAATTTCTAATCATTACTACAGTGTAGCATCTTTCATATTCAACTGAGGTATAAGATGTGATTCATGATACAAGACAGGAAACAGACATCAGCAAGGGGTACTGAAATAGCAAAAAGTTTACTTAGGACTGGAGTTAAAGGTGCATTCAGAGTCCAGGGTTTTTTGAAGCCTGAAGAAATGCCACAACTCATTTGGAGTTAAGCATTCTTCTAAAAGTCCTTAAAAATCCCTTTGACATCTTTAATCATTACCTTATTTTACACGTGAGAAAGCTGAGAAAGTGATTTTCACATAAGGTTAGATAATAATCCACCTACTCCATCTTTGCAGTTGGTTTCAAAATTTCTTATATTTAATCATTATTCAAAATTACAACATTTCCCAAGTCCATAGACCATCTGAAATCTCTTCTTTGTCATTATCTGAAGAAAACTGTATCCACATTGCACTGTTAATTAAATTCATAATTAAATTCATTTTTTGGGGGTCCCTAACAGCATAAACTGTAAAGTGACAACAATACATACTTTAAATTATATATTCATCAAATTTTTAATTTTTCAGTAATTTTTTAGTTTGAATTATTAACTGTATTTAATTACAGCCAATTCCTGTGCTGACAGCATTTGAAAAAAGAATAGAACTATACCTTACACTCTAACATATATTCCAGAAAAAATACATGGCATATCAACATGGAAGCATGAAGGGAAAAAAAAAAAGTCTAACGTTACTTAGCAACAAAATTCACTGAAAAAATATACGGGAAATAGAAAGATTAATGCTCCATTACTTGCTTTAAAGCACATCCAAGCTGTTTCAGTCCAAACAGAAATAGCATACCCTGGAAACTTAACGATCCGTTCACTTATTTTTCTGTAACCAATAAAACAGTGGTGCGCATTCAGTGCAGGCTCTGTCACTGAGTCACAGAAACTTTTGCTTCAGCAAAGGAGGTTTGACTACTGTTGGTACAGAGGCTGGAGAGTAGCTGCTGGCTAATACGAAGAAAATCTCTGAACTTCTCTAACATGGATTCATATTGGGGTTTTAACAATATGCAACACAAAAGCTGACATTTTCATGTACATTCAGTACATATGGCATTCATTTATTCTGAGACGATCCATTTCCTTATCATTACAAGAAACAATAAAAAGAGCAGCCAAAGACCAAATGACAGGGAACTTGGTGCTCTCAAATGAACAGATACCATATGTATACCATGTATACCAAACTGAATTCAATTTTGAAACACAAGCCATTTTTTCCATAACCCCACACTCCAGGTGTATATAAATTTTTGCTTCTACACAACATTTCTGTTCTTAACTACCTGGCATGGCTGTACTACTGAAATTAAAAGGTAAAAACACAGCAGGAGCCTGTTTTTCAATGTTATCAAATTTCTCAAATCTAACTTGTACTCTGTGCTATCCCATCTACTCTTGCACTAACATTAGTGCTGTACAGGCCATGACCACAGGTCTAATCTTCTTCTTTATTCACAAGAAGTAGTGTATTTTTGAGTGACTCTACAATGAAGTTAACTACACATCAAAACATTGTCCACCACGCCCAATATTTTTAAAAGCACAAGTTCCTGATAGATAGGCAGTCTGGTGAGATCTTCAGATTCACTGAAGCATGAAGACTGCTTGGACCTGCTCCAAACATGAACCTCAGCCCACAAGAACATGGAAGGGCTCAGCCCCAGCACGGTGACCAATCTTCCTCTAATCAGATCAAGTTTGCTTTATCGCATGGTATGCCAAAAATGAATTGCAGATCTAAGATCGAATGTGTAGGTTCAGAAATATGTTAGTGCCTCAGTATTTCAAAAAGCCACAGGTTCGCAGCCCGGCAACAATTTCTACAGTTGTTCCTTTGCGTATTTTTTAACTTGTGCTGTTGTGAACATGTTACAAAAGAAAAGAAAATACGCTCAGGAAGAAAAGCAACAATTCAAATTAAAAATGGCACTGCAAACATGTCAGATCAAGTCAGCTACAACATCAATGTCTCTCAGCGCTGGTATAGCCTACGTTTGTGTTTTCTCTAGCTCCATTTTGGCGACTTTCTCTATAACCTGTAGATATTACTGTTACCTATCCTGTTTAAACTTGGCTGAACAGGTCACTCTCTATCCCTCAGCCATAACAGCTGGCAAATAAGTAAATGTTTCCTACTCCTCATTTTGGGAGAGAGAAAAGTTCTTTCTGCAAAGAGTGGCAAATTAAATAAATAAATCAATAAAAAGCAGGATGACATTTCTGCAGCACCAGGTTTTCCATCCCAGTGAGCAGTCAGACATCAGGACTTTCACTTCTTTAAATACAAAAGCTGTCTAACTTTCCACAGCCAAACTCAAAGTTAATGAGTAAAATGACCCATAGGAGCTCCCCAGCCAGTGGGTAGGACCCTCACAGAGCAAAGCTCTTCCTGCCAGAACAACAGAGAAGCTGGACAAAAATAGGACTCAGAGAATGCAGAAAAGCTAGAAATTAAACAAACGTGGGTGTTGAGGGGCAAATCACGGTACGGTTTAATGGCACAGACACCACTTGTCTCTGCACCCACTGCAGTGTGTGGAAGCCTTGCTGCTGAGTTAGTGCAGGATCGGACCCTGCAGTGAGAGGGAAGGATGTGCAGGTCCCACCATCCTATCTGCAGTAGTTGGCTGGACGTGGGTGGGACACAAGCTCCATCCCTTCCCAGGCTGGAAGAGCCAAGCACACTGATCACATGTCCCCAAGTATGTTCCCATTTATATTTATAAATATATAACTTTTCATTTCCATAAAATAACATTTTATTCCTACTTTTCATCTCTACAGGTAGGTTTAAAAAGTTATTGCAGTTCAAAAACGTGTCATGAATTCAAGCGGCAAACACAACATAGGATACATGGGCAAGTAAGACAAAAGACTGATTTTTGTTATGAGAATCTGCAAGATTTCTGAATTAACTGACAGCATTGTAAGACCAAGTTTAAAAAAAAAATCAAATAAATCAGTTTTCATGAGGTGCTGCAGTGTCTCAACAATATGTGAAGACCAAATAGTTTATGAAGGATCTATAGCACAGCTGGATAGCAAAGTTACAGGGAAATTCAGGATCTCAATTACATATCTCAGTAGAGATTCACTGTCCAGAGATGCTATTCTGATCTCAAAACTATGATGTTTTAATATATAATTTAAATAATTTGTTTCCATAACAGAGCATTTGCATTTTAGGGTATTTTGTCTCAAAATAGAGTAAAACAAGGGATATAATATCAAAATACAAAAATTCTATTTTACTCCCACTTCTGCCTCCAAGAACACTCAGTACTTTTGAAAGTCTTTCCACTTTCTAAGCAGCTGGTCAAATACCTAATATCAGATAAATATTAAGAAATAAGAAACTCTGACTAAGGCAAACCCAGTCTTCAATTACCAATTAACTGTCTACCAAATTATATCACAATCAAGGTCATGGTTTTCCCCTTTAATTTCTGGTTTATTTAATGGTCTCTTTTTAGGCTGTCAGAAACAAAAGTGTCATGCAGACAAAGCTAGAACTTCTATTTAAATGAGCTAAGAATGTTTATACAAGCCATGCACAGTCAAACAAATGTGTAGCACATCTATAATATGCTTATTGTTCCTAAACATAGGATTTGTCATTGTACTTTGACAGATCAGATTGTTCTCTTTTTTAATGCTCCACTTAATCTGTTCACACTTTCTATTCTTAAATAATTCTAGTGTCAGCTTTTGTGATGCCGTAATTTAAAGGCCATGTTATAATTGTTCCAAAGAGGGCATGCTGAAAGGGAAAGAAGCAGCAGAGATGTGCAGGAAATCCCTCTCTAATGCCAGGGGAGAAGCAGCCAGGATGCAACTGCCTGCAAAGCCTCGGCGCGTTGGGGAGAGGAATCCCAGAGGCCAGTAGGGCTGACCTCCTGAGAGGCCACCAGTGAAAGGGCTGGGACCATGGCCAAGATGGTCTTCACCAAGCAAGAACTTGCTCCCATTTGAAGTAATTTTCTGTTCTAGTAACTCACTGAACTCTCATTTGATTTCCCGTTTCAATAAGGGACCTATGAATCCCAAATAAATTGATCAGTGAATAGCAGCAGACAGAAAAATGCTCATTTATTTTTGCCCTGAAAGAAATATGGTATTTTAATGAACTGCACTTGCTTTTCTCAAATTTTCTGACTCCCAGTTGGAAGATTCCATTTTGAAACTAGCAGTTTGGTCAAGGTATTTTTTCTGGTTGTTTGCTTTTTTAGCTGCCATCTCTGGTTAGAGCCAAATTCCTTTTCTTTTTCTTTTATTGAATTGTTTCACTGAGGTTTTGCCTAATTATTTTTCCTATTTTGACTGGCGGGTGGGCAAGCGGGATTATTTTTGCTCAACTCTGTCTTTGAAACTTTGATTTAAACACTGGGCTGAACAAATATGAGCAATCTATCATGACCACTAGAACTGTATCAACAGCAATTCTGATGTGGCTAAAAAAATCTGGGGAACAGCCCCCCTACACCCAACATCCAGTTGGTGTTATTTTCTGAAATAACAGTTCATGTTATTTCTGAACTATTAAGTGTTTAAACTAGATGGGGTTAAAAGAAAAAAAAATTGGATATTCAAAAAACCAATGTAGATACAGAACATCTAAAGCAACACTGTGATTGAAAATCATGATAAGCCACACTCATTAATCTTCACTGACAACATAAAACTTCACATTTCAGCAAGGATAGAACGTTATTATGGAAAGCAGAGAGAGCAGAAATACCAACAGAGGATAAAATTTCTACATGCTCCAAGAATTTCCTCAAGAAAAGTTCCAGACAAGTATTTATCACTTCAAGAAGTTATCATGGAGACAACACTAAAGTGACTGGAGGGAAAAACCACTTGATCATGGCATGTGTCCTTTTTTCGGTACAAGGTAATTTCCCAGCAATGACTTTTTCAATGAGTGATTCAGAGCACTGGAACAGGCTGCCCAGGGAGGCTGTGGAGTCTCTTTCTCTGGAGATATTCAAGGCTCGTCTGGACACCTACCTGGGCAATCTGCTCTGGGGAACCTGCTTTGGCAGGGGGGTTGGACCCGATGATCTCTTGAGGTCCCTTCCAACCCCTACAATTTTGTGATTCTGTGATTCACATGCACTGAACAGAATTCTGCTGTCACAATATTGGCACAAACAAATCATTTGCCTGAGAAATTTAATTCCTAATAAAGTAGGTGGGACTTTACAGCACAGCAACTATTTTGTATCAGCATCCCACACAGACAGCTCTGGGTGAGAGCCCCCGTGAGGCATCCAGCCTGTGCTCACCAACCAAGGTCCTCAAGAATGACTGACACTTGTAGGGAACAATCCCAGTAACTGTTTTGAACACCAGGTTTAGCAGGGAGTGAGTTGCCTCCTGGAGACACTTATTTCCAGCGAACACAACGCCAGCACCCAGCTTATGGGCAGTGAAACTTGGGTGAGACGGAAATCCTACCAGTGCTTCGCTCACCGAGTGGCAGCTCTGTGCGGACTGCAGGTGGTGCCTTGCTGCGACAGTACAGAAAGAGCTTAAACACCGGCATTTCCTTATGTATTTTGGTTCTTACACTTCCTTCTGGACAGATCAACTAGTCCCACAGGAATATCCTACGGTGCTGTGAAACTACTTTTCTGCAATCACATTTGTCCTTTTGTTCCGTGGGCTCTCCTGGCACAAAGTGCCCTGTTCCTGTGCCAATCTGATTAGATCGAATTACATGCTTTTACTGCTCCTACAAGCTAATGCAGCAGACCTACAATTAAGTGTGGGATGGTTTAAGGTCTAAATGGAACTAATGTCTGGCCTGAGCAAATGCCCCAGATTCTATTTTTTTTTCCTTTAAGTTGATATTTTTTAGGCTGTTTTCCAAAAGTTAAGCCCCTGAAACAAGTCATAATAGCAAACCCACGCACCCTATTCACAATTATTGTTGCTCCCAAGCCATTTTTAGTATCTCTGACAAATTACTGAACATACAATATTGCCCTTGTAAGGAAAGAATGAGCGGGAAGCAGCAGTGTGATGTCATTCAGCCTTATATAATATCAGCACTTAGAGGAAATACATTTGTTAGTGTCACCATTGACATATGATAAATACTGCAGCCTTATTTTTCTCTACCTTGAGAACTGAATATAAGAAAATATTTAAAGAAAGAAAGAAAGAAGGAAAGAAAATAAAAAAATAGGAAAAAAAAAACAACTAACCCCAAAAGCCCCTCCTTCAGTGGCAGAGAAGCTAGAAATACCAGAGGTGTTAGAAGCCCTCTGGTGCTGCAATTCCTGAAATTATGACAGAGCCTTCGAATTTGTTCTGGCTAGTTAGTCTGAAAACTTCCTAGAGGGAAACAGATAAATGGATAACAACATGATTATTGCCCACAGGCCCCATATGGAAAAGGAGTGTAATTTCAGTGCACTGATATGATTATATTTAATTTGCTTGCTCTAAGTTGCAGCATGCCGTGTGCTGAGGAGGACAATCAGATAACCCTCTGAAAGGTGCTCGTGGAGCTTGAAGCTTTTGGCACAAGAGCTGAAATAAGATTAATGGAAATGTGCTCCATTTTGCCTTGAAGTAAGTTTGCATTGCATCTTTTTTCATTAGGTATTGTTCCAAACACCATTATTAAAAATAATAATAATAATAATTAAGGATCCAGAGATGTGTCATTGTGAGGAACTGAGATGCCTTTTGCCTACATCTTCCTCGCTGATACCTAAACATCATTAACCAAGCACTCTGTGTATTTTCTTCACTTTGGCTTTTAATGGAACAAGACAGAAACCTTCCATAACCCGCACTGGAGCCCCAAATCGTGCAACAATCTAACTTATCTATTGGGCCTTCCAGCCAAACGAACGGCTGAGTTTTCTCATTTGGAATAAATTCCTGAATAACCTGACTCAAACCATGGTTGCTTCCCTTTCCCTTGTTCCCTCTGCTTAAAACATTTTACTCCACCCTTGATAACTAACTAAAAGATCTACCCAAATCAAGGTAATTTATTTTTTTTTTTTAATTTGTGAGATTGGGAAGCTAGATTTTCTAAGAACATCATGGTTTATTTCCTACTCTTATTCATTACACAGCTCTATCTCCTGCATAATAATAAACATAAGCATCATTTCATGTGCACAGTATGAAAGTGGAAATAGTTAAATGGAAGTTACAAATACGGTTCAATTAATTAATGATTGATTGTTGAAAACATGAAAAGTTAATATAAGCCCCTGCCTCTTTTTTTTTTCCTGCTCTGTGGAGGACTGTCAGTATGTAATTATTTTCCACACTGATGAGTTTAAATTGTTGGATCTTTTCCAGCCGTGTTCAACCTTTGGATTACATTCTTCTACTTATTTGTGACAGACAGAGCCCCCTTGGGTAACCGGCCAGCCCAGTCTTTTCCAGTCTTGCTTTTTGGTAACTCCACCTTTGGTAAGATCTGTACCCCTGAGCCATTCCATTGAACAAGAAAACATTTTTATTGTGTTACTCACCTTTTCTTGTGCATTGCAAAGGACTTGGAGCTTTCTCAAGGTCTGGTGTTGTCCTACATCTGTCACACACAGAACACAGAAAGCAGCAGCAAACATTCCTTCAACTTCCAGTGCACTACACTGGGACGAGAAGGCCTGTCTTTTTCCCCCCCCCCCCCTTTCTTGCAAACTTTGAAAATGGAATGAGCACAAGCTTTCACAAGGTATCAAGGTTATTTTTATTGCACGCGTCACTTCTCTGGACATGCAGGATGCTCTCAAACAGAAAGCGAGGGTAAACAAATGTGGTCTGGTATAAGCTTATTTTTTCAAGCTAAAATGGGATATTAGTCTTTACTTTTCCTTCATTCATTCACAGCATATGCTGTTTCACTTCCATTTTCAGACTTTACTGTTTTAGATACAAAAATGTGGGGGTCTGATGGAAGACATTTGAAATTAAAAGTGGCTGGATTTTCCAGAAAGAAATTGCCATGGCATTTCTCACTAATCCTGATAGTGTGCAAGGCCGGCTGGATCGCTGAGACTGTCACTATTTGAATGCGAGAGTTCTTTTTTCTTGTTTTTTTGAAGTGATTTTTTTTTTTTAACTATCTGCCATTGAAAGCAATAATTCAGGGAGCTCCTTTTCCTTTTCCATTCCTTGATGCTAGCAAAATTTCAGTGTTTGCAATCTTTTCCCTATCTTTTGTTGTCCTAAACTCTTCTCTAGGCATCTGCTAAGAGCCACTGTCAGTGAGAGGAAACCAGATGATGGACAGACCTCTCATCTGACTCTGTTTGACCTTTTATAGGTTTTCTGAATCAAATCTTCACAGAATGCCTTGCATAAATCAGTTTTACCTTTATATTTCCTATTAAGTCTGTTCAGGCTTCCCTCAGTTCTGAGAATGTACAGTTCTGTGCACATCAAAATTAGCACTACATGGCCAAGATAATTCATCCTTCTCCTTCACACCATAGAGCATATCAGTCATTCTTTGGGGAACACAGCACTGTTATCTCTCTCCAAATAAACGATCACTCAAAAAATAAACTTGAACTGTAAACAGATTGTTGGACAGAGGTGTGCATGTGGGACCTGAAAGCCATCTGTTGAAGTCTGGTCTTTTTTTGTTTGATTTCTCCTGGTCTATTAATACACAGTTGACTCTGATAGCAGAATAATTCCAAAATGTTTAAGAAAAAGCCTGTTTATCTGAAGAAATCATCTTGCCCCTAAAAGTTACTAAAACAGCCAGTTTGAATTCCCTCCATCCCCCTTTTTTCCTTTTAGCAATACAATGATGTTGTAAGGTATGTTTTAACACACTTTTTAATATACTGTTAGCTCACGATTAAAGAAGTATCAAAAGAATAGACTGTAAAGACTGAATTACAAAAAAAAATAGGGAAAAGAATTAATTAGGAAAATACTGAGGCTTGGTATCATGGAACCATTGCAGGAAATAAAGCAAAACGAATGAGGACAATGTCATCCAAACCAGGCTGTCCCTTCTGATACTAGAGACACATTGCTGTCCATAGGGGGTCACACCGTACAGTACTGTCATGTCTTGGTCAACATCTGTGTCACCGCTATCCAGCCTTGGGCAATATTTTGCTGCTGCTTCTCTCTCTGACAAATATCAAAACCCTAAAATTCTCCCAGTGGGAACTGGAAGGAAGGAGTTCAAAGCCAGACCACAACATCGGTGACTGATCGCTGTAAGGTGGCTGCTGCCCCAGGGGCACAGAGAAGCATGGCAGTAGCTTGCTACCACCTCATCCTATCGCTCCGCTTCCAACTGTTCAGCACCACACAGCCCAAACACTGACCCCAAGCACGGGGGGACAAGTAAGAGGAAGGAAGGGGAACACCATAACAGATAATCAGAGGAAATTAAGCTGAATGCAAGTTAAAAAGAAAGACAGAGTTTCCCTTCCTCTAGGCTGGGTGAAGTATGGAAGATCTCAAGTAGAGATATCTTCTCTATTTTGATTTATAAAGCAGACAGAGCATTGTTTTCTGTAGATGGTGATGTTGTATGTCAGCAGTAGTTGTCAAAAGAGGTTTAGTTTTATTCATTTTTCCAGTGTGCTTTCTTTCCTTCACACAGTCATGTTGGTGATCTGATATGGTTCCTTTCAAATCTCTCTGGATTTCAAATCTCCTGGCTTGGAAAAAGAGCCTCTATGAATATCAGACATTTATCCAGACCCTTGCATGCCCACAAGTGCCACAAAAATATTTTTTTCTTCATTTATCCCTATATTTGATTATCTTTACAATAAAAGACACAGTGTACATTCAAAAGAGAGACTGCTTGAGACTATCACTTTTGTTTTGTTTTCTTTGGCACCAGTGTGTCTGTGTTTAGCTGTATGTCCTCTTGCCAGATCTGGGACATTTGGAGTGATAACACTAACATCACAGGAGACAGAGCAGAATGTACTAGTAAGGATAATCATACAACAGTTTTGTATATGATATAAATGTTAAAAAGAAAAAAAAATCTTTTAAAGAGAAAGAAAGAGAGGTCTACGAAACTGTTGAAAAAGCACTACTGAAATGAGTGAAAAAACAAAAGTGAAAATTTTGTGATGGCCTAGGAAGAACGAGTCTGGCTGCGCTGTCTGCCACCACTGCTGCTATGGAAGCAAGCAATTCATATAACAGCCTGACCAACAAGTGTTGTCATTTATTTATTCCTAAGGAAAAAGACTGTAGAAATAAGCTTCCCCATTTATCTGAGCAACAGAACTGCAGCTGATCAAAAATTTCCTGGTAAATGAGTATAAGTATACTTTGCCAAATTAACATTTTGTCTCCTGAAATTCAGATTATATCATTTTTTTTTTTTCCAGTTTCCTATTCAGATAACTAGAATTTCTTTCTGGGTAAGTCCAACGAAAATCAAAATATTTCACTTTATCAACTACTTGATCATTTTTTTTCCAAAACATTTTGTTAGCAAACTGTACCTGCCATGCTGCTTCATGGAGTTTGCAGTTGGGTGATTTGTGATTTATTGCCCCTTTATAAGGAGATCCTGGTGGACTGCGATATGCTGGCAGAGCAGATAAGTCATGTTACCTCAATGAAGATGCAGTCTAGGTCACAGGGACTATTTGCACGATGCACTCGGACATCTACTGGTCTGGGTCTAATGATTCTTTGTATACCTTCGTAAGAGATTATTGGAGGGGGAAGGATTTAATCCTACTTCCCCTGACAATGAACTTTGCTGTTTCCCAGGTGGCCTCTTTGCTCTGTTCTAGAGGGAGTCTACATAGCTGAGTTTCACCAAACCCTTAGCAAGTGGAAATCTGTCTGCTCAGGTAGTCCACCAGCATTCCTATACAGCAACAGTAGCAGCATTCGTCAGATCATTTGGGATTCATCCAGTATTCGTCAGTGCATTATAAAGATTTTCCAATCCTGTTTCCTTAGGCTTTAGTGCTGTTGCCCGAGATTAATAAAATGAACACCAGAATGAATAAATAAAAGTTTATCTCCGAGCAATGAAGAGTAATGTAAAAGTCTCTGAATTTTAGAAAGCTATTCAGTTGTGACAGTTAGAAGTGTTACTAGGTAAAAGAACATGGATAGGACATTCTGAAATAACACAATAAACAGCTTTGCCTTATATTTTCTGTCTGTTACCAAACGTCTGTTTTTCTTGGTCTAGTAGCTTTTAGTCCTTTCTGCTTTTTCTTTCCCTGCTTTCAATACTAGGACAAAGATCATCACTTTACTTTGTGAGAGAAGAATGCCTTGAAATAGATCCAATCCCTCCATCCCTCAAATATTTACACACATAGCTCCACATATAACTCCACATAATCCAGACCCTAAATTTTACTGTCATGCAACCATAGATATGCTAGTTAGAAGGGACTGCTTAAGGGCTGTAGTCGAGTTCCCCTGCTTGAAGCAGAACTGCCACCTGCTCCAGCTCAGGTCTTAGGTAGCTGCTCTGAACAATTCCAAGCTGCACAAGAAATCAGGGTTTGCAGGACTAAGATGTACTTAAATGCATACAAACACAAGACCGACCTACTTACTTTCCTTTTTCTTTTTAAACAGGTGGTGCTTTCCTCATGCTGCCCCTTTAAAAGCAATTTTCTGCCAAACATCAGTAAAAGGATGCTGGCAACACTTTTTAATAAAAGGCAAATCCCACTTACCACTTTTGATATTCATTTTAGTAACATTAATCATGATGAATTCATTCAGTATGTCGCATGACTGCTGTGTGTAATTTCTTAGGAATTCCATTTTCATTTAACATTAATTAAAGAGCACTTATTATAGTGTTACCAAAATTAATTCCCGGTCTGCAGCCCTGTCTGCCAAGTTTCAACCTTCAGCAAATTATTATGGGTGAGTTATAGACCCTGGGAAAATGAGGTCTATAATGGAATATTAACTATAGTGATGCATTCATCATTATATTACAATAAGGGCAATGTTCAGGGAGATGGTGATCATTCGAAATAATGCACTCTATGATCCTGCTCCTGTCTAGCCCTTTAAGACAGTTATTGGAGCCCACAGAAATTACAGATAGTTAGCAAGCTTGTTTAATCCAATATGGTTTGTGAGACACTCTATCCTTCTTGCTTAGAGTCTGTTTGATTATGATACAATGATCAGACTCAGGATATTACCTCTTTGGCAATTCAGCTTCCTGCTGCTGAAGAGACACAGACACCGTGGCAATATTTTTGATACAGCCCAGCAGAGCTAAGTGTCGTTCATTAAAAGAAGATTTATTCACATGCATCTGTCTTGAATCTGTCATATTCTCCCTAAAGGGACTCAGGCATTTAATATGTCTTTTTTTTTCCCCCATTTATGACATTCACCACAGAGTGTATAATCTTAGTTTCCCCATATTTTTAGCACCAAAATAGCAGTTTTGTATATCTTAAAGGATTTTACTATATCCTGTTTTTGCAAGAAATCCTAGAGAGACCATGAATTATATAACAGATATTCTAGGAGGAAAGGAGGTTGGCCATTACTTTTCTTCTTGTTTTATACAAGTTCACACACCATTATTTGGTCCCTTGTTCTGGCTTCTTTCCTATAAAATTCTGAACAGCTCCAAAGCTTTCCTGTTCAGAAAACACCACACACCAAAAATGAAGAAAAAAAAGTTTATTTTTGCTAAGATTGGGAAAGATTTTTTCTTTTTAACTGAATGGAGGGGGGAAAAATACAGGGGAAAGCCATGTTAATTTTGGACCAGAAGACTCTGCTGGAAAGAAAGGCACACAGTCACTTACTTAACATCTGTCTTTAGGAAAGTTGTTACACAAAGTGTCACCTACAGATCGAATTTCATTCCCTAAAGCAATGCTGAACTTTAAAGGTATCTAAAACCCAAGGAGACCTATGGTCTGTCTACAATGACAAGAGAGAAGGCTCGCCCTGCCCACAGGCCAGATGGATCCATTATAACCCAACTGATAAAGTGTATGGCTGGGTCTCTACAAACTTGTAGTGCTACCTGTATAGCTCCCAGTCCTGGAGGAGGGGGAGGGAAATCCAAAGCTAAAACCAACAGACCTTGACACTTCTGTCTCGTGTATCAGCTTCCTGGAATTCAAAGTTGTTTGCGGCCCCATCTATTGCACTTCTGAGGGTTCCTCCCATAGCACAGCTCATCAGCCCATTTCCTAACAAGTCAGGAGGAACACCTACCATTCAGCTAATAGACTCAATGAGGAACCAGTTTCAGATCCTCCAGTTGCCTGAGAATATTTGATCATGCATCTTTTCTAACCCAGAACCTGTTGTCCTACCCAGAGAGGAGACCAAGGAGGTAGGGAGCCCAGGTTGCCAACATGACACCATGTATTTCAAGAAATTGTTATAGTATTGCAATGCGAAGCCTAAATCATTCTTCTGGTCCCAACCCTTAGCATCTCTATATTCAAGACACTTTCTCTTTATATACAGCTACACAAGTAGACTCAGTTATGAAACCATAGCTCACCATTTTGTTTGGTGAAAATGATAGTCTTAAGGTTATAGTGACAGACAGGTATATCTTTTGGTTTCTAACAACTACATGAAAAGGCACCTTCCTTGAGCATGTGGGACTCTCTTGCTAGACTTCAGAAATAACCACACACAACTGCCACAAGGCTTCCATCAGCTCTTCCCTTCCCTGGCACTGTGGGCACTCCTAAGCTGTCCAAAGTCTGAAAGCCACCCAGCCAGGGAAGAGAGATATTAGATCAGTAACTGCTCCTTCAGATAACAGTCAGAGATGTGAATTTAATAAAGAACTATTAGTCTGGCCACATCTGCAGAGCTGGAGTGAGGGGTGTCAGTGCCGGAAAGACAGCTTCCTTTTTAGCACCCGTGCCCTGGGTGTCTGGGTGTTTCAGCATTTACGCTCAAAAGATGACTCAGCTCTGATGCAACCATGGGAGAGGAAGGAGGGAAATGTGGTGTTTCCCCCCTTCCCAGGCTGGAGGAGGTGCAGGGACACACTCCATGTGCAGCATGAGACCGCCCCAAGCACTGATCCAGCCATTTTTGGATCTACAATACAAGGTTTATCCCATAAGAGTTGCAGCAATATATCTAACATGAAACCACAGCCCCCACTTATTAAAATTTGGCAGATCTTGTTCACTACGGTACTTCTCCCAGGTATCCCTGAGAGCACCTGAGCTGCTCTTCTCACAGCTCTGCTCTTGGGGATCTCACCCTGGCACACTTTCTCTGCTTAGCCAGGAACTTATGCCTCGCAAAAGTACGTTCTCCTGAAAGTAACGTCAGGAAAAATGAACCAAATGACTAAAAAACATTCCTTGAAAATGTTCAGCAACAGATTACAAAGAAATAAAGGTTCTGAAATTGCCCCAAGAGAAGTGGCTATGCCTGTGAAATGAGCTTCTCAGAACTACAGGTCCTACTTTGATGAAATAACACCTGTAAAAAAGATTGAGGGATGAGGCTGTGATTATCAGACTAAATATTCTAAAATCTGCCTCGACCTGAGCCAGAAATCAGAAATTAACTACTAACTGCATTAACTACTGTTCTTTGTGCCCATCTGCTTTTTGCACTTTAAAAATTTGAAGATAAACAGTTGAAGCAATAAATAAGAAATAGCTCCTCAGATAAAAACCCACTTACTCTTAAACCCTAATACTGGGAAGCATTGAGTCACATGAACGCTGCCATTTAACATCCTGCCAGAACATGAGAACAAAATAATTTAAGGGATTTTTCTATTTTATTCTTTCCTTGCAAGGTGACATCCATCCATCACCTTCAAGCAATGACTTGCAACAGTTTGCTCTAAAATGCATTTTGTGAGTAAGCAACGTGGGTGAAGTTCAAAGCACACACCAGTGGGTCCCAGGTCATGCACAGGAATAAAATCTGAGAGAAAGGGGAGGTGTCTGGCATTTTCAGGTAAGAATTTCCTATGTACTTTTCACAGACTTCCTCTAAACTTTGCCAAATTCTGCCAACACATGCCGTCGGTATGAATAAAAGACTCAGCTAAGAAAATATATCTATCACGAGCAGGAAATGCACTACTACCTTGTGACTCATTCAAATAACATCTTCAACAAGGATGCGAGTTTCACCTGATGGATGACAATAATTCTGGGAGTATATTTCACTCCACTATTCAATTTTAGCCCACTTTAGGCTTTGAGTAATTGGACAAAAACCTAATAAAGGATACTACTAATCATCCTCTCTAAATAGATGCCTGGTTCTTCCTGGTATCAAAAAAATATGTTTAGAAAAATGTCACTGAAGTAATAAAGAACAAAGTAAAATGCTGCGGTACTCTTGGTACTAACACAAATATATAACAAATAGGCAAAGGGTCACAAAAGATGACAAACTCATGGGGAAATAAGAGAAACCAAAATATCCTTCTCACCTCTGTTGCCTGCAGTATTCTCTGATCTCATCTTGAACTCCTTTAGTTTTACTATTTGTATGGCAAAATAAAATTAAAATTATAAAACATATTTTAAAAAAAACCCTCAAAGACCAGAGCTGTGTTATGCAAATCTCCAAACCTGATCCCAAGAGCTGAGGTCAGGCACACAAAGGGAGTCATTTCTGTCCTGTTTCAGCCAGCCTAGATCTCACTTAGGATTACAAAAGGAGTGCCAGGAACTTCCTGCAAATTCTGTATCTTACAGTTGGTGAGTACTAACTTCAGATGGATTACTTTAACTAAACTCAAACTGCTTGCATAAACTGAAAAATATTTCATCAACAGTTTTTCCTTAAGTTGATCTTTTCTGTTGTTTTTTTTGTTTGCTTGTTTTCACTTGCTTGGGAAGGACGCTAGGTTATCATCAGTCACTAAAGCAAAAGACAAGCAAGTACATGTGCCTGCACTAATATATTTTCCACACTTTAACTTTTGCCTGGTCATAAAACTGCATTTTAAAAGATTGTTTTGAGTTGGTTTCCCAGGCTCTGGAAAGAGAAAGGAGACTTGGCTTAGCAGGTCATTCTGTCCCCACCCAGCTAATTCTGCAGATGATATTGATCTCCTACAACAATATCACTAAAGAAATGCCATTGCATCTTCTGATTTTCTTCCCTTTTCCCAGCTCCCCGGTGAAATGAGGCTTCATCTCAGCACTGCCAGTCAATAGGACCTTTTGGTCTGTGCTCCAGCAGGCTTTATTCAAATCTATTGGACAGAATTATTTGATCTCACACAAGCCATGCAAAGTCTTTGCAAAGCTTTTAGACCACCTAAGCTTCATCCAGTCCTTCTAAAGTTGCTACTTGAGGGAATGTGACAATGACACATGCAAGTAGGTTGAATTTATAATATATTCATCTCAGCGTCTTCATACCACATAAGGCATAGGTCTGTTTTTTCTTTTCAGAAACATCCTTCAGTTGAGGAGAATCAACATATGAAAGGAGATATTGCGATCTGTTTGTTATGAAGTAGGAAAAAAAAAGGAAATAAAGGACAATATCCTTTCTTTCAATAATCCTAATTTTAATAAACTGATCCTAAAAACACGAGTTAGTCTGTGCTTTCTGCAACTACTCAGTCCAGAGCTATAGGCATAGCCATCAGAATGACTCAGACATCAGATTCCACTGACACTTTGCTAGGCTTGGGATATACAGTGAGGACCCAAAAATTCCCCCGTCCAAAATTAAACTGCAGAAAACAGAAAGAAGAATCTGAAAGAACAGAGAGATTGCAAGTTTGTAACCACAATTACCCTGTTGCTCAATTTTATATGAAATATCCAAAAATAAATATCTATGATTATATGGGAACACTGCTGTTTTACAGGATTTTAGAGCCTCAAATATTTCAATGAAGTCAGTAGGTGTGCCGAGCAACAGCTGTTTAACAAGTTACACTCCCATTTAACTCACCAAAAAAAAAAAAAAAGGAAACACAAATGAATAAACTGACAATTAGTTGTAAATCACACCAATCCAGATGCTACTGTTTAGCAAAGAACCGTAAATTTAGTTCTTTTATTCTTTGAAACTAAGAGCTTCTCCACAGGAGCTGAAGAAAAGTATAGTGAACACTGAATTTCCATTTCTCAGACAGTTCACTATAAGAATTAACTTGACGTGGAGACATTTCTTAATTTCCTTCGAAAATCCTGGTTCCTGAGTCTACAGAGTCAAGAATCCCCATTTCTGGCTAAAGATCAGAGCGGTCTGAGCAGCATATCTCCCCTGGGTTGCCTAAAAGACACACACTTTGTTAGTTCGGATCTGGTGCCAAACCAAGACCTTCTGAGCTGGGCTCTCCTGTCTGTGGAAGTGCAGGATGATCTATGTGACCAGAGGGGTTTCCTTCGCTCGTCAGAAACCAGGCTCCTTTTCACCGCCAGGGGTTGGCAAGGACTAGTTGAACTGGGGAAAGGATGCCAGCATGTTGTTAGAAATGAGTCAAAACTGCCAATGAGGTGACAAAATGGGAGTGCTGAAGGTTGAGAGATGCAAAGCAATCCTTCCTTCCCTTCCCTCCCCCCCACCCCCAAACACACACACCCCACATATTTCAGGACAGCTTTTGCCAGCTGTTGCTGCCTAAGTTTCAGCTTGCTGATGGAGTCCTTCTGTTTATGAGCTCTGAATGAGCTGTCACTTCTCTGTCCGCTTCACAATTACACAGGAGCTGCTATGAATTCCAGAGATACGGAAAACCTTTACTTTTTTCTCATATCATCAAGGAAAACTATGAAGTATTATGGAAGTACGAAGGAAGGGCCTTGTAAAGAACAGGCTTTACAAAACAGATATGAACAAATCTACATGACATGAATGTGGTCAGACAGAAAATTTTTAACAAGGAAGGTTGAGTTTCACAAAACTTCCATTATACATCTTTCTTTGGTCTGAGATGGGTTTCCCAGTCCAAACTCAGAAGAAAGAATCAACTTTCTAAAAACAAAAGCCTTACTAGAATAATGTTCCTCTCAGAGATTACCTATGGATCTGAAATCCACTTCAATCCATCCTTGGAAAGAAACTACCTCCCATGCAAAAGTTTTTTTCTCTCTGTTGTTCTCCACAAAATGGAAGTGACTCTCTAACCAGGTTAGTTTACCCAACAGGTATCCTCAGGCTTTGACCCTCTCCACCTGATATTGAGAAGAGGATCCTCTGTGCCACTGCACTGAGTTGGCTTCATCTGCTATCACACGGGACTGGGAAGTTCTGACTTAGAACCCCTCCCTTCAGCTGTCGAGAACAGGAGCTGTTTTCTGGAACAGAGAGAAGCTTACATAAATAAAAATATATAATAGTTGGAAAGTTGCTCTGACTGGTGTAGTTGGCAACACAATACTATTTTTCTAAAAGTAAGCATCGTTATCTTTTAACCAATTGCTAAGAAATTTGTAGTCATAAACCTGTCTATCTTCAAGAGCTCTACACCTATTTCTGCTCCTCAGGATTCTCTAGCTTTTATTGTTATTACTATTTAATTGGATTTATTCAAATACATTTGTTCTGTCTTCCCTGGCTTTCCCTGTAAGGTTTTATAGTTCACACCTCTTCCCATGTGGCCGCCTTGATAAAATATGTTTTGTGTCTTATGAAGGAGAAGAGGTGGCTTTGGAATTGTGGTTGTTTGAGAACTGTCTGTGTCAGCCCTACCACACTACTGCTGACACAGCACTGGGCAGTGACATAGCACCAATTTCATCCCTTCATCATTTGTTAGCTTCCTCTCAGTTTTCGTTTCCCTTTAAAATACAGTTTGTTGCAGTAAAAGATGAGAACGGGGAGCTCGCTTCCATCACAAATTTAAGAAGGAGATAAATGCGTGTTGGGAAGCCAGTGTCATTCAGCTGAAATGCTGCTAAGATATCCAAAATGACTTTTCCTCACATTAATCTTTCAAAAGGGTGTTCAGCATCTATCAAGGTTTCTTCTATAAACAGGATTAACTTTTTTTTTTTTTTTTTTTTTTTTTTACCATTTCAGGTAATGATACTTGACTTGCTGCGTTACATGCAGGGAAGTCTGGCGAATGTTACGATTGTTTGGCAGACAGGAAGTGACTGCATCATTAACACTATCCAGAAGTGAGTGGTGATAAACCCTGGCACGGCAACAAAAAGAATAGCCAGGCAGAGTGACACGAGAACTTGTGGAGTACATTCTGCAGTCGAAGGCAGAAACCCACATGAACTCAAAACATAACCAGTTCAAATAAACCTTGTCCCTTGCAGGCTATAAACAGAAGGAGTTCAAGAATGAATGTATTGGGTATGGCATGGAAGTGAAGTGAGATAAGATGTTTTCTTTCACTACTATTTTAAATAAAAAAAGAATCAAGTGCATTCTAGGTTTACTGTATACATGTTTCACAACATAATTATAACTGTAATCAGTTCAGGGAAGTCCAGCTGTAGCTACCATCTTGAAATTATCTTTCAAGAATTTCCTGCTGTTATTATCTTACAGCTCTGACAGTTTAATTGAGACTGAATGGCAACTTGCTCTGTTAACATAACACGATATCAGACTTACAGTTTTGGGAAGAAACAAAAATGCACCAGATATTTCCTCGGATACTGACGTGCCTCATGTTATAACTAAGTTCAATAAGCTACATGACTTTCTGCATGGTGTTCACACTCCTATATGCTGCTTTTGCTGAATTATTGCTGTCATTCCCCTTTAAGCAGGAAATATGAGCCAGTTAATGGATTTACCTTATTTCCATTCAAGGTAGAAACTCAGAAAGGATTGGGGAGGGCAGGGGGGAAGCCTACCTATAAGCAATGAAATATCAAACAAAATATTTGTAAACTAAAAATGTGTTCATAAATTAAGCCATATTTGACCTTCCTAAAAGGAAGTATTAACTTCCCATAGACACTGACCTGCTTTATGCGTGAATTCCCCCCATTCTAATCCATGTATCTATTATATTCTGGAGTAATAACTCACATCCTATCGCATCTAAAATAAACTTTTCTAATGAGTTCAAGGGAATCAGAATATTTGCTTTGGCATCCTCCTGGATATTTGTATTTCATAGACCTAGTCTATTCTGATATAATCAGCAGCAGGAGAACACATTAACTTATCCTCAGTGTTCCTAAACTCAACAAGTTTGATAGCCAAGCACAAAGTACAGTAGTCCAGATAATTTAGAAAAACAAGAATTAAGATCTCAAGAGAATATTATGAGATTCTAACCTATGCAGAGAAAGGTTAAATATGGATAATATTTGAAATAGAAACACACAGGCCTAGGTTGAATTCTTTCATCTATCTCAATATTTTTCATATTTGTTTGTCCAAATAATGTACAAGTGAATAAGTTTTCATATTAGCACATCAAAATAAAACCAAAATGGGAAAGTAACTTAATTTATGGCAAATACATGAGTCAGGTGCTGATGGTACCAATTATGAAGAGGAGTTTGTATGTCAGCATATAGTGCACGCCTACTTCATATTTTGGAAGCTCAAACAGCTTTCTAGCAGCTGTTGATGACTGGAAGAAAGAACGACTTACATGAAAAGCCTTAAGCTTGGAGAGTTACATTATCACAAACATCTGAGTTAGGATCCTTCTGAGGAGCTAAGCAACCTAAATCCCAATGAACTGGACCTGAGCCATACATCATCGTTAAAATGGCTTTTGGATATCCTCTACACTAGGCAGTGGAGCAAAGTGGAGAGATCTCAATTCATTTCTTTCCCAACCTGGAATCTTCCTACAAAATAGTACTGCATTAAATGAAGATATTAATTTTTGTCTCCTTAGGTCTATAGGCATGTAGAAGGTCAGTGGAAGCCACTTATCAAGGGCTTAAATGAAGGCTTAAGTGTTTCATTAAGGTATTAAAATTCACCAGCAGTGCAGTTTCAGTACAGCTGTAGTGCTGTTTCTCTGTAAGTTCACTTGGGGACAGCTCAGAGTTTTCTGCCCTGAGATCTGTGGGCATCTTCTTGGGTGTCTATGAAGCACCCAGACACCGGCCAAGCTTATATACTCTTGTAAATCCCGCTCTCCGCATTCAGAATATTTTCATAATATAACTAACAAGTCACTTTTCTTCATATCTTTATTTTCTTTCCCTGAATGAAATCAGTTAGATGTATCTAGATGCATGAGTTCTTGGTTTGGAGCACCAGGGCATTTGGGGATTTATTTGATTTTGGAAATAGATTTGGGTCCCACAGAGAACTATGTACAGAAATTACTTTTTTTTTTTTTTTTAAGTTACTGAAAAAAACAACTTACGTTTTCTACATAGCCAATGTCATGTATTATGTAATTTCAATGTTTTTCTAATGAATCAAAAATGTCAGAAGTTGTTTGTGGTCAAATGCAAGGTTTCATTTCACCTCAGATCTAACATTAAAACTGGTTAATGTGCAAGTGTGCAAAGTTTAATAATGGCTGAAAAGTTCTTTCCAAAGCATTCAAAGCTCTAGCACCCAATGGTATTTTAGCACTTCACTCCAACTGGATCTCAAAAAACTGTTGCTATACTTGGCTTTACTCATTTCCAGACAAGCACCACCAGTGTTCAAATGACAATCTTCTAGTAAAATAAGTTTGATGAACCTATTAAGTAGAATAAATTTTTAATTCCTTGCAGGAACATAACTTGGAATATGGTCATAAAAATCAGTATTTTTCTCTCTGTTTCACAAGGTAAAGATGATTGGTTGCAGCCCACGAGACAGCTAATCCTCTGTAGTCATATCCAATTCTGAAAATGGAAGTGGATGGTGTGATCATGCTCATCACTGACCGAGCTGACAAAAGCATAAACTATCACAGTGAGCTGGGAGTATATCTGAAATATATGTATTCAGGGACCCATTTTATGAAAACATTGAAGAGGACTGGTCCTAAACAATTTGGATGAAGGACTTAAAGGCTTTTTGAGCAAATTCATGGATAATACCAAATTGGATGGAGTTGTTGACTCCGCCGAGACTGGTGAACATAAGCACCCCATGCTATTTAAGATGTTCCAGAGAATCTGAGGCACCTCCACAGGACTTGTAAATACGACATAAGATAGCTAGGAGATACATCTCTTTAACAGCTCAAAGCCAAAATACTCTAAAGTATCTCAAAAGGCATAAAACATCCACATTAAGCAACAAAATCTAGATTCAATCTGACAGAATATCAAGGTGCAAATGTTTCCTCAATGTTTTCTTTTCATAACTATTGGTCAGATAAGCTTTCATAAACATCAAGGACAGCATCCCTGGATCTAATAATATCTGTGGTAGCTCCTGAGGAAGTATTTCTCTACTGTGGCACCTCCTTTCTCTTCTTCTCTCTTTTCAAGTTTTCAAAGACTTTACTGTCACACATGGAAATACTATATTTGTGTCTCTTTGAAATTTCTTCTTTGTGAAGACCTTATCCCAGGGTTTGTCTCAAACTTAAAAAGTATTTCACACTCAAATCTCTGATGTAGCTTTAAATAGATATAAAATAACAAGAATATAAAGCATCAAGACAGCTCCGTTATATCATCAAAAGAAATTATTCCTCAAAGAGCCCAGCATTAATCCAAGCTGAGATAGGGTCTTCAGCTATTCCTTCTTTACTTTTGTGTGAATTAGTCTTGGGGATTATTTTACTGCTGGTTTTCACTGGGGAGAAAGCAGAGGGGAGAAGGGGGGGGGTAGGCTGCTGCTGTTGATAGAAGTTAGTTGTCAAACCTTTTTTTCTGGAAAACATTGATAATATAAACAACCTGATGATATAATCTTGTAGTAGCGTTGCGTTAAACTTATAGTGTGTCTTCACATTAAGGAATGTTTTCAGCCCTTGAAACCCACATATAGAGCCAAACGCATGGTTTGTTGAAAACTTTTCTTCAGGGGAAAAGAGGAGGGTTCAAAATGCCATATTTCAAACAGTTGCCACACAAGCAAATAAAAAGCTTACCTCTTCTGGGAAATGCTATATAATGGATTTAAAAGATGAACAAAATCCCAATGTTTATTCAGTCTAATGGATAAAAAGGACACTGGCTTATCACAGCGGTCAATTGTACAAGAAGCTGAAATAGGCTGTTTCTGACAGTGGAAAAAAAAAGCATTTGTGCTCATAATAAAAAATAAAAAATCAGCTCATGTATTTCATATGGAAAAGCCAATAGGAGTCCTCAACCAAACTTTAATAAATAAATAAACCCTCTTAACTAGTTTGATTTATACTTTGTTTGAAATTCTCACAATGAAACTTTCAGTCTCACTCGCTAAAAGCAAATTTGCCTTAGGTAGTTAGGAAGTGAGTGACATAGGCAGTTTGAGCACTCAGTCATTACTGGAAGGACAATCTAGGGATGACTTTCTTTTGGTAGAATAAGTGTGACGTGTGCAAATTCTTACTAATAAATAGACCATCTAACTCTGATTTGTGAATGTGGTTTACAGAATCCACCCATATTCTGAGAAAACTCAACATTGCTATTGGAAAAGTGCACAACTCGTTTTATATATTTTTAATTATCTATTAACAGTTGAAGCACTGATAGTCACTGTGTATCCCTTATAATAAAATTTTCCCGTTACACCATAATATTTTTTCTTTAGATTTAAATGGTATATTGCAGGACAGTTCAATAAAACATGGCTTCACTACACAGTTTATTTGGTTTATTAATTTACTGTCATTCATATATAGATAACTCTTGCCTATGGGGAAGGGCAGTACTTGTCATTTAAACTATATGATCTATCCCCTATCTACTGAAACAGTGTTTTAACTGGTAATCTATTAGCGGGATGGCTGTGGGCTACATTTTTTGTCTGCTGCTAGTTAGCGAATGTCTCTCCATCTTTCTTGCATATGCTTTCTCAATGGATAGGTGAGGTCCCTCACAACTTAGTGGGAAGCACAAATAGGGACTATCACATCCTGGCATTAGGAATACAGAATGGGGTCTAAAGTCTTGACTACAGACTGAATATGAGAGAATATAAAATAGCCTTCCCTACTCAAACACTAAAAAAATGTCCAAATTCCTTTAGAAATAGTTTGTGGTACCTGACTGCTGTGGGACTCTCCAGGTCCCCACTTACTCTTTTTCTTAAGATTCTAAGAATTTCCACAGCAAAAAGTCTGTTGTTTAAAATGCCTGTGACTCAAACATGATCTATACAGTCGCTACTGAAGTCAGACTAGGCCAACCAACGCTCAAACCTGGATTTTGGTCCTGAGCTACCCATAAAAACATACCCAAACTAACAATAAACAAAACCTCTGCACAGAGGGGCATTCAGGATAATGAATTGATGACCTGTAGGTCAGAAAATCCAGATTCACTCAGACCTGAAGGAAAGGAAGAAGTTCAAAGGGCCCTTCATAAGAGACTCCCATCCCTACTTTCTTCCATTAGAATGGACAACATGGACTTCACTCTGAAAGAGAGAGACAGGCAGTCTGTTCTAGAACAAAACCAACACACGACTATGCTATGAACTATTCACCTTCCAAGTAACAGCTCTTTCTGTATTTTTAAAAAAATACGGAAAACAAATTCCTAATCTTTCAAGCAATATTCACTAATTTCTTTCAATTCATTCTAGCTTCATAATAGTGTTGTACCAAGTCCAGTCCTGTGAGATTACATGATTGTCAGCTCATATATAATAGCTATATTCCTGGCAACCAGATACATTACCTGCAACACATAATACTGAGAGAAAATTTCATTTTTATCTTACTCATTAATGGGTTAGTTTCTATTTTTCTGTGCTTTAAACAATCATCTTACGATACTATTTCTTAATCCAAAAGCTATACTATGTTGGAAGAGAAAAGTAGAAAAATTGCAATCCATTGGATTGTCCCTTGTACACAGGTCCTGATGTTCCTCATTGTCCTCAACATTTCTGCACACAGCTTCATAATCTTTGAAAGAGTCTTAGAGGCTATTTAGCTCAGAACAAAGCAGACCAGAAAAAAAGGAAATATAGAGACATCTGAATTAAAGATTGAATGTTCAAGGAGTTCTGCTCAGCTGTTGGGCTTATTTTAAGCATTAGTATGGACATTTTTAGACCTATAAAAACAACAAATGCTGAAAGTTCTTTAAGCCTCAGAACTGGATAAACACTGTTTATGCTACATTGCAAACTGCTTCAGAAAAGGTGAAAGTTGTCTTGCTTTGAATGTACACTAAATTAAAACACATAAGGAAACTATTGTGCTTGCATTCAGGAGAACAAAGTACGTGTTGTAGAGTATATTCCTCAATAATTCAAACTTTAAAAGGTACAGCATTTCAAGCCTTAAAAAAACAAAGCTACACTCTTTCAGAGGTTATACCACATGGGGGTGTTCATTTCCCTTTGTCTTAGTTGCATAAACTCAAAGTCAACCCTATACAGTAAATGATGTCTACCCTATTGTCTTATGTAAACACTCTTTTGTTATTCTTCATTGAAAAGCTGTGTTTAAAGAAAGCTCTGTATGAATTCCAATAAAGAAACTAGTGTAAGAAAACTGGATTCATAAAATGAATTAGAACAGCTCTACTGTTTCATCGACTGGTGCTGGAAAGCCAGCAAAGTCAGATAATATTTTATTTGGAGCTGAAATGAACTGTTGTGAACTCTGACAAACCAGCACTTCAAAGCATTCTGAACATACTGCCACCAGCATACGGAAATTTATCGTGACTGAGAGACTGACTCTGACCCTGTTTACATCGTCTTTACTCTGCTGACTTCAGCTGGATGGAAGATCAGAATTAAGTCATTCATGGCTATCTCTGTTCTTCATGATTTACAGAAACATTAAAAAAAAAAGAAAAAGAAAGAAAGAAAGAAAGAAAGAAAGGGAATCATGCTTGATACATATATTCTACTCTCAACAAAGTCTGGATCACAAAAAACTCAGACAAAATACTAATTTACACCGGGGCAACTTCATGGGTGGCCCGTGCAGGAATCAAAAGAACTGATGAAAAGTAAGATGTCAGATCTGGTGATATTGCTGAATCTTTAAAAAATTGTATTTCTGGGAATGGGGTATAGCCCACTGCTACACAGTCCACGTGGTTCCATTATTTTTATTGAACCTTAGAAATACTTCACTGTGGCTAAATTAAAACATAAATGGTATTAAAATTATTGTTAAGCTTTAATATTTTTACAACCTCAAGCTTATTATGAATTTCAAGGAGACTAGCGTATAGCAACTTGACATTATTACAATGATAATTTATTAATGATTTGTATATTTCAGTACCCCTCTGGTTCTCCTGAGATGACATCAAGACTTATTCGTGCTTTGTATTTCACAGACAAAGTATAGACTTTTTTGTCCTCATAAATCAACAGAATAATGTAATTGCTGAATGCACAAAACATAACATAAGAGAACATAAGAAGCTTCATGTACAGAAGGGTATAAATTGTATTGGTAGATATCCCTAAATGCTCCCTTTTTGGATCTTTACAGGTTTTTTTAATCTATTCTCTGCGCCAAACTCTTCAGACACAGAAAGCATTTGAAAACTTGTGAAATTCCTCAATGGCACACAAGTGAATTAATAGTAAATATGGCATAGCTGCTAAGAAGAATTGAAAGGACTTTGAATCTTTAGATCTGATGTGTAATTTAGCTGACACATGGCATGTGAAACTTAACATAAAGTAATGCAAATTGGTTACAGAAATGCAATTCAGAAGTAAAAAGTGAAAGGGGAAAAAACACAGAGGGGCTTAATAACACTGGACACCCAATAAAACAATCATAGAAACTGGTCTGCTGCCAATACAGCACAAATATACATGTCCATGAAACTGATAGAGCAAAAATTCCACCACCACCCCACAGGGGAGCAGTTTTAATTTTAGCCATAGCTATGATGTCATCAAAAGTTATTTTTTCATTCCTGCTTTCCCCTCCCCCCCAAAAATGAGCACAGCCAAGACAAATTGCACAATGAGATTGCTCTCACTACACCAACATATGCCAATTATGTGGTGGCCTGAACACAGATTTAGGTAAAAAAAAATTCAATATTTAGAAATTTATCAACATTGTCGATCTTCCAACAGTAGAGTCCATTATAGTTTTGAGGTGACCTGTCAAGGCTTGGGGGACCATCTTTACAGTGTAATATCACATATCATCCCTGTACAGAGGACAAAACACAAAGCCTGTGTACCATTTATCTCCTACTTACATCTCTTTCGATGACCTTCTGCACAGTGATTAATTTAATTCTTATTTGTTCAAGCCAGTGTTACCACTCCAGCCCACAAACTGGCAGAAACAGAGATATTAGGGAAATTTTGTCTCTGGAAAATAGTAAATTATTAGAGTTAGTCATTCATTTAAAATACCATTTTGAAATGTCCCTGGAGATTATTATTTTCTTAATCGCTTCCAAGTCCCTTCAAACTCTCCTAGATAGTGTCTCTCTAGTGGGATTTCATAAAACTCTATTGTCTCTCTACCATTTTATGAACTTTCTCAGACAAAATACTTTTTCCATTTCTTGTAGTCCTACTATCTCTAACCATTCAGAAACAGACTATGATGCCAAAACCAGCAAAGAATCTTACATTTGTACGTGCAGGATGAGATAAGTGCTTAACCCTGCCTCTTTGCAATTAGAGCTTTGCAATATGACGTTGCCTTGGTAGTTTAAAAGTTCCTTTCATAGACACACCACTGTAAGGCACTTTTGCAAATCTCTTGATGAATCCCAGGTTAGTTGAACTGTTCAATTATAGCTTTATCCTAATCCTACTAGCTAAGCATTAACGCTAGCAACCTCCCACATCCTAATCCTATCCCACTTGACATTGACCCACACTCGGTCCCAAATGTGTGTGTTAGCATAGAGCCATCCAAACAACATATTAATCAGGAATGCAACAGGAAAGCAAAAAGATGTATAACAGAGCAGTGGTGAATGTTTCAGTAAAAAGATGCTACTCTCCAAACAGATTTAGCACATACAGGCTTAAATACAGCTAACAAATTAGCATAAATATCTACACAAATCTGCTGAATTGTTACAATTCTTGTAACTGAGCTATTAAAAGGTGTCTAGAGCGTGATTTAAAACGAGGGAAATCCAGTCTGAGGTCAGATTGAAACTATTAGAATTAGATACAAACATTGAAAATAGAAAAGCTTATGTATGATAGAATCCCATCCTTTGTAATTCACTGCATATTGGGTAAATGATTCTTTCAGATCTGCTGTTGACAGCTTAATATTCCCAATGATAATGTTGTCAGGTGATAACACAGAGTCAGCCTATTTGCTTTGATCTGAATGGAAAGTTTGCATTGACTGCACCATTTGGAGAGAGGTTCTGTTTGGAAAAGAATTTCAGCTAAGCTGAAACATTACCTGAAAAACATTTGATTGTGGTCAAGATAGAAGGGCATCGACTTCAAAAAGGCCTATGTTGCCTTCCCTGAACTGCGACTGAAATTCTCTCTCCAAAAATATTACCGAGGCAGCCAAAAGCACACAAGAACCACCCTAAAGAACCTTGTATTCAGTTTTTAAAATGAGTGCTATTGTCATATGTATTCTCTCAAATTTCAGGAACATGAATATATGGCTTGTACAAAAATCTGGTTTAAATGTCTCTCCCCATCTTTCCTTAGCTAACCACAACACCAATGAAATTCCTCTAGGTTTCTACATCCATACAGCTAAATATGCTTTCAATTATTTTCCTGGCATAGTAAAAGAAGAATTTTCATAGACTAAGGTCTTTATGTCAGGATAGTAAAAAATGTGTCTTTTTGAATGACACTGATACCGTTCTGTTGCTTAGTGCCTGATACAGTGATTGCAAGAGTGAAAGGCTGGATTGTCCCTGCAGGTACTTAAGGAGAGGGGAGGAGCTGAGCAGCACTCCCCATCCTGCACAGAGACTGATAATCGTTCCCTGCCTATAGACAAATGGTACAGAAGGAGATAGAGGAGAGTAAAGCGGTGCAGAGGCACGATTTTCCTCCTCAACTACAAATCAGCCTTTGGAGAAGATAGGTGTGCCAGAGCAGGAAATTCTGAAGAATGGTTTATAGTAAAGAAAATTTCTCCATCTTCAAGAGAGCTCTACACTTTATTAGAAAAGGCCAAATAGGAACGGTCAAGTTCTGCGCTGAACTCAAGACTAATCCATTTGTGTCTTCAGGAGATCTCTTGCCATGAAAAAAGCCTTATAGGCTTTCAGCCCAGTGAAGTTTATTTAATCTGAAAAAACAGCCAGGGCTGTTGGCTCACAGAAAAGTGAGAAAAAGTGATCCTTGTCTCCTTCTAGGAGCCAATGGCCAATGATTTCCTGTCATATGCCAAATTTCAGTCTTATGCTTCATATAGGTGTGTCATTGTCTGTGTCATATTCCATGGCATTCCATGTCATGTTTCTATTTCCAGTGTAAGGTGCATTCTGACAGCTTGCTCAGAAAATTGTAACCTCGTCATTGCAGCACACGCTGAAACTGAGGGATTTGAGCTGGTGGGCAATGTGGTACTAATGGCTAAAAACCACCAACACAAACTGGAAATTGAATTTGGAAAATAACCTGTTTTGGAGATCACTATACATTAGGACCCAGGGATTAATCTGAAAATTGCTTTCAGGTATTATGTTTACTAAAACTGCTTTCCTACTTTGACTGAATTGCAGAGTTATTATCACCTACCACACTGAGAAGATAAGCTGTAGCATTTGTAACTTGAGCATTATTCATATCATACGGATTTCATTAAGAGCTTCCATATGATACTCCGGTGTTTGCAAGTACGCACACGTGCCTCATTGGTCTGTGTGTACATCATCAAATTACTTTGCTTTTAATTGCAAAACTAAGGTTGGCTTTGTGTTTAACACAGGCATTCTGGATCTATCACTGTTGTGGGGATAAGGAACAGCATAAGAGCAACTAGATATCCTGAAATTCAAAGTACTGCTGTGACTGTTAAATACACTTAGAGTGATGAATTAATTGAAAAAAAAAAAAAGTAGCACCCTTTTAAAAAAAATAGTAGTATCACACCATCTAAACACAATAAACCATTTAATAACAGAAGCCTGAACTTCAGCAAGGAGGAAGACTGCAGGCACTGCAGTTATCAGGATCTGCTTTTGGCAGCACAGTGGAAGCAACAGATCTCAGACCTATTTCTCATTAGACTATGATTTTTTAATTTTAATCATATCACACAAAGTTGATGTTTTGTACTGGAAATCTGGAGTTGGGAGGAGAAAAAAATTGTCTAAGAACTGCAACTTTATTCTTCCAAGTCTTGGTGCAGCTGAAGTCCCAGTGTCATTTCCACACAGAGAGGGGTGGCACCACAGCCTTCTCCTCATTGACCCCAGAGGATTCATCTTCAGAGGAGTTTCAGAATAAAACTAGCAGAGTTTTGTCTACTCTTCTTATATATCACGTTTTAAAGTGTCTGGCTGTACTTACCTTCTTGGACAGCAAGACTGTGTGCGCGCAGAAAACCAACAACAAGACCAGAAAGTGCCAGCTGTCAACAAGTCTCTGTGGAGATGATATTTGAAAGAGGCATTCAATCCATTCAGGCTGCCCCGCAGATTGCCACTGAAATTGCTCATTACCTCAAGCTTTCGCCTGGACGTATATTTGCTTTCATTTCTCGTCACCTGCACTAGTTCCCAAAACTTAAAGGACCGTGTATATTTTGTCTGATTTGACCTGACAATGCCCTAAAGGTGGATGACTACATATTATCAGCCCACTGGGAGCACTGTATGAAAAGCTACAAAGATAGAGCTATCAAGTCCACATGAACTTGGCTCAAACATGTTTCTTTCATGTAGAAATGATAAAAGGCCTGCAGAGTAAAGGTAGGTCATGCATCACCGAAAAGAACAGATGAGAGTTGTCCCTTGCACAGTTCTCCCCTTCGACAGTCCATTCTTTATCGTAAGTACACCTTATGTCACTACCTCTGTCACTGCCACTAACCTGCTCGTGTTAATAAAAAACAGACTGACACAATACTGTTCTCATATTCATGAAGAAAACACCTATTGATTTCAGAGTTGTCCATGGCTGCTAAAGTGATGTTGGGCTTAAATATTAACATACAAACACTGTGCTGCCACAGGTTTTTTTCAAAGGAAATTTTTCCACATGGTCTTCTTTTAAATTTTCTGGTGTACAAAGAAATTTTCCAAGCCTGTATTAAAATCCCATCTAACTCGCCAGATGAGACGGCCTTCTGAGAATTAGCAAATGTCACACACTAGCTGCTAGAAGTGCAGTTAAAAAGGAAATCAAAGAATAAATCTCTTTATCTAGTTAGAAGAAGTTTTCTTGCCCTTCACTCTGCCTTTCCTACCCTTGTTTTTCTTTATGAATGCTATATTCTAAAAAACACAGAGGAGGTGTTTCCATTTGTGCAGGTATATAACATACACATATATGTTAAGTGAATGATAAAAATGATAGATTTACTACTACAAATTGTCTCATCGATATATGTAATTACCTGTTTTTATTTAGCATTGCTTATGAATTTGGTCATTCTTACTTCCATAGTTCTATTAAGTACATTAAGATTACTGAGTGAGCCAGTGAGTGGCTACTGTTACACGACAGACTTTACAACTGGAATATCTGTGATATGTGTAACTCACACTGAAAATTAATAAATACACACATGCTGTGTATGTATGCGCCTATATCTCTGGATGCACAAAATAGTTGTGCACTCTCACAGATGAAATAGGAAGGCATTCTTCTGAAGATCTTCCCAATTTCAGACAAGCTGGACTACTTCCTCGGTCACCAGGGTAAGAGTGAGAGATGTGGGGAGGAAAATTATTTTTCCTCAAACTGATTTTACAGCCCTTCTGTAATGTAAACCTGACAAGAGTTCCTGTCACTTTCATTCTTTCTTTAAAGATTCAAACCTCTGGTTCGCCTTCTTTCCCTCAAAATTTATTCACAGGATTTTGGAAGAGTTTCTGATCCTGGCAGGGCTGCCAATATCTGGTGGCAACTTCTGCATGGGCAGAGATTCCCTGCAGAGAAATGGCAATATTTATCTCTTCCTGGAATACTTTGTACCCTTACTGTTGTGCTCAGTGTGGGGTTCCCGTCCAGGAGAGCATTTTGTCCTAAGCATAATAAACTCCAGCCCTCCCATTTCCCTGTTTATAATCATAAGATTACTGCTAACAATAATAATGCCAACATTCTGAATTTACAAAACAAAAGCCACAGAGATTAACTCCTCTAATTAATCCATTGAAGGGATAATCCAGACACTGCTACTGGAGATGCATTTAAATTAAATATCTTTAAATAAAAGTTATTTCCAGAATATTGCAAACAACCAAAAACTGAGTAGCAACACAAACGCCCAGTGGGTCTCTTCGGTAGACCCAATGCACTGACACAGCAGGTGTTTTGAAGCAGCAGCTGCTCAGAGCAACCCAAAAGCAGCTTTAAAAGCCAAGGCAGCGTCTTTCCATCCTGATACAGGGAGATACGCTGTCACACGTAAGCACCCTCCCAAGCGCAGAAGGTGAAGGCATGCATATCACGTGAGGTGATTCAGGCGCTGGCAATATCTCACAGGAGTGCCCCAGTCAGGTGCAGCTCCGAATGGGCTCAGTGGATGTGTTAGCGCAGTGCGGTGCCAGCTCAGGTGCTGCTGCGCCATTTCCTGAGAAGGCACAACCAGCTTGCTCTGTAGTGAACAGGAGTCTTTCTCCTGTCCTTTAATGAACAGGAGACTGTTTGAACAGGGTCTTTTTTCACCCAGCTCAATGACTTGCTATGAGTAAGAACATTACATCTTCTTTTAGGCATATTTGGTCACTGTTGACTTTTCCAATGTTGGTGCCAGCATTTCTCATCTTGTTGGAAAAATTTTTTAAAACCACAGTGAAGACCCTGGCAGTGCTAGAATGGAGGTTTCATGGTTGTAAGAAACCTAAAACTATCGTGTATTCTTCTAATGCATGTGTTTGGGAGTGCTAAAACACTGATTTCACCCACAAGTAGATCGTCTTTTTACTAAATTCCACTTCCCTGCCCTCAGGAGTTTTCTATCTTAAATGACAAAAACAAAAGAAGTGAAAAGAACAGAGCAGAACTGAAGGGGAAAAAAAAAAAAGACTTCCTTTGTCCCATTATTTTGTCAGCAATTGTAAACAACTTTTATTGTGACAGTAAAGTACCATGAAAGAGCACTGAAGAACTTTATATAATATCCTAATTTAGCACTAACTTGTTTTTACTTCTCAGTAATAAAATTTTTCTTCTGACCTTCAACAAATGCTGAAAATGCTTTGGAGTTGCTCTATAGGCTCTTACAGGAGCCTCCATAAGGCTGGGGATTACTATATGACCACAGTGCACTGCTAGACTGAAAAAGCTTTTATTCTTATTTCTAATAAGAATATGCTAGTAAATATTAACACTGGCTCTAATCAAACTAATATTAAGAAAAATATCTTGCTAAATGAAGTGTATGGAAATACTTGAGACTTTTGCATTTGTTCATTAAAACAAATACATTTCAGAGTGCCAGTATTAAAATAAGGGATGTGTTTTTGTTGGTGAACAGGAACAGCAGTTCTGCTTAGCACTATAGATAAGTTTGAAAAGAAATGATCCAAAAGTTATAAAGACATTCAGAGGCCAGCAATAGAAAGCTCAGCACACACAAACCTCAGCTCCTGAGAGGAGACTATCATCCAGCCAGCTGAACTACTACTGGGGAGAGTTGAGAATGAACAAGCAAAACCACTGCAGTGGACCAGGCAGGGGTTCTGGGGTGGTTTTTGTTCTCTGACTTGGAACAGTAGGTTTTGAAAGCATTTTTCCATTACAAATACACAAAACAACAACAGAGTTGCCCAGCTTTCAAGTCAATGTATAAATATCAGCACTTGGTTTTGAAGCTTGTGGTCCTTAAAACCTTATATTTTATTTTCAAACAGCATGCCCCCTGCCAAGAAGTTACATTTTTTCCCTCTTTAAATAAGCAGCTAGGGTAATGGCATGATGAACAAATTTCATTTCTTTCTGCTCAGTTTTTTCCATCTTTAATACAGCCTCCAGCAGGCCAGATGGCACCAATGCAATTGCTAGTAAGTCAATACATCTGGCTGCATTCCTGAAATGACAAATCTGATGGATAGAGCCCCAGCTCCTATACAAAGCCTCTTTTCAGAACGCTCTCCCTGGTACTTGTCTGCTCTAAGCAAAACCTAATGTGTGAAAACAAAATAAAATTGAGCTCTTTCACCACCCCACGCTAACGTTTCGTTTGCAGTGTTTTCTTTAGCGCCGCTCTCTCGCTGCCCTGCTCCTGCACCTCGGCCCACGTCAGCAGGGAGCTCTGCTCTGGGCACGGGACGGGGCTGGTCGGTGGCCCCCGTGCTCTGCCTGCTCACGGTTCAAAGCAGGTTACAATAAACACTCTGGGCTTTTCTCATTAAAAGCAGTGAGATTGTTTAGGAAGTCGGCCTCGAAGAGAGAACACGCTGGGAAAAGTAGGAACGAAGCAATTGCTTCTTTCGGCCTCTGTAATCTCTCATCGGGCGAATTATGAGGTAGAAATGCGCGTGACCTCTTCCCATCATCAGGGCAGCAGTCTGTCAGCAAGGCGCTGTGCCCAGGCAGCATATATAAGGCACCCACAGAAGGTACAAGGACTCCTCAGCCTAGCATGGTATCACTGCATTATTTACACGTCCACTAGTACCTGGAGGTCGCCAGTGTGACCAGCAGAAGGACCCATACAGAAAGTTACAGGCCACTGCGTACCAGGTGTTAGCTAGCTCTTAGTCAGCATTAGTCTTTTTTTTTTTCCTCCTTAAATATACTTTGGGAAAGCAACTAGCACTAAATAAAATTCAGAAGCACAAAAAGTGTGTCACTCTTCCCAAAGAAGAGCTACTCTTCCCCCATAGCTATTTTGCAAAATAAAGCACCACATGAGGAGCAGGGCTCCTAATTTGTGTCGTGCCATGTTTATTAATCACTGATGCATGACAGAAGTTATTTCTACGTTCATGAAGTCACTGCCATGATGAATATCAAACAACTGACAGTTTCAAGTCCCAAAGTCCAGGTTACTTAAACAAGAAGTGGCTGAAATTCTGCTCTCTAGAGCAGTCTGTGAAACATTCGCCCTTAAAAATGATTGCCTTGCCTCCTGAGTAAGCCTGCTGAGGTCATTGAGATGGCTCAAGGAGTAATGAAGGTTCACGAAATCAAAATACACAATCAAGAACCTAGAATCTGTAAACATGAATCACAGTAATTAGCAGCTAGTGGAGTCCCACGATATCCAAGTGGGTTAATCTGAAATGGTTCCATCCCAAATACAAATCATGCTTACGATTCTCAGCAACCCCATTGAGAGCATTTCTGTCTGCAACCTGAGCTGAATGCAGTCTCGATCCAGAAAGTTAAGAGTGCAACAGACAAAAAAGCCTGATTTATTTGGTACAGTCTTCGGGCATAAGAACAAAAATGACGACAGCGAAGCTTTTCCAACCTTTCTACTACGCACCCCAGCTATGATTCCTTCAGAATTAGACTTTATTCTTAAAGGAGCAAAGCAATCCAGGCTGAGCATGTCAAACACGCCTGCTGCAGCTCTGCTCTCCTCTCTGGACAGATAGCACTGGGCATCCAGGTGCAGATCCTCATTAAATACTCCTGCTTTACTCCATATAGCAGGCAGCTTGCACGATTTATTCTACTTCAGCTATAGCCCACTTAGAGAACAAAGCTACTTGCACAGGGGCTTTTTGTGTAGGTCAGTATTGCCAACATTAAATCTCTTCTTAAGTTGATGTCATTATGTCAGCTTTTTCTACAAATAAAAAAAAGTGATTGCAGCCACAGCATGCACTCAGCATCAAGGATGTGCAGTATGGATACAGCACTCAACCACACAATTCTGTCCACAGGCTGGCAAAATACATCACAGTATCCTCAGCCCATTTCCCCTGTGTGACTGGGGAGGATAGAATTAGATTTTCTTTTTGTTTTTAATTTCTTACCAGATAACATAACTAGGTCTAACATTCACATTTTTTCAGCAAGCAGTGAAAATAAGATCCTTAGCCTTATCAGTAAATTATGTGTAAACAATTTCAGCATTACTTTAAAAAAAGCAGTGCAAAGAATACTTCGAATACCTCAAATATCTGCAGCCAGCAATAAAAAGAACCAAGCATTTTTCTTTATCATACAAGCTGAAATGTCAATATCTATACATAAATACACACATGCAAACATCCAGCCAATGGGTTGCTGTATGCTTTTATCACAAACTGAAAGGATATCACACAGTTTTTCACCTTATGGTAAAAAAAAAAAAACAGAAGCCACCACAGACATCTCACAGCCCTGTTTGCTGTAGTGAAGATTTTCAGACTTGCGTGCACCCCTTTTCTTTTTTCCCCTGAATCTGATCTGAAAAGGCTCATGCTTGGATATCACCTCCATACTCTCACCTTGAGCTTTTAGTTTTCACCTCTAAAGGAGGACTCTAAAGTAGTAGAAATCACCAGGAACTTCTGCTGCTTCTGAACTATCTACTGTGGTGCAATCAATAACAGAGTCACACCTCCATAGCCTGTCACTCCAAATACCACCAACCATCAGAGATCTGTACGATAGTCTGTAAACATTTACACCTAGGAGGTGAAAATGAAACAATGGTGATTATGGAGAGAGCATTTAGAAGAGGGAAGAATCAGTGGGCAATAAGGGAGAGACATTCAAGTGAGGGTCTACAGGAATGAAAGAATGAAACCAGAGAGTGAAGAGGCCTTATTTATTGTTAATGGCTTTGCATCACACTTCTCTCACTGATTGTGCATCTCATCTATTAATCATTATTTCACCTTGCAATCTACTGCAACCATTAATTCCTTGACTTTTAGATTCCTTTAATCTTCTTAGGTTGCTTCTCTAGTTGTCCTTTCAGAAGATATGGATAATATATATATATTTATTTTTCCTTTCATATCAAATGATACATTTTAAATTGCTTCATTTTTCCGTGCAATTTTCACCTACCAATGTAATTGTTCCATGGACTTAAACCATGTAGCACTAGGACATTCAAGAATAGCATTAATCTGTAAAACTAAAAATAGAGAACATTTTAGAAAAAGGTTTCAGTTCTGAAGAATCCAAATTGTTCTGATTTCCAAATATATTTGAGTAAACTGTAGATATGTTGTGGAGTCTGTCTAAGCAATTTTTCAGCACCACCTTCACATTGCACAGGCTAGCTACACATTCCACTTTGATCTTCTGAAATCAAAACTTCACTGGCCTCATCACCCCACTTAACTAACCTAGTGAAAACACACTGAGAAATTGCTTTGTTTTTGAATATTTATCTGTTGAGTCATATACCGAGGCTTAATTCTGGAGAAGGACTCTCAACTGGTTAAGTCACCTTTCAGGATTTGGCACACAGCAGACAGAAAAGGATAGCTATATTTTGAAAGAGATTCAAATAAAACAAAAAAATCAAAGCAATGACTTGAATGTGTTAATAGCAAGATGAGTATGAAAGATACAAGTTTTATAAAATCCCATTAAATCCCCCCCCCCCCCCTTTTTTTTTTATATCTACCCTGCCATGTTAGGGTGATAGGAACTGTGGAAAACAGATGGTATCCAGCCCTTGGTGTTCTAATTACTGGAAAATTTGCATAGCTGAAAGTGACATAATCCAGGTGAAGAGCTATTGTACATTACCATTCAAGCATTAATCAGAATAATAAACAACATATTGAAAAGGATTGTCTTCCGATTAAGTAACTAGACAGGAACTCAGGAGATCATTACTGCTCTTCCCAGATCTGACACGGGCACCCTGTATCACTGAGCTTGCTAAACTTTCCTACGTGCTGCCAAGCATGGTGCAGCCCCAACCACAGCTGGAACCTCCACTTTACTGTAACATTACTGCTAATTGAACAGAAGTCAGTTTCAGCTATACGAGAAATGTGAGGGTATCTGAAATTTGGACAGTTTGTGTTAGGATCTGATACCAGCATGGGGTAAACCAGCTTCAAGAAAACCAGCTTCACACTAATTTATTTCTAAGGAATTTAATTAGGTAGATCAATGTGGGCACTTATGCTTTATGATTAGCATATCACAGGGATTCAACATCATTAGCAAAGGTAATGACCATATTGACATGCAAGATCATCTACCACCTCCAAAAGCTTCGCATCTCTCACTTTTTAGTCTGAGTTGTGTTAGAAAAGTATTGAGGGAGGCTATGTGATTTAGAAAGTAGCTCCTTAGCAAATATTTTGACTACGCTCAGTAAGCAGATGCACAGACACAACTGATGCAGGTGTGTTTGTTTTCCTGTGTTTTAAAATCTAAAGTCTGACTCACAAGTCTTCATTTCAACATAGGAAATGTTTCTGAAATCAGAGTTTGGGGCATTGCTCTGTTGGGTTCATTTTCTCAAAGCCCTGTGTCCTAGATACTTTTATTCCTGGATCTCAGCACGTAACACAAGGCAGATAACCAGCTCTGACTCACATTGGCTGATATTTTGAGCCCTTCTGAGCTCTTTTGTATTCACTACGTTTTGCTGCACAGAATGCTATCTCTTGCTCTCGTTGCACCTCCTCAGGTGCAAAGTGTCCTGGACTCAGATGTCCTCCTTCATGAAAATGCTTCTTGGCACCTGATACCCCAGCGTATCTGTGTAATGGACACCGTGTTATCAGTACTGCTCAGCATAAAGAAGCCCATTGTTTTGACATTAATTATATTTTATATATATATATATATATATAAAACTTCATTTTTCTCCAAAGAAGGTGGTTCTAAAAAAAAGTAGTATATATGAACATAAAAACCAACTATTCATCCCATTATTTGGGGGTTTGTTTCAAGAGAAAACAGAAAATTGAAGATCATTTCTAGACGAGCAATCTCTGGCTCTTCTTATTGCCATAATCTCTGGCAATTATTAAAGAAAGGGAGGGGGGACTTTTCATGGTCCATTAAGCTCTAATCATACCTTAGATTAAGGGGAGAAGGGAAAACCACAGGTCTAAGATTATTTAAAGGGTAGATTTCATACTATTAAGAAATTTAAGACAGAGACAGGTCAGGCTGAATTCTATTTAATTTAGAAGATATTCATCTCTTAAGTGTTAGAGAGAGGTCTCAGGGTACTGTATGCCCTTCTTATAACTACACACAGGAAAGTGAGCAGAAAAGAATCAGAAGAAGAATACAGCCTGTTAAGGCCTTGTTTCCTCCAATCCCCCCTCTCCCCCAACCTCAACTTAACAGTCAAATTTACAAGTTGCTCATCCAAAACACACATTTAAAATATATTTAGCCTCCCCTAACGTGCCAGTTGACTATGCTAACAAACAATACATGCTGGGAAAACATTTACTTGTAATATCTGTTCACTGGAAAGCCATTCTAAGTTCAGTAATGTATCTTCATGCCTGCTGCTGGGGAAAGGTGGCGATCATGTGCTCTTCCGTTGGTGCACTGTGCTACTCCTCTAGAGAAAAATGTGTTTTCTTGCAGAGGGAAGAACCTTTGTCCGAATTCAGATTTACGACAGACATGCAGTTACACTTTAGATGTCCCATGTAAGTCTGGGCAAGTTTTGCGGCTCCACAATATTTTTCTTGCATTACTTCAGCACTTGCGGAGCTCAACCAGGCAGTGGCCATCTGCATAGGTACACGCTGCACCAGTGCCTGCAGACATGACCGTGATCTGCTCCCCAGGGCCTCCTCTGGTATCAGATACATCGCTGTGCTGTTGAAGTATTGCCTCCTACTGAAAATAAACCTTTCAACTACAGCACGCAGCTTACGGTCAAAAATATTTTTGCAATAATTTGCAGCGACGAAGTTCTTTGATCAATTTTTTTTTTAATGAGATAAGCAGGAAAGTGTTAGCATTAGCCTGAGCGATTTAATGATTTAGTGTAAAAGGCTGGCAGCCTTTTCAGAGCAGCAGGTAGGTTACCCAAGGGCTACCAAGCTGACCGGCACCCTTCTCCTTACCAGCCTCGGCACCAAGTGATCCCTTGGTCAGGCACCATCAGGTTCAATCCCTTGGTCAGGCGCCAGCCCACACCACCTCTCCTGTAGTCAGAGTATTTAAGGGCCTGATCCAACCCCCAGGCAGACCCACAGGTCTCTCTCCCCAACACCCAGCCATGCCAGACCAGGCTTTGCTGCCACTTATCAAATCCCCCCTTCTCTGTAAAGACCCAACCAACACGCACCAGTGCTGGGACAATTACAGCTTTCCGTTCTGTGTGCTTGTTGAAACCATCTCAAGACAAGGTCAGAGAAGGAAATGTCACCTCTGAAATGGAAGGAGGTTTCTGTGGCACATTATCACATAATGTAGACAACTATGACGGCACAGGCAGCAGAAGTTTGCAGCTGCATTATAAACTCTCTTCCATCCCCCCTGCTTAAGAATAAGTCATCCAAACAAGTCCTGGCAGTTTTGACTGCTCAAGAAACTTTATGGCTGAGAGCTGCACAGATGATTTACTGCTAGGTCCCCTTTCCCCCTTCAGCTTGCATTAAACTAGAAATTCACAATTGTTTAATGGACAACAGCATACTTGCCTTTTTACTTTTTTTTTTCCTTCTCATGAGAAAACTTGTTTTATAGTGCTTGTGAAAGAATTTGTGATGCCCGATTACAACACAGAGCTATAAATTCAAGTCTTAAAAAAAAAAAAACCACCAGTGTCTGTCTTTTTGTGCTCAGCAATAACACTTGTTTTAATGAGCCAATCGTCTAGGTATGAAAACACATGACTGCTGAGAGAGAAGATAAGACAAACCACCCCACTGCATCCCTGACGTCGTCATGATGGATGCTGTTCTAACAAAGCACGTAGCTGATGCTCAAAGCTGTTTCTAAACTTCAGGGCAGCTAGTTTCTGCTTGTGAAACAACCTAGAGTATGAAGCCAAAACTAGGCCATGATGCACTGTGGTACTTCACAAGATATCTGACTTCAAGCACACAAGTGCACTGCTTTCAGTGGTCAGAGATTTAATTATGGAAATATTATGAGGTTCTCTCTTACCTTAACATTCATTTAGCCAGTGAAGATAATACAGGTAGAAAATATTTCTTTGTTGACCTGAGTAGAAGACAAAGGTAATGCAACCATCGCTTTTATGGAAACAGGCATAAACAGTGAGAATCAAAATGTCACAAGGGAACATTAATATCCATTCAAAGGGAAGTCTGCAGTCTACATGCAAACCAGCAGTTGCAGACCCTTCTGTCACACAGGCGAGCTTTTATAGAGAGCACACTTTAACAGAGACCAACAAAAGCCAACCAGGGATGCTCCACAAAGAACTGAGTAAAGGCACTAGATCGATATTTAACACCATCTAGTAGGCACATCATTTCTACTTTGGTTTCCTAAATCAATATCTTTTTTTTCAGCCAGTTGTCAAAATAAGATTTAGCAATAACAGACTTAGAAAGAAAAAAATCCCTTCCTACATTGTTATACAAAAGAAACCCTGATAAATTAATATAAAAGCTGTAGCTGTGATGATCAAAGTACAAATGCAGGAGGCAATATCTACCAACCAATGAATTTTTTTAAATGCAGAAAAATAAAATTACTACTTCCAACCCTTTTTTTTTTTTTTTAAACTAAGATTTTCTGGACTCTAGTCCATCCAACTTCCTGGAAGCCCTGCACAAGAGCAGTGGTTGCCCTAACACAGAGCGTATGTGATATTGCACAGACAAGGGCATCCTGCAGTCTTCTTCTCTGTAAGATTTCCAGGCCACATTTTGTCAAGTATTAACGTGTGAGAGTTATGAGTAATATTTTACAGCATCATATTCTTCTGAAGTTGTATGACCAAAGTATGTATCAACAAAAAGCTAAGATGCAAAGACTCATCACACTACATATTACTAATAGTGGAATACTCCACCACCACCACCACCACCCCCCGAACCCCAGAAGAGATGCAGCAGGAGCACACTCAAAATGAGACGGCTGAATGAAAGTTCCATGTTTTGCAAAATATTTTCCTGTATTAGGAGAGAAAAAAAAGAAAAAGTATTGCTATACCCATAGCAGACAGGGCTGCAAAGGAAGAAGTTGGCAAACGCCTACAGAACTGCTTTGAGAATTTTCCCCTTCATTTTTCACTTAATAAAATGCTTCAGTTTCAGCTCAAAATATTTCAGCTTGGCTTCTTAAAACTGAGAAATGTTATTTTTCCCATTTTCTGGTTTCAGGTTTTCTTCTTTCTCTCTCTCTCCTGTTATTACTTTCCCTTCTCCAGAAAGGGTAAAGAGGTATGAGATACTAGGAATACAAAGTCACACTTTTTAATTCATGTAAGATTTTTAAGCTAGAAATATATATATATATTAAGCCAGTGAAAAATTTGGATTAAAGAAAAATGTTTTTAATGGTTAATCTCTAATCTAGATTTTTTTTAATTCCTTTTTAAATAGCACTTTATGTACAGATGTCTTTCTGGAAAAGGGAAGATATAACCTCATCAATAGCATTCCTACAAAAGAAAAGTTAAATTGATTAATTTAGTCAATGAAGATTTTATTCAGGTCTAAGTATCTCTGAGGTCTTGGGGGAACAACTTGTTTATTTTTCTATTCATTGTGACAAACGCTTGGCTACCTCCGAGTTTTTGCTGTTGATATTAACAATTTCTGTTTCAGACTTCTATGCTACTGCTTTAGAAACAATGGGGCCTTTTCAGTCAAAAAATATCAGCGGAACAGTAATACTTATTTACAACCTCATCTCAAACTTGCTTCACTCAAGATAGAATGGGACATCAGCAATTGTTCACAAACTACAGGTTTGGATAAACCTAAATGGTTTTGAACAGCATTGAGGCATCCAGAGCGGAGATGATGCACATTGGAAAAAAATAAGAGTAACTCCAGTAGTTAAGATAGTAGTAGGCTGTTTTTCTCTTACAGATGAGCTATTAGAGGTTGCATGGTCATATACATGTCAGTTTAGATCTGCATTCAAAGCAGACTTTTGGCTGTGGTACCCCACGTTTGCCCATATGCAGGAGTGACTGGAGAGATTGTCTCACACCTACAAGGTCAGGATGCTCAGACACTATACTTTGCTCTTACCTTTTTATTCCCTCTCACACACACTGTATATACACATACACGTGCTAGATCTGCACTATCTACTGGTCTCCCGACCCAGCTGTATATGAAGTTAAGTCTTCTGTAAAAGAGTTAGCATTAGCTAAAATAAAATCTAGGACTTTCAAGTCTTATTACTTCTCGAAAAAAAAAATCTCAAAGAATTAAATATTCAAGGAAACAGAGATAATGTCCTTTTTAGAAATGCATAAAGGAAGAAGAATCATTGCAGGGTGGGGGAAAAAATAGCATGCCTATTTGGAAGGGAAACTATTAAAGTAAACAAGACACTCTCATTACAAAAGTATGCGAACAATGGTTAGTTTCACTTTAGTGAACTTTCAAAAGACTGGCTGTACTCATAATACAAGGTGTACCAGCCTTAGAAAGCCATCCATCAAACAAGGCAAGCTCAAGATTTTTGCATTTGTTAGTTGAGCTTTTTGACTTCAGCTGCACACTTCTGAATCAGAATCTGGTTTTAGCCTGGATCTACAACCTTTAAGGTTGAATATAATGTCCTGCAACCCACCACTCCATCCCCCCACACCTCCTGCTTTCATAATATACTCTTCACTTTTACTTGCGACTGGACAAATACTCTGCAGCACACATTTCTGGCTCCCAAGGAAAACATTAGGGAGTGGGCGTGCTTCCTTAAGATTGTATTGTGCTTAAAGATAAGCCAAGCAGAAAACAAAGAGCACATTATAAGCAACTGGAATAGTGGCTTCTGAAGTTTCCAACACTTAAATAAGTTTAAAGTATAGTGGATATTAATGACAAACACTTTTTTGGTTAACACCTGTACCATTGCTTTTCACTGGATGAATTGGCAGGGGACAGACCTTTCTGATAATGATGCATTTAGCCAAGGCCATGCTTATGATACTAAGCAGTGAGGTGAAAATCAGTGATATTGTAGCACGTGTCTACTGTACGAAATACAGCCTAGAATAGGAATATACAGGTACATTTACTTGGGTAAGTGAGACACCAGGTTTATTACTTTTCAATGCAGACTGGAGCTCCAGAAAGCCTTCCAAGAAACTGATCCATTGAAATGGATCAGTAGGTAGATGAGATGAGTTGGACAAGACATGCTCTAAAATCAAAGCATATCATTCACTTATATTGCATAGTCATTATAAAGGAAGCCTTGCGAGCCTTTTTTAAAAAAGAAAGGCCACACCAAAAAACTCTGACGTTTGCAAAAAGGTTCTGACAGTTGGCAAGCAGAGCATCTTTGAGTTAGAAAGAGCCCTTTTCTTTGTCTCAAATTCTTTTCTGTTCACATTGATATAAATTCTTTAAAATCTCCATTTCCTTTCTCTAGTCTGCCAAAATAGCTATTAAATGCAAAGGTGGCTGATTAAGGTCTCAAAGGAACACAAAGTTTGGCATGATTTTAGTTTTAAGTGATAGACTCTGCAAGTTAAACCATTTGTTTTAAATTCCATTATCTGAAATACACTACCTTAGAACAGCTCGTAACACAAGGGGAAGATAAAGAGCAGTGATTTGGAAAAGAGAATTCTCCACCTATGAAGACTACATTCAGATCTGTTATTTGGAAAAGGAAAAATCTTCTCCTACCTTTCCATTGCAGTTTATTTTTTAAACAGTTCACAAATGGAAACCACGAGGGACAAAATGGAGGACAAAAAAAGTAGCTTAATAATTTGGTTACATACCTTTGAATGCTCAAAATACATCTTGTAATTCAGGTAATTATACATCGGATAATCCACATAGACTCTGTTTTGGGCATATTACGGGGGTAATATTGTCACAAGAAAAATTGAGAACAACTGGCATGGTGTAATGTGCGTTTTTTTGCAGCCTGCCAATAAGCAAAGCTGGGAAAGACCCAAAAAATCCCATTTAAAATTAATGGCATAGGAAATTTAAAATGTCATGAATTTAACTGTATTAGAAGGAAAAACATTTCTTAAAACTTATGTTTCAAATGTCTACTAGACAGAGTAAAATACTGATTTTGAGAGGCAAGATATCACAGAGAACATGCGAAGGAAAGCACTAGCATTAGAAGCAAACCAGTTTTTCCTAACTCCACCAAAACTGCATTGAGTCCAAACATTTATCACAGGCAATCTAGGAAGAACCTTTCTTACCACCACACATCAATTCTCTTACAAAGGTCAGAATCACTGCCAGGATACTGGATGTTGGATCTATCATTTTCAGCAGAAAACCCTGAAGAAAATGCAGCTACGTAAAACAGTGCTTTGATTTGGTTAGGTTTTGAGCTTTCTAAAGACACGACAAACTTTCTTCTTTCACATCTGAAAATCTCTTCTAATTTCATCCTTCTAGTTGACCTCCCATACTCCTAATTCCAATCAATGTTTATTTGTTTCCCCAAAAGCATCAGTGTTTACAGTGATCATATGAGAACCTCAGGATTTATTAGAAGAAACATCTTCTACAGCTCATTCTTACAAAAACCTTGAAAAAACACTATAAAAACTGTGGTTTAGATCTTTAAGTATAATAAAAAGGATCTAAGACTTCGTCTGGTGTAACACCGGGCTAAATATTAGAGATAGGGAGGATGGACAAGATGTTTTATATATTCATGTTGAGCAATGCTGAACTGCAGAATTCATTTTTATCCTCAGAGGAGATAACATTAACTACTGCACTGAGCACTTTAGATCCTTATCATGCCATAATGTAATGTCCTGGCAAAATAAATAGTACCCTTTCAATAAGTACTCCTTCTGGGAGCACACATAAGAATTGAAGTGATTATAAAGCAATTAAATATTTAAATCTAGTGTTCTGAGATTGTTTTGGTATTTCTTGTGTCAGTAAGAATTGCTCTGAGCTATTGAAAAATCTGGATTAGAGACAGGATATGAAAGAAAATCTATTTTGCAAACAAAGGCCAGGCTGGGATTTGCCGCAGCATGAAACTAGCCAAAATACTTCCAAAACTCACCTTGAAAGAAAATTGAGATCTGTCTGTCTGAGGAAAAGGATGAAAACTTGGTCTGCTTGCTACACACAGCCCAAACTCTCACCCCACATCCCCTGTATTTTCATGCACCATGACAGCAATTTAGACCCCAAACACTCTTCTGAGTAACAGACCTTCCCAATTTCCCTCTGCAGGAATAGTCAGGGCCTTGTATCCTCCAGGAGATCTACGGACAAGTTCGAGTCAGTTTCTGTAACACACCTGGTCAGATATGGCAGAGAATTTAAAGGCATGGCATGTGTGCACCTCCTCTGCAGAGAAAAAGTTCTTTGTTCAAAGCTTGCTGCCTCTTCTTCCTCTCTTCAGTTATCTTCACGTAGCTTTAAGTTATGGTGTATGTGCTCTTTGCACATTTCTTCAGCTTAAATATATATATATACACACACACAGACCTGGCTGTAAGCCAGGTCTTAAATTAATAATGAGATTTGTATTAAAAGCAGCAGCCTGCCATCTAGATTCTAGTTTCTATGGCCCTGCAATGTGTAGTACAGCCATAAGTAAGCTACTTTTGGTTTGCACCGTTGTCTTATTTCATAGGACTAAGACACAAAGCTGAATATCCCTTTTGTGCCTTGATACAGGGGCTTCATTTTGCTGCCTATTTATTCCATGGCCCAGAGCAACACAAAAATGGTGAAAAGCAGATACATGGATTAAACTCACAGCGTGGAAAGGGAAGTTTGGAGCAAGATCAACTCAAGGGATGCTTTAAGGAAGCAAGAAGGAATGATCAAACTATGTAACTTCCTCAAGAGTTACTTTGTTAGTCTTGTCATGCCTTGGTGAACATGAGGTATTAAAAAGAGATACCTCTTTTTAACATAGGAACAGATTCCAGGCAAAATTATCCCAAATGAGCCTCTGCACATGGCAGGCTTCACAGCTCTGCACTCCTGCTCCTCCCACATGGGCAGCTTCAGTTAAAAATTAAAAATAAAAAAACACCTCCAAACCTCCTCCTCAATTGTCGCTGCCAAGTTTTTTAAGGTGTTATGCTAACAGCATGGCATCTCCTACCACACTAGGAATCAGGCCTTTAGACATGTAAAAGACTAAGTGACAACTGCTTCTGGGAAGAACCTCTGAGACTGGGGTAGAGAGAAACAGCAGCGATGATTTCTGTGTGTAAATCCAGGCAGCTTCATTCTTTTTCCCATGCATGCCTACAGAAGTCTCCGTCCACATTCTCAGCTTTTTACAGAGTGATGAGAAGGAAAGGAGAGAGAATTACGTTTGCAATTCTCTTCTGCAGAAGAATTTTAGGAGTTCAGACAAATATCCATTAGAAACAAGCCAATAGTTTGATTTGCCTCATCATTGGGAAGGAAAAGAAATTGAAACGTCCTAGATCTTTGTGAGGTCTCAGCATCTCCCGAGCTTTCCGAATAACCAAACCTGAAAGACATGGGTGTCACAAATAGCTTGCATATTTTTCTGTTTACTCATAGAAAGTACAGACCACAGGAGCAAGTTGAAGTCCTGATTTTTCTTTACCCAATTTTTCAAATGAAGCAAAAATTCTCTTTCCAAGGTGAATAAACTTAAGCCGTAAGTAAAGTCCTGCTTAAATATTGACACAGAACAGTATATTCTCTACTACCCACTGTTTAGTTAGCAATTAAAGTATTAGATAACGAGGCACATGTACACAGCTGGATGGAGAAACCTCAAATTTCTGAACAGTGTCCCAGTTTCAAGAGTCGGCATGGAATCAAAATGACCCGTATCTTGCCACTGCTAACATATTTAGATTAAGTACACAGATACCAAATTCCTTGCATGATTTATTGACTATGTAATGCTAATTTTCATACCCATTCAATTTGTACAGTCTCATTTTTTGCTAGGTACTGTATGAAGCGACTTATCAAGCATATGACAATATTGGAGACGAACAGGGTCGTTGGTTTATTCTTGGTTTCCCGCCAGCCCTGAGAATAACCTGTGATTGTCCCAGTAACCGGGCAAAGCACATGCTTTACTTTGCAGATCAATAGGCAGAGGACTCGACCAAGATGTTGGACTACAGAGTGAGGCCTTGGTCCCAGGGCACCTTCTAAAACCAAAGCCCTTTTCAGAGGTTCCTACTTTCATGCCCCAAACATGCACAAGCCTTCCCTGCACTCTTGTTCATTGCCCACCACTTGGACTGGTGCAGAAATGTGTGATGCTACGCTGCCAACTGTGCTAGCGCAGTGATAAAGTTAGAAAATTGAAAGCAAGAAGAAGGTGCAACTGTTGTACAGGTCTATTTCTGTAGAATGGGATTCTCAAGGAGCCCTGACAGGAGTGAGGTACCTATACTCCCCTCAAATGCAAAGGGAACAGCTGATCTGATGCTTCACTACAACATTTAAAAAAAAAAAAATTCAGAATAATTCACCCAATACTCTCATCCTTAAAACATTTGAGAATCAACATCAGAATATAACAATGCACTGAAGCTCTATTTCATGAGCTATTACTCAAAGAATGGCAGCAAAGTTATAGTTAAAAATGACATATTTAGCCATAGTCACACTGATGAGGAGAGACGGTTGTAAATAACGTTTATGCCCTGACAAAAATAAGGTTCTTAAATAATGTTCTTTCAGTGCTATTGAAAAAGCTAGCTTGCAGCTTGGAACACACTGAGTTTCTGACTCATTCCTGTGAAAACTCAGAATAATTATTTTAAAAATTAACCAAACACAGGTTTGCATAACAGAAATCATTGAAGTATACAATTCCCCAAATACAGCTGTGAGGTCAGGAGGTCAGACACGCTCCCACTCACTTCCCTCGCTATATACTGAAATATCTGTACCAAATTACACAGCAAAGCGAGCACATAAGACTGTTTGATTATCAGTTGAGCATTTCACCAGAACTGTAGTGTTTAGTAGGTTTGCGCAAGTCTTGGGATATGATGAGAGGCGGAGAGACTTGCTTAACGTGCTTGTGTGGTGCACAAGCCTTTATGGGGTAGGCTTAGGGGACAGAATGACTGACTGCATGGGCCTTGCTGCCTGCAGCAGAAATGTCTGGTCCTCGAGGGAACATAAATTTATTGTTCTTGTTTTCATATCCATTTGTCACAGCAAAGAATGTACACGGCCTCCTCCCAGCGCAGTTCAAAGCTACATGGACTGGCTGTGGTGCACTGGGGCTGCTACAATAAAGTTGGAATCGTTAATTCTCTGAACTCTGCGTTCACTTAAATAATTTGTGAAAAAGATCCATCACAAAATAAGAAGTTAGAGTTTATGGTCCTATTTAACAGGATGTCTTCCTTAGGCTAGCAAGAATTTCACAAAGGAGCACTTCAGGTATAACCAGCAACTAAAGGTAACACAGCACTGGATCAAAACCTGGTTTCTTCAGGACAGAATTGGGCTTTCTGATGAGGAAAGTACCTTGCAGCAAGTGGGGGAGCACTTGAAAAGGGGCAGTAAATGCTCCTCTACAGCTACGAAGGACATGCTTTTGTTCTGCCCCTCCAGGAGCCCTGAAGCTCAGGGGCAGCTCTCACACAGTCTGCTCACCCTTAATCTTTCTTCAGTGCAGCAACACTTATTACACTTAATTAAAATCATCTACAAGCTACAGGGGCAGTCAGAGCAGATCTTTCAAGGCCCTATGTGAGCTCATTTCTGGCAAAGCCCCCATCCCAGGATACAGGGCTGAACGCTACTTTGACCTGGTAGCTCCTCACAGGACCACGGCTCTGAGAGCAGCACTGCTCCCTTGTCACCTACAAAGGGGACACATGAAGCAGCAGAATGAGCATTTCAAGCATGGCCCACATGCATGGCTGGCTCTTCCCAAAAGCAGTGGCCCCGGCCTGGCTTTGACAAGCTTCCTTTGCCATGACAAAGCAGCAGCGCCGCCCAGGACAGGGTGACTTGCCTGCTCCCAGTGCCCCGCTGCCTCTCCCACAGCCAGCAGCAGGCTAGTTAGACACTTTGTAAGAGCCCAGCCAAGAAAGCCATTCACAGGTATGTGCCCTAGCAGTGGATCCCCAATCCTCCATGTCCCCATACCTCCTGTCCCCAGCAGGGACAAATCCCTACACTGTACAAAGCCCTGGTGATGCAGTTTGTCACACTGACACAGAGAACACTGACTTTCCCTCTAGATGCTGTGTCGGCAGGAATAGTCAATACAAAGGGTTTGAATCCGCTCTCCCTCCTCCCAGTGAGGATCAATAATAATTTAATTGGAATATAACGAGCCATTAAAGCCAGGATCAAGATGGCAGGATGTATACAACAGAAAAAGCAAAACATGAAATTAAATACAGTCTACAATTTATAATTGTTTGACAGCTCATCTTTGGATGAGCTCTAGGCACCCTAACCTGTGGGAACATATTTGTATGTATTACTAGAAATCATGTCACAGCATTAGGTGCAAGCTTATAACAGAACACAACCATAAATTACAAAGAGATTGATAAAAACCTGACTTAAGAGAGAAACAGATCCAAACGATACCTGACTACTTGTAAATTCTGACTAGCTGCAATGACGCTTACCTGGCCATATCAACATTTATAACCCCATCCCTCAGAGACAGATCAGATGAGCTGTATCCAAAGATCATTTGCTATCTATCACAGTTTCACAGAACAGCTTGGTGACTAACTACAGCCACTGCTATTGCAGTAGTAAGCCAGCTGCCACAGTGGCCAACCCTCAGCGACTATCAAACACAAAATTCAGTTTTATTTCAGCACTAGTTAAAAGAATAAACTGATAGGAGCTTTGAAACATTGTACTATTGATATACAAGAAGAAAAGAAGATCTATATTTATATAGCTGTCATAAGAAAATACATATTTACATAGCTTGCTTAAGTTTTCGTTAAAGATGGGAGCGACAAGAGGGTTTGATCACTTCACCGATATGAATATATAAAGTTATCAGACATTACGATTTTTACCTTCCACGTCCCAGAGTACTTATTTTCCAGCCCTGTGCCTCAGCAATACCTCACACTTTACAGAAATACTTCTACACAACGCTTCAAGGGTCCTTCCCAAACAGGCGCCACGAAGCCGAGCTACTCAGTCCCCCAAACGAGCCCTCTGCCAAGCACCTACTCAGTGCCAACAAAGCAAGGCAAGATAAAAGCATCACGGCACAGGCCAGCAAGCCCAGCAGAAAAAGCAGCTTAGGCAAACAGAGACCAAGCTCTCAAGAGCTGAAGCACCACCTCAAGGATGCAGAGACTTGCAACACGCTCACATGAGGGCCCCGGGACCGGCGGGCACACTCACCTCTCAGGCAGCTGAACATGGTCCAGTACAAGGCAGAGCCAGTCCCAGTGCAGATGTGAGCCAGGGGTCCAGAGCCCCCTCCTCCAGGTGACCCCTCCAACATGAGGCCCTGCTTTCATCCCTGCTGGCACACAGCCAGCACGCTTCAAATCTTCCAGCCCATAAGGCCAAGGCCAAGTTCCACTGTGAAACAGGAGAAAACAAGAACAACAAAAGAGACTGATCAGCTCAAGGAGAAAGGTCGGGAATCATGGCACAGAGGTTGGAGTGACCCCAGGAAATGGAGGCCCTTGCTGCCAGCAGAGGACCAACAGCCACAAGCTGCACCAGGTAGCCCTGCCAGTGGCGTGTGCCCCTCGCTCAGCTGGCCTTTACTTCATTACCTTCATAACAGCATCACTTCAGCATGCAGGTGGAAAGACCCTATGCACACTGCAGTGTCCTCCTCAGGGTGCAGGACACAGGTATGCACCCCCTCTGTCCCACAGCCCAGCTTCCACAACAACCCCTAGCTCACTCCTCAAGCTGTGGCTTCGCACAGCCATAAGCAGGCTCAAAACAGCACTGCTACCAAACAGAAGGGTCCCCTGCTCCGGGAATGCCTCAGTGATTCCCCCACACCTTCCCTTCAGGCAAACAACCCAACAAAGGCCATTCCTTGAGCAGGTTTAGGCTGCAAACTCACCTGCTCTCCTCCTAGGCTGTATTTCTGAAGACTTCACACAACCTCAGCCTGAGACAGCTACCACCACTCCTCAAGAGCCACTGCTAAACCTTACCTCCTGTGTCCCAGCACCACAGCAAGGCAGTGCCCCCACGGAGGCAGCCCTAAGCCAGCAACCACCCACCTGCAGCCCTTCTGCAATCACCAAACCACACAACTCAGTGCACCTGCTCCACCTGATCACCAAAATCCCCACCAAGCGGTGGCTGCTCTCTGCAGAGGCTTTTCACAAAAATTTTAAATAGCTTTCATTTGTTCTTTATTTTATATTTTTTTAAGAAAGTAGCTGAGAAATACTTCTTCTGAATAATAAATGAAGTAAAAGTAGACCTCTCTGTTGCTCTCCGGCATTTCAAGTTTCCTACATAAAAGCATCAGCAAAACAGCTGCAACCCAGGAAAATGAAAGACACCCCAACCTCTAAATATTCCTAATTACACAACAGACCCTATTAAAGACCCTAGGAACAAGCATCTATTCTGAACACAACCTCATCCTGCTTTCAGCAAATACTTTTGGTATCCACGTTGCTTTGGAGCAGCACGCTGAGCTGGTGTTTCTCATTTGACTAATAGTAACAGATGTAACGACAGCTTTAGCATGTGAAAGATAGGTACACATGGGAGAAAAATCTAATAATGAGGAGAAATAAAGGGTGTGACAAGGAGTTCACAAAATCACTTTTAACTATGGTTTAAAGCTCATATAGGGGAATATTATCAAACACTACAGCATGGCAACTATGGTCCCTGAATATACAGATTGCCTCTGAGAGCATTAACTCAGACTGGCACCAAGGCCTGATTATACCACCTGGAAGACATCAGTAGATTGGCACTTGTTGGTTTTGATCTTTTTTTCTCCCAATTAGCCATTTTCAGGAAAGACATCAACATAATTTTGCTTACAGAATCATAGATGCAAGAAAGACTTTACATGTGATCTAACATCAGTAGGTGTTGAACTGTTCCTCAAACCCTGCACATTTAAAAGCTAGTTTAAAAATGTCTCTAAAAAATAATAATCTCACCTCCCCTGAACTATTACAAAATGTACAGGCCTCCCGTTAGGCTGTCTTCCAATAGCAAAAGCTTGGAGAAGATCTTGAAATCTATTGTGCTCAAGGTTATAATCAAAACTATGAAGTAAAGATTTGCTTATTACTTGATATCTTCACAGCAGAGGAAAATCCTGAACGCCAATTATACAATCTATATTAAAGACAGCTTTTTTTTTTAGGACAGAATTAGTCTGTAATAATATGGCCATAGACAGAAACCATAACAGCCACTTAATCCTGCTTTAGACACACAACGTAGGAGGGCACAGCTGGTACTGAGTAAAGTACATTTCCCAGATTCAGCGTGCATGTATTGATGCAATCTTCTTGGTTATTCATTTATATTATTTTATTCATTCATACCTGCTGATGCTTTCATTTACCTTGATAATTCAGACACTTAAATTGTTGGGCTTCCAGAGATCCCTTCCAACCTCAACCATTTGGTGATTCTTTAGTTTAATATGACCTCAGGAAAGAATCCTTGCCTTGCACATCTGATAGCTGATCAATACAATAATGGTATGGGCATACATATTTCAACAGAGTACAAGTGAGGGCTTGTTCTGTAGCTTTGGGATATGGGTAGTAAAATATTTTTTTTTTTATTGTTCTCTTCTGAAATATATACCTAATGTGGCAATTGGTGATTCTGGCTAAAGGAACACAGATTTACCAGACTGGAATTGGGATCTCAGCTTTCGGCCATTTGACAGGTAACTAGCTTTGAAAAGAATGCTTATTTAGGAGTAGAACAAACTCACTGATTGCCCAAATGAATGCTTCAGATAATAAAGTATTTGACAGATTTAATTTACCTGAACTTAGAGAACCCATGGGCAGATTACAACCTGACTGGATGTTCTCATTATTAAAAACAGGCCAGAATTTCTATTCTGACATTTCTCTTTTTCCCTTCTTTCACCAACTGTTCATAGAGCTGCTCAATGCTCTGTCCTAAGGCCGTTTCATCTGGCACTGACTTGTAAACACAGAGCTGCTCCCCACCCCATCTCCCCAGCAGTATTTTCCAGACACTGCGACCAGTTCTTCTGCCCCGCTCAGACCAATACCACCAGGTGTTTGGGGCAGCCTTGGGGACCACCCCTCAACATGGCTCGAGACCAAGCACACGAAGGTTATCTACAGTAACCTTCTCCAGTGGCAGCGAAACTGTTGTCGAGGCCAAGGCCCTCTTTTCCGCTCATGTGCCTGACATCTCCCACCCCTTTGATAGCACCTGATTTAAAAATTGACACAACTGCTCTCTGAGTTGTTCATATTCAGCAAAAGGAGCAATTATATTTCTCTATATTTTTCCTATTTTTTTCCAAAATTAATCTTCTGTTATTATTACAAGACAAAATTATCGACATTAATCCCTTCCTCATTATCACTTCAACACCTGTTGCAATCAGCCAGGAGTACTGCACTCACATTTTTCTCTCTTCTTTTCAGGGAGCTGGGCAAGCACCTGCAATGCAAGCAAGGCAAATGCAAAAACATAGCTTCTGATGAAGCCAATGTCTTTAAAGGTTGTTTTTCTAAATGTTCAGAGATGGTAAGAATTCAGCTCTCTTAGCGTATGAGTGCCAAAAAAGTGGAAACAAGGCCAAAGTGAATTCTATTCAAAATCCAAATAAATAATCATGGAATATTTTGGCAGATATTTGCCATGTCTAGTTCATATCTACATTTGATCTGTGATCATTTCACATTGCCAAACTGATGAGAGACTCCTGCTGTCTACAACATTGTCCAGGAACACATCTTCATAATACAGAATTTGGAAGGTGACTTGAAAATAAGACAGACAGAAAGACAGAAAGAACTCTCCAGAATTAATTGAAAACCATTAAAATTTATTTGTCTGTATTTGCTATGGAGCTTTTCCTCCTTGGGACAATTTTGGCATGAGCATCATTTGCACTGGCGTGGAGGTGGGACCAGGCAGGTAATCCAGGGCTGCAGGATGTCCTGCTTGCCCTGAATGCATTCCTGTTCATGAGGAGATACCCACGCCATGGCCATGGGTGTGGGGGGTCTTGCTTGACATAGGGCAGTCAAGATACCTAAAATCCCTTTCTCACAAACCATCTCCTTCTCATTTACACAGAAGACACTAAAATAATACTGCTGGTAAAGCTAAAGCAAGATGTGTATACAGAACATACCTTATCCTCCAAAGAATGATTTATAGTACAGATAGGGTGTAGTGACTCAGAGCAAGGAGATAACCTTTCCCCTTCTACTTTAAAACATGCTAGCTCCAACTCATTCTCATAGCCGTGATTACCTTAGAGTAATTAAATTGTTCGGTAGTAGTTAAAACAAGGACAACTTCTTCAAGCTGGAAATCTGCTTTATATCCTTAACCACTTAGTTTTGCAATTACAGTCGACTGGCATCACTTGTTTTACTTGTTAACACCACCTGATCTCAGCGTGTACGCCAGGTTATCAAAAAAAATTAAAAATAAAATAAATAAATAAAAATGCAGTCATGACTAAATTACTTTGGATACCTATTTAAACTTGCAGAGTCCTCAGCAGAGTTACTGCATTGCTGCTGGCAGAGAGCAGGAGCTGTGCACTGGCTCCTTTTAGGCTCATGAGGTTGCTGACATTTTTGCTGCGTTATGTGCCAAGTTCATATTATTATATCTGTAATTTTTTTTAAAAAAGTCATAGGTATCCAGATATCCTGCTAGTCATGATTTGAAAGTGAACATCCCATGAGAAGAATTTATCTAAAGGCTGTTCTAATAACTTAGCAATAATTTAAATTTTTGGAGTGTTTTTTGCATGTAGCTCTTACAACATCAGTGTTGAAACTACATTTTTTATAAATTCATTTTCCTCTTTATCTAAAACAAAATGTTCTATGCTGATCAAATTGAAGAGCCAGTCTTTTCAGATACAAACAAGATGCTGCTATGCTGTGTGTGAAGATTACCTCTATGCAGAGAAGGCAATGCCTCCAGGCAATTAATTCCATCCTTATCAATTAGCTGTTGGGGTGGAAGGAATTTTATCTGGTAGAAATTGGAATGGGAGCTGCTCTGAAAACTTGGAATATTTTGCTAATTGAGCTCACAGTAGGGACACTACTGTGTGTATACAAGACCTCAAACCACTTGAATAACTCCTCTGCCGAAATGTAAATAAAACACCACAAAAAATGTCTAACAAGTTCATGAATGTTTATATTAACTTAATTAGATCTCAGTTTTAGGATGAAGTTAAGAGCCTAACAACATAGATAAAAGAATAAGCCCTCATCCAGTGAAAAAGTCATCTAAATATTTCTTTACGCCATATCTTTCAGTAAGTCTCATTAGAGGAGCTGAGAAGAAAATAACTTCTCTACTAAAGCCACTATTCAGATATGGCAGTAACGGCAATGGTGTTCTGGTAATACATCGTGTTCTTGTGGACCCTGTAAAACTTAGGAAAAGATGGAGAATTTCTTGTGCTCTTTGGCTATCTGCAGATCGAAGTGACAGATGTAACAGCAGCATATGATATTGGTCAAAGAAAGCTAGACTCAAGTGGGTGCTTTTCACTGCCTGCCAAAATGCAGCAGCCTTGAAATGTTCCTGTAAGAGGAAGATTTAGAAGTGTCTCTGATTCCCACTGTTCCAGCTGCTTCTCAGGCTTATGGCTTCAAACTACAATCCAGCTGCTGGTATTTTCATTCCAATTAAGTTCTGAGTGTTTTTTAAACAAAATATTTTCATAGAGTGACTATTAAGAGATTTCATCATGGTCTGATTTCAAACAGCAAACGCTTACTGAATTGTTGAGACGGAGTCTGAGAGATGAAGAAACGTATGTTTGGAGATTATAAAAATGCTAAAAGGATTTAACTTGGCAGGCAGAAGCTTGAGAGCTAAATTTGACTCAAGGGATGCCAAAGTATTGAAGGCTGTGATAAACAGTAACCCAGACCTCCTCTGTAAGCTGTCCATTAATAAGGGACCTGAGGGACACATTATAAAATTAATAATTGACAAATTTAAAACATGCATGCAGAGTCCAGGTTATATGGTCAACACAGTAGCTGTCTTTAGAAGATCATATTGCAGAGGCACTGGAAGGTGGTTATTTGTTCTAAAACAAAACTGAGATTCATTTTTAAGGAAGCCAAGTGGCAGCCAGTCTGGCCAGGAGGAAAGCTGCGTGCTCCTGCAGCCAGCAGCATTGACGTGGGTCAGGTACACGTGACTTGGGGAGCTTCAGCGAGAACGGGGGTCCCTTTGGGGGAAAAGAGCAAATGTGAGAGAATGCACTTTTACCCCATCAGCTGCTTCTTCCTCTGATGCTGCTGCTGTAGGAAGAGCAGCTGTGGGTGCCTGGCGCTACACTGGGGAACAGAGAAGGTGTTCACAGAGAAGGTGTATATTATAAACAACATTCTTCTCAAGGACTTGGTTTTGGACTTTTAGTGCCTTTTTCCAAAGCCTTTCAGCAGCCATTCTGTGGAGAGACAGCAGACATGCTTACCATATCATACCAGTTACCACAAGATTCCAGGAGAAACCAACTCTTAAATCTATTAAATCTGAGAGCCAGTAATTGCTGCAGCAGGGCAGCTCCTTTCTGTAACTCCTGACTGTGACGCCCAGAGCCACGTGAGCTAGGACACAGCATGGCTGTCTGCTCTGGAGCATCTTCCACACAGCTGGGGGCATTGTGTTTCTGTAGGGGTGGCTGAATATTTAAAAGAGGTCAACACATTCCTTTCATGTGAAGCTTCTCTGTAACTAATTATTATCATGAAATGGCCAAGTACACGGGTGATAAATACACAGTGATAATTTCCTGCAGATTGATGGTCTCCGTATTTAAAATGCTCACAGCCATCTACACGCATGTGGCCATTCCACCTTCAGGAAAAGTTTACTGTACGTGATCCATGTTTTTCAACATAGTGTGGTAAGAACCAAGCGTTGCACCCTTCAAATCTTCTTTGCCTTTCAAAGAATAGCACAAAATGGGGATATTGAGATGCAAACAACTTCCTTACTGCTTCACTCCAGCACAGTAAGAAGCTTAACCATGGAGCTTCTGGCAAAAGGCTGACTTCCAGCGGCATCACACATACCGAGATTTTGCTGAGCAAGATCCTTGTTACTTTTTGAAGTTGTCTTGATTACTTGCTCCATAGCAGATTCAAAACAGAACTACAGATAAAGATGGGATTATAATGAGTAATAAATTTTCAAGCATAACTATTGACCTTTCATGACTATCAACCACAGAACTAGGTGCCAGAAACACCAAAAGATTTATTAAGTGACCTAACACATAGATCAAGAAAAAAACAAAGATGTTTTGTCACTGTTGTTTTCCAACTTTCCTTGTTCATTTTGGAAGTTGAGTCTGACCTTTCATTGTCAGAAAAGTGTCGGTTTATTTCCATTGGGTTTAAAACCTGTTGGGATATCCCTTCCCCAGTGTGTGCACAAATATATTCTTGATCTCCTATATAAATTCAACTCAGTATATGTAGCCAGCATAAGGTGCACAGGCACTAATATTTCCGTATCTTTCCCTTTTGTACTATATGAGGAGTACATTTTAGTTTACACATGCTTCTAACTGCAACAGATATAGCAACAGCAACAACATTATTGACACTGCATTTGTTAATGCGTCTAACCTCGAAGAATACTAAGCATTTCTGCTCAAAGGTTATATGATGGATGGAAGAATAAAACCTCAAAATGCTTGGAAATTATTACATGACTATTGCAGCTAATTTGAGGAAAAATAATTGCATTCACTACTAGTAGTAGTGGTAGTGAAAGTAGTAATTCTAATACTAATGTTACTTTCACTCTTTGGTATTTCTCTGGAAGTTGCTGGGGTATGGGTGTACACAGAAACACGGTGGAAATCAAGAAATCCAAAGCTATTTAAGAAAGTGTTTACAAATTCAGCGTGCAGCTTTGACATGTTGGGATCATATCTTTGCTATGAATTAATTAGGCAGGAATGTTCCCCCCCAAAAGGAACATGCCATTCATGCCTGCTGTTCCACTCGGAGTGAAAGCAGACATTGCGCCTGCAGAAACCATAAAAACGTAGTGACTTCCCACTTCGTCATTTGGTGTTCCTTTTACCCCCACTTTTACCCCAGGAGGGAAAGCAAACCCCTAGCTCTGAAATGGCAAAGAGATTCTTGGCCCTTTATTGCCTAAAAAAATACTGTTAGAGCCTTTGTGGTTTGTTTTTGCTGACTGAAATAACCTGGAAAAACTTCCATCTTTTGTTTTCACTCCGTGCTTCTCGAAGCCCCTGCTCTAATGCCGTTTGTAAAAGATTTCACTAGCAGTATCTGGAAACTTCAGCCGAACCGACTGATGGTGCTTAATTGCATTTTGGTTTCATAAACGCGGTGCCATAAATCTACCGACTGTCAAACAGAGGGGGCTGATGAACGGAGCAGCGGCTGTCTGTAGTCGAGTTACAAAGAAGTCTCAACAAATACGCAAGCCTTTGAGGCCGTCTGTTCCCCAACTACTGATGTGGCGTGCGCTCTGGCAGGGGCTGGGCCTGCGGGTGTGAGGGCGGCAGGAGGAGGCTCCACAGGAGAGACAGCAGGCCCAGGGCTACGGCAGGCAGCTAAGCATTGCTGCTCTACTTCTCATCTGCCTGCAACCGGCGAAACAAAGCGTGAGGAAAACCGCAGCAGATTTTCTCTTCTTGTTTATTGCCCTTGTAAAAGGAGTTCAGCTCTCATATCATGAAACTGCGAAGCCAGGTTGTATACGTGGAAAAATAACGACCACAGGCTTTTAGAGAGGCCCAGGAATCAATGAGTTCCTCAGGGCTGGATCCGAGTGGCATCCTTTGTCTTTAGGACAGAGGGGATTGAAAGGGAGACGAGGCATGAAATTCTGGGGTGATTTTAAGACTGGTTGGAACTGCCCTGCACGTAACTGTTGTTTCCCAATTACTAAGCCAGATGAGGATCCACAGAGTATTTGTGAACAATGATGCAAAAAGTCAAATGAGAGGAGCAAGCAAAGCACTGCCAAATACTAAGGGAAAAACTGCTTTTAACTTGCATAATAAAAACATTTCTCCTTCAGAATTTCTTCTGGTTAGTTACATTTTTATTGAATCTTCCAAAACCCTGTCATGATTACATCTATTATATGACTACCGAACATTTAAATGACATTAACATCATGATTTAGCAATCTATAGGGCTGGACCTACAAGAATTCTTATATAGACCCAGTCTTTACAGATAATTAGAGATAAATAATCCATTTCTACTGGAAAATAGCCCCAAAAGGCTACTGAATATTAAAAAACAAACCAATGGATCACACTTCATTGAACAGCTGATAAAAAAGTAGTACATCTCCTCTCCAGTGAGTAAAGTCTTAGATTACATCAGCTGAAGAAGTCTGCCATTTGCTATAACATCCATCAGGAAAAAAAGCCTTGGAAATTTTAAATGAGGTGAAAAATAGAAATTTAGGAAAACCGGCAGTTTTTTTTAATTTACAATTCTTAGAAAAATTCAATTTCTTAGCAGAAACCCTTGTTTTTCCCCCAAATCTGTGATCTGAAAAATGCAAATACTTTTTCAAAAATCTTATTTAGATAGCTACTAAAGCTGGAAAGAAGAGAGTGTGGATTCATGAAAGAAAATGCTTCAGAAAAGTTGGATGCAACAGGCAAGTTACATACTTATTTCAACCCTGTTGGCAGTCCCACAGGAGATGAGCACAGAGGCACTCAGGTTGGTGGCTTCCCGGAGTTGGTGAGGAGGAAATGAGCAGTTTCACAAGGAAGCACTTTGATTTAAGAGCCAGTACCAGCTGTGCAAGGTTTCTTCCCTCACCTCATAACGTATTAGCTTTTTGCTCGCTTGCTGCTGACCATCGCTCTCCTTCTAGTTGAAGGCCTCTGCGTGTATCTTCTGCACCACTGCTATGATGTCTGCACCAAAACCATCCCTCATCCCTCAACTAGTTTTGTGCAGGTAGAAATCATGCACTGTGGGCCCTGTCTTCTCCAGAAACAACAGCAGTGCTTCTAATAACTTTGGTGGCAGAAGGAGGCAGCTGCTATTGAGAAAGCTGCTACAGAAAGCTTGGGTGGAGGAAATTTATAAGTCAGGGAATACATTTTGTGTGAAGATATTCATTTTGTGTGAAGAAATTCAGTTCTCTGTCAAGGAGAGCAGGTGTGATCCAGCGAGTCAGAGTGAAGAACAAAGGTGTCCTCCTGCTGCTGAGCCTGTTTGCTCTCCGGGAAGCCTCATCAGAGGCAGGTTGCAGGGCCACGTGGCCAGCGTTTCCTCAGATGCACTGGCACTAAGCCTATGCCATGATAAACTGTTCCCAAGTGCGACTGGCACTTAGGACTTAACACATTACACTTGAAATCTTCAGGAATGATCGTCAGGGATGGTGTAAGAAGATGCAACTCCATTTTCTCCAGTGGCGTCACACCTGCTCCTTCCAGACGTGGACGTAGCCCTGACCATCACTCCCATCTCAGATCCCTCACCTTCTGAATTTAGTAATATAGCAGTATTCGGCTTTCAGTTTGTGCACTTCTGTGGCAACAAACCTTTGGAAATGAAAGTAATGTATGCTGCTGAATAGACCAAAAAAATAAAAATAAAAATTACAGCTGTGGCAGGGAAACATGTCTAGACAAAATACTGCACCTTGGCTACCTTTTCCTGAGATGTCTTCAAAACAGTCCTTGGCAGTATTGATTTTTTTTTTCCCCATAAATTTTAATTCACTTTGGTTCCAGTATAACAGGCCATAGATTTCTCCAGAAAGCAGTGACACCAGGGCTCTCCGTTTGCTGCCCTGTGTCTCCATTCTCTCCCTATTGCCTCAAACAATTCAAAGGCACGATGCCATAGCAGAAGAGGAGTTGCTCCACTGCCTCAGGGAAATATTAGTCCTCCTTGGAAAGCCTCTGTGGCTTTGGAAAAGCTTGTCCAGTAATGCAGCTCTGCCAGGGGAGTCAGCCTGGTCCCACGGCACATGGTGATGGTACCGGGCTCCTCACAAACCCTCCTGAGGCACTGGCTCCTGCCCTCACTTCCATCGGGGTACTGGGTGTATTGTGCCACACCTTGTGCATCAGATATTTCCTCAAGAAATTCTGGTATTTGGAGGGGAACAACAACAACAACGATCTTCAGTCTGAACTGGAAAGAAAACATTTTAAAAGCAAAATTACTTGCAGGACTTGCGTGTCACTTTGAGTTAGCCTTACCATTCTGTCTGGACAAAAATCAAAATGCTAAATTTTTACTTTGTCTTTATATATAATCATCTCCTATTAAATAATTTCAACATAAAGTGACATCATTTCCTTCTGACAAGATAACTCTGATAGGGTCATGACATTCTGATAAGGTCAAAATACTTTATCTTTCTCAAGACACTCATACTTTAAAGTTTTTGACAAAAACTTGCAGTTTTCCACTGCCCAGGAATTCAGTCAGAAAGTCTTTGGCCAGCTGTGATAATCAAAGGCAAGCCAGAATCTGACTTTTAAAATTCAAAAGCCTTGATAGAGGGCAATCACAGTTTCATTAAATGCATCACTAAATTGAATGTACTGAACAATACATCCACCTCACAAATTTGACATGATCCACTGCACCTTTCGAGAACGCCCCTGCAGACCTGGGTTACCTTTAGCCAATAATGCAGATTTGCAGAATCATAGAAAAGGCGAAGCTGGAAGGGACCCCGGAGATCATCTTGGCCACCCTTGTGTTGAAAGTGGGGCCTTAAATGAGATTATCAAAGCCCTGTCAAGCCAAGTCTTGAAAATCTACATTGAGGCAGAATTCATCACTTTTCCAGACAGCTCATCCCAACGTTACATTGCTCTCACCGTGAATCTTTTTTTTTTTTTTTTTTACAGAGCCAGCCAGAAATTCCCTGAACCAACTGGTGCCTCTTACCCCTTGTTCTATCTCCGGGCACCCCTGTAAAGAAAACAGCTGAATCTTCTCTCCTTTTAGGAGTTTCATGGAAAACATAGTTAATAGGAGCATTGTGTGGGTGGCGTGCTCCACAGAGTCCACCACATTTAAACTGCACGTGACATTCAGGACTCACAGTGGTGAAAGTTCAGAGGTATACAGACATGTTTACAGGCACAGAAGAGTTGACAGCCTTCCCAAGCACAAACTGTTGGAGGTAATTTATGCTTTATGTCTCATCGCAGCAAATTTATTACATTTACTGGGGGATGGGGGGGATAAATTAAATATTTTTATTATACTTAGATTAAATTATGCAGACACCGAACCTTCTGACTACAGAATGGACAGATGACCTTCTAAAAGCACATGTTGGCTGGCTTTTTTTTTTTTTTCTTCTGTGAAGAGCAAATTTTTTGCTTCAGTTTTTCTGTCAAGTATATAAGGGTAATTAAAAGTAGTATAACATAAGCTTTCCTATCACAGACACGGAGGACAGGAGAGACCATTGCAGCCAGCTCACCCAATTTCTGGATTCTGCTCACTGTGGAACCACAGAAGACCATGGGGCAAGCTCAATGGCATCCATTGGTACGCTGCTCCTACCACTAACTTTTGCCATCAAAGTTATGCTTTCCACCAAGCCAGGAGGTGCCTTGTTCCACATTCCAGGCACTGGATCTGGAGCTTTTTATGGGAGAGATCTTTATTTAACTGTTTTACTCTAACAGCAGTTTATGTACTTTGATCATGACAACTCAACCTTCTCTTGGATTAACTAATTACAGTGAGGTCACCGAATCTTTCACTAGAAAGATGCCCTCCAGATCTCAGAATTTTGCGGTGCTTTTTTCTGAATACCCTTTCATGGTTAAATGGACTGGCTTTCTACAGTTTTACGCATGCTAATTCCAGAAATAAAATGATAAACCTACTTGTCCTTTGACAACCTTGAAACACACACCGTTCAACTTACTCTTGTAAAAGCGTAACGCAAAACAGATACTGAATGATATCACATCAACAGATAACATGACAGAATAGAAGTTGTCTTATCTACTGAATATAGCCCGTGCTACTTGCTGTAGTAGAGTAAAACAGCGAAACAAAAACAAAACAGGCAACAGGAACTTATTCATGGATTTGAGCCAAAATAAACCTGGCTTCTACATCCATATATTCTCATACACTACACAGAGTTGATTTGAATCAATACTTAAATGAGAGACAAGACACAATTAGATGCTGCAGGAAGCAGTGATTATACACAGAACATAATCCTTACTACCCACATCAATATAAACTCGTTTTCTGACGTAGAGCTGTTCTTCATTGTTGCTCCTATGTCATCAATGGCAACTATTTTTAGACGAGATAGCAGTCCAAATTCCTAACCTCTCCTTCTCATGAAAGGGCCAAAGGTAGTCATGGTAATAAAGAATGTATCTTCTTTGGATAAGCACAAATGCTGGGTTTTATTTTCTGCTGCCTCGCTTCCTCTTGCAAGTCCACATTCACTTTTCTGCTTTTCCAGCAGAAACTGAGTGCTTCTGTGCCCTACTCTCCAACCAGTGTATTCATAGAAGGAAATTAATCAGCAGGCAACAGAGAAGAAAATCTTCAGATAACAGAAAAGAATAAAAGCTTAATCCAGGGATTACACGATAAAATTGGAAAAGGCAAATGGTGTAATATACTTCAGCCAACATTTGTAAAATTGTGGTCTATCTCCAAGGTGCAAATCTAATGCTTTGAGAGCTAAAACAAATATGAACAAAGCAAAGGAGAAAAAAAAGCCTATAACTAAAACAGCTTAACTACACAAACTTACATTATTTAACAGCTCATTTCCATTAGGTTTCTGTCTTTACGTACTTTTATTTTTAAAAATATGGAAATAGTAATCTGCTTTAAAATTCATCTCAATATGAGCACATCAAGATTTATGATCTCCTGATGCCCTGTGAGAGAACCTTAAAAACACCGTGTCATTAAGAATACTGAGGTTTCTGTTGGACAGTAGCAACCATTGCTGCTAATAAGGCTACAGCTGACGAAATAAACAAGGAAATATATTTTGTCTGCACCATGAACACTTCAAACCTTTCACACCATTTTCCAGCAAATGGTGTCTCATCCCACAAATGCCAGAGATTGTACATATATTTACTCAAATAAGCCATGTTATTCATAAGTCGATATTTTATAAGGCAGAAACAGAAATATTATTCCAGAAGGAATTGCTTGGCAACAGAAGATCTACGATAAGGATAGAAGGAAGCATTTCTGGATGTGTTCCATCAGTTGGTGTTCAGGAAACCAGTTTGTATGACACAAACGATTAGGAAAAATAAGCTGCATGACATTTATTTTGTAATTTTAACATTAATATTTGTAGAAACATTTTATTGTCAGTACAAAAGTTAACAGATTTTAATACTTTTTACCCAATTTAAAAAAAAAAAAAACAAAACACATAAAACAGTGTAATTTGCATTCATATTGCATGGCCGTATCAGTGTAAGTGTTCTGAAAGTAAAAACACAAGACTTCCGTACAAAGATACAAACAACAGTGATATTTTAGCAGAGGCCAGTGCTATACCTACTGTTATGGAATGGATCAGAAGGAAATACTGGAGTCAGCATGAATTAATCCCTTAAAAAGATGCTGATATTCTATGGCAAATTGTCATTATAAACAACTTCTCTCTTTTTAACATAAGTTACAATAGAGGGATAGTCTAAAATGCAAGAGATCCAGGCCAAAAGATCTGGAACCTATTATCCAACCCAGAGAAGAGAAATCTAGTTAATTTGATGCATGTGCAACTCAGGGTAGAAGCTCAGCTCCTTTTAGAGAAGTACGTTCTGCTATGGTTATAGACAAATTAATGACTTTCTTTGCTTTAGAAACCCATTTTAAGTTTTTCTTTTTTTTTTTTTTTGTGAAATGATTTTTTTTGTCATTGCCTAAAGAGTTAAGTTGTTAAAGTGACAGATATTGAGAATAAAAGACATTCTTGTTAAAGGATTTGGTTCTGATAATAATCATTTGACACTGCAGTTTTTAAACACAAATAAATCAAAAGTTTAATTTCCCCAAATTAGTTATATACTGTAAATATTTCTTTAAAAAAAAAAAAAAAGATCTGAAAACTAGTAAAGTCTGAGCAATATATCTACTAGTTCTCTGTGCTGCCTGCATAGAAATGCCATTTAAATTACAAAAACACAACAACCCTATAAACGATTAATTGTTTTGTACATTACCAATTAGTTAATAAATTAATGATATACCATTTTCCCTGAAAGCAAAGTATTTTCCACCTTTGGATGGTGAAAATTAAGAAATTCTGTGTAAGAACAGCATTTAGCAAATAGCTGTTAAAAAAAGAGACTAATTTGCTAGGTGGATTGGGACATCCATTTTTAAATCAATACAAAAAATAATTCATTGTAAATATATATAATATATATTTATACATATTTTGAATATATTTACATACATCCAGCACCTATATACTGCATTTGTGCTCTGTAAGTGTGTGCCAACATATATTTTCTCCAAATATTACAAAATAAACAAGAAAGGCAGACACAGAGTTTGCCTCAAGTCCAACTTGTCCATTGTACAAAGTCTGTTGCAGCTTACGGAGAGCCAGAAAATTGAGAGGGATGAGTATCTAGATATAGCTCATAAACATTCTTCTTTGTTGGGAATATTTATTAAAAGTCGCAAATTATGAGATTCTTCTGTAGGATCTGACTGCTTTCCTCCAAGTTTTCTTTTTTTTTTTCTTCCATATTTCATATGTACAAGCAGAAACATTAAGGTCCTGGAGAAAAGGTTTTGTTTAGTATATGGTAGGTAGCTTGATGTTCTTGTTTCTTTATTCCTCTATATGATTCCTTTTCATGTTTTAACACTTCCATTCATGTGTTGGTACTTGGGAAGACAAGGTTCGTAAGGCATTGGATCGGGAGAAAAAACAGAGTCATCACCTGAAGAACACGAACTCCTTGTGTCAGGGTAGCTAGGTGAATACTGCTCGAGAGGTCCACTGAGGTCCAGATACTCCTGCAACAAAATAAATTGCATTTTCAAACAGTGCATAAAGCTGGCAGAAGCGTGTTACTACTGCTCAGACTTGGCTTGATCACACAATGGGTAAAAGAACAGGTTAAAAATGACAGTCATTTCCTTAATGCAGCTGCATTCAAAACTGCCTGTTGCTGAAATATCTAATGAAACAAGGAGCTCAAACAAAGAAAGAAAACACAAACCAATAACACAGTACTTTTGTGAAGCCCAACATCACCCGCATTAGCCGCGTCAGTGGAATAAACATGCCAACCACATCAAAAGAGGACTTTTCACTTGCAATGATAAAAATGAAATTTCATCCTAAATAGAACCATTTTTCTTTAGCACATGGTAATGATTTGGAGAGGGAAAGATACTTCCAACTTTATATTCCTTTGGTCAGTTTAAATATCTGTTTTATATTCTGTGATATTAAATTTGTGTTTAAACATGTAGTGGCATATGTGCAAAAAAGAATTAAAAGGAAAAGAAAATTAAATTCTCTAGATCTGCCTTCTTTATGCTACATTTTCTTCTGTGTGCGCGCACACGCCTGCATCCAAGAGTAGCCATCACCAAAGCAGTCATTAAAAAGGGAAATAATATCTGCTGAATCCAAGTTTTGGGTTAAGGCTCTTTTGCTAGAAACAACAGTTTTGGCAGGAGAATAAAGTTATTTTTCCCCTTGAAATGTTCCTTCTCTTTCAACTTCTAAAGGCAGCTGCATTCATTTAAATGCAATCTCTTCATTTGCTAAACCGCAAGTTATGATCATACTGACGAGACAAGTCTTCCACCTCAGTCAGTGTTTTATGCTGCTGTGCTTAGGTTTGGGGTAATTTTGTTCTTTGGTTAACATTTTTTTTCCCTCAGTCAGAAATTCAATCATTACCACATTACTCTTTAAATATGGGCACCATTTTAAAAGGGAGGAAAAATAGAAGTTTTAAAATGCTCACAAAAACAGTCGGCAGCAAGGGAAAGCAGTTCAGATCGATGATTACTTCTATCTTGCTGCCTGGACATTCAAAGATCCACAAGGCCAATCCTGGCATACATTTATGTATGAGCAGCCCAGTCTTATGTGACAAGAAATGATCGAGCACTTTCTAGACAGACAGAAGAAAGTATTCCAGCATTTAAAGAAACAGCTTTCTCTTGGGCTTGCAGACACAGCTTGTCGTATCAAAAGGCTTAATTTAATCCAGCTATGAGTTCAGAACTCCAAGTGGGACCCTTATCTCCTCTCCAGCCTCTCCATCCGATGTAAATGGCCACAGTCCCGTAAAGGGGCATACGAAGTCCCCAGCATCAGGATGGTTCCTGGTGCCGATACAAAAACAGCCACGAGGCTGACTCTTGGTGACTTCTACTCATACAGTTCTGGGAAACAGCGGGTGATACTCTGGAAACGTGGGGAAGAGGGAAAGATACAGCAGGGTGAAGAGCAAGAGTCTTAAGCAAAAATAATCACTTTCACAAATTCAGTAGATGCTGTTGGGTGACCAGTTTCAGAGTTGATGAGGGTTTTTAAGGCTGATGCTGTACCAACAGTGTCATTTGGTGGGGGGGGGGGGGGGGGGGATGCAGCTGTGGAGTGGACAAGCACAAGTACGGTCACACCAAAGCATGAAGGAGCTGCACTTCGGCAAAATTGCAGATTACTCAAAATCCATGGTATCAAAACCGCAAAAGCCATAGACAGTGGGACACACTGGAGCTCTCATCAGCCACAGTGAGAACATGACAAGGTTTCAGGAACATCAAGTGTGCTGCACAGAAAAGTGAAGTCGTTTGCTTTCTTCATCCAGGGTAAACAGGACAAAAACAGTATCTTGAGTTGAAGGCTTAGATATTAGGAAAAAGACTTCAAAAGGTAAAGGTAATGAAACAGAACAAGGGACTGTCACAGGGTGATGCACAAATACAGCACTGGAGATCTTTAAGGACAGGTTACACAAACATGTCAGGGATGACAAACGTATAGTGCATCCTGCTGCACACTGATCAGATGGACCGGATATGTTCCTGAGGTTTTTCCAGTCTGTTTTCCTACGATTCAAGCCCAAAGTAATTTACATAACCTTAAAGGCCTTTTCAGGTTACCTTTGAGATCTTTCCAGGTCTACGAGCAATGCAGAATCGGGAAGGCAAGATGGTTAAACACACAAGAGGAAGAAATATCCTCTCCCAGGCTTAGAATTGCAGCCCAGAGCCTCCCTCTTGAATTCACAAACACAGATCCAGTCCAAGCCACCAAGCACTCTGTGGTGGCAGCCAGCCCACCGCCAACTGCCCTTGTGAAATCGTGTATAAATTAGGCAGGAAAAGGTTCAGCTGGTATTGGATGAGGGGAAAACAAACAGTAATGGTACACGAGCTACGGGGCTGGCTCGGTCAGGAGCATGTACTCCTGCCTCATGCCCAAGCCACTGCTGAAGGTGACACTTTTTGGAGTAAGCCTTAAAAACAGAATCCAGATAAATTTATAGCTGCTACTGAAGCCAAAGAATCTATTCAAACAAACATAAGCCTGCTACACTCGGCAAATGATGTTCATAGAAAACGGCATCTTCTTACTCAGGTTCTCCTGTCATCTCTGTAGCATATAAGAGGCTTTCCTAAAGCCTCTTAATATAATTTTGTTGTTGTTGTTATTTTCTGACAATTCTGAAAAATCAGAAATTAATGTTGGTGACACGTATAATATGATCCAAACCTTCTTTTCCACTTTTTTTCCCTATATAAAGAAGTGCTGTAGTCATAGCAAATATGAAAAATTTGTTCTGAAATGGTCGAAGAATTTGTTGCAGCGTCTTGTCCCCGTCTCCCATTATCTGTCATTATCATTTGTCAGAAATCACAGGGATTTGTAACACATTTCTGGGACACCAAGATTTTCTCTCATAAAGTATCCACCAAAAGAATCAACATTTCCATTACTTGTGATCTTCCTCAAAGGTGCGTGTGATTTAGCGGTAAGAGAACCGATCCCTGGGTGAATACGCTAATCAGCGTGTTCATTGCTAAAACTAATAATATTCCAGACCTCTGTAAGAATGCCGTTCAAATGAAACCTTTCTGCATTCATATACCCCAACCTGAAGCAGTGTGAGGCAGGACCTTTGGATAATTGGATGGCTGTTCACACGCTCCCTGCGGGTTCTTCTTCCCTCCGCTGAGAGCTATCTCAGTGAACCTAATTCACTCTCAGACACACAATCTGAAATCTGCCATTGACAATTTCTTCTCTTTTGACCTAGATATCACAGCTGGGAATCAGACTGAGCTGATAAATGAAAAACACCATGAACAACTCTCCGTCACATGAAACTCATGTTAAAGTATAAACACTGCCTCTCAATCTGCCACGTGTATTCCCTTGATAGCGCTACGCTAAATACATCAAAAGATGCAAAGAGAAATAAACAAAAACATTCTAAAGATGTGTTTGTTTTGTTACATAAACCAAGGCATAATGGCAAGAGACCGAGTATTTCATAGGATGCATAGTTTAGCTGCGTGTAACCTCGGAGGACAGCAACAAACAGAACAAGAAGAGAACTTGAGCAGGATTTCATAACTGAATAAATTCCATCTGTCTCCTGAACCGTTCATCCTGATCAGCAGCTTATGGGGGGAAACAATTTACCTACCTCGTTAGTTGTGAGAGTGAGAATCCGATCCAAGTCTTCTACCAACTGTTTAAAAGTTGGTCTCTGTGAAGGCACAGCATGCCAGCAATCTCTCATCATCATATAGCTGTAAGAAATGCACATTTTCTTGGGTTAATTAAAATCACACGTCCTTCTCATAAGCCTTTTCATATGCAGCCAGTGTTCTTCATCACAAGTAAGGCAGTGAGCAGCCCGCAGCCCTCCACATGGACCACTGTCTTTCCCAAAACCATGCAATGCTGTCACTTCCCTTGAAGGTGAATTTCTATTTCTGTATCTCTACTTGGCTCAGTGTCTAAATTTCCTCTTTGTGGACCTGATTCCGTAGTCTTCTGTGACATTTCAATGGTATTAAATTACATGTGCTTAAATATTTTGTCATGTTAGGGATTGCAGCCTTTGTGAAGTGAAGAAATTAAAATGAGGGGAAAAAAAGTAAAAACAGTCAAGGGCTATACTGAAATATTAGAAAGCGAAAGCACTCTCACACCATCAGTAGTAGATAATGCATTTTTAATGCCGTTCCCAAATGCATTTTGTTATGTAAAAAACCAGCTCGATGTAGCTTACAGAGGATTAATGGTGTGTGTGCCATTTGAGAATTTTCATGTTTAATGAAATAAAACAAAAAATAAGGGTTAAAAATACTGACAAAGAGTGGCTTGTAGATGATCCCTTCTGTTTTCAAGGGGATACAGCAGGGTGTGTAAAGAATTGTCCTCTATCAAGATTGCCTGGAGACCTTTCCATGCCATTTCTTTATGTATCTATACACATGCACATATATCTATATGCACATGTATCCACAATGTCAGAGTCAACAATTCTGAAAACGCTAGGTTCTGCTGGGGGTAACATGAAACGTGTGATTGCAGTACGGTTTGCACCCCTCGGTCCTTGTACAGCAAATAAGGGTCCTTACAGTTCATTGGTGCAGTTGGCAGGTTTATCCATTCGGTGCCCTTCTTTCAGCAGCTTAAAAAGTTCCTCCACTGGGATTCCTGGGTAGGGTGATCCTCCTAACGTGAAGATCTCCCACATTAACACACCAAATGACCATCTACAAAACAAAGAGAAAACTGCATTAGTAGATCTGCCTTACTGCTGAAAACAGAGAGGTTTTTGCAATGGATGCAATGACTGTCAAGACCTCTTCAAAAAGCTCTAAGCTTCTCTTCATGCACCTGCTCATCTCTGAACGCCATGAGCGGGACATCAACCTGTAAGCACATCAGGTGCATCAGCAGCACACGGAATAGAGACTGACCCGGGCACATTCTCAAACACATCCTCAGCCTCTGTCTGGTGTGCTCTGAGCACTCAAGTTTCCAGGCCCACTGCAAAGAACTACGTCTTCACAGTTTTAGCTATTTGCAGAACATCCATACTGTTCAGCTGGTTTGCCAGTATGGGGTGGGATATTTTGGAAAAAGCAGGCTGTTCAAAACAAAAGTATCTTGCATTATTCTGCTCTTAAAAAAAAAAAAAAAAAGTTATTAATTTTTGTCAGGAAATGAAGGAGGGTTAATTTCAGGCAGTTTTGCTGCCTGCTTGCCACCTCCTCCACGCCTGCCCCGTCACGTCGTGCTGGCAGCCTGGGGCTCTCTGGCAGGCTGCTTTGCCAGGTGAGCACAGCACAAAGCCTGCCCTGGCTCCCGAGCTCCTCTGCAGCTCTGCTAGCTTTGCAGCAGTGTATTTTAGTAAACTGTTTGCACACACTTACAATAATATTATCCTTAGCTGCCTTCAAAGCCACCATGGGGCCAAAAGCCTCCCAGCTCCAGCACTGAAATCCGTGTGCTCGGTGCCTGTTGTGTGCTTCAAGTCCTGAACCAGTGAAGCAGTTTACTTCACATTCACTTAAATATTTTGTCAAGATGTTATTTTAAAGCAAAAGTTTGATCCACCCTTAACGTGTGTATATAGTTTCCTTTATAAATAACATAAAGATGGCAGGAAAAGGCTCAGTAAATGCTTTTCTTAAGGAGAGAGCAGCTTGGGAAGAACATCCAAGTTAAAGGAGGAGGAGACACCTCTTATTTTCTCCCCGCTGCTCTTTTCTATTTTAACTCTGTGCTGACTTACATAAGCTTTTACACCTGTGCTGGGATGCATCCAGCCCTTTACGGTTAACAGCTTCTCTCAGAGAAATAAAAAACTTAAGATCTTCATCTGCACTGCATAAAAAAAATACACATCTTAGAGCGTAACGCGTGCAAGCACCGAGGATGGGCCTAGGGAACTTTAATGGGAAGCAGAATAAATCTGAGCTGTTGCATCAGCCAGCTACACCGCACACTTTAAAAGATTCTGGAGCAACAGAGTCCAATGATTTCCTACTACATGTGAAGCACTGCTGGGAAGCAACGACGTCTCTAAAAGCAGGGAAAACTCTTCTGGTAAACCCAGCCTATGTTTTACTGTACCTAGTCTTAGCACAAATTTTGACAAGAAATTTTCAGGATCTTCTTTCTTTACTTTTTCTTTTTTTCCTTTTTTTTTTTTTTTCTTTCTTTCTTTCCTCTCTCTCCCTCCCTCCCTCTCTCTTTTTAACCTGTAGGAAGTGCAGACTATGTCAAAAGCCAAGCAAATTAGATAGACTCTTTGTAGCTGCACATCCGTAAATAAGTTCAAGGGGGGAAACTTCCGCACTGACAGAAGGAGGTTAGCATTTTCCACCTTTCATGTGCTTTGAAGCTGGGCAGATTAGTAACAGAGCACTGGTTAGCAGTCTACCATAAAATCCTCACTTTCTAAGGGCAAGTCCTGTTCCATCTATTAATATGTGAAACAGAATGAAAACACTTAAAGGTAAAGGACAGCAGGGAAATACATTTTCAAAATATCCCAAACTTTAACAAATACAAACCAGCTTCCCCACCTGCCCCCCAAAAAGCACTCAAATAAAACTACTTACACATCACTTTGATGCGTGTAAACTCTGTCAAACAGAGCTTCTGGAGCCATCCACTTTACTGGAAGTCGTCCCTGTACATTTGGAGGGGAAGGGAAAAAAAAGTAAAATTGAAGCAATTTGCCGGATGATTTCAACACTGAATTTTTTTTTTAAATATTAATCAGTTCTCAGGGATCAGTTTACTGATGCAAACAGTTTACCTTTAAAACTTTCAGGGAAAAAAGAATCAAATCAAACGGGCAAAAAAGAGCAGATAATTAAGGAAAATGGATATAACGCTGACGATAAAATTAAAAACACTGAAAGCTCCAAAAATGTTCCCATACTGTTTGCAAGTAGAATCATAGGATAAGCAGATCAAAGTGGAAAAATCATTCCATTCCATTCCACATTAAAGTACAACACACTAAACCTCTGAAAAACAAGAAGCTGACCATTCAACCCAAGAATTTCATTTTCCTTTCCACTTTCTGTAGTGGCCCAAAGCTTGCAGCCACAACTACCTGTTGCTTTGTAAAAAAACTCTGCTCAGGGCCCAAGAGTCGCACCAAATTTGATATGAAGTGGGTTCAAATTTCCTCCAGCACCAACAAACTCATACCTGGTTTCTCTGCCTTTTGGAATGATGCAGACAGATATTACCATTAAAATGCCATTAATAGCTGACTGCTTATTTTTCATAAATAATCATCTTATGTGGTTCATCTAGTATTTTGTATAAATACTATTTACTATTAACAAAGTCTGAAGAACTGAAAGAGTTCTGCAAAGTTCCCATCTGAAACTTTGTCTCCTTGATTTGGTACAGGTTAAACAATAGTTAAAAGGTTAAAAATAGTCACTGAGGGAGGAAGTAAAAATCCATTTTCTCAGCCTCTAGTCCCACTTTGATACTACTGCCATAAGTATTTTTACAGCAAGTACAGCATTACCACACATAAATAGGATTTTTATTACAGTTACTACTATCACTGTTTATACATAGTTTTTCAAGATCCAAGAGCTGGTGCAAAACAAGCTGGAATCAATTTTCCACTTATTTCAAGTGATTGAAGGCAGGGACACAGAAAATTAATACTTATATTCTAGCAATTATAATAAATCATAAAAAATAAAGCCTATTTGTTTATCTTTTAACTATCCATCACTGTAGGAGAGGGACAGAAATGCTTATGTCCTTGATCCCTGTTTTCTGTCTGTGATTAAAAGTGAGTCTGCCAGGCAAGAAGCCCATTAAGATTATAACCATAGTTTTAGAGTGAAACATTGAAAGAAACACTTGTTTCCAGAGATAAGAAAACCATCCACTTACATTAGTAGTCTTTTTATAATAATCTATATTGTTGATGTCTCTGGCTAAACCAAAGTCTGCTATTTTCATGACATTGTTTTCAGTTACCAAAACATTTCTCGCAGCTAGGTCTCGATGAATACACTGGAAGGAAAGAAAGACAAGACAAAAATGCCCACTGAAATAAACTGTTGTAAAAAAAGTAATTATTTCTACACCATAACCATGTCTCCTTTATGGATTTTAACCCAAATGCCAAGGTGTGAATGCCACATTTACTATAAGCCCATGCAATAAGTATGTTGTAGTTACTCCACTGCAAACCATCCACGTCCATCCAAGTGCTTCCAGGTGGAACAACTGACCAAAAGTCTCTTTAAAAAGCCTCATTTTTAAAGCCTCGTATTTTGCTAAAGCTTTTGGGTGGCGATCCAAAATGTTTCAAGCTGTTTGAGATCCACTTTTTATTACACATACCCAGGTACAGGTACTGTAGCATTTTCATTAGTTTCTTCTTTTAAATTATATTCGATCAACAGGGTTAAAACCTGATAGTCTGGGTAAGTGCAACCATTTTTATTATGAAAGATCTTAATAAGATATATATCTACAGTATATAATTTAAAGCCAGATGTCTAGGGTGTGTATATTTACTTCAACCATGAGACTACAACAATTTCATTTTGAAAAAAAAAAATACAATATGCGCTGGACTGTTTGCTTTTTAAACAGCTCTGATACTGAAAGCAAAACCAGTATCTGCTCAGATTTTTTCCTTCATGTCAGCATTATCCTGAAAACTTGCAACTGATATTCCTGACACTGAAAGGAAGTTGTGACTGCTCTACGTATTACTCCTGTTTTAGCAGCTTTATTAGGGTTCATACAGGGTGGCACAGCAGGGGCATGGTGAGGAACATTGCATTTGGAGTCCTCCCAGGACATTTCACTTCTTTTCAAGTTAAATAGCCTTTTCTCTCTTTTTTTTTTTTTTTTCCCTCATCAATTTTGGTTTATTCTTTGTGTTCTCCTCATTTCAGGATGTGCACAGACATGCTGGACTGAACCACTACAAGAAGAAAACAAAAAAACAAACAATCTGAAAAAAACCCACCACAACATTTTACAACACTCAGTGTTTTTCTCACATTATACCTTGCCCCAGCAATTTTCTGAGATCTCTCATCCTGTATGGGGGTAAAACGAGTCTGCAAAGTTTCTGGTCCTCACTGGGACAGCCTAGGGCAGATGTCAGGAAAAAACTGCTTCATCAGTGCCTTCACGTACATAGGACCAGACAACAGCACATGCTTTCAGTGTCAAATCAGGCTTCTAATTCAGCGTCAACAATGCTACGGCAGCAGATATAACACCGGCCAGGCTTCCTGCTTCCCTATCCCTGTTCTCAAACCCTACAAGAACATGCTCCAAGACACTAGAAACAAAATGCACTTGCCCAAATACAAGAACATACACATCCTCTGAGATGCCAAGGTATCTTGCCAATACTGCCAGATGTGGCAAAGGATCTAGAGCACATCTTCCTGTTCCAGAACGGCAGGCAGTGGGCAGAGCATCTCAAACAGCATGCAGCATTTCTGCATGAGTCCAAGAAGTGAACCAAACACCCATATCTTCTCTCGGGGGTATCTCTGCTTTCTCATACCCCGCAATTTTGCAAGCGAGTCTCCTCCCGTCTTCAGAATGGTGCCATTATTGATTGCCATGTCTGGCAGGTTTCACAGCCAGCTTTCTGGCCCCAGTGATTTGCTGTCTTTTTTCAATGGCCTGGGTGAGCGTCTGCATCTTAAGTTTCCCTGTGGCTCTTGCACTGTACTGGCATGTCAGACAGGACACATCAACAGAATTTTAAAAAGCATCCATCCACCTTAGAAACAATATCCCACTTGCAATGTACAATTGCTTGTAAGGCAAAAACTGGAATAGGCACCCACGTATCTTTTTCACATATTAAAATTATATTCTGAGAGGATACTCTATGTGGGTTTTGTTCTTTTTCAAAAGTGTCAGTGAGCCTTTTATTAGATTGAAATAACAAGAACACTGGCCTTCTCACAGTTCCTGCACGCTGGAAATACCGTGAGAAGACCAGCTCTCTTATTATTCCAGCTCAGTAAATGGATCCCTAAGGGGAAAAGAAATAGAGAAATACAAACAGAAATGGTGGGATATCTGAAGAACTGGAATGCACAGTTTTTCTATGTGCTGCCTTTGTTTTCCTTCTTCCCCGTGCCTTGTGCAATGCCTTACATTTTGTCAAGTTCAGCACAGCACTCATCAGGTGTTTTTGCAAAGGAACTGGACCACAGATGAAATGATTCTGCCATGTGCATTTGTGTAAGCGTACACCTTGCAGTGTCCTTCAACAGCACTTCAGAGCTTCTCAAGATTTTCCAGAAAGATATTTTTTCCCTTTCACAACAACTTTTTTTTCCCTTGGGACATGGCTTATTGCCAGGCAAATGTTTCACTAATCTTAGGAAGAGATACCCTAAGGTGCTTTACCTAAAACAATACTCATGCTTACTCTACTAGAGGGGCTTGTCCTGGGGTCACACGTCTCCACGTTTACCTTACTGCACTAAGAATTAGTTTCCAAACAAAAGAATAAAAGCAAAATTGGACTTTCTCCTCACCCTCAAACTCTACAAGTGCAGAAAAACAATAAAAACTCATGACTCTACACCGCAGGACTGGAGGCTCAAAGTCAGCTCTACTCTGCGGTTAAAAACAGCCCCATACTTGCGAGTGGACTCAACTGGAAATTGGTATAAGTCCCACTAACCTTGCAGGGGATGCTTAGCATCAACGTTTGATGCTCTGGTTTAGACTGGGTCTGAACTCAACCTAGGGTACGTGTGGTTGCCTGCCCACCAAGCCACAGCATGCTTACACGGGCATACAGGGCTAGCTAAGGTTCCATAACTGTAATTTAATCAAGGTACTGGTTGAAAAAACTGTTTGAAGAAAAGCTGAAGTAATAAGTGTCTAGGGACATGACAGGATAAATAAACTCTTTTGACAAGCTTTTAATCCTGACAAAGGCCAGCTTCGAGTACAGTGCATAATTTACAGTGACTAGTTCACTCCACTTATTTTTGCCTCTTCTGTTCACAATTTCTGCCCAGGCACCTTGTGATCTTCTGCACTCTGCCTATTATCATTCTGTAAACCCTTTCAGTAACTGAATTAATTTATTTTACATCATTGTATGAGCCTATTTGATAGGTCTGATTGCAAACAGAATACAAACGATGCCTTACTGTCTCATGGGTGGAGTAATGTGACTTGTATAACCAAGTGATTACCTGTGCTTATGAACTCAAAGTGCAGATAGATATGCAATATTTACTTTAAATGATTGATTCCAGACCTCATTTTAGCAATGTTGTTAAACACTGGTATAAAACTAAGCATATGAATTTTCCCACCGATCTTCTGTATGGATTATGCAACCTGTTTGAGAAAGGTCCTTCTCCCTGCAAATTCTTGACCATAAGCAACACGGGAACAAAACCAAACTTAAAAATAAATATGCACCAAGTACTTTGCACGCTATTTACTGAGTTCTACCTACTTTTTGTGATGCCAAATACTCCATGCCTCTTGCCAGCTGGTAAGTGCAGGATACCAAGTCCTTGAATGTCATCTGTTCCTCTGGCACCCTGTTAATATCAAAGGAATACTCCATCCCAGGGGGGCGGCGTGCTCGCAGGTACTCACGCAGGTTTCCTTTTGAAGCATATTCTACAATCACGTAGAGCGGACCTTTGGGTAAACAGAGAAGTGGAAAAACTGGGGTAAGGTCAAAAGCTAAAACGATTTTCTGTAAAAAATCTTCCAGTGTTCTATAAAAAAATGAACTGAATTAAGAAATGTTTAACTGCAAAACCAGTAAGCACAACTTGAATGAAAAGGAAGTCCAGAGTTTGCTAAGTGGCTGGCCAAAGCTACATACGTAGCAGGATAGTGGCAGAGCTACAATTAGCAACTGAAGGCACCTTAATCCTGACCCACTCAGCATCTATTCCCTCCAGACCATGCCATGAAAAGCAGACATTTCCAGACGCAAAATATCACTAGATCTCAAACAAGGTGAAAGTGTTACATTAAATTTTCTCATTTCCAGATTTTTCATGCCTTTCTGCATGACTTTATTTACATTACATAATTACAGTTTAACAAAAACACTGTGGTCTACAGAGAGTAAAATTACTCATTTCAAATTCGAGGGACACAAAAGCAGAACTGACAGTTCAGAATGACAGATGTGGGTAAAGCCACTGTAAAATGTCATTTTTCCCTACAGCAAGGGATTAGAGTTTTCATATGATATAGTACCCTTTCTCATATTAAAGCTGCAAATATAATGAGACACAGAAGTTAAAATATCGCTGCTAAGCTAGGGAAATATCTAAAAATCCCATCACGGCATGACTGTTTCCTTAAAAACTCTTGAAAAATGATGATTAATGAGTTTCAGAGACCTGCGTGAAAGTTCTGGCTTACTTTCTTTACTCTACTCACCATCCTGCGTACAGGCGCCAAGAAGATTGATGATATTTTTATGCTTTCCAATCATCTTCATCATCTCCATCTCTGATACCAGGTCCGATAGATCCTTTTCTGTAGCATCATCTGTACAAGACACAGGTGCAGTTCATATTTTCTATTGTGCCAGCTTCTCTAAGGCTCACCAGCTGCTATGAAGTGTGTGCTTCAAAATGTAGAATATGCGATCTGTTTCCTAGTATACATTGTGCATTATACAAAGTCATGTGTTATGTCCTAATGAAAAAATCTCTGCCTCTTTGATGGACTGACTGCCTCTTCAGTCATATGTTAAGAGTCAGTAATACATGACATAAAAATGCTGTCTTTAACTATCAACCCTTAATAATCATGCCTTTCCTAAAAGCTTTATAATTAAATTCAAAGCAAAAAGACCCCAACCACCTACTCTAGGATCTACGCAAGGACTGCTGCTGCGATTAACTCAGCTAAAAGCAGGGAGACCCACACGATGCCAATACATCCAAATACTCGCGGCTAAAGATAAACAGGCTGTCAAGAGCCCAGATTTACACCGCAAACCACCGAAGGCTGAGGTCAGCTATGTGCACTCTGACCCCCCTACAATGACAGAGCTCAGATGCCGCAAAGGAAACTTTTCATGGCTAAAAGCAGCCTCGGACCCTGCTCGGCCAATATTCTTACCTTTCAGCATCTTCACGGCCACAGTCACTGCTTCTTTCGGCCGGTCTTTGTCAATCCCCACCGCTTCGGCCATGACCACTTGCCCAAAGCAGCCTTCCCCCAGGGGTTTACCCAGCGTCAGCCTGGAGGTGTAAACAGGAGATTAACACACAGCATCTGGGGCAGGGGCGCAGGCAGTGAAATTCCAGAGCTAAATATAAAAACCTTTCAACAACTTGCTGCAGCACGAAGCGCTTATCATATGGAACTAATGAGACGCCCGGCGCACATCGGCTTTCACGCGCGCTGCGGTCTGTTTTCTTAGGGACAGAGCAGGGAGCGTCTAATACAGACAGATCAGTTGCTAAACCCAGCTTTTAAGCTGCCCTCCTGCTTGTAAAGGGAGAGGCCATACTCAATGGCTAGCTGGAGGGATGCACTGCTTGCAGGGGAAGAGCTTGCACAGAGCATCGGGCTGCAGCCAAAACTCAGGCTGCAGGAACAGCCAGCAGCACCCCAGCCTCTCGTGTCGTCGTGGCCCATTTTCTTCTTTCTATGCAGACCGCAAGGAGATGGGAGAAAGGTTTCTTGGTGCACGCTGCCATGTGTTTGCTGTCAGGCAGCTGGTGGTTTGTATGGCAAAGGGTGGTATCAAAACCAGGTGGATGTTTTAGGTATTACTAACTCCTGTGATACAACCGCACAGGGAGGAAACAGTCGAACACACTTCCAGATAGCCTAATTTTAGCTCAGAATTCACATCCTTGCTTTCTGTTTGGGCATGTGGGCCACGCACATTTGCCTAACGATGTCCTGTGCCGAAGGCATCAGGCAGGGCAGCGACAGCAGTGCAGCAGCAGCGCTGGGGCTCAGCTGCAGGCAGTTATCGCACAGTTATCACCCCGCTCCTCTCCCCAAAGCTGAGGAGGAGGCCAGGCAGCCTTCTTGGGGGAAAGAGGAGGGAGGACGATGGTGAGCAGGGAAATGAGGCCGGGATGGGCACACAGGGAGGGGTTTGTCCCCGGGGGATGCTGCTGTGAAGGCACTTGGCAGGGCTCGGCGTCCCCTACACACCGCCTTCTCCGCATCCACCCCGTCCACAGCAAGATCGCTCTTCTTACATCTTCACGCATTTCCCCAGCACTTTGATCCTTTAAGGGGCGAGACGGGAGCCTTTATCCGCCCACAGCTGGCTCTGGTACAGTCTGTTTCTTGGCTGCAGGCTCGCTGCTGCCACGGCTGTCACGGCTGAGGGTAGCAGAAGACACCTCCTCCCTGCAGCACCCGGGCTCTGCTCAGAGTGGGAAGCAGACGGGGGGAAAGTGAAGCCCCGTTATCATCCTGTGTCGATGTAAGGACCCTTTTAAGAGGAGCAGTCACTAACTGGGCCAGCTGCCTACGCCACTCCACTTTGTGGAGCACATCCCTGGTTGTAAAGCTCAGCTATAACAGACAGAGACTTCAATCCCAACTTGAGGAGGATAAAAAGATAAAATACAACAAAAACTTCAGAGCCTCTAGGCAAGATACTTTTTGTTCCAGCACAATGCTCACAGGCCAGATTCTGTCTCCTTTTGCCGCAAAGAATATTGTTTAGCTCCAGAAGCAGTGCTGAAGCAGATGTCACAGAGAATGCTGAGTGAACTTGATCCAGTTAACATTATCCAGTGCTGGGGACAGATTTGGACAAGCATTTTCGTATCCAAGTTCTTATGGTCGTGGCTTCCCATGGTCAAAAGCAGGACTCACAGATACGACGTAGGTAGGGGCTGGTTGCCAAAAGCATGGACTTCTGTCCTCGCCCATGAATCCCAGGGGGTTGTCGTACCATCAGCAGAAGGCTGTTAGACTGGGGCTAAGTGGTTTGCAAACCCTCCTTGCTTATCTGCTCGGGCAAGAGATAGAGAAGCAAAGGGCGCTTCCTCCCCAGGGCAGCCCACAGATGCTTTGTCAAGCACGGTCTCAGCCGTGGTGAGAACTCCTCAATCTGTTTTGGATTGGTTTCTAAAGCAAACGCTGGTTTAAAAAGGTGCAAAGACTGAAGGGCAGCATATGCTATGCTGAGGTCATCCTGCACTTTATCCAGAACTGAAATTGAATTTAGGATCTTGGCAGAGAACAAACATTTGCATTGGAAACTGGTTAATTTATGTGCTATTGCCCTGCTAGGACTGAAGTAACAAACCCCTCATTGTGTGCCTCTTGCCCCCCAACCTAATAAACTGCCTCTAAATAGCCTCCTTTCATTGGAAATCTGCTCCACCTACATTTGTGCTGAATGTCGGTTTTTAATGTTTAGCACTCTAAAATTTTCCGCATTTAGTGTATCCCCCAAGGGTATGGGCTGACAGAAGTATGTATACAGGCCCCCACTGTTGACTAGAATCCTGCAGGTGGCAATTACTGCATTTTGCACTAATTTTCAGCTACATAATTAAAATAATTTCCAGAACAGTTGTCAGGAGGTTCAAAATTATGGCTCTGCTATCCAAAAGTTACAGTGCTGAGCTTTCAAAGAAAACTGTTCATGATAAAAGGTGTTAGTTTCTCAAATCCACCTAAAGACTTCTTAAAATTAGTATCAGATTTCATATATAATCCTGGCTCTACCTGTATTACTATTATCTATTTTACAGGCCAACTTTATATTAAGCAATATGATCATAGCTCTGATTATTCAGCAGCTCATTTTGTATGTTATTCAACAGACTTCAAAGAATTATTTAGCCCTGTTAATTTAAATGTATCAAAATTCAGTACATTCTGCTTGCAACCTAATACTTTTAAACCACAGAAATCGTACACACAATTACATAATATGCAAAATTCCCCACTAAATCAAAAATGATCACCATTAATACAGGTTAATACTAAAGCAACAGAAAATCCTTTCCATAAGGTCTAAGTGAAAGAAAAGGTTGTCTAATTCCATATTCTAGACTTTCTCTATCTCCTACTTGACACTGTATTACATATTTTATAAACATTATACCAAACTAAAAAACATGGTTTAATGCACAGAGGTAATGCTTGGGCAAATCTGCCCTTTAACTATGGTTGTACACTGATATCTCTCCCAGCCTAGATCGTATATATTTTTAAATAAAATTTCAGATTCACTCCTAAATGAAGAGTTAGATTTCAGCAAAGTATCTGAAAGCCTTTAAGAAATCAGAAAATAAATCAGAGCAACAGGCAGAGGAAATTCTACTTCCATGTAAAAAAATAATAATTCAGATAATTGAATTGGATCTTGATCTTCAGAGAAGGTTCAGGTAACTGAGATTCTCTTTCAGCTAAAGAAACCCTGAGAGACATTGGGAAAGAAGCTCCCTCTCATACTGTGTCATGTTGTATAGATGCACGTAGGTAGCACTAAGGGAAACAGGCTACATACTTATCTCTCGGAAACTCCCATTTCGGGTCTTCTGGCAATTCATACTCTGAGACTCCTGCCAGCATTGGGGCATCAGCAGTAGAGGAGAGGCGAGTAGTTATCCTCACCAGAGGCGTGTTGGAGTTCATGGAGGAGCTTGAGTCGGCTGACACCTGTTGTTGCAATGCAAGATACAAAAAACAAAAAGAGGCAGAGATGTAATCTTGGACCAAAAGCTGAAAAACAGCAGTACATGAAAACTGAGCCAGCTAAGAACAGTGGTATTAGGGACTGAACCTCCTGTCTTGTTTGTAGTGGACTGTTCTCCTACATTTACGCTTCCCTGTAAGCACAAAACTGACTGCAATTGCTGCCCTGACTGTCAGTCTGTCCCATAGGCTGAAAACCATTGAATGAAATTTTAAAATACATTCACTCAGAATGGAATTTAAATGTATGCTTCTTACAATTTATCTTATTTTTATTTTTAATCAAGTGAGTATTTACAGCACCACTCTCAATGGGCAGCTTCTACTGTGAGCAGAGGTTACCAATAAGCTCTCTTCTACTCATTTCTAGCTTCCCTTGTCATCATTTCTTTTTCCAAATCAGTACAAAATTTAGTATTTTTAGGTGTTGCTATTAAAGTAAAATTTTCATTTTTTTTAACTAAAAAATGGCATTTTTGCAAAGGCTCCTTCCATTTTTTCCACCAGTGCCAGTGACCAAGGTCACATGTTACTGTGAAGAAAATGTAGGATATTCCTTCACGTGGTTTCTAAACATTTAACATTGAAAGCATCAAAAAGCCATCGCAACAGTTAGGGGTACTTCAGTTTTCAATGAACTCCATTCTTAAGCAAAGATTCTGCAAGTGAGGCAGAAAAGAGCTCATAAAAAAACATTTCATGTCCAACACTTCAAAATGTAATTCACTTTGAGTACGATTTGTCATCGTCCTTAACAGAAATACATTTTCCTTAGAGCATCAAAGGATAATAAAATAGGTAATAAAGAAATAATGATAGCTGCTTTGAAAGCAGAGCTATTCCATCCACGTAACAAAATTCTGTTGGTGAAAATGGTGTGTCGTCCATAAGGTTCTTCTCTTAAACCTGCAAACAGCCTGCTGTCTGCAAAAATGCATACCAAAAATGCTTGTATTGCCACCATGTCCCCTATTGTAAGAGTAAATCCTCCTCCTCTCTTCAGAGGCCATGCCAAGGCCGTAACTGGTGGCCGTGGTGGGACAAAGGTCACATCGCAATGCAGTCGCTGGTACCCATCCTCACATCAGGTGGCAGAAGATACTTCTCGTCCAGCGTCGTCAGGACCCTTCCCAAGCTGGAAGCCTAGAGCATCGGTATAACCACCCCTCTTGACCTTTCTCCTTGTCATCTGGAGTCAACCTTCACACCAAGTTTGCTTATGTAAAGTGTCACCGGGTCACAATTTTGTTTCAGAGGTCTTAGAGCTAGATAATAAAGGCTGTTATTGGCAAACAGATCCTAATAGCATTAAAGTGCAAGTCAGTGATAAACAGTGATACGAACACAAAATCCTCTTGTCTCTGTGACACCTGGTAATTTAAGGGAGCACGAAGTTGCACTCACGTCCAACTAACAATTACAAGCCACCGAGTTACTCGAGTTTCTTAGCATGGGGCTGAAAGGCTTTTGCAACCACATCGTGCTCTTACACAACGCATTTTGACAAGACGAGGTTATGGCTCTCAAATTTCTCATCAAGGTTTTGACAAACTTTTGGCTTAGACATCTTTTACCAGGTAGACAACTTCAAGCCCATCCCAAAAAACAGGTTTGGGTTCTTGGCACATTTTTCTTAGGCCACAGATTAAGACTGGAAAGGGGTTTCATAAGGAACAAAGTGTTAAGGACTGCTTTCAAAAGATTAACTTTGGTAACCAGTTCTGCAGCTGACTGACAGACTTTCCTTGACACCAGAAACTCCACCTTCTGCTTGCATCGAGATGTACGTCTAGGAACAAGCAAGTCCAACCGCACAAATAAAGCTTCCATTCAAACACGAGAGCTGGACCGCCTTCCCCCTCGCCCATCGCACTGTCGTTAGCATTAGTGTTTGCTTTCTGCAAATATAAGTACCTGGCACATTCCTCTAGTGTAATAAATACAGTGACCACTTGGGATACAAACAGAAAACAGCTATTAATGCAGACTACGTAGCCATAAATAAACCAGTAAATGAATGCTGAACGGAGCCCTTAGAGAGGGGCACTGCTGTGCCCAGCCCACGGAGGAACACACCTGCTGATGCTGAGTTGCTTGCTCAGAGCTGTACGGCAAGTCAGCAGGAGAACCAGGCCCACAGTCACATTTTTACTTACTTTTTCCCCTCATTTTCATGATAAAAATGATGCTGAATGAAATGAACCAGCCCAGCACCAAGAAATGTACAAATCTCCACATTGTGACAACTCCTCTCTCCCTGAAGTCCAGTTTTCTCCTATTTCTGATTTCAATTTTTTCATCTTTCTCACTGCAAAGCTGCTGCTAATTCTCTACAACCACTTCCTCCATATTTCCAAAATCCACCCACTGTTCTCCAGCCATTCTACCAAGATTTTTTATTCAATATTTATATTTTAGACATCACGTTCACGTTCTTGTCTTCCTTTGTCATCATAGACATTGTTTTTGTGGGACAATACGAAGGCATGGAAGTGAAACTGCAAAATTTAGATGATACCCCTTGGGCATCAGAAATGGACCAAAATGTTCTGGGGTCTTTTTCTTCAAGAGCACTATTTTTATTAGACATTGTTCAGATCTCTGCAAAAGCTCCATCTTTCCACTAGCTCTTACACTCACAACTCAGCAACCTTAGAGTAGTAAAAACTGGTAAATGTAAACATGCAATAAACCGAAATACTCCAGTGATGCATTTCAAACACAGAAGTTAAATAATAATAATGCTATAGTAAAATAAATGAAAGATTTTGCCAGTTTCCCTTTCAACACAATTGAACGTGTTTACTTCACACAATAAATGGACAATTGGCTGGAGAGGCTGCAGCTAACCAAAGTGCATTAACTTGTAGAGGAATGATGAGAAATCCAGAGGAACTACTCAATGTCTGGGAGAATTAAAATGGACTGCACTCCCAGGGAATATTCTTCTGATTGACTAACTGGAGCAGTGCAAGTGGTTACAGGAGCTGAAGGGCTATAAAAGTCTGCTCCAGAGAAGACTAAGCCAACCCAGGCTGGACTTCAGTTGGAGGAGATTCTCTGTTTTCAAATGGCCTTTTCCCTTTTATGCAATAGTAAAGAATTAACCTTTGAACTCATCCTTTAAGCATCTCCTTTCATTGCTTTAGAGTGCACTATAAAACAATGAGGAAAGCCCTACATATTCGAAGGTCAGTAGACGTGGTCAACTTTAATCTGCATGTGTACACACAAGGAGTAGTGTGTAGAAAGCCTTTTTCCAGCCTGCAACTTTTCCCCTTTCTACCTGCAGCACCACCCTCCAGGCCCTTACCACGCAGGTTCAAAAAGCAGTGATGGTCCTGCGAGGAAACTCCTTCTCCTTGGTTTCAAGTATGTGAGTGCTTTTTTCTGGTTTCAATGCAACAATTCAAGGCACATAGGACTCAGGGGTAACAAAGGTCATACTGAGATTTTGGAGCAAGCTTGTAATTATACGAGGCCAATATACAGGCCCAGGGCCACCTTTGGGTCTACAAGGTGCCATAAAGCAGCAGGTAGAAATTTGGGCAAAATGCACAACCTTCTTGGGCAATTCCCCAGCCCACCAAAACATGCTGCTACGTTGGGACGTGACAAAGGAACAAAGCAGAGCTGGGACAGAGAAGCAAGGGTTCACCTTGATACGGGTGAATGAGCCATCTTCATGCTCTACTCACTGCATTGGTAATGCCTGTTTTAAGCGATGACGCTACACTGAGGAGACGTTTTGGGAGCTTGATTAAAGCAAGAAAGGCATAAGTCAGCTCGACACAAGCAGAATACTGAACGGACTGCTGTGCTATATGTTACCCCCAACAAAAAGGTAGTTCTCCACCATAAAATGTTTCTTGTGTGCTTCCTTTTCACTTCTAGGAGGTCAGAACCAAGAAGAATATCAGCTTCAGACAGATCCTCAACACCATTCTTGGGCTTTGGAAGGAGAAAGGCCCTCTGTCTCCGAACCTCATGTACCAACGCATTGTTATATCCCCATTTTAACTGTATATTTGTTCTTCAGCCAACATGCTGTATTTAATCAGCTTTGAGATAATACTTTGCAAGCATTTCTAAGCAGTGGAGCATTTAAAACTTAAATGAATCTTTAAATGCCATGTGGCAAAATCAGCTGCAGAGCAGTGTGTAATTGTCTGTAATTGATTATGAAGGGTGTTTTCCTCCCCTGATGATTTATACCATATCCTGAAGCTTAGATCTGTCAGTTCTGGCACTCATGCTGTGAGATTTTAGCAGCCATGCAGTGATTTCCTATAATTGTCAGCCTTTTGAAGGCTCTGCTATAAAAGTTAATATGAAGTCATATGCATATATGTATATAAATATAATTGATAAGCAATGCAATTAGCTGTTGATAGAAATGACCCATCTCAGCGACACGACCTAGGAAAATATAAGGTAAATTCACTAGATGGAATGTAAGGATTCATGATGCAAGTACTTGCACTTAAAAACACTTGCACATGCACAATCCTTTCATGAAAAGATTTCTTTTCGAAGGACTTACATAACAGCAATATAACAAAGAGTACAACTAGGCAAGTCAACAGTTTCTATATAGAGAAACCCAAGGATAAAGCAAGAAACTAAAGTATGTATTGCAGTAAATTCCTTGCAACACCTCCTACTACAAGTTATCTATTAATCGTTGTATTTCAGAGGCTATTCCTTGAAACGAACGATACTTTTACAGCTCAACACTACATGCAATACTACGGTTCTTTACTTGTTCCAGATTACTCTTCTTTTTCTCAGGCTCCAGTTGCCATCATCCTTTTGAACACAGCTATTTTGGTTGGTGAACCTCAGTCTTACTTCAGACCAACCAGTCTTTTCTCATCGCAAACATGTTCACTGCATGTTTATGAACAACCACATTACATGTAAATTAATGTGAATGTATTTAAAATACTAAGCAAAAGAAATCATTCCTTCCTTCTAAGACAGACACACACACATAGCTGAGTGGTCCAAAGTTCCACAAAATAAACGCACATCCTATCGACGACTACTCTTTACCCTTCAGTTGGAAGAACCTGTCACCTAAAGCCCATGCTGCAAACCAGCTCACAATGCTCACTTCTGCAAATCCTTCTTCCCACCTCCTCGCGAGCTGGTGCTCCCATGCAGAGCGTGGCTAATCCCAACGGAGCACTGCAGCTCTCTGTAACTGCTTGCTCGATTTCCCTGTAAGCGGTTTCTATTTCGAAAACCAAGTACCAGATCCGAGTGAGGCTTAGGACTGCAGGGGGAGGGAACTGATAATTCCTGACTTCATCATGACCCTTCCTATGAATGCGGAGAGAACCGCATTTTGGCAGGAAAAAATGCCTGCATGTGGGGAATGGTAAAATCCTGTAGTAGCTCAGACTAAATAGTCAGTGTACGAGAATCCAGGCCTGCAAATCAAACCATATGTTACTCAGCAAGACTCTTATCCCACTTAGACGAGATGGCATCATGGCCATGCAAATGCCTCCTCTTGAACCGGTATTATTTTCATATCCAGATCCTTAGGGAACTTGACCTCGAAGCGGAGAGCTTCCAAAACAATATCACAAATTCCCCAATACATGGCCTCATTTCCCTGGAGTCCCAACAAATCATATCCACCAGCCCCGGCTCTCTGCCGCGCTCACACCATCTACCTGTCACAAGCACTTCCCCTGCTCACTCGCACTTATCCTCCCGACAGCTTGGCCACTTCTTCTGCTCTTCCCCTGCACAGCACAGCACGCAGCCAAAGGAGAGCCCTCTGCACCCGTGCCTCTAAATATAGGGTCAGTGACAAAGCCCTGCAAGGCTGTAAATACAGTTATCTGAAATACAAATAAACTCAAACAAAAAAGCAAGCCCGGTGGTACAACAAAACAATCTGAACTACCCAGAAGAACACATCGATTAAGTAAAACACCTCCTGAATTATTTTTATTTTCATTTTTGATTTGTGACAATGGTTCTGAAACTGAAAACCAGCTTTAAAAGATGCAGAAACCAAACAACTGCCACAGCCTTATAGACTGGCAAGACTGATAACTGAAAATCTAAGAAATCTTCATGGTTGATGAGCAAGTTTCCAGGGACTGCTAGTTTCATGCTGCCTTTGTAATCCAGTACAATCAGTGAGATGACCAGTGAAATCATAGAAACAGAAATATAGATTTCTTCTTAATATTTATAGTAGCTGTTTTGCTCTGTGAAAATATGACAGCAGAGAGCCTTTGAATGAGAAAGTCCTGTAAATGAAAGTATACTCAGGAGAATTGAGAATGATGGAATTTTTGCTCGTGGGTTGAAATAGGATTCTCACTTTCAAAAACTTATTGTTTTTCAAACAAATAGTCCCACTTTAAAAGCAAAATGCCTTTTTTTTTCCTGCTAAGAAGTTTGAGAAAAACAAAGTTAACGGATAAAAACTGACCTGACGAGCATGTTATAAGACAGAGATGTTTTCCTCTGTGAAAACAATAGCTTTGGAGAAGTTCCATATTGCATCATTTAATGATAAACAGCAAAACTGTGGGCAGTGGTTGGCACTGGAGTCACACGCACTGCAATAACACTTTCCCCTCAAGGAACCATTTTCAAGGGACACAACTGAGCTCACACCAAACCCTGGGCGTTTTTTAAGCCATCAACTTATCTCCGGGTTATAATGATGCTTTTATTTTCAGGCAGAAGTCTAATAAGTGTCTTTTATCTAAGCAGCTAATAAGTGTCTTTCTCTCTCTAGTTAAGTATACAACATTTGAAAAGCCACCTTTGTCCAGAAAACTACACTGAATTTTAGCCATGGAGATGTGTCAGTTGAGCTGGGGACTTCTCACTCTTTGGAACGTACTCATAGGCAAAAGTACCTCTCTTCCCCAGTGACTTTCAAGCAAATGAGAAAAATTACAACATTTTTTTTTTTTAAGTGGCAAAGCAAGTCAAACAAGATAGGAATTAAAATTTTTGCTCAAAAAAACCTCAAACCAAATATTTTTCAGATCGGACAAAGCTCCTGTCCCCCACCTCAAGACTTTGTGAGACACCACCCGTTAGAGGATGACAGCTGATGCATTACAGGAGGGATTTCTCTGCTGTATTTCTAACCAAGTAGATTCAGAAAACAATAACACCGTTTGAAATCCCAATACCAAACTCCACCCTAACTCTAAGCACATCCAAAGTTTCAAACACCCACCTCTACTGGAGAACTCTTTTTAAGGTACGGTATCACTGTGACAGCGATAACGTGCTGGACAGGCTACAAGAACCATCTGCAGGAATTCTGTCCCACTCATTAATGTTGCAGATGAACCAAACCCTCAGATCCACACTGCCCTGACCAGATCCAAGCCCCACAAAAGGTCCCTGTTGTTAATAGCGAGGTGAACCAAAGCCTCAGCTGCAGGCTGCCCTCAGCCCTGCAGCGCTGGCGGTCTGGGTGTGGGTCTAGCTGTCTATTCTGAAGACTCACTGCAAGACAATCAAAACAATCTAAAAGAAGTCTTTAGGAGACGATAGTATGTGGGAATCAGGGCTGTTTTGGCAAGCGATGGCCTGTGACAATGCCAAAGGCCTCTTACTTGTTCAACTGGTTTGTTGTTTGTGGCGCTGCCCTCTCCAGAAACGCTTGCTGCCAGTGACAAGTGATTGCAAAATCTACTTCGTGCAATCCTGTTGTGTGCATCTTACATCTGGCATACGCTTTTGTTCCTCACTCAACAACATCAGCATCTTAACCAACTGCCTGAGATCTGATTTAGTATTGCCCCTATTTTTATTTTATTACAGTCTTTCTATTTTGAGGTGGATTCTGGATGCTGAGCTATGAAATTCCCTCCCCTCAGTTCTTAAAATTTTTTCCCGGAAAAATACCTCTCAGTATCTCGTACCTAGTTACTACAATAATAGTCACCTTAGAAACATTATAAATACACAATTAAATAGGATTCTGTTCCAAAGTCCATTTAAGTCAGTAAAAAAATTTTCCATTGACTTCAATAAGCTGTGGGATCAGGCCCCAAAATACTTCAAATAGATTTTTTTTTCCATCTATAGACTGCTAATACAGAACATATTCCTTTCTTTTCACATTTCTGCTCTGACATCCCTGATTTCCTTGCCTTGAAACACATAACGCTGCATTGGGATGTGCTTTCTTCCCATGCCAGCCTCCTAGGTGCCAGCCTAAACCCATCCCTAAATGCGGTTTGGTTTAATGCTTATTTATACCCCTTCCAAACAAAGCTCTCATCAGAAGGAGGTGCTGGCTTCATGCTTTGGTAAAAGTTCTTCAAACTCTTTATCTACTTTCTGTTACCTGTCTGCGCAGAGGGATTCGCTTTGTCAGCTTGTGGACAGCCGGCTGGCTGCTGAAGTCGGGCTTCTTGGTGGTGTTCTTCATGCGGCACAGGATGACCGTCAGCACCATGCAGGCGATCAGGAAGACCCCTATGCAGTAAATTGCTATTTCCAGGTAGTCTGGAGATGTCGGATATTCTTTCTCTTTTTCAGGAGCTGGATTCGCAGGTTTTCGGGAGGGAACAATCATGCCACAGAGTTAGCACATAGTACAGTATGTATAGTTCAGCACAGTGCTTGGAACAACATGACATGGTAATATCAGCAGTTCTTTCCGTGACTTTGTGACACTCAGAATACTGTGGATATTTAGGCTATTTTGCAATCTGGGAACAATGCCTCTGTCTCTCACTGGTTTAACTTCTCATTTTGCCATCGTGTGTGCTTGTGTATGTAAGTAGGTACATATAGACACGTACATGTGTCTGCCTGCTCAGGTAGACAAACACACATCAAAATATTGAATGATCAAATCTAATTTCAGGGGAAAAGAAGGAACTGGAAGTATTCAAACTAGGTTCAGGTTCATTTTGTTGCTCAAGTCAAACTTCAAAAGCACTGTAATTATTTTTAACCACATAAAGGCATGTTTAAAGATATAATGTTGAATTTGCTAGCCTGAAAGAAGAATGTCTCAACTCGCAAATATAAGTTGGGGCTTGAGTCTGCATTGCTTGTTTATCCAAAATTCTCTCTGGGAGCTTATAATACAGAAGGAAGGCAGGCTGGTCCCTCGCCTTGTTTCTAAATTTCGCTGAATTGCTAACAGCATGTCTTAGTGAGTGCTCCTTTGTCAGCCACGCTAAGGCTGCGTGTTTTAAGGAACTTCAACAGCGATTGCTAGGCTATGAGATTAGGTTTTAGTGGGAGTGGTTCTACCTAGCTGTTACTGTGACTGAAACCATTTTGAAATCATCTTTGAGACAGATATATGTGCAAACACAGTCCCCTAATCCCTTATCTGGGATTTACCCCCCAGATCAACAGCATTCCACAGCAATCAGCAGTCACTCCACAAGCAATACGCGTTCAAGCTGAAATTTTCTTGTGCTTTGTTGGAGGCTTATAAAATATTCCATTCAAGAAAGTTGGTTAAAATATGCTGTTCAAGCACTTGCAAAATGCAAACACTGCTAGCAAAGCAAGCTTTACACTGGTACTGCCTGCCTGCTTGGTGACAGACCACGCAGGCTTGGTGTTCACGTACGAGTGAAATGTAGTAACGTTGCCTCATTCAGTATATTTTAAAAAGGGTTAAGAAATTATCTGCAGAAAGTTTCACTCATGTACACTGAATCTCGGCAATATGCACATGCAGGTTTTGTACTTCTTACTCAGGATTAACAATTAATAAATGGCAAGCACAAGATGACCCAGCAAACCTCAGGTGGTTCACATTTTTTCAAAGGAACTCGTAAGGCAGCTGCCAACAGTTATAAACAAGAACATTTGACTAGTGTCAAAACCAACTATGGTTACATCTTCTAACAGCTGATAACAATTTTCAGGCAATAAAGCACATTGATGTTTGTTTCTTTTAAGGACAGAAACATCATCAACCCGAGAACAGCAAGACATGCTTTGCAGTAAAAGCAAATGACTACTTGTTTTCTTAGTGCATGCAATGTTTAAAGATGCATGGAGCTGATTCCCAAGATATGGAAGGCACTGCTTCTGTACATAATCCATCGGCATTAAAATTAGAATTTTCATTTAAAATTTGGATGATAGGTAAAAGTGAATTTCAGCATATTGAGTAGCTTAGGTACTTTGATGAATCAGTACATGATTATGGCCAAATCAGTCCCAAAGCTTCTTAAGAAACTCTGAATTTCCTCCTCTTGAAGTTTACAATGATTGATGTGGTGATTTTCAGTTACCACACTTAAGTGAGAAGGAAGCACAGCTTCCTATTGTTTTTGATGAACATTTAACAGATGTAAAAAAATAATTTAAGTGCAATAGCATTTTACTTTTTTTTAACGTTTTTGGAGTTGCAAATTAGAATGTCACAAGACAAACCATTGGCTTGAGACAAGTGTGTTTAAATAAATATTTTATATAAAATCATTGTAAAAACGTTGAGGAAACCTGAAGTCATTTTCTGAGACAGAAGCTGTGCTAATTCTGCAGCAATCAACAAGGGGAAAAAAGAGGAAAAACCACTGAAAGAGAGCAGTGTATACCTGGCAGAACTGTCAACCATGCAGTGTGAAAGGATATCCCAATAGAATTACCCGCCAAGCATGTATACTCCCCAGCATCCTCAAAAGTTACATTCCGTATATAGAGAACCTCAATTTCTTTGTCCGTGGTGTTAACACCGGCAGCCTAGAAAAAAAAAAGAGGGAAGCAAGAGAAAAAGCTAGACATTGAGAGAATTCTTGTGGATAGGGAGATGAAGCCACAGGGCTTTGCGCTTTGGAAAGGCAGAGGTGGAGAGATGCAAAGCTCCTTCCCCATCCACAGTCCCTCATCCAAAAGGCGTTTACCAACAGGTCCCAGCTCACCTCAGAAAGTCATCAACACCCTTCACCAGACCTACACTCACCACCTAGACATGCATGCAATCAAATGACATGGAAAAATTAACCCACAAAGATTTTTTTTTTCCTTCTTTTTCAACAAAGAGTTGAAAGAAAAACAGAGAGAAAACACAATAGGACAGAACGTGGTATCCTTCACGTGTAGTTGCCTGTTTCAGAGGAATAAAAATATATTCTGAAAGGATGAAAGAAGATAAATTCTGCTCCAAAGGACACCACTTAACAAATGTCTCCAGCAATCTGTGGTAGTTGCATCATCCACTGCACTAAAATACTGTACATTTTGCAGTGTTGCCAGATCTCAGAGTTCAATCTGAAATCTGGTAATATCTGATGGTTTGCTTAGGACCACAGTGGACAGAGTCACGATGGTAGGCAGATATCTGTGCTCATGTTCAGAGAGGATCAGTTGTGGCTCTCAGATGTGGAGAGAAACTGGATCCCAGTGGTGCAAGAACGAGGGAGGAGAAATACATATTTTTCTAAATCTTAGAGAGAGAAAGAGGGGAAAAAAATAGAGCATTTTTCTGCCCTTCTTCTGGACTTGCTAGATCTCTGGCATGACTGGTCATTACAGAGCAAACCAGTCGGTGTATCAGTGTTTATCCAAACTTTTACAAATAGATTGAATCCAAAATCCAGAGGCTTTTAGACCTGGGACTTTCCAACTATCCCAGGATGTGTGCAACAGGGCATCAGTGCCAATGCCTCTGTTATGAAGACTTAGGGAAATTATTTTAAAAAGAGATACTGTTGGGTTTTGTCTCTGTTCCATTGAAAAACATCACTTTGAAGTACGTGATGAGGGAATAAGCAATTTTTTACTAAATCATTTTCAAGCAAATTTAGTTGTGAGTCGTAGACACATCATTGCCAATCTTTATTGTTCGTGATGGATTATAACCCAGGCAATAATGGGCGAATACAACCGGGAAACGCTCCCAGCCCTGCAGCACTGCAGGTGATGTAGGAGGCCATAAGTGACTCAATTGACCTGGCGTATGCTTCAGTGGCTACTTACGTGAATGTTTCATATATATATGCACACACATACGCACGAATGTGTGTAAAATACATAAATACACCAATTAGACTGTAATTACATTTCCAACAAGTACCCTGTACGTGAATTACAGAAGTATGCAGAATTAAGAACAAAACTAAACATAGACGTGTACACACAGAGAGAGCAGATACAAGACAGAATAAAGATCAACATCAGAAACCACTGCTTGTGGTACGCACAGAATATTGTGGGAATTTTTCCATGGCTGCTGGTTTAATACCAGTTGCATCACCAAAGGAGGATTACAAATATACCACAAGGCCAAGGAGTTATCCTACAAGCTGCCTGCAGTTTCCCAAATCACCATTTTTTCCAGCTTCTACATCCAGCTTTCTTTAAAAAACATTGTTACCTTGTATACTCGGCAGAACAGAGAGCCAGGCAGACTGGTTGGCCTCCCCTATATAATTGGAGACCTTACAAATATATTCTCCAGCGTCCGCCTCTGTCACATTGTACAGTGTCAGCACTTCAGCATTGGAACTATTTATCCCCGAATGCTAGAATAGACCAATAACACAGGAGAACAATGTAACTGCTGCCCAAAAAGGACACAAATCTGTCTATGGTCCCACCACCAACACATCATATGAATACGCCTTCCACTTCATGCAAGCATCAGGGTCAAAACGTTGAGGGTTTGGGTTTTGCTTGTTTTCTGCTTTGTTTTTTTGTTTGTTTGTTTATTTTAAATCCAAAGCATCGCCAACCAGCTCAGAAAACTCCACAGTGCAGAACAACCCGGTGCCACTGATATGCCACATCACACTGGGGAAAAACAGACATCTTTGAAGGCTCAGCATGCAGAAAACCCAACCCTCCAACAAACTTTTGGCAGCAGGTGTCACGTAACTAAACAGTCTTTGAAATAAATAGGCTGAGGGAACATGAAAGAAACAGAGTACATACTCCCAGTATGTTATGGATGCACTCTAACAATATATAAATGTCAATAAAGATCCTTAAGAGGGTTTTCATTATTTTTTTTTCTGAATAAGTCATGCCTGAAATGTTTAGAGATATAGGACTTCAAGGAAGTTTAAAAAAATGCGTCTATAAGCTGCATAATTAGCATTTAGACTACCAAACGTTTAACTTATTTTGTTTCTAACAAACACTTCCACTTTCAAAAGAGGTTCAGATCTCAGAATTCTTGGATTCACATCAACTAAATACAATGCTTTAAAGAAGTTGTCACCACCGCTAGCATCTGCAATGCCTCACCTTTAAAACCTGGAGATACGGCAGTCCATCTGGTCCGTATTTACTGCCATTCTTCTCTACATGCTTTATCCACTGAATGTGAGGTTGAGCATCACTGTAGACTTTGCAGACAAACTCGACGTCACCTCCGACTACTGCAGAGGCATTTGCAGGAAGGCCAGCTTGGAGGATAGGCCTGTGCGGTGATCGCTCTGCTCGGATGGGGAGGGCGAGTGAGAGGGAGCAAGGGAGAGAAAGAGAGAGAAATAAAGATGCATAAATAAGCAGAGCTGCCAAGAAAACTGCAAGTGAACTCGAGCCAAAAAGCCCTGTAAGCCTGTTGGCTGACTCCTCCGAAATAACACTGCAGCCAAAACGTATAACAAAAACTCCAGTTCAAAGGAGATGACTTGAGCACTACACTTGTAATATAAAGAATAGCTATTTGGGGGGAGGGGAAAAACCTTGCCTAAAAGCTTTACGCATTTTTCATAGTCCAATCAAGCAAGAAATAAGTAAAATGCCTTCTTTTCTTTTTCAAGAGTTACTGTAATAAGTACCTCTGAGCTTTGAAACATACTAACTGGACTAAACATCCACAAATTAGAAAGAAAGATTAATTTTATTTTTTTTTTAAATGAATCAACAAGGTATTGAAATAAAAAGGAATTTCTCAAAACTAGCAGAAGCCTCAGCGCTGAAAGGCACCATGGAGGACACATACCAGGTAGCTCACCTTTTCAGAGCACCGATCCATACAACAACGACAGATGCTCCCTACACCCAGATACAGCAGCAGAAATTCCAATTTTTTGTTATCCTGAGCAGGACACAAGGAAATACCTAGTTGTCTAGAAAACCACTGTATATTTAATGTGTGCTAACGCAGCTTTTCATCTATTGACTTGCCTAAGTATTTCATACATGTTCCTCATTCAGCCTGCAGCGCTGAACATGCTGAGTGTAGCCTTTATCATCTGGGTGTCCAGAGAGCCACTGCAGCCGGTGTCCCTAGTGCAGCTTTGAGCAAAGTGTCTTTGAGCAAAGCAGGGATGGGAGCCTTGCCCTCAGCTACGATGGTGAGGCAACTTTCCACCGCCCTCACCAAGCCTGAAAGCTGCTCAGATCTCCTGGGTGGTAAGCAGGGCACCAGCCCAGCTCCCAACTCTCTGGGGCCACCAGCAGCCTTTTTTTGCTGGACGAGGCAAGTAGGCAAAGCATAAGGACTTTTCACTTGGCCATCACATAAGGGAAAGCCCTCAAAATGGCAGCACTAATTACCGAACCTTTTTATTATTCAGTGAGCAGTATGGACAACAGCACCAGCCCCCCCAAAAAAACCTTCAGGGAGCTGTGGCTTTCCGTCATCTAAGTGGGAACTTCATGAAAACTTAACTCTGCCCTTTCCTTCTATAAGAATATAAAGTTAATAATGACCTCTGTACGCATTCAACCTGTGAATCTAAAGTGAAGAGCCCACTGCTCATCACTGCCTGAGCTTTTCTTTCCTCCTGCTCCAGGAATTCTTTCGAAGACCGGGAAAAAAAAGAGAGTGAATCTAAATATTTATTTTTAGAGGCTGTACACTGGGAAAGCTTTGACGTTAAGAGCCAAATCAACTGAATTTCAAATCAAGCACTCCTTAAACATACTAGTTTCCAATAAACTGTTTCACAAGCAAACATTGCGAGTGTAATAGCAAATAATGATGCCCGTGGAACAATGGGATCTTTCATACAGTCCAATATATTTGGCATGCGGCAAACATCTACTGGGAATTTATTCACTGAGGCTACGCTGGCAGCATACTACAAAGCAGCAGTCTTATTTTACTTGTGGCAAAAGTGCATTTGTATTGCATTTATTAAATTATTCCATGGCTATGTATGTCATTTTCAAAAGATCTAGGAACGGTTTAACCTTTTTTTTTTTAATTTGTAAATTACAGTAGAACATATAAATTACTATTTTACAGTTCTGAAGAAAACTTTTAAAAGTTTCTCACCTTATGCTAAATAAGCTCTAATTTCACCTCCCTCACTCCTTCATTTGGGTACAAAAACAGCAAGCAAAATCTCTCTTTAATAGAAACCTTACACCATCTTCCAAAACTTATTACAGCTGCCTTCAGTATAAAATGAAACCTTAGAGAATGTTATTTAAAATGTTTTTTAGAAGTCAGTAGGCCTCATGTTTCATTTCTCCACATCAGGGTTTGATTTCCTTTGTGACCTTACTTGCTGCCCTTAAACAAACCAGAGAATGAGGCCCGAAACATCTTGGAAAAGTTCCTACTATGCCAGCATCAACACACAAAATGTGTTTAGTTTATCCCGATAGCCATCAATGATTTAATCTTTTATTGATGACTGTCAAACGTTTCCTCTACCAAAAAAGAAAAGGTCAAGCAAAGAAGTAAAAGGAAAGTTTTTGCATTCTTGTCCCAAATTCCTTAAAGTCTAAAGAGAGTGGGTGCACATACAGGTAAAACATTTGTGAAATTTCTTCTGAGGGTAAGAAATTAAAAAAAAAAAGTTAAAAAAAAAAAACAAACTTTAGTTACCCTCCAACATGTAGAGCATTGATTATCGTCCACTCAACTACCCCGCTTCAGCAGAAGGGAGTATTCCTTTGTGCACACAAGCAAGGACAAAAGAACGTAACATCATGATGCAAACTCAGTGGGGTTTCACGACAAACCTGAAGTCCAAGGACCACAAGAAAGGCCATCAGCATCAGGGAAAATAATAAAATATGGGCAAACTTCCACTAATTACGAATGACCAGCGATAATTCTGTACAGAACCATTTCTTGGCGAGTCATTTCAGAATGTTATCCTGTCTTCGCTATTTCTCAGCAAACCATACACATTTAAGGACTCTGTTTAAGTATACGTACTGTCACAAACCATATTCATAAATCTCACATCACTATTTCACATGTAAAATACAACCCTTACATTTGTAAGCAGCTATCACCACTCAAACAACCGGCTACACTAATATTAGATGGAAGCAGTGTTTTCCTTTTTATTAAACACTAACCAAAGAGCTAAAGTTGCCTAAAAATATCTTAAAAGCTGGTAACACTGATTTTATCACTTGCCTTAAATAATACAATGATCATAATTAGGATCATCATTAAACTACAGTAACTACATACATCTCTAGTTATTTCACTCAAACAATTTTTTGATATGAAACAAGTTGACAACCAAGCTTGCAACTCTATCACTCTATTGATCTCAATATTCTCCTTCACTCATTGCTATTGAATTGAATCCGAACCTCAAGAAATAAATCTTTGCTATCTGACCACTCAAAATTTAGTGTTCCACTTTCACTGCTAACAAAACGCATTTCAAAAACAAGTCAACAGCATATGCCGTAACATGGAAAATCGCCCCATAGATTAGCTGTTTTCAAGCATACTGAACACTACATCACAAAGACCATAAAAAGTAGTAGATAATAATTTTACTACCATAAATATTAGTTACTTAGTGAACTACAAACAGATTACAAGATTTTTCATAGATATGCCCTGCTTGCTTAAACAGTCTTTTCTGGTTCAACTGAAATGTTATGGATGTTTAAAAATGAAGTATATCTTCTGTATATTGACCTGAAAGTGAACCAAACTAATAATTATGTACACATCTCAACACATTATATTTCATTTTTGTTAGCATTCTTCCCAAAGAGTAACTTTATAAGACTTTTAGACAGAAAGCATGCTTGTTTCTGGATTCCACCTTAACAAGTAGACACCAGTTTGCTTTCTCCAGTTTGCAGTTTGACTACAAAAAAAGGACAGCTCCATTTGAGGAGTCAATTATCTACAAAAGGCAGAGTGAAACTGATTGTTCATGGGAGGAATATCATATCCAAGGCTACAAATATCTAACTAAATTTTACACCACCATAAAAGTATCCAGGACTTGAGCATTTCTGCTCAGAATTGCTCCAGCAATTCTGCTTGCTTATCTATAGGCAAACAGACTTGCTATCGGAAAAGACGACTGACAAAGAGAACTGCTCAGTGACTCAGAAGAAACTGCCGTTTAGCCTGTTAACGTCAAAACTTTAGAATACCTTCCTCCAGGAGAGGAAGTTACAAAGAATCCAAGAAAGCTGGAAAATCCCAAGTTTCTTAGAAACGGTCACAGTGGAGAGAGCTGCACAGGAATCTCCCAGCCCTGCAGGACACGTGGAGATGGGTGGGAAGGAGCTCATCCTGCCACCAATGGTGGAAGGAGAAGTGGATGGAAGAGCTACCTTTGAAGTGACTAGCAGAGCCCACACACTTCCCAAGGAGGTCCTGAAAATGTTTAAAGAGCCAGCTGTAAAGCCCCAAGACAGGTGGTTCCTACAGAAGATCCTCATCTTTGATGTTTGGTTTCATCTTCCCCAATTGTTTTGCTGACCAACTGCAGCCAACACAGAGGGAAATCAAAGAGGTGTGAGACAGGAACGTCACGATGCAGACGCATGAGATGAAGATGCCAGGGGTTGGAGGACAGTGATAGGGGCCAAAAGACAATTTCACAGTCAACAGCAAACAGAAGGCCAGATCCCACCACCCCAGTCCTTGGGCAGAGGGGTACAGGGATGGAAACACAGAGGGAAGAGAGGCTGCTTGTCGAGTGTGCCAGCTGAAGGAAGATGTAGGACAGGACTTGCTTCTGCCAGAGGCTGAAGTGGAGCGTACTGTGACTGAAAAATTGCCACTGCCGCTACTGGAGTGCGGTGGCAGGGAGAGGAGACAATAACCCCGGAAGGGGTGAACTCCGGGTCCTATCCAGAGGCCAAGTCTCCTTAGCAACCTGGCTGTGCCAAGGGCTGAGAAGAGCTCTGGTAATTGTCTATCCAAGCCTCCCTGTCACCCCAGGACAGACAGTTCAGGACCTTTCATGGGAGCTAAAAGCCAGAACCAAAGCCCATTGAAGTCAGGGGAATAACTCACATGGAATTCAATGGGCTTTGGATAAGGCAATTGATTCATTTCAAAAAAATGAAAACTACTCTTATTTTCTCCTTTTGAATGTGCCTGTTTCCTCTCCTTGCAAATGTGTGATTCAAGTGCAAGTTAAGGAAATAAAAGCTGAATAGCAAATGCAAGAGTTCTGGGGACAATGGAGAGACCCTCTATTAAAATGGGAAAATAAAAGAAAAAGTAATCCAATTCTTTTCCACAATTTTTCATTAGACAGACACATTTTCCAGAGCCTTTAATATCAATTTTGAAATGTTACTGAATGCTTAGGAGTCATCTTGACAGCTAACACTGTGAAGCTACAGAGCTCCCTCCAAGGGTGCCTCCAAGTGTGGCATCAGCAACCACTGTGGCATCAGTAACCATTGTGGATCGTTAGCCTTTGGTAGAGGTTCTGCATATCCAGCCATCGTGCAACATCTATTGCTTTGGAAAATGTCAATTATCCTTTAAATTATGGGTCTCAAAAATCATCCTATAGTCTTTTATGCTAGACTGCAATCACATGCGCTTTCCATGGCTTTGGCTTCCCAGACTCGCAGGACTGACTCTTCAGCCTTTTCATCACAGGCTTTTCTACCATACATTTGGACTGAAATATTTCTCCCATGTTTCATCCTCATCGTATCGGCAGCACTCTCCCAGTGCTTCTGCTGAGCCACGTACCTAACATGGGAGGTCCCAGAAGGCAGCCAAGCTTGGAGAATGGCTGCAGGAACACCCTGCTACAAGGTTCCTTCAAGCCTCATGGAGTGGGAAGATGACAGCATCACCCATCTCTGGGGTCACCCAGAGCCTGCTCATCTTCCAGACTATTCCCACAGGACTACCAAAACTGCTCCAAAGGAAAACACAGCCATATGGTAACTTTACCATTGCCTGGGGTTGACGGGGAGGTGAAACCTCCCAACCTTCTCACAGGGCCAGTGCACACCCTGCCACCTCAGAGCTGAAATATTGTTTCTTCACAACAGCAGCACATGGTCAGGCAGCTCAGAATTAGCCAAATGAAGCCACTGATGAGCATTTCAGCTGCAGTTTGAGGGAACAATTCTCTCTACCTGCACAAGTCATTCAGTCTCTACACTCATTCAATTTTTGTCATCCCTGGTGAGACTGTACACATGCAAACTGTTACTGCTGGCTCTGATGATTTTTTTTGGAGGTGCGGATACTTACCATCGGGTGAGGGCATATACTAAAGCCACTGGGCTGAGCACAGTGCACCAATCTGTGATCACTACCAATCTGGTTTAAATATCAACCATTAAAAAAGATTAATTCTTATGAATCTCTCACCATTCAGTGAGCAAAGACCCTTCATGTTTCTGTCCTGTTCTGCCTGACAGACAAGGAACTGGTTTGGAAGGAGAGGCATGACCGTCACTGTCCTTCAGGAAAGACCTCACCTACACAAGCTGCTAATCCGGCCCCAGTTCATGAGTACTCGGAGCCTGGGATTAACTTTTGCTCTCTGAATTACAGAGCGCCTTTGAGGAGAGTTCCAGGAGCAGCCAAGGCCTGAGGAACTGCAAAACAAGTTTCCCTATAAATCCAGCATTATCCAAGTTCATATGAAGGACCTGACTTGAAACGACACTTGCTTTCCATACCTCTAGGTGGAGTGGCATAGGAGGGGTCTAACCAAACAGATGTCAGAGTCCCCACAGGAATTTCCTCCTTCAGGGTAGCTTTCTACACACAGGCCAAGCCAAACCTTCACTTCCCTTCTCCAGCAATAAGCAGTTGCTTACAGGGGCCTGTGCTCCATGAAAGGCTGGAAGGAAAACACTGCTACCTCCACTGTTTGCTCAGCGGTGTGGAGGAGTAAGGTTGGGTGCTGGCTGCTCTTCTAGAAGATCAGAAACAACCAAGCAGGTGTAGGCAAAATGCCTCTACTAATGAATGTCATACACGGTATATACGTGAGCCAGGAGCTGAGTAGCTTCTACCAGATGCACGTCAGTTTGGTTTCCCTTCTGCACAATATGAAGCACTGCGTGTTGTTTATAGCCAATTCAGAAGTGCTGCTGAACTGTCATGTTCCATTTATACGAACATACATACACACCCCTCAAATCACCACCCCGGAGGTAATTTATACGCATCAAGGTATCATCCACAGTGTGTCAGAGACAATGCTCTCTTCGCAAGCTCTCTGCAAAACCAGAAGATGCTTTAAGGCTACAAGGAGTAACAGATCACTGTCATTAAACTCTAGGAGATTAAGACCATCCCTGGCAAGAGCACTTGACAAAGAGCAGGAGCCTTTCAGACAGACTAGCAGAGTAGCCTGTGGATCAGACCAGCATTACCAGTGCTAGTGAAATCATGCCTTACAAATTTTGGCATCTTTCACCAATAGGTGCTAGCCAACAAGCATTCGTGCTATCCAGCATTCCTGTGCAGCAGGAGTCTCCCTGTGTAGCATTTCCTATCGGGCCAACGCTACTCGAAGAAGCAGCCTCAGAGCCAAGAGCTCCAAGGGGTGTCACTGCAGCTGGAGCTCCTGCCCTCACACGTCAACCCAGCTAGGCCCAGAGCAGCACAGGGACCTGGCCATGGGGCTAGTGATGGGGCTAACCTCCTCAACCACTTTCTATTCTCCCTCTCTCCTGTAATTTAGGTGCCTTTGATATAAAGGTGAGGTATCTCTTTCCACAGTTGTGCCACACACTTCTTCAGTGCTAATTACAGGGCCCAAACGTCCATCAGGGACCAAAATCAGAAAACAGCCTGAGGTAAGACACCAAGGGACCAGGCCCCGTATATTCCCTGCTGTCACTGAACACTACTTTCTCATTAAATTAAATATTTTAACACTGATTATTAAACAACTTGCATCCTAAAGGCTAACATTTTGTCAAGCATCTTCCTACCCTTAGCAAAACGTTTACCATCCCATCCAACCTCCCGTGCTACCTAAACCCTCCTTCTGACCAAGATCAGTCAAGTAGAAGACAGTGCCTTTTTAAATCTTTGCAGAAACAAATCAGGTATATTCAAACTCTTTGTCCTTGGCTTTACCACCTTCACCTCCAACTGGAAGTAATGGCAGTGTTTTTCCAGCAGGCAAAGCTCCCGCTGATGTTCTCCCATCTGTCTCTTTGGATAGCTCTACAGCGTAGCTATCACTTGCTGTCCTATGTGCATTTTAGCTAAAATTCATCTCTGCATAACACCTTTACAGCATCAGTTCATCTGCACACCTTTTCTAATATGGCAACAAGCCGGGAGGAAAAAAAAAGCTGCAGCAAGATTGATTTGGCTCAGCACAAAGCTCGATGTTGGTGGAAAGGGTAGAAAAATTACAATCAGAACTAGCTAAAAACTATCCTTTCAGCTCACACATATATGGGGGGGTTAAATGAGACAGAGGAGTCCCCAGCAAGTCAAGGGCTAAGGCAGACGACATGAACGATCTTGTTGCAAAATGTGAAACCATCAACAGGGCTTTAGGACCAGTTTGTCCTTGTTGTCAGGGTGACATAGGTTTCACCAACACTGTGGGACAAGAAAAGTCACAGGAGAAAGTTGTACAATGCTAATCCTGGGGCTCCCTTGCCATACCCCTCACATAGCACGTGCATAAGCAAAAGCTTCGTGCACGTCTGAACAAAGAGGGGAGAGTCCTTACTTTGGTTTGAGAAAAGCATGGGAAACGGAACAATGAGGAGCTGAAATTTTCATTGAAATTCTTTCCAATGTGCCCTAAAAGAGACTGCAAGAGAAAATGAAAAACTACTTGTAACTTTCTCACAGACAAGTGGTAAAATTTTATTGCTCTGGCCATTTCCAGAGACTGCATTATTTTTTATGCGTGGAGATATCATCCTTTGTACTGTGCACAGCTCCCAGCACTCAGCTGCTCCACCATAACCACAGAGACGATGCTGGGGTCCAGCACGGCTGCACTGGGCTCCCCAGCAGGCTCTGCCAAAGGTTTACCATATGCCTGGCAAATAGCATCTCTCCTACAGGGATGATGCCCTCTCCCAGCTGCAGTGGGTTTAACTCCTCAGTGCACCCACCGATGCCATAAAGCATGCAGCAGGAGTGACTTTTGCTGCTGTTATTGTGACTTGACTGCATATTTTTTCATCCTCCAAATTTCTTTTCCTGCAAGCAGCTCTGCCTTCAAAGTAAAAACAAAAAAGATTATGTAAACCTTTAAATTTTTTTTTCCTGCAGCACACTCACTATATTGAGGTACACGGGTTTGAAAATTATCACAAGGACATCACAAGGGATTTTACCATCACATGGCCTGATGTCCCACCACCAGAATCACGCTTGTTTCTGCTACATGGAATCTGCAGCCTCTTCTGAGCATCAGACCAGATGCTGACACGCTCCTTTACTGTTCTCAGGAAGACCAGATTATATATTATGTGCCATTACATTTCCAGCAATTCAAGCACAATCAGGCAAAGTTTTCAAGACAGAATATGCAACAGCTTTAATGAAAAACACTTAGGCTGGGCATGCTTGAACACAAACTTTGTGCTTCAAAACAAGATTTTTTTTTTCCTCTTATTTTTACAGTTTTTGATCTCTCTTCTATGCCTGTTTTGTTCTGATTTGCAGCATATGTTTCCTAATCGACAACTTCTTACAAATGCAAAATCAGCACAGATATTTATTCGCATCTGTCCATCTATCAGTTGTTTACAGTGAATTAATATACGTGTCAACTTGTAAATACAGAATACATGAACAATTTTCAAACAACTGTTTTGATCACTCAGTTTACAATGGTGATCAAAAATCCCTGCAAATGCATGCTTTAGACTTCTACAAGTATCTTGTAAAAATGGCAAAAAACAATTCTATTCCAACTACTATAAAGTTGTATTGAGTTCTTCATTCAGATCAAACTCTGATAGTATCAGTATTTTTTCTTCCATGAACAGTCAAAATTTTTTACATATTCATGCAACCTTTTAAATAGCAACCTGAAAAAATAATCATAATATTTTATATTTACAGAGCAGTTCAATATTCAAAAGTGCTTAACAAACTATGATTTTTTAATGTGGCTTTTAAATTATAATTGCATTATATTTTACTTCATTTCTACGTTTAAATGCAGCAACTGCTGTTAAAGCTGCACCATGGGAGCAGGAGTAACCCAAAGATGACCTAATGACTCAAAATCCAGAAAAGCTATGAAATCCAGCCACCTCTGGATTTCAAGCGGCATGGTGGTTTGCACAGCAGAGAGAGGAGAGGACGCCCGCATGCAGGCTGTCAGGATAAGCTTTACTTAAGAGCCACAGAATTGCACATTTCGCTGATTTGTCCACCCTTTAGTACTCCCAGGTGTCTCACACTCTTATCTATCTCCCACCAGTACCTATCTATCCCTCAAGGTCTTTTCTCTCCTGCACTGTAACACCCTGGGAAGAGCCCCCACACCCTTTCACTGCAGTATCTGCCCAGTCCCATTGCCCCCAGCCTCACTACAGCCACACACAACCCTTGATATCTACCCCTTCAATCTACTTGTTCGGTGCCATCTCCGTCCACTTCCACCACTGCTACACCTCTTTTACCCCTAGTTTAATCCCCCAAACCCAGCCTTGGGGGTGAGCGTCCCAGGGAAACTCTCGTCCCCAAGGGCGAGCATCCCAGTTAAAATTTGTCTCACTGGTAGAAAGTGGCAGTGGGATTATCTGCAGGCACAGACGTGGCTTTCAACACGTGCCAACTGCACGTTGAACAACACAGCAGTCTGCCTAGCATCTTCAGGCAGCCCCTGCAAATTCCTACTTGTACTTCCACGAGTGTGATATTGCAGGAATTAGGAGGCATGATTAAAAATGATAATAACAGGGCTGAAACAATATCCTGTTCATCAGTCATCAAAAGGAAGAGAAATACCTGCCTTGGGGCTGCAATAAGACAGAAAATGGGACAGGGAGACCAGTCCTCCCACAGCAGGCTCCGCAGAAAGCGCTCCAAACATGACAAATGCAGTGCTCACCCAGCAGATGAAGTAATGACACTAGTATTTGTCCATAAAATGTAATTTAGCCAGACTACTCCAATGAAATCAGAAGCTTTAGCGCTATAAAACTAGGGTTTGGGAGTATTTTTTGCCTTATTAAGGAAGGCGGGTGGGGGGAGGCGCGAGCTTTCCTTTTCCCTCAGCTGAACCATCACACTGCGGCCTTTGTTTTCGGGAGCGAACCGCACAGCCTCCAGCACCGAACAATTTGCGTAATTTTGTCTCAGATACACGCACCTTGCCAAAAGCCTAGTGCCAGGTGTAAAGTCCACACTCAGGCTTATCAGCACATGAAACAAAATCTTCTTCCCTCTCGGCCTAACCAAACACCTTAGGGCAAGCATTGGCGTGGATGCCTTCACGCTTGCAGCCCCTGTCTCGTCATGTCCTGGACCGCAGGCACCTGGGTGAGGATGTCAAGCCGAAGCTTGTCTGTGCTAGGATCGTCAACAACTACAGCCCCATCTGCCAGAAACACAAGCTGAGGCTTGGTAGCAATACCTGCATTTAACTCCTGACAGGCACCAAGTGATGCAACGCACAGTGCAGGTATCTAGCTGGTGTCAGTGCCTTTTCCATATGTAACCTGAATCCTAAAAACAAAAGTCTGGAAATTAAGGAACGTTCTGTAGTCAAGGTAAACTAATTCTGAATTTCGACAAAACAAAGTCTAGGCAAAAACAAATCATAACGCATATGTTTTTATGAATTCAGGAATGACAAAGTGGAAACGTCTTTAAAAAAAATATTTTTATATATATGTATCCATATCATGGTCACAACTAGAGATTCTGAGAGCATAGGAAAATCCAAAAATAAAAACTGACTCGGAAAAAAAAAAAGGAAGCAAAGGTTTTCTTATGCCTAAACTAAAGGAAATATAAACAGTGAATAAGTGTCAAGATGAAAAAGAAGATTCCATTTTAACAAAATTTTGTTTGTTTAATAACATGCTGTAAAAAGCATGAGTAATATTCACCCTAAAGCCCCCTAAACCTCCAAGAGTTCAGAATACAAGTGTTTTTCTGCGCACCCACCAGGAAAACCACTCATATGCAGAATTTCTAGGGCACAAGCTTTAAGCTGAGAGTCATTTAAAATAATTTCTGGGCAAGAATTTATCCTTGCCATGTTTTTATATGAAAATACGAACTACTGCTAAGGGACAACTGCATGGTACTGTTCTACCTCTGGAGCTCATTCCTGCGTGATGTGAACCAAAGGCACGGCTATCAGGCAAACTAGAAACTCAATGTACAGCTAAACTGGTTGCAAAAGGACTTATATAAATATATTTATTTGTAATATATATTACATACACTGTATATCTTATATATTATCGTGTATATTTTATATATATATATATTTATTATTTGTGATATGTTATGTTCAGCTTTATAGTAAACAGCAGAGTCTCCTCACTCCACATTCTTGAGAGATGTGTCGTGCCATGGCAGCTGCGTGTAAGACCCAGTAAATGAGGTAATGTGCAGAACTCCATCTGAAACCAAACCAATCTTTTGTTTCCCTGGATGATGACATTAAATAGGACAGAAATGGCTACCTGCACTATGCGTGTTAAAGACTAACCTTTTTTGCTGTTAAAATATAAATTCAATTAGTTACTTCCACGCTCAAACAGAACTGCCGCTGCTGAAATAGTACTCTAGTGATAATTGCAATCCAAGAGTGATCTAATTATGTACAGGTCTCAGTGGCTACATTCCCACGTTGCTTCCTACAACCCGGATTCACTACAATACGACTCATAAGTGCAAACCACATAGTTTTCAATCATTCTCCCTTAAGACTGTATGACTTTATATATGTTTAATGAGAACTGAGTTAGTCTATTAGCACGCTTACTATGAAAATGTGAGCTTCTACCTGCCATTAAACACACAAAAAAAAAAAAAAGAAAGAAAGAAAGAAAAAGGCACTTGAGCTGCGTGTAAAAACCAGCTGATGGGCTGAACTTTACAAAGGAAATAATTCTTTTAATTAAAGTGTTGGAGGAGGATTCAAGTACAAGCTTTATTTTTTCGCTCTGCCACCAGCTTCCTGTGTGACCCAGGGCTAGAAATTTCATCGCTTTACAGCTGTTTTTTCATCTATAAAATGGACAGTGACATTTCCTTCCCCCAGTCTCTGCATTTAGGTTGTAAGTAATTACTGTGCGCTGGCATGATGCCTCCGGCAACAAATATCTGATATTAATTGAAGCCTCTGGGTAGTACTCCAATGAATAGCTGGAGACTGCTCCTCTCCCTTCCCAACAGCGTTTTGCATGGCCACAATTTTCCACTGGTACCACCACCTTATCTGCAGAACCCTGCAGCCTGCTCCAGTCCTTGCTTAGGGAAGGAGAAGGCAGCCCATGCAGGTGTCCTGAACTTTTAAAGAATAACATCATCCAGCACAGAATATCCTGCCCAACTTCCCTGGACTGTTCCCTGCTCACACTGTCAATGCAGACAAGTATTTGGTGTTACACAGAGGAGCTGCTTTATTCGGCAGTATTTTCTACTCCCATTGTAAAAAATTCAGTACGACTGTTTTGCCAGGTTTGTAAATTTGAATGAGACCATCTGAGCAGAGCTGACTGTTTTAAGAGAGTTCTTGCAAGTAATTACAAGGTAAAAACGAGAATACTTCACACCTACATTGGGGCTGAAAAACTTCTCAGCCCTGCTGGCTCCAGGCTTTTAACTGTCGAAAGAGTTCAAGGTTTGGAAAGTAATTGGCATCAAGTAATACTGGATATTCCTAACTAGCATTGTGTCATTCTTTGGCACGATTTTTGCTGGGATACCTCCCAAATCTGTGACATAATCAGAGGGTTCTCTACATTACACCATATAGTCAGATGCTTGTGTTCATATAATACATTACCATGTTTAATACCATTTGCTATTACTTACACTTAATCAACTCTGGAATCAGTTAAACCATGTAGGAAAAGCAATTTCAGAGGCTTTCAACTGACAGTTTTCCACACACAACCTGGCCTAAAATTATGACCTGAAGTTTGTAAGATGCGGTCTACATATGCAATAGCCTCTAAACAAACATCCATAACTCTGCACAACCCTATGGGAATGGAAAATTCATATGGAGAAAAAAGAGAAACAAAAAAAGGCAGAAAATTAACTTCTGTAGAACTGTCTTAACTAGAAAAAACAGTCAGAGTTTCCCTTTCTGGCTGTTGTAATTTACTGCTTCAGCAATTTCTTGCCCAACCTCCACAATTACTGAAAGCTTTCAGCAACACAGAAACGGACAAGCTTGCTAGCATCAATGCCCCTTTCAGGTTACAGTTCCTGTGCAGCATCTCTTGAGAGACTCTCAGTAAATCCAATGCACAGTATTAGTTATCTTAGGGTGCACAATCCCATATGTATGTTTTCAAAGTAAACTAACAATTACACTCTTTCACTCAAACTAAATGCAAAAAGGGAATAAAACGATGAAGCATGCTGAGCTCCAAAACACCAGCTGTGCTTTGCAGAAGTGACTTCTGGACATTTGCTTTCCCATCTCCTAGGGCCTAAGTGTCAGAAAATGTTGAATATTCCCCCAGGGAAAATCAGGTCTCCTTTGGGTGCCATGAATATGACATTGGTACCCAGCACCCCAAGTCGCCAGTTGCTTTTGAAGAACTTGACCTCACTATTTACTTTTCTGCCTCTCTATAGGAAAGCAATAGACATTTAAATAAATGACTTAATCCTTATTGCCATTCCATTCATTCATGCAGGTTACTATAATTTACTGCCAGGAAAAATAAACTTTTGCATAATATTCCTCAATGTAAGGCATTCAAAAGGCTCAAAGGGAGAGGAGGTGAGAGGGCTTCTGACAAATATTTGCTCAAGTGACTGCATCATCCATGAACACATTTGCTAGAAAGAAAAACTGGGTACAGAAATTTACAGTCACCGTGAAGCAGACTGGGACCTCAAAGGCAACAAGGAAAAGGATCAGGGAAAAGAGGGGAAGGGGGATTTTTAACTATTTTTGTTTGAGCAAGGTAAAATCCCAATATTGCAAGAGACTTCTTAATCTCATGCAGCCTACTAAAAGCATCTTTTAGCAAAAACGAAGTTGAATCAATCTAGGCTCCCCTAAAGGATTAAGCAAATAGCAAAACAAATGAAGAAAAAACCTCCACAAATCCCTCAGCTGGCCACCCCCTTACATTCTCCCCCTGTAAGTCCAGCCAGGGCGAGCAGCTCCGCACCGCACCGGAGTACACAGGGAGCCGTGTATTACCAGCTCTGGCAGCCACTGCTGCACCCTCAATAAATGGTATTCAACAAGTGTTCAAACAAGAACGGCTCTACGAGTCACTCGGTTTCACCTCAACAATATGCATGGCTAACCCTACTGAGGATGACAAAATATTGCTAATGCTATAAAAATCCTCAGTCTGTTTTTGGTGTTAACTAACTAAAGAACAGGGATAGGGGAGTTGGGTGGTTCAGACCATCTTTGAAGACTTCAACGTACAAGTAGGGCTGCAGCCTGACAGCATCCCCATCACAAAATTCTCTCCCTCCTTCTCTGCTGCACGACTCCCCTTTAGATTTGGGAGTTTCTGCAGATTAAAGTGGTCCAGGACAAAGTAAGGTACTAGTAAAGAGCATCCAAAACAATACAAGGGATGCATTTTTCATTCATGTAAAAAAACAATCTACAGAATGCAAAATGAAAATTTTGCCACTTCTTTGTCCAAATACAGCCAAACTGACAATAAGATTTGCTCTAGAAGACAAGTTGGGCTTCCGATCACCAGCCAAAAATCACTTACAATAATCACATTTATTTTTGCTTTCAGTACTGATTGACCAAAGTTTTACTCCCAGAGCTTGTGAAGATCAGATCACCCCACAAGCCTGGGGAGACCAAAGTCCATTCAGACACACTTTAGAAACTGCAGCTCAGATCCCCAAAATTACTACTGCCAAGTCCTGTTATAATAGCCAAACTGATTACTGTGGATAGCAATCCCTGCAGATTCAATAAATCTACTCACACCCATCCAGGCTAATCAGCAAGACTAGGGGTGAATAGAATCAGCTCCTGAGATTTCAAGCCCTAATTTAGCTAAGCACTTTAATAAATGTGTAAGCCTTATTAAAGTCAACAGGATTTTGGTATTAAGTTAATATTACTAAGCATATGCTTAGTAGTGCTGCTAAATCACAACACAACTGCTATTAAGAACTCACACAGCTTTTTAGAATTTGTCCTCAGGTGAAACACTTCGTAATTTTTGCTGTCTGTGTCTCAGGAACGGCCCATAGCCCATGTAACGTGCTGCATTCAGACCTCCTTATAGTGCTGCGAATGCCAAGTACCTTCTCTGCAATCCAGATCTGCATTGGCTTCCCCGAAGTCAATATCTAGCATTTCCTAAGAGGATTATTTCAGCTGTAGTATCAGCCATCTCGAGGATCACTTGACAGTTTTCACAACTGCAGTTATTAAAGTTGATGCCAATACAATCGTACCAGTAATAATTAAGTTGTAATACTAATAATTAAAATTGCATTAGTATTTAGTATCTGTTCTTTGTGGTAAGCTTTTAGGTGTATCGCAGCAACAAGTAATTAACAAGAGCTTACTTGCACACACAGATATTACAGCTTTGCCTAGGTATGGGCAGATTAGCCGTGCAGACACGAATGAGACAAGCGAATACATTAAGTTACGCAGGAATTGCTATGCAGTGGATTCCTATCTTCAGACTACCAAGAAATCATCTTCAAAACTGACACAAAATGTATCAGCCTAGTTCTAAATGTTTTAATATAGAAATCAGTCATTAATTAAAAACATCGCCACGTATTTGACAGACGGTTACTTACCGACAACGTCAAGATGGTACGTGTGATTGATGGAGCCGTACTGGTTTTCCACGATGCACGTATAATTTCCTTTATCAGACGGGACTACGCTCTCCATGATGAGACTCCAGTGCTGGTTGCGGACCTGGTGGGGTTGCAGACAGAAATTGAGATCTTCCCTAGCACAGCATCCCCATCTCGCCTTCCAAAACAACTATTTTCGCAAATTAATTCATCTTTTGTAGTCCATGTTTAAAATTAGTCTCTTTGGTGCTCGTTTAACAGTTCCTGACATTTAAATGCTTTATTTATGCCTGATTGGGTACAGCACAGGTACAGCAGTTTTCATGTACCCCATTATAAACATACCTCGTCCCTAATTTGAGCACTTCAGACTTCAGCGCACATCCAGTCCTACCAGGCTTACGACGATGGCACCAATTAGCAGCAGTCATCGTACCGGGCTTACCTCTCAATCCACTCCAATGTGAATTCACACCCTCCAGATATTTCTCATCTGTCTCCAAACAATCATCTGGTAATCTTAACTACCCACAAGCAATATGGGATAGATATGATCCCCTAACATCCCAGTCTGCTTTTTGCTCTAATAGCTCAATTACACAGCCCATATTTTGGAGAAACAAAATACAAAGAGGGGCAATGCCTGGGCTCCCTCCTAAAGAAACAGCGGGGCCGCATCTCTTACTGCTATAGGGCTGAAAGAAATGAAGGCCTCCTGAAAAATGCTTGAAGGAAACCCTCACTGAAACAGAATATAAGGATATACGCTTATTTCATACAATCCTTCTCGGACACAATGTATTAAAGGTGCTGATTCCTTTCCCATTTGAACTCAAAAGGAGCGTTGGCAACGGTCTCACAGAAAATAGGATCCGGCCCAATACTGGAAGGATATAGAGTCATCCAGTACACATATATATTCTCTGCATCATGAATTGGCTCCCAGAATGACCTCTTGCTGGCTATCCATTAATCCCTTGTTTCAGCATTACATTTTTGACAAAGTGCTCAAAAATCTTAACATCATGTAGCTGTAATGTACAGCTTTTAAACTGCGAAGTACATGTTTTAGCAAATGGAATAAAATACAATCTGGTACAGTAATTTTAATCATCCAAATGGAAAGTAGTAATTCAGTGCCGTATACCAGAAAAATTTATGGACCATATAGTGACACTTCCAGTAACTACACGTTCTTGAAAGATTATTACAACCACAGGTTTGAAACCCTGCTTCGTGCTCGCCTATTGTACAGCTCCTCCTCCAGCAGGAACAGGCTGCTAGGGCTGCATCCACGCTGCCAGCAGCACCCACACCTGCTGGAGTAAAAACGCCTTCAGCCCAAAGCTGAGAAGAGCCCTCTCTAAGGGTCTCCCGCTAGCTAACGATTGGCCATGTGGGCTTTGAAAAACAAAGAAAATGCAGGCAAGCCCCCAAGGAGTAGGTAAAGGGCATGGATGCTGACCAAATGTCGCAGAAACGTGTGACAACAGGACCCCAAAATCTCCAGCCCAAACTTACAGCCCCTCTCCCCAGCTCCCCCTTTTGGTGGTATGCATCAGAAGAATACATTGGCTTTTTTTCACAGCATCAGGAGCTCAGAAATAAGTTTGTAAAGCTAGAGCTTATCGATACTATTCTATTATCTCCTTATTCTGCTCAGCAACATTCAAAGACAGCATTTGGTCAGGAATAACTACTATCATAAAACACTGGCAAATAAGAAATACAACAGCTGTATATATTGAACATCTTACTGTATGAGCTCTTTTGGCAAAGACTTGGTCAAAGATACCTGAACTTTTTGCCATTACAAATTTAAAAATTCAGAATCAGAGCATTTTTTAACGTATTTGATTGCAAAACAGGAAGAACAGAACACGGATCCAGAAAAGCTACAGTTTTTGTTGCACTTTTTTAAGTAATCAACTGATTGGAAAACACAAGAAATTGTGTGGCATTCAATACGAAAACATAACTTACAGCCACAGGTGGATATACTGGATGGCAACGTTAAAAACTATTTGTGTAATTTCCCTTCTCGCAACTCCAACGAGAAAGAGATAATATCTTTATACTAAAACAACAGCTTAAGCCTCTTTAGTTTAAGCTAAACAACTGCTGCGAAGGCCCAAAGCATTTATGACACATCGTCACACAACTGGATTTATGTCACGAATCTGGATTCAACTAGATTCAGCTTGTTGGCTTGCTGCTGTCTGGTTACAACTGCAAAGCCCAGCTGAAGGCGCCTTTGCCGGGGATGACGGCGGCTTCCCCTGCTGACGGCTCCCAGACTGAGCCCCTCATTCCAAGGCACGCTACGATCCTGCCACGTCCCTGCAGCCACCCCGTATGCGACACCGTGACCACGCAGGCTGTGTTAACGGGGCCTTTTATAACACCCAGCCCTAACCACCTAACCCCAGGAAGGCTCTCTTCAGTGCCATTACTGAAAACCATCACTGAAACCACACCAGGTCACATAAAAGCTCGTTTCAAAGCAGTGCTTCAACAGCGCCCAGACCCTGCTTTCTGCATCTGGATGAACAGGGATGGTCTTTTTGGGAAAAGCAAACCAAAAGAACCCTGTGCCTGAAGCTGCAGAGGTTAGAGGTACCTAAGAGATGCTCTCTTGGGAAGGCAGGTTAAAGCCCTCCTGGTGAAGACATCGATCCTGCAGCTCTCCAAATATTCCCTACCAACTTTCCCTGGGTAATAGCAGCTGGGTCCGTTCAGAAAGATGACATGAGCTTGTCTGGAAGGCAGAACATATTGGGGAGTTTATGAGAACTAATCCACTAGAAAGGGGAGAAGGAAAAGAAGAAACACACATGAGAACAGCAACAAATCACTGAAAGTGGGAGCATCCTCACCAGGCAGATGGGCTCCAGAAAAGGACAAGTGCCCACAGCCACAGAGTTGTCAGTTTTAGAAAACTTCTCCAGTTCTCCAACCTGACTAGGTCTTTGCCAGTTATTATCCTGTTATTTCTGCTATTTTGTTTCCTGAAGCCCTGCTATTAACTTTGTTCAAAACCCTTGAGAATACCCACGCAGCCCATCACATAGCCTTCAGAGCATCCCTTCCAATTTGTAATGGCCTGTTCTTGAAATAGGGCAAAATTCAGGGAACAACTCCATTCCAAGTATCATGAATCATAGCTTGACCCTTCAAATGCTTCGTTGCCATAGTTTAATAACAGTTTTTGCACTCTTTTTTTTAAAAAAAAAAAAAAAAAAAAAAACTTTCTGCTTTGCAATACCATTTTCATGCTGCATCTGCGCTTCACAATACTTAACCCCAGTGCCCAAGAGGGCACTTTCTCCGCAAAAGTGTTAGGACAATAAATATAATCTCAGTATGGGTTTTGCCTGACCATGTATTGACACTTCTAGCAAATTACTGAGATGCTTTTTTGGGCAATTTCCTCCACAATTTTCTTTAACCAAACCTTCCAGACAGTGTCTCCAAACAACTTAATTTTTAAACTAAATCATCAATATCAAATATATGCAACTGCATCCTTTAGATATAGCTTGGCAGCGAGCAAACCCAAACTAGAATCAAAATGTAAAAGGGCAAGGAAAATCTCATAGAAATTCTTGGCTTTTGGAGTATCATATAAAAAAATGTGGAAAGTTCTGCTAATTTTAAAAATACAAAACATCCTCAGTAACCAGATATATGATGAAAAGTTGTCATTTAGAAAAAAAGTAATAATAATAATGGTACAAATGGATCAACTTTAAAAGAATTTCAAAAAAAAAAATCAACACAATGTCAGAAACCAAAATCTGATACCCCACAAAAATCAGCACACTTCAGGTAAGCTGCTACAGCTCAGGCTAACAGAACAAGTGCAAAACATCCCCACAAAAGCCCCAGGTTTCTGCAGTTCCTATATAGTCACCTTTCTTTCCTTTTCTCTGTATTTACCTGACTGAATTTAAACGTGTGGAAGACCACTGCAGTGATGAAGCTTATCAAAACGCATATGTGAAAACACACACCTGTTAATACTTAAACAGTAGCCACTGACACAAGTACATTTGCTTTCTGGGTGGTGTGACACAAAAGTGAAGGCTGCTGTGGTCTCACATAAATGGTGTAGAGTATTCACCCCAAGAAATCTTAAAATGCCTTAAAACGCACAAGCAAGAATTATCATCACTTTTGGGAAGGCATAAAAAAAATGCCTAATAAGGGTTTAGAAATTCAATAACCATTCCTCTTCTCCTCGCTGTGGGAACTTCAGATATGCCTTGAAAAATCATAAGAGGTTTGATTTTGAATTTCACCACCCAGAATTAGTCACAGCGGAGGAATTTCGCTCTGGGAGCTATCTTGGCCAGCGCATACGCCCTTCTGCTAGCCTGCCTGAATGTAAATTGACTCAAGACATTCCCCAGTCAGAGGGACAAAGTGCTACAGGCCACTATCTGATTGTGATAAAGAGCATACAAGGAAGAGATTTCTTAGCAGCAGGAGAGAGGTGGCTGGAGGATTACTGGAAAACTTCACATTTTCCTTCCCTTTCCCTGTTCTCAAAGTCATGACCATCTCTCCCAAAAGGAACGGACAGTGTTAGGTCAACTGGTAATGGCTGTATGGCCAGGTTCCAGCTCTTCTAGGCACTCCAAGTATTTTGTGTATGAAGATCTACAGCAGAAATGCTTTACTTGTTGCAATGCCTACACTCAGGACCATCCGGTGTACAAGAATTATCATGGGCTGCCATTCCAGCTGGCTGAACATAGGCGAAGAAGGGAAGACTCACTCCTTTCCGAGGATTCCTTCACTGCAAGTTTGTTTGTTTGCAGTTGTCAAGAAAATACAGTTCTCCCCATTCCACAATAATTTTGAGTAAGCCCAAAGAGACCACATACAGCCCCTCCAACAAATACAGGACACAGCCTCTAGAAGCTCTGGAGACCTCATTCTTTAATGGACATCCATTGAAAAAAAAAATTTCCACCTTAAAAACACAAGTATTCAAAACACCAGCTGAATCTGGAACATACTTTGGTTTGATAAGCAGAATGACAATAAGTAAATGCTTCCGGATCATTTTAAATGTGATGCATTTACAAGCAACAAAAAAGCCTAAAATCCACAGCTGTGCCCCCCCCCCCCCTTTTTTTTTCCTCTAAAGAGATGTAAGAAGTTTTATGATTTAGAATTATAGGTATATACTTCACTTATCCAGCTGGCTTTAAAAATTGGCATCTGTTGTTTCTTCCCTGAGCACATACATAGCTAGGAAATTGTACACATTTCATACACAAGACCAAAATTTAATTTGTGCCACTTTGTGTGTATCTGCTACAGAGTATGAATGGGCTCAACCAGGTGCCTGACACAGGCTAGCGGTGGTGGTAGGTTTACCCCACCACAGATCACTCTCCCAAACCAGAGAGATCAGGTATCTCCGTCCTGTCTTACGAGACACTGATTTTCTTTCACGGTTTTCAAGAGTAATATCTGCATTTCCCCTTCATGAGACGTAAAGAGTGCAAACAATGTCTCAGTCAGTACTGCAACAGTTACTATTATTTTCCAAGACAGGATTAAGGGGTTTTTTAATTGGCTTTTTTTTTTTTTTTAAATAAGCACTGTGAGAAAGGTGAAAACCACTGAATTGTAGCCAATTCGTTAACACTCCATAGCATTATGAAAGGCAGAAGGTGCTGCCAGGTGTACACTCATAAGCAACAGCAATTTATGGTGTAAGCAAACAGATGGAAAAGTCTACTTAGATAATTAGTGTTCACGCGGGGAAATTTTCTGGGCTTCATTCTCTGCTAACACAAACGTTGGAAAAATTGACACTTTCTACAGTAAATCTAGTTAGAGAGGAAAGGAGGCTATGGCTTGTTCTCCTCTGCACTGGAAAACATATTTTTTTGTACCAAGCAGGATCTGAGTCAACGGCACACGAAGCAACATCCACGCTCGCTCCATCAGGGCACCAGGGGCATGAGAAGCCATGGATGGAAAGCTCCCAGAAGAGATCCAGGTAGCTCAGAAAGCTGGGGCAGGATGGCAAGGGGCACGTATGAACAGCAATCCGCCATCCAAGCCATGCACTCCCATTCCGGGGATAAGATGACCCAGTTCTGACTTCTGACCTGCCCTAGGCAGATACCTGGAGGTTAAAGGTCCGTGCACTAAGCCAGAGAAAGAGCTGGCCTCCCCGAACCTCTCTCTTAATCAGTAACCACCAACTTCGAATGAAGCGTCTAATCTGAAGCTATTTAAAATTCAAACAAACCCCTGTAAGTAATTGCTGTTACTTTCCCTCAAATTCTGCTTCCCATTTCAGTTTCACAGACCATAAACTCTATAGAAAATAATAACTTTTGACTTCCGACCCTTCCGTTATTAAACTGCGTATAATCACCACTGCAGATAGTCATGGTTTTAACAATGCAGCTGAAAACAAATGGAGTAAAGCCTTCACATCTTACTGTGTTTTGCAGTGTCAGTCTTTAGTTTTCCAAATAAGTCATTATAAATAATCCTTAGCTGAACTGGTATTGAATTTAAGAAAAAAAATAAGTTAAAGCTCACTAACAGCCAGAGAAACCACCCACCCTTCCCCAGAAGAAAACAATTACTTTTTTTTTTTTTTGCGTCTAAATTTGATCCAAGTCCATTAAAAAAGATTTTCTGTTGACTTCAGCAAGTTTTTTTTGATTTCTTATTCAAGCCTTGGTCAAGAACAGAAATTGCAAAATAACATAATGAGATCTTACCTTATAGCCGCCAATACGATGTTCTTGTTTAAATTCTTTCCCATTTTTCAGCCATCGCATGGTTGGTGTTGGGTTTCCCATGGCTGGGCAACGGAACTTGACGGTGTTGGCCGCTGGCACTGCATGTAACCTTTTCTCCATTTTGTCCGTGTGAGTCCAATAGGGTGCCCCTGTTGGGAGGAGAAGCGTGCAGAAATGTCAGTGCTCAGCATCCGAGCTCCCTTTCCAGCCCCTTCCGCAGATGGGAAGGGCTGTCCGCACTTGTTTTAGTGGGGACAGCGTGGTTTAGGAAGAGTACAGGACTGGAAATCATATGCTGCAAGTGTTGACCAGAATTTTGCAAACGGCTCAGTCTGCAGCCTGGAGTAGATAATTTATGACAAAATTCCAATAATTAACCACAGATATCCTTTGTTTTGTGGATGTTGAGTAAGGCAGTTTTCAGCAGACCCCACTGATCAGAGGCTTGAGACCTCAAGCTGAGTTACTGCGAGCACTCAGCAAACTTTGAATTCTCCAACCCCAGTTTTGAAGAGAGACAAAGGCAGAAGACCAAAATGAAGCTTCAGCCTTAATCCTGTCCCCACATGTTTGAAGGGGGATAAGCACACCTACCTGCCTAGGAGCCTGCTAACGCTCACAGACCAACATGGCAAAGCTAACTGTGCTGTTGAGAAGCCGTTAAAATATATTTGCAAAGGGAATATACTTCTGAAATCTTAACCAAAGAGGAGGAAACCAAACCAGAAATCATGGATAAGCAAAACTCAGCAACTCATTTTGTTGTTTTTGTCAACACAGCGCATCAAAATACACATCTGCCCACCTCCTTTTACCCAATCAATTTTTACTTGAAATACCCAAGATCACCCCATGCTCTGGAGCCACACACCGCTTTGGCTACATTGCATGGTGCCTTCCTGATATTGCTTTGGTTGTATCCCCATAACAGCTGAAAAAAGTTAAATATTCAAGATCTGGTTAATACTAGGAAACATTAATTCCTTCCACAATGGCATTTTCCTGAAGCAAATCAGATTAGCCTGGAATTTTTAGGACTAGAGGGGTCCAGAAAAATAACTCCATTTCTCTCAGCCCTGTTTCATTTCCTTCATTAGCAGCCTTACACTCCACTATAAATAAACTCTTCCGCTCCTCAAATATTTATTGCCGTTCTTACAATCAGCACAAACTCAGAAATCCTGCCACCCTCCTCCCTAAATAAAAATACAGCTGGATAGAAAATACAGGAATAAATCCTTTAACAACATCTCTCTCTGTATAAAGAAAACATTCCAAAAGCAAGCCTTAAAACGATGCTAAGAACGATAAGTGATTTTTTTTCCCCGAAGTAGCAATTAGTGTTAAAATTAATGAAGTAGAAAAGCAAAGCAAATTTGTGCATGTAATCAAAACAGAAAATCAGGTAACTATTGGAAATTTAACTACCGCGCTAAGAAATTGTTACATGGACTAAAGTGAATTAGAGATGCAAGGAAATTCACTGTTAATGCTATTTGCTAAAACCAGGATCGCATTAAAACAACAGAAGCCTTTAAACAAAGCCAACCAAAGGAATTACCAACTACACGCAAAGACCAAATTACATTAGGTCTGTACCAGGTGAAGGCAATCACAGGTTCCTACTGATACATTACAAGGATATTTTCTCTGGATGGCTAAAAACGTATCACAGGACCAATACCGGGCCTACCCGTGGTGTCCACAAAGCCAACCGAGGCAGGTCAGGTCATCAACCATCCCAAACTGGTTATACTGGCATCTCAGAGAGCCCAGCACAAGAAAGTCACGGCGCCCAGCCCAGCGGGAAGCTCCCAGCAGAGCACAGCCCAGGACCAGGGCATGGGAGTTGGTCAGGATCTGGCCACCAACAAGCAGCTCCCACAACCAGGCCGCTCCACGCAGCCAGGTTTTTACACAAATACTTTACACGAGTACCAGCTTGCAATGAAGTATGCTCACGCTCCGGTTGTCTGGCACGTAATCCCTTGTCCAACAACCCCCACACCCTTTAAAAAAAATCGTGTAAAGAAGCGCCCAGGTAATCCTTGTATACAAGAAATGCACAGAGAGGAAACGCTTCGCTCAGTGGGAGAGGTGGGAGCAGAGAAAAGGCTGGGAGGATGCAGGCAGGAACGAAGAGGAATGGACACAGAGAAACGGGAGGGAAGCTCTGGGCTGGGAGGAAGGACTGTGCTTGGAAAGCTTGCACAAGGCTCGCATCAGCAGGCTCCGTAATGTTCCTGAATTACAGGGGAACTCTGAGGAAAAACATGTGGACATCACATGCTGAAACCACGGCCTGAAAGCGCGTCAGGATACCCTGCCGTTTTTCACTGGGTAGCAGCAACACGTACTGGCAGCTCACCAGGGTGGTTAAGGGAAAAGAGAAAGGCAGCAATATCTGCAAACCCTAACACTCACAGCCCTTCTGCGACACGTGGCATTTCTCTTCACAGATTAACTTCTCAAAACCTAAAAGCACCTTTTCTGCTTTTATTTCTCTTGAGGGCAAAACCATCCAGATTTGCTAAAACGAAGAATAAATGTAGTTTACCAGCACACACCGACCACTGCCAACCCCACACAGACCATCTCCATCCCCCCTTTGCCTACGGGACGGGTGAAGGGAGGCAGCACCCCTGGCAGGAGTTCCCACTAACATCGGGGCCAAGCCCGGCGCAGCGGCGGCGAGCAGCAGGGGAAGGGGTGGGAATTCCTGATGGCTTTTCGAGCTCTCATTAGGGAAGAAAATATCCTGCTGACCCGCACCGCGCTCCGCTGCAAATGCATTACATCTAATCAGGCAAATCTCCTGCTTGTGAAATTGAAATTAGGCAGCCCAGGGGACCACTTCACTTCAGGATTCCCTGATTATTATTTTTCTTCTTCACATATGTAATACAAAGAAATACAGGAGTAGCCAAGCCCAAGCCTGCCTGAGAAGCACCTTGAGCACGTCAGTGCACCTGAAACGACCACCCCAAGCTACTCCAAGGTTTTCAGTACACTTGTATTTGACCTTTAATTAAAAACCACTTCTAGGCAGCATCCAATTTTTGCTGCTCCCTTGAGCGGGTTTCCACTCTGCAGGATTTGATGAATTTGAACCTTGTTTTATCCTTTCTGAAATTCTTCAAGGCATGAAAAGCACAGCATGTGGATTACATTTAGATACTTTTTGTTCTCAGTGCCAATTTACCATTGCTTGGCCCAGAAGAAATTGTTTAAAGGGTGATAAGGAAAGAAAAAATCCACAAAGCTTCCAGTCGCCTGAGCAGAGTTCAAGGCAGAATAGCAGCATCTTCAGGGCTACTCTCTAGAAAATTCCTGTCGGTCTGAGCATCTCAGCCTGAGTGCAGCCATCACGACAGCTGTTGCCTTGCCAGCACTGAGCACAGAGAGCCCGGATAACAGCAGCCTGAAAGTCAGGTTACCTCCCAAAATCATGATGACGATGAAGCAACAAGTACCAGCAAAGCATTCTTCACTGCCACCAGCGGGAAGCGACAATGGCCAGGGCTTGTAATAGGAAGCCCCAGGTCAACATCCATGGAGGTGATGCCCCAGCACCAAGCTGACGCACCTCTTTAGGGCAATGAAGGTAAAAACTGAGTTGCCAACAAAGCCATTTTGGAGAGAGAGAGGTCTGTTTTGCAGGGGAACCAACCCTACACCTTCACCACGAGCACTAATCACTCCGACAAAAGCTGGAAGTAATAAAAAGCTATTCAGGATGCAGTCTGGAACAAATCTAGCACGTTGTTTTTTCAGACAGCTGAAATCTCTGTCAAGCTAGGAGGACACCAAACACAGAGTGAAGTCTGCCGTGCATGCCTTTTACTTAAAAACACACACGGGCCGAACGGGCACGTGTACGTGCGAGCGCCCTCGCCTCCCCAGAGCAGGCTGCTGCTGAGCCACCTCCAGCCTCCATCCTTCAGGAGCGCTTTTATTTTGGGGCAGCCTTGAAAAGCAGCCTAGATTTCCTCCTCGGTCCCTCTGCCTGCCTTTGAAAACCTTGGCCTCGGAAAACATGTTTGTAACGGAGGCAAAGCAAATAAAAGAGCTTAAAAGAATACTTCCACTCGTAAATAAAACAGCTCTAAAAGGTTTGCTTTGGTTTTAAATATGCAGGAATGAGAATGCCAAGGTTCAGTTTCCTGTGGAAGGCACTACAGCCATTTCCTGCCTCATCACGTCATAATTAACATGCCAAGACAGCTGGACTTTATCAGAATTGTTTCATCAAAAAGCAACAACCTTTGAAGACTATGGCCTTTTGTTTCCATCACTGAAGGCATAACCAGGCCAATTTCCACCGCTTATCCTTAATGATCACAGCTGTAATTTGCATGTAAATTATCAGTTAAACGGTTTTAGATCTGCGATGCTCAAACCGTGGTTCAGGAAACGCTCCAAGAGCTCTTCTCTCAAAGGGTAGCAACCAAGGACTGGTGGGACCCTGAGGTCCCCAGGCTCTGCCCAGGAAGGCAGTACGGGATGTTTGACCATTTCGCACCACTGCCACCCCGCAGCACTCTCAGGATGGACTTAGACCACTCCTCCGCCTTCACTTTTCAACCTGCCCTGAAGTTCAGTTTCCTAAATTCGATCTGACCTTCTGGGCGCGACATAAAACCTAGAAGGGGAACGGCCAGGAATACTGGTGGGAAGGCTTACGAGATACCAGGCTCACAAGCTCCGGCAGCTTGCAAAGGCACCAAACCGAGTCCCACCCCAAACTATCATGCAGCTCTGATCTTGCCAAATCACAACCATCTTTCAGCAAAGTCGTATTAATCCAACTGAGTTACAGCGATGCAAGTTTTCATTGAAAACAGACTGTTTGCAGAGTTGCGGTGTCACAGCCCTTCCTCCGGCTCCCGCTCTCACCGCTGAGAGCTCAGACCCCAGAAGGCCGGCGGTGCTGTGCCCAGCGCCCATCTGCAGCCTGAAGGGAGAGCCAGAACCTGTGGACACCTTACTGAAGGGCACTCTCAGAAGGACTTGCTTCCATGGTTCTACACTACAAGGGTTTTTTGCACGCTCACCGCCATCCGAGATGTTTGAACACGCACGCTTCAGAGGCATCTTTCACTCTGAGCAGGGAAAGTGTGCCTGACCCCTGCTAAAGCACACAGCCCATCCCCGGCAAACAGAGGCGGTCAAAGGCTTTTCACCAGCTCCTCACTACAGATGGATTAACAGTAGCTTGAAATGATGCTCGTATTACAAGAGCACAAGCGGTGTTACAGAAGATACTGCAGGATAGTTCTCCCCGTTCAGCAAAAGGCAAGGCAGTTAGCACAAAGTCACACTGCACTTGCCTTGAAATCAGGTCCTCGTCTTTTTTCTCTCGCTATATGCACTTTAAAATCCGTTTGCTCACAGTTCATCTCTATTAGCACGGCTTGGAAGCACAGCAGTATCCCTCGCACACCGAAAATATCACAAGCCCTTTTCTGACAAGCACCAACGAAACTCTGAGGCGATAACAGATACTGGGATGTTTCCTAAAAGGAATGAACCCATGAACCCTTTTCAGAGGAACACTAATGTTGCTTGGGCGTTTTGCCTACACAACTCCTTTTAAAAGCAATGTCCCTTTTCCAAACTCGCCAATTATCTCTGCCACCGCATTCCTTTGTCCGAGCAGCCTCCAGCTGCTTAATCTCAGCCACTTCAGGCTGCACCTGTGAATCGGGCTGGGTTAATCACACTAACAGATGGCGGGGCCACGCCGGCAGCTAACTACTTCTATCATTTTAAAGAGCATCTAATGTTTCACAGCTTCAGAGCAGGGGCAGTCGTATACAACAGTAACTAACTAGGGTGGCTGAAACGAGGCTCGTGCTCCATCATCCGAACAAGTGGTTCAAGTCCCGAGGACTGCCGCCAATCGCTACCTGGCTGAGGAGCAAACACACTGCCTGGCTCCTGCACTCTGCAGCCAGCTGACATCTCTAACGAAGGATTTCTGTGTTCACGTTATCGACTTTCCAAAGCACGAGCAACAGCAAACGATCAGCCAACCAAGGGGATTTTGCAATAGTGCATGGGGGCATAAGGAACCAATATGAATTTTACTTTTCTTTTTTTTTTCCTTAGTGACTGTTCCATTTAGAGCCTATTAATAGCTTTCTAAATTCTCCAAAGGGACTGAAGTTTAACATCCAGCTAGGTTTAAGACTCTTTTAGCCCATTTTCATCATGCGTAAGTAACATTAAATGTATTTTTAGTGCTGGATTGCTTTATTTGTGACAAACCTTGAGGTCCTTTATACACAAAAGAATCCCGTTGTCTCCAAATCTATTCTCCCCAGTGAAATTTCTGCTTAGGTTAAAGACTGAGGGATTTGCCTCAGTGCAACTTAATTTTTAAGGTTTCCATGCTACCTTTTAACAAAGCGAGTTGGATCTGTGCTTCTTCTGTTAGATTTCAGTCCAGGTTCAGGGAAAGGGAAAGTCAGATTTCTCAAAGATCAGCTAAAACAGACAAAGACTGAACTTCTATTTAGGAAGACAGGAAACTTCAGAAATGCTAGCAAGAAGGGAGACAGAAAGTACAGACCAGTAAAGCATGTTTAGAAGAATATTAGTTTATTTTTTTCTTTTCTTTTCCAAGTTACGAACCATGTGAAACAGAAAACAGGAAAGGACAAAGATACCGCTACTTGATAGCACATGCAGTTAACAATCGAGAAGCTCTGAAGGCAGAAGAGCAAGCAACTGGACGTTATTTTCCACGTGGATCTTGCTAGGCACCTCCGGCAGTTTGCTGTTACTTACTCATCTGGTTGCTGTCATTCACGAAGTCTTCAGACCCATCATTGTCATCTTCATCGTCCCCAGAGGAAAGAGCATCTGCACATTAAAAATAACCAAGACTTTAAAACAGTATATTTTACAGACTAATAAACCAATATGCTACATCTTAGTTTATCTATCAAGGAGAACAGATGTCATGTTAGTTGTGCAGGTGCTATAGTAAAAGAAAATGCATAAATATATGTTATTGTTATAAAATTCTAACAAAACTAGCTAATAATCCTTAAATGCTACAAAGCTTCAAAAGAGAGCTTGTTAATTCCAAAAAAAATCTTTCTACTGAAAAATTTATGTTCTTCCTTAAGACATTCAGCTGACCAAAACCAAGTGAGTCTAGAGTAATTTGTCTCTAAACTTAAAGCAGTGCAAAAGGATGTAGGACACCCCTTTTCCTCTTCTGACGAAGGGAAGAAAGCTGGCATTCATTTTAGTGGCTTTATCATCATCGTCACCACAGTGACCATCATTTAATCCTGTCCACAGAGGCACAGAGTAAGGGGGCTACTCAGCAGTAGCATTAGTCAGCACAGACCCCGTTAAATAGGAGGGGGTATATACAAACTGATGCCATTTCAGAATCAGGACAAAGGGGAAAATACCCAAAATACCACAACTACAGATCCAGCTGGGCACAGTGAGTTTAGCTGAGTTTGTTTCAAGTTACATCACAACTTGTCTTTACATCACATTTTACAGCTTCTACATGCAAAACCTACGTTTAGCTCACTCACCTGTAACATTTACAATGAAGTACAGAGTATCACTGTCTAGGGTCCTAACAGCAGTGCAAGCATAGAGGCCCGAATCTCTGGGTGAAGCATCCTTAATTTGTAAGTACTCCCCAATAATCACTGTCCTATTGTCGGGCCCCAAAGGGACCCCATCCTTAGTCCAACTGATCATGACGGCGTCTTTCAATTGACAGCGCAACTCAAGTGGTTCTCCTGGAAGTGCTGAGTGTACATCTGGCTGAGAGATTTGGTATTTGGTTGGCGGCTCTGCGAAGGTGGAAGGAAAGGAGGAAAAAAGAAGAAAGAGGGAAAGGAGAGAATTTCCAACACAAGTCAGTGACGGCCCTTTTTATCCACAGCAATCAAGTTACGTTAAATAAAAAGTTTCATCCAGATTAGCCCAGCCACCTGTCTTGTAAAACTGAACCACATGCAGGTATAGATAGGCTTTATTTTCAAAAGGTTAACCACAGAGAAAGCTCCTTCTCCTTTGAACAGTGTCTGGTCGTGTCCCTTGTGCCACACAAAGTCACAACTTGTCCCACCAGCCACAGCGAGCCAGCCCCGGAGAGACGAGAGCTGCTGGGCCTGAGGGCTTCGCAGGAGCCTGGAGGAGGCAGGAAGAGTTCAAAAAGCAAATTCAGTTCTATATCACAGCATTTGTGTCTGAAATTCAATATATATCTTCCCTCACCTGACTGTAGACATAGGGTTTTCTTAAACTTGGAAAGAGCTGTTTTAGAAGAAAAGGATAGCCAAAAAAAATGCAAACCCTCACTGAGCCAGTAAACATGAGATTCTATACACAGCATATACAATGTCCTTTATTTTTCTCCCTGCACCTTTTCCAAAGCCTCTACACTTGCCTTCTGTACTGCCAACTCTGCTCCAAGCGACAGTAACTTTTTCCTTTATTTTTTCCCTCTTTTCTTATTTCACAGCCTCTCCTGAGCAGGCACAGCAGACGCCCAGGAACACAAATGAAGCTTTCAGAGGCATTGTGTACCAGACCTTCAGAATGAAACGGCTCATCCATCAGGTCCCCTTTGTAACCAAGTGTCAGGAAGTATGTCAAACCACAGTCTTTTTCCAGAAAAAAAAAAGTCCTCGGAAAATGACATCTGCCTGCAGTTACTACAGCTTCATCATCCCCATGGGGCAGTGGGATGGCTTGGTATGGGGTGGAGGGACCCCCCCAAGCCACCCCTGTGAAGCAGCCAGGCTGTGCCACACATAAGGACTGCTTTTTTCACTGGCTTCTCCTTAAAACCACAACAGCCCTCTCCCAGTATCCTCCTTCCCTTTCCAGGGCTGGCATGAAAAGTAAATAGAGGAGAGAAGCAGGAACACGCTTTGTTTGCTCCTGGGGAGGGTCACATCACCCAGCCAGCTGCTGCCCAGCTCTCACCCCTGCGCAAGTCCTGCCGCAGACACCAGCTGTGCACCCGTGTCTGCACATAAAAATAAAACGCACCGCTTTTTGTATGTTGTCCAGAGTCTGAGGGAACACTAAAATAGATGACTCCTTGGTGCCCACCCTTGCTTCTAAGAATACCGAACCCAGAAAGCCACATCCCTCCTCAGCGTGCTCGTTCCTTGCATCACACCTCCAACAGAAGACTGAAACAAATGTCATGTCTGGGGTAGCCTTTAGGTGAGAGCTTGGTCACGCTGAAGCTGCCCAAACCAGCAGTGGCCACCAACTTGGGCAGCTAAATATTTTGCTGTTCTCGAAGTTCGCTGCGTTTGAAACCAGGGAGCCCAATTTCTCCTCCCACTCATTTGGGAATCACATAATTTCAGGGAGCTCAGAGGTAGCTTCCCTGAAGGAAAGAGAGAACAGATCCAGGGACGTGCCCCTGCAAAGCCAGCAAAGCTTCCCAAGTCGTCTCCCCTACGGCAAGCGAGTTTTGTCAGGCAGACCTGGCACACATCGCACCCAGATGGTGGCCAGGAGAGCCCTTTAAGAAAAACCTAAGCAGGACCATTGGTGGAAACTGTAATGCTTCTCAGATTTAGATTTTATAACTGGGTCTCTACGTTTTCTAGAGTGCAAAATTCCATCTCGAAGCCCAGGACAAGCTACAACACAGCTTTACACGTTTTACAAACTCGCTGAGCCTCGCCGATGCAGTCAGGAATCCACGGATCTGCGGTGCAGGTGTTTTACTGAGAACCACACTGTGCCGGTCCAAATCTCATTTCCAGAAGGAGCACGGCCTGTTGCTACCTATATTTCATATCAGCAATGAGTATGCTGGAGAATATTTTTAATTCATATTCCACTGTCAGATTACAGTTAAAAAAAACAAAGGCGCTGAAACCAGCTTGCTAATTTACTCAGAAGTTTATAAGACTTCTTTGCAAGCACTCTGCCTGCAAAGTACATTTCTTTTACAGAGTTTACACTGTGCCAACAATGTACAGGAGTCTTTTAAAATGTCTTTGTTTAAACTTTTTAAAAGCCACCATGGGTGAAGATAGCTCGGCCCTCCTTCAGGTGCTTTAAAGGCTTTGCCGAGTAGCCCCAGGACACTTGTAGGGTGCTCGCACAGGTTGCAGTGGCCTCCTGTGCAGTTTGCCCTTCTTCCCATACAATCACAATGAAAACTATTTTCTACCTACCACAATTGACTTCATCTCTTTTTAAATTACTAATCCCAAGTTTACTCTTTCAACACAAATCCAACTCCAAACTCAAAGACAGCTTTAAAAGGAAAATTAATTGCAAACCAAAAAAGAAATAAAAATAAAAGTCAAGCCGGTATTAGAGTTTGGTAAACATTATCCTCCTGCATTTCTTTCTCTCTGGAGGATCAGGGAAGATCCAGCACTAAGCGTTGTCATGAAATAATGAAGTCATGTTTGGAAATAGTGAGCTCTTTCAGGTGAGCATTTGTGTTGCCAAACTCGAATGTAGCAGCACTTAAGACTGTCACTTTTTATAATGTTTGCCTATAAACTTTTCCAGTGTGGGTTTGAAATGGTGCCCAAATGCAAACAGAGAACAGGTGGGATTCGGAGGCATTAGCCCGTCCAATAGCTTCACAAAGCAAACCAATGAGTTGAAACTGTTCACAAATTCCCTGCAGCATGTAAACAGCTGAACCCTGCGAGGCAGCTCCCCACAGGACCCTGCGCCCGTTCACAAGCATTTGCACACTGCTCTGGGATTTAGAGACAAGTCTTGCACTCACTTGCGTGCTATATAGTCACAGCAGTGCTGCCCCTGAGGCTTACATGAGGATTATTCCCCCATTTCCACATCTTCTGAGCATAGCAGAGAAGCAAGGCTGCACACGTGCTCAGCCCGCACTTGTACCCATCCTCTGGCATTTGCAGAAGCATCCCCTGGAGTCTTCCCAAACTGTAGGATCCTAAGTGAAAACAACCAGCAACAACTCAGGAGCAGGAGGAGATGGCCCAGCAGAGGCCAAGCAAGGCCTGACGATGCAACATCACTTTTATGCCCCTCTTGCCTAAAGCCCCATCCCTGAGCCACCAGCATAAGCCTTAAGCCATCACCAAACCCTTTGCAGGCCAAGTTCCCCACAGCCCCAGGATGGCAGCGCAGAATTCTTCAAAGGGGCTTCTGCAAATCCTGTAATTGCGGCATTAGTTCCTACCACCAAGGTGCTTTAACTCTTGCGAATAACACCTGCCTATCACCCTACAAAAACAATAAAACAACAAAGGCATGTGTAAAATTTCTGTTGATGTTCTTAAACACTAGAGGACACGGGAGGGAACCTTGCTTCTGCTGCTGTTTACTCTCAGCTACATCCTTATTTGCAATAGTGGTGCACACAATGTAAGCATATTTAAGCTTTAGAGGTGGAGCTATTGAACAACACCCCACGGAAAACCAAGCCGCTGTTAAATAAGCAGACAAACTTTTTCTTTGCCTGTTCATACAGTCTCGCAGAATGGTTTATGCCATCCAGCCATCAAATGGAGTAAATATTATTTGTGTAAAAGCCATGACCACAATAGAGGACTGGGACATTCTAAAAGCTGTGTTTCATATTATTATGAGGTTCACAATTATACTCCAAATCATGACTCTATTCACGACTGGTCACTGAAACGAAAGATTTATACTTCCTTAGGTTTTAAATTATTATTATTTGTTTCCATTTATTAAAATGTTAACAAAGAGCTACTTATCTCAAGGCTCAAGGCATTTAGTTACTTAGTTACAGAGCCAAATAATTAAACAATCAGCTAATAGCTAACCCCAGCAAAGATTCTCACACAACTCTCCATAACACAAAAGCCTCAGACCCCATCAAGCCACTTTCACTTCAAAAGGCTTTAGTAAATAACTAAACGCTCACTATAGCATGCCCAGAAGGGTCAACAAACCTGACCTGTCAGGAATCCAAGAGGTTCCTTGCACAACTGAATGTCCCCATGGGGGACGCCAGGCTGCCAACCACGCCTGCTCCTGCTGCTTCTCCTACCCCTTCTCCCATCCTGCTGTTTGTCCTGGAATTGAGGAAGATCCAGCAAGACCACGCTGGATGAGCACCACAGAACGGGACGTTGAACTGGGCCTGAAGGAGAACAGCCACAGGCCCCAAACCACGCTCTCCCCAGGAGTCAGCCCTTGGAGGACCAGGAAGCTCAAGTGTAGATCTGGTTTACAACCTTCTCATCCCTGGTACAAGCTGATGGGCTTTGCCATCAATTTAAGTTGGCAGCCTAATTAACATTAACGGTAGATTCGTGTCTTCTTCTGGTAGGATGGTGGATGGTAAACTCAACCTACAAAAGCAAAAGCCACTGGTTCAAAACTGCAAAGAGTAATTCCTGGCCGCTGTGACTATCTCCTGCTAGCTAGCAGCAAACTGAAGTCACAAAGGCTGAGCACGTCTCCTTACACAAAAGGGGACAAAATAGTGTTTGCAATTCATCCATCTGTTTCTCCAAAGTCACTGGATTCCTGCTGTCTCATTTGTGTGGTGTTTCCGTCAGCTAGCTGCCAGCTATGCCCGGCTCTGCCTCGGCCAGGCACAATCAGGAAGCCTCTGTACTCTGATAAAGTACTTTCCTTTCAAAGTTACTCAAGTTCCTTCCATAGTTTTAAAACACAAAAATCCCTTGTCATTATGAACAACGCTCCAAAGAGTGGGAATCGTTCCCCCTCTAATGCTTCAAATGTTAATTTTATGCCTGATGAAAACGATCCAGGCCTTGCAGAAAACCTTCACCAATGCACGGCACCAACAAGGAGGAGACACTTGTGACAGCCACAAACAAAAACATGGTGGGGTCTAAGTCTTCAGCTCTTTCTCTAAAACAAGCTCCCAGCTTGCTCTATTTGAAAACACAGTGACTTCCACAAAACGTTAAGCAGCAGACTCTCCAAAATAAACTGAGGTATTTTTTCCTGGCATCTTCTTTAACCCTATTAACCTTGCTCTGTAAGGACCGAGTCTTCTGATGGCTGCACAAGAGATGAAACCAGGTGAAAGAGAGGGGAGATCTGAGGAGCAGGAGGAATCCTTTAGCCCTGGAAGTAAAAATTTGCAACCTGAAGCAAGCATTGCCACATCACACATGCAAGTGTAGGGCTTCTAGCTACCCTGACCTGCTCCAGGCCTACAGCATCATGTCAACTCCTATCAAGTGTTACATATACTAAGATCATTAAAAAAAAGAATCTCCTCCAATTGAAATACTTGCCAATGTCATCACTGGTGAGGGAAAACATTACACCACACTAACGTTAAGCTTTGAAGACTTAGAAAAATAAGTAATTCTGGTGAGCAACGAGGAGTTCCATCCCTTGCAGATCCCCCAGTCAAGAGAGAAGCTCTGCAGATTCACAAAAAGGAGTTATCCCCATGTGCTTACATCTATCTGCTGTGTGTCATGCTCTTTAGCAAGTCAACAGTTACAGAACAGTGGCTTCTCTAGGTAACCACCCCTGGTGGGCCTACATCAAAACAGAGCAGTGGAGGCAAACATGGGCCTCATACTGTGCCCTGGGGCAGGCCCCACTCTCTTGGCATGTTAGCTGATGTGGCGCAAGGTCCACAAGGCATTACAGCACAGTACTGATGGCTGCTGAGCAGCTGGGTTGATGTCTCACACCCCATTTCCATGTTTACAGAAAGTAGACTCCTTCTCAAAAGCAAAAAAAAAAAAAAAAAAAATTGTACATGTCTAGGCTTCATGCAGAGATTAAAATTCCTACAGCTTGTTGCCTGCTTGCTCCTACCTGTCTTTATAGCTGTGATCCTTGAGTTACGGCTGCACAGCCACGCAACACACGTCAAAAATGCCAACTATCACATGCTCATGGGCTTGGCTGTGTGCTTTATGCTTTTGGAAGCCAAGCCAGGGAAGACTCGGAGCATGCCAAGTTCAAAGTAAACAGCAGAGAGACCAGCACGGCCACCTCCTGCTGCTGGGAACTGCCCTGCGATTTCTTCCTGTTTGTCCCCATTCTTCACGGTCTGCTCCTTACAGGATGAAGACTTTTTTACACAATAGTCACCGTAGGACTTGTCTCCAGATACAGGACAAAGCAAGAAGCAGGGTAGCATCATTATATCTTCTGCATAAAGGCTTTGTAACAGGGAGGGAGAAACCACCCCCAAGTGGGAGTTGCCACACGAAAAACCCTAAAATCATTGCGCTGCGTTTAATGCATCACTGGTGTGATGAGAAGCTAGGGGCCATCTTCAGGGCTTGAACCTTTGGTTGCACGCATCAAATCTTGGCAATTTCTGTTCAAGTCAGAAACTCCATTAGCTGCACAAAGCAACAGAGTGCTGGCCCCTGTGCTAAGTAAGTGTACTGGGGAGTACACTATAAACCTAACACATGTAACACAATCTCAAAAATAATTAACTAATCTTCAGACTCATTACAGAAGAGTCTTCATGTAATCTATTACACAATACAAGGGGGAAATGTATCATTTTTTTTCCCAGAAATTCAAATGAAGAGCTAAGTGAAAAAAACCTTCTATATCTTAAAGATAGAATCTAATAAGAGATTGGGATCATTTGCTCACTGTTTTTACTTTCAGCAACAGCAGAAGATCAAATCATCCTGCCCATATTCTGCATATAACCAAGTAGCAGATCAATACAACCAACTCCACTGTCCAGCTTAGTGCTAGAGTCTGCTTGGGAAAGGCTCTGTATAGGATAGGCAGCCTTGGGAAAGGTATGAACATGTATACTTAGTTGCACTGGGTTTACTATTTTCCATATTTTCTTGCATCTATTCCAAACTATAGCTTTTTTTTCCAGGTCCCTTATTTGCATTTCAAGAACAACATAAAAACATGACAGAACAAAGCATAAATCCAAACATAAAAACACAACTCTTTTTTTTTCCAGGTTTGCCAAAGGCTGTGCTTGGGACTATTACTACTCAATATGCAAAAGGAATAAATTACAACTGAGAGGTTAAAAATTGCACAATTTCATGTTCAAGTGCTAGTTCTGGATGCAGAGAACATCTATCCAGATTCCCTATAAGCAAGTCAGCAGTTGTTTCTTTTGTACGCGGTCCCATTTTTACTTGACTATACAAATCCTCTTAATTTTAGCAGCTTGTCTGGAAGTCTCATCTTGATTATTCCCCCCTCTGCCTCTGAAATCCATCTTCCCCCACTTCCTAAAGTGAGATTTGGAAAAAGAGCCACTGGAAACAGTATCCCCAAAACAACCCCTCAGCACTTGTATAAGTCCTATCCTCATCACGTATAAACCGTAGGATGTTCTCCAAACACTTCAAAATGACCGAGCTTCAAGGCATACCAGGCTCCCTTTGAACTGAAAGCAGTATTTAGTCAAAAGGCATCCCGAAGCAGCTCGGGGGTCCCTGGCAGCTCGGAGAAGAAGCCAAACAAGCCCCGAAGTGAAAGCCAGGCTGGTGATGTGCGCTTCCAGGTGGCCGCAGCCATTTAGGTGACAAGGGTTATTTTAAACTTGCAGGCACCTCGGCCACTCGTTGTTGTAGCAGTCACTCCTGGGCGCTCTGCCACGCTAATGGAAGATGGTTCGACTCTTTCTGAATTGTTAGTAGAAGGGCTATTAGCGAGCAGTGGCGCGCTGCAGATTTATTACGAAGCCTCCATGCTAAATCCTGCACATCTGAAACACCTGTGCTCCCCCGCGAGTAAACAGTATCACCTAAATCTGGATACTTTCTCGCTGTAATATCTAAGCATGATTGTTTTTTGTGATTAAACAATGCTTAACACAACCGAGCTCAAGAACTGCTCAAAATTTAAATGTTTTTTTTTAATTATTATTTTTAAAAACGGCTGTGTGGCCTAAAGCAACACTCGGAATTATATATGTTACTTTCCTTGAAACAAATTAAACATTGCAATCAGAGACACTGCACAGGGCTCTGCACAAACTGGCAAAGCTGGTCCCATGCTGCGTGCTGCCCGCCAGCTCACCACGCACCTCTCCGGGCCATCCCAAAGAATATAATGAACCTTATGCAGTTTTTCTACACCACATCTTTCCGTTATGTGCAAGAACTAAGTCGTAGCATGGTGCTCTGACCAAGTTCTCTTCCAGCCAACCATGATTTAACCTCCTACGGACTTGTCCTGGTCAGCGCAGACTGCATGAGCACGCCTGGCTCGGGCTCCAAATTCCATCCAAACTTGGCCACGATGCAGACAAGCCCCCCGGGAGAAAGCCTGAGGTGATAACTACTACGTCTACTATGTCACAAAACTCTCTTCCAAACAAACTCATGAAAAGCTAGGAGGGGAAATAAAAAGGAAAAAAAGAAAAATCAGGATTTTCTCCTGCCTCCTCATCCTCCCTTTCCTCTTCTCCAGTCGCCCGGCACATCGCAGTGCCCACCCTAGCAAACCCTCCTGAATGAAGGCTGTTTCCCTCATACAAATGGATTTTCCCCTCCTCTCGGTCCACCTGGGTTTGCGAGGCGGCTGAAAATCGGTCGATGTCCCAAACTGATGAGCCAGTTCTTTTGCGGGGGAGGAAAAGCAATAATTACACAGAACTTGCAACAACACGCGAGGAAGGGAATTAAAGTAGGTCACATCTACGAGCTCCTCAGCTTCTCTGAGGTTCACCAGATATGCTTTCACTACAGTAACTTCAAGAATACAATTAAAATAAAAATAGCATGACAGCCGAAGGAAGCCACACGGTAGAATTCAGCCAGCGCTGAGCTTGCCCTCCTGTCCCTCTCTCCGATAAGGATATTGTCATTTGTGAGGTGACGAGCAGCAAAAGGACCTGAGCCAGCAGAAAGTGAAGTCCGTGGGGCATGCACGGCTCTGTACCAGCTGCTGACTGCTCCGAGGCTCTGAAGCAGAACCAGGAAAACCAAAGCTCAGTACTCCCGAATAAAAGGGTTTCTTCTTGCCAGAACAGCGGTGATACTTAAGAGATGGGATGGGACCAAAGATGTACATTAATCAGTAAGTGATTTATAACCTGTTTTTAAGAGTTTAAAAAAAAAAATCGACATAAATATTTACTCCTACTCCTTTTACCAAGCATCTCACCCAGCAGCTGGCACTCGTCAGAGGTGCAGCCCCCAGCACCCCGTGCCTGCACCTCCGGCCCCGCTCCCACGGCAGCTCCCCGTGCACCCTTCCTCACCATAACAGAAGCCTCAGATCTGCTCTCGTTTTAGGATGTGCCTCTATTCAAAGTCGCTCCAACTTCACTGGAAGTCAGCTTAAAAGCCTGCTCTGTCCCATGCTACACAGAGGTGGCTCTGATTTGGGGGTACACGCACGGTGACAAATTTAAAAGAAAATGCCACAGTCAAGGGGCACAGTGTGTGCTGAACCTAACCTCCAGCCCAGCCTGCTGTTCAGATCGCATCCCAAATTGCGGTAAGGGTAATTTTACCCCACAGGCTCTGCGCCAGATCGAGCGCTATCTGGCTCCCCAGTGCCATTGCAAGCACACGTCTGCCCGACTGCCTGCACCAGAACCACTCACGCCTGACCCTGGGCAGCAGCACAGCACGGCTAGCGCCAATAACCAGGGATCCAGGCCCTCATTCACGTTGGTGCAAGCCCCTTCATCATTTCAGACATGTTTTGGGTCCCTGATGTCTTTTCCACACAGATTTTGGACTTAACTCCTGTGATATAAATGCTCTCTTCTAGTTAAACCAGGTGCACCACCGCAAGGAGACAAGACAAAACTTGCCTACACTTTGAAAATCCAGATTTATGCTGCTGCGGAGTGCTGCTTCCAAGAAGGAAAGTCTCTGTTTTCGCTGCAAAGCTTCAATCTTAAGGTCTCACAAAACATTTAACAGTTTAAAATCTGACAGCTAAGGGTAGTTAATTAGTTCTCTCACGTTTCCATCTGTACCTGAACTTGATAGTCACTCTAAGAAAATACTCGTCTTTGAATTTATTTCCTGAAAGGCAAGTGAGCATTTCTACTGAAGCTGGATACAGAGACGCACTCATTAAGAGCTATGCCGTGGTTGTTATTACAACACCAAATAGTCCATCATCGCATGCGTACACAACCTTGCATAACTGGAGTTGTCAGCATTTTCATTGCAAATTCTGCTTTCGAAGGCTTGCAACTTGCCTGTAAAAAGTTACTATAGCCTGAACTTCACTGCAAGCTCTCTACCAAGGAAGAATTATTTCTAAACTAGAAAACTACCCTGCCATTGGGTCAGTCACTGGTTAGGGGTTTTATCAATACGTATGTTTAAAAATAAATAAATAAATATAAATAAAAATAAAAATTCAGCAGGTTTCAAAACCTTTTGGCTCCAAAAATCACTCAAAGACCAAATTCTTCAACCTTAGCTACCCCCTGCTGCCCTCTCCCAAAAAAAAAATTAAAAAAAAAAGAAAAAGCTGTGATTTTAAAACATGGCAGATAGGCCCAAAATGTCCACTTATTTGTGTTACTTTACCAAACAGTTACCATGCTGACACATTATGTGCTTGCAGTGTCTCAACAACACCACTGGTAAATAACAACCCTACCCACGCCTCATTAGTCTCCAGCCCATGGAGCTGCTGAAGGACGGTGGATTGGACCGATTTAATCTGGCTGCTTGTCCAGTTCCCCACGATCTCAGCTAGCAGTTCCTGCACTGGGCCAAATAACTTACTGAGATGTAAGCTATGGAGGGCATCCAACCCGAATCTGTGCGGGTGTCACATTCCTCCGTAATGGGCTGTGATAATTGCCCTTCCTTACGAAAGGAGGAAAAAAAACACCCTCTGATTTAACTAATCAGTTTGAATTGTTACTCATAACTTGCAGATATCAAAGCCACTGCTCTTCTAAAAAAAAAAAAAACAAGTAACGTTGCACAAGAACCTTGGGTTGATTTTTTGTTTTATTTTCCCGTCCAAAGCAGAGAAAGCATCCTGGCTCCTCCCAGCTCTGCGACCTCGTCGCAGGGACAGGGAGAGGACCTGGGGTGGGCACACCTTATGCAGCCCTGCACGGTCCCCAGGAGCCTGAGAAACACCTCGCAAGACCCCACAGCCTCATCCAGGTGGCCCACGATGGTTAATGAAGCATCTCCGACCAGCCTGTGCTGGGACCACGTGCGACATTAGCCTTTGAGCACTTGCCTGTGGATAAAGCAACTTTTTTTTATGAAGACGTACGTACTGCTCTGGGTATGGCACTGAACGTGTTTGTATTTTGTTCAGCGTCCACAAGCGGAGGTAAAGGTTGGGTGACAAAGTGTTACTCACTTTGGAGCCCAGCATAAGCACAGCACATTACTCATTACAAAAGGTCTCACTCGCTGCAGCTCCTAGGAGCCTCCCAAACACGCATTCAAAGCCACTTCAAACTACCATGTTTTTTCGCAGGACGCAGAATTAGGCTGTCCCTTGTGGAAAGCTTAAATGAATCCTTTGAAATTTGACCTAAATTAAAAGAACTGAAACACATTGTTATTGCACAAGGCGAGGGCTCCGAGCGGGTGCTCCAAGGACAGCGTCAAGGCACTGGATGGGGAAGAGACTAAATTAGCTGCCCAGCAGAACGATAACACACAGCCTGGGCAAGGGAAGGTCAAGGGAGAGCTTGCTATTTATCAAATATATGTCTAAACTAATTATTCAGTTCACAAAGTAACCCTTCAACCTATGTGTGCGGTCAAAGCCCTTGTGAAACGTTGGCTGTCAAAGGCCTTTGCGGGCTGGGTACACAGAAAGAGAATGGCTCCTTTATACACGCCGGGGTAGACTTATTTCTAAATATTTAAAAGCAGAAAGTCTTTACGCTCCCTGGGATAAAAAAACGTTTCTGTAAACACTTGATGCGAGACAGAATTCGATAGCTGACAGTCCCCCAACCAGCTCCTGCAGGCCCTGTTTCTGCTCAGGCCGCCCCCCAGCCTTGGATTTTCCTATCGCTGCATAAGAAAAGAAAGCACCACAACCGCTAACAAACAGATTCAGGATCCGGCCCTCGGCGAGTGTCCGCGATATCAATATTGACATTATCATTTACAATGGCTCAAGATACCATCTTCAGGGTAAATATTTTTATAGGTACCAGAGTAGTAATAGCTAGTGGTCACAGACTCGGCACCCAACGCGTCCAGCAATTTATGAAAGCACCTTAGGGAAGCGAGCTCCCAAAGGGATCAGATACACTGTAGGTAACCAAAGAAAGCAGGATCTATCTGTTGGGGTATCTATTTATCTGTGCACACGTATGTGTGCGCCCAGCTACGCAGCTGGTTACCCCAACAGATAGATACTGCTCCTGCTAACGTAGGTACGTAGCCCGATACTGAAGAAAATGGTTGCAAATATCCCTAAAGTTGTGTTTAGCTAAGAGCCGACAGCGTATTTTAACCCGGGGTTATTTATTGCAGGCAGCGGAACAAAAAGCCACGCTCTCAATTCCTGTTAATGGTGCATACAGCTTCTTGAATATTCTGACTCACTAAGACAATAAATAGCAACAATAAAAGCACTTAACACCAAAAAAAGACAAAATTCGGGGCATGCCCATGAAGGAACAGATCAACATATGTCACAAAAGGTCACAGCCCCGGCGACCTTCTCAGCTGGTCCGAGATGTCACCGCTCTAATGACTGCACCGTCAGCAGCCCCACCGAAAGCACACATTATTGGAGCACCTGACCCCCCTCAAATTAGCTCTGACCAAAATGTTTGGCATCTACTAAACCAAAAAACAATAACAATAAAGCAGCTTTGTCTTTGAAGACCTTTTTTAAAGGTTTTTTTTTTGTTTTCTTTTCAACTCAGAGAGCTTGTGGGTGGCAGTGATGGAACCCAGAGAAGGTGATTTTTTTTTTAAGGGGTCTAATGAAGTACATAAAGAAGGTTTTATTTCCCAAATCTCAGATTTAAGTCCCACACAATTCACTGTGTTCTGCAGCATAAAAGCTCTTATTATACCATTAACTTAGAAGCCTTTTTTCCCCTTTCTGGTAATGATTCAGGTTCTCACGTCTAAAATTATCTCATGTAAGTTAACATTCCTACCCAGGGAAGAAGTTTTAAATAGTTTTTAGCAATTTACACTTTGATAAAACCCAGATTCCCACCCACTGGATATTCATTGTGGAAGAAGCGTATTTTTAAAGTGTGCTTTTTAAAATAATAGAGCTATTCTTTCCCTGAAAAATTATCAGGCATAAGTCAAAAATGTTACTCTTCTCCCTGCAAAATACTACACCAATCATGCAATCACATTCTTTCTGATTTAACCCTAAAACGGGAGGACCTCACTACAAGCAGCTAATCCGAAACCAGAATTATTCCTGATTTTGTCATTCCTCTGAAAAGCCAAAAAGGCACCAGATGTGCAATTAACAAATCATACGGTAAGTGGTGATGAGAGTTGGGCTTTTTTTTTTTTTTTTTTAATTCTCAAGTTACCTTCAGAAGGGGAGGGGAAGAAACAAAAAAGCTTCGCTATCAACAATCTCTGTCCATGACAGATGACAATATTGCTATACTGTGTTAATTTTTTCAGGAATGCTTGCTAGGGAGGAGGGCTCATCGTCTCTACATAATTCTTCCCCTGCCATCAATAAAAATGTACTTGGAACGGATTCTAAAAATGCGTTAGCTGGTGACGTCTATTTTTAGAGGCAGTGGATAGAAACAAATACGTTTTGCATGAAAATGGATTAAATAAAAACAAAGCTGTATCCCTGGACATGAGTAGCAGAACGTGTAAAGGCCAAACTCTCTCCAGAAAGCTCGCCTGATGAAAAATGTTTTATGGACAATTGCATTGTTTTGACAGTTGAGTTATTAGAAATGTAAGCACTCCTCCAATGAGGGATAAAAACCTTATGAAGGAAGCCTTGCTTTCCCCTAAGGTGTTCAGAGAGCAGAAAAGATCCCCCATAGCATAGTAAAATCAATTTTAAATACAATAAGACAATAAAAACAGCAGCCCTTCCTTAGCTCTGTAGAGAAGAAAAACAACTAGGAAAGTCAGAGGAAGGGATATACCTACAGGAACGTACCAACAGGTGCAGGCTCAAAATAGGAGATTTTATCAAAACATCTCTTTTAAAGCAAAGGTTTCAACAAGTTTTTGCTTTCACAGTAATCAGCTGCTATCCTTGCCATTCAGATCTCCACCTCTGTACTTCCAGAGTTGGCGAACCAGCCAGTGTGCCGGTTGTTCTTGGATATTGACAACAATAGGAAAGCCTGTAGCAACCAGCTACAAACAATAAAGCCATGACACCTGCTTTTGCAGAGTGCCCTGCAAAATTAAACAATCGCGGCACATGATTAAAAGCGATCATGATTTATTTTTTTCCCCTCTTAACCTTCCAGGTAGCTCAAATCACAAAGACATCCAGCCGTGTCGTTTCTTGAGCGATATGCTACAGGTATACAAGTGCAACAGACCGGTTTCCTTAAAGACCCATTCCTCAAAACTTTCATCTGTACACTTTGATTATACAACGTGATGACAGTCCCAAGTCAAATCACTGACACCACTTGCTTGCACAAGATTAAATAAACACATGCTTGCATGAACATAGCCCGCCGCGTGAATAGGAAAAGTTGGAAAACATAACTGTTGAGGACTCGTCTGTTACTTGCCTTGTATTTACCAAAGCATATAAAGGTGTTGACTTTAATTTCAGATGTTGAGGCATTTCGAAATAACTTCTTTTGCAGAAATAAGCACTCTAGAATGATTTACCTTCAGGTTCCAAAGTGGCGTCTTCGACAACTAAGTTAAATGACGGTCGAGCCAAGGAAATTCCAGCCATGGTGACCACCACCAGGCATATAAGGCAACCCGAATTCCAGCCGACCATCTTTTTAGAGTAAATTCCTGGTCCATTTCCATATCTCCATGTGGACTTTAATCCCATCTGAGCACCTCTACAGAAGCATGGACAGGACGCGGTGCCTTCGGCCAGGGCAATGCCTCCTCACCAGGAGCGGCGGCTGCTGCTGCGGGGAGGAGATTTAACAGGGTCAGTGAAACCATCCTAAATGCAAACCAAAAAAAAAAACAACTCACAAAGCCCCAGAAAGAGCTGAGGTGAGAGGGGGAGGAGGAGGAGGATGGGAAAAATAGTTTTCCAGCTTCGAGAATATGTGAAAAGTGAGTGACTTTTCATTTTCTGTTAGCAGTTTCCATCATCACCTGAGGCGTAACCAAGTCCTCCTTGTTTTCAGAAAATCACTTCTCAGCACATATTTAGAGAGCTATTTTACTGACAGAAAGATATACAGTTTAAAAAAAAAAATAAAGGCACACACATGTGCAGGCACATAACCTGTAATGCTACAAAATTACCACAATTATACAAAGTATGTTCTTGTTATTGTTTGAAGGTTTATGTAAGTTTGCCTTGTTTTTCATTCCTTTACCTAGGCAGTTCTGCAGCCAGCTGAATTTTCACTAATTCAGTAATTTTCCACTATAAAAACAGTTGAAAAAATACTCTTTAGGCTCTGATAATCCATAAAGCTTTGTTGTGCCTCAGCAATTCCAGCTCTCCTAGGGATGCACCTTCTCCTACCTCAGCTCAGCGTCCTTTCAACATCTGAGAGTCCCGCACAGGTAAAAGGGTCTGGTCCTTGCAGAGGCGCTGGTTAACTGGTTTAACTAGCAATTAAAATCCATATAAAGTTGGGTATGGGTTGCACAGGAGACCTCCCCAGCACCATTTTCCATTCATATACACTAAACTGCGCAACGTGCTCATACAGGTTGCTGATCCCTCTCACTCAAAGATGCTTTTTAATACATGCTTTTCAGTTGGGGGGGGGGGGGGGGGAGAAGTTTAATTAATTCCCCATAAAACTAATTTAAATAGATGGAGGTGACTGCTCGGTATTACTGCCACGGGCTGATGGAAGAGAGAAGAGGAACAGCGCCAAAGCAGCTTCAGGAGACCTGCTGGCACCACAGCCAGGTGCCGGGCGGGCGGTGAAAAGAGCATCCTCAGAGGGCGACCCAACAGCTCACCCAGACAAGTGCACCTTGTTCTCCTCCCCAGGAAAAAAAAAAAAAGATGGTACCCCTCACGAAATGGGTACATCAAGGGACTGCAGCAGTCGTTCTGCTCTGGCCAGTGATTCACCTGAGATGCAACGAACGAAACCCAACTGAAGCTCTGAGAGCACTGCTCTTGAAGGAAAGAACAACATAAAACCTCTCTTCTCCCTCCTGCCCTCACCCGTCAAAAGGAAAAAAAAAAAATAAAAATAAAAGTAAGAAGCCTGTCATTTGGATGTGCTGCAGTTCCTCAGCATCCAGTACTCAGAAACGTGGACAAATGTTCCCCCTTTGCTGAGCCAACCTTTAAGGGGTTTATTCGGATTTCCTTAACCTTCAGCTGAGGGCTGGAACACCCGACCCCAGTTCCCAGGGCTACGGGCAGACGTGCTGTGGAGGTATCTTGTACCTGGGGCACGCAGTAACCTACGTAACTTCTGGGGTCAGCAGGAACCGGTTTTAGAGGATATAAATAATTGGGGAAACAGTTCACACACAGTACTCCAGGTGAACCCCCGACACTTTGGGGCGAGCTTGTCCCCCTCAGCCCCACGCTCCATCCCTGCGGCAGGGGCTGAAGCAGAGCGTGACCACAAGCTAGCACCCAGCACCACATCTCCAGCAAGACCGCCACCAGGCCACTGCACAGACACTCACGAGGAGCTCGCTGAGCACTTCTTTAAGCGAGGGCAGAGCAGGTGGGGAGGTGGCCCTGACGGGTCTGCCTTTGGCGAGGGACCCGAGCGAGCCCTCGCGGCCACCGCCACCTGACTGCCTGACAGCCCCCGCTCTGCGGCTCAGTTTATCCAGCTGTAAAGCGGGCATAAATCCTAATTAACAGGCTGCCTGCAATGCTAATTTCATTCCCATAAATCATCCTGCAAAGCCTGATTACAGGCTACGTATATGAATGCAAAACTTAATCACATTTTTGCAAAAAGACAACATACCAGAACGCTACCATACATCCCAGACTCCTTTCTCAGCAGCATTAATTCCACCTACTTCTCGGCGGAGGAAGATTTTTAGGCTGTGCTCGATGCCCTGTAAAGCATGTACAGGGCTGCTGCCCTCACCACAAGCCGCGGCACGAGGCCACCTGACAAGGCGGCTCCTCACCTGGAGGTTTCTGCCCGCTTCTGCACCTGAACATCTGCCAGCAGAAAGACGGGGCTCTTCCTCCACAGGGCGACAGAAAAGCCAAAGCCGAGGCTCGCGAGGGTGCAGCAAAGGAAAAACGGGAGCTCGGGGCCCACCCGTGGAACCGCGAGGCTTTACCACCGCCACCGCGACCGCGGTTTGAGGGCTGCCCTTTCCCAAACCAAGCGGAGTCCAGCGAAGATGAAACGAACCCAAATTCTTTTCATAGTTCAATCGCCACAGTTGCTGGGGGACGACTCCCTGGAAAGACCTCCTGCGCCGGGTAATTATGTACCTCTATGGCAGTGTTTGGAACACAGCCCCAGCATGCTTTTTGGCCTCCACAATTCTGGCTTCCTGACTACAATACCATAATCCCTCCTGGAGTCTCAGACTCAGTGAAAGCCACACGTAGTGTTTATTTTTCCCCTTGAAAGGGAACTCTGTCTCTCTTCTCAGCCTACACTTCGGGGAGGAGTTGTCAGCCTCCCGTGATTGATGGCTCTCCTTGCCACTCGCTCATCAAGTCAATTTTCACCTCGTCACATACCTGCCCAAATTTCTTTGCCAAACTGACAAGCATGGGAAAGCAGACGGGTTTGGGAGCCCAACCAAATTCCTCCAAGCTGTACTTCAGTTTAAACGCGCTCGCACACAAACAAGTAGTACTTGTTCAGCAGTGGCATTAATTAAATTCAATGCTCAGTGTTCTTTTTAATCTACTTCCATTGTTTTTTATAAGATGTTTATCACTCCCCAGGGAGAGCACAATTTGTAGAGTATGTTAACCAAATCAATACAGGGCTCGCTCCACGGCTCTTTAGCATCTTTCTCTGTTGAGCAGGGAATAGGAAAAGCTGAATGAAACGGGGCTCGCACCCCGCAAAGCGGCACCCAGCAGCCGAGTGGCTTCACCAGAAACACCCAGGTAGGTAAAGCTCTCAAACTAGCATTTATTTATTTAAATATTTACACCTATTTACATATCGATGCGTATATATGGACGCACACACGGATATATCCAACTAGCCTCCTCATCCCGGTTCAGTTTCCAAGCAAATCTGAGCATCACAGCTATTAAACATTAATTCTGGAGGACTAATGGGAACCGGCTGGCAGCTTCAGTACTTTTGCATTGTTTGAACTTCTTTCATTTGCTTTCCAGGACTATCCTGTTTTTCTCAAGTCTTTTGCCACTAAGAGATCAGGAAAAAAAAAAAAAAATCTGCATTTTAATTGACATTCCAGAGAGAGAGAGAAATCCAGAGGCTGCTGATTGCTGTCTATTCAGCCCAAACAGGCTTTTCAGATGAAAATGAGTAAAGGCCAGTGGAAGATTTACAGGGATTTGGTACAAAGGAGACAATGAAGTTTTAAATGTTGATAGCGTTTCACACCAAGCGCATAATGGCTCACTGTTTGAACGGGCCGCTTTGCATTTAAATCTATCTATATAGCCAGATAGAGCCCAGCGAGGGCTTCTTGCCCCGGGACGGGGCTGTTCCGTGCCGCCGGCCCCTCTCCGCTCCGGGGGGGCTCCTCAGCTTCATCCCATCCCGATCCCATCCCCATCCCCATCCCGATCCCATCCCCATCCCCATCCTCCTCCCGTCCCGTCCCCGCTGCCCCCGCCGCCGTCCCGCTGTCAGCGCCGCGAAGCGTCCCGCGGGGTTTCGCGGCAGCGGCAGGGAACGGGCAGAAGGAGGGGAGAAATAAAGCACAACTAAAGCAGGAATAGGGCAGAAAGAGGGCAAAAAGAGGGAAGAGAGCCGGCAAAAAGCGGGCAGGGAGCGAGCCCCGGCCGGCAGCGGAGCCCCGGGGGACCCCAGCCCCGCATCCCGCCCCCCGCCGCTCGCCACCCGGGACCCGCTCCGGGTCCCGTCTCGCCGGGTCTCCCCCGTTTTGTCCCCGTTTCGTGTGTCCCCCCCCCGCCCCGGTTACCTGCAGGCGCGGAGCTCCGCGGGCGGGCTCGGCAGCGGCGGGGGGCTGAGGGGAGGCGCCGGCCGGGGCAGGGGCGCTGCTCCTCACCGTGCGGGCAGCCCCGGCCGCACAGCCCGCAGCCCCCGCGGGGCTCGGGGCTCGGCAGGGAGGCGAGGCGGCGGCCGGCCCGGCGGCCCCGTGCCCTGGCTGGGCTGCAGCGGCTACCGCCTCACAGGGGCGAGCCCGCCGTGCCCGGCGCCAGCAGCCTCCTCCCCCGAGCGGGCATCGCCGAGCAGAGCAGCGCGGGGCCCGCTCCGCTCCATCCAGCCGCCCGCAGCTTTGTCAAGCCGACAACCCCCTCTTTTTTTTTTTTTTCCTTCTTTCTTTCTTTTTTTTTTTTTTTTTTTCCCCTCCCTCTCTCCCTCTCCTCGCACACACTCCTCCGGCTCCTTCCTCCCTCCCCCGGTCACTCCCCCCGCTGCAACCCGAGCCGTTTCCTGGACGGCGCTGCGAGGCTCTGCCCAATCGCGGCGGCCGCGGTGCGGAGCCCCTGCCCCTATTCCTTCCCCTATACCTTCTCCTATCCCTTCTCCTGCCCCTGCCCCTATTCCTTCCCCTATCCCTTCTCCTGCCCCTTTCCCTATCCCTTCCCCTGCCCTTGCTTCTGCCCGAGCCCCTGCCCCGTCCCTGCCCCTGGTCCCGGTGCCCTCTCCCAGTCGGGGATGGCCCGGCCGAGCCCCTCGACCCTAGAAGGTGTCCCCTCAGCCCTAAAAAGAGGAAAAAGAGAAGGAGGGGAGCTGGGGTCCCGCCGCCGTCCCGCCCGCTCCCCCCCGGAGCTGGGATGCGCATCCCGCAGACCCCTACGAGGGGAGAGCCCGGCCCCGGCTCTGGCACCGGGGAGCGCGGCCCCAAAAGCAGCACGGCCCCGGGAAGCTGCCCAGGAGGGGCTTTGGGATCAGAGGGTTTGGGATCAGAAACCGCGGCTGGCAGCCCCACGGCCCGCTCCGACGGCGCAGACAGCCCAGCTGCCTCTTAGTGCACTGGCATTTTGGGCTGACCCCACGCTGCACCTTGCTGCGTGACGGTTCTGCAAACAGGATTTGCCTAGGCACCCGGATTTAGGACAGTCCCCAATATTACTATCTAAAATTCGGTATAACTTAGACTGATATTTGCTTAGCAAAACGTTTACTTGAGATACCATTAGCTAAAGGGGTGCTAATACAGAGCCTGTGTTACTGCTTGCTTTGTGGAATCAGCTTGACAACCGAATCAATAAGTGGGGGTTGCCTCAAATTAAATCACTGTTGATCAATTTAATGTTACTTTATTTAAGCATAGCTCGACTGTGCGTTTTATACGTTGCATGCAATATCGATCGAGGGGATTGTCGAGGGCTGTGGCTGCGCTGCACAGCGTGACCCCGCATTTACATACTTCCAGACACCAAAACATGAAAACAAGTTTTCTGGGTAGTACGTACTCACCTCCCAGAAAGTACTTCCCCACCGCCACCAGCAGCAATGTGAGCTTTGTGAGGGGCAGCAGACAAATTTGTAATTGATTAGAAACACAGGTTTAATTTATTTATTTTTTTTTTGTCGTTCCTAAAGCAGCAGACGTTTGAATGTTCTAATTGAGAAGCTGCGATGTCACCGTCAAGATCCAATTTTCCCAGCTCCAGGCATGTCCACTGCCCATTGAAAACATTGTTAACGCATTCTCACATAAATTATTGTCCGGCACAGGAAGCTACGATACCTTTCCCCATTCATCGGTATCTTTGCATGCTCTGAAAGAAAAGGAAGCATTCCACTAAAAATAACAAATCAGAACACCTATTCCCAATGTCTGGAAGCACTTGTCAGAATTTATTCTTTTTTGGGATGAAAAGATAGCAGTCTATCAATAGCACCCTATTCTCCCCAACGAGCCACATTCTCTTAAAGTGGCCCACAGCAGCCGAACTCCTCCATCGGAGAGAAAAGCAGAAGCATGTTTGGAATTAGAAGGGGGGGCGGGCGGGGGGATCAATTCTGTCATCATATTTAGGCTTCAAGAGATCTCAGTGGGCCCAGGGAGCCTTTCATAGCAGTTAGGCTGCTGAATGAGAGCATAATCTCTTTACAGTTTTTTCCTCCTCCTCTCAAAGTGGCTGGGATCTTTTTTGTGAGCCCTCCTGCACGTGAATGGTGTGGCTAATAAGCCTATTAATGAGGTTCCACAGAGGAGTGTGAATAGGTAAATAAGCCCCAATCTGTTGAGGTTCAGGAGCAAGGGCAGTAAAGCCATCATGAACTAAAGGTGACAGTTTGAACTGAAATAGGAACAACAGCTCCAGGTTTCAAGCGAAAGAAAAGACAGACAAGGCGCACATTCAGGCTCCTTCTACCCCCTACCGAGTTCTATTTTCTTTCCCATTCTTCCTCCTTTATAAAATGTCTTGAGTAGTCACCCATTTTTTCAAAAGCTCTTGAGACGTCCTTTTTCATCCTGGCAATGATACATCAATAGGGAGGAAGGAAAATGAGGACACCAATGCTCCTTTGCCCCGCCGGTTTCAAAAGCACGAACAGGGCTGTCCCCTCGCATATGGGAGCGGGGGAGGAGAAAGCAAGTTAAATTGAATCTTTCAGCGCTGCCAGCCCTTTGTCACCGCTGTCAGCTGGACCCTGGTCCCCCTGCCACACCGCACGCAGCAAGGGATGAGGTAAAATGTTCTCCAGGGGCACGGCACCAGGCAGCTGTGGGGCCACAAGGCCCGGCTGGGCCCCGTCAGCATGGAGAGGTGAGGAGGGCAAGGAGATGCGTTGGTTGCCACCAGGCATCGCCATTGCCCAACGGGGTAAGGAGAAGGCACGCCTGACTTCAGGCTGCCCCTGAGCTGGATCCACCAGAGCCCAAGCAAAGCACTTTGAGGAGCGAAGGTGGAAGTTTAAGCAGAAGACAACTTGTGTCTGTTGAGAGATGAGGTGAGGCAGGCAACTAATTCCCTTGAATAATGTGGAAAGGTCACCTTAGAAACAAACATAACACGCGGCTGCTGAGCACTCCTCAGTTCTAACCCTCGCAGAGTCTCTGACCCTTTTTGAAGTGCTGGAGGTACCGGTGAAGGCAGGGCCTGTGGAGACCCGGTCCTCCATGGGAGCTACGCGAGGAAGAAGTCACAGCTCCCACCACACCGCCGGCAGACCGCAAAGGTACGTGATGGAAGCACATTCTCCAGTGCCAGCCTATTCTCCAGGTGCTGGACTTGCTAACATGCAACACTTCTACCAGCTGAAATAGGAACACAACACAGAAAAGGAAAAGCAAAAAACACGCATTAAAGCTATGGAGAACTATGGGAAAAATCATCTGCATCCTAATTGAGCCATGAACATGGCTGAGGACTTCGCTTCTCCACAGACGATAATGGGAAAACAACATTTCTTCCCTGTTATTTCTGTCCTGTCCAAAAATTTTCTTGACCATGCTGGATACAATTAAATATTTGTCCTTTTTTATTATTATTGTTTGTTTGGTTTTTTTAAGTTCTTCTAAAGCTAAGTGCCCAAACCCAAACACCGACAGCTGGTTTCCAAAGTATTTATGTCTCCTTTTCCTGACAGCTTTGAGCTGTGCTTTTTAGGGTACCAAAGGAACCCACTTCTGAAAGTCTGGTCTCAGTAGCTTGCATCCTTTAATTTTCAGAGATAGGCAAAGTTGCTCCATGTATTTGTCTGAGTCCTAAGGGAAAATTACTTCACATTGATGTAAACACGAACCCATCCTAATATAAAAACTGCTACTGAGAAACTTCCATCTCTAGTCTTCTCTGTGTTACTTCAAGATGCTGCTAAACTGAAAAAATTAGATAAGAATTTCTTTAATGTCACTACATTCAGTAATTATCCGTGAAAACGTGAACCATTGGCTACCGAGTTCTTTTGCAGCAAAATGTGCATAGGAAGGGGGATTGCCATAAAGAGATAGTTTTACTGGGTGTTTATCAACAAAAAAACTCATTTTGGTTAAACTACAGCATGCGGAAAATTAACTTCTTTTGCCTATCGATTTTTGATCTTCCTCTCCATTATGCATAGCAGAATCTTCTGAGAGATTAATTCAGGCAGTACTGGGAAAAGAGATTATTTTCACCATTGTAGTGATGTTTTGTAATGGCACTTAATACCAGAACTCTCTCCAGATTTTTATGCCCTGTAGCCATGTAACTTCTCTGGTACGCCTCTCATTTTGTATGTCTTAAGGAAAAGATTCAAAAAATACTTGTTGTTATTATTAAATAAGAGATATATTTGAACAGGAAATGTGGTGTGTTACAATCAGGGTATTACACTGGGATACTGGACATTTGAAGCTTTCTGTCCTTCTACATCAGCTTTCCTATACAGTCCTGGGAAAGTCACTTAATCTGCCCATGTCCAAACTTTCTAGCTATGAAATGAGGATAATAGATGTTTCCTGTCTCCCACCCTTTATTCATCTCATCTATTTAGATGGTAAGCTCCTCATTTCTGACCATGCTTTTATGCATGGCTTAGAACAATAAGACACTGAGCTCGGCTGGAACCTCCAGGCACTTCCATAATGCAGATATTGAGTACTAAATTATCAAAATAAAAGAAAATCCTCAATTTATTGTGTATTCCTTCATAAAAAAAATTGTTACACAGTGTCCTAGTAGAGCACCTCTGGCTGCTGTGGAATAGTATCTCTTCTAAGACAGGGGAAAGAAGCACCCGTTGGAGAATAACTTTAAAAAGTGAATCCCCCTAAGCAGAAACCATGTGAATAAAACCCTTCTCAGCGCTGAGCAGGGCACAGCAAGACAGAGGCAGACTTATAAAAATGAGAAGACAAAGGCTGCAAAGACCATTTGTCTTTCCGTTACAGATCTTGAATACATTTGGCTTGTTGGCCCGCGCACTTTCTGTTTCCAGTTGATCAATACATGCTGGTTTGTTTCACTAAAGCTCCGTTGTCTAACTAGACCAACTGGTGGTTGTGGCAGCTTCCCCTGCAACGTTACATCAGATGGGATTTTTCTCTGGTGACACCACAGGGTTCAGCGGGCGAGCGAGCGATGACTTCCAGGCACAACCTCAGAGCAGGAGGTGCTCGGCGGAGCTTGCACCAGGGCTCCTGTTACACAGTTTAAGCCCTGGGAGTGGCAGAAAACTTGGTGGCAGGGATCCACAGGGCAGGTAGTGTGCTGATCCTCATGGACACGGTTCCTCACCCAGAGCACCACATCCCTGCAGACCCCTCCTGCTTCCCACCTCCTTCACTGGAGAGCCACGCTCCACATCTCCAGCTCTCTTGCACAGGCCCAGCTTCAGACACAGAAAGGCATGGAGATGGCAGAAGTTCAAAAAATAAGTCGTCTTCTTACTTTCTACAGCCCTGGAGCATACGAGAGTAATGCGGTACTAAATGCCTACAACTATTTCCCTGTCTCATTCTCCTCATCCCTCCAACGTCTGTAAGTGAGAAGTCTCACCTCGTGTTCTCTCTTCCCTTTCCGGCCTTCACACATAATTTCACTCCTCCGTCTCCTACCAGAGTTTTCGCAGGAATTTGCTTCATCCCGTGTGTGTCTCCTCCAGTGAAAGCCACCTCTTTTGCCACCCCAGTCCCCAAGGTGAGAGGAGCTCCTCGCCCCGTGTGCCAGGTGATTAAGGTAGCCACCATTTCACCTGAGAAACCGGATTGCCTTGGAGAGAAGCCACTGTCCTGCGCAAGAAAGCCTCCGTGTAAACAGAGGCGCCTCGAGGTTTAACAGCCCTTGTTTGTTAACTCCGTAACCACGTTCACAAGTCCAAAAATGAGGTGAAAAGGTAATGGTCCGGCAGACAAAGCCCAGGCACAAACAGAGATTTGCTATTTGATATAGACACATGGATTTCCTTAAACAAAGGCCGTAGGTTTTACCCCAGAAAGGTTTCCCAAGTCACCGCAGGCCCAGGGCGCCTTCACACAGACCCAGACACACACTTTTTTCCTTCATGTTTCTGTGTTTTAAGGGGAGGATTACAGGACAGCTCAGTTTGCATGAAATCTAGACTTGGATCGCTGAATATTCATGCCCACAGCAATGAACGTTCTTATACGTATGAACACGCAGCAGCATTTCAGGCCTTGAAGAGAAGGCCTGCTTTTGATTTACATGGCCAGGTTGAGGTCCCAAAGATCCTTCCCATCTCCTAACAGGTAACACCGTATGTATCAGCGCTTGCTGGATGAGAAAACCCAACGACAATCACGCAGCTCTTCTGATGCCAGCTGAGCAGAGAAACAGATACTGCGGGAGGCTTCCAGGGCTGCTAAATGCAATAGATCAGGAAATGTTTTACATTGTGGATACAAGCGAGGAGGCCAGAAACTTGATTACAGGGGAGACTTAGTTAAATATTCACTGGGATTCATTATGTGAAAACCACTAGAAAGGAACATGTTTCTACAGGAAGGGTTGGGCTGCTTTATTCTAGCTTCTGTTGTAAAATGCTGCTGATGGCTGTGCACAAGAGCTACCGTCCTCTAGTGGAAGGAATATGGCAGGTCTGGTGGATGTGCAGGAACTCTTCTGCTTGCTCTTATTGTTAGCTAGGGTTACCGCTCCTTTAATTTGCTAAATAGAGCCTCGCAGAGCCAACGGGGCTTGATTATCTGACGACCTGACATTTGACAAGCAGGTAACATGAGCATTTCGGGCAAAAGGAATGTTATAAACAAGATTTCTAAAGTCTTCAGTCTGTTGCTCACTCAGTCTGAAATAATCACGAGCGCAAAGACTGAGAGCAAGCTGCACAAAGGCTTTGAGGCTGAGAAAGCCGCACAGCACCCTCGCTCCAGCGCAGCCATGGGAAGGTGGTGTCTGGGTCCCAGCTCATCCGGCCCAGCCAGCGCCGGTTCGGACAGATGCTGGTGGACAAGCACGGTGCTGATCCCACCTTGCAGCGCCTGCTTTCCCCTTGGCCGTGAAGTGCTGAGCGAAGACCGAGTGCTGATGGACCTTGCTGCGTGCTGCCTTCCAGCTGGCTGCGTACAGCGGGAGCAGAGCTTCCTGGCCCCAGCCCTGCGCTGCTTGGGAAGATCAGGTCCCGAGAGCAGAAATGCAGGCAGAGAGGCAAAACATCCCCGAGATCCCCCACAGTGGGGACACGGAGCAGCGTTGCAGCCCCAGTCACAGCAGCACTAACAACTTTTCATGGCATGCAAAGGGTGAAATGCCATGCTGGCCAACAAGGTGTCTACCCAGTAAAAAAAATACAAGGCAAATCCTCTCCTTTAAATTTTATTCCCTGAAGCCTTACATTCAGCAGCCTATTTTCTGAGGGGAAAAGAGAAAAAAAAAAAGACTCCTAGTCCCACCCTGCTCAGCATGTAGCAACAGGCTCCCAATTAAATTCTGGAAAACAGAGAGGCTGAGACATTTTAAACAGAAACTACTGTGATCTGCAGGGTACAACGAAGAGGGAGCTGGGGGGAAAGCAAGAAGTGAAAAATTAAACCAAAAGCAAAGAAGCTGCATTTGGAGTTATGCTCAACAGGAAAAAAATCACTTACAGATAAGAATTAACACGCTGTTTAACCCTGTCCCCACAAACAAAGAGACACCAGCAATAGTCAGCATTAAATTCGTTTGCACTTAAAATCTTGTATATAGAAATAACCTGGTGTAACAATGCTAGAGGTTGCCCAGACAAGTTAATGTCCAGAAGGGTTTTAATTCCACGCAGGGCAGAAATGCAGGTTTGGGTCTTGTCTAGAAAGGAAAAAGAGCCTGTGAGAGTAGCAAGTGTTTGCTCCATAGCAGGTAAAAGGACAGTGACAAGAAGTTCACCAGGGATGAGAAACACGTCCTTCTGCTCCTCTAAAGCAGAGGGTGGTCTCTTTCCCTTTGGTTAACCCCACCTGCCACAGGCATTGACTTGCAAAAGATCCCAGCAGAAAATCACGCTGTGGTTCCATCATGTTAGAGAGATCCAGCTGCTTCGTCCTCCAGGAAAATCTGTCCAGCCCTCAGCTATATCACATCCAAGCTTTAATGCCGAGGCCTCCTCTCCTCAGCTGCTGAGGAGATCACCAGATGGGCCCAGGAGGAAACTCCTCCTCATGTCTTGCACCCAAAAACCTGACAAAACTGTTACCCACTTAGAGCACTTCTGTTAATGGTGATGATAAGGAAATTAAAGTCAATAGAGGGAAAAAAAATCTTCCCAGATCTAGGTGTCCATGTTCTTGCCCGCTGCACAGAGCTCCAGCGATGGGAAACGTTCAGAGCCAGAAGTGGCGCTGGGTCCTTTGGAGATGGTTATCGCTACTGGTAAGTTTTTAATACGGGGGTTTGAGCAGCAAGTGAAAAGGACACTGCCGAAAAGGCCCTGGGACATCTGGTGTAAGCTAGACTTGTTCATCAGTTTACACCCGCTGAGGTGCCAGCCCACCAGCCAAGGGGCCCTTCGAAGAGAGCTAGCAGAAAGCGAATGGTTGGCAGAACTTCCCTCGCCTTGCTCTATGCGGCGAGGAAGCCTCAGGACGTGTTTCTTGCTTGGGAAGCACAGCACAGAGAGACAGTGGCCTCCCAGGGAGGAGGCTGATCCTCCCAGGGAGGCTGTGCTAGCCGGGGGTGCCAGGGGTGGTCTGCCGGGGTCGGGGCTGAAGGCGGTAACGGAGCCGTGAGGAGAAGCAGCTCGCAGCTGTTTGCATGATACATATCTCGCGAATAAATAAACGCCATCGCCAGTGCTGCCACTCTCTAAACATCGATAGAGACATGCGTTCACTCAAAACATTCAGAAAATAAACAGAAGGAGTGCTGCTTGGCTGAACCCTCCTCTAGCCGAGAGCCAGCGCTGTGAAGCTGTCACCTTTCAGCAGATCGGAAGGTCTCGTATCAGCCCCCCCAGACTCTGTTCCCAAGGAATGTTGTCTGCGTTTTTTGATGCACAGACCTCGGAGGCTACAGACTGGGGGTTCAAAAATGATGTGCATTTTTTCTACACATTCTAGCAGGCAGGAGATAAAGAATAGTTAAGTGAAACGCAAGTGAAGATTAGCTCAAAATGCCGCAAGCTGTAATTCACATGGATTACAAAATAACCTCAGTAGTTTCAAGAATGTAACAAGAACAGCCTTAAATCAGCACAAACCGACTTGCTCAGCCATTTTCATCTGAGGATTAATGTCAGACTTTCTTCTGCTGTGCTGTGGCAGTAAACCATCCTCTCTAGTCTTTTTGGGGAGGGCATCCGTGGTCCCAAGGAAAGGGGGCCCATAGCTGCGTGGGACGCAGGGGCTCCGGATCCCCTCCGGATAGTGGGCAGGGGAAGGCTGCCACTGGGGAGGGCACCCGGAGGCTTGGGGTGCTCTGGAAAGGCTCGGTGGGTGTTCAGTGCTGGCTCCCCCTTGTTTCTACCTGCCCAGCTGTACAGAAGGGCAGCTGTGGCTGCTTTCAGTGCTTTTCCAAAAGCTTTTTTATTTTTTTTTTCTTCCAGGAAAGCAATTGCTGCAGCTGCTCCTGCGACACTGCCTGATCCTCCAGACAGAGCTCACCAGAACATGGGTAATTCTGGTATTAAATCCAAGGAGCTTTGTGTACGGACACGAAGCATCTCCAGCTTGCTTCCTCCCTCCCTCGCCTGTTTAAGGCAGCACACCATGTCCCCCTGCCACGGGACCTGCGGGACACCGTGATGTGTCCCATGCTATGCTCCTCCTCACACCCTCAGCAAAAACGGACAGCCTTTGGATGCAGCCCTTTATTCTAGGATAAATTCTGGAGATTTCTTGATAGCCAGAAAAAAAAAAAAAAAAAAAGAGAGACAGAGACAGGGAGGCACCTGTGGCCTCTGGGGTAGATTTCTGCTTTACAGTCGCATGCAAGCTGCCCAGGAGACACACCCTGTCTCCCTGGAGTACAGATAAGCTCCCAAGGACTTCAAAGGGATTGCTGAACCAGACTGCAATGAATTTCTGCAGAAATGTAATGTGCAGCATATGTCTGAGGGACTGGAGAAGAGCTGGGGTGGTTTAGATTAGATAGTGCTGTTTGGCTTTTGAGGGGCTCGAGGAAGTGAAGGACACGTAATTGTCTTTTAAAGTGTAATATTTGACTTCAGTTCACCCACACTGCAGAGGGGCTTGCAGATAAGCAATGGAAAGTATTTCCGTGTGAGGGCTGGGTATCTAATCTCCCGAAGATCAGTTTTCCATTCAAAATATCATTGTGCTGGGGGAAGGCTTGGCTATATGCATTTGGTTTTGTCTCTTCCTATCCACTTAACACTGAGTGGACCTGCTGCTAGGGAGCACCTCAGAGCCATGATTTCCTTTACTCAGACAGCATCACCGCGTGGCCGGGTATTTAGTAAAAAGGGTCTGGAGACATCACAAAGTGCTTTGAGGAGGAGGAGTTTTCTGACAGTGTTTATGTGTATTCAGTATTCCAGGCCCTCTGCATCTTACAGAAACACCAACAGAAGGTTTCAGCAGCTAGCTGGCAATACCATCTACTTTGTCTACAATTAGGGCTTCTGCCCACTGCCTCTGGCCTCATCTACTGGAATGTTAAGGCTCGTCTTTATTGTCACAAACATAAGCTACAAATATATAGATAATTGTCAGGAGCTCACTGTGTGCTCTCTTTTTTTTTTTCTTTTTGATTAGAAGTCAACAAAATCTTTCATGGTTTCAACATATGCATGTGTTTCTTCTTCTGATAGAAGGGGCACACATATAGCCAGCTCTTACTCACTTTCTTCTTAGGTGAATGTTCCCTTTTTGATATAAAGGAAAAATTGTTTTCCTTGAATATGTTAGACCACAAAAACAATGTGAAAAATCACATTGAATCTGTTAGCAGAAACATTTGTTCTAGAAGTAAGTATGAATTTGAAGAACAGAGAGCCAGAGTCAAGCCTAGGACAATAAAGATTGACTATTCGCTCCAGGAAGCATTTTAAAATAGAGTGTTTCTCAGGCCAGTGTGGAAACATCTGCCCAGCAAAAATTATCTACACAAACTTCTCAATTGTATGCTTTGAAATTCATTGTATAAATCAACACACTGCCCATCTTCAGGGTATTCTTCCCAACTTAATATGTACCCTCCTGGTGAGCTACAACCTTAAAATGCCACCCCGCCTGTCTGTGCTGATGAAAGCCATGAAGTCAGAAGAACATAAGAATTTTCCCAGCTGCCAGCCCTGAGTGCCAGCCAGGGATTACAACCCAGCAGAGCTTTGCAGGTCTGCATTTCATTGCCAGGAAAGGCAGCTTCTGCAAGGAAAAATCTTGTGTCTATCTATTTATTTTCAGTAAACACTGGCAGATCAACACATTTATCAACATTTATCAGTGAAATATTCTTTATTTTTTTTAAATGCAGGTTTTTTTTGTTCTTAGAGTGCTCTTTTTTAATGAAAACATGGATTATTCTGTTAGTTTAAATGAATACTGGGCACTAGTCTCTAAAAAGTCATATGAATTTGTGAAGCTGTTTTATACATAATGAAGAATAATTTAGCATTGGCAAAGTGATGGATCCTGGCTTTCACTTGATAACAAGTCAAATAATCATTTTCTGGTATTTTGTCCCTTGAGCATTACCTGCTTTTCACAAAACCATTCCATGAAGAAAATAGCTAATTCAGTTCTCCTCTAACCCTTCTCTGTTTAGAATAAAAATAACCCACATTTATTAGAATTATTTCTTAATGTACAAAAGAGGGAATCTGATAGAGTTGTGACACAGTTTGAGTGCTAATCAATCAGATAACAATAAATTTAATGTAAAATCATGAGATACACTAGAATCTCTACACTGATTTCTTCAAAAAAACACCTTATCTACTTTCTATTCTGGAATATTATCAGAAGACTCCTCATTCACACACAAGACAAACAAATTTCACAGTTCTCAGCTCCTGTACGCATTCATTCACCGCTACCATTAGTGACAGAGAAAAAGACAAATAGGCCGTGCAAATGGGCCTCTCTTTTCCTTTTTCTTCAGGGTTCTCATGTAGGAACAGCTGAAATAATCATAGAATATCCTGAGTTGGAAGGGACCCACAAGGATCATCAAATCCTACTCCTGGCTCCACACGAGGCCACCCAAAAATCAGACCCTATGACTGAGAGCACAGTCCAAACGCTCCTTGAACTCCAGCAGGCTTGGTGCTGTGACTACTGCCCTGGGGAGCCTGCCCCAGTGCCCGACCACCTCTGGGTGCAGAACCTTTCCCTAACCCCCAGCCTGACCCTCCCCTGTCCCAGCTCCATGCCGTTCCCTCGGGTCCTGTCGCTGTCCCCAGAGAGCAGAGCTCAGCGCCTGCCCCTCCGCTCCCCTCGTGAGGGAGCTGCAGGCCGCCATGAGGCCTCCCCTCGGCCTGCTCTGCTCTGGGCTGAACAAACCAAGGGAACTCAGCTGATCCTCGTATGTTTTCCCCTCTAGGCCCTTCACCATTCTTCACAGACCTCCTTTGGACACTCTCCAATAGTTTTATGTCGTTTTTATACTGTGATGCCCCAAACTGCACACAGCACTTGAGGTGAGGCCGCACCATTGCGGAGCGGAGCAGGACAATCCGTCCCTCGCCCAGCTAGCCATGCTGTGCTTGAGGCACCCCAGGGCACGGCTGGCCCTTTCGGCTGTCACTGCACACTGCTGGCTCGTGTTCAGCTTGTCATTGACCAGAACCCCCAGACCCCTTCCTGTGGGGCTGCTCTCCAGCCTCGCATTCCCCAGTCTGTACATCCAGCCGGGGCTGCCCTGTCCCAGGTGCAGAATCCAGCACTTGCTCTTGTTAAACTTGATACCGATGGCGATTGCCCAGCTCTCTAACTTGTCAAGATCTCTCTGCAAGACCTCTCTACTATCAGGGGAGTCAGCAGCTCCTCCTAATTTAGTGTCATCTGCAATAAACACAAGGGTTCATCTAGATCATCAATATCAAATTATTTTAGCAGATCTTTACATTGCCAAAAGAGTATGAAGGGTACTCCTGGATTGCAGGAGTTACAACCCTCTGTGGGGTTGTAACAGAGACCATTTTCTTACTCCCTTCTTTCTTCTCATCAAAAACCTGCTACTAACTGTTCACCAGAGCTGTGTGAGCACTGCTTGCCCCTGCCCCCCCATGTCATTTCCAGTAGTCCAGTAATATCTCCAGTTATGCCCATACTGGTCCCCACTAGGTGCAGGGGACTGCGGACACAGGGGACGGCTCAGGCAGGTAGCAACGCTTTGAATGCAGCTACAACCACTCTGCGGGGCACTGGCTGAAGAAAAGGCAGCAATCCTGTCCTAAGGAGGCAGCCCTAGGGCGGGGAGCTCTCTGCCATGCCAGACACAGGGGCTTTTGTGAAACTCACTTCTACACAGCAGTATGCTAAGGGAAGAGTAGAAAAAATATACTTCTTAACGGCTCAAAGTCATTACCATTACTTTATTTTGCATTCCTGAAATACTTAAACACATGGATTGTTTTTGCAGGAAAATGAGTAGAAAGAAGGCTGCTGTACTATGCAGTTCATTGCTTGGCCTGGGGTATTTCCTGGCAAATTATCCCTCTGCTCCAGTATTCTACCAGGTAGGCTCTATACCATTTCCCAGGACAAGAAAAGAGATTAAGAAGCTCTTCTAAAGGTGATACAAAGCCTTTCAAGTCAAACACATTTAATGTCAGTTCAAAGTTACTGAGGAACAGACACAAAAAAAAAACGCAGCCCAGGAAAAAAAAAGTAATCTGAAAATATAATTTGTTCTTACTTTTTCCCCATTCCTACAGGTAGGGGAGGTTGAATTAGCTAAGATCCAAAACATTAGGGTAAGCAATGCTTTAATATAACATTCCAACACTTCACCCGAGCAGAAGCTTGCAGGATCTAGTCTGAACTCTTATATTGCCTGGGTCATACGTTCGATCCCAGAAGCTCCAGCACCAAGACCATAACTTCTGGTTGAACCAGGTTGTTTAGAAAAAATAACCCCATCTTAATTTAAATTTTCAAAGAGAGAATTCATCATGTCCCTAGGCAAATTGTTTCAGATATTAAATTCTTCAGTGGCCAAGAATGCACACCTAATTATTGTCCTGTATTCTTCAGCTTTAGCTTTTAACTGCAGAACCTCATTATAACTTGGCTTATTAAAGAGCCCTTTCTCCGTGCAAGCAGCCTTAAACTAATGTTGTTCTGTCCACACAGAGAAGAGTGGGGCAATGCACAAGCTGTTATAAAGGGTTTGCACAGAATAAGATACAGTGTTAAGTTTACTATGCAGTAATTTCCTGAGTAACCAAAATTACAGTCAGTCCTTTTCTTTAGACCAAGTTACCATTTGGAAGAAAATAAAGCATGGTCATCGTGGCAGGGCATGCTCCTAGCACACCCCAGCTATGCCACCTATCCAATGAAGGTGCAACGCATCCCCTGTTCTGATGGCTCCGGGCTCCCAGCTCCCAGGTAGGAGCAGCCTTGTGGCCCCAAGCCCTCAACCCACACAGGGTGGTGGTGATGGGGTTTCTTCCCACCACCGAGCCTTTGTTCTTAGAGGTTATCCCCATATGCCACGATCTCACCCATCTCCCGCAGCAAAACCTAGAGTTACACCGCTATATCACTACTGCAGCAACTTTCTTTTTCAATTGAATAGCCCGGTGGGCTTAGAAGAGAGAGGTGATTTGCAGCGAATGGGTTATGGAAGCAGTACATAGCACTGCCAACAGCACCCAGCAAGTCCAGTTGGAGCAAAGTTGTGTTCCAGCAGCTCCCTGCCCCGACAACGCGCTAGGAACACCGGCAGCTGGTGGCACAAGCCCCCGCAAGAGCCCCCATCTCTCCTACCAATAGAGCATGTGGAATCAAACATCATTAAACCACAAGATGAACACAACACCGAAGCCCCGCAGCACACAGGCAAGGAGCTGTTGCATTCACCACAAGCCCAAAGCGCACAGACACGGCTGTGCATAGTCACAGATCAGCAGGGAAACGCGCCGCACGTAGGCTCTTTCTGTGACCATCTACGCTTCACAGCACGGGGAATGTTTATTGTGTTTGGCACAGAAAATCTGAAAATAAACAATACACAGTACCTGATCGTTATTTTCCATTCAATATTTGAGCGCTAAAGCAATGAAAGGCGAGAGAAGGCAAAGCACGGCTCCAAGAGGTGTGTCTCGGTGCCTCCTGCGTGTTGCAGCTTGACACTGGGTAGCAGTCAGGCAAAGAGGCTGCCTTGCAACTCCGAGTGATAGCACACCGCAAAGTTAACTCACTGCATGCCTCGTGACACACTGCACGGGGAGAAATAACGACTGCCACAACAACATCACTGCATTCTCATTCCTTTACGCTGCGACACTCAACCACATCGCAATGCTCTGTGATTCATTACCACTTGAGGGCCAGGCGTGTTGCTGGGTGAAGGATGGAGGTGAAAAAGTAGGCATGTAGCTTTGGGCACAGCAAGTCTCTGGTTTTGTGCATAGAAAAAGTGAGTTTGGAGGCCATAGTTTCAAGAAAACTCTGCTCTGAGGCAGGATGAGCTCCTCTATGTCGATGCCACATTTTCAGCGGGGATGAGGGGGGAAGCCGCATTGCTAACAAGCAGCTGGTTGATGACATCCCAAATCTACACCATCATGGACAGCAAGTCTGCATTTTAATCAAGGGAAGGTACTTGAGGTGCTGGAGGGATCCCAATGATAAGTATCCATTTACCTATAATTCTTATAATCTCAACATTATTGTGAAAGAAGCAATTTATTTTCACACACAACTCATTATTAAGGCTGACAACAAGCAAATGTGTCTTGCCTCTGAGAGGGTTCCAGATCCAAGAGCTCTGCACTTTCTGATCATTTTTATATTAAAAAGATGTACTTCTTGGCCTCGTATTACAGAGACCGCTTCTTGCATGTCAAATGGTGGAAGAGGCTTACAACATATTTCAGCCACCTCAGGGGACTATAAAACACTGCAGCCTTACAGAAGTTGGTTATGGGCTGTTGCCTTACCTAAGTCACCTCCTGCTACCCTCCCTCCTTCACTTGGTTCCAGTCTACCTTCCACTCTTCTTAGGCAGTCAACGGCTGCTTATTTTATTCATTTCTATATGTCCTTGCTTTGGAAATTAGGACTTTTTAAGGCTTCTTAAACTCTTTCAGTACTGCAAAGAACAAATTAATTGAAATGAATCAATTCTTTGAACTTCCTTTCAGTAGGCTGAGCAGTAACAAGGGATGGAGGAACACTGCACTTGAACAAGCCAGCAGTCTCACCCCAGGTCACGGGCAGCTTTTGGGCAGAGGAACAGGTAACCCTTCCACCAGGGAGGCAGAGGTTTTTAGGGATGCCAGAGATACCATCTGAAACTGGAAGGGGGTTGTCAGCATGGAGGGAGTCAAGAGGAGAGCTCCCAGAAGAGTCTTGGGGCTGGATATATTTGATATTTCATTAATATTCACAGGAAATAAAAACATGTTGATGAGATTTGTTGATAGCATGAGATTAGGAAGGACCGTCAAATAGAGAAAGATAGGAATATGCATCCTGGGAGAACGAGATTAGAACAGACTAGAGAAAAATAGACTGAATTTAGTGCTGCGACGAATACAGTTGTGCTGCTCAGGATTAACAGTGACACTTTGTGCTAAGCTCGTCAGCTGGCAATGACATGGCAATGTAAAAGACGTGGAAGTTAGACAGAAGTTAGAAAGTTTCTATTGATGGAGATTCTGAGAAAAAGCTTTCCAGGTGGCATCGTGAGGGTACATTCCTACCCAACCAAAGTCTGGAGCTCCACACGTCAGTGGGTGCTCTTGCTAATTAAACCCTTTCCATGATGACCATCTCCACTACTATTTTGTAGGGTTGGTTTTGTGTTTTTGTTTCTTTTTTTTTTTTTCTTTTTAGGATCACCACCACAGTCAAGCTGAACATCACGTCTCCATAAGTACACATTGATTTGCAAAATATTTATACCTAACTGTTCAAAGCCGACCTTGCTCCAGACTGCATCATCTTCTTTCCCGGCAGCAGAGATCCTCCTCATCCTCAGCAGCTGCCTGAATAAACTTTCCTCTACAAACAACCCATTTGCCGAGACACCAGCCTTTGTGTATATGAAACGCTCTTACACTAAACACACCACGTACTTCAGAGGGAAAAGGCAAGGTACGTGAGGGCACTAGCTTCTGAAGTAGATGAAAGGAAAAGACATCCATAACAAGATGGTGTGATAGGCACCAAGCAAACCCGAGGAGGGACAATGAGAGTAAAGCTGGGGTGTGACTGAAAACAGGACTCTGCCGTAGTACGCACTCCCTCCTAAGCAAGTTATTACTCTCGGTACGTGAAGGCTCCGTTTCTCCTAGTAAGATGTTTCCAGCAAAACCTGGGTTAGAAATAGAGATATTTGCAATGCTTTTATTACCATTATAGTTCATCCAGAATGATGTGTCTGGTTTGAAAGTCACAAAAAACATATTCTTGTTAAAAATGCTGCCAAAAAGCTAAATGAAAACAGCCCGCTGCCGAATCCTGTGTTTGCAGCATTACCAGCGCGTTTTTTCAAGGGTGTTTATATAGACTGAGTTTCATTTAACAAGGCAAAAGCCGGAGCTCTCACATACTCCATTATTTCTCTGCAGGTCCTTCTCACCAGGGTTAAGTCTTTACACTACTTCCAAGCAAAGCAGCCAAGAAAAAGAAGAAACAAATGCTACTACTACCGAGCACAGAGGCCTCCTTTGCAAGAAATGTGATTTACGGAATGAAGTTCCTGGCATGTCTGCCGCGGGCTGTCACAACGTGTGCCTAAAAGCCGAGGCTGAAATCTGATCCCCGTTCCTTCCAAGGCACACTGGGGCTTCTAGCAAGTTCTGCTGAAAGCACAAGCAACCCTTTTCTCGGGAGCTGGGCTCCTTCTGCCCGTTGCCCCCTCTTGGTAATCACCCGTTGCCTCTCTGAGAGCTGTTTGGGGTGGGGTCCCTCCTCTTTTCCTGCACCAGTGGCGTTAGCGAGCACCGCTTTATTGAAGTTTCGGGAAACTGGAAAATATTTCATATAGTTCAGAGAACTGACGCGCTTGGAGAGACAGAGAGCAAAGCTTGCCCTGGTACCTGAGGTTCTCTCTCTGTTTGTAGTCTTTAGCTCTCACTGCCCACGCTCGTACACTGTACACCTGATTGCCAGGAACCGAACCACCACGGGGGTGTTTCTCCATAAGCTGCCAAAATGGCAAGCAGACAATAGCATCCTGAAGGCTATCTGGCATTTGCTAGCCCTAAGCAGCTGATGCAGAAGACATTTTCAACTCCTTTCTGCAGCCCTTTAGGAGTTCCTTGTGTCCTATACGAAGCAAATGCTTTTCCAGCATGAAGCTTTTCCTCAGCTATATTTCAAACCCAGAAAATATTTTACCTTCAATGAAAATTCCTCCTGATTTTGCTGCCGTCTCTAAAGCCAGTGAGACATCAGCGTGGGCACATCCTCACAGTCCCCCTTGCGGTGACAGAGACCCCACCACTGCAAGACCTGGTTTTACCAGCGTGTCCCCAGGCTGCAAGGTGGCCCAGCCCCCACCACAATTTTGTATAAAATCCAGTGTATCAGTTGCAAAAAGCATAAGAAAGGAGAAACGCTGCTATTATCTGCATGATGAACAGGCATTTTCTAGCAGTAGCTGCTAGCAAACTGACAAACCTTTCCTCAAGACAGAGGCAGACAGAAATGAATCAAATGAAGTCAGCCTGACCATTGACTTTGCATTTGCTTCAGCAGGTTTTGGCGCTGACCCTGCTTGAGCCACAAAGTTTTGAAATCCATGCGTTTCTTCATTCTCATCTTTCAGTTTTACAGTAGACTTTTTTTCCCACAAATGTCTCCGAAGCCTTGTGGGACATGGTCCAGCTCCCATTAAGGTCAATGGGACTCCTGCCACTGGCTTCCCTGTGGGTCTCAGCCCTCTCCCATTGTATTACATTTCCAACTGCAATTGGAGACAGCTTATTTCCATTTTTTCCTCTCATAGTGCCCACAATGGGCAAAGTATTTTCCAAACAGAAAAGGAGGTCCCACTGAATGTCCCTGAATTCTCTAGAGATACTGGAAAAATCCTTATAATTAAATACATTTGACATGCAAGATCACAACTGTTCTTTCATAATGTCTTTTTTTTTTTTTAAGGCTTCTCTCCCATGTAGTTTTACTGTAAAATAGCAGGGATTAAATCCTGATTCTGCTGAAGCTTATGGGAGTTTTTCCAGCTTGCTTCATTGGGGCCACGTTATCCTCCTTTGTCTCAACCCTTAACGCTACTGAACCACTACAGAAAACACCCTGGCAGGAACCAACGGTGGCATAAGGGTCAGTTTGTCACTGCCCGTCACACACTTGTTTGACAAGTAATCAAAACGCACCAAAAAACCTGCAAAAGGAATGGAAGTGCATGAAAACTGTGTCCATCTTCAGAAAATCTGATGTCTTGTAGAGTTCATCAGGCTCGAGGTGCGACACGTGCAGCCTGGCAGCAGGAATGGCAGGGCAGGGTCTGAAACACCCCAACACCACGAGCTATTAGGGAGCCCACAGCGAAGGTTTGAGAGATGCAGCAGAGCTGAGAACCGCTTGGAAGTGGAAATGTTAAACAGAGATCTGTTTACAGAAGGCCTCATCCTCGTATTAACATCTGTTTGGATGACCTGTTCATCTTCGGAAAAAAATTAGTAAAGTTTCCCCCAGACAGCAAACTAATAAAGAGCAAAATGTTAGTTACTCTGTCTGATGTGGAGTTTTAAGAAAAAATGCTACAGGCAGGTGTTAACCTTGAAGCTCTCTCTCAAAAAAAAAAAAAAAGATACTTTAAAGACACCACAGACATCCCAATGTGGGGATTTTGTGAAGGAAAAATGAATTTACAGTGATGAAAAAAGTCATCTGTATGCATGAAGTGCTCAGCCTCTTTTCCATAACGAATTGATTAGGGGGCATGTATTTGGGACTCAACCTAGTTATCTAGGAAAATCCAGGCAACGGCTGCCAGCCACCAGACAAACAACCGAGAGGGACCGAGCCCCGGTCCTCTGCCTGTGCTCCAGGGATCTGCAGCACCTTGCTCTTATTCCTGAAGCGAAACCAGCTTGGTTACATGCTGTATTCACGATCCAGGCTTTAATGCAGACGTGGCTTTATGGATGCTCCTAGCTACCCAACTTCTTCCACAGCTTGGGGAAAACACGCGGATTCATTGTTATTTTACATACACTACAACGCCACAGATGAATTGCATCATCTACCAGTGCCATTTTACCACTGCCATACTCTACCTGGTCTGTAGTTTTTATTGATTACCTGTATTATTTGATATATCACGACTTAGCATTCAGCAGCCTGGCAGGGCTCTGTGCCCCTCCAGGCTGTCCTCTCATGGAAGATCCTGCTCGTTGTGCTGCTCCATCAGCCTTAATGGCATCGATATTGCTTTTTTTTTTTTTTGCTTACAAAACCCTAAGACCAGGCTGTGGTTGCTGGTAGGTCCCTGGCTTCCAGACCAGCCTCTCAAAGCCATGAACTCTGTGCTAGCGTCAGGCTTACACATACACCCCCACTGTGTTTACCAAGGTAAAGTAAACTGCACGCATTCTTTATTTACCAGAAAAATATCCCCATTTCAGTGGCACGGACCCAAAGTAGGATCTCTGAAACCACTTCCTGCTGCTGCTGGAAAACGGCAGAGCCAGGATGTCTCCAGCCACATCGGTCTTGGCTGAACTTGTAGCTGCTGTGTGGGACTTGGAGCATCCTCAGCCTTTCTGAGGCACCTTGTTGGAGGGAGCTTGGGCAGGGCTCCGCAGAGCCAGCAGTAAAGGAGGGACGTACACAGGCATACACAAAAGATTCACTGAATTGAATTATTTCTGTAAGAAATATATGGACAACACCTGGGCTATCTGCCTTGCACAGGAATGTGATAAATGCCAATTATGATATGGATTCCATAGCATTTCTGTCCCAGCACAACTCAAAAGCCATACCAAGTTACTGCCAGGGAGCTTTGGTTCTGTTAATCACCTTGCAGAGGGTTTGGAGGGTGTGTTAGACTTCTTTCCTGTTTATCCCCCTTTTTTCTCCTGTGCATTTTGGTGGGTAGGGAATAAAGAAACAAGGAGCATGTCAAAAGTGCAAATGCCCCAGGAGGGAGCTGCTTCTGTTCCTCTGCCCCCGCAGCCACCTGCCAGGTCCTCCTGGCTGAGTTACAGGAGCACTGAAATATCTGCCCCCTTTTCTAGGGTCTGCTGTTTTTCACAGCTGTGGGAAAAGATGCCTCCTTGGTTGACTTCCTGGGATGTTAGCAAGAGAGAAAGTTCATATTTGTAGGATATGTGACATTGGTCTGCCCCCATTTTAGGCAGACTCCATTTTAAGCAGACCCCAATAGCCAGCCCGTGGCTTCTCAGCAACCCCAGTGAAATTCCACTTCCCACTAGAGTTTGGACCGAGACCTGGAAATGCACCATCCTTGGTGTGAAGATCTCTCAGATCAAATGAGAAGGCAGGTGAGAGACCTTTTAAGGAGCACCATGCTTCAAGCTGATGCACTCAATCACCAGCAATGGTGGCAGATCATCAGCCACATGAGTCAGGCATCTCCAGGGAATCCAAGAGGGAGAAATACCCTTTGGCTATTTCTTTCACATATTTAAGCATGAATAATGCTACTTGGAAGACAGAGAATGCTGTTATATGTAACTATCAAGACAAGCTGGACAAATACCATTATCCATAATTTAAAAACAAAAGCTGGAGCCCCAGCTTAGCCAAATGTTTATTATACATTGTTATTGAAAATGTGTAAGCCCCATTGACCCTAATAAAATTGAAATATATGCCCACATTATTTGTTCATTGGGGATCATTTCAGGGATGTAAAGTACTTCCAGTGTTCAAGGAACTGAACTGAAGTCACTGTTCCTGCTCTCTCTCCTGTTCTCATTACTTACTCATTAGGCAACTTCTTCACTTTTTCCTCCATCATCTGTTAATGGCTCTCAGCTACAGCTGTAAACAAGATTCCCCTCCCATATGAGGGTACATCATGCTTAATGTGGGCAGCATAAACAGAACCAGTTGTGTAAAACAAATAGGGATTTTGTTAGTACTTTTTCCATATCTAAGAAAACCTACACTTTTTTTTTTAAATACTCAAAAAGTAGAAAAATTGAGCATGTGTGGCCAAAAGTAATTATATGCCTTCTAAGTTTATTAAAAGTTAGTGTTGTTGCTCGTGAACATACTGAATGAATTTTACCAGTTTCCCATAGCGGAGCCTGGGCTGGCATTGCTTTAGAGAGTTTACTGCAGAAATGTCAAGCATGCACTCATCCCCCCGACTGCAATTTAAATCAGACAAACTAGACTAGACATCTAATAACAAGCTTTGTTCACTCTAGAATGGCAGCTATGGAAATATGCCTAGTTTTGTGTGTTATTACATGCACAATCCGAGAAGGACACTGAAAAAAGCAGCAAGCGCTGTTCTTCCTTTGTTTGTTTGTGTTTTTCTGTTCTGTTTTATTTTTAAATGACCAGTTTCATGCTACTTATTTGACCAGGAAAGCAAACAAACACAACACATCAGACTCTCAGTAAAAATGTCTTCATAATTCAGTTTTTCCTCTCATAAACTACAGTTTGTATAACTAGACTTTTCCTAGTAATAGAAGCCGGGGACATGTATGGAAAATAGAGTTACCAAAATTTGAAAGTAAATTGCAGCTAATTGTTTTGGATTAATTTATGAAGGCAATATGACATGGTCTATATGCAGTCCCAGTGCCAAAATAAAGAACAAGCACAATTTATAGTTTGTTTCTTATGTAAAAAGTAATATTTAAACTTTTTTTTTTCCCCAGTTGTGTTTAAAAGATGGTCTGAAGACACAGGGACACTTTGTAAGGTCTGCTGCTGCTCTTTCTTCAGGGTGGTTTGCTATTCCCCCGTTTGGAGACCAAAAGCCCCTTTTCTGACATCCGACAGCCTGACACTTTCCACAGAGAAGATGGGAAAGAGGCACACACCCCTCATCCGAGCCCTCTGCTCCTTCGGAAATCAGCTCGCAGTAGTCCTGGCATGGGTGGAGATGCCTCCGTAACCGAGTCCTCAAAATGAGCGATACAGCGCCTTCCATAACTATATACATTAGTCTATTTGTACTCCTGAATTCCTGTGCCTAATTTCTAAATATTTACCCTAGCAAACATTATCCAGCCTGTGGAGTCCAGCTGCAAACAGCACCGTGCCTCCCTCCGAGTAGCTGGGCCGAAGGCTTTTCCAAAGGCCCCTGGGCGTCCAAAGCACTAGGCCTGCTTTCCTCCAGAAGAGCTCCTTATCACAGTAACGCGTACAAAGGTCACAGCAACAACTCGCAGGCTCTCTTAGCGAAAGGAATAAATGTGCAAACAAAGCCATTAGCAGTTTCCAAAATAAACTCCTACTCTCAGTGGCCAGGACTGCAGCGTGCCACATAGGCGCCGCGCAGAAATGCCTGCTCGCATGTCAGCCGAGCAGCTGCACGGAGCTGCGAGCCAAAGGAGCGCTCATCTCACCACAGAAATGCCACCTTAATTAATTATTTTGATACCGGTAAGCTTAAAAGCATTAAAGATAAGCACAGGGAGATCAAGAGAAGGGTTTTCACCTGCCAGCCCACTTCTTTATTGCTCTCTCTGATTAATACTCACATCACACAGGTGTCGCTGAGAGAAAAGCTCTCCTGGAGGAACATATTTCTGAAAGGATGTGCACGCAAATTACCAGGGAACCATCTGTGCCACAAAAATTTCAGCAGAGGTGCAGCAGCCAGAAAGAAATCATGGGCGGTGAAAGCAAACATTCTGATTTAAGATAGGGCAAAAACGTTTGAGTCAGCGCTAATGAAGATTTTCCCCCGATTGTTCTTTTCCGTATGGAGGTGGTGGGGACATCTCACCCCTCTTGTGCTTGGCAGGGACAGGCCACCCTCACCAGCCCAGCTCCTGCCCACTTGTTGTCCCCGTGGCTGTCTCCTTTTTCTGCCGTCTCTCCCCTTTGCACAGGGAGTTTGTTTTCCTGCTGCTATGGTTTTCCCTCTCCTGCTTCAAACAGCAGCAGACATCTCCTGTGTGGCTCGGGCTCTGTGCTGCTCCGAGTCACCCAAGTGAGACCCGAATCGGGTCCTCAAAACACAGACCCTTTCAAACACAGGCTTGTCCTCATGCTAGAAATCTCCCAAACATATTGTATCAACAGACCAAAGATGTATTAGCACACTGCCCTGACTGTCTTTCTTAACTCTCTCTCTCAGTCTCTTACCTTCACGTTACAGCCTGGGGAGCAGAAAGCATGTCTCCTTCTAGCTGGAAATGGCCCTGATGCATTCTGGCAGTACCAGAAACAAATTAACAAATCCTTGTAAAGCCTAACCTGAAATGAGCATTCAAACAGCTGAGAAGGACTTAAATAACTTATAGTGAATGGTATCAGTGGGGCAAGCAAATTTACTGGGGCTGCAGGTTGTATTTCACTGATACGTTAAGCATCTGATGAGAATTAGCACCCAGCTAATTAGCTTTGAAAAGTAATTCCCACCTACCACCACTTTCACTTACTCACAAAAGGGGAGCAGAGTAGCTGGCAGCTGCTGTGGTCGTCAGTCCAGGACCAGCAGATAATTTCTGTTTTATCCTCATCATTACCCAGATGCATGGACCATCCTAGAGCAGCTGTCTGCTCTTCCTCACTCTCCTTGCTCCCCAGCCTCCACATACCAGATACCACACTCTTCAGTCCACACAGGTGACTGTCTCCAAGTATTCTCTCCCCTTAATCCAGGAAAGGTAACCAGGTTATCCATCTGGCCTGGGCACCTGCCCTCCTGGGGCATGGCGTGACCTCCAAGGCCCCAGGAGGAACTTCTCTACTGCTGGACTTAGGTCTGCAAACCGACTGGCTCTCCTGGAGCTGAACGTGTCCAGTCCTCTTCAAAAATGTTCCTCTGGCTCTTCTCAGCTCATGTTTTTTACCTCCTGGAGCACTTCCAACGCATCTCTTATTTTTATGCCTCTAAATCTTGATCTCTCCATTCGGAGCTTCCTCTCAGCCTACCCTCACCCCCACACTGAGCTCAGATGTTTCCCCTGGGATATACAAAGCAAACTCCTCTTGTTGTCCCCAAACCTGATTCCTGGCCAACCTCCCTGGTCCACAAAGCCTTGGTCTGTCCCCAGGACACCTCTCCCTGCCCCAGGTCCCCTCCTGTCCCTCACCAGGTGGGTGCTCAGGTGGCGCCTCCAGCCTGTCCTCTGTCCTGCCCTCCTCACCCTCACAGCTCCCCCTGCTCTCCAAGAAGCTATGGTTAAACTCCAGGTTAAAGGGTCTAAGCTGGCTAAGTTCAAAAAGTATTAAAAAAAATATCTTTGAAAGATGTGAAATATAAATGACTAATACAACCAAGCAGAGAGTGTGCAACAAATCTGCAGGCTCTGGTCAGGGGCCCGTGGAGAGCTGTAACACCTGAGAGGTGAAAATGTGCAAAGATCCGTGCCAGGAAGCAAAACTGGAGAGAGTAATCCACGAACATTCAAAGTTCAGTTTATTTCAGGGAGAGGTGAGGAGAATAAATGAAAACCATTGTTGGAGCCTTGCATGAAACGGTTTGCAGATTTTATTTATTTAACTTTAGTGGGTCCTTGGACTTCTTTTTCCACAAGGCATGTGTCTTTTCATTAAAAAAGGTGGCAAGGCACGGCTTTAAAGAATATTCTTCAATACTCAAGTAATTTTACCTGCATGGCAAGGAGCAGTCAGGCTTTCTTCAAGCCTGCAGAAAGAAACAAAGAACGAGCTCACACCTGTGTCCCATGCCAAAGTAAGTAAATAAATGCTCTGTGAGTTATGGGACATTCATCCTCTCAGCTGCGTTTGCTTGTTTGCTTGCCTAGCTCTTTTTCTTCATCGCAATGGGCCATTTAAAAAATCCTTTATCTGCCACTGTTTACATTAAGATTTCTGTTTTACAAAGAATGTCACCGAGAGTACAAACCAACCTCTTCAAGCCCAGCTGCCCGACGCTGGGTTTCTCTGTGCATACCCTCGCTCCTAGGCAGAGTGATCCAATTTCTCGGAGTACTGAACCCCATCAGAGCATTTTTTCTCAGGTGTTGCCATTACCTTTCCTCCACAGCAAGTGCCCCGGGCCAGCCACCCACTTTTTGATGTGTTCAAAGGCTGCCCAAGCTGCTCGAAGCCACCCAGGGAATTTCTGGCTGTATCGATCCCGCTGACTCTGCTATGCCAGGAATCCCGCGGTCGTGTTGCTGCCTGATAACCAGGAACACAACCAGATGAAAGGAGACGAGGAGTGACTCGGGGGACGGGGAAAGAGGCAGAAAATACCAGAAAATAACCTCAGCGGCATCCTACGCTAACTCAGCTGACTAAAAGCACTTTCTGTCTGCATTCTTCACCCTGCATCAACTGACAGGGCCAATAACGTTATCATGTGCCAGCCTGCACAAGCCCAGCTTTGCTCATCTCTCCTCATTCATCCTTTTTCCCGCTGAATCGCCCCATTGTTGTTTCAGGTACCCTCGCAAGCCCTGGTACAAACCCATTCCTCCTCCTCAGAGCCCCCATTGTCCCCGTGGCTGTTTACTGCGGGCGCCCTCGCGCCGCGCAGCACCAGGCCGTCTGGTGACTGGCAGCACTGAGCATGGCAGAGACGCCTGCCCTCCTCGGCAGGGCCCTGAAACAAACAGCCCGTCAGTATCTCTTTGTGCACAAGCATCTCGAATGAGAACGGGACGGGTAAATGAGTTTTCTGCAGCAGGGGCTTCTCTCTGCTTCCCGTTCCCTCGCAGTGTTGTAGGCCCGGAGAGGAAAGAGCGCGGCCCCGGAGCCAGGCCCTCAGCTGACTGCAGCCTGCAGGATCCAAGGCAGGACGCACGCGGTGACGCCACGGCGCCGTATAAGCGACCGACGGCCCCGGCACAGCTCTGTGTTCTGTTTGCAATATATGTTCTCATGCCACGTTGTGTAACTCAGTGATCCCCGGCCAAAACCCTAATTCAAAACAACTAGTGGGTGGGAGGTTTTCAAAGCACAAGAGCCTCATGGAAAGAGCTGTCAAGCACTCAGCACTGGCCTCACTCCTTTGTGAACCAGGGTTTCACCAGCAGCTTCTGTGACAAGGGACCAGGCCAGGACCAAGCTCTTAGCAAAGGGCAGACCCATTTGCCAGCTCGATAGAAAGCCTCTGCATGGCACCTACCGTCCTCTGGTCAGAGGAGGAGGCGAAGGAGCATGGAGAGTCATCGTTCGTGCAGATATCAAGGAGCAGAAGAAAGTAAGAGTGGATGAATAAAGCTACTGTGCGTTTATTTTTAGTTGCATGAGACAGCCTTACACAGTCATATCCCTGAAGTGCATGCAAACAAAACTTATCCCAGCAGAGCAGGAGAGATACAACACTGGGCAGAAAAGGAGGGAACCAAGAGATGAAAACGTGAAAGAACTGGGTCACTCCATCCGTAAGACAAAGCCTTACCTTAAATTAACTGCACTTGGACTGTAGTGTTGAGTGATGACAGTTTGTAATTGTTTTACTTCTAATGGGTGGCAGAATTGGATGAGTGCTCTGAGCTGCCTGCTTCCTGCAGTACCAGCAGCGGATGCACGGCGCCGGCTGCCTTCACACCAGTTGCCCTCGCAGCTCCGACCAGCTTTCTGGTGGCTTTCTCAGCAGCGTGGTTCGTCTGAGTCACCGCGTTTACCAGCAAGTGATGAATCCAGCCTTCATTCATTCACTTAGTTCCTTTTTTAAATCATTTCTATTCCTGTCCTTCTCAACATCCTGTGGCAATGAGTCCCACAGTGGGTTTTGTGGGGGGCAGAAATTCGTTTACTTATCTTACCTGCTGCTTGACCTTGTCACTACCTACGCCCAGTTTGGTTTATCATAAGAAGAAGTCAACTCTGCTCTTGTGGCTGTTGTGCAGACTGGATCAGGTTTCCCTCCCTCACCAGATCAGGGGGAGAATTGTTCAGCAAGCAGCCTTGGAGAGAGCGTATTTCCTCAAAGCGCAGGCAGCAAGGAAGGAGGCAAAAAAGAGACATTAGGCCTAACGCGACGGAAAGAGCAAGGCTGGGGGAATCGAAAAGGTGTGAGGCACGGCTTGGGGTTGAGTGATTGATGTGAGGTCTTACAGCAAAGACCAGAATGCGATGAGTTTCATTTTCATAAAAAACACTGCCGTCATTATGTGGTGGCCAGGAGGCTGTACGGCACTAAATATTGCTGATGTTTAAGAGCCTCTTTTTAAGAGCTCACATCTTAAAATATCATGTGTGGGCACCAGCAAAGCAGTTATTTGTGGTGAGTGGTTACCAACGGACAGAGAGCCCGGCTGCCATAAACATCGCAACTTTATTTTCTGCCTTTGTACTGCCATTCCCCAAACGTGCCAAATAAAACACATTCTTCCAAACAGACCCACTATTATTTTACGGCCTCGCCATGCTGGGTTAGAAATTGCAGTGTCATGAAAACATCCCTTAAATAAATAATAAAACCCGATATTCCTAGGACAGTGTCTTTCATCTGGAAGGAGCCTGCACAGCCTCAGAAAGTCTCTCTGCGCCCTCCGCTCCCTCCAGCGCCTCGCACACCACTGGGACAGGTAAAGGCGCTCAGCAACGCTGCTCCGTATTGAGGGCCAGCAAATGTGGAGTCAATACTGCACTGGAAATGCAAGCAGAAAAAGAAATCCAATTATCCCTGCTGGGAAGCTGGCCAAGAGGCTGGGACAAACATCCCTCTGTGGGAACTGCGGTGGGCTGCAAGGGAGCAGGGTCCTACCGCGACATTGCCCCCAGCACTTGATGGCTCCTGGCAGAGTGCTCGACGTTGGGGTTATCGTTATGGACGCCCAAGTCCCAGGGGGTTGTGAGTGGCCTCCACCCAGCCACTGCCTCCGTGGTACCCGGCGTTGTCCAAGCCTTGGTGCTCCGTGTGGCCTGAACGTGACAAAAAGCACAAATTAATCAATCTCCAGGAATGGAGTTACAAATTCCGCTTGATTCCCATTGTTGTGGTTTAACCCGGCTGGCAGCTAAACACCACACAGCCGTTCGCTCACCCTCCCCCCTCCCTCTCTGGGATGGGGGGAGAGAAACGGGAAAGTGAAGCCTGTGAGTTGAGATAAAGACAGTTTATTAAGACAGGAAAATAATAATAACAATAATAATAATAATAGTGATAATGGTAATAGTATTAACAATAATAATGTGTAAGAAAACAAGTGATGCACAATGCAATTGCTCACCACCCGCTGACCGATGCCCAGCCTATTCCCGAGCAGCCGGCCCCCCCACCCCGGCCAGCCACCCCTATATATTGTTTAGCATGACGTCAGATGGTATGGAATACCCCTTTGGCCAGTTTGGGTCAGCTGTCCTGGGTCTGTCCCCTCCCAGCTCCTGCTGCACCCCCAGCCTGCTCGCTGGCAGGACAGAGCAAGAAGCCGAAAAGTCCTTGGCCTGGTGTAAACACTGCTCTGCAACAATTAAAACATCAGCATGTTATCAGCGCTCTTCTCATCCTAATCCAAAACATAGCACCCTACCAGCTACTATGAGCTACTTAACTCTGTCCTAACTGGAACCAGGACACCCATGTTGTTTGCTCATCTGCAAAAAAAGAGCTTTTCCTGAAAACGTACTGGCAGCCCGTGGAAATACACGATACGCCTCCTGCATTGTTCTTTGCATACCTCCGTGGGTGTGTTTTGTACACACAGGTGAAATTACATATTCCTGCCCGATTGATTTTACAATCTAAGTTGCAACAAAGCAAAGTGACTTTTGCAGCAAATCTAAATTGCAGCAAAGCAAATGAAGGGTGGAAAAAATAATATGAATCTCAAGGCATACAGAGTAGCGTCTGCTCATGACAAAAATACATGTGCTACAAGTTCCAGAGTGAAAGGCAGAAGGGAGAGGAAAATCAGAATCTTTCCAAAAAGAAAGCATGATAAGAGATTTACAAAGCTTTTCCAGGGGAGGAAAAAGGCTTTGCTGGACATGGCTTCAAATGAGTCAGCAAACAGATAAAACAAATTCAATGCCCAGTTCTAAAAATTCTAAAGTGTGCAGCCTGGACACAGCATTAATCGTGATCCAGACCGAGAAACATGGCCGAGACCGCCGCCTCAGAAGAAAATGCAGCTCCCCTCCAGTGGCTTCAGTGTAGCCAGCACCCCCCTGGGCTCAGCCACCTTCCCCGGAGCAGTCTGCAGCACCACGGGTGCGGGGCAGCTGAGCACCATGATCACAGCCAGCAGCATCCATCCTGGCTGGAGATGAGTCTCAGGCCCCTGAGACCATGGTCCTGCTAGGGAGGTAAGCAGACACCCAAACCTGATGAAGCATCCGCTGTTTCCGTGCAGAGACGCTTATTTTTCTTAAAAATTAATGCAATACTCATAAGAATCACCTACTTCACGGTCAATCCAATCATTTTGCTCCATTCAACTTCACGATATGAATGAAGTTAGTCAAACGTGACCCCACCCAGCAGTAAACACAAATTTCATCAATTACTTCAATCAAATAGCCCTTCCCCTTCATACGTCTTGCATACGCTTAGGCAAGAAATTAAAAAGCATGTTTCTTTTTTTTTTCATTTTGCTCTCAATACTTTTTCTTTCAGGCGTGCAGTGATATTTCAGGTGAGGATGCAAACCAAAGGACCAGTTTCCCATCACTGTCAGAGAACAGAGACTGCAGGGATTTTTTACCGATTGTGTTCAGCAGAGACAAGAAGAAAAGCAGGGCAGCGCCATAAACCCTTCCGTGTCCCCCTCCAAGTTCTGCTGCAGCAAAAAGGCCAAGTTGCGGCTGGGCTGAGCAGAGCAGCAGCCCCTGGCAGCAATGCAGAGGCTCTGGCTGCCTGCAGGCACAGCCCCAAGCCATGGATGTGGCATCTGCTGCACTTGAAAGGTTTCTGAAGCTTGGAGTTGGAAAAAGAAAGAAAATACATACTTTTTAAAGAACTCCCCTCTAAATTAAGTCTCATTTTAGGAAGTGTGTGGGTTTGGGGTTTTGTTTTTAATCATTAAACAAACAATTCTGTAGGGAGTAGCATGTCAGAGGGCTCTTTTTAGGAAAGCGGCCTGGGATAAGAGTGGGAAAGCTGCAGGGAGCACGTACAGGCACAGAGCGAGTGACCTGGAGATACAGGCTAGGGGAATCTGCTTACCCGGCTTGTGTGCAGAGGACCCAGTACCTTTTAATCCTCTGTTCGTAATTAGCAGTGGAGGAAAAAAAAAGAAAAAAAAAAAGTAAAGGCATTTAGACATTTAATTACCTAACTGTTCCTCTGGATTAGGCAGGTAATGTGCACCGTGACGTCCTTAGTGCTCCGGCAGATGGGAGCTGCAAATCCACGCTCCCATCTGATTACGGGTTCAAATCTGTGGGTGCAGAATTCAAGGCTGGATTCCAACCAATTTTTAAAAGCTGCCTTTCAAGTGGGGAAAGAAGGGCCGCCGCCCGTTCCCCAGCTGCCCCTGATTTATCTGGGCTGTAAGCTTGCCCAGCGTCATTGGCAGGTAAAGAGGACCTCAAGCCTGCTATTTGGGGCTAGAGAGGGAGTTAAGGGTACTTTTCCACGTAAAGCACGTTGGGGGAAGGAATGCCTTGAATTTTGATGATATTGGCCTGGTTCTCAGCTCCTCGGTGGTACGGCAGAGCAGCGCTACTGCATTCCACTTGCAACGCTGAGGAGCAAGTACGAGCCACAAGTGAGCAGTAAAGGCAAGCGATTAAACAGCAGGGCCGCATTCCTCGTCCCTCCAGCAGAAGGATGGAGAGTGATGCAGCAAATAACAGGAGGATTGCAGCAGTCCTAGGCAGAAGCTGAAATGTTTAAAAAATCTCTTTTCGTTTCTCATTTGGCAGTCCCCCACAAAAGCTGTTTGCGTCACACTAGATGACCTCTGCAGGACCGTCACCATAGCGGATATTTTCAGTGGTGTACCTCTTCCAAAGCCGGACCGTGACAATACCCAACAAATCACTCAACATTTCAGCCACACGTCCTAATCCTCATTTTGAGCTCCGCGCTGTTAGGAGCAGAAAGTGGGGCTGGTTTTGCACAACATTCTGGGAAAGCTGGGCAGAGCTGAAAGCTGGCACAGGAGACAGCTTCTGGGCAGAAAGCTGCAAGGAGCTTCGCTCAGGGGTGTGCAGAGCTCAGTCTTTCCGTTCAGAGCTCCAGGCCTGAACGCAAGTCTTGAATGTTGTCTTGCCATGCACTGAGCCACATGTTTGTTATCCTGGGGGGAAACAGCAACAGAGGCACTGGGATGATAAAAGTGCCTCCAACCCAGCCGTGTAGACACTGTCTCATCCGTGTAGATGGAGCCGGAGGAAGGTAGGAGCTCTCTGATCAGCCCTGAGACTGCATTCCAGGTTTTTAAGCATGGGGAAGACCCAGAGGGAAAGTCTGTCCCAGCGCCACATAATTTCCTCATGACTCTCAGCTGCTCCACTCCCGCTCTTCCCCGCTGGCACTCACCCTAGACAAACGCCGTCAGCTCACCTGCCTCGTTCACCACCGCTGGCACGCCAGGGAGACACGAGCAGAAAGCCAAACAGATAGGATTATTCGTGACGCCAGAAGGAGAGACATGTCTCTCATCCCTCTTCCAGCAGCCAGCCGTTCCGATACAGATGATTGCTCCCATTGGCAATCTTCCGATGAAGGCCTTGCTGTTGTGGCCATACACAGCACTGCAGAAAACCCTGCTTTGTCCCCGCAACCTGGCTCCGCTCCGTGGGAGTCTGGCTTTTGCCCTGTTTACTGCCCCCAGCAGGAGATGAGCACGTGGCAGAAGTCCTGCAGCCGAGCTGGGGACACCGTGCTTCATAAGGTCCATCCCGGTTGGTAACATCCACCTCTTCCCTGAGGACTGGCAGCTGTCTGAGATGCTGCTGGGGACCCCAAGGTAGCAGCTGGCTGCACAAATCAGCAACAGAACAACAAAAATGAACCCACAACAGCCAACACAGGCACTTCGCTGGGGATCCAAGGAGGACTTTCCCAGGACATAGATTTTTCCCATTTCTCTTTCTCCTGTTAGCGTTACCACTTCAGGCAGAGGGGATGGTCTTTTAGGAGCTAGCTCTTTTAAAAGTTTGTCCCTGTTTTTCAGTCCTCAGTAGCTTTGGACAGTCCTTGGGAAGCCTCACCCCGATATCCTGTATTTCGTTAACATTATTCTCTTACTCCAATCCTCCTTCAGCGTTCCAGGCAGACACCCCTCGGGGTGCCAGCAGCAGGCTGGGAGTGCTTCGGCAGGGCTGCAGGGAGAAGGCGATGACAGAGGCTGCAGTGACAGGACCGTGTCTGGGCAGGAGGGGAACCAGGAAGAGGAGCAGCCCCTCTGCGTCATCCCTTCCATGAGGCTGGACTGATTGATCCCCAAATCAGGCTCCAAGACGTTGTTGCAGCCCAACACACCTCTCCTCCTGTTGTACGACGCACGCCAGCTCTCTGCCCATCCTGGCAGGCTCTGCACCCTTCTCACCTGGGCTCACCACCCTTGCTCACAGCCCAGAGACCCCAAAAAACAGCACGTGTCCTGGTGTCCTCATTTGGGTGGCGTGGAACTGGGCTTGTGAGCGTGGCTGCTGATTTCACTGGCCATATCCTTGGTAGCAATTATGGCTCTGGTCGCATCGCTAATTTCAAATCCTTCTTTGACGTACACTGGAGCGGGATGTTTCTCCCTTCTCCCCATTTTCTGATTACTCAAGTTGAACTGAAGAGCCAAGCTTCAAAATTAGTCCCAGTTTCCAAATTACCTTTCTTTCAGGCTTGCTGTCCCTACCATTAGCATTTCACGTTATTCCCATAGATACCGTACCAGGCAAACATACGCAGCTCTTGCCCTGAAGAAATCATGGTACAGACCTGAGGTGTGACAACGAGCAAGCCCTAACAGAGCGGGGATTGGAAGGAATGAGGTAATGAGCATCAGGCATGTGCACTGCGCGGTGGATTTCTACGGAGAGATTAAATTATTTTTGTTTATTTAATTATTAAACTCAGAAGAATTTCTAGCAACCCTCACGGGACCAGGAACCACAGGTTTGGTTCAGGTCTATTCCTAGCGTCTAAATTAAAAATGAAAAACAGCTGGTGGGTTATTCTGTGGCTGCAACAGAAGCCGACAGCCTGTCCTGTCCCCACGCATGGCAGAGAGCGCATGGTGGGAAGGGAATGGCACAGACCGCGGGCTTCGTTCCTACCTGTGTGCCGCAGGGGCTGAGCCGGTGTCTGCGCATAACTGAGGCAGCCAGGCTCACGTGCTCTGGCCAGGACTCCCCATCAGCCGCCTGCTTTTGAAGGTTACTCACAAAGAAAGAGGAAGAAGATTAAGGGGTACTGTTAGTGTGCATCTCTGAGCTTCACCAAGGTTAAAAACCCAACATTAAAGAAAAAAGGCAGAACCTGCGTTTTCTGTAGAAGAGGCAAGGTGAAGTTTAAGAAACCAGTATGTTACCAAATCCCGTTTTTTTGTAACTACGTTATCAACAGAACCAAAGAAAATGCTGGTGATAAAAGAAATTATCTGAATGCAGAAATATTTTTTTTATGTAGCAAGAAATAAATCAGGTTACCACACAGGGAAGGAGCGGCATTGGACGGTGCTTTTGAGAGGAAACGGATGCAAGGTGAATATGCACCTGCAATGACGGACGAGGGAAGGCTGATCTACAGGGTTGCCACACAGTTAGCAGTCGTTTAGGAAACCTTTAGAAACCTCACCCCACCTGGCAGCAGCATTCTCTGGGCCAAGCAGAAGTGGCTGGATTGCCACTCCAGGATGATCTCCGTTGTGACTTATGTGGCAGAAACCCTTGTAACAAGGAAAGGGATTATGATGTTGAAATCTGGTCTCAGGGGACCAAATTTCAAAATTCAAAATTCCCCTCAAAACAATGCATGAGCCATTTAACTCTGCTTCTCAGGTCTTTCTAAAGTGGGAGCATCATTTCTCCCTCCCATATGGATTAGACAACAGAAGGAACATCACTGACTGGCAGATGCTGCACAAATGGAGATAGCAGTTACTGCAGGGAAGTGCTTTAAGCTGTGAAGTACAATGACTAGAAGCTGAAGTCCTTTAAAGCTTTACAGAAACTTTCCTCATTCACTCATGGCTGGCCCGCCATGCGAGGCAGGTGGAGCACGCTGCCCTTGGAGGTTACTCTGCTGCTGGATGTTGATGCACGATGCATCGACTTGAATGTTCACAGATGTTTTTTTCTTAGCAGATAAAGGATGAAATAAACTGAAGACTTGGGCAGATTTCATGAAGTATTTTCTAGAGCTGTCTATAGGGGAACATAGGACAATGTCTCCCCTGTTGCCTTCACCAGGGTGATGCCTGGTACACAGAGGTTTTAATTCTCTCGACAGAAAGACGCTGCACAGTAACTGAAGCTGCACATCCCTCTTCTCTGCAGTGTGGAGTGAAAAGACATTTCTTGCAGTTAGGGAATCATGAACTTCAGCAGGCACTCCCTTCACTCCCAGCCCATTGAATACCTGCCAGAAAAGAAACCCACCGTGTCTGTAACAGCATGCATCTTTTGTTTGCCGTGATGTTTTTGAGGGGGAACATTAAACTTGCCTGAACAAAACAAAAATTAACATCTGAAGTGTCTCAGTTTTAAAATAGCAGGTAACATGTTTGGCAGAGGACAAATCCATGACAAAGAGTTCAATAAAAGTGGGAGATGGGATAGCTCATGGGACCGGTACCTTAAACTTCCAACAGGGGTATGAAATGGTGCTTACAAATAGTAAATGGAAGACTATTGCTAAATGTTAATAACAACAGCATCATGCCACCAGCCTCCTATTTACATATATATTAAAATGACCGTGACTTTCCTGATTGTGTTTTCTCTCTGGAAACATCCTGGGAATCAATATGGAAGACTCATAAAAATCAAGGATTACATGAAAATATTGGAGAGCATTTTTTAAACCAGGAACTTGTGATTTGTGATCTTTCACATTTTCTCGGGAATTCTTCTTCCAAGAGTTGTCCTCGTGACCAGTGCTGGGCATTCACACAAACGCGTGCACTGCAGCCACAGAGATGCCAAGGCGACGGCTCGTGTGCTGGCAGATGGTCTCACGCTGGGCAGTGTTTCTCACCTCCTCCCAGAAAATGGCAGTGGGCCAGAATCTGTGGTGCTCTGAAGTATGTAATTATCAGGGGTGATGTGTAGGCCCAGCGCTTGGGAACACTTCGTCTTGCTATTTGCAGGTTAATTTGTGTGGACAGTATTGTGACATATGCTTCCAGTGACACCTATTATATTTAATAAAAGCAGAAGTTGCCTTGGCATGCCAAAAAATCCGGTATTTTTTCCCCACAATGTACTCTTGCAGTTCTTAACAAACTCATGACCAATGGATACCATGCCCGGCAAATGGGAATTTAATTTCCAGATTTCTGTTTTATAATTTCTTTGGACAGCTACCTTGGCCTTTTTAGCCACAGATTTTCTGGGATATCCCAAGAAGTAACCAGGTCAGGCTCTTCCATCCAGAAGATGAGCAATTCCTCATTAAGTACTACGCAATGGAAGTACTTTTACCAGCCACCCATTTGGCAAATACTTGCTGCTTTCAAATGTCAGATAAATTGGCACCGAGCTTGTGTATTTAGGAGCCTTGAAAGTGCCAGGGAGCTTAGGACGTGCAATAAATGTTGATGAAGACCTATGGGCCAAGTTCACCTTGCTAGAAATCGAGAGATTAACTTGATGGATCCATTTGGCTCCAGGTGCCTACAGCCATCGCCACATGCTGAAAAGTGTCAGATCTCACCGGTGCTCACCACGTTGCCCGTGCGGTCAGCCAACAAGAAACTGATCCCCTGTGCCCTGAGCAAACAAGCTCTGAACCTCCAGAGGCCATCACCTCGCTCGCTGGGTGAAGGACAGCTTGAATGGAAGAAGTCACGCTCGAGACTGGCTCCCGACTTGCCAAAGGAAAAGGTGAAAGCTACCTTTTTCACTCACCCCTTTCACTGGTAAAAGAGAAGGACAAATTAAATTGCGCTACAAATGTATTCCTAAGCCTTGAGAACCATAAGGAAGAGAAGGAACATGTTTTGTCATCTGAAAAATCAAATGAAGTGAACTGCAGAAACCACAAGGTTTGTTTACTACAGGAAGCACTTATGTTTCCAGACTTGAGAGCAGTTTCTCCACAATCCTGATTAAAATTACTCATCAAAACATTGCACAGAATTAACTTCATTTCATATGGTGAACAATTATGCAGTTTGGGTAGAGTGGAAAGTATCCAGAATGTTATTAGTTAGTGTTCAGCAGAGGCATGTGGTAAAATTTCTTCTTTTTTCCTGTCAGAGCTGTATGCCAGTACAGATTTTTACCAAGAAAAGCAAAGGTGAGTGTAGATGAATAGGAGCTGGAAAGACTCAGACTTTAAAACAGCAGTGCGGGAACGAACAGCAGTGAAACACGGTTTTTCAAAGCAAAGTTTCACATCTTGCTCTTCTATAAACCAGTTGCAGAACAAAACAACTAGAGGAAATTGGTTGTGTGCTGCATGACACAAATAGCTTTCAAACAGCTTTTTTTTCCAGCAGCTATCTTGGATGTTACAGGGCTAGGGTTCAATCATGCAAATACTCACACCCCTTCTTGACTTGAAGAATTAACAGAGATAGGATTTAAATGAACACATACCAACACCATAGACATGTGTGATGATCGCACTTGGAAAAAAAAAAATCTTTCAATTTTGATTAAGCTGATCAGTGTGTTCTCCTCTATCACCTTTTCTGTGCTTAGGGAAATTACAGGATTAGACTTCTCATGATGCCTTTAGCATTTCTGTGTTAAAGAAAGCTTGGCAGGCGGCTTACAAAAGAGAGACATAGGAAATAGATCCACTGCAAACTCAGTCGTGGCTGGGACCTAACTTCTGGTGCAGTTTGTTTTAGTAACACAGCTTGGACTAGTGCAGTACTTAATAAGCAACGCTAATCCACAGTGGATTAACATTTCACCTAAAAGTATAATGTTTATTGTCATAAATCCATCACGAAATTACAGCAATTATAAATTAAAATAATGATCTTCAAGAAAAACTTACTGCAGAAGGAAAAAAAATATATAGTTTTTTCCTTCTGCTCGGGCACACGGCTGGAAAAGCCTCATGCTGACAAAGCATGTTAAAGATCTCACATAGAACTCTTATCATAGCCAGCCCATGTTTGCACAGCCTTTCAGTCAAAAGGGTTTTACTAAAGGATATTTGAACAAGAAAAGAACCCTTGAATCAGGCAGACACCGTGGATGAAAGATAATTTTGACAAAGCTCATACATGCAAGCTTAAAACAAAAGCATGAAACTCCTCCAGATTTATAGCCAACTTTGTTCCTTTCACAGTGCTGGCTTTCACATACTTTGTGAAAAAATGTTGTCATAACAATAAAGCGTGAATAGGCAAATCCATGTATTCCCAGTTGTTGTCCCAAGCAAACAAGAAAAACATTTCACACTTCACAATTAATACAATGTCCCTTTGTCCTGACACATGAAAGAGCTATTTGAAACAAATAAACGAAGGGATAACTAAATTTTTATTAAAGTCTGGATTTTAAAAAAATATTCAATGTATTTTCACATTTTCTTTTTGCAATTGAAACTTTTCCACCAGTTCCAGCTACATAATACCAACAGAAAAAGCCCAGAAAAGATATCAAAGGGCAATATATTGTATGCTCCAGTCTCCCCTCATCAACAGAAAATGTATTAAGGTAATTAAAAGCCCTGCTCATAAACCCCGGGGCCTCCTCCCCAGAGTGCTCCAGATGAGTGCTGATGCATTGACTAAAACATTAAAAGAACAGAATCCATCCCAAGGTGTCAATCTATAAGTAGTTATTGATATGTAGCTCTGTTGACTTACTAGTCCCAACAGCCACAGCTTTGGTCTCTTCCTGATGGGCATTCCTGGTGTACCTACCACCCCAACATCGCCCTGAGTGCCACCTAGAAAGGTGACTTAGGACTCCATGAGAAGTCATGGCCACAAGGAGACAGACAAGGCCAAGAAGCAGATCACTTTGAGCGAGTTGAGGTTGATGATGGTGGTGGTGGTGGTGGCCAATGCCCTGGAAAGACAGCTCCTTTGTCCCTGAGGCCTGCTGGATAGCAGTTGGATGAAGCTGAAGATCCCAGAGCCCATAAGGAGAGACAGGACTTGACTGGTGTCATAAGTCTTACGGTTTGGACATTTATATACAAGTTGTAGTATTCAGTTAATCAATATACACCGTTCCTTTTTAAATACTTTCACCATAGCTAAGCCAAACATTGGAAGGTGGATTAAAAGAAAAGGATTCTGCATTTTTCTCCTACCCTTCCCCTTCTTTTGTCTTAGCAAAGGTTATAGTTTTCTATACCCAGGCATAACGTAGCTTAACTGAGTCACAGCCGGTATAGCCAGCTCTTTATTATCACCGACTGCGTACTCTTCTCTGAACCGTGTGTCCTTTGCTGATTTTTGCCATTTTAAGTACCCAGATTTTCTTCCTAGGCTCACACAGACTTTTAGAATAAGGATGGTCTCTGAGTACCGAGAAAAAGAGGTCACTCAATTTACTCCTTGTTCTCATCGTCTGCCTCTCTGCCTTACTTTTACTCTTTGCTCTCATGCATTATGCTCTGCAAGCTAGCCAAAACTTGCAATTACAAAACTATACGAGCAGGCAAAATCATTATTGGTAAAAGTTTGGCCTGTCTGTATCAGTTCTAAGTTTTTCATCCATCGTTGTTTGCTCGATGCATCCATTTTCTTCCTGGCGTATCACTGCTTCTCTCCTGGTTAACGTCACGCCGAGCCCACCAGGAGCCCAGCCTTCCCCCGTGCCCAGGCTCCCCAGGAGCGGCGCGTAGCTCCAGGACACGCTCCATGCACACTTCTCCAGAAGCCAGCAGGAGCTGCAGGGTTGCTAGAGCTTTGGGGGCTGTAGGACTTTGTTGTTATTCACCACACATTTACCCTCCCGATTCCCAACACCATTCCACTTTTGCATGGCATTCAGTTTCCCATAGCTGGCTTAGGAGGCTGACATTTGCACAGGGAAAAGCAGAAACTGGGTCTTGAGCCTAGAGCTTGGGGTCTGAGCCAACGGCCTTTGCGGGAGGGCTTCATTTCTGTAAATTGAGCTGGTGCCTGTGAAAGTGTAGGTGCGTCGAGCTGCTCGAGCTCAGTGCTAGTCTCTCTGTAGCCGTGACAATCTGACACTTTCCGCCCTGAACGTTTTACGTCTGATGGCTTTTCCACTTCTCCCAGCCGAGAGAAAAAGAGAAGGGCATTCCCAGTTCTCTCCCCATGCCCCTCACTGCCCCGCTGGTGGGCTAACAGGGCTTCCTCCGCCGGGATCACCACAGCCCCTTGTCCATGCTGAGGCGAGAGGTGAGGACGGGGCAGCAGCCGCCGTACCTCGACGTGTTAATTAAGCAAAATGTGGCGATGGCAGCGCAGGCCTCAGGCCTCGCCGCCAGCCGAGCCCTGCCGCGCAGCAGGCCGGGCCTCTCCGGCAGCGGGGCGAGCGCGCTCAATGAAGACGCTGGGAGTTCTTAAGACATCTTTTGAAAGGGATTAAACAGACCCCACATTGGATTAGAAAGATGATGCCTGACACATTTAGTTTCCGTTACCTTTTGTGTACCCGCTCAGTGCACAGACCTGTACCAAACAGTGCATTGTAATGCAGATTTCCTTGAATCGCTCTGGGATTTCACAGCATCCATAAGAACCTCACAGCAGGAAACCCTATTATTAAGCTATCTGCACATATCATGTGGTAAGCTATGCCTAAGGGCCATCTAGAGGATGCTGAGTTACAAGAAAGCGGAGGGGTCAGGGGTTTGTTGTGAGAAAAAGAAGAACTTTAATCTCAGGGTGCCAGTAGCGGGGTGTGGGGAAGTGCCTCCGCATTCCTCAGTTTTCCCCATCCCTCCACCTACCGAAGTGTATTGTGGAGTAAATTAGAGAAATTCCCACACTGCAATGTCTGATCAGAAAAAATGGTTTGTTCCCAGAGGAACCACTTCAACTATAAATGACAAAGAATAGATAAGGCTGAGCAGAGCAACCCAATAAAACGGTACCATTTGGTGAAGATATTTTAATACAGTTCTTTCCTCCAGTGCAGGAAAAAGAAGGCTCCAGTGAAGTTTCCAAGAGAAATGTGTGTTTAATAGCTCTCTTGCACTCTCTTGAAGGAAACCGCTCAAAAATCTGAACCCCCTTTTTAAGAGAGGGGCACAGGAAAGAAAGAATCACGCAAATCATTTATCTCATGCATGCTAAGGAGAAGGAACAATTTCTGCCCTCAACTCATGACCACAGAGTTATTTTGAGGGAGGTCTGCTATTTAAGCCATGCCGTTTTTCTTATTTTTACTGGCACTGAAGAGGCAAAAGGTTGTGTGCGGAAGGGAAAGGCTTTGCTGCCTCTGTGAGAAATGCCAGCACTCAGCTCCACCGGGGAGAGCCGCGACGACCTGCCACGCAGGCTGCCTCCCTGAACCCAGCCAGCAAGCTGACCAAGCTCGGTCTTCTGTGATAAATAAATCAGTAAATGTGACCATTTGAAATCCCCGAAATCCAAGTCCGCCCACCAGCCCTTTCAAATGTTCTTCCCCAAGCCCCCAGTTCAGAGGAAGCACAGACCTCGTGGCAGATGCTCAAGTGCTTTGCTGCTGCACGTGCCAATGCAAACAAGCCAAGGGGAACTTTCAAAGCCCTCCCTAAAAGTTTCACTTAACACAAACAGGTCCTTCTACACACCTAAAATGTCAAAAAAAGACTCGATCCTATTCTTTCTTGCCCTTGATTCAATTTCAAAATCCAAGACAAGCTGGCAGTCAGCAATGTTAGTTTAGCTGTCATAAACTTAAAAAAAATAAGGAAAAAAAATCAAAAAAGAAATCAGAAGGGCTCATTTTCTCCACTCAAGCTGCAAAGAGATTTTGCCATAGACAAAGCTTTAAATATAAAAGAGTGAATAAATGAATAAAGCATTCTCCACAGGTATTCATTGCCATCAATTGAATTCAATGAGAAGTTCTTTGTTTGCAATATACCCATCAAAACATCTAGGCAAAATCTGACAAGACAAAAAATCACAAATCTTAGTAGGTTTGTAAGGGAGTTTCATTACATCTTCATTGCAATTTATTGATCCAACCCCTTTGGAAAACCTTCATATGGCCATTCTATATGTCTTCATAGAGGAAGATATGGCTACTTGGCTTTGGAGGCTCTTATTCTATTAAAATCTCAAATTAAAATTAACAAAAAGGCACAGTCTACTAGATAAATATAAACCTCTGAAATAAGCTGCATTTTGTGTGATAAGAAGAAAAGCATGCTGCTTCTGATACTTCTTTTGTTCTCCTTAACAGGTTGCTAATGAAAAATATAAAGGTGGAATGTATAGAAGGAAAAGAAACTAATTTCTTCTGAGCCAAAGGGTGAGCAGAGAACAGCAGACAGGTATTACTACATCTATAACTTCATGATCTAGACCGTTACTGGAAGGGGATTTAGCCACTGCAGTTAAGTTATGCTGTCTTACTATACCATAATAAAGTTTATGAAGTTTCCTTGATAATAAACTACCATGCATTCATTTTATAATTGTTAGTAACATAGATCTCATTTGAAGATTTTCCTTTGATGTGTGTTTTTCTTTCCTTTTTTTTTTCTTTCTGGGTGACTGATCTTTATGAATTACCCTCCAGTAACATTGTCCTCAAAATGTGGATTTTGTTTTTTAGACCATAGTACGTTGCAAATTAGCCCAGTGGAATTCATGAGGGGCTTATAGGAGGTGTCAGAAAAGAGAGCTATTGTATCACAGATGATTTATGATCATCTTTAAGACTCCACCTTGCTTGGACTTTGCTCAGGGAAACCAGTTATTTTCAGCTGTAGCAGTGAATCAGACAGGGATGTTAGCAGAAACCAAAAAACTAGGGTTGAAATCTAACCTCACGTGGTATATTTTTCTGCCCACGAAATCGGATCGTGTAATGTGCATATGTGAAGGCTTGTTTTACTTGTAATTGATTTGCAGGTATAGCAAGACCATCTGGGACTGATAATAAGTAGATAGTTTTTAAAGATAAGAAAACTTGTCCAAAGAGACACTGCCGAGAGATACCGGTGTTGGCATTTCATTACATTGAAATGCTCGCTAGGATGGACAAATTAACCATAGCATAATACTGTCTGAACCCTAAGCCACTTCTTCCACCAGCACCCACAAGATCTTTCCCAAATACAATAATAATATTCCACCTGCAACATGCCTGAAAGACCATTTGGGAGCCTAAAAGCAAAGGTAGGTTGAGGACTCAGCAAGTGGATCCTAACTCCCAGGAAGGTCCATGACACCACATTTCCCTTCCTGTATTTAGATGAATGAGGGGATTCAGCTAAATCTCCTCTACATGAAGTTTCTTCAACATCTCCGTAAGAAGTTTCCTCTGACAAACTTGCTGTCGGAGAGCCCTTTGTTTTGCAGACCCTGGAGTTGTGCTGGCAGTCCACGCTCCACGGCTCTGTGGAGCCGTGCCATGAGAAAGCCGGGGAGAGAGGTAAAATGAACAATGTCTGCCTGGGAGAAAGTCCAAGATTTATTTCTGACACTGGCCAAAAGGCAGGAAGAAAACTGTTGCTGTTGCCCAAGCGGGCAGCGCTGTGGCGAAGCAGAGGACTTGTACCAAAATAAGGAAACCACAACGTGCAATACAAACTCCAGTTTACTTGTTCAGGTATACACACAAGTACTGGTCAGATCATAAAGTTTATTCCGTTTTCTCAAAAACACACTGACTTCTGCCTGAATCCTTTGCTTTTTAAAATCCAAGCAATACAGTGGGAGAACCAAGGGTGTCTAAATGGACTGAGTGCTGGGCAAGCTCTCTCAGACAAATGGTTCAAGGAAGAATGTTACTCCTTTTCTCTAACTACAGCCCCATAGAATACATAGAACATAAAAGCTCAAATCAGAGAAAAAAATTAAACACTCCATGCATTATAAAGGAAAGTAAGGAAAGTTTGCTTATTGACACACTTTTCCTTTTAGGCATCTTGGGTAGAAGAAATACAAAGAAAGCTTTAGCCCAAGTGGACTCTCAAGTTCACAGAATATGTCATATTCATGTTACTATTTTAGGGCTTTTTTTTTTTTTATCTTTTTTTTTTTCCTTTTCTCTTTTTTTAATAAATTGCCCTGTGGGAAAAGCTGGCTGCAAGTCAACACCACAGAAACCTAATTTTAACTCCAATGAATACAACTATTTACAAGGCCCCCTTTCTGCAAAGGAAAAACCCTGCCATTCCTGGCAGTTTTGATGTGATACGGACACATATTTCTAAGACATTCAAATGGACTGGCTTAAAAAAATACTGTTTTTTCACTCATGCATCTTTAATGCTCAAACTGTTCTTGGCAGTTCCCAGTCAGAAGTACTGTCATTCAAAATAAGAGAATGACAGACATTAATATGGAAACATTCAAGCTTTTAACTGAGCCGGAACAATAATTATGCCATCCAATTTTATTTTGAAGAGTATTGACCTCGGTCTCCGCTAGCACACAAGATCCAAAAGACAAAGATATAAAAAGGTGTTAAGGGAAAGAAACACAGAAGTTTTTTGACCACAGCACATTGCACAGCATCGTAACCCGCGTTTGAAACTAAAAATATCACTGGGCGGGTATCGGGGGGATTCATGTTATGACACCACAGTGAATCAAGTCTTTACTACAGGAAACACTAATGCTCCGAAAACACTGTGCTAACACATCGAGGAAACAGCCATCCAAAGGGGAATTTAACATTGTACAACCTACACCACACTTTCCCTAAATATAAATAAATTACATGAACATATGCTATGTATGCTGCTCCCAGATGCTAGAAGTGCAAAGACCAATAATGAAAACCAACGCCAGCAGTGAAAGTCTGTCATTAAACACAACACTCGGGGAGTGTGGGGGGGAACAGCTTTTAATGAAACAGGTCACGACAGTCTGAAGGAAGCTGACAGCACCAGGGAACACTGGGGCTGACGTCTCCAAGTCTTCTCAGCACAAAACCGTGGTTAAAAATAACAGCCATAACCCCTCAGACAATGAAATTGCGTTTTATTACACCTATAAAAACATGCAGTTTTTTTCTGAGATAATAAACAGATGGTTGTATTATGCTCAGAAGCAAATGGGAGCGGACTATTTAGTACCGACATTAGATATTGCTGATATACTAAATTAAGTGTGGATGTTTATATGGACATTTGGCCAGCAAGAGTGCTGTCCCAGCAAAGGATGCACAGCCCTGCCTGCTCCTTTCTTCCAAACAGGAGGAGGGAAAGAAGGGGACAGGGGAGAGCTCAACCTGCAAAAGCAAGAGAGGAAAAATACCCCCAAAAAGAGAAGGCTGATTTAAATTTGACTTTGATTATCCTATTTATGGAGATGATCTCCAGCTACTCTTGCCTGTTCATGCAGTCCAATGAGGTGATGTCTCTGCTTACCACCTGCTTGTCTGCAGTCCAAGTCTGAATGACAGCTAGTGTTTTTTTAGCTAGTGCCAAGGGAGAAAAGAGGCTTTCCACTAGCCTGAATTAGGCATTTGCAAACATCCTGCAATGTTTGTGGTCCTAGTGACTGGTAGTCACCTTACAAACCCCAGGGATAAACCCGCGAGGTAAACCAAATGGAATTTTTTCCTCTGTGTGTGCATCTGCATGTGAGTGTACATTTACTAATGCAACAGAAATCTCTGTGAAAATCTTTATTATGTTTCCAAGTTGCAGCATACACTAATTTGTCAGGATTTGGAAACCGATTCAGGCACTAGTCTTGTCTAGACGAGACTATCGTAATTCTATGACAAATGGCATTTTTTTTCCAGCTGCTTAAACAGTCTTCATGAAAGTCCTGTCTCCCCACGCTTGCCTGCATCCAGGACAAACTTGAAAACACTTCTGTTCCTCTCCCTTTTCTTCACTGTGTAATCTCCTAATTTATAGACAGACACTTGAAATTGCCACACAGCATAGATGTACAAGTAAATCATCAGGAGCCTAGTACTGAAACCCTTGTGCCCGGGCTTAGCCTCAAGGAAATAAGCAGTGTCGTTTCCCTTCAGGATGCTATTCACATGCTTCGGAACATGATGAAGCATTTGCAGAGTCAGGACCAGGATGGATACCTTGTGCACACTCTTCTGTACACACACACACACAGAAGAAATTTCTGACCTGTTACTAAACGCAGTTATATTCCAGGCAGCAGTGTCATAGCACGGCCACCGCCAGGTTTTCACAGATTGTCCTATCTAGGCAGCTTCTCAGGAGTCTGAATCATGTTCTCACCACTTAGCAATTCAAAGGCATTCTTTAATTTGATATCCAGCTCCAGTGAAACCTTCTCTAAATTTCTGATTTTCTTTGAAGACGTACCTATATAATTGGCCTAGAAGGAGGTTCCTGACTACTGTATGAGATGATAGAAAACTTTTTAAGCCAACATTTCTGGCTGAAATCTACACTGCAGCAAAGCTGGAAGGGAAAATCTCTACACATACCCAACATGATTCCTATACACTAGAAATTGTCTTTATTTATTTATTTATTTTTATTTTATTAGGAAAACCCTAGTGCTGACAAACAAAAGGAGCTTCACCATCTAGCAGGTGTTTAAAACAGACACAAAATGAGATCCAGGAAGAATAGGCAGAAAAGGGTGGGGGAGAAGAAGAAAAAACAACATAGAAGCGTTCTCTTGATATCTTGAGAGTTTAGATTTCCAGGACTGATGGAAACTTCATTAGGGGATTACAGCCTTTTAACGAAACATCAGTTATAGCTGTGTGTAAGATTTTACTATTAAAACCCCAACCCTACAACAACCTGAAAGCTAGCTTTTCCCCCCAAAATTCTAGTTCTTGCTGCAGTTTGAATCTGACCTGATTCTTCTGTCAAATATCTCTTTATCACTGTAAAATAGCTTGAGGTGGTGGGAAATATCACTAAGGCATCATCTAGCCCCTTGCAAAAGCACTGCTCTGGTCCCATCACAGTTGTAATTAATGTGGCGCATCTTCGTTTGGGAAGGAAGGGCATAAGCCCTGAAAGTGGTCAGAAGGTGGTCGCGTACGTCCTTTTTGTGCTGCTAAAAGGAGGTGCACAGAAAAAAAAAAAAAAAAGGAGAGTTTTAACATCTGCTGGCCTGTGCCAGCTTCTTTTTTTCTCTGCTCCTCTGGCCCATGTTTGGACACTTCCATTCTGCTCTCGGTGCCTGGATATCTTGGCAAATTTCCTGAGATATGCAGTTAACTATTTTCTGGGAAGGAGGATGGTAATTGGGGGGATATTCTGCTTTTGATGTGCAGGGCAATTAAATCCTCAATGAATGGAGGAGAAAATGAAGCATTCGGTGTCACTTGAAAGAAAAGATGTGTAGTGCCATTCCTACACACCAGTGTGAAATACAGAGGGGCACAAGGGCAGAACAGAGCTCTTTATGTTACAGCCGGAGCTGCCTGCAGATGTAACAGCACAACAGCCCATTCAGCAGGGAAACTATACAATAGGTCATGAGAAAAACCTGTTGCTCCTGATTAAGTTTGCAAATACTGTATCTGTAGGGATTCGGAGACGTGGCTGCGCCAGATGAAAGGTCCCAACTGGAATTAGAGCGAGCAGCAATGGTACGTCACCATCCAGTCTGATTAAAAGGGTATTCACCAAATCACTCTGTTATTGCCTTGTACAATTATCTAGATACCAATTACTAGATACCAGTTATTTTGCCTAACTTTAAAGTAGTTATAACTACTAGTAGTTAATAATACACTCTGAAGCAATTAGTTCCATTAATTAAAAGAACATACTCTAATATTCATTTCTTTCATCCAGTCATAAATATTTTCAAGAAGAAAGCAAACTGCCTCTGGGATTCATTCCACCTTCAAAAGCTCTAATATAAAGAATTAGAGGAATGCCAGCAGATCTTGATTCTTTCTTAAATGTCACAGAGGTTTACTAAATAGAGTTTAAGTACTATATAGACGCAACTTCCTTATTAAACAGAGAGAAAATTGGGAAAAATCACAGCATTATTGATCAGTTTTTGCAATGTGGGCTTTAAGTTGATTCTCAAGCCAGGTATGTATTGACATTGCAGGACAGATGAGGGCATTTGTAGAATGGCTAAAGTATAAAAATCAGCATTATTCTACCTGCAAAAAACAAGAGGCCAAATTCAGGCATAGGTTAGGCAGAGTCTTTGGTAAGAAAAATATGACTGATGAGGAGACCTGGCTTTTCTGATTTGAGATCAATGAAAAAGAAGAAAAAAAAAGAAAAAATATTGTAAGTATCTGATTCAGGGGGGCAAATCGCATTAATTCCCAGCTACTGCATGCTTACACAGATCTTGCTCTTAGCCACTGAGACTGCACAAGTATGACTGAACTCAGTATAAGATCAGATTCAAATTCAGATATACATAGTCCCAGGTACCCACACATACAGGTTATCTGAATTTGCCTGTGTAATAGGGGTGTCACAAAATGTATGATACTGGAGCTGTTCTTCCTAAAATGCTTCTCTGTCTCTAACAAAGATGGCATTTCCCACTGAACAACTTGCACTGTGTCTAGCTGACTTATACTTTTTAAACTGTTCCCATCTTCAGTTGTTGGATTTAAAAGGCCCCTGAACCTATTTACAAGTCACATCAGAAAACAGGCTGCGACTGTCATGTCATCGCACTGAAACCAGAGGATGGTCAGCTGCTGCACAGAGACAGAAGGAAGTCAGTTACATACAAAATACCTCTGGGAATCAGCTTCATAACACAGTAACTATGAAGAAACCGGGATACGATAGCTGTGGAGGACAACGAGAGCCGAGCCATAATGTGAGAGATGCAAGGCACGCACAGGAAATACCACAGCTACGGCAGTTTCTGCTCTTGCTGCAGAATGCTTTTCATTTGGGGCCTGATGCTCGGCCTGTCGAAACCAGTGGGAGATCTGTCACTGACTGGAGTGGCAGCAAGGGGAGAGTCAAGAGCGCCAGACGCAAGAAGTGGCTTTATGTCAACATGAAGCAAAACGGCTAATACAGAAAGAGGCAATTTACTTACCAAAAGAAAAAAGGGGGAAAAAATGTTATTTGTTCAATTCTATAAGGATTTCAGAACGTAGGCTTTTAAATGTACATTAGCACTCTTATACCACCAAGTATTTACTTTTCCTGTCTAACTCAGTTTCTTCATTATTGAAGATCCCCAGAGTCTTATCTAGATCCAAGTGGGTTTATACTTTAACTCTCAACATACCATTTTAAAACAGTTTTAAAAAGCCTCTCTTGCTCTCCACTGCTTATATATCAGACCCAGGGTCATGACTAAATGTCTGTCCATAATGACATGAAAAAGATTGCTTCAGAAAGACAACTTTATTACTGTTTTCTTACATATGATTTAGAATAAAATCCCTCACTTTATTTTGCTACAATGAATCACAATTCTTTAAGAATGTCTTGGGAAAAGGACCATTTGCTTTGTTGTTTTTCTTATGTAGCTGAGGTGTTTTCAGATGAAAGCAATCAAGTGCTATTTTCCAAAGCAGTTGCATTGAAACCCTTTGTTGTGACTGCCTTTCTGGAGAAATACATTATAAATTAAAGCCAATGCAATTTGGCTACTTATATGCCTATGCTATTGCATAACAGAAATGCAACATTCAAAAATCTCATATATGAACCATGTATTTATGGAAAACATACTATGATAATTATGCCTAGAAAAGTCACTGCAAACCAACCATTTTGTAATGTATTCTCCTCCTTTTATATTTCCTTCCTTCCCTTAAGTCAGTCAGAAGTGGCTCAATATTCAATGAAGAGAAAACACAGATTACACAATCAACTTGCTATTCTGGATAATATTTTATCCATCAATCTGTTTAAAAACAGCAGAAAAGAAATTATAATGACCTCATTTTCTACATCCAAAGTGACAAGCTTTTTGGCCTATGCCCTACAACCTACCTAAATTTTTCCTCTCAAGTATTGCCAAGGAGGTATTCATACTTTTCCAAAAAGCACATCTCGGGCTTCTGGTTATACGGTTTCACACACTGGTTAAATAAAATTAGAAATCCAGCCTAAAAGAAATTAAACATGTCACAGACATCTAGACATGCTATTCCATTACGGAGATTATTTGGAAGTGCTACAATTTGAAGCTATGGTTTCCTTCATTTAATTTAAAATTACCTCAAGAATGTTAATCATCTCCCAGCAGTAAATCCCCCGTGTGCCAGGCGTTTTTCATAGTACCTACAACTCTTTGTCCACACTGATTGGGATCTCCAGGGGATTAGGTGTTCTACCTACAGAAAGGCAAAAGAGAGAGGATTATTCAAAACAGCCTTTGAAAATCAGAGTGCCTCATAATCCATCATAACCACTCGTGTTGAGCGGGAATCAATAGCAAACATCTGTCAAGTATATATTTGACATAATTTGCTAGTTCACCAGAATATAGGTATTATAGTTATCAGCTCAGAGTATCATCTGAGGGCTACAACTGAGCCTGCACTCCCAAAGTGCTGCACAAACCTCTAGCAAATGATAGTCCCTGGCCTTCAGGGAGCTGGATCACCTCCTGCTACAGCTACGGGCTGGTACCAGCAAGGGGGCTACACCACCCTGAAGCAGCCATCCTCCAACTGCTGCTGAAGGTCACAGCTCTCTGAAGCAGGACTTCTCACAGGGCCTGGGTGCATGGTCATACAGCTACTGCACTTCAGCTGAGGCATCACATCTCCCTCCGTGCATGCTTTTAGCCCAGTGCAAAGGCAAGTAATGACAATTAGCAAAACACAGTTTCACTGTAGATTATGCGAAGATGAATTGCATCACTTTTGCAGAAGGTTAGGAGCACACGTGAGGTCTGTTCCAAATCTCTGTTGACACAGGGATATCTGTGTGTCTGAGCTCCAATTCTCCGGTTAGCCAACACGTAAGGTTTATGAACACGGAGTTCTCTCATATACATCTGTCACGCATCTGAGGTGTGACAAACAGAAATACAATGATAGTAAATGCTCTAACCACGGAATCTCACATAAGGTTAACAAGAAAATAAGTTTGGACTTGGCTGCGTGGACTCAGGCTGCCAAGCAACTTGAATTTTCAGAGTAAAAACACTTGTGCAAGCAACGGGTGCAAGCACTGAGTCTGACTTCAGAGGTTACCATGAGGGAAATCAGGAGGAGAAAATGGAAGTCAAATTTCTTGCTCTCTCACTGGGGAAAAGAGGCCAGGAGTGGACAGTGTGCCTTTGCCAACAGCAATGAACTCCAGAACTCCCAATAGAAGTGTTCAGTGAGTCCTATGATCTCAAACAGAAAGAGGCAGTAGAGGGATATTGTTCTTTTCACACATATCCCACAGAAAAAAGTCATGAAGGAAAAGAAGGGAAGCATGCTTGTACTGCAGAGCAAAGCGCTCTGGTGCTCTGTGTTTAATTTGGAAGACAAAACGGCGTGCCAAATAGGGGTGGGATCATTTGTAGAACATGGGAATAAGTTGTTTCTCCAGCAGAAGAGATTTTTAAGAGGAACCATTCTGGGCTTGGAGAAATGCCTCCATGCTTCCGTGGCAGCTGAACAGTCCAGAAGGAGGAGCGGATAATGGCAGCCAATAGTGCGGAGCAAAGTGCGGGGCTGGAGGCAAAGCTTACTGGCTTGGATACTGAGCATGAATGTCATACTCCAGTAGGAAAAGCAGCATTAAAGTCAGAGAAAAGGCTATCCAGCTTACAAATGTTTGGTGAAGGAATGTCAGAAAGAGAACTATTTAATGAAAAAAGCAGCTCGGAGGAGTTAGATAATCCCACTGAACAGGAGGATGTTGATAGTATGACTTCAACGGGCACGAGGACCCTTCCCTGAGTAAGACAGATGACTGACAGCTAACTCACTGACATGACTGGAACGAGAAGCGGTTCAGATCCAGCCGAACACCACGGAACAGCAGTAATACGGTGGAGAGACTGCAACCACAGAGCTGTGCTGGGGGGCAGGTGACCATGAGCCAAGACAGGCTGATCACAGTGGCTTGGAGCACCGTGAATTAAACAGGCAGGATGCAGACAAAGTAAACAGGAGGCATCCCTGAGACTGCCACAGCCTTGTAGGAAGACACGGTTCTGCTCAAGAAAAGGGTCTCCATCACAGCTACAGGCTGAGGAGAGCAGCGCAAACCACCCCGCCGCACACGGGCCTCATGGCGTTGTTCCTACATGTCTCGGAGGGTGGTTCCGGGCCTCACGCTGAACAAACAAAACAGTAAAACCATTCATTTTTTGGAATCGGCCAAAATCCATCAAATGCCATGAGAGGCAAGGTGAGAGAGCAGCTGTACATACAGGCCCAGCTTTCATTTGGAGGAATGTTGCAGTAATCTCGGCAGCTTAAGGAGCTGACATCATGATGCGGATACAGCACCCAGGCCTGAGGTGAGCCAGGGGACTGACCGGCTGGTCAAGCACAAGGGGAGCAGAAAGCAGGCGTGCACAGGGCTGACAGCGGGACAAGCCCATGCGGTTCTCTGAAATCCCAGCCCTGGCTGAGGAAAAACCTGTTTGTTTGGCCTGAGAGCATTTCACCCACCAGCAACACGAGCAAGGGGTAACAACCCAAACGGCAGCGAGGCGTGAGTCACGGGGCAGGTACTAGCTTAAAACCAGACAGGACTCTCAAGACTCCCCACATGAAGTGCTGAGTTCAGCTCTGGGGCCCACAGTGCAAGAAGGACATGGACCTGTTGGAGCAAGTCCAGAGAAGTCCAAAAGGATGACCAGAGGGCTGGAGCACCTCTCCTAAAGAGACAGGCTGAGAGCTGGGGTCGTTTAGCCTGGAGAAGAGAAGGCTCCGGGGAGACCTTATAGAGAGAGGCCTGCCAGTGCCTAAAGGGGCCTACAGGAGAGCTGGGGAGGGACTCTGTCAGGGGGTGCAGTGATAGGACAAAGCGCAGTGGTTTTAAACTAAAAGAGGGGAGATTTAGATTAAACATTAGGAAGAAATTCTTCACTATGAGGTTAGTAAGGCCCTGGCCCACGCTGCCCAGAGAAGCTGTGGCTGCCCCATCCCTGGAAGTGCCCAAGGCCAGGCTGGATGGGGCTTTGGGCAGCCTGGGCTGCTGGGAGGTGTCCCTGCCATGGCAGGGGGGTGGAAGGAGGTGGTTTTTAGGGTCTCTTCCAACCCAAACCATTCTGTGATTCTAAGGCAAAGCAAAAGACAACATGAGAGGTGGCAGAGAAGCCACAGCATGAAGGGAAAGGAGCATCAGAAGAGGAAGAGAGCAGGGGTGAGCAGGGCCAGGCACAGGCTGGGCCTCACACAGTGGGGAAGCATTGCTGGGAGCCAGCCCCATCAAGCAGCAGAGGGACCAGCCCATACTGCTTCCAAAAATCAATTTAAAACACAGTTTAACTGTGCGCACCTCCATCTTGGCTTGTGAGGTCCTGGAAATGAAAATAAGGCCCAGTTACACAGCACAAAATGGACCGTGTTTAAACTACACAAGATGGATATTTTAATAGAAAACATCATGCAAGGATGAGGAGAGCATAGCACGCTGTCTAAACTCCTCCTACAGCATGTAGACTCCTAGCATTTCTGGAAATATGCTTAATTGCACACAATGCCTGAAAACGGCCTCTAGCTTGTTGTGCACTGTGGTTGTGCCTCACCTACAGGCACAAACCTTGCTGGCTTTCAGCTATCCAGCAGGGTAGAACTACAGCATCGCCGAACTGGCTCGTGTTCATTCCTTCTGACCTCACAGCGAGAATAAATACATTGAACATCAAGAGGAGTCCAGGTATTAGTCTAAGCAGAGTCTATATAATTACTAAAAATAGATGCTATGGAAAATCCCTGTGCTTTAAGCATAGCAGCTTTGGGCCAAATTCCAGAGGCTGTTACAACTGACAATGTTCACATTTGTTAAGCAGCATTGCAGGCCACATCTAGCCTACTGGGGACTCTAAAAATGTATGTTTTACTAATGAATTTTATGCTACCTGTGCCAAATCAGCTAGTTTATTTGGGCACATTCATGTAAATTGGACATCGACTTGGAGCAGAAATAAAATTCTTTAGCTTTACAGTGCTGTGGAATAAAGGGGATGTGTGCTCTGGGTCGAGGAGCACATTTGGCACACTGACTGAGGGTCTCAAATGCTTTGAGGAGGGTGTATTACAGCTTGGTTAGAGGCTCTGCCATTTTGGAATGGACTTTTTTTTTTCTTTTTTTGAGAAAATATTTTCCCCCACACTCTATTTCCTATCAATCTGGAAAAAAATAGGGTAAATAGTAGAAAATCATTTATGCTCACAAGAAAATATGTTTGGAGTCTGATGTTGGGTTGTATCGATCAAGAAAGCAAGAGGGGGAGGGCTGGTGCTGCACTTGACACTGGCTGTGTCCCAGCTGCTTGCCATCTGCACCCCTCGCTAACGAGACATCTTCCTCCCCATGACACGTAAATTCCTGTAGCTTGCCATTAAACAAACCAGGGAAGCTCATTGCTCATTGCTCCTACCTGCATAAGAGACAGGAAAATCCAGTAGTTCTTGGGTGAGTGGGGATTAGCAGACACAACATCTGTGCTTGCAGCATTGCTCCATTCCCTCCTAGGGACCTAAGCAATTAACCAGAGAGAAAATAGAAGTATCATTAGTTTGTGAGAGGAGTCAGCATTTCCAAGTGAAAACTTGTTTCTTAGGCACAGCGCAAGCAGGGAAGAAAATCTCATTTCATACAGTTCGTCACTGTCCTTTGATGAAGTCTTAGTTTTCCACATTTCCCCCCTCTTTGCCTCGCCTTCCCTCTTTCCCCCATCTCCTCTCACAATTTCCAGACTGTGTTTCGAACAACAATGCCACAGCTGAAAGGCCATTATGCAGATTCATGAATACATAATTCAAAATCAAGCCACCACAACAGTTGCTCTTACTTTTTAACCCCATTGTCGGCCAAGCGGCGATGTTCAGCTGCGACAGCAGCCGAGGGAAATGCGACACACGCAGGTTTTCCCACAGCCTTTCGCCCCTGCTGCAGGCTAATCCCATTGAGAGCATTGATGCCCGCAGCACAATGCAGCATCCCTGCCGCGGCCGGGGACCGGCCACAGCCCCGCCGCCCCGTGCCAGTGGATGCCCCGCTGCAGTTTTGGTCTGGGTTTTGGGGAGTAAGGACAAACCTCTTGGGCTGCAGTGGTCCCAGACGTTAGATGAGGGAGCTGCTGCATTAGCTCGAACGTGAGATGCATTATTATTGTTACAGTTAATAGTTATTCTAAGGTAGTGTTTGCCATAAAATGAAATACGAAAAAAAAGCTATTATATTCACATCCCAGTGCTCATACCATTTTATTGGCACCTGCTTGTTTCCTTCTGTCTTTTTAGGCTAAATTTTAGAGAATGCCAAGGAACCGGGCTTCAGGAACACACCTGCAGGTCTCACAGCTTAAAGGACAAAGGCTGTGTTTTGTCCCCCGTGCCACGCAGTTCAGGCAGACCTATGGGCAGCACGCTCGCACTTGCCGTTTGGCTCTGCACAGCGTGCCGCGCTGTTAACTTGTCTAACTGCCCCAGTGCAAGCATTGTTATCTGTAAAACAGCCCCTTTAATTTAGCCAATAAAAGCCTGGTTTTGATTAGAATCAGATCAATTCAGTCTTCTTAGTAATTTGCAGGGGGTTCCTAGACAGCTCCGTTCTCCTCGGAAGACCAAAGAAGGCTCAGCCCAAAGGTAATTGTGGCACTTAAATTAAACCACAGTAACTGGGTGCCTTTTTGCCTATTTCCAGACAACTGCAGTGAAAGCAAGTACAGAAACTCTTTGGTCCTCTGCAAAGATCCCGCACAAGAGAATGAGATAACCGACTCTTTAGCGAGTGGATTAATAGATTGTGAAAAGCCTGTCTCAAAAATTCAGCACAAGCTTTTCTAATGGTCTATGGCCAAGTGAATGATGGGCTGATTTTTATTAAGTTTCGCACAAAGGTGAATTAGTGTCTTTCACTATGGCAACGGCAATAAAAGGATACAGAATGACTCCGAAAGGTCCCGGCTGTCTGGGGAAATTGGTTGACATTCTGCAAGCCTATTCAACCAGGAAAGGGGTTTATTGTGTGCACCTCCCCCAGGTTGACTGTGCCAGTTATATGTGCCACCCCGGTCAGCCCACTGTCCCGGGGCAGGACAAGAAGAGCAGGAAAAGGAGAGCTCAGCTGAACCCCCGGAATGGTGGGGTTTGAAAGGAAACCAACCTCTTTGGTGTCTCAGTAAGCGGACTATATGATGTCTTCCCCTTAAAACTTCAATGCTCTTTTCCAATGATCATTGTCATATTCTACAGATCCCAGTACCCAGAGACTCAGTTAATAATACCAAAAATACCTAGATAGAAAAGGCACCCTCATTCACGCTCTGAAAGGAGCAAGAGAATAAAACACAAGAGACTGAGCACTTAGGCTAGTGAACGCTGTGTTGCTGGGCCAGGTTCCTATATCGTTCTTTTTTCTTCCTTGAAGAACTGTGCACCTGTGTGGCAAAACAGTCGTTTCTCTCCACTTTCAGTTTAAAAATGCCATTAGCCTGGCGTAAAAACACGAGTCTTAAAATTTTGCATGAACCCATCACGCACTTCAGCTGCCCTCTGCAGAGCCTGAACCACGCTGTTGAACTCTCCCCTCCTGCCTTCCCTGTCAGCTTCGGATCGAGTTGGTTGCACAAACCTGTGCTCCTCACCTCCTGCCACAGCCACATACCCTCACGGGGACGGAATTTTGTATTTGATTAAATCACAGAATCAGAGAATAGGCGGAAAGGAGGGACCCGTGGAGGTCAGGCGGTCCAGCTCCCTGTTATCCAAAATTTTCATTCAGCTGTCCATTTTTTAAATTTGTAAAAATTCTCTTGCAGTCTGTCCCTGAGTTTCACCCTCTCTGTCATCTTTTGATACAGGAACTGCTCGGTGGACTTTCCCTCTTCCGCAACACCCACAGCAGTTCTTTGCCCTGACTTAGACGCACTTGTCTGAAGATGCCGGAGTTCCTGGTGGGGCTGATTACACGGCACCCCTCCTTGCTTTACAGAAAGGAGGGTGGTGCCTTCAAAGGATTGGGTGACTTGGCTAATCCCTCCTGCGGGGCTTCTGCCCCACGCGTTAGCGACATGCCCGACCGGGCTGCGCTGCGCACAGCATCACAGCAACTCCAGCTCTGAGGGACCTCTGCTACTAAAAGGGGTTGAAAACCACTTCATCGAAGAAAAAAAAAATAAGAAAGGAAAAAAAAAAAAAAGCAACAGTAAGGAGTGACTAAAGGAGGGGGAAAAAACATGAAGAGTGGTCTAGGTCACAGCCTGAGGGCACTAATCAATAAAAATAAACAGTAATCTCCCCCCGAGGAGAAATGTTCCTTACCTTTTCATTTTATTTCTTCAGGAGTTGATAGGAGCTGAGGGAAAAGGCATTGACTTTATTTTCTTTTTACTTTTTATTTACGCTGGATGCACAGGGTACTGACTGTCTTAGCTCCAGCTTCATTATTACCTTACCTTACTTGAAATTCTTCCAGACAGTTTGATGAATGAATTGCTAAGTGAACCAGCATCGCTCGTTCTTTCTATAGAGCTCTCAGCAGACAATGCTCCTAAAGCACAGATCTCCCAAATACCAGGAAAAAAAAAAAAAAAAACACTTTCAGAATAGCAGCTGCATACTGCATATGTGCTATGTTTATGGAAAGAGTAAACATGAAAAACAGACACATTTGGTTTTAATTCACTTTGACTGACCCAAGGAGTCCTCCCTAGAGATAACAGTCAGGTCAGCCCATAAATTTTCAAATAAGTACGCATGATTTTAGCTGCATGTCCTCTATTAAAAAAGCCAGAAAGTTGTGCGGCTCAGCATCTCTGAGCAGACATCCAGCACAGACCCCAGTACAAAACTGGCTTGTTTGTGAGCTCCTTCACCAGAGGCCAGCCCTTTCACCAGCACACACACATCATCAGGCCGTGTAAGCCCCTGCTTCTGTAGTTAGAAGTACCTCACGTTACAGGAGGCAAGAGGCAGGGGCTCAGACATGACATACTGAATAATATCTTACTCTGCGAGGAGCCTCGCCGAAGCCAATAGATGAACTCATGGACTATTGAACACAGCTATCGCAATTTGATCCATGATTACAGCTTCTGGGAAAACGTTCCCACTCCTTCCCTCCACCCAAGTTTTAGACAAGCAAAGGGATTTTTGTCATAGAAGTGTAAATTTTTGTTTTATCTTAGTTCTTTACAGCCACGTAAATCTGGAAAGTCCTGACGCAGGTGCCAAAAACGTGGTCCTATTAATTACAGTCACCATGTTGTAAATTGCTAAGCAAGTCCTCCACAGCAGCTTGGAGCACTGGACCACACTGGGGTGTCCTGGCTCCGGTGGCATCCACCCCACCAAAACCTTCCTCCCCTGCTTAACTTTCAGCATCTTTTTGTGTGCTCTGCTGAGCCCAAGCCATAGGATGCAACAAGAAGTGCCCTTTGTGAAGAGAGCTGTGACAATCCACACTGATTGATATCATTGTATATGATTTTGGTGTGCAGTGCTTTGCTTTTGGTGTAATTCTGGTTTTTATTTTACTGACAGAGTGCCAATTTTGACCTATCGTTGGGAAATGACCGTCATCGCTCAGTATAAAGGAAACTAAGCCAGTTCTCTCCTGCCACACCGCTAGGTAACTCGGATCTGATTTCCTGCCACTAAAATGATTTCACAACGCCAACATCCCAGCATTGTCTTTGCTGCATTTGGGGTTTGTTTCCTTTTTTCGTTTGCACTTCTGTCAACAGTGGTGAGGATTTCAATTTTATTTTAAAAGATGCTTAAGTGGTACCCAATCCAAATCTCTTACATTGCTCTGAAATTTGAAAATGCTAAATTCACTCTCAACAAAGGCAAGGCTGGAAGCACAGAAGGACAGCCCCGATGTACACCAATTTATCTTAATTCCTCAAATTCAAGCCAACTGCTCTCAGTAATATTCCACTGAGGAGGTGATATTGATGAAACTCAGCCAAATACAAGAGCAAAATCCCTTTTTTCAATTAGATGTTTTTAACATCTCCAAAACAGAGTTCCATCATGTGACAACATCTTGAATTAATTGAGCTACGGGCAATCCTCATTCTTTGTGTGTACGATGAAATGTAGGAAACACAGATGCTGTCTGTTTAAACTGTCAAACAAGTTTCCTGATGGTAGCTATCATGTCTGCTGCAGACTGTTGGTTTAGCAAATGTTGTGAATGCAAAGTTGGAACATGTGTGCAAAATATTCCAAGCTATAAACATCAGAATCATTAGAAGCTTCTTGAAGGTTTGTACCAGCGTTATGAGAGGAGCTCTAACAGCCCTGGCCATTTTACTGGAGGCATTCAAGGCGCCTTGACCACACCTACAGCGAAAAGCCTCATTACCCAAGAAGAAACCCTTACTTAAAACGGCAGGCAAATAATGAAATTGGTCGGAGCACTGGTTCACACTAACAGCAAAATAAATACTACAGGTAACTTATGATCTCTCTTGTTAACACACCCCTTTAAAAATGCAATGGTTAACTCAGCAAGAAAATAGAAACATCTCGGATGCTGTGTCTAAGAGCCAGATACCACCTCTCCGCACGTCCTTCTGTAGGTAACGTTTCTGACAAGTATGACAAGCAGGAGAGCTTCATGGGGCAGACATGCCAAAGTTACAACTGCGGGTGTGCAGAAGGAGAGAGGGACAAGGCTGAGTGCTTTCAGAAAAAGGTTACAATCAGATGTGTCATTGTTCTACAAATCCACACTACACCCTAGCTTTAGCCTTTTAAGAAATGCAAGTGTTTTCTGATTTTGCTGTAGTACATGATTATTTCTTGATCCAGATGATTTTCAGCTCCTGGAAAAACAAGATGCATAGACAAGCGGTTGCTGCATTTGTAGTACCTCTAAAGGGTTCAGGAGAGTTTAATCCTGATCTTACTTACGATAAGATATGCTAATGAACAATGGTATAGAGAGGTTGGAAAAGGATTCCAGATGCTGACTGGAACAGGAGTTGGAAAACCCCTTTCTTATGTCAGAATCAAAATTTATATTAAATATTCAACTATTACAGCACAGCACTAGCGATAGCAGGACCTCCAATGAGGACAGACTGTTGGTTTTCAAAACCACGACGGCACTTCTGCTGGATGCAGAGTAAGAAGGTTCTCTGTGGAACCTGTTCAGAAGAGACCGCAGCCCTGCTGAAGGGCAGATAGCGCTACAGCATCCGCAAGAGATGCCTGTCTACTTCTGCAATGTCAACTCTGGACAGAAAATTAACAGAGCAAAAGGAGACCTGAGTCCTAAAGTCCTCAGCAGACATTCTTGTCTCAATGCATAACAGCTGGGGCATTTTCCAAAGTGAAAAGACTTGAGTTGTAATGCATCGAGGCAGTTTCCCCCACTAAAGGTGTGAGAGATGAGAATGGTCCTCTGCCCTATTAGCAGCCAAGAGAGCATCTCTTAAATCCAGCAAAGCTAGCCACAATGCTTTCTTCCCTATTTCTGAATCATAAATTGGGGATATAATTTAACCGGAGCGTGGACACAGCGCAAGATATTTTACACATTTGATTTTCCTGACCTTACTTTTGTAAGTGGAGTCAACAACCACACAAGATCTCAACAACCACAACTACATGTCTCAACAACCACACGAGGGTACAAAACCCTTCTGTACTCAGTTGTCCGGGTTTTACAGTAGCCTACCTGCCCCACAGTCACGATTCAAACTGATGGGATATTGTGAGACTGCCGAAGCACTTTGAAGTGCCAGCAAATTGAAAAATAAGGTGCCCACGGGGAGAGTCATGACATTGTAAAGCTGTAGCTCCGAGACGTTTTGGATCAATGTACAATGTGCTGCTCATAGGACTTAATGAAACAATTACAGCTCTCCCGTTGATTGCTTTTGTTTTCTACCATAAATCAATAGATTATTAACTGTAAATGTCAACGCGGTCTTTGTTTCCTAAGAGGTCACTTTGCAAGGTAGTAATGAAGAACACACTGCTTGACTAAACAAGCTTTTGAATAACTAGCTACGGATGGATGTATCAATTTCTAAAGAGTCTATGGAAATAAAAGAAGCTCAGATGTGCAGAAGAAAAACTGGGGGCACTGGGAAAACAACATCAAAACACAACAAGAGGGAAGTGAATGGAAGATCACCTGTTAAAACTGAGAAAAATCTGCAAGCACAGCAATTGTATTCTTATTTGTACACGGGAAGTATGTTCTGACAACTGCGCTCCTTTTGGTAGGATGGGTTTCTGCTAGGAGAGCTGAGCCTTGTGAGGAACATCCACTTTTTAAAGAGTCGTTTTTCTACTGCAGTGTTCCCCCTTTTCCCATTACGGAAATATTTTTACAATACAAGGCAGTAAATAAAAAGTATGGATTTAATGTATTTAAAACAGTGCAACAGAAGATGCACAACCTCCAGCTTCATCGCGCTGCATTGGAGTTCCTAGAACAGCCCTTCGGTTAAACAGGCTCACGGACACGGGAGGATTTAAATGGTCACCACCTGAAGAAGATACTGATTTGGGGTGAAAAGTGTCAGTGATGAGACCGGGTGGTTCACGATGTCTTAAACTGGAGTTGTTGGTGTTAAACTGCAGGAGCTGAAGACTACACAGCACCTTAGCAAAGGCACGGCGTTATTGCAGAGGCTTTGCTGCCCGTTTCCTGGGGGAGCTACCTTTTATCCATGCAAATGCCCAGCTGAACACAGGTGCATTTCTCACCTCCAGCCTTAAACTGTTGCACAGTTTTGTCAGACTGCCGCCACGTTTATTTTAACTGCGCAGGCATTGTCTGACATATCCCCTAATTACAACTCGGTAAGACTGTGCTAATTTACTCCTGGTTGAAATGTTCTGACAGCCTCCAGATGAAAAACCAGAAGCAACAGCAACACTGCTGTCGCACAGTGCCACGGACCGTCCCCATTTCCCATGAGAATAATAATGCCTCTCCGTAAAAGCATTTCTAGGAGACAAAGGGAACAGGCTATAGAAGTTACCAGAAAGTATACAAGCTCCCCAGGATGCTAAAAAAAAACAAGAAAAGTATAAAACTATACAGTAACCAAAGGTGCTGATTGGAAAGGCCAGCAAGGGAGAAGTCCTTTACCTCCCACAGGCTGTGGCATGCCTTACGGTCCCCTGGGAAGAGGCACAGTGAGTGGGGCACAACATTTCCCGGAACCCCAGGTCCTCCTTCAACTTACAACACATCGATGGAGGAAAGCACCTCAACAGAAACCACACTTGTGGGTTATGAACGTCAGTGGGTTTCAGCTTGGTCAGCAACAGCTCAACTCCTGAATTTGCAGAAGGCTGCCCAGTTTTGGATCTCAGTGAGCTCATTGGTGGGGTGGCCAGTGAGTTGGCACTGCTAATTTTGCTGAGGTGCCTGAGCTTCAGCTATTTTCTGTTTCATATAGGCTGCCAAACACTGTGAGAGAGTAAATAACCAGCTCTGGTTTCTAAAACTTAGAAAATTTTATAAACGCAGTCCTCAGTTCTAACTCTACCCTTCGTTGTCCGTGTGACTGCACCAAAGGCAGCTGAGGAAGGAGTATTTGCATCTGGGATTTTGTGCACTTCAAAAATCTCAGGGATGAGGATAATCACAACTTGGGACACACGCAAGCAGCTGTCACAGCTCAGTCCTCCAAGTTTCTGGGCACCAGAATAATTTATTTGTATGAAGAATAATAAATAATTTAAAATTTGGAACTCTGTTTTTTCAACTGATGTGTCTTTGCTTTAAACTTGAGCAACAGAGACTAGTATCATATTCACAAAACAAATGGGTTACAATGCCCTTGGCAATAAAGAAAAGCATTGCAGTCTCTTGACCTCTGAGTTCGCTGTGTTAATAGAAACCTTATTTTGACAAGATTTTATTCCCTGTATAGGTGAGAAAGAAATTCTGACATGAAAGCAACTTAGGTTAAAAACAAAAGAGGCATAAGCAGAAGGACGAAAAATAATGAAAATTTGTTCTTGCTTTCACAATCAATGCCTCAGAAAACTTGCCAAAACCTCTGACAATGAAGAGATTTTTGAGTCTGTGGATTTTGAAGTAGGTGTGAACTAAGCAGTAATCCTTTTTTTTTTTTTCCTTTAAATAAAACTATGTTTGACTCAAAAAATCAGTTGGCTTTTGAAAAGAGGGCATTAGCAAGGACACTGTTAATAACTGAAAAAAAACCACTGATACTAATAACTGAAAATGCAACTGCTAAGCAAATTGTGGATGAGTGCAATACCCGTCTGTCTTGCACCAGAAAATGTGAGCACACTGTTCATTTTTGGGGATGGCACTTTTTTCCTGAGAGGCACTGACTTAGTTGATGCAATCCCACTGAGAAACAGAGCTGCTGTCAAAATGCATGCAACAAACAGTATATGAGACGTTATTAATGCTCTTACTGCACACAGCTTGATAGAGGTTGATCAATGAAACTCCAACATGGAAAGGAATAGCAAGGTATTTGGTCTAGAATAGTATCTGAAAACATTTCAAGAGATGTAACTGCCAGCTGGGCCTGCCTTACATGTTCCACGGATCTTAGTTTCGGCAATATATTCACAGTACAGCTCATCTGATAAACCCTATGTCACAAAATCTAGAATATTTGGTTTTAAAATAATGATTAAAAGCTATTTCACGAAGTCTGTACTTCATTCAAATTTCTCAGCCCCACCTGAATCTATTTCTCCAATGTGCCACAATTAGAGCAGAGTAGAAAATTAAGCTCAGAATGAGATGTTAATAATAAGAGACATGGAAAATTCAGACACTCAGACAACAAATACCGTCAGTGCGTGATGAACTTCGCAAGCTGGAACGTGCCCCCTGGTGGCTGCACACTGAGATCCTTTAAGGAGAGAAAAATGATGTTTGCTGCTACTGTTCGGTTGGGTTCTTTACCATATTTAAGTGAAGTGTGGTAGATTAACAGGAAATATGGAAATTTGTGCTGAACAGAAAAATCAGCATAGTGACTACTGTTATTTTGAAAAAGCAACACTTACTTGCTGGTGTAAAACACTGGAGTAGTTACTCACCGATTACTGGAGGAGCTAGCAGTAGCGATACTTAAGACAGCTCCATACAGCATCTAGAAAGCATGCCTGTTGGACAGGCGGAGGTAACTGGCAGCGGCCAGTTCAGAAAAAGCAAAGGTTGACTTTATGACAGTCTTCTAAAATGTCTAGAGCTGCTGCAGGGGAACTGAAGTGAGTTTCTTCGCAGTCAGTAAGACAAAATGAACAAGTTTACGTGCAACCAGAAGTATGAAAATTACAGAGCAGGCGTTAACACCAGGCATTAAAAGCTTTCAGTGACGAGGCTACTAGTCCCAGCAAGAAGTCCCCCCAAGGAACCTAGGGAACTGCAAACCGTTCAATTGCCCTCGGTGGGGACGCAGCACGTCCTCCTCCCCTGTCCCAGCCTGGAGCAAAGCAGAAGGGAAGAGCAACAGAATTTTTAAACATGCACTTTTCTGCTCTTACGTAGACATAGAGGGAGAATTTCAACAGAATTTGTGCAATTTCAGTCCTTAACTAGAGCTCTTTTGCTTTAAATGCGGTACACTGACCTTAGTATGTTTTATCTTACTATTCTACAATGCTCTATTGATTCTCCCTGGACAATGACAGGCAAATGTCACAGAGAAAGGGAAACGAAAGAAACATGACACACTTATTTTAAAGTCTGCAACAGACTAAATAATAAATAAATCCTGCTTTTTTTGCAGCACAAAGGTTGCGAACTGACTGTCCCTGTGGACTCTGCTCTCTTCTCACTACCTAATGGACTTTCTAACGCCGGCCTTTGTCCTGAGAGCCACCTCTCAGCAGGACTGCTGGCAGACACGCGTATTACGTGTCAGAAACAAAGAGGAAATAAGTGATGAGAAGCACAAAAATCTGATGGGAATAGTTATTTTAAGTAAATGCATAAACATCAAAACAGTGTAACATAACCACGAACAAATACAGCCAGCAAGCTTTTGAGCTATTAGCTCAGTGCTACTTATTTATCTAGGAAGGTCACTAACTGCTAGTTTTCAGAGTTGATTGTTTCCTATTAATACTGATAGAATTAACATACGCTATACTTAGCTTTATATGTTAATTTCTTATATTTACCTTCCTGTATTTTAATACTGTTAGCAAACAAATCTCTAACAAGATGAGCTTTAAAAGCGTGCTATAAAATGCATGTAACAAATTAATTCCGAGTTTTTTTATTTAGCAATCTGCTGACCACAGCTACCACCTGGTTTAGCTTAGTAACAGCGAGCGTTACCGCTGCACATCTGTGTCCTGTAAACAATGTATTTTGGCATACACAACATAGTTCACATTTCATTCATACTTCAGCAGTTGTGTTCATTAAATCTTGTGTTTAATAAGCGTGTGTATACTCGGGCACTGAGTCACCGTGGTTCTCAGCAGCCCCTATAGAAGGGGGAATTTCTTGCAATCATCCTGGCTGGTATCCTCCTTTGGTTAGCAGCTACTGCAGAAACGACGTGGGGTTATTTATACCATTTGTTTCCTGCAGTGCATTTCATTTCTCCAGTGAGACTAAAACCCATCTCGTGCCTAAAGGCCAATCACACAGCTATTTACCTGCTAGCTCTCCTCTGACCAGCAGCCACCTTTTCTGTGCCACTGGGGCTCAGCACCGGCCGCTCCTCGGCGCCTTCTCTGCAGCACCTTCCTGAGCCGAGTCCCCAGCCTGGCGGAGGAGCAGGGCTAACCGCCCCGGCCTCCTAAGGACAGCCAGTCAGGGCTTGGAAAGCCTCCACTGCTTCAACTCACTTAAGAAAACAAATTATTTGGCAAGTGGAAATGTAATCTGGCCTTTTTGTATGCTCGGTAAGTGACATCATAAGCAAGAGGCTCTGAAGGTCCAGCTTTATAAAGACAGTGGGTAAGACATGTGGCTGTGACGCTTCTGGAAACCGATGATTTCCCTGAAATGTGGTGAAGATTTCTGTCCTAAGTCCTGCCTGCAGACTTTTCTCTTCCTGCAACAGGACTGGGACCAAATGAGTTAGAAGAAACATTAAAGCTTGGGAAGGCTTAGGAGGAAGTGGAGAGGGAAAGACCGATGGGGAGAGCCCATAATACGTGTCTGAAGGATTATTTGGGATGGGCAGAACGAGGAGAAATTCAGAAATACACAGCCAGAGCAGTGCGTCATCAGGCTGCAGCTTCAGAACTGGCAAACGCATTGACACAGCTTCAAAAAGAGTCGTGGGTGTAGGCACCCTGAATGAACAATGAAAAGTAATCGTTCCCAGGAATATAATTTGAGGGGCAGGCCCTTGTAGCACATCACGCACTGCATCACCGCATGGCTTGACCAAAATTTAAGCCATGGTGGCACTGAGCTTTGATGAAAGTCTAATTCGGGAATCCAGAATTAGCTGGAATTCCTCCTCAGCCAGAAGGAAAACAAATCAGCATTTGGTTACCTCTGGGGAGAGCAGCATGTAATCCAGACTTCTGTGTTGCTTGTTTGGCTGCATAGTTCAGGGGAAGTTTTTGTTTTGTTTTTTTCAGCCCACTGGAAATGGTACAGCCTAATCAAAATAAGTAGTTCTACCTGCTCTGCATTTGTGAAAAGCCTACCACTTCATTTTATTCCATTCAGAGAAAAATGAGAGCTTCTGTTTCAATGCATGCAAGTGAAATCTTAAATACACTCTCTAGCTAGAACTAAAATAAAGATCTAAAATATAGTTATATGTTTTCAGGTGATACATATACCTTCCAGTCACTGCTGCTCTGACTTCTCCAATTTTGCTGTTCGCTGGACACTTGTCAACAACCAGATTAATCAATTCCTATGAAGTAAGACAGAATTCACACTCAAAGGTATTAATTCTTTATAATAATTCACAGAGACTAGAAATAATTTTATTTTCTGTACTTACAAATCAAACAGGCCTGCTGAAAAGCAATTACAAACTCAACATGTGAGTTCTTTTGCATTTACTTAAATTTGTTGATGCTGGAAATGCATAAGCTCCCTGTTTATTTCCAATTAAAACAAAACATGGTGTTGTTTTTTTTGTTTGTTTTTGTTTTTTTGGAACGGTCACAGCTCTGCATTTTCTTACCACTATTCTACGCTTATTTAGCAACAGATAATAGAACAAGGCAAATTTACTTTAGAGATTAACTCTCACAAACTAATTACACTAAAGCAAAAATATAAAATAGTTTATACTAAATTAAATATCTCTAACTTCAATAATTCTCAATGACATTTTATTAAATAAAATTAAAATAGTGGTGAATTTTCAGCTCCACTGAAGTCAATGGCAAAACTTAGAGAACTTCATCCTCAGGACTCTATGCCACTTCTGAAATAGGGATAGAATAATCAGTCCTGAAAAACACTGCATTAATTTCCTTCTAAAAGAATACCAAAGAAGCAAATTAGATCTCAGCACACCAGATCAGATGAGCTCAATTTTTTAATTCATCTCAATTTTGACTCGTTTTTTAAATTTGAGTTCAGTAGGGATCAAAAGCCCACCCTGTTGCAGCAGTGCAGTTTCAGTGGAGGTCGGGAAGTGACAGCACCGGTTCAGAATTCACAGGAAATGGTCATTTACCTTTTGTCCTCACACCAACAGCTTCAAGCTGTACTCCACTTCTGGTTTTACACCTATCTCACTTTTCTTTAGCTGTAGTTCTTAAAAGCTCCACAAGAGAAAAACATTATCAGAAAAAAAAAGTCTATTACACATGTAGAAGGCAAATCAGTAAAAAATACTGGGCACAAAGGACAGGGCTCTTCTGAACCCTGGGTGTTAACACAAGTCTGCTCCCTTGTAATTGAACAGGAACTTTATCTAGTAGGCTCAACAGGAGCACAGCAAGGCCATTTGATTTTCTTTAGGATATTCAAAGTCATACTGGAATAATTCTGTGCCTTTTACCTGATTTTATATCACATAAAAAGGTTTTCTTGTTTGTTTTGTTTTTAAGTTGTATGGGCATCAGCACATTTCAACACATTGTAGAGACAGAAAATGTTACGCTGTTCCGACGCTTCAGGCGAGAGATATTTTCTCCACAGAAAGGAGCAAGTTATAATAATGGTCATAGATAGTGGCTAGTGGTTCTCCCGTGGCAGTAGGTTTAGGTAAGACGTGGACAGACAAGACCGTGCGGTATACACAAACCTTGCAGTTCCAGATAACAGACACACACTTGCCAGGTACAATGCTGACAGAAATAATCAATTTTGTTGCAGAGTGGGAGTAGCTCAATACAGTACATACCAATTAACAAAAGACATTACTTCCTAAAATTACTGATGAACCTGCACTCAATACCACCAATATTACAGAGATCAAACTGACACGGAAAAAAAAGTTAGTTAAATCTGCAACGCACTTGAATCTCAAAATTCTTGCAGCTATTCCACGTAAAAATCAATGACTAATGCTACTGGCCAAGTGTTTAAAATGAAATCAAGCACATGGTTTATACAAGTTGTAACCTTCAGAGACTGAAGTTGAATTTGATTTCTTTCTGGGGAAAAAATAGGATGTACAGATACATTCTTGAATAAGAATCTCCTTCTTCAAACGTTAACAGGAAAACTTCAAGTTGATTCAAGGTAAATGCTAGCTCCTGTTACCCAAGAAGATAATTACAAACACGTTGGGATTGTTATGATGTTGTAATACATTACTGAACATACAACCATGTTATTTCCCCAAATTCCTATAACTTGTATGATTTGATATGGACACAGACTACTAATGAGAACATTAATACATCGGTAATAAAGTGCTTTGATAAAGCATTGCAACTTTCTCTGTTTCCAATAGGAATATTTAGTAAAATGTTATTAAAGATGTTAACCTGCGATCCACTGCAGCATAAACAAAACAGTCACTAGGACTTAGGAATATGATATGCAAGTCTCCCCACACAAATCTGCAGAAAAAAATTGCAACAAAAAAAGCGCAGTGGTACCTCATGTCATTTTTAGCATAGTTCTGAAACGTTCATTCAAGAGCTATAGGATGAATCTCCCAAACTCTATTTCACATGAATAATGTGCATTAAAATATCCACTCTTTTTAGATAAATGGTAAGGCTTATACCAAAACAAACAAACAAACCAAAACAAACAAACAAAAAAACACCCAAGCAACCAAAAAAAAAAAACCACACCACAAAACCCAGTGCCACTTGGCATATCTTTGGTAAATAGTGCAGCTATTCTGTTTTGTCTCTGAAGGGGAAAGTTTTCCAAAGCACGTCATCTCCTGCCACTAAGAATCTACTAGAAATTGCCACGTTCACTAGGATCTCAGATGCTAACCTACTCTATCAAACAAACAAAGAATGTGCAGTGAAAACATTTCCTGTTTTTAAATACACTGTTGAAGCATAATTAAACCATGCCAGATTTCACATTGGAAAGTAATGGCACCTTTCAATTCTCTTGCAATAGTTTAGGAGCATACAAACGCGAGCACAAATTTCATGGCAATTTTAAATAACAGATATCCAAGCTGCTATTTGAAAACATCTGTAATTTAATTATCGTTAATCTATATTTAGTCAACCTTTGTCCCTAGAAAAAAGACACCTGTTTTTCATTTTGCTTAGATACTTAGAATTATTCAAAATGCAAAGAAAGGCTAGAACTACTTAATTAAAATGTATTACAAGCATGTATTTCTTAGCTTATATTGCTAAAGCCTTGCTGTATTGTCAAAAGTTTTATTGGAATTTGCCTTAAAACACAGTACCATGTACTCACACATGCCTAGATATATACCTGTATTTCACACTGCAATTTTAGTAGGCATACCAACACACAACTATGTTACATATCATCCAGTGGCAGTGCAATAAATGGTAGCGCCATCGAAATGTCATTCAGTGATTTTTCAACTTCTGAACAACAGCATTCTTTCTGAACAGGTCTGTCCAACCAAACTTGCATATTGCTGAACACTGGCTTCATCGCTTGGTCCCTTCCTTCTCTTCTTATACACGCTGTAAGGCATTATGGTTCTCTTGTGAAGTACTCTAACTCTGCCCAGGTCCTTAATACGACCTTCATCAACTGCAAAGAGATTCAGAGAAAATAAAAATTAGTTACATATATTGTCCGTATGATCTTAATTTATGCAACTAACTTCAATATGCATAATGAGAACTATCTGAAGTAATAAAAGTAATCTACAGATGAATAGCAGATGGAAGCAGAGCTGATCTACAGATCTGTTTTCTTGAATTATGGTTGAAAATAAAACATAGCTTGCAAAGTAACTGTATTTGTGATGTGTGAAAACATAAATCAAGCACCACCCATTTCCATCGGTGATGGAGAGCATTTCTGAAAGTACCTCTACTGCTGTACTTTAAAATTCACAAGACCAATGCCAAAAGTGAAACTCTATCTGGGAAATAATTTCAAACACAACTGACCAGAAAAGACTTCTTCTCGTTGCCATATTTGCATTTAATCACTACACAGTTTACAAAAACCGCCAGCACAAAGCACTCCTTTTCCCTGATGTTGGAAAGTGGATAAAAAAACAGCAAGATGCTCTACACTTTTTGCCTTAGGTAAGCGTTAGGCAATAAACTATCTTCCCAGGTTAAACCCCCATGCCAAACCCCCTTTTTTCCTCATTTATACTGGTTTCTGAGTTTCTCCAGTGGAATGAGGCTGAACCCATGCCCTTGCTCATGTCTGACCCGCCAAGCTCTGCAGACCCATGAACAGAGGCAGCAGTGCAACGCTGGCTGGGTTGGGTTGACAGGATTCCTTAAGCTTTCCGATAGGCACACCACCACTGAATCTCATTACCCAACCTACAGAACCCCTGTGACTTCATTTAACCAGCCATATACTTAAGAGCACTGTTGAACAAGGTGAAGTTTCCCTATTTTTATGAATTCCATTGATGCTACTTTTACTGAATAACAACTTTATATAGCTGCTGCGTGTCCAAAAATTGGCTCCACAGTGCTAGAAAACTCTTTAAAGAAAGTGCGAAAGCATGCCACATGCCTGGGGCAACTGCAGGATAAATTAACATTATTGCAAAATACCGGTAAAAATCTTAGGACTTGTCTGAACTTCAGGTTTAAATAGCCACAAATGTAAGAGAAACACAGAAGCTGAAATAGGATTTTGAGAACAGAGCTACATAAATTCAAATATCAACAGAGAAGAGATGCTAGAAGTCAACATCTGGGTACATAAACTACTCAGAAATTCCATCTTTTTGGCATCAGGACATTATTCTACTGAAGAGACAGCACAGGTAAGTATAACTGTCTAGCTTTAAATACAGCATCAATCTCTGCCCCAAATTAAATTAAAACATTTTGTATGTTCATGTACTTGCTTCATTTAGATTTAAACTTTTAAGGCTCTGTTGACTGGACCTGAATGGTACCCACTCTACACCATTCTCAGCAGCCAACTCAAAATCAAACCAACTGCTGTGGAAATCAGTGGCTACGTCATGGGCAAAAATGGTCTTTACCTATTAGAGGACAAAAAGAGGTGGAACTTTTTCAGCAGGTTTCACAAATGGCGACAGATCCAAAGTACAGAGGGTAAGACACCAGTTCTGGGAAGTGAATTGGTCACCAAGTTCTGTCTTGCCTTGTTTTACATACCTGAAGCTTATTAAAAGGCTGAAGAACAGCATTCACCTATTTTTCATATATAAGTAATCTTTGGACTTGCCACAGGTCAGCTAAATAAATTGTCTGGAAGAATACGAAGAGAATTGTCTTACAAACAGAGATTTGTCTTACAAATCTCTATTCAGATGTAACCCTTACTACGGAAAAGCTTAACACTCCCTTTTGGGTCTTCTTTCTGCTTCAATAAAGACAAAGGAGGTCATTAAATGCTTTTTGTTGCAAGGCACCCTCAAGAACCTAGCCCTATTCATCCACAGAAATGCCTTATAAACATTTTTCTGCTGATTGCCTGAATTTAGTATGTGCAACTTAATGAAGCCTGTTTTACAAAGTCGAGAATGACTTCATTTCTTTTATCTGTGTTTTGATTCCTAACATGAAAGTACAATGTCTTTCTTAAAACTTAACTATGAAAAAGTGGTTTGAAGGAAGAAACTCTGAATAGGACTTGCTAAGATTGCATTCTCCACTAATTATTGTTGGCAATTGCTTTAGATAAAACACCAAAGTCAAAACCCCTTTGCTCTGGCTTTCTCTCCCTCTTTGAAATCCATCAGGTTTTTGATGTGTGGCCAATGCCTTCCTGATATCCCAACAGGCTGGTTTTACCACCAGCCCTACTACCTCGTCTATTACATCCTCCATCTTTCCGAAAGTGCACCAAAGAAACACTCGCAAGTTCAGCTTCTGGAGGTGACACAACCGTAAAGTTATTTTAACTTCTTAAATTGGAAAGTTTATATTTACAGCACCTCTAGGCTGACTGTGAGTTTGTGTCCTGCACTGGACGCCTGCCAAGCCTAGCCGTCATAAAGAGCCTCGTGCCAAAAGCACTTTCAGAGCTGCTCACTACTCACTGTTGATGCTCGCTGCTTTTAAATAATACTGAAGCCTGATACTCTGGATGAGTTCATCTTTTGGCTCGTAAGTGCTCCTGGCCCCAGCTTCAGTTTCTTACAGTAACTAAAGCTACTGTACCTTGAATTTCCCTATAGCCTCACTGGCTCAGCTGAACTTTGTTCTTGTTGTTCGGCATATGTTTTTACACACTTAGTCTACTTTTACTCATTACATCAAGCACAGTCGGTGCATTATCCTCCTTGGAATCAGACCCACGCTAGCACTAGCTCTATAGCTATATTAAACAGTTATTACTACCCGGGTTCTAGCAAATTTGCTAAACACTGCAGCCAAGCCCTTTCTGAAGCGGGGCTTGCCAAACCATGCTGTAGACCAAGCCTTTCTTGGACTGTGGCACGGTTTCATAACACAGCCCCGCAGGCAGGAGAAGGCCCTCCCACATTAATCAAGAAAATCCCAAATCTCTTGAAAAGTCACTGTAATATGAATGCTTCAGACGTCTTTTAAGCTAAAGACAGACAGTGAGTTCTGTGCATAAAGAGAGTCTACACAAACAGAGCCTCTGTAATAACTAAAGTTTAGCATCAGGAAAGCTTTAAACCCAGGTATTTCTGCTCCTACAAACTTACATAGCTTCCCTATGTGACAAATGGTGGGACAGCAGAGTAAGAATAAGAGAATAAGAAAAACACCTCTATTAACGAGTATTATTTCTGGGCTTTATTAAAGCAGTTTCAGTTAGAGACATCTGTTTCCTGAGGGACCCAGACTGATCAGATAGTGAAACTATGTTGGGGCAACTTTAATCATTATTGCAAGTACTGTATGCAATACTGTTACCACAAAAAGCTAAAAAAAAACACATTTTTTTTCTATCTCACACTTTCTTATTTTATATCTCCCGAGTCCGCCTCTAACCTCTGCTTCTCCTCACAAGCAGTCCATGCATTAACTTACATAAACCTCAAACCAGGTAAAATCATGGGTCTGGAAACACCTCATATTTACCATTTGGGAAGATTGGATTTGGTGGAAGGAGTTCTACTAACGAAGACTGTTATAAATGAGCAATAGCACTAGAAGGAGGCACAACCCTGCTAACATCCATTCGAACTCTTGGGCCCTTGCCTTTGTATTTGTGAAGATTATCTTCTCACAGAGTTGTTGATTAATTATAGTCTCCAGAAGAGGAACCGTCACTTTATGTATAAAACATGCAAGGTTTTACTCCATAATTCAGTTACACCTATCAATACCATTGTGACAGTAGTTACTTATTACATAAAAATCTAAACTTCAGAAAACCAAATCCTGTAGACTGAAAGCACAAATCATTTTAGGAAAGCGAGCAACTGAGGATGCCAACTGTGAGCCAAAGACGTAGGCCATACTTATAGACTGTACTTGTCCAGGCCAAAGAGCCATTTAGTTAAATATCCCATCTGCAGCAGTGGCCAAAAGTAAGTTCCTCAGCCTGAATACAAGAGATGGAGGCACCTCAGTAAGTACACTGTACCCATTTAACACCGCTACCTGAATTATAGTTTTATTCAAAGATGCCCCAACAGTCTCATGTTTCTACTTCATGTCTGAAAAATGCAGCAATCTTCATCTAGTGATGTTTCTCAGCTATGTTCTCACACTGATTTACAACAACTTTCAGGAGGCTTCCATCAGGTCACAGCATCAATTTAAAATCTTTTTTTTTTTTTTTTTTTCCCCAAATGGCTTACAGATTTTAAGTATTCTCAATAAAAACATCTGAATGAACATAAAAAGAGCTATTGTATTTTTTATACATTGAATGATTTGAAGTTTTTTCTTTCTTCTCTGTAAGGTATCCAGTGTAATTTAATGAGAATTAAACTGAAATGTTCGACATTTCAGAAGGCAGGGGAACATTGTTTTTTAAGCCTGTAAAAAGAAGCATCCTGTAAATCTGCAAGCTAAAATTACACCTGAATTCTTGCTAAATAAACTAACCGCCACTTCTCTGTCTCCTCCCCCAGAGACCTAAAACACCAAATTATTTATGTAGCATTTCTCTAATGAAATTTGAATACAGGAGTGATTTCATGTACAGCCCAACCATGGCACTGTGATGCCATAGCTGCAAACAGCTGTTAAAATTCTTCTCACCGCACCCCCGTATCACTATTCAACGCATTAAATTCACGCGTGTGCTCTGCGTACATTACATCTTTACCCAGCAAGTATGAATGGGCTGAGATGCTGGGGAAGGACACAAGTCAAGTCTGCTTAGGATTTCCCTTTACCAAACCTGCTGCCTTCGAGCAAAGGGAAGTAGCAGAAGTGCCACGGGGCACGGCAAGGCCTGATAACAGTGCACAGCCTCAGGATGCCAGGGAATGGTCACTAATCAACTATCCCAGCAACAATGCACCCCCAAAAGTCTGAGCTAAAAATGACCTTTTTGCAAGCCAAAAAGTCACAGCGAACTTTTAGCAGGGAAAATTAATGCATGTGCCTGACAAGACTTCTTTAAATAAGTAGTAATAAGTGGAGGACTTTCCTGACCAACAAAGCTCCCTAATATCAGTAAAAAACAAAACATCAGTAAAAATCAAAGCAAGAAGTAGGAGTAATCTAAAGACCAGCTATGTCAAGTGTTGCCTTGGCAGACGTTGGGCAGATTTTGGCAGGATTTCTTGGCCAAGCTGCCCACACACAAACGGACCTCCGCCAAAAGCATGGACACCTTGCAGAGCGACACCAAGTAATGAGCTAACAGTAACAGCAGTGATGTCCAAAGGCAGCCCCATCCAGCAACCAGCCTGAGAAATGCTGCTATACTCAAGAGACCAGGAAGAACAAGGACAGAAGTCTGACGTACTCCTACACGATTCATTTTTTATTTCCTTACACGACCCCAACCAACCTCCTCAACGTGCTGCAAGCCCCGTCCCAAACCCAAAATGTGATTTGCAAATGCTGACGTGCATTCATTCCTACTGAAATACCCACATACAATAAGCGGGAGTAATTATTTTACCATTTTTATTCCCAACAGAAGCTGATCAGGCATCAGCATGCACTTACACACATTCAAATTTTTCATTTCTGACATTTTTTCTTATGATGTAGGAATTGATTAGTATTTTTATGAAGTTATTTTGGGAAGCTGAAATCCACGTATTTTTCTTGTCCGCATGCATTAATCTTTATTATTATTACCTACTACAAGGTGGAGTAGCTACATCTGGTCAGCAAGCCCACGATGCCTCTCCGGGCAAGCACGTGCAAAGCAGAAGAAGGGAGAATGGCAGAGCGAGCTCTGCAACCGCCTGCTGCAGCTCCGAGCAGGCTGGAAGCCAACATCCCAACGAAGAGTGTTACGGTTCAAAGGTTTTTGTAGCAGGCTGTTACTAAATCAACTTTTCAGCGGTGGCTGATTTAATTCAAGCTGGTTTTGATCAATATTGATTTAAGGAGGGCAGTGATCATTCAGGTCCTAAAAGCATTCTCTTTCCATGTCTGATAGGAACGGTAGAAGGAGAGGAAAGCGCTATTTAAAGCCGGTGTACGGTAAGAAAAAAAAACAACCACTGCATCAAATTGTCTGAACGCAAAAATCTGAATTTTTGACAACAGAGAACTTTTTCCAAAAATGTCTCAAAGTCAGGCACAGCTCTTGTGGCCAGATCACAAGCTATGATGATGATGTCTCCTGAACGAAGAGCAGCGAACACATATCAGTTGAGAGCCGTCCATGACATGTGCCTGCCAGCGCTACCCCTTCCCTTATCCCCTTGAATATACTGCTCACGTGTATGAAATCTTTAAATTTGCCAGTGGTGTAGAAATGGAAGCAAGGTCACATTTCTTTCAAAGTACATTTTTCCATTTCTGGGAAAGTAAGCGAAGAAATCATTAAAATTAAGTGACAAATATATTGACGTTCTTTTTTTAAATAGGAAAAAAAAGAGTATGCTGTCTTCCAATTTTTTAATAAAAATCAATAATCATAGGAAACTTTTTTATATTTTTTGTACATAATGGATTTAGGATTAGTAAGAAACCTTACTGAGGTCTGGTATTTCTAATTCAAAAAAGAAGCGTGGCACTCCTGCTAAACTCTGAAGCAACGCTGTTTCTGTTTATAACTTTCAGTTTCCTTAAATGCTACTTAAAACCCCTGGAACAAAGAAAGTATTTGGCCATCAAAACACCTCTTTCTCCAATGATACTGTTTGTATTTCTTTTACTGTAGTCATCTTGTTGGAGAGGTTTGTTGGAGGTTACAGGAGGATATCGCAGACATCTACCAGTGCTTCTCTTGCACAGGCTGGTGGTTCAGAGTAGGACATAACCCAGAAACTAAATACACCAGTTTTCTGTTGTTACTTATACATGTGCCTGAGGCGCATCATAAATTTAAAAGGCAAAGCAGCTTGGAAATGCTCTCCATTTAGCAAAGGTTTTTTTTTTCAGCTACTCTGAAAAAAGAAACTCATTGTTCACATCTCATGAGTAACAGCTGAGATCTAGAAATCCCCACATTTCTCTTTGCCTGCACTGTAGAAGCATTAAATTAGAAAACCCTGAAAAATCTGCAAAACTGAAATAAAACAGCAGCTAAAAAAATCTTGTTCTGGAGACTAAACATGACCTTACCTAACACGCCTCAAGGCGAGGGCATGGCGGAGAGGAGGATCTCAAAAAACCGCCCATGAAGACGACACCAGGTTTTTATTCACAACCTGGCCTCTGCTTGCAGATGGGCTTTAATCTTTGCCTGCTGCCTGCAGTTCACTCGCTCCACAAAAGACTTATTTCTAATACCAAACGCTGTACAAGGCATTGACCACCAGCACAACCCAGGCCAATAACAGCTTCTGGGACACACCAGTTAAATTGCTGGGTGAAATGAGGAGCAGTATCCAAGGCACGTTGGGTTGCTCAAAGGCTGCCCTACGCAGCGAGGACCTCCGCGTCCTCCCTCGTGTTCTTTTTGTGCTTCTGCATCCATCCTACACAGGGCACACGGACTTTATTTGCTCCGTAGCAGGATGGAACTAAGTGGAAGAAAGTGAAATTTAAAACTATGCCATGAATCCTGTGATTCACTGTAAAAGCTGTCTTAGAACGAAACTCCCAGGCAGATAACTAACATGATATATTTGCTTACATTTTGCTTAAATAATAGAAACTGAAAAACTATTTTACCTCTAAAGAGTAAATCCGTGGAAGAAACATACAAAGATTAACAATGGACAACTGCTGTCTTTTCAGACAGACAGCCCAAAGGGTATGTTTGTTCTTTTGTTTCAAGTTGTTGGGGATTTTAATTTTAAATTTGGAAGCAGTCAGGACTTGCAGCAGTTTTAAAGATGAACACAGTATTCAAGTTTTTCAAAACAAGGAAAGAATCTAACAGCCTTAAAAATAAATTTATAAAGAGTTAAAAAGAAAAAAAAAAAGCTTCATGACATCCAAGCTTTCAAACTAGGTGCAAAAACGATCAAAAGAGACATCCGCCCCTTACTGGAAACACAACATCAATGTTCATGCTACGTCTGGTTTACGTGACCTTGTCAGGTTCACAACCAATGATTTTAAAACAAAGAAACTCTAAAAGGAGAAGACAAACTTTCAAATGTTACAACTGAAATAAGAGATATTAATTACCAGAAACAAAAATCACGTCAGTCAGAAGTCTAGTGCATCTGATCTTTGAATTCAAACTACTTTCTTACTCCTTTTAAACCATTATTTCTTTTTCTTAACCTGAAAAGCATAGGAAGTCACCCACAAACCCGAAACAGGCAATATACAGTGACGAGATAAGCAATTTGCATTAATGCTAGTGTTTATGTAAAACTGTAAGTTGAAATGTGCTTTTCCTCATATTGCTTCTTCACACACCAAGAAATATTAAGACCAGTATGCCTTGGGGTATGAAAACACCAACTCGGATGAAAACAAGAGTACAGTTAAAATGAAGCATTAGAAAAAAAATCAATGAAAAGAATTCCTAATTAAAACCAGAAAGCACAAGTCACAAAGGAAGTACAGTAAAAAGTTCAGGATATTCTCAATCAGCCAACCCTCTGCTGCTCAGTTACTCTAACAAGAAAAAAAAGGAACTTCTGAAATCACTGTTCAAAAAGAGAATGTTTCTAAGGGGAAAAGCGCATCTTATCAAAATATTATCAATGATTCTTTACAAAACGATGACAGAAGAGCTACAGTATTAAAAGTATAACTTACAGTGAGCCTTAGAATGGGTAAAAACAGGAAGTTTTGAGGGCAAATCTTAAAGACATCTTACAAACAAAAACTGTTGGGCTTTGTGCCTGAAATCATACAACTGGTTTATGATTTGCAATTCAACTTTGAGAAGCAAGCAGACTAATCACTTGACAAATGCATTCAAACTCTGCTAACCCCGCTGTGCCATGCGGAAACAATAACTCATTGTGTTTTGACTCTTATTATTCTAGTAGTAAACATGAATGGGGGCCAATGGAAAACATTTCCTGTGAATGCAGCAATTCAGAGCAGTACTTCTAGTTTTCAGCCATAATCCACAGCAACCTGCAAAGGCTTCTGCTTAACTGCAAATGCAATCCTTTGAATATATTGGCTTTATTAACAACACTTAAATCCAAGTACAGCCCACTGTTCTGGAAACATTTGAGAGAGATGCACATAAAGCAGTAAGTATAAAATTCCAGGCTTATTTCTGAGGAGCTCTCACACAACATGATTATTCTAACCTACCTCAGTTTATTACCCTGGAATATTGTGACAGAGAAATAGCTACCAAAGGGCTAGATTTAAACAATACTGATAATTCTCCAAGGACTTGCCTTTCAGGGATGCACTGCAAAGGAAACTAGCAGTACCTGGGAAAATGTTAGCTAAATGACACCGAACAGCTTTCTGCCTGAGAACACCATCCAGTTTGCTCCCAAAGTCAAGATACTAAGATCTTACGGACGGTATGCCAAGACAGAATTGCACTTTTAGATGCTTCTCCAGAAGACAAAAATGAACTAGTCAAGTCTAACGAAGTTGTATCTGTGGACACGCTGCTATTCTTGATGACTTCGGATCTGAGAAATGAGAATGTGAATTGACAAGAACGTTAACTGCATACCCAGTATGCTTTTCTTTCTATTTTTGCCTGTTTTAAATACCCTTTGAGGTCCTGCAGGCAACCTTTAATTATGCGTTCAGTTGAAACGCACCATGCATACAAAGACCAGAAGCAGAACTAGTAGGTAGAGCCAGCTTTTAAAAGCAGTAATTCAACCCTATCTCAAATCTGGAAGCATTAATGTCACCGCTGCGTGACGGGAGCCTGAGCTAACAAGCACCGTGAGGCTCTCGTTGGGCACGTGGCCCTGCGTGGCCCTCCCCAAATGTTGTGAGCCTGCAGGATCCAGGCTCCTTCATGCCTCAACGCATTTCTGCTGGACTCTGGAGGCATTCCTAATGCGTGACTGATCAGGTTGGGATCTGGGAAGGTGTATGTGCTCTGGGTTAGCACCGGTGAGACTGACCAAGATCCTGCACCAGGAGCTCCTCCCCAGTGCTCCTCCGAACCTTCATCAGCTGCGTTTGTCTGTTCCTCCAAGCACCCGAGTGGCTCAGAGCACAGTTCGGTGTTTGGAGCTGCTCATTTCTCTTTAGAGACAGAACTGAAAATCCAAACCAGTCCTTGGAAACTGCTTTTTCTTTCATTTCCTTGCTATTAGGGAACTAAAACTGCATACGTATCTTTCCAGTTTGCTTAGGCAAGGTACCCGTCAAACTCAAGAACATCACAGAAAGTAACTCGGGTACGGCTGGGAGAGACACATTATCATGCCTTTGTATCTGTGAACTAAGGCTCGAGAATACCCAATTAGGGATGAATCTTAAATAAAAAAATGAGGGATAGAAACCAACTGCTACGTACACACTTTACATTAGGGGTGAATGAGATATTTCATCATTCCTTATGAAAAACATCAATAAGTATTTTTCCTGGACAAATGCAGAATGCTTAGCTTGTTACTAAGTCTGGTAGAATTGTAAAACTAGTGAGCACACTGAGGTTTCAAAGAGAGCAGATTATTCCATCTATTTCCTGAACTTACTTTCCATAAGAAAACGTTTTTCAAGTTACTGCAGTTTTTAAAAGCACGAACACTACATAACAGTTGAAGTGAAAATGCAGTTTAACTAAAATACCTTGTAACTCAGTAAGATTTACCAAAAACTGCCAAATACTCAACCCCGCCGTAAGCAGTGATTTTCTAACCCCAAAACAATGCTAAGCAGTCTAAGGTTTGTAGCATGAGCAGTGCCTAAAAGGACAGAGTGACCTTACCGCCTGTGCGAGGGAGGGCAAATCATGACTGTCCTTCCAAATATCTGCATTTCTGCAGCTTCCAAGCATTGCAAAGCTGGCTTACACTTATGACCTAAGTGTTTTAGACTTCATTGTTAATGTCAAATCAATTTTACAAGGGCTAACAAGAGAGACAGAGCTGTTGCTTCATTTCATATCTCACTGAATCATTTTGCATTGCACAATAAAATTCAAAAACCACGTTTTGTAACTTTAACATCATGACCGTCTGAATTATAACTTTGCTTCAGTAGAGTTAAAAACTTTTTTTGTGGCTGAGATAGAAATCTTAAATTAATTAAAATAAAGGGCATTTTAGCCATCCTGTATGCTTTTTTTCCCAGTCTATTTTGTAAACATTTCCATCTACTTATTTTCATTACGTTTAAGCAAGAGTAAAACATTTTGGCAGCTTTATTCCTTTTTCTGAAGCAGAACCTTCCCATGGGGCTGCCCCTGAGCCAGCTGACGGTGAAGGGAAACCAATGAGGAGTTCAGACTTCCACAAGAAGGCTTCCCTTCCAGCTGCAGTGCCCAACACTTTCAACCAGGCTCCCCTGGACTCTCGCTCAGGGGTTTTAATGACGCTTCGAGAGCCACAACAAAATGCAGCACTGAGCCGCAGGCTTGCAACGACAGCAAAGGAATAAAAGACAGTACAAAAGACGAAGACTTACAGGATTACGCTTTCAGGAGTTGCAGCTCCAAACGACAGGGTGGAAAACAGGAAAACTTTTGAAAGGGCATGAAAGTTAAAAACTGTTTATTAAAATAGCTGAACTGTATTGAAGTGAACATGGCAGGGAGCGGGAAGAGAATTTTTCAAACAAAAGGGCAAAGTCCTCATTAAGGCTGCTATTTGAGAATGAGTTCAAAAAAATAATAATAAAAAAACAAAAAAACAAACACAAAAGTCAAGCTGAAAATTACAAATGCAAGCTTTTCCATGAAACAGGCAAAACTGAAGCAATTGGCAGCAGCTTATCAGCCAAGTAAATCAGATTACAGCAATCAATTTACCGGCTGAATTAATTAAAACATGGAATCAATTATGTCCCCTAAAGCTCCATATGCTACATCGGGATGATGTTACCAGAGCACGAGTAAACACGCTGGGAGGCACCGGGGAGCGTTACGCGAGGTCTGACCCTGGAAGAAGCTGGCGGTCGTGGCTGGTGGCGTGCGGCGAGCCGGGCCGCAGCACATGCCTGTGGTGTCCCTGCCGCAGCTGCTCCCTATCTGGGCCTAATTACGGCTTTTAACTTTTATCACATTTTGAAACTAACCCCGTATGCCGGTTATCCTCTGCTTGAAATAAATCTGCACAACCCGCCTACCGAGCCCGCTTTACTTAATTTTTAATTTCTGTTCCTGTGTTTCTAACACCTTCTGAGTAGGGAAGATGATGCCTACAAGGCTCGGCATCCTCGCCCTCCCCACGTCCCCCTGAATGAGCTCAGTCCTGGGTCCGATCACAGACAAGAGCAGAATTATTCTGCTCGAGAACCAAATGTTACAACAGTAAAATGGCGAACCCTGACCAGGAAGGGGCATCTTGAGCATGCAACCATCAAACACATTGGTTCTGAGCAGTGGAGAAATATGCCGGTATATATCTACTTTTCAAGCAAAGTCCTCAGAAAATTACATAATTTCAATATTTATATGTTCATTACACAATCTCTCTGACGGTAATTTTGGGTTAAAACTTATTTGGGGGAATTTTTCGGCACAACCTCTGTATTTCATGAATTGCACAAGAAGCCAGATGCTGGTGCTTCCCGAGGTGCTTGGTTTACTCTGCTGCATGCACTATGTCAGAGGCGGACAATTTAGCAGATCACTGAGTGCAAACTTTAAAACAAACATTTAGCGAAGTTTGAGAGTTGCTAAAACAACACAAAATGGGCTTCGTATCGTGACTATACGTTAAATCCCATTCTAAAGACCTTTCCTTCTTTGCAACTGATTGCTTTGTGATACTCCAGCTCAGAGCTGCTGATCCCCTCTAACTTCCCCAGGCCAATTCGTGCAGCGCTCTTTGCGTGCGAATGTTCCTGAAACATTTTCAGAGCTCCAGTGCCAGCTGTTTAGGACCCACAAATTAATGAAGTTAATAACTTTACCTTTTTATTACAGAAGCGCTTGAGTGTATTTTTGCATATTAGTCCAAAATCCCATGCCAGTCATTTCAATTTAATCCAAACATAATAAAAATTGAGTGAAAAATTTGCCTGGCTACACCTTATTGGCACTGCCTTCATTGTTTAAGTATCTTGTATGCTCGAGGATTGCATTGGATTTAGAAATTTGTGTTTGATGACTTCAGTTGTTTATAAACTAATTAGAAACAGATAAACTTGTCTCGTTCAGAGGAGCTGCTACAAATAATTGATAATTTGATATTAATGTGTCTTTTTCTTGGTTATAGAATTCACGTTCACTACCTACAGCTGTGATAAGATAGTGGAGAGTTAGCTCTTTAGAATAATTAACGATCTAATAGAATTTAATGATCTAATAGAATTTACTGAAATGCTTTCAGAACTTGCCAAAGTACACAACACCACAGCTTTAAAGGATGACAAACAGCAGTTGTTTTAGAGCAGACCAGCAACTTCTCCCGAAATCAGACGATTGCACGGTTCTAAACCATTTGTTTAAAGCTTTCCATCTGTGATATTTTTGTGGCTACGTTTTCGTGATCTCGAGAACTTCAGTGCGTTGATCCTCATACACATTAATCTGCGCTACACTACCCTTACGGACAATAACGCGTGCTGTCATCTGAATCGGTTTGTCTGACCGGCTTTAAAGACGTGACACTACACCAATACATTGCCTTACCAGCGACCTCAACCACCAGAAGTGACCAGCTGGCAACCCATGGGTACAACATTCTGTGGGTACAAGTACGTGATCGTGGCTTTGCCTCCACGAGAGGGAGGAGGAGGAAGAACAACATCACGCAAACACAATGTACTTCTAAATATATCTTCAAAACAAACAGCCCCTGTACTTGATGAGAAATGAACAAAATGTTTGTGTTCACAGATGCAACAAATGCAAAATGTGCTTGAAATAAGCCCTTCTTATTTGCAAAGAAAGGCATCTAAACTGGACATAAAATGTTTTGAAAAACATAGCACTAGGAATCAGGGTTATTGAAATAGTTGCAAGAGATTATTTTTCTAGTGAAAGCACTAGGTATACAAATACGTGTTTAAAATAAATACACTTCTGCACAACCGCCCGACCCTGCAGACTTCTGGGTAGGAATTCTAGGTTTTATTTACGATAAAATTAATAATATTTCTTGCAAGAAACAGAGTTAAGATGCATAATCGAGAGGATTCAGAAGTTATTAAATACTTGGAATATTGTTTGTCTTTTACTGCTCTAGCTTATTATGTGCAGCAGAATAACAATGCTGTAAATCTGTTAAAACTTTCATTTTGTATGTAGCAAAGAAAATGGAGTTAGTAGCTCTGCAATATGTGGGAAGGATGTACTTTTGAAGAAGAAGAAAATATTTTTCAGAAGTTTTAGAAATCTAATAGAAACTTGCAATAGATATTACAGGACTACTACAGAGAAACACTGCAAAAGTCTTAAATCATTTTCTTAAGTTCAGTACCTCAGAAACAACGCTGAGCTGCTATCAAATCTGTTCGTAAGATGGTTCATTGAGCGTTTTCACAGAGCGGTTCCTGTGAGCCTGAAGTGAGACCAACCTCACAGCCACCTACTTGTCCTCTACGTGGAGGTACAACAAAACCACCCATAATAGGGTAAGAGTCAGATGCACCCCACTAGAAGTACCTTGCTAGAAGAAGCAAGGTCTGTGGCTCTGTGGTGATAGCAGATGCAAAGCCTGGACCGATGCACAAAGACGGATGAGAGAAAGGTGGTTGTCGAACTAAGCACTGGCAAAATTCTGCTGGCACATGATGTTGGCTTCATAACCCCTTCAGGTTTTCATGTCGAGGTTCTCTCTACACAGAGTGTCTGACAAACAGCCTCTCTTATTCATCTCTACAAATATATATCTAGATTTTCTGGTTTTGGCCCAACCATTTATTATTTCAACAGCTCTCTTCTGTTCCTGTCAAGCCTTCTCATCGTTTTGCCCATATGATCTACTACAAAACTTGTGTCTTTTCCATGCGTCTCTCCACCAGCTTCCCCTACTCAAATCACACCAGACCAACCTCACTCCCAACAGTCTGTTTCAACCTCACTTGTTCATTCATCAACAGCTGGCAATGTAAGTTCTGCCTTTGACTGACTGCAGGATCTGGTACCTCAGACCAATATTAGCTCTTCTCGAAGGAAGCTCCTTTGTGTCTCCCCATACTCCCTACTTCATTTCTCCCCCACCTCTCATGCTGGGAGAGATTTCTCCATCAACTCTAGAAGGTAACTAATGTAGTTCCCTAGATCCCTACTCAAAACTGTCCTCCATCGTAGCATTTACAAAAATATCATACAGCTTAGTCTGTTGATGCTTGATTACTATAATCTACCACACCAACTAGAGTTGTTTCTCTATTTCCTAAAACCATTTTTAGCATCCTTCGTATTTCATGTTAGACTATACTCTCTGGAGCAGAGAGCAACTTCTCTCCAAGAATTTGCAAAGCCAACACAGAGCAGTCTATGTACATCTTTATCGTGTAAGTTTCAACACTGGAGAAATGACTTTAATGTATTTGATATACATTTTAATTTCATCCTATTAGATATACAGTAAGTTGAACAGATATGTATTAGCTTTGCCAACTATTAACTTCAGCAAACAAACCTGTCAAGATAAAAAAAAAAAGCATTAAAATCCCTTTTGATCGGTGCTACTCAAAGCTTCTGCTCCAAGCAGTGGGCACAGAAGGTGGGAAGCAGCTTACGCTGCTGAGACTGCCATAGGCCATGCCTTGTGACCCAGATCAAGCAGGGCTTTTTCACTTGGGTTAAAAAAAAAAAAAAGTTATAAAAAAGATATCAGTGGGTTACAATCAGAAAAATAGAAATCAGAAGGATAAAACTATGTGGAGATATCGAGTAAATTATTTATAATCCTTTTAATACTATATTTGTTTCATGGGCATAACTGCTAGTGAAAGGAACAACAAAGTAAAACGATGAAGACCTGTTTTGCAAGGAGGCAGTTGACTAGTGTGAAAGACTGACCATGGCCAAGAATATTTTAGCAGCATGCTATCATGTGGCTGAATTTTGGACATCAGTTGTGATATACTGTCCAAGTCACTGACAAGTACTTTTCTGCAGAGCAATCTTTTAATTCAGTTCTTTTTTCTTCAACACAACTCAATTTGCATTTACAGATTCGTTTCATATACGTTCAATCCTTACAATAAAGGGAAGGACCCATATACCACTTCAAGAAAATGCAGTTTAGCATAATCTCTATTTTTGGAACTCATCACTATCCAAACTCTGTTACTACCCTACCTCACTAACTGCTGGTTTATTTGTAAGTAAATGACTGGTTGCTGCTTAATGATAAACACATCAGAACCTCAGCAAACCTCTTTCATTTATAAGATGATGCCAGGTCTTCTGAATTTTTCAAACTCAGCAGAGAACAGAAATGAAAAATCTGTCCTGTTTGAGACATGTAATATTGGCAGAACTGGTAATTTGCAAAAGCAAGAATATTTGACAAATGTGACCTTTTATCCATGAATGCTGTTGGAGCATTGCTATGCATTTTTTTTCTCCCTAAAGTCACTGATGTTTTTTAATACATGTTAGGAACTGCACATAAAAAGACTACCAGCATAGTTTGTTTAAATATTAAATCTGAGAGCTTGCTGGCACAAGAACTCATCGTTTTCTCTGTATGACTGCAGTGTTCTGAGGTTAAGTAAGGTTGAATCTCATTACACTGGCCAGAAGTGAAGGGTTGGATCTATTTCAGCCATCAGGCACCCATGATTTGCCACCCTAAATAGTAACACGAAAAAAAAAAAGTTATTACAGTGTCTATGGTTGCTTTATTTGTTTATTAAATGTTAGACACTTTTTTAGACTTATCTCTGTAGTATAAAGAGTTAAGAACTTTGTTTAGTTCATCTCTCTTCTCTTCTTCATTTTCCAACAGTTAACAGAAGTATTAGACGTCAGAGAAGAAGGGGATGGAAAACAATACACTCTAAAACCATTTGAAAATGTTCAAGCACAGGACAACCACATAATGCAAAACAGGCAAAATCCTCTGTAAATGGTGATGAATATTTTCTGATGCTTTAGAAATTTTTCACTACTTTTTGTCAACATCTCAGGTCTTTTTATTTGGTCTTTTTATTTTTATTTTTTGGAAAAAAGAAAAAAAGGAAAGAGCTCTGCAAAGTAATGGACATGAATACTCAGTTACCCTTTTCCAACTGTAGAGACATGGCAGGTCTGAGCATGCAGCACCCTCTCCTGAAGCAGCACTAATGTCTGCTCTATAATGCATTTTCACAACCTGCAATTGGTAAATTTATTAGGTAACTTTTTTTCAAGGGAGGGAAAAGGAGTTCAAAAATTGCCAAACTTGATGAACAAACTAGCGTGAGATCATGTTTTAAGAATTTTCTGACATTACGGATTGTATTAAAAGATGACCATTTCCACTGGCTGTTTTATTGCCCCAGACAACAACGCAAGTCACACCGTTTCTCCCAGTTGTTTACTGGATCTGGTTATTGCCCTTAGTTTCTAAGTAGGAAGTCCCACTGCCGATAAATCACGACCTACTTAACTGACGTAATTATAGGCTGTATTATAGAAAGCTATTCATAAGGAATAAAGCACATCATCATTTCTATTGCTGTTTTTGTAATTCGCAGTAACTTAATTAAACTCATATTGCTGACTATTGTAGAGAGTAAAGAAATAAGAAGGAAACTGATTTTACTGTTGAGAAATAGCTTCCTTAGAACTAGCAGCTCTTTAAACCTCAAATGGCTATAAGCTCTCAGCAGGTTTAGCACACTTCAACATGTAGCTATGTTTCAATTTCCTTAAACCACAGGACGTAAGTCACAGCTCCAGTAGTGTCTGGAGTGAGATATTTTGTGCTGATAATGATGCAGAGTTTTATATCCTGCCGTTTCTGAATGCGTGGTATCCCACAGGAATTTCACAGAATCAAGAAGATGACGCCCCTTCGCTTGTATGGGGTTAACACCTTCAAACACAGTAGTCTTATTGTCATTCCTGGGCTTCAATGAATGCACTTCTTTTCCTCCAGCATAACGAGAATAACTTTAACACCACCAATGCCCTCCATAACCACTTCCCTTCTTCCTCCTACCTCTATTTTTCTTTTTATTTCCTCTCACCAATCTAATGACAATTCTAGTTGATGAGGACACGACGTACCAGCTTTTCCCACGGTGATAAACGGTCTTTTCAAAGCGCACCCAAGCGCATTCCCTAGGTTATTGCCCACCACACCACCTGGCCACCTGCACAGTCACTGAAGAACATTATCTATTTGTACAGGACACCTGGCATAAATTCTCCTACTAAAACTTTTAAACCAGTATCTATAGCAGAGCATCTGACCTGCCTTTTGTAATATTTTTGACCATTCTATGCTGGCAAATCACTAAGTAACTCTGCTACAGAATATAAAAACTATGTCCCATCTAATTCAAGATGCTTAAGGTGTTTCTGCCGTTCGTTGCATTCTTCAAAATCTCAGACAGATTGTTAAGCTAAATTCAGCAGTTTGTTTCTTCACAAAAACACCCGATGCCTTTAAGGTTCTCCAGCCCCCTCACCTTGCTGTACTGATTCTAACTTGCTTTATGCATTCATGAGACTAGAATCTAAGGAAGGAATAATTATTTGATCACTTTTGTTCACGCACCAAATAAAATAATTACCTGAAAAACACCAACATATGTCAATTCTGAACTACGTACAATCTGTAAAACGTAACGGACTTAAAAAATTTATCGCATATGTTCAAAGACAAAACTACCTATTTGATAATGCTTGCAGGAGGAGTTGTGAGTTTCAGACTTTTTTTTTCCTTTAAAGATAACATTTCTATAACGTTTCAGCAGCAGATGATACCAACACATTGCAAAGACGAGACAGACAATTTATTCATCATTACTTGTGAACTTACCTGCTTTTGCGTCCTGGTTGAAACGAGAGTATTTGGAAAGCTCGAGCAGGGGGAGACATTGCTCAATGGGCGTCCAGACGTACGTTTCCGGGCACAACAAGTCAGAGGGCCTGTACTGACCCTAGAAAGGAGAAAAGGAAAAAGAAAAAAAAAAAGTAGTAGTCATATCAGTGGCACAAGAACATCCTGACTACAAGTTTCCAGATTTTCCTATGAACAATAAATAGTTTTAATCTAATCTAAGCAAAATGAGTCAGAAACAGCCTCAGTGTAAACACAGGCTTATCCTTTAGTAATTTCTGCATAAACTCAGGAATACAAACTTAACCTTGGTGCTTGAAAAAAAATGTAAAATTAACATAATACATTTTAGAGTGTCCAAGATGAAATTGAGAAATTTTGGCTTTGCTTCCTGAAACTCAGTATTTAAGTTATCCTCTAGAGTTCTGTTGAACCGGTGCTGACACTAGAAAACTCGGCACCTCAAAAAGCAGCTTGCTGCAAATGTTCTTCGTTCTAGCGAGTAACAGACAAAAAAAACCTTCCTAACAGAAAAAGAACATTTCACAGTAAGCAGGATACTGTTTATGCTACACCAGCGATGGAGAAGTTTGTTCACTGCCCCTTAAATAATAACATTTTCTTTTTAATTCATTGAAATTTTCCTGGACTAGCTTACAGGTAATGATTAGTGAAATTCTACCATTTTTGTTGATTTATTAAAAAGTTATTCTTTGCAGACGTTCCCAGAAACTAAACAGCAATGTTTTTTCCCCCTTCTGTTACACAGAAAATCACCACCTCAGCAACAATGACCTCCTCTAATCAGATCTTTGGCTGATTTAAAACAAGATTACTCATTGCCCTATAACTTAAGTCAAAAACCTATCTTTGACCAATCATTCATTTAATCCATTCCCTCTCAGCCTCCGTGGCCATATGGCGGCAATATTTAATTAATTTTTAAAATGGAAATTCACTACATATATCAACTTGAAAAACACAGATATACAGTAAATAGGAAGCAAACGTCTAAGGATTTCAGTTATGCAGGTCTTGAAGCAACAGTTAAAAATTCTGGAGGTTATCTTAAGTCACACTGCACTTGATGCAATTAAAAGAGTTCTTCATTTAAATGACTTTAAATAGGCAGTGAAGATGATGATCTTCATAGGAGCAGTTTGTATCTTTGCCAAGTACTAAAGAGAAGCAGATGATTTTTTTTCAACACCTATGAACAAGGCAGCGCGGTCTGGAGTGCAGCTGACCGGTGTTTGGGCAGGAGCTGATATAATGCCTGTGCCCAGGCTGGTGATAAAGTCACCGTTTAAAACGCTGCATTCACAAGCTCTGCTGTCCTTCTTTCATAGACACACCCTTATGCAGCAGCACGTCACTTTGGAGGATCAGGAGCAGCATTTTTGAATGTTTACAGAGATTCCAGCTGCTTTTTGTTCTCTGACTGTCTGACTCTCGACGATATTTACAGTAAGAGAATGAACTTTTTTTCATTACGCACTTCCCATCAACTTCAAATTGCGGACAAGAGGTATTATGTCTGATAGAAATCAGAACTGTCCACATGAGAGAGTTGGGGGGGGGGGAAGCTTCATGCTGAATCTTGTCAGATCCCTGGCGGGTCCTTGCAAAACGCCTGCTCAGCCTGGATGCTCTGTTTCATCCCTTTTCTTCAGCACGAGCTCTGGCTAACTCACCCAGAGCGACCCCTTCTCTCCGGTCACCAACCACTCCCCTGTGATCGGTTTTCTGCAAATTTCCACGTGAAGTTACAACAATATTCCTCCGGCTCCACGCGCCAGCCGAAGCCTGAAGGCACCAGAAAGTTCTCTAAAGCCAGAGAAAGGATCTGGCAGCACTGCATACGCCGCTTTGAGGTGTTACGTTCCCAAAACAGAAATCCTTGGAAGGAACGGGAATGCAATGCCTATGAACATGTTCAGTCGCTGTTACTCAGGTGAAACAAATTAAGGACTAGGTAAAGATATGCCTTTTCAGTCAGATATTACAACATTAAATACAATTACTTGTGGATTTACAGAAATTTTCTCAATTGCCCATGAAGGCAGAAATAGCCAAGCCACCATCTTCCTGAGCGGTCCCCGAAGCACAAGATGTACAAGGTGGCAGCACAGCCTTCCCTCATGGCACGGACAGACACACAAATACGCTCACTTACCGTGGTCCTGCACGGCCCCGCCACTAGATCCTAAATTACACCCCACCTGTGAATCCCACAGGCGCACCATCGTACCCCCGTTCCGTATTTCCCACTTCTACAGCATCATTTTCTGTCATAAATACGATGCGTAAAATTAACTGCATTGCAGCACGACTGGATTGGCTGTAACAAAAAGCTTCTTTAGCGCTGAGCAAAAACAGTAATGGGAAAAAGGAAAAAGGATTATCCAATCCACCACAGTAGATTCAGTATTTAATTGGGGGTCATAATTCCCCATTGAGGAGGGAAAAAGGAGTAAATAGTTCCGAGGTTTCTTCTTCCCCCTACATCTAGAATTGCGTTAATAAACTTCCCTGAAGATGTGTGAAACCGAGGTGACGACTCAGAGGTATTGCCAATCAGTGACATAAAATGTAATTAGAGGGAAAAGTTAAACAAACCATTGATGCTCTTCAATATCCTTCTTTTTTTTTTTTAATTTTAATTTTTATTTTTAAAAATAAGTACTTCCAAACATAGTAGAGGTAAGATTTTTTTTCTCCCTTAAAAGTACCTTATTTACTCTACCGGTTGAACCCACATCCCATGAATCATCCAGCAGAGGAAGTGGAAACCCAGACACACACAAGGGTGAATATCCCAATAAAGTGTTGGGGAAGTCTCTGTATTGATATAATTAAAAAGGGAATGCACAGAAACTGCTAAATCAAATGCAATAATTTCTAAGGCTCTTGCTCCTTTTTTTGTCGTCTAAGTGGTTACTCCAAATTTATTCTCTTCTTTAAAGATGTTAAGACTCAACATGAAAATAAATGACTACGAATCCATCTCTTTTTTTTTCATCCCCTTATTCCTGGACTGTGAAAAATTTGGATGTGAGAGTCCAGTCAGATTACATGTCATGTACAGGAGTACTTGTACTTCAAGAAAAAGGGGCACGTTCAAATTTCGTTATTGACTCCAATGATTACACAGTCTACAAAAACTGACTATAAGAGTACTATTTATATTGCATCTTATTCTTAAAACTACTAATGTGTAGCACGCACCCAACATAATCCTACACTGGAAAGGGGATGTCCAACTGCAGAGCTATTTATCACAGTAGAAGAACTTCATAAGATTTGTAAAATTATTTCTGAAAATCATTACTTCAGATTGAACTAGCATGCATTTCAGAAGTAGTTCAGTCCACAGTAAAAACCCACAATTGAAAACAATTTGCTTTTATCTCAGAATATAAAAGTCCTTGCACAGTAGCACTGTTTATATTAACCCAGATCATCTTGGGAATTCTTATCTACAAGATTTTCAACAAAAAGGATCATCTTACAGACCATCCCTAAGCACTTCTCTTGTGGTTCAGCTTCTTAAATCCACTACAACCTGCTGATGAAATGCACTCTGTCAATACACAACTGTACATTTTTTCCCATTCACCTATTCTTTGTAGAGAAATATCCAACAAGACGGACAACGTACTATTTTGAAGTGTTTGTGGAAATAAAAATGCACTCGCCTAAAACTTCACTATTTTTGATGCTGTTTAAAATTCTCATGGATATCCAAAAACACCCTTTTTGAGACAGCCACTGCAGGGCACACCAGACATTTGTGATATAGCCAAACATCCTCTTTCTGACAGTGGTGAATAGAAAATACTCAGGGAAGAACAAAACAGTAATACAAGCTTATAGCATTACTTTGCCAATACTCTCTTGACCTCCAACAATTTGTGATACAGATACTTTCATAACCTGGTAACTTCAATAACAATGCATTTTGCCAGACATTTAACAACCCTGAACAGCTGCTGCTGTTTACTTCCACCTGCAAGCTGCAGTTCCCCTTGATGATCATCACCACCACTATGGCAAGAATGAGTTAACAACCATTGCCTTATCAACATGCCACCCATGATTTTACAGATGTATAGGTCTGCAGGGACCTAAATCCTTTACTCATTCCTCTGACATAGGCTGCTCCATACTTTTAGTCACCTAGTTGATCTGACCTCTTTCTAATTTTGCCCTGTCTCCTTTGAAACACGGGGTAAAGGCCACGAAGGGAAAACATCCAGACTGCATTGCTCAAGAAGCAGGAGAGCACAAGGTAAAATAAAGGTATAAAGAAAAACAACAGAAAAAAATGCATCTTAGTAAGTATCAATAAGTTTTTAATTCATGAAAAAGCAGTACTGAAAAGTAGTATGGCTAAGGAAATCCTGAGTGTGTGCTTTCTTCTACCAAGTCAACTTATTGCAATATATATATATATTGCATATATATATATATGACAGCCTATTTAATAAAAACAGCTCTAAAACTATTTTCACTAATATTTGCAGCACTTTCCTCTTACAAAAGAAGAAAACTAGGTGCTTTCCCTCATACTATTAGATATGCTCCATTTTAATTTGAAACTTCTGGAAATAAATTTTACAGTGCGGCTGCCAATTCTAAATTAATACTTCACACCATGATATTTTTTGTTTTACAGTTTCCAAATCAAAATCTTCTTCTGAACTTTTGTCCCATAGGAAGGGCAAAGGTTTTAATGAGACTTAAGTCTGGAGATTACTTTTTAAATATTTTGTAAAATCTGAGGGATTTGGTAAGCATTTGAGACGAAAAACATCAGCAGAGTTTGTTTTTGTAGTCTGAGTAAAACTTAAAATGTAAAACTACCACGAAAGAGAATAGTCTCAAAAACAAAAAAAGGTCAAGCACCAGTAGCATTGAAATAACAAGAAGGGAAGGTTAAACACACATTTAATTCTTTTATCAAGTGCAGTTTACATCTGTATTCTATTTTTTCCACAATAAACCCATTGATCTTTTATTAAAAGTAAATTAAGACTGCCTTCATCTCCATTTCCAGTCAGCTGCTTAAAAAGAAGCTCTCAGACTACATAAACAAAATAATTCCAAATTATCAACAGCAATCCGTTAGAGCTGTGCAGCACAACATGAGAAAGGGTGAGTCGGGCTGCAGGTTTATTAAATTCGGTCTTTTCGCTGAAAGACAACCCCACCGGAATCCCATCAGCAAAGCACTATGGCAGACCCTTGCTCCCTGATTTCATTGCATAAACAGAAATGGACTTTCTCGATCCCCAGGAGAGCGCTTTGCGAGTAACTCTAACCTCTCTGTTTTCACGGGCTGTGTTTGGGCTGTGCCGGAGCCAGCAGGGACGAAGAGCTGGACATCTGAAGCCAGTTGTGCTTCCAGCCCTCAGCCGTCATTCCTGAGCATCCCATGTGTGTAAAGGTAGACATGAAGGACTTATGAAGAAAACAAACAAAAAAACAACCAAACAAAGAACAAAAAGAGCAACCTGCACAGTTCTCTCCCACCTCATGGTCGCCATTCTGTTCTTTAGCATACATCAAAAAGGAGTTAAATCAGGAAATGTATAGTTGCAGATAACTGTATGAAGTAAGTAACAATTTGGATTTAACCTAAATGAAATTTACAATTGCAAACGCTTCCCTGACACTCCAGTAACAGAATCACCTGAGCTGATTTGATCCAAACTGCAAACTTTGAAATAATTATGCAATCAGAACTTTTAGGACCCAAGTGTTACACTCTTGGGAGCTTAGCCACCTTTGGTTATCAAAGAATAACGCACTGTAATCCTCAAAGGATGTTATTCATAATACCAAAATTGATTTTGTAGCCTGTAAAACATATACTAGTTCTAAGATGAAGTGTAAGGGAAATATTCTTTCCTATTCAAACAGATGTGCTGATTCTCATCCTTCTAGTGACATGCTTCCCAATCCATCTCTTACACAGAAACTCACAGAGGAAAGGCTCACCTTATCCTACGTTGTTTGGCTTCCTGTAGCTGAAATGTAAACATTTCAAGTTGTATTTCAAATAAAAATTCAAACCAACAAATACTTAGATCAGTTAATTTGCTACGACATCGCTTTTTTTTTCTTTTTTTTTTTTTTTCCTATTTCGATGTTAAATGTGACCCAGCAGTCTTTAAACTGACTGACCAAAGCAATGGTATCATTGCCAACTTTTAGCTCTTTTCTGTTTATTTCCCGATTTGACGTAAAGCATTAACAAAAATAACTAATGATAAACTGTTTCCAAACAGAAAATAGCTATGGTAAATTTTTCCTACAACTCTTACAACTAGTAAAAAACAAATCATTGCTTACAAATATTGATAGCCTATTCACACTTAGCTGTTCTTCACCCATTTATATAAACGTTTTCCATGTTTCAAGAGGTTTTCACGATGTCCCTCAAGTAAATAAAATATATCAGGAAGGTAAGTGTAAAACAGATTAAGATAAAAGACAAAAAGAGAGCTCAGATTCATACAGCTATCAAGTTGGTTTTTGGCCTTTACTTGTCTGTGTCCTTCTAATACACCGCAAAAATTGAATGAAATTAAAATTATCTTAAATTTCACTCCGACTTAAGGTAAACCTCTACACTGTATTTGCCTAAGGTGGTCTCCACAGAAGCACAACTAAAGGAATACTTTTATTCTCCTGCTCAAGATAGTTTCAGAAAATATTGTCATTTCTTTGCTTTCCTAAAATGTTATTTCTAGGAATCTTCCAAATTGTTTGGATTTTCTTATCTTTGTAACTCAGGGTACACTCTAAATAGCTGCTTTTGCCTTGTCCTCCTGTCACAAAAATAACCTGCAATATTTAACACTTCCTAGCTTGCTTTTTGATACTGGCCAAAAGGTCTCTGAAGAGGTTCACGGGCTGCTAGAGAAACAACTGCTTTCCGCTGAGGAAAAAGGAGAACATTTGGGACAGATTTTTTTTCCCCCCTTCAGTCGCTAACTCTGTCCAGCCCTTCTGACTCCCTTTATATGCCAGTGCCATCCTTCCCTCCACCTGCTGTGTACAAGAAGCTGAGGGAGCCGGGGATGCCTCTGTGACAAGGCCCAGGCTGCGAACCGCTGCACGTCGACACACAAACGCCACAGCAGGCCGGGCCGAGAGGCCAGCAAAGTGCTGCATTAGACTGCGTGTATCTATGGCCATGCTCAAATATTAAACAGATCCCATTAGCCTCTCCGACACCACCATATTAATCGATGAGATAACTTTTAAAGACACCAGAATTAATAACAATCGGTGTGCTCGGGAGGCCTGTGCCTGTGGCGCGGCCCTCTGCAGCTAGCGTCTGGGCCGCTCTACCTGAAATAAGGCCCTTATGTTAGAGCACCTACATTAAAACGGCTAACTCCACTATATCTGAAACAAAGCTGGTGATTAGGCTTGCACAAAAAAAAAGGAAAAAAAACTGTGTTCAGAAATTACATGATTAAAAACTATACTTTTGACATCTCCCAATTACATATTTAAATGCATACATGTAAAAAGACAAAGTAAAGATATGTTGTCAGTCTTTTATTGCTCATGTTCTTTGCATTTCGAGATTTATTCAGGCCAATGGGTATCTAGTGTCCAAGGACATTCCTGAACTTGGACACAAGCCATAAAATTTCTGTGCCTAGTCCTACCCCATACCTGCTCTAACGCTATTTTTCTGGCTAAAACAGACAGACGGATGCATGCATACATACAAACAAACAAGTTTAACATTTACCGTTCTTAGGTTTCAGTAAGCTTAATATAAGTAATGAATGCTACCAGACTGAATTTGTGTGAGTTTCTAGCTGCTACAATAGAAGCATTAGGAAAGTCTCTTTTATGATTTTTCTAGTAGGTTTGAGCTGGGAGGATTATATATGTAATTCAACTTTGCCCTTTCACTTTGGAGATGTCAAGTGATAACTATAAATCACAGCACAAAATATGTGAGCTATGGTATAAGGCTGCTCAAACAACGTATATTTTTATGGTGTTTCAAACTGTTCAGAGACAATTGTGCAAGAGAGTGTAAAACGGTCCCTTTAAGACCAATAAATAGCACTATTCAGTCTACAACTGCTATTGAACCTGGGCTCCAGACCATTTTGATGACAGAAACAGCAAGTTTGTCAATCGTGAACTGACCTACCTTGTACGATTGTTTATCCAAACCTGAAATAATAACATCTAAGTGACAGACAAGTATGAAGAAAACTTGAAACTGAGGACCAAAGGGAACTATCACAAGTACATAGCTAAGCAAATGAGGATACAAAAAATTGGCGTCAATTTTTGAGTTTTTCTTCTTTTTCTTGCTTACCAGGTGCTTGCATGCAATGGCTCTATCTGCTAATCCATGCTGTACACAACAGCCTTTTATTAAAATAAGCTATTGAATCTAGCTATAGCTTTCAACATTGCTACAGAAACTCTGTGTTTGGCATTAAAAATAGGAGATGTTGAAAGGGGTGGAATTAAAGGAAAACCACACCGTACACTCCTGCCTGGAACTCTGCAGACTGACACCAAGAATATTAAAACATTACATATCCTTAAATATTGCCATTTTTCTCTCTCTTGTTTAGTAATAAATTCCAAATTAAAAGTATAAACCAGTTAATATTATTTATTGGAAATTGCTACTAAAAATCCACCTGGGAGTAAGTTAAATTAAAGACGGTACCACATGGACACAGTGGTGAAGCTGGACGTTGGTATCTGCCTTGCTTATAGAGAAGCTACTGCAGAATCCTGAAGAAAGTAGCATGGTTAAAAAGAAAGAGGCAAAAGCAATACGAAAGAAGAGTTAAACTCGTACATTTGACGAATATTAGCTTCCCTGAATTTTTGCCAACTTTTTCAACAGATTAAAAAATCAAGTTTAGTAGAGTGAAAAAAAAAATCTAAGTGCTTTTTGTCTTTTTACTTCAAAAACCAAAGGTCTTGGGGAATAAAAATCATGATTACTGGAATGGAACTTGTTTACTTTAAATCTACTGCAGAAATTCTTAAGGAGACCCTAGCATTAAAGTTGGAACGAGAGATTAAGAAAAGCTATGACAAAAAGATAAAACCCGAGTAGGGGCCTCAGGAGGAATGCTTCATTAGAGACACACCAACTATGTTGACTTAAGTCTATCGCAAGAAGAGTTTGTTTTGGCAGCTGTGAGAAGTAAAAAAAATAAATAACTTTAACAAAGTGAAATAATCAAAGGAAAAACACACAACCTAATGTATCATATGCATGCTTTACACATACATTAAACAGCATGCATATACAGAATTGTCACATTGATATGAAATAGCTTTAAATATTCATTAATACCTCACTAGCTGAAGTCGTATCTAGGAGTAAATCATTTATCTATGCAGCTTCCAGACACACTCCACAAGAAAGCTAAATTAATGTCCTGTCAAAGAGGCTTCTCCTCTCTAGTTATCATAGTAAAAATACTACAGATCATGCTCATTTACTAGAAAAATACAAATATTCAAACCTAGAGTTAAATTATTAAGTGGATAGAATTTAAATTAAACTGAACATGTTTTAAAATATTTTTCTGAGAAAATATATATTCACCAGTACAACACAAGTGGGTGTGAGGGCAGTGTGCATGTGTGTGCATATATATATATATATATATTTAACTATTGACTGTGATTATGATGCACCAAAAAGTAAAACTACGCGAATTAACTTTTGAATCTTTTGTGGTGTTTACACAAGCAGGGACCAAACCCACAATCCTTACTCATGTAATTCACTTCAACACATTTTTTTTTCACCTTTTAAAGCAATAAAGACCCTTAACAATTCTAAAGGGCTAAACAAGAGAAAACCACGTATATTCTAGAGCAAGATACAGTACTTAATTTCGAGGTACCTATAAAGTCTCCAGTTTCCCCTGTTTACACATGCATAACATGCACATCGCTCTTTCAGCTTAACCCAAGTGCAGCGCATCTGCTCCTGGATAAACGTATTTGCTACTGGGGTGCAGAGGACGCTGGTTTTTTCCTCTCCATGACTTCCTCCGAATCCAGGCCTTTTGACAATTCTTTGCCCATCTGTCTATCTTCAAATCAAACTCCCCGTTAGAGCTGTTGCGTTCTGTGGTTAACTCCAAGACCTTGCACTGTTTCCCCTGGCAAGCACCAGCGCTCATCAGCATCCAAGCCCTCTCCATCTTTCCTAACGCCTCTCCAAATGCTCTCCTCCGACAGTTGTCTCTGGAGCTTTCCCACACTTTCTCTTCTTCCAGCTCCCAAACTCAACCCTTCATCCCCACTCAACCACCCCAATGCCCCAAGCCTCTCTCTCCAAGGTCTTGCTGCTCTGTGCAGGATCTACCTGTGTAGCACTGTCTGTTCCCATCACAGCATCATCTTTGTCTTTTATCACTGGCCAAGCTCACATCACCACTGGGAATTGTGCCTCCGTACGAGACTTTCCCAAAGTCCTGCTTCTGCTTATAATGGGGTTTCCAAAAACCCATCCAGAAACACACAGGACTTGCCAAAAATCTCTCCAGACAAGACCCTGAGGGCAAGAAAAACAAGACGTGCCCAGGAAAGTCTGGGGCTGATGGTAGCCTTGTACTGAGTACATAATTTCATATTTCACCCTCGTGCCCAGCTATTGACTCACCCTGTGGAATATTTGAAGACATAATAAATTACAGGACTAATTGACAGTTCTTCAAATTATGGAACACTGATGTTCACGAGTTGAAATATAGTCCCAATTAAGAATTCAGATGAGAGATGTTTGCTTTAGATTAAGCTATGCTATGTACATTACACGAAGCAGGATCTTTAAAAACATTTATACTGCTTATGCAATTAAATCATGTTGAAAAACAAAGTGGCTTTAAAAATTGCCACTCCAGCTTTTTAAATTTCTACTTGCTTACATACATCTAAGAACAAGGAATAATACTCTGAACTGATACTCCAGAACTGTAAAGGATTTTTCCCTTTTAGGCTTCCTATCAATATATTGTATGTTTGCCATGTTTTTGAGCAATCAGCAATAGAAAGAATAACCTACTAAGAGCCAAATAATTAACCTTTAACCCTTCAACACTGAAACATCCACAATATCCAGTACAGTTGCTTTCCTAAATATTCAAATAACATCTACCCTTCAACACTTCTAAAAAATCTCAAATACATACATACATCACAATATGTTCGTTGTATTCACCAAGATCATTCAAATAATGAGTAATCTCAGAAACAGACGCATCTGGTTAGGCATTATGTACAACTGAGCAGATATTTCAATAGTTTTATCCTACTCTTCCAACTGAAAAATTCTGGTAGCACTGCACATGACTGGCCATGGCAGCTGAATTCTGGTTTCGAATATAATGGTTTTTATCTGAATTTTGCATATGGAAATGAAGCATTTTAGTCTGGACCTTTGGTAACTCTACAGTACGTTTTAGCCAAGCTGACTGCGGGACACCGCACATTCGTTACAAATAAAACCTACAGTCTGGGCAAACGGGAGCAGGAGGAGAGCTGAGGGACAGGCACTGTGTGCCAAAGTACAGAAGTTGGTCCACAAAGAGAGATGCGTACATTAAAACCTGAGAAGCTGCATAGCTGAAACCACTTTAACAAGTAACAGTGGTACAAATAGATGTTAGCAATAATCTTACAACATAAGAGTGAAAGTAGTGAAGTTGTAGGACAAGGAAGAGAAAATAACACAGGAAAGCTTACTAGTAAAAAAAAAAATCATTTCTGTAGGATCATTTGTGACATTCAACTAATGCATCCTTAACACACACAAAAAGATACTATTCAGACTAAAACTCTGAAGGAGAAAAAATTAGGCAACAATAAACCTCAGTGTTTAAGTACCCACATCTCACTGACAGGAATGAAAGTAACACACCACTGTCAGAAAGTCCAAATCTGCCTCTCTCCTACATCTGCAGACAAAAAAAAAAAAAAAAGGCTCACTTCGCCACAGTATTTCAAGCATGTGTTAGAAGTAAATACAGAAAAAAGTATCTGTGCAAAAAATCTGGTCCATCAAAGTAGTGCACTCTAAAGGAACTTTCTTCTACTGCCCATAAAAATGTTTATTTTCATTGTAAATTTTCATTCCTGAAATAAGCATTCTAATTTTAGGTCAACTTTGTTAGCTAAGTGTTCGTTAAACAAGCTTTCTTTGTTTGCTGGGAGAGGAGAACTTGTACGCAGCGTCCCTCTATGTGCTCCCCAAGGAGTCAGTCCGTGCGAGACCATCGTCCTTCGCCTCGTGCCCACCTCAGCAGGAGGAACTCACAAGCCAGGCGTCTGAACTGCAGCCATTCCTGGTAACAGTGGGGTAACCTCAATGAGACAAAAATCTGCACTGCAAAAAAAAAACCACACGTGTTGTCACCGTGGCAGAGCGGTCCCCCAGATGAAAAGATATAAAGGAGCTAGGCACGACGCCTCCCCGACAGCGCACGAACACACCTGCCGTCACAGCCAAAAAATCCAGCCCTGCAGAAAGCCGAATGTGAACTGACATGACCGTCCGTCCAAGCTGCTGCTCATCTGCTCAACCTTAAGGCTCAAAAGTGAAAAAACAGGCTGTAGTTCTGCTAGCTGCCAGAAGAAACGCTAAACCAAGATTCCCAGTTTCTGGGCTTCAGCACATTTGAGTCTCTTGGGAACTGGGCTAAAGAGAAGAAAGCGGGAAAGGAATCCAAATACAGGAACACTAAACAAAGGCAGAGATAACACAGAAGATATGTCCAGATAGATAGATGTATTGAATTTTTGTCATGATATTTTGCAGGGAATGGTAACTGCCCGAAGACGTATCCTATTAAACGTAAGAGAATCCTTTCAACATACCCTTTTCACAATGACTTGCTTTCAAATTCCTCATGTTAAATTATATCTCTTTTATTATATATAAATAAAATCTTAAACTTCTAATAGAGGAATCCTTGTCAAGTAAGTCCATTTTTATTAAGTATACAAAATTGAGAAAAAAAGAAATTACACTAGCAATACTATTGCAGTCATTCTAGATGCAGATTTTGGATCTACTAACAATGTAAATGGACACGGCTGTGTCTGTGGCTCAGTAAAACCGCTCAAGTTCAATGCTATTCTCATACTTGGTTAGAACAGATTCACTATTATGCTTTAAGGGTAATAACTCAGATTAAGAGGTACACAAACGTCCACTTGCATGTTTAGGAAAACATACTGCTTAACATTAATGTATCCCCAAAGTATTTGAGCTGAAATATCAACACTTCAGTTTTCTTTTAATGCCAGATGTTTGGAAACTGTTTTCTTTATAACCATGTTAGCAGAAAAAAACAAGTTTGAAGGTTGGAATCAGTAACTATACCATACGCTATGTACGTCCCAACCACACCAAAATCTGGTAATTCAAGGGTATATTAAATGTACATCTAAATATTGGATTAAGGGCATATTAAAAGTAGAATTGTATTTCAAAAAAATAAGCACTTTGTTGACATTCGATCAGTTTATAATTCCTACTTTTCAGAGTTAAAATAATAAAACAAGTAAAATTGCCCAATCACCTTGTTTTATTTCAAAATTAAATAATGCTCCACAATGTATTCAAGTTCATGAGCATCTTGAAACACAGATGCAGATTTATGCACTTTCATGCATTTTTAACACACTTCTAAACTAGAGCAAAGTGTAATAAATACCTGAACGTTCATTATCATCTGCCAATAAGTCTTGATACAATAGTTAATCTAGATTTACATATCTCAAGGAAAGTATCCGAAGTCATTCTAAAACACTTATCTGCCCCCTATTTAGCCTCGGTGGCATGTAAAGCTGTTTTAGCTCCCAGTGGGCCTAATGAGGCCGATACGCTGATGAGGACGGGCCTCGATGTCCTCCAGCTGCCCCCGGAGGGAAGCTTTCTGTTGGTGTTGCACTGTCCTGGAGCCAGGCACCAAGAATTTGGCCCTGAACCTCAAAAGAGTTCATAAATCTCAGGAAAAGAACAATATCTGTAGTTTTAAGAGACTCTGAGGAGAAGGTTCACGCTCACTTGTGTTTGTAGTTGCGCTAAGGACATGCAAACACCACAAAGACCGAGGATTAAAGAAGGCCCACCTTATACACAACTCAGCTCATCACGTACTAAAGGCTTTAAATACTTTTGTGGCAGTTTGCAACTTTTCTAAATTAACTGGTATGAGACTGAGAAATATTATCACCTTTTCTCTTGGATCATCACACTATCGACTTCCCACAGCACAAGTACAGGAGATAAACGTACCATCATTTAGAATTTCATCAGAAGGTGGGGCTGTTGATAAGGGCATTGGGGGACCACCAATTCAGTCATCAATGTGACGAAGACGTTTAACATACAGAATTGCTTTATCAACACTTATTGATATATTTCCACCCACTAAAAAGCGTTTGTGCTGATAAATCCATTAAAGCTTCATCAACAGCAAACAGTGAAACATAAATTGTTTTCTTTCTCAGCATTTTATCTTCTAAAATAAATCTTCCGTCAAAACTTACAAAACAAGCTCTATCAAAACCACACAACGATGTACGAAAAACATATAAAAAAACCACCCCGTTGCAATAATTTAAGCTGCACACGTGCTGAGCTTTGGATCTTTTCTCAGTGCCACATCTAAGTCAGCAGGAGTTGTGGTGCAGCAGTCACAAAGCTTCTCCCCGTGGAGATCCCCACTTGATCTCACTGCACAGCATCCTCCAATTGCCCAAACTCAGAGACAGGGGCCGAAATTTGGAACTGGTTCTCTGGCACGACAGCCAGTGCTGCAGCATTTTAAGAAAAATTTCTTCTTTCGGAAAAATTTCTTCTCAGAAAGAGTGGTTGGATATTGGAACAGATAGCCTGGGGAAGTGGTAGAGTCACTCGTGTGGTAGAGTCACCTGGGGGTGTTTAAGGAAAGGGTAGATGTGGTACTCAGGGACATGGTTTATTGGGCAATATCGGTGGTAGGTGGATGGTTGGACCAGATTATCTTGGAGGTCTTTTCCAACTTTAATGACTCTGTAATTTTGTGACTGTATTCAGTATCCTTCATTGTCATTGTAAGATATAAATGGAGGATGGAAAGAGTAGCAAGTCCTCCCACAACCGACTGTAACACAAAAATGTCTGCCAATCTCTCTGTTCCACCCTGAATGGAAAATATTAAGAACAATTAATAACAAGCCACACAATGCCAACCAGTAAAGAGTAAAATGGAAAGAATGTACAAGAAAAAAAATCATAAATCATGGATAAACTTTACTGAACTTTCTAGCACTAGAGTAGCCCCGTGGGACACCAGCCTTAGTATCTTAAATAAGTAAAATCGATAGATCAGTGGAAAAAGCTCATCTTGTCTTCTATCCATCCATAAAACAATAGTGCATTTGTATTGGGATGAAATGAAGAATTTGGTTCCCGTGTACTTTTGTTCCATGAACCCATTCGTCTTCAACTAGTTAATAACGAGATCATTTTCATCCCCCTCTTTTTGTGTCATCCTATCTGTTTTATTCATGAAAACATTTTCAAATTATTATTTTTATTCAGAGTGAGAAAGGCAAGGGAAGCAAACAGTGTAATATTTTACTAAAAAAGATGAAACCTCAAAATTATATTATACACACAACACACCAAATAACTACTCTTAAGAGCTTCCAGTACTGAAACAAGTTCAATCATTCCTTTTAGGACAGTTCAGTTATTCAGCTGAAAACAACTAAAAAGTTCTCGGCAGTGGTTAATTCTCTCACATGACAAACTGAAACCTCATGGCAGTGTCTGGAAACAGCAAGGGTTTTTTGGTTTGTTGTGGTCATCTTACACTCAAAAGACAACAGCTCATCAAGCTCACATATCTTTCTGGGCCTCCTCAGTAGGGTAACCCTTGAAAGCCTTGGGGAACCGATTTTATTAGATTAAGCAAAACCTTTAAAGAAGCTGTAACAAAAATATTTAGCTTCTCCATTGACCCTTCTGCTTGAGGCCCAGCTCTGCGCAATCTCTCGGAGCTCCAGTGTCCCCATGATGGTTTTAGTGAAAACACAGCATCATCCAAGAGCCTGCCAGGCTTCATAAACTCAGACTGGAATGTGGAGCAAATGTGGTGCCTCTAATATCAATTAAAGGGAGTATGTAACTTAAAAACATCTATACCTCTAAATAATGTTGGTGGCTACCACAAGATAACATGAAGTAAGCTCCTCTCCTACTGGTGTTGTGAAAACACTATTAATTACTATCATCTGCAACCCAGTAGTAAAGTGTATTTACTCTGGGCTTTGACTATTCTTAATTTGTTCCTTTCTTTGAACAGCCACTTCCAGCATTTGCTCCAATAAGCATGATAAAACTTGTCTTGAAAATTTCAATAGGCACTGTAGGCAACCACCATAAAAACCTCTATGTTTTGTCACCTCATTTAATGCAATATTCTCCCCTGAAAAGAAGAAAAAGAAGAAAAAAGGAACTTTAAATAGATACTTAGCTGAAGCAGAGTGAGCAGAAGAGAGCCACAAAAGCACATGCAGTCCTCTTATATTCAGCCACAAACATTAGCACTAAAAATAACTCAGCCAAATCCCAGTTTAGACCATCCTGAAAACTTTGTACTCATACAATTCCCATTTTTTCTCCTTTGCACCTTTTCTCCTTGCCTCCAGAGTCTAATATCTTCTTCCATACAATGAAGTTAACAATTCTTGTTATATAAATAACCTATAGAAGCTGTCCTCAGCATTGGAAGGCCTAATTTTAGATATCATTCTTTACAACAGAAATGGGACAGCTGAAGAAAATCCACTATACAGCATAAAGAATGTCAAAAGGTTTAAAAAATATAACTTGGAGAAAACATTAAAAGGAACTGAGGTGTTTTTTTTGTGGTTTTTGTTTGTTCGTTTCTTTGGTTGGTTTGTTTGTTATAGCAAAAATAAGCGCAAAAAGAGACATGATGGAAGCCATCAGGTTTAGAAAGAACAGTGTTGGTGAAAAAGAGAAAAGAAATAATATTGTTTAGGAAGAAAGGTTTAGGACAGACATTAAGGAAACAGTTCAATGGGAAGACCAATAAAGCACAAGGGTATAACTGCCAACACATGGAGACATATGTAAGTTTGTCAAAGGAGACCTTTGGCAGATGTATGTCCAACGGGTCTTGAAAGTCAACATAAATATAGTTGAATCTGTCTTGGATTAAGGGGATGGACTACAAACTCCCTCATAGGCCTTGACAAGTCTATTTTTCTATTTCTTCACGGTTCCAAAGGATTCCCTTCTACAGGAATTTGGGACTCTAGTTCCTACGCAGGCAACACTGATGTACAAGCACCCAGCAACCTTTGTCATAAACCACAGAAAACTCTTTACAAACTAGACTGTTGGAAGCATTGTGTTTAATATCAGGGATAAATAACAGAACCTCATTAATATACTTGTACTTGGAGACTCAGTACAGTGAGCAGCTAAACAAACTCAGACAAAGAAAATAATCATTCAGAATAATGAATTGTCATCTAGATTAAATGTAACACTTCAGAGAAATGTACTGTGATACCTCTGTAAAATTAATGAGGTCTTAGTAAAACCAGACCTCATTAAAGTATCTACCATTAAATCTTTCCTGGAAAATTGGAGAAAAAATGTCTCTATAGATTAACTGACTTGCCAGCCAGCTCCTACTGTAAGGACCACAACGTGAAATATGGCAGGGCCAGGAAAAGCAGGAGTTCCTGGCTTTCAGACCAAATAAATTCCACTTGACAATACTGCCTAATTTAAGCTAATATAATCAGTGAAATAGTAAAAATAAGAAAGGATACAGTAAGAGCAATCAAATGAGAGCTCCAATATTCCAGGTGTAACCAGTTTCAATAGACCTAGTGCACAGACAAAACTGGCCTGTGTTTCAATGACTTCGGTGACAGATTTAAAAGGCTGATTTTTCTCCAGGACACATGAACTTTGATACTTTGCCCAACACTTGAAAACTAGCATGCCTATGAACAACCTCACAGAAAGACTACGTCTGTGTGGAAAAGTGATGACCACAGAAATATTTCACTTTTTGCATCATGGCACTGTGAGATGCCTGTCTTTGCATATTCAAATTCACTTGTTTTTGGAAAAGCCAAAGACACAGACAGACAAAATTCAGAGTAAGGTTAACTAGCATTTGCAGGTCATCCAAAAATAATTACATCGATAAAAAATGAAATAAAGCTGACAAAGCATCACTATATTAATTCATTTGTTGTTAGAAACTTTAAAAAATGCATTTACTTATATGCAACTTACGCTTACTAGTGATGACCAGTGGATTTACAGAACTGTATACGGAAAATTCTGAAACATGAGCCATGACCTCATTTCTTGGATGAGGGAGAAAAATTAATAAAGTGAATTGAGAAGTAGATCATTCCACCCCTCTCCCCCAAACCAAACAAAACCCACACGTCTTTTGTCTACATATTTCACAGTTTATGGTTCTCACTTTAATTGCTAATAGTTGCTATGAGTCCCCAAACAAGCCTTCAAATAAGATTCAGTACAAGGCAGTAACAACCAGTGAATTTATGACTCTGCCGAGCCATGAATTAGACATGATAAATTTCTACCAGCTATTATCATTCAGAGGATGGTGTGTGTCAGGTTTATTAACATGACCTGAAATGAATCTTTTCAGCAGCTTTTTCTGACAGATGCAGTCAAGTTACCTCTAATAACTCTGAAAACATCCCCTGGTTGAGAGGTGGCCTACAGTTCAACAAACTGTACCTCTTACTTGTGTGCTTTTATTAAACTGAGGTTAGAGTTTTGTTTACTTAGGCCTCACACAAATTAACAAAATTATATTTATCAAAGAAACACTACAGAAAAGTCATCCCAAGTTCACAAAATTCCTGCAGCAAATGAAGCGTGTAGAACATATTCCTGTTGCTGTGCATAAGTAGGTAGTTAATAGCACCTCTACTGTATTTTTATTCTTTGGAAAATCTGAATGGCGAATCCTTTTTTCCACATATATATATATAAGTATATCCCTATGCACAGACATACATCTGTTGTATGTGAACCAGGGACTCTTTACTAATATTAAAATCATTAACAGACTCAATATTATCATAAAAATCACAAAATCAAAGTATTTTAATCACCTCATATTTGGAATTACTTAACTGACTTGGGACGTTTATCTGAAGGAACCTATGTGGGAATTCATTCTCTTGTGGATTGATTTTTTTTTGTTTGATTGCTTTTGACCGGGGAGAGGTTGGTTTTCAAAGACACATCATACTGTAGATAATGAATGGATAGATTTAGGAGAGTGTACTCCAATTTAATAATATTTATACCTCCAGTATAGAAAAGTTACAATTTAAACATTTAAAAAAGTTTACTAAATTGGAGGAAATTTGTTGTGTAATTGGAGCCATATCAAATAAAAAGTTACAGGTGTACAAGTGAAACTTCAGCAAGGCCATATCCTGCAAATACAACTTTAGTCCGCAAAATGACTTTCAGATCCAATTCCTTGAAAGTTTGCACAGCATACACCCCAAAATTTCTGCTTTTAGGTACATGGTGTTTTTTCCTCAAGGGACAGCACAGTAATGAGAAAAAGCCTTGTTCACTTCAGAGCTCTGCGGAGACCTATGTAACAGGCATTTCATTCTGTCCTGATAGAAGTCTACAAATAATATAGTCATAAATGCATGTATGGCTGCTACCTCAGTTCTGCCACACTTCAATCAACTTAAGCTTGAAGTAAGCAACTGAAAAGAAATCCACATTTCCGAAATTAGGAAAAAGCCAGAAGGGTGTGTTTGCATTTTTCCCCAAAGGAGTTCTAACTGACAAAAAAAATAAGTCTTGGTTATAAAAATTAAACAGGAAAATTAAAGTTAAGAAGAAAGATATGACTGGGATCTGCATTTGTTTCTAGCAGTAAAATGGGATTCCAATTGGTTTTAGCCCTGCAAATGTTGCGTGAAACCCAGTAAAGCTTCATGCACCAAGGAAAAGCCTGAATAAATTACCAATTATGCCCGGTATAAAACACATCTTAAAAAAAAAAAAAAAAAGTACTTGTAATCATTATCTTGAACTGCTATAAAAAACAATATGGAAACTGATACTCTACTTTTAAGCAATTTTATTTGCAGTGGAAATCCACTGTCAGCATTCAGTAATGGCTGTTGCTATCCAAAACAGAGGAGCTGCGTATTCCTGCCTTTCAGTGCTCATCATCATAACAGTTTTCACAACCTGGTGAAAAATATCTAAAAGAAAAGGGGAGAGGAGGGCAGGAAGGCAACATACAAAGTGGTCTCAAACACTTTATAATATGCTATCCAAAGTAAATAGGAAATATTTTAAAATATTTATCCCTAGCACTACATCAGGAACTAAAACTTTTCCTCCTATATTTTCTACCCTGTCCTACTTTCTCATAGTTGTTCGTTTCAACACACTTCGTAGCATTTACTCAGCAAGTGGTCTAAGTAGCTTGTAAGAGTCTTCCAGATGATGAAACTGCAAAGAGAAAGCTTTTATGGAAGAAAACAACAACAGAGAAAAAGAAAATAAATTAAAAGGGGGGAATAGCAAGGTATAAACAACGCTGCAGTCCCAAATACAGCAAAATATGACTTATCAGATCAAAAAAACAGATAGCCAACCTTCTAACCCAAAAACACTGGACAAACCTATACATAGGAGAGAGTTTTTTTGCACTAGTTACAACTTGAAAGCTAAAGCAACTTGATTTTCAAAAGCATTCAACACGTGTACACTGAATCATTCAACACATGCACAGTGAAAGATAAAGTCCCCCAGGAATGCCTCCCTTACAGCTGAGTCAATCATCCAAAATACTTTTGGAAGTCTTGGCCAGCCATTTCAAAAGACTCCTCAAAAATCCCTTTGGGTTTCAATGCCAAAACCCAAGTTATAATTCAGAGTGGTCGTTTTTCCCCTCAGCCACTAACGCAAACCATTAGGAGGAACACAGAGTACGGTCACTGCTCCAAAGAAACGAGCGCTCGATTCCAGCTGCTGAGACTAACATGGAGTAGTATCCTGACCACTGAGGAAGTCCCGTGAAGAAATGAAGAGGAACAAGGCTAAAAATAATGTTAATAAGACAGAGATCTAGAAACCACTGGAAGAAAAATGGGATAATTTCCACCTACTTCTGCAATTCATCGTTTTCAGATTATTATTAGTGTATGTTTTAGTCTTTGCTTATTGTTTCCTTGTTTGTTTTTAAATGGTCTTGACAAAAAAATAAAATCACAACCACTGTTGCCAAAGCCAAAAGAAAGCCAAAAAGTATGGCTTTCTAAGAGCATGCAATGGTTTTTTAACTTGGACTTAACCATTCTTTATTGACAAATAGAACCAAGCAGCACGTAACAAATATCAACTTTTCAGAACATTTAGTTGACAATTTATGATCTGTTTATGCAAGAAATCTACATTTTGGATTGATTTCAATGCATATTATTCCTATAAACCAACAACATTAATCCTGGAAAAGCCACTAGTACCCGCGCTAACAGACTTGAGCAGAGCAAGCCCAATCCTCCTAATTACACTCAGTTTATCATTTTTCCCACTGTCAAGGTAAATAATAATACCATGGAAAAAAGCAGGCTGGCAGCTTAAATATATGTTGAATAAAAAGATCAAGCATGAAGGTATAAAAATGCCAGGGATTTTTTTTTCTCTTTTGTGACATTTTGCAAAGCTATTCCAGTGGCAAAACTGTAACAGCATGTGCTTGTAACCAAAAATCATAGAGGTTGGTTTTAATACACACCACACATTTCGGCTTACACAGTAAATCCAAGCTTTTTGAAAAGGTAAACTGAATTCCATGACCAGGAACGGTGAAGAAGTCCGGAGAACCGAGCATGAGGCAGACCATCCCAGATCCTGCGGATGCGGAGTTGCAGGCTACTACTGGGTTTCACTGCTGCAGGAGGAGCAATGCTGAAATTCCTAAAATCAGCCAAAGAAATTGGCTCCGGAGTTCTATAAAATTCCAGGGGCACCGCTTACGACCGCAGTCAGCCTGAGGTATTTAGTTTAAGGAAGATTAATCACAGATGAATCAGCCTTTTGTTTCTTTTTGACATTTCAGAACCCTTTCTAGTATTCCATCTATCTGAAGTCTGGCCATGCCTTGATACTGAAGTAGACTGTTTGAAATAATTCCATTTACTTTGGCCTGCATACAAGTCTGGATAAAGATTTCAGTCAAAACACCTCTTCAAATCATAGAATGGTCTTCAAATGGCACACGGAGATAGCGCAGCAAGAGGAACCAGATCTGTCGCGCACTTCAGAGTAGGCTGATGTTATTTACTGACGTTGTGGAGTGGTGTCAGGAAAAGCAGATGACTGGCCAAGCCCAGCGACAATATGTGCTCCAATTGCAATATTTGCATCCAATTATTGACAGTGAAAAAGCCTCAAAAAAGAAAACCAAAAAAAACACCAAACCAAAAGACCTAACAACAACAGAAAACCACACCACAGAAATCAGGAAAGTCACGTAGCAAACTTCACCAACGCCCCCTTCCCAACACAAGGACGTAGAGGAGAACGTGATTTAAGGTCAGCAGGGAGCTAAATGGCAAAGGCAGCAAGTACACCGACTATTTAGACCAGGAGCACAAAACCAAAGTCTACTTAGCATCAAGCACTACCCGACTCAAAATCAGTATCAAAGACATGTAATGGAAGTAACAAAAATGAGTAGATTAGGATCTCAAAGAGCTCAGTAGCGACTGGAAAATGCAAATTTAATAACATGGAGACACAGAATAAAATTCTTGCAGGATAAAATGGACAGGAGCTCGGCACAGGGAAAAAAAATCCAAGATCTCTCAAGTATCCTTCTGATGTACGTGTTCACTAAAGCTGGTTTATTTCTGAAATTCCATAAATATGTTTGTAAACGAATGTCTTCAACTGAAAATGCATTTACAATTACAGATACAGTACTTAAATACATGAGAAGCGAGCCTGAGACCAACATCATTCTAAAATAAAATACCTTCTTGTACTTTGACTTTTATCACTGGCTCCAAAATGCATTAGGAAAGACTTTGCATCTTATGAGTGCTGGAAAATTTTCCAGACTATTTTTCCAACATAAGAACTACCACATCTAACAGAGCCTGAAAAGTTTTACCACAAGGTCGTGAATTTCTACAGAGAACCATTTTAATCTTGTGTTACCCTATTCTACCCTGAAAAAATGGAATAAAGCCATTGCTTCATGTTTTTCATAACATTTTTCCGTATTAATACAGTTAATAGAACTACAGAAATCCTTTTGTCTAAATTTAATGTAGGTTTTATTTTACCAGCTCATAAATATTAACCCATACATGGGAACAAGTCTAGGAGCTGAGAACTAAAAAGTAGTTTAAGATTACTACATATTCCCTTCCCCATCTTCGGTGACTTCCCTGGTACTCCACCGTTTCAATAATCACATTGCAATCAAATGTGAGCAGTTTGGAAACAAAAGGAAAGGGAAGGGAGGAAGGAGTCAAGAAATAAAGTTCCCTTTTAAGAACTTGTGTAATTACAGATCTGTTCATTGGGATGGATGACATTCAACCCATCAGCTTGCTACCTGAGAACACCGGCTTCTCCAACTCTATTCCTGACCCACAGGAACACTGCCTCCAGAATCCTCTTCCAGGACATTCATGCTTCTGATCTTCAATAGGCAAAACACTTTATTTACACGATAAATTGTACCATTTGTAGAAATAGAATTGTGGAGATGAAAATGTGACACACTGACCACCAAAAACACACTGCCTGTGAATTCAGCCCAACTCGCTCAGCACTGGATAAACCTCTTGGCAGCTGCGCCCTGCGCAAGGCAACTGGTGTAAAGCTGTGGCCGGACTGGAAGATGGCTGCTCAAAGAAACGTTCTTGGATAAACATATAGATGGCATTTTAGGAGGAGGAATTGCATGAAAACTGAAAGCAGAATACTTCAGCAAAATATTATGTGGATGGCTTGGACCTCCTCAGAGCACACGACGTGACCAAGATGATCTGATACAGAAGCCAGGAGCTGTTATTAGATATGGCTCAGTCACTGCTGAATACAATCACCTATTATAAATGTTTTAAAACTGATGTTTAAAAATCACTTTACATGAACAAAAAAGTTAGAACCCAGAAGAGACGTCTACACAAAGTTTTAACATTTGCTGCTGGATATCTGTACCTCCAATCTAGACGTGTATTTAAAACTAAAACATTCGGCTATGTCCGCATGCTGACAATATTAACGCCTAAGTCTCAGATTGTAACATAAATGAGCGGAGCAGTTCATTGCACAGACCCCCAATTATTTCAGCCAGGTTGTGTGCAGAAGACTGAGACTGACTTCACGCAAAGTGGAACTCCATCAAACTCCTTAAATCAGCATCATAAAGTTACTGTTCCTTATACATCCCAATTTATCTGTTAGTCCTCCTCAGCAGGAAAAAAAGTCAGCTTCAGAAAGCATTCAGACTGAGAAATGCGAACTCCACCAGACAGTATGGTGCAAAGCAGTAGTCACGCTCAGGTGGTTTTGCTAGAAGCATTCTGCGTTTTCTTCCAAAAAAAATATCCAATTCAATTGTCAGCTTACCCATTTCCACTGATCACGGTCTGTGACTTAAAGGAAAATTTCAAAAGATTTCCCAAATCCTGTGACTTCAGTATAACCAAGTACAGCATACATGTGTTCTTAGAAGACACAGCTTATAGAAAGCAGCGCTGCTGTCCCTAACCTCCACTTCCAAGCATCCTAGACCAGGTAAGTTGCAAAGAAAATTACAAGCAGAGAATAAAAGAACGGTTAGCTCTTCAGCTCCGTCTTTTTATTCCCTTCATTTAATTTGCTTACATGGCATCTGTTCAACAATGTTTACCTATAGCCTTTCCCTCTTCCAGACTAACGTCAGTAAGGGAACGGAGCCTCTAACATCTCTGTTAAACGACAACCAAGCAAAGTCTCCAACATGTAATGCCAGTAAGTCAAGAGGCCATTGCTTAAATTGCTTAATCCGCAAAGTTGGTACTTACCCGCTCCATTCTACCACTACCAATCACTTCACAAAAGCAGCAGCATTATCCAGAAGCCTTTCAAAGCTTAGTTTTAAAATTTCGGTAGCATTCTCCAATACACTATTTCGTTTCCCTCAACATTTATATTATGTTTGTTTTGGCCCACAGATATAGACGATGAACTCAAGTTGGCGAAGCAAAAAAAAGAAAAAAGAGAAACACCTTGTAACAAAAGGACAGCGGGAGAAATGAATCCTTATGGTCACCTGTAGCATAGGCCACGATAAAGCTCAGCTGGCTTTTCCTTCACAACCTTCACTTTAATGTGCCTCACTGCTTTTTGACTATTTGAAAACTAGCTGAAACCAATGCAAGTTTTTAGCAAAGTTTGGGGATGAAAAAAGTAAACCCTGCAACTCTTACTCTAGATTTCACTAGCCTTCTACATTTCCAGATTACTATGAGATATTTTGTTACGTGTAAATGTTCAGCAATTTTCTATCAGTTTTCAGTATTCTGAAATTGTATAGTAATATTCAAAAGCCAGTGACATGTTTATAAAGAAAAAGTGGGATCTAAACAACATAGGGGAGAGAGAGAGAGAGAGAGAGAGAGAGAGAGAGAGAGAGAGAGAGAGAGAGACCCTTGGGTACTTACGTCTAACAATGCTGAGGCTAACGGATTATGGGTGATTTGATGACACTGGTTATGCCAAACATCCTTACCCTTTCCTCAAAAATCTTCTACCTGATCCAAAATTGCTACTCAACTAGCTTCTCAGAGGTTTGATTTGTAGAGCAAGTCCCCTATACCTACCCAAGTAAAGCCAAGACCAAGAAGTCATGCTATCACTGCCAGCAGTCACTAAGCACTAACAACAAATATTCAGTCAAACCCAAAAAAGGGAGAATTTTAGCCTATTGCCAGATACATGGTAAACATGAGATACCCAGGTAACCAAATGACAAATTATTATCTGACAGCCTTGAAAACCTCTCCATGTGAAGAGCTTTTAAGCCAACTTGTAATAAGTACCACATGCAGCTAAATTAAAAAAGAAAATCCTAAGCCAAGTTAAATAGTAACTAACATTCAAATTTAACCATATAAAGTCCCCATTAAAATCCAAAATGACAATTACAAAAATATTATATTACTATGAACACTGTCAAATGCTTTGAATAATTGTACACTACGGAAATAAGTAAAAACACACTTTACCTTGTATCTCATTTTGGGGCATGAATGAATGTAGAAACCCATATAATAAAAACAGAGATCAGGAGCTTTTTCATGAAGTTTCCTAGTAAACGCAATTTCCCTATGAAAGGAAAAAAAAAAAGTAATTATTTATGAATATAATTCCTACATTCATTTTACTTCTTCATAAAGGAAATGCTTTACAACTACCTGGATTTTGGCTATTTAAAAGACTAGACTTCTATCACATAAACAATGAAGATAATAAACTCAACGCTTATGCTTAAAAAAACAAAACAAAAAAAAACAAAACACTGTGTCAGGCTTAAAAACACTTCCATTTTGCCCTGCCAAGTAACTGACTTCAAATTTGAAGAGAAAGGTGACTAAAAGCCTCTATTTAACAGGTTTCCTGTTAATATTCATGCACGTTGGAATTCTACAGAAACCTGACCCAGCGATTGTACACAGACTGGCTGATGTAGCTCAGGAAAACATCAGAGTATTTTTAAAAAACAAGCTGCAAGGGTAAGCCTCTTGTTTGTTCTGCTCGTTGCACTCTAGCAATTTACATGTAAAAACATCCGTCTTTGTGCAACAAAAGCTACTTTTCACCTCTCGTGTTTGTTTGTATGATTTTCTCATTTATTTCGAAAGGGAAGTGTTAATGTATTCCAAAATACATTTGCTTCTCATTTTACTGGCAAGAGGCAAGCAGCGTTTCTACAACGATTCTGCCAGCGTTTCTAATACAACACTCATTTTCACAGCATTTGTAACTTTGCAGATCACGTTTGTTTCAAACGTGGATGTTGGTTCTTACCTTCAACGCTGAAGGGATAAAAGGACATGAGCATGTGCAGATAGGAAGCATGTACAAATATTGTGTTTTTTTTTTATCACTTCAAAATTAAGTTAGTAGTAAGAATGTTTAAATATATCAAAAACCCTTCAGTTGGATGTAGTTTGCTGAGACCATCATGACACATTGTAATTCTGCACTATATGCATCCATTCTAAAAGGAAAACGTCCAGAAGTTACTTCCTACCTGAAAATCCAGGTAAATACAGCAGATTCCAAAAGTGAGGTTTATGTACTACCAAAGTATACCAACCTGCACCTCACCTATGTCATCTTTAAGACACAGCACAATGTCAAACACCCCTACCAGTCCGTGCTGATTATCCTGGACCTAATTAAACACACACCTCTGTGCAATTAAACAACCTGAAACGCTACAGGGAAAAAAAAAAAAAAAAAAAAACATCCTTTGCATTTCAAAATGTCTCCAACACTGTTTGCAACTGGTCTGCACTGCCTGACTTAATAAAACAAAAAGACTCAAAGTGAACGGAGTGAAGTAATTAGGCCAGAAGGTAATGAGGTTAAAACTGGGCTGCAGTAGCAGTCCAGTCACGGGCAACAAAGCTTCCTGCAAGCTTCTAAGGGGCCACAGCGAATGAGTGCACAATGCCAACACTGGCTTGCTTAGAGCTGCTGCAGGTGTCTGTCTCCACGTGAGGGGCAGTCCCAGCGACGTGCTATAGGAAGGGCCAGCATCACTGGGGAGCGACGAGGCATCCTTCTCTTTCCTCCATCCCACCTCCCCTGCTAGAGCACCAGAGTTTCACGCATTACAGCTGCACCTTCCTTCCAGATTCCTTCCTTGCGAGATCTGAGGCTCCCTAGCCCACTGACCAACTGACCACGTGGGTTCCCAAAATCGGGTGAGAGGTGCTGAGCTGCACGGGAGCGAGGAGCGGGTGCTGCAGCTGAGACCCAAGGCAGGAGAAGGCTCTCCCTCCGTATCAGCCAGGCGGCAGCAGCGAGGTGCCACTGCACTGCACGACTCACATCTACCCACATTTTTTTCTGCCTAAATCATTCTCATGGAGAAGGGATTACAGACTTGCAATTCCTTTTCTGCAAAGCTTTCAGTCAAGATGCATATTTAAGAAATTATAACGGCTGTTAACACTTGGCAAGAGTGGGCAGCCAGTGAGCAAAACATATTAATTTCATTAACACAAAACTCAGATTTAGTATTTCAGTGCTACATAACCCAACTCCACAATCTAATGCTTGAATCTAAGCTCTAGCATTTTTCCTTTTATAAAAGAGAGATAAGGGCAAATATGATTGTCTACTATTAATGGTCTTAGGTAGCGGAGGAAAGTTTAATATTTCTGAGCAAATAACAAGAAGCACTCAGTATGTCCTGGTCAGTCCTCTCCCCTTTTATTCAGGCTGGTATTTCTCAGGTAGCTTCTTCTGCCCTCGCTTTTTGCTTAGATGCCTACGTATTTCAAATGATCTTCAATTCCCATCCTTTCTAGGACTCTGCAGCAAAAATTCTCAGAATAGCCCGAAGTGGAAGTGACAGCGCTGCAATGCAGTTTAACCTCCTCAGAGTAAAATTGGCAACAGCTTTTAAGGTATCAGATTCCTTTGCAACTTCCTAAATCCTCCCTAACTCTCAACTTTTTTTCCCCTTTTTGAAAAAAGAACAAGGTTGGCCTCCTCTAAGACTGTTGGGAACTCATTTTTATTGCCTTAAATGCAGCAGAATTTATAAGCTGCTTTTTCACTAGTTGAGCCATGCAAGCATGTTGCACTGACAAAGTTTTAAATTTATTATGTAGAAAATTTAAAATCATTTCAAGAATCCATAAGCATGGATTATGTCAGTCGGTTATTACATAAAGTAACATGATACATACAGATACTAAAAAATAACTCTTAGGAGCTGTTTATGGCAACTCGCATGAAGAAAAAAAGTCTGATTTTAAGTATCTAGTGTATGTAATAAAACCTAGACCACTAATAGACAGAAAAAAGGCCACTTCTAAACCATAGGTGTTCCAACATTATTTCTACATGGTAATTCTGATTGATTTTATGAAATCGCCAATGCCACTGTATGCCTCAGAAAAAATGAGGATTAGAACTCTTTTAGCCTTAGACCAATGGAGATGAGAAATTGACAGATACGTTAATGCTCACAACAGCTTTGAAGTTACCTCTGATCTGAGCTGGAACTGGACCAGATGATGTCCCAGGGTTCTTTCTAACCTAAACTCATCTGTGATTCTGTAGTTTCTCCTTTGTAAGGAACAACTGTGGATCAAGGTGGGGAAAGCCAGCCGGGAGGCAGTGTTGTCAGCTCTAGTAAGTTGCTTTTTGGTAAGGAGAAATTGCACTTCAGGATTTAACTACCTAAAAGCCTGCCAGAGAGCAGGAGGAGGCCCTGCTCTCCCTGTCTAGCCATTCCACTGCAGCCCTTGCACCAGCTCTGGTGTTAACACGATCTTCACTGAGCCTGCTCAGCTCGCTAACCAGGTTGCTAAAGCACAGCCTTCTGCTTAGTAAATTAAAAACTGGCTCAGCAGATGATTGCTAGAAACCTGGCACATAGCAGAGATGGAGAGGAGTGATTGCAGCACTTCATTTCAGCAGCAATAAACCATTAGTCTGATGTCAGCAACTTAACAGTGAACTTTGTGGGAGAAAGCCCTCGATGTATGCATTTGAACAATTCAAGCACAGATATCCACAAATAATAAAATTCACCTCTACAGAGAGAGGAATATACCCAAAAAGCAGAATGATTAAAAAAAAACAAAACACTTTGGAAATCAAGAGATCCTACGCACTCTTACTCTGTTTAGATTTTGATTAAACTTCTGAGACATTGAATTGCATGCTTCCATAGGTATTGCAGAAGTACATGAAGTAACTGATGGGAAGAAACTTCCTAAATATATATATATTTATATTTGCAATTTGTTTCAAAAGTCGTGTCATTTACTCATTCTAGTGGGTAAACCTAAGCAGCAGCCAAGAAGCTCCCACCTAGAGAAGATACACTCAAACAGGATGCCTTGGAGAAAGATGAGCACTAGATTTCATAGCTGGATCTCGATTTATCACATATAACAGTACCTGAAGCAGTGTAGTGCAAATCTGAAAAGGTAAAAGCTTTTGCTAGAACTTCTCAGACCTACAGCAACTTGAAAATAGGCAGGTATGGCATGAGGTCCAAACCCAGTTGCTTCATGAGGATCTCACTGGGATCTACATGCCTGTGACTAGTTTATTTCATGCAAAGAAGCAAAAAAGCTAAGAAAAAACTTGGGATGCACAAAGGTTGTAACAGTAATAGAATCTTAAAATTGCTTGTGAGAGAAAAACAGCAACTTGCAATTTAGCATACAAATCTTATTTACAACACAAAGCATTATTCACTGTTCTTACTATTTTGTGGATACCAGGACTAGGATGATAGTTAATTTAAGGCTTTAAAATTCATAGGATTATTCTGTCTGTCAGGCTTTCTAAAGACAAAGATAATGAAATTAACACACCTGAAAATATACTTAGTGCTAGTACAGCAGGAGACTACTAATTCAGAAGTTTTTAGGGTGTCCGTTATTTACGATCTCACCGTGCACACATGCATAAAAGTGATTAATTTCATTTGGTGACTAAGCTAAGAAAAAAGTCAAAGGAAAAATTATTTCTATTCAAACAAAAGAGGCTTCTTCTGCTGAAACCAAGCAATAGTAAGTTATTTTCTAGGGAATAAAAACCCAGGTACTTTATTTCTGAGTTTTTTGTTTTTCCATCTTTAGAAGTATTTAGCTAACTAGAAAGATTCATCCCTATTTAAGGATGAAAGTTAAAATCTATTTTGGAGCACAACCAACTGCAGAGAATTAGAAAAATAATAATTAAGTTTAGCTAGAGATAGTGTTACCAGTATATGTTTAGACTGGAAATAAAAGCTCAAACTTAGAAACAAGTATCAATTCTTACTATTATGTCTAAGCGGATAACAAAAATGTCCTCTTACCGTAATGCAGAGTAGACTCCCAAAGATAAGAAGGAATAGTCTGGATCGTAGTACAGATAGACAGAGGACACGCAGTAGGGCAGGATATCAATTACACCCACAGCAATTATCTTCCCATCTAGCCAATACTGCTGGTGAAAAGAACCATAGCCGCACTCTGGTCCGTTTGGGGGATTCTCTGCCTGGACAGAAATGGGACATAATTATCAGCCTGGTAGACTTCCAGTACAAAAACTATTTTAGAAAGGTTTTTAAAAGAAAAATAAATACTGTGAGAAGGTATTCCTGCTGTACACGTTTACCGAAAGGTAAAAGGGAATTTGAAAAGCAGGGAGAGCAATGTTAGTTCTCCATAGCGTTTGTGATTTTCACTGTACTCTTCATCAGCAACCTCTGTGTGTCACCTCACAAACAAATCAGTAAATGACCTCTGCCACCTAGCATGCAGACAGCACTGAAATGGTAAAAAAACAAGATTCATCAAGCTATCAATGCATTATTACGCACAAATTCTGCAGATATTCTTTCTTTTCATAGTTTGGCCTACATACTCTTCAACAAGAGACAAAGCCCAGAGGCAAAGAGGTGATGGGCAGGCTGCCTGCGTCCCCCAGCAGCGCTCCTCCCCTGTTCCTCTCCATGCTTTCAGTCACCACCTAGATCCAGCTCCCAAAACACAAAAGCTCAGCTCAGATGCTGCTATTAAGCCCCGTGACAAAGGCAGCGTCCGCATTAAGAAAACAGAAAAAAAAAAACAGCCAAAAACCCTACAAAATCCCTCGGTGCAGTGCAGAGAATCAGGCATCGAGCACCGCAGACACTGGAGGCACCTTGGCCACAGACTCAGTTTCACAGCGCGGCCACTGAAGCTGTTTGAGAACAGCACTTCCAAAGAGCATGGAGCAGCTCATGTACTCTTTATGACCAACTAAACATTTTTCGCCTGAGATGCTGAAGCTCTTTGTGCCACGTAACTCGTGGAGCTCCTGCTTTGCCAGCCCACACCAGCACAGCTTCGGCAAGAGCACCGCGGGGCTGGCTGCTGCTGGGTGCTGGGCCCTGAGGTCGCAGGGAAGCACACTTCCCTGCGGGGAGAAGCTCCTAAACCAGAAACTGGTGCTTCAGATTACAAAGAAAACAATCTCCTAATTTAAACTGTATTACACAACCAACTCTGGCAGGGCTTTTTCTCCAACGTCAGGTTTACTTTAATCCTGAATTCCACAGCGCTCAACTTAATTATCCTCCTAGTCATGTTTTTCACTGTATTGCCAGGTCTTCAGAAAGCTGCTTCTCACTCAATAAATCTGACAACATTACCTGCTATTACCAACTGTTTTGCATTACAACAACAAAAGGTGGGTTTAATCAAGTATTTTGATACAGTAGCGTGGACTGAAGACATGATGGGCAGTAGAAGTTATTCTAATTGGTACCACATGTGTCAAAAGAAATCAATCACATGAACAAAAATCATTTCAACTGACTTTCCCAAGCATTAAGTCCCAAATAAAGGCGGTATAATAAAATGTTTGCATTTCTATATAGTTATATAGCATAAAAGTAGATATAGAAGTAGATATGTAGCTACAGATACTGTAAAAGTGAAATGATCCAACACCTGAGAGCTAAATCTGCAGCATACAAGGGTATTAGGGTAGGACACTGACATATCGAGCTGGGTTCTTCTCATTTAGAGAAAGCCTACTTACTCGGTAGTGACAGTTTCATACAATATCCTCAACTTTTCAGTAGTGCCAAATGAAATCAGAGGGCCAGTATTAGCATTTTTAAGCTGGGACGTGGTCAAAGTTTGAGAGCTTGGAAGAAAGAGGTTCTCTCTGCGGGCAACCCTAAGAGAACAGGTTGAGTTCTCTTGACTACCACGGGGCAGAAGAAAGCAGCAAACCAAGGGGAAATGTGATTTGACATCTAAGACTAACTTGCTTAAGTACCAGATAAAACAGACTTTCTGTCCAAAAAAAAAATCATCATACAGGATTTAATACAAGTTAAAAAGATTGTCTAAAACAACATGGAAAAGATTTCCACTCCGAGCCATGTCTCCTACAGTTAAAGGGCTGCCGTGTGTACAGAGCCCTGCCTCAGAACAGCAAGGCAAGGGCTCGGGCCCGACGCCTGCCAGCCGAAGCATCAGTTAAGATCTGTTAGCGAGGCACGAACCACGCCGTTATTCCTCTAATTCAATTACAAAGCCATTTATGAACATAAGAGAGGCTGTGTTCTTTAACAAGGATAACAAGCACAGTACTCATTTCAGGCAAAGCGTTCAGGGATCTCCATTACGTTAAGTAAATAACATTTCTAAAAAGCACAACATTTTCATCCTCCTTGAGAAGTTTCCATACAATATAATCCTTTGTAACGTTTGTCCGCATTATGTTTTCTCCGATTTCTCAGTGAACCCTTGGCTCCGTTACCTTGATTTCCCAGGAACCAGCCAGGCAGTTTGACGTGTCACAGGGTTAGAGCACGAAGCCCTCTCCTGCTGCAGGTTGAACCATTTCACACCACTGGCGGGGCCTCCGGGGCCTCGGCTGTCAAAGGCGATGTAAAATACAAGGGACACCATGCGGGTGAGCCCCAGCAGAGAGGGCTTACCTTATCGACACGAAATAACACACCGTACGTAGCCTTATGCTACAAAAACATGAGCTGCTCTTGGCACGGAAAGCATCACCACTTCTATGACTGGTGAATCAACAAACGTAACGTCAGAGACGTTACTTGGAAAGAGGGTGAGATCAAAACCAATATCCTCTTATTCCCTTTCACACTAAAGTTCAAATGACACCATGATTCTATGATAGATGCCTTCAGGTCTTCTTAAGCAAACAAAACCCCCAGTATTCTAGAAAACATATGTAAGATAGAACAGCAAATCTTCAAAATTAATTGTTTGTTTATATTCATTAAATAAGTTGTATTAAAGGAGTAAACACTAAAAGCAGATCTAAAACTCGGGCTATGGGAGTCAAAGCACAACTAAACATGTTGTGATTAGGAATTATTAAAAACTCAGAGTCTTCATAGTTATTTCTGCCTCGCATTTTCTTCTCAATAAGGCCTAGGAACTACTTATTTTCTTCAGTGTATCCTAGGAATTTAAAAATACAAAGGATTTCAGTGAGCCATCATCAGAAGACAGGGGTGTAGATGGCTCTGTTGCCTGTTTTTAAGCTACATGGTGCAGCCAAACGATTATGCAACATCTCCAAATCTGCAGAGGAGGAAAAAAAAAATACAGAGGGACCAACTTGTTTAAAGTTAATAGTTTAAATTTGAGCTTCAAGACAATGAATTATTAATCACTTGATAGGGAAACAAAATCTATATAAGAACTAAATCTAAAGACAAAAATTAAAACAAATAGTTTCTTCAAAGTTTAGACTATACTGCAGAGAAAAGTATAACTTATTCCATTATTTATTAATTCTGTCTTCATATTCTGCTAGCTGTTTTTCATTAACATGTGATTGCTTACATTTAATAATGCCTTATTAAAATTTAAATGTTTAATATCATCTGATATTACAAGTTGCTCCAAGTGGGTCACTTCAATATAAGAAGTGCTTACGATGAAAATTTGATCATGGTGAGAGTGCTCAATGTTCCTCAAAGCACATTGGTCCCTCTCTTTACTTCTAGGAGATGTTTTACTGTTCCTAGTAATAGAGAAATTGCACTTATTAACCCCCATGCCAGCCTGATGTGCAACTGCAGACAGTGCTGCACAGTCACCCACCAGAAATGCATCGTGACCCTGATATCCGTATGATTATTTTCTTCTGGAAGGTTTCATGAAACCTTTGAACATTTCCAGTTTACTCTCTGCTGTGGATGGAAGGAGGAGTAAAATATGAAATCCACACTACCTCATACAAAGAAAAAAAAAAAAAGCAACAACAACAACAAAAGGAAAGTCTTCATTTCTACACTCTAGTAGAAGTTATTTGCCAAAGTGAAATGATTAATTCCAGCAGCTCTTCTCCCAAAGGCACACGCACAAAACCTGCCATATGGTAGATTTCTATCTCTTTTGGTTAGCAACATATTTTCTGTTCACTGCTCTGTCCTCCTTTCGTTAGGGATTAGTGGAGGTGCTGTGAAAGCAGCCTACAAATATAGGCTGTGTCAGCCTACACCTCAGCACAGAGCCTCAGCACATAACCTCAGCACAGAGGTACCCCTACAGGTTTCCATTTAAAAAAAAAAAAAAGGAAAAAAAAAGAAAAAAATGCACCCTTGCAGCAAAGCCGTTCCCAGCAGCACCTGGCTGCACTGGGTGGACTCTGCCAGCAGCTCAAGGGAGGTGTAGATAGCTCTGTTGCCTACAGCTCTCCACGCAGTGCCGGTGAGGACGTGTCTGGGGCGCTGGGTCCAGTTCTGGGCTCCCCAGTGCAAGGAACACACGGACTTACTGCTGCGAGCCTCGTGATGGGCCATAAAGACGGTTAAGGAACTGGAGCATCTGACAGATGAGGAGAGGCTGAGAAAGCTGAGACCTTCAGCATCAAAAATCAAGACGACTTGGGAAGGTTTTATCGATGTGTGCAAATACCTGATGGGAGGGAATAAAGCTGAGGGATCCAGCATCTTCTCAGAAGTGCCCACTGATGGGACAAGAAACAACGGGCACACATTAAAAATTAAAAACCACATAAAATTCAAGCTGAACACAGAAAACACTTCTCTGCTGCAAGTGGTCAGACTGCCCAGCGAGGTGGTGGAGTCTCCATCCTTGGAGATCTTCAGACCCCGGCTGGACACGGTCCTGGACAAGCTGCCCTGGGTGGCCCTGCTCAGACTGAGCCGGTGGGTTAAAATGATGCACGTTGGGTACACGAGAGCTGAGTGCAAACAGCTGCAGAAAGATCCCATAATATTGAGTAATTAATATGACAGAGGTCATAAATACAATGTCAAGCTCATGCAAAAAAAAAGTGGCTATATGCGCATCCAAAACAATGGGTGTAATCAATTTACACTTCAACATATTTTTGAGACTGATCAGTTTTATAAAATAATCACCTTCATGCTTAGCATCAGTCAAAATGGAAAAAGACTAAAAAAAGTGATTAGAGGGGGATTTATAAAGTGAAAAAGCAAATCATTATTTATTGCCTGACACCACGGTGCAGCTGAGAGGCCAGTTGCGGTCATCGCACCAGGATGACCCAGGAGAGCTGCAGAAGGACAAACGCACCCCTAACTCACTGGTCGTCGAAAACTACGAATCCACCCTGATCAGCTCCAGTTTTTCCCGTGCCCTCTTTCCATAAAGACGCTCACTGGGGTACTAACAGGGTATGAAGCCACGCTGGTTTTTGCTAGGAGTCCTGCAAGCTGCTCTCCTGCGCTGTGCCGCTGCAGCCACCCTGCTCCAGGCCAGGAGCATTTACATCTACTGACATCGCTGGAAGTGGGAGGACGGCAAATGCTCAACCGTAGCTTCTAAGAGGAAAGGAACACTACACAAAAAAAAACAAACAATCCGTTCTCCCTGCTGTACCCTGTTTACTGCTAGAAAATCGCCTAGCTTTCTGCTACCACATACTCTATCATTTTTTACACTGTTCATTTCTTGTGCCAGAGCCCGTAGCCAAAACCGAAACTAAACAGAATCCTAAAATTGAGAAATAAAAGAAGGCAGGAAGAGTCTGGGTGTTGATACTGTTTGCAGCTAATAATGGTATTAAAAATTCAAAACAATTACAAATTGAAATCATGTAAGGTTCAAATTTGATTTTAAATTATTTTTGTTCAAAAGAGTAAACAGACTGCACACTCCTAGATTTGCTCGTGGCAACTGTTTCAGAATAAAGAATTTCAAGAATCCCTTGGCCTCTGATATACAACCGCTTTTATTTAACTTCATCTAATTGAAGACATCTGTAGTGGTGCCACACAAAATTTAATTCAAGCTTCGAAATGTCAATAAAAAGTGTCTGTAAGAAACAATACTGGTATAAACCTGGCAGGGAAGTGTGCATCAACATCTACGTAGCCATACAAAATTAAGAATATAATGGCAGTCTGCTGCCTGGGTTGACGAGGTGATAAAAGCCCTTTTCCTATAAAGTCTAATGAGCTCTATTACTCTTCAGCTTTCAGGAATGCAAAGGCCAGCGGACTCAGCAGAGAAAAGCAACAAACCCTCCACACATGGATCCATTCAAACCGCGACATATCGAATTACTCGCGTAATTACTATAACCTGACAATTTCATTACACTCACGTGGTCCTCAGCTCTCTAAGGCTAACAAGACAGACAGTGCCGCAAACCCGCAATAGTTTGCTTACTGGAAAAGAAGGAAGAGCATCTCTCCTTAACTTTTAACTCACATTGTAGTCAAACGCAAGGTCAATAAATTATTTAGGAATAGATTCTTTCATAGAAATAAATCATGAACACTAAACCACAGCACTTTCTGCCTTTTCCTTTTTTTTTCTTAATGCAGCGATATGAAGTTCAGTGATAGTTCCTTATCCAGCTCCACGGACTCCTTTGAAAATTCAGTGTTATCTTCCCTCCTGACTGGGGATGATACAAATACCGTGACACCTATACCCGTAACGCTGTACTGCCTGCAAAAAGTGAAGAGGAAAGAACGCGTTCATTTCAAAACTTGCGTCTAGACTTAATACATACCTCAAGAGGAGAATCACAGAGGAATCGTGTGAACTGCATCAAGGTAGATTCATCAGAAATATGTGCCCAAGAAGACAGTCCAAATATGCAAAGCAGAAAAGCAAGAAATATATTAGTAACACTTCAAGATACATTAACATTCAGACAGACATATGCTTTCAAAACCATGTACTTGAAAAACACCAACAGGATTTAGGAGTTGAAATAAAATTCCCAAACAAATTCCCACTTTCTATTTTGTTGGTAAGTACAAACAAATATAATAACTAACGATCCAAAACACTTCATTCTCTCACGTCCCATTTTCAAACGTCTTCTATTCTAGAGAATTTATCGCTATCTTTTATTTAAATTAGACATTGCCCTTCTCTGTGACTGCCTGCAACACGGAGTCTCTTCCCAGTTCCATTACCCGCCCCATCACTATCGGGATTAGGGCCATCATCTCTCGTAACAGAAATTAATAAAGTCTCTTTGCAATCAAAATGATGAACAAGCCTGTTCAAGTCTAAAGAAGAAGAGGGGAAAAAAGAAAAATCAGCTTCCTGAAAGTGCAAGCATTTTCAAAACCAGATTCTTAACTCAAACAAAATGACGTGCTACAGATCATCAGACAAAGGCAAGGTTTTAATGATCTGGAGCCTGTGCAAGTTTCTAAGAGTAGTAAAATATAATAGCTATTTACCAACCATCGTTTGCTTATTTGATACGAATACCTCCTTAGTGCTGGATTCCACAAAGAACACATTAAAAGATATTACAAAGTTCTAGTATGTATTTAACCCCAAAACATTCCTTTGTTAAAAAGCTAGTTTGTGCTACACAGCCTAACTCCCCCTCCTCTAATAAGCTGCACGATTTGCTAAGTCACTGGTGACCAAACTGCAAAACAAGAGTACTCAAGAACTTCTAATTTGAAGTTTGACTAAAATAAGTTATGCATACCCACAAAAAAAACCTGACTGTTCACAAGATTTCTTGGTCAAGAATTCTATGAATTTCTCAGATAAATTAGAGAAGAGTTTTCTGCTTAAAGGAGGATACATAAAATGGCAGGTGATTACTTGTCAAGCATCCCATTTTTCCCTGCTCAGGGGAGGAGAGGAAGGCAGGCGACATTAAAAAGTGCCAATTGCTGACTTAGGACAGAGTCCCACACAGTTTAAGTAATTAAAACTTTCTTTTCCTCAGAAAATGCTATAAATCAGATTTTAGAAATAAAAATGCAGCCTCTGGTAGATATACGGGTCTGCAAACATTACCTGGACCATCCTTATTGTAGTTGGAAGCGAACACTGAATCTCAACCTTCCCTAAGATGCACTAGAAAGTACTCCAGCAGCGATGCTAACAGACAAGGCTTTGCAGCAGGCAGACTCCAGATATTTTCCCTCTCCAACACACAACAGCAATCTAGTTGGTCTGTGAATGGACAGTAAACTTTTGGACACATACTTTTGGGATGATCACTGAATTTCTATTGGATGGATTGGATTGGAGGATGCTCTAAATTATTCAATTTAGAAAAAAAAAATGCCTGTGATGTCTTAATTCAATTCCAGAATTGTTATCGACTTGGTGGATAGGGTCAGAGACTAAGACGGAAACAAACAGGCAATGTTTGAAGAGAAAAAAAAAACAATTCAAAATCCGAATTACCGAGTTATGTTCCCATAAAAAAAGACCAGAGATTTACAAATTCCTGCACTGCTCGTGCATCAGTCCTTACAGCCAACGGCTTGTGAACGTGCAGGCACCGGGAGGATAAGCCATGTGTTATTCATTTTGATGTCAGAAGACCCCCGATAGTTCTTAATCTGTAACTTTAGCTTTATAGTGCAAGTTAAACCCTATGGGTGAGAAAACCGAGCCAACACCACCTTTCAAATGGTTTTCTCGATCCTCCCGGCCCCGCTGTACAACCGCCTGGCTTTGGGGCAGGGGAGGACGCCCCAAGCACACCCCAGCAGCACTTCGGCTTGCTAGGGGTGCTGCAACTGGTGGCCAGGAAAAAATTAACTGCACTCGAATTTGTACCGCCCTCGTAAGGGGAGAAATCGCTGCAAGTTTTATTACAGATTAGTTCATCTGTTTATACTCGAAGTTCTCAGGTCAGATCATTTTCTGAACCAAGTGCTAGAAAACTTCAGCAGATTGTGAATCTTTTCTAGAGGTCACTTAAGAAAATGTTCTGCTTTAAAAGGAAGACTTTAATAGACATATAGACATGGAAAATAGCAAATACTTTAGATTTCCTGACCTTTGCTATTGTCTTCTCAGCCCTTACTTTTTCCTCCCACCCCCACATCCACAACCCTTTCATCATAACCCAGGAATATACCTGGACTACACAGCTATTTAAAATAATGTAAACTTTAAGATTCGTTTTTTAAATTAAAAATACCTCATTTTAATACTGCAGGATAATTATGAACACAATTCAAAAATGATTCAACAAACCACGAAAGAAATACAGTCAAGAGCTGGTGTTTATGTAAAATAAATCAATCTGTCACACAAGCACAACTGAAATTCCTTTCACAAAGTCATACTCTTCTAATTTTCACTTCAAACCGAATTACTTAAGCTTCAGTCTTTAAAAACTATATATATATGTAATCCACAATATTCTTTCCTTGGTGCAAACTGATTACAATTGCCATAAAGAAGCCATTGCCACCACAGGAACAATAGGAAATAAATTCAAACATGGCCAATAAAACTAAGACGACACCACTAAGAATCAAAGCAGAGGGGGAAAAAAGGCAGGAAGATAACTGCTTGAGCGAAAGCACACGCACACCTTTAAAAAGCTGCAATAAAACCAGAACGCTAACACCTGCTGTACGAGGGAGGGAGGACGTTCAGATGCCGTGGATGCTGACGTACTGGAAACCCAAGCGGCCTGGCACATCTTGACGTACCCACCGGCAGAAAGAGCCACAAAACGTTGGCGTTCTTCCTAGAGCTTTCCTGGCATCATCCCTGTATGTCCATTTCTGAGTTTTTCCCCCTCGATTAGGGCAGTCTTTAGGTATTTTAGCTACCCAGGGGAACTAAAACCTTTGTAGGGAGGGCGGAGGGATCTTGGATTTCGCTGCCCTGGAAGCTCCTTTCTAGGCCGAACTCTGTCCTTGTTCTGTCCAGCTCCTCTTGGCTTCCTGCGAACACTGTGCGAGCGCGTAGGACGTCCTGCTGCCACCAAAAGAGCAGTTTGCCCATTTTGAGTGCTTTCCAGACGTTATCACCTCTTACAAGTTCAAAATAAATACGTTTTTGCTCTCAAGCATGAATTATCCTTCCTCATTTTCACTTGTAGTCAAGCTTTCAGTGAGGCTAGAACCTATTAACTGACCCGCAAGATACAAGGAAGAGAAACTATCCAGGCAACGGGACTGAAACCGACCGAAGAAATGAACAATGCTCTGTAACACTGTGTGCTGTAAAAATACAGAAAATGAGACAATATCAAAGAAGATTCACAAGAAAAAGATGACGCCAAGCTATCCCACTATCCTTGAAACAGGAAATATCACCGTAGACCTATGTTAACAGAAAAATCAAAGATTTTATTTAGTATTTTATTTACTATTTATTTAGTATAGGTATATAGGTCAGCTCCAGAGTAAACCTTTGATTTTTCTGATAACATAGAAAGAGGGATTTAAAGTTTAAATGCATATCTTAAGGACAGTTTTCAGGCCAAGAATTGAAGTAATGCAAGAAGTGATTGGTGATGGGCCAGAGCTTGCATCTCATTGATTTCGATTCCGTTATGGGATGACAAATTCACTGTGGCTTTGCCCGCTCAAAAGAAACTCATTCTCAAAATAATGGAAATCCGTCAGTCTACAATAAGGAGTTCTTTTTAATTTTATGTGGATATACGTAGAAAACTCAGTGTCAAAATTAGGAAAACCACATAAACCGCGATGTAAAAGCTCTGATCTGAAACGGTACGGACGAGTCGCTCAGTTGACTGGACACCTAAATTCTTTGGCTCACAGGGCCTGGATCCACAGCGCTGCAGCCACGAGGCCACGCAAGCACACAGAAAGAATCAGGCCGATCCAAAAAGTGCTCTCGGATTTTAAATTAGGTTTATCGGAGATCTGAAGTCCAAGGTAACTGAAGCGAGACGTTCTGCGGCAGCAGCAGCCCACCACGAGGAGCCAGGCATCAGATTAGCGCTGTCAGCGACTGAGATGATAAAAGAACCCATTCAAGAGCATTATAAAAAGGTACTGCTGCCTAGGCAAGCTAAGGCAGCTAACAATGACCACAAAGGCTTGATTTTTTTCCCCAGAATTCTCTCACTTAAAAAAAAAAAAAAATCAAAAAAAAGAAATAGGAAACTGGGTTAAAGAGACCTAAAATTGGAAACTGGCTGCCGGTACCAACTTTGGAATCGATCAGAATGAGCTCCCTGGCATTTCCTAGGCTAGTCGCTCCGCTTCCTATATTAGTGCAAGTGTATTTCTGGGAGGCAATTAAAGAAACTGGAAAAGAAAAAAAAAAAACGATACCTATTTCAGTAATTTCTTGCACCTTTCCAAACAGTGTATCTTTTGTGTGTTGATAAATTCTTTTCTTCCAAGACAAATATTTAGTTAAGCATGAAGTAAAGAGAGCGTCCAGCTAGCTCTGCAGGCGGAACTGAGACACGTACTATTTTTCTACAAGCTTGTCATTATAAAACACCCATGAAAAGTTAAATAAAACGCTTGCTTCAGTAGGCCTAAACAGCAATAAACTGTTCACTCTGGCTCTTTCTGGAAACTACCGTCGAATTTTTATGATCATTTATGAAAATGTTTTCTAAGTTGTGTAGCTGCCACATAGCTTGTTTTGGTTACACTTCAGCCCCTTTCTTAAAGGCAAAATCTACTGTAAAAAGACTTAAAACCAAAAAAAAAAAAAAATCCCATTAATGAACTAGGTGTATTGTAGTAGTGTTTTAAATCACCCATCACAATCATTAAGTTCACCAGAGAAGAGGCAGGAAGAAAAAAAAAATGCATAATTTTTACACGGCAGTATATTATGTAACGAACTCCATTTGGAATTACAAGCACTTTTTTATTTTGCACAAGAACTCATTACAGCTAAAGAACTGAATTAGTTGACAGCCAATTTATATATTTATGTTCTAATGTGTATATAATATATAAGACAGATATTATGTTGATTATGTCTCAAGAAAGATTCAAAAAAGGGCAAGATTGGGTCAGATATGCAATGCCTCTGGTGAGGCGGATATTTCATTAAGATGAACTGGTAGAGAGCTACTCTATTTTGCCCAAATTAGCTAATGAGTACATTATTGGGATCAAAAAATTTCTCTCTTGGCATGGAAGGGCCCAGAGGAAATATTTTTACAGTATTCATTTTATTTACTGTTTTTTTTCCTGTAGAGCTAGGCAGTTCCACATCGGCATCTACCATTTAAATGCCCAGAAATGCATTTTAACACCTCAGATTTAGGACAAGCAGGTATCAAAATGTTCCAAAACGTTCCTGTTAATCACCCCGAAGCTGGGCAGCTTGGATCACAAAATCCTCCAGGTGATTTATATTCTGCAAAGCCCCCCCTGCGTTTCCTATGCAGAAACCCAGGTATTTTGCTGTCAAGCAAGAGTTGAAACATTTGCAAATCAGGATTTGTCTTCGCAAGGCAGATCTACTACTAAGCTTCCTTAAATCCAGCTTCACATCTGAAGAGCCAGACTAGCCTTTGGACCCAGTTCGGGTTTCTGTCTTGTTTTCAGATTTTTCTGCGGTAATTCCATGAAGCTAAAGGATAAAACACCGGTTACTCTCATATTCTTCCTTTCTTGAGGCAGCCCCAGCAAGGAGGCAGTGACCCATCAGTAGGACAAGCTACCTCTGCTGGCACCGTGGGACACCTGCGCTTGACTCAATCACCAAAGCATTTCTGTCTCTGGGTCTGCAGGAGACCAAGTTCACTCTTTTCTTCTCAGAACATTATTCCATACATTATTCTACAGATTTTCTTCAAGTGGCCAAAACCCAGGTATCAGCCCAACAGCGCCACGAAGCACAGAATTGGTTACGTGGCTGCCTCTGCGGTCTTAGCAAGGACTTTGGAGCAAAAACCTGCCTGGAATTCAAATGCCTAGCCATTCAAATCTGCCAGCAGTCATCATTTAAATAACCATTTGAAAAGCGGGAGAATCCTACTTTCATGTTCTCTGCTCCAGTTAATCGAAAACATATATAAAATGCAATTACAAAAAATGTAATTATTTCTACTACACTGGAAAGGAAAATGTATTTCAATTCTGTTTTGTTTGGGGATAACAGTTGACTTAACTCCAAGACCAAAGGAAAATACAAGCTGCCAGAGCTGATGAAATCCACCGCAAGCATAAATCAAAATTCATTATTATAACAAATTAATAGCCAACATACAGCTGTTTTTACATCACTAATGGTAATAAATATCTGGTAATAAATGTTTGCAATAGCATCACAGCTTTTTTCTTTTATGTACTACTTCACATTCAATACAGACAGAGCAAGCACTGGAAAAAAACATCAATGAAAGAACATGTTGTAGTTCACATGCATTTATGAGAATACATCAAGTTTGGATGAACCAAAGTTGATTTCTAAATACAAAGAACAACTGAAGTGCCTTTGTTACAAATTAAAGATATTTTCATACAGATCAACTGCAATATGCAGTATTGTATGCAGAAAGTCTTATAAAGATTACTGAAGAAAATAAAGACTACTGCTCTTACAGGCCAATAGTGAGCATATTTTACTATGTCATCCAGCAAAATAACCAAATGCTATCAAAACGTAAGTTGCTCAACATCCACAAACCTACGGATCACAAAACCGCATTTGTCCATTTTGCTGTGCAGAAATTATGACAAAGCTGTATTATAAAGACTCATTATATTTCTTCTGTCAATTGAAGAAAAAACAAGAGGGGACAAAGTGTCATTCACAAAATTTATTTGAACAATCACGGTACTCTTGATCTGCTGATCAGCTTTGTGTTCCAACTGATCCTGCACTGAAATACAGGCAAACAATGCCTATTTAATCAAAGGATGCTCAGCCTGATATCGCCTCTCTGTTCATTATAGAAGTTGCCCTTATTCAGGTTTTCCCAGGTTACATTTTTGCAATTTTTCTTGAATTACAGCTTGAATTTTTTCAAAATATAAATACAACTACAACCCAAGCAGAAAAAAAAATAAATGTAACTTGTAGATGTGTAAATAAATTCTTAATTACATTGTGGATTTTTATAAGTTATATACACAGATCCACATATTAAACATGAATATAGTCTTCCACTACTTTATCAAGAAAGAATAAATGCTAGCAAACAAGAGCTCTATTTGAACAGTGCATAAGAACTATCACCTTGGACCAGAGAAAGAGATCTGTGCGCACTACTTCCAAAAAGAAAAAAGGCCAGAAGAAGTGCACAAAACGTGACAAACACTAGCGCAGGTTCCTTCCTTGCACATTTTTACCTCTTTCAAAACCGAACATTTCTTGGGCTTGGTTAATCCAAGAGTAGCCTTGGATAAACTTGTTCAATAGGCAGCGATACACCTATTTTCCATGCCTGTATATTAATTCATTCAGCTATTAATACTTCCCCACTTAATAACCTGTTGGGGTTTCCCCTAATTCTCCAGATTTGCCCAACGACTCATTTAAAGATAACAATACATTACTCAGAAAGCAGATAACTGCATTTACATCGCAGCATAATAAGGCTTTATGTTCCCACAGAGGAAAAACTGAAATATCAGCTCTTCCACAGCACTATTTAAGAGCAACTTTTAATTAGAGAGTGGTTTGCTACGTTTCTCCTCAGGACACCAACCCCTTCAATAAAACCATGCCGACACAGATGCTGTTAGGTGCCTCCTACTTTGCAGGCCACCAGCAGCTGACTGCCTTCCGAAGCACAGGGACAAGCAGGCCAGTTCTGAGGCTGACTAAAGGGTTTTGAGGGTTTTCAGAAGGTTTTCAAGAGAAGTTCGGTTTATACCGGACATAAAAAGACAAGAGAGGATAATCAGTAGCTGAAAAGCCTATACAAAAAAGAGTTGCAGCTTTTACGTCAAGACAAAAACAGAGATTTGAAAAAAATTCACTCACAAGCTAAGTTATCTGATTACAGGAGATGCTTAAAACCGTTCCTAGAATAGGATCTTATTTAGCAGATCGCAAACATACTTCTACCTTACCATGTTCTCTACTCAGCGCTGGAGATAGCGACGATGCCCTCACAGCAATGGCAGGTTTCCTCACCTCGGGGGCCAGAGCACCACTGGGACTTGGAGCAGGTTTAACGCCACTACCACATTTCTACACTCCTTTTTGTTAGCACAGACAGAAGCCACTGGATCTATGAGGGCTCAGCGCTGCCTCTCTCCAGCAAAACCCCAACCAAAAATTTGAGGCCTACACACTGAGGTGGATGCACTCACCCAAACTGCTCTTCCGGTACACCAACACCACGATACTCGAATGCAGCAAACTATCCCTAGTGCGTTTAAATGCAGACTTTTACCTCAAAATTTGTACGAGCAGTGACTGTAAACATGGTAGCAGTAATACTCATGGCATGGTGTAATCTAATCTTAACCTTTCGGACAAAACAGTCAGCATGGCGCGGCAGACACTAGATCTACACAAGAGCAAGGTGGGTGGACGCAGCCTCTTCAGCTGGCCCAGTTTTACTGAAGCCTCTTCACAGAAACTTAAGCACACCGAGCACGTCCAAACCAACTGGCCCAGAAGAAATTCTCACATTGTCTCTCCCACCCCCCATTTTCAAACTTTAAACCAGATTGCAAGATTACTATCAAGCACTTGCATTACGCCAGGCTAGCAGCCAAAGACCACCTTAGAGTAAGCGTGACTCCAGATAAAGAATAAACAAATACGGCTTTTGCCAAAGCATTGAAAATACACGATTCTGCAAAACCCTGCACCACCATAAGTTATTCAATGCCTTAAACTAGATTATCAGAGTAGTAAAACAAGTACAGTTTTCCAAGTAAGGCTTAAATTAACACAAGGGACAAAACGCTGTTTGATAGCCAACTTATTCAGCAGGGTATGACTGGCCAAAGTTAAATACAGACAGCATGCGAGGAGTTACTGAAGATATGATAGTTCAATTTTTGTAAAAGGAACATTGTACAAAGATTAAATTACAAGAAGAAAGGGAGTTTCAGAAATAAAAAGTAGATAGCCCTGTATCAATACAAGCTGTGCTAAGAAACACTGCCAGAAAGTTAAGAAAACCACTGTCTTCAAAACATCACTGAAGAATGAGAAAACTGGAAAAAAAATAGTAACTGAGTAGAGGAATAAAGGGGAGAAAAAGCAATGTATTTTTAAAGGAGATAAATTTTCAATGATAGAAAGCCATGGACAAGACTATAGGATGCTAAATCAGATACTGTAGCAGAATAATTACTTCTCTTTAAACATGTAAAAGCAGAACTGCAAATTGCTTTTATTTATTTATTTTGCTACAGAAAGTTGAACTTTTCAGCTTTTTTTAAAAAAACTTACTAAGGTAAACTGGTGTCAGAACCAGACTATATTTTAATAGCTAAAGGAACAGAATATATAATGTACAAGGCTTTAGTCAGAAGTGGAATTTGATCTTAGAACCGCTGTAGCTGTGAATTTCCAGAAAATATCCACTTTGATGAACCAGAACTAATAAACGAGTCCTATGCTCATCAAAAATAAACTGCATTGAAAAAAAAGACAAGACCTTTTCTACAAGAAAGGTTTGTTTTCTGGTATTTCACTTAGCACTTAATAAACTCCTGTACTTCCTTAAGCAGAAGATCTTCACTTATTCTGTCACACAGATACAAGCTCAAAGACCATAAACACACAGCACGCTGTGGTTTGAAGAGACCACAGGTTAAATCAAAATGAAGAATGCAGGGGGTTTGTTAAGGGCCTGTTAAGCTGACAGTGAAACTTGGAGTAACAAACCCCAAGAGAGGTTTTCTGCTTCCCAAATATTTAGGCTTTGAAGATAAAAGCTTTAGCAATATATTTTTTCAGAATGTGCATTAATAACACAGTACACAAGTAATTCTAAAATTACAAATGAAAAAAAAAAAACAGCTATTATCGATCAAGGATCAAATCAGTGGCAGTAGCAGCGAGGGAGGAAAAGAAGAGAGGCACAACGTGGCACCCATGAGCTTACTAATGTAACTGCAGTCTCCATCAGAGATTCCAAAGAAGAGGAAGTCAGGAGGTGAAGGCAAAATCCCAAAAAGACCCACTGGCCTGAAGGCACCGAAACACCCGTTCCCAATGGTCTCAGAGCAGCACTAAGCAAAGAGTGCCTAAAAGTTCTAAGTAAGCTTTGGTGTTAAGCCGTCCATGGGTTCCCTGTACTGAAACTTACCTAGATCCCTCCTCACATAAAACCTTGATCAAAAGATGTATACACGTTGCATAGGTGCAAAAAGAGGGCCTTCTTTCACATGCACTGAGCAATAATCGTCTTCACGGTTCATGTACCTTATGTTAATATTGTGACTTTTTTTTTTTTTTAACAACTTTCCACATTAGTGTTATTTTCAAATCACCAGAATTATAAGTCTGTTCCTAAAATTGCCTTTTAATGTAATACTGTTAATATTAAAGCTAGTCTAGTAGATCATACAGGCAGACAGTATATTGCAATGCCAACGATTTAATAATATATTCCAAAAAGAACTTGTTAATATGTCCCACAATAATTTTTGTTGGATTATGAATTTAAATATAGGCAGGTTTCTGAATGTGAAGTGTTCAGCCAAATGTAAATTAAATACTTTTCCTAAACTAGAAGCTTTCCAATCACAAAAGTGTGCAGGACTCTCCCTGAAGTGGAGGCTTATCAGCGAAGGAGGTTCATCAGCCACACACAGTTATATTAGCTTGCACAGATTAAAAGCTAGATTTAATTTTAGATCCAAAAAATTCCTGGATGTTTGCCAGTTTAAAACCCAAAGCAGACTTGTTACTACCCTGAAAAAAGCCCTGTGTATAGGACAGAATTTCATTCTACCTTTACTTAAAAATTACTTGGCTCCATAATGTCTGTATGATATATTACAAAGTCTGAAAAAGAGGAAGAAAAAATTTGAGGTCTTTCAAACAGCACTTTCCACTGTCCTTCTAAAAAACTTGGACCAGTTTTACCCTACTTACTATCTTTTGTTCTTAGAAGAGACTCCAGTAATTCTCCTCCTACAAAGATTCAGCATAAGGGCTTCTAACCTACATCAAAATACATTTCGTGTAACGTATTCTTCAGTTTACTTCCTCCAGTGATCAAACACAAAATGCTTTTGATTGAGGTGACTGAGCTTTGGTGCCTAATAACTGTGAATAGCAAGACCTTCTTAATCAGACAGTCAGACGAACACACCTAACGTGACTTATTAGTGTTTTAGAAGGATCTACATTAAAACCCACCAGCATCAGACTGAGTTTTTACACTTACTAGAAGATTCAGAGAAGTTCCTTTCTCCCCTGGAACACTGTACTAAGCCTGCACAAACACGATGCCAGAGGAAAAAAACACAAACACCTATGACAAGTAACAGGGAAAAACAGCAAGATAAAATCCCAGTGAACTACTAGCAGCATGGAGAGAAATCCATCTCCTTCCTATCAGGAATTAACTCTTGTTAGACTTTACACTTTAATGTGGTGGAAATTTTGAATATACATCTTTAAACAGCTTTACTTCTCTAGACTTCCTCAGTTTGTAATAAAAAGATTAAATATAAATATGTGTATATGGGTGATTAGCCCCATCAAACCCAACCCGAAACCAAGCCATGCACTCTGACCAAACAGGGCTAGATGAACCGAGTGCCAAATGCCATTCAGAACTGAACTGCAAGCAGCCCTGGTGATACTGATTCTTCATGAGGGGAGTATGCAATGTATAATCTGTAATTCTGAACACAGAATGTATAAAATTAGGAAGTTCTCACCACTCTCTTTGCAGTAACAATTTGCAGAGCAAAAGCACGCTGGATTACATGTTCTATCTAAGCAGTAAGGCTGAAATACATTCATTGTAGCAGGCAAATGAGGTCCCAGATCAGCCCAGGTAATGCATGTTACAAATCTAGTAAATAGCTCAGACTTTCTCGACGTTTCCAATTTTTACCATATTATAATTAACCCCATTTATGTCAGTAATTAAGAAATAGGCAGAGACTACTACTTATTGTTATGAGTCCTACTATTTTACAAAACAAAGTGAAATAGAGTTTATGGTTTCCCACAGTAGCATTACACAGATCTTACAAAAATGCTCCCCGTACATTCTTTTGAACTAAAGCCAAAAATGATTATATGGTTTTATTATTCTACCTGGAAAGCAGCCACAGCTCGCTAGGTATCACTTCTGCAAGTCTTGCTCCCAAGAACCAAAAGGTCTGACAGAACTGATCAATATTGAAGTCTTATATTTGCAGCAGATAGAAACGAGAGAACTGAAATACCAGCTTTGTTAATTCTGCTAATGAAAACGTCGGGGCACCTGCCAAAGAACCGAAGACTTGCTGCTTGTTTAGAACCCCACTGGTCTTATTATTATTATTTTTAACCTTATTACATTAGGATTAGCATCCTGCAAACACCTTTTTCTATTTTAAAAGCAGCCTTATTCATATATAGCATACTCTCATTACATCTAAGGCAACCAGTCGATGGCAGTACTTTTTACTATTTCTACTGCAAAGTTGAATTCTAATTAAGAGGTATGCTTAACAATGGGATGTGAATGAAATTGAGTTTTTTAAAACCTTAACCTATTAAGTGAAACGAAAAAAACTTATGGACAAACATGAAGGAAGTAACAAATGACTTTAAAGCAGAAGATGCTTGTCATCAAAAAGGCATTTCCATACCATTATCCCACTTTCAGCAGAAATCTCTCCCTAACCTCTTTACAAATCACGTACAAACAGTTCTACTTAACTAAAAATAAAACCGTTATTAGTCAGTTATGATATCGCATACTCCCTCCCTCTTCAGTTCAGTTTCCCCTGGGCTGAAGCCTACAACAGAAGCTTACTAAAAACCACAGAAGCTCGCTAGAAAACACATTTTCCCTCCCAAATTGAAACTCCATATTTTAATATTTAGAATCACTCTAGGAGATACCATTTCCCACCATTTAACTGTACAGTAAAAAATGTTTTCGTAAAGGCGCATGCAGTGAACTGTACCTCATTTTCGCCACATTCAGAAGGTGTATCCTTGTGTATAGCCATCTGATACTTGGCAAATAAAGTGGCTGACTGGTTGAACGATGATTTGAACTGTGGGTCCTCAAAGGAGACAGGTACTAACCTCACCTTCAGAGCAAGGAAAATACAAGCATGCTATTTTGAGTGCATATAATCAGGTAATATGCTTCTGAAGGTAAGGCTAGTGAAAGATCTCCTCCTATGCATTTCAAAGCCTCTGAAGTCAGTATTTGACTGTAAATATAGTAAAAAGTAAAGCTCCTACAGGGGAAAGTATATTTATATGGCAACTAACACTAACCTTAAGCTGACTGCTGATAGCTCCATGAAAGAGTAAAAATTCTGTAACACTAGAACACTCCAAAGCACTCGACCTACTTTTTGACCAAGTACCTAACAAATCAACTAAAATTTGTATTTTCATTGTACAACCTCAAGAATTTTTTAAATGTATTATTTTTAATGGCACATCACTTGTTGTCCCCGGTTTAGCAGTTATATATTCTTGCTATGTACACTTTTTTTCCTCCAAACTCCAGAATCTTTTTCTTTTTAGTGTTTGGGAGGCAATATGCCTGACACAAGTAACTATTACACACTACCTAGACATTACAAGAAGCAGTAAAGATGTGCAATTTAGATGGAGTGCACTAATCACTTCTTGAAGTGGTTTATACAACTTCTGCGAACCTTAAACAATTTGTGTGTGTGATGATTCCTTCACTCGCATGTTGGCCTCTCATGCTTGTTCCTCTGTAGGATGCATTCAAACCACAGCCAGTGAGACTAGTTATCAGGATGTGTCCAGCCATTTTTATTCCCTAGGAAATTTGTATTCATATGGCCCACAACGTTTATCTCCAAAAGCTTTATCTCCTCCATCTCTTACTCAATATCATACCCAACTAACTTCCTAAGCTTTTCCATCTGCAATTAACATCAAATATTTGTGGCACTCACAAAGAGATATCAAAAGTTTGCACTTTCAGAATGTTGATTTTATTTGATACAGTATTCTACATTCCCCTCAGTATAAAATGAGTATAAAATCCACGTTTGTTTCTCCTAGAATCTATGCAAGACACATAAAATGGAGGGGAAGCTGAGCTTTGCATAAAATTCATTTGGCCTTCTGACCTGATTTATAGTTGGTTTATCAGGTGGGTCCTTGTGAATAACCATCTGGTAACGTTTATAGACCTGGTAAGACTCCTGAAATGTGGCTTTGAACTGAGAACTTGGTGGAGATGATCTCACCACCCTCACCTTCAGAAGAAGTTAAACACATTTGTTATTACAATATCACACAATAATTATATATTTAAACATATGCAAGCATCATGACAGAGAGACATTTTGACTTCCTGCAAAAGCACCCTAACACTTCGATTAATATTAGACAATAGCCTTCCAATTCTTCAGCTCAATTTAGATTATTGAAGGCTTTTATGTTTACACTGATTGACATCCAAGGTTTTCAAATTATGAATCAACTAAAGTGCCTTTACAGGAACTACACAAATAGTTTTCAGGAAATAATACCAACAAATGGTATAAAGAATGTCATTTTAAAGAGATTTTCTATACATTTTCAAATTTTCTCTTCCTGAGGTTTCTTACCATACTGAAATATACTTGAAAGATCCACATATTTGGAAGACTCATATCTGTGCTCTTTGGGTAAAGAACACGTTTGCATTGCCATAATCCCAAAGGGACGTCCAGTTATTTTTCAAATTTAAAGAGGAAGAGGAAACAATGTTCCCATACTCAATTATGAGTTAATTTTAATAGGAAGTTATGTGTCTTCCTCACCACCACCCTTACACACAAGAAAATGAAATAAATTTTAAGAATCTATAAATTAAACTGTGTTTTTAGTAAAAGTGATTGCTCCCTGACCAAAGGTATGCTATCACATGAGCAACAGTGCATTTCTCTTCAAGCATACTTAAGGGCATGTTCATTTCAAAACCCACATTATTTTCAGTATGGTTTCATTTTCATAAATAACTATTGGTTCTACAAGGAAAAAAAAAAACACTTGACAGACATAGTAAAGAACAAAGAATCTAAGAAAGCACTGCTAGAACCATTCTTCTTTTAATTCTCCCCACATCTTATAAATGAAAATGTTCAGACAAGGCCTTCTGTTATATGGCTCATCAGAAATATGGAAGCGTTAGCAAAATAAATCAATTTCATGGCTTCTTGTCAGTTATTTAAGGTGCATCTTCTAAGTCATCACCACTTCAAGTAATAAAAGGATATTTAAAATTTAATTTCCAATTGATAATCAGTAGCTAAAGGACTTTTTTTTAATTCTGAAAGCTTTTCAGCTTCCAGAAGAAAAATATTGTGTTTATGATTAACTTATGTTAGGAAGTCAAAAAGTGACTGTCTCTATATTACAAATAGATTTGATTGCAACCAGGATACTATGCAAATTTTCTACCGTTACTTTAACGGCTTCCAAAGACATCAGTAAGTACCGCTGACATTTATAAAGAAGAGCTCTCTTCTTATCTGTTTAGCTTTATGAACAGTTACTGCTTTCTTGTCAAGTTTTAATAGAGAAAATAGTTCAACTATTACTGCAAAACTAAATATTGAATCTCTCTAATCATTCAGCACCCAGTTAATTCATAGTCATTCATTTTCAAGTCACTCAGTATGAAATCAATTTACAAGTATTTTGTTAACTGTACTTGTGTCTTCTACAACTGACTCTAAGTGCAAGAACACCCCCTTGTGGTTACACACAACTCAGCTGGACCAAATATATCATGATGCACCACATATATTTTAAGATTTAATCTACAGCCAGTTAGCAAAGTCACAGACACTAAGCACCTAAGCATTTGCAGAGTTTAAAAAACTCCTTAACAAGACTTCTCTTTAATTTGCCTTCAACAGCAGTGAATGAGCCATTACCTCTAATTTGTGTGGTGCATCATCAGGCAAAGAGACAAAAATGAAGTCTTCAATAGATTTGGGTTGGTTTGTCGGAGTCTTAGAGTTTTGTGAGAGGAGAGCTTGATGTCCTGCTTGAAGTGGAGAGCCTTCAAGCGTGCCCATCTGGTTCTGAAGGAGTTTCTGCAGTTTTCTTTCTTTCCGTATGTCCTTTGCTTTTCGACACGGCGGCTTGCTCAGATCAGCCCCTTTGCCTTCAAAGACACAAGCAAAGAATTAAACACCACATTTTGCAACAAACAAGTGGCCCTCATATGATGACTGAAAAGAAATGGTTAAAATTACCAATAATTGCAGACCATGGTCTGAACATAATGTGGTCATTCATTCACAGCTAGTGGCAACACCCAACACCAAAGTAAGTCGCAATGATCTTTTCCTCTATAGCTGTCTAAGCCAGAATCAAGAATATATTTAAAGTAGTATGAAAAGACTTCCCCCTAAGTCTGTCATTAAATCATTATGCCAGATCCTTCTCTCAAAAGCAAACAAAAGCTTCTATTTTGTGCCTGGTATTATGATGCCTTATATCCAAACAGCTACAGGATCAGCTTGAAATAACGAAAGGGAAAAACAAAAACAAACCCTCAACCACAAAACCTCATCGCCAAATTCATAAAGAGAATTCTTCTAGTGCATAAGAGACTCAAGTTGCTACACAATAGACTCCTACAGAAAACAAAGGAAAAAGGATTTATTTCTTGTCACCTAGAATCCCTACCCAGTACACACAAATACAAACACCACTAACGTCATGAAAGAGGAGCAAAAGGCCACGTAATTTTATGTCTTTTCTTAAGATAATATTCAGATATCTGTTTTTACTAGTAGATTGACTTTTATCAATTTAACTCTACTCCAATATTTTTAAACACTCATAATGTTTTATTAATGAAATGCTATTTACTTAAAAGAGAAGTCACACCTAGAAAACAAAAGGATCACCATGGACAATAGTAATTGGTACTGCAAGAACTTAGCCTTAAAGGAATATAAAGCCAAAGACCTGCACAAATAAAAACGTAGGTTGACCCAAATTCCTTAATAAAGGGTCCGGAATTTTTTTATACTTAGGATAGCAACGTAAGATTGAAAAGTCAAGATATGAGTCTAGGAGAACGATAAAAATATTGAACTTATTTCAATGTGAAAAAGATGCCTGGTCTACATTCCGCCCAGAAAATGCACTGAAAGGAATGTAGAGCAAACAAATAATCTATTTCCAAGTAGCGATTTCCCCCCATATTACTATTTTAATTGATACTGGCGGTAAATTCATAAATCCAGATTTCTAAAAATTTGCAGAAACGAGAAACAATTTTCCTAACACTCGTAGTTACATCTTTCACTTTTTCTTCAACTTTGTACACCGTTATCAGCTATTCCAAGTAGCACCGGCAAGTAACCGAACATCACATCCGTTCCAGAAGCTGAGTAAAAGCTGTATGAACCTGCTGCACTGCTCAAAACAGCGATGGAAGAATTAATGAAATTTCAACACGGAGCTGTCTCAGCCAATACAGAAAGTTCCACACAGAGGGAAAATTTACTTTTATATTATCAGCCAGTCAATGTAATCAAAAGTAACTCTAATTCTGTATTTAATATTACTTTTTTACATGCAGTGGTAGTTGAGCTGGAGGCCAAAAAAGAGCCATAATATTAAAGATTTCAAAAGGAGAGGAATAATGGAAGACTACTCCCACCGAGGGAAATACAGAATCATATATCTTGCACAGAACAAAACCTGCAACAAATATTATGACAAACTGCTGATGTAGTCTCCTTATGCCATAAGCTTTCTCCCCAAATCCATATATTTGCAAAAAGACACACTGGAAACTTCTGAAAGACTGACTGACCTTTTCAGATGGGAATGTACCCTGACTGGTCAGGCGCTTTCATGTGAAGCATTAGGACGACACATTTCCAACTCTGCTAATATTTATAGGAGATAAAGGATAATCCAAACCCAGACTTAACTATGGCTTATCCCACTTTACTCTCTAAGAGGCCTGGAAATTATTTTGTCCAGAACCCCTCTGAAACTGTGGTTAGAGCTCTCTTTCCTTCTCCTCCTGCTTCTTACCAGTAACTTACTAGCCAACAGCGACACCCTTCTCCTCCTCTACCCACTTCAAATCTTCCCTAAGGACAAGGGTGAACAGTGGCATGCCTCTGCAAACTGGAAACGGTGAGAGCACTGCTACTTTAAAAGCTCACTGATGCATTTAGGTTCACTGCACCTGCAAGAAAAGAGCCACTGCCTGCATCCTTCTTTACCACTACAACACAGAAGTTGTCAAAACATACTGGGATCAATTTTCAAGCATCAGGAAACTATTCTTTTTAATGCACGTACCATACAGAATGCGATGGCTTAACCCGCACTAGGTATTCATCAGGAAACTTTGTATTGGTGTCTCTGTTAACACTACTACACCAAAAAAAATGGTATTTTATTTAAGGGAAAAACACTAGTTTATCACTTTTTTTTTCCCAGCTTATTTTACAGTCAAGATGGTGAAAGAAGTACTGTCAGCTGTTTTTTCCCATGAATGGGATTATTTAATTAAATCCCAGGCACAGGCTCTAGAGTTCTAGAGAAAAAGATATAGGAAACCAGATATAATATTTTTACGAGAACAAGCTTACAGTAATGGCAGCTGGAGTAAGGGAAGCAGATTTTACTTGCAAACTTATTAATTCTAAGCCACTAAAGATTATTTCTTAGCATCTTGCTATTGCTTCTTATGATGACGCATGCTGAACTTGGTTGCATGAAGCCCCCAGTTCAGTGGATCAAGACTCAGTGACTTGTAAGTCCACAGGACATGGGGAAGGTATTCTGATCTCAGATTATGTAGCCACCATTGCCCAAAGTGCAGCGTCCACTGCTCAGAACTTACAGGATACACGAGACTTCCACAGTAACGCCGCCTCAACTGCACTGAAACACCACGATCCTCTTTTGGAGATACATTCCAAAACAGGAAGAAAAACAACGAACTGGAAATAATCTGAAATCTGAAAAATCTGAAATAAAGCAAACAGTACGCCTACGCGTACGCCCTTTCCCTGACCTGCAGGATACATTTTTACCAATGTTGGTGGTTGCTCAGTCGAGGACATTCTCTACATTAACCGTGGAAAACTCTTGAAAACGGCGCTCTTAAACCAGTTTGTAAGCACACTCCTGGGGGAGCTCTTCGTGGCTCTCCCAGAAAAGCCCCAGCAGGGTTGTTCCACACAGGCTCCATGAAAGCTGAAGCGTCGAGGGCATCTCAGGGACTCCGAAAGGAAGCTAACGCTACTTTTGCGCTCTTCACACGTCCTGTAACTGAACCAGCCAATTTCACATCAAGTGTCCTTACCTCAGTCATGCTTCTTGAGCATTTGTCTCATCGCACAACTAAAGTATTCGCCAGAAAAGGACAAATATTCTGAGGAAATTACAGACATTATGGGATCTGACCATGGGCAAACAACAGTCAGTGGAAGAGTTTATTTAAAATACCCGTGATAAATTTGAAGAATGTTACAGCACTTCATCTGCCTTGGGATCTGTTTCATGTCTCGTATCTTCTAAAAGCTGTAAGTTAGCTAGAAAAACTTCTTAAAACAATGAACGTGCGTGCAGACATAAGCAAACCTTCTTTTCTATCTGAAACTGTGCAGAAACAGCCCATTATTCCTATAGGACAATGACCTGTTTTGTTTATAAAGGAATAAAAATGCAATTAAACAATCTTATTACGGAATAAGTCTACATTGTCCAAGAAGAAAACTAAACATCTTTCTATCTGGAAAATTTTAAACTAGATTTGACCTGTGACACCACCTATCCTAAAAAAAATTAAAAAAGGCAATATCAAATAAGCTTTCTGATGCATTTCTTATTCCCTTTACATTTAATTTAAACCCTACAGAGAGAAGCACATTAATGATTATTTCTCCTCCATAAAAGCAAACCCCCTTTTTCTGAAACACAGTACAAACAACATTTCAAACTTCCTTTATCTGCATTTGCAGGGTTTGAAGTTTTACCCAAGGTTATTCCTAACATAACTAAAGACAGCACTTCGCCATTTTCAGACCAATAATCTTTACCCAAGACTGCCATCTGCTGTCAATTTCCACATAGGTGCTTCCAAAATTAAGGTTACATAACATGAAGCTTTTCATTAATTATTTTAAGAACAAGAGGGTTTTGAAAATTTGCACAGCAGGGCTATAAAAGTGTGACTGCATTTTATAAAGTCGAAAAATAAAATGCAATCTTGAAACTTCCGGACACATTTTCCAGGAACTTGCAACAGTACCAATCCTATGCAGCACTGCTGGGCTTCTGACTGAGCAGTTCTGGAAAACTTTCCTTTTTGTTTAGATGCAAAATTGCTTGTTAAGCTGGTGAAAACCTGATGCAATTGGAATGAGTGTTTGCTCACGTTATTTTAACAAATACGAATTATTCTGGCTATAATCCATTGACCCCTTACCACATCCTACAAGAACAGGGCACACAAGCAGCTGTAAGAGAGGCAACCCGCAGCACTCTGCATGAGCATCGCATTAGCAGTACTTCCCAGCCTTTTCTTCCCCAGAGACCCTCAAGGACTCCTCTGCGCGGCACGAAGAGGATTACCCACCAGCTGTGACACACGGTCTACCCTGCCACAACAAGCCGTGCGAAAAGCTTACCGCCACTGCCATCAGATGGAGATTCCAGGCTCTCATGCCACAGCAAGGGGTGCCTAACAGCTACGACACGGAAAAGATTACAGGCTGACAATGAGCTTATCCTTTTTTAGGGTAAAGATTTTGTGTCTGAACTCAGTCCAAAGGCAGTATTTTGGAAATCTTTACGATTATGATGCAAAAGCTTGCTAAGAGATAATGTTCACCTTGGGGAAAAAAAAAGTGACCATGCTATTAGAATTATTATATTGAAATTATTTTTAAGATGTCATCAATATTTCCATACAGTTCCACACAAAACTCTAGAAATGAACATGCATTTAGGTTCAGTTTTTAGCATGGGAGCTTTAGCAGTGTAGAAATGCTTCAAAAAGTAAAACAACTGAGGTTCCCTTACTCAGTGCACAGTTACTGTACTTCCTTACAGAAATGTAATACTAAGTTCACAGCAAGAAAAAAGTAGAAATTATTACAGTTTTTCATAATTTCACATCCACTAGGGACACTGCTTTTCTAAGCTAAGGTTTGTCAAAATATAAAACAAGGCAGGCTCCCAAACAGATGAAAGATCTTAACTAGAAAATGTCATTGCTTATACAGAAGTATCCCTCTCTATATATGTTTGAATAGCTTTCTACTAAATAAATTTCCTTTAAGCCTAAGAAATAAAAACACTTTAGTATACTGAATGTATTTCCAGTGCCACTCAGGTCTGTGGCAATAGTATATGAAAACGTAATAGTGTCTTAAGTTATTCCAGGAGCGTATTCACAAGGTGTAAACTCCACAATCTGTATAACAACAAGACAACCTACAGATATGAAGAAATGTTAAAACCATACTTAAGGTATTCTTATTAGATCTTAAACTGGTTTCCCACTGCTACACAAGAGACAACGCTAAGCCTTACCCTAACGTAGCAGCCGGCACTGCTGCGGCACCAGCCAGAGCTGTGTCCAACTTTTAGTCTTGCACACACATACCTCAAGGTACGTAACGCCTGACCACCACATGCCCATAGAAGAAAGGGAAAGCTGGATGTGCATCTTATTCTGTACACAAAAGTATCCCAAACTGGGGAGAGGTCCCAGTATCTGATGAGATTCGATCACCTTATTTGACTGCAACTGAAATAGCTTTTCGAACACGAGAAAAGTGTCAGCTGTAGGTACATATTCTCAATAACTAAACTAAAAAACCTGAGTACGATGAAAATCAATGCAATTTTCAGGAAAAACTAAGAAAACAAGTAACATGCAGCACCTATCAAAGAATGCACTATAATTCCATAAATTGGCAAAAAATAAAGGATTGTGTTCAACAACATGCAAATAATGAAAACATTCCGATTCCTACCAGAACTGTAACTACCTGGCTTGGGTGGTGCATGAACTGTTTTAGAAGAATGTGATGGTTCTCCAGGGCCTGCTGCATCTTTATCTACAGGTATCTGAAGAGAACCCGACTCCACCTTCTTCACATTCGTTTCAACGTTGTCCTTATCTTCATTCTCCGCTCCTTCTGCGTGATCCTCATTCAAGGGAGTCAGTTCAGTCTGGCTGACCTGAGATTCACTTTTATATGCAAAATCGCTCGGGACTACATCCTCTATATGGGAATCCATAGGCTCTTCTGTAAATAAGTAAAGACTGCATGAGTTAATTTCTCTCTGTATAACTGCAGCCCAAAATTTGCACAATTAAAGTCAATATAAACTCTTTTCCAATTTTACAACTGTTTTCCAACACAGTTTGGAATAGTCTGAAAACAGAAATCTTCCTTTATGACCCTATATTACTAGCACCAACTCATAAATGAGAACAGATTTATTTTCTACACTGAAACGGGCACTAATCTCACATTGCAGATCTACAAGAGGGAAATTATAGCATCTCAGAACTGATACAACAGGTTCTCTATCAGAGGGTAGCTGGGTTTGGTGTTGGATAAACAGAGTGGGACTCTTCAGTCACCTGCCAGAAAAACTCTCCTTCCCCCCCCGTTGTTCTTCCTGTTCTCTGCCATTTACTGTCCTGCTTAGTAATCTTCAGACTATCACTTTTATGACAGAGGTAAAAACAATCTGATGGTACCAGCCACTAAGTATGCGCTCAGACTTCAAAAAAAAAAAAAAAGAAGCAGCTGGTCTAAGCAAAAAATAAGTAAACATGCTTCAACAAGGAGCAAATTCTATGAGGGCAGTGAGGCCCTGGCACAGGTTGCCCAGAGAAACTGTGGATGCCCCAGCCCTGAAAGTGCTCAAAGTCCCATCCAGCCTGGCCTTGGGCAACCTGGGCTGGTGGGATGTGTTCCTGCCCATGGCGGGAGGGTGGAACGAGATGGTCTTTGAGGTCCCTTCCAACCCGAACCATTCTGTGATTCCATGAAATTGTGGCAAAGCAAGTCGTCTACCACAATTTGTTCTCTGGGCAGCATAGTGCCCTTGATTCAAAATGCTGCAAAAAAACAACCTAGCAAGCCCTCTATAAAGGGGGCTGCATGCAAAAAAAACACCAGTGTATTAGCCATTCGATCAATCAGTCTTGAACCTCATTTCAAACATCAGTCTTGCTTTTCAATCACTAAGATTTTCTTACCTTCACTCACCACTTTCGAAACATCTCCTTTGGAAATAAATTTCAACATTTTCTTCAGAACTTTCTTGTGAGATTTGGAAGTCTGAAAACGCAACGCCTGGCATCTTAAAAAAAAAAAAAGTTATGACTACTTATTTTGAGAAAGATGATTTCAAAGAAGAAAGTTACACTACATATATATTTCCTAATTATTTCTGAAATTTCCATATATTAAGTGATCAAATATTTTATCAACGTTCTTACACTCTTGTGTAACGTTCAAGTTATGTTGCCTTGTACTCCATAATATCATTTTATAGTGATATACACAGATACCATAATCACTAAAATAAGCCAAGGTGACCTGAAGCACTGCAGGAAATAAGCTTTCCTAGGAGGCTAGCACACTACAATTTTTCACTTATCCATCTTATATACACAGCATTGATTCTAACTACTAATGGCAGAAAAGCCTCTTTGGAATTATTCATACCTAGTCTACTGATAGCCTCTCTTATTTGGGCTACTAAGGCCGTGTTTTTGGGATACAGACATACTGGTTGGTTCACCTGCAACCATCGAACAAGACGGCAGTCACAGGACTCCTGCCTTGGACTGCAATCCAGACACAAAGGGCATGGGTAGACACCTGGCAGACTGCTGACAATAAAGCACTACAGAGCCACTGATCTGCCTGTTCACGAGCCCAACAGAATATATTTAGTATCATTAAGACTTAAAAAGTTAATCTGCTTTTATGTATTTAAAGCAGTAAACACAAATGGTTGGACGCATTTTAAGTAGTCACATCAGTTACAGTTCTATATCCCAAGCCTCTTACCTTATTGTATACTGAGGACAACACGTCTGATTCATGATAGGTTTGTAGACATATTTCCCACTTCTAAAAAAAAAAATGTATTGATTTCTTGTTGTTTATACTACAAATTAATGGAAAACCAGAAATTTTGTTTAAATAATAAAAAATTCTTACATAAAGAGTATCAAAAGCCAAGCAGCAAGTTTTTCAGCTTTTTGCCATTATACTGAATACTGTCTAAAATAAATGAGTATTAATTAACAAAACTCAATCATAGAGCATAACTAAGAAAAGCATGTTGCATCTGCTGTGCTCTTTATGTATTAAAAATGATACCCTGGATTCTCCAGCGCATTCCTGCCTGAAAGTCCAGACTCCTTCCCAGAAGCTAACTGGGAAGAATGTGACAAGAGCTACCCTTGCACATGTTACATTCGTTTATTTGTGCTCCTTGTTAGAGCTCCAGCATAAGCTCCAATACTGATAACAAAATACCAATACACATATTCCTAAAAACAGGTGTTAGAAGAAGAGAAGTAGTATTTCTTGTGATGAAAAGACTCCATTAGGAGAGAAAAAAAAATCTCCCCTGAAAACATGAAGTTTCAGAATTGATCGGATTCCCATCAGAAAGGAGTATGAAATAGAAGATCCCAAATATATTCAGCAGTAAAGTTTCCAGGGATCCTAGTATTACAACAGAAGGCAAAGAAAAAGGTCTTTTATCAAATTTGCACCCAGTGAACAATCCTCAGGCCTGTTGATTGTGGCCAAGAGACGCCAGTGATCCTAGCTCTGCTTTCAGTTGGCAGCTCTTGATCTGTTTATCTGCTTGGCTGTAATTTGTTTATGCAGTGTGTTTAAAAAACATTCAGATATGTTTAAAAACATTCCTGAAGTCACCAAATTGTCCTTATTAGAGCAGACATTTGTTTTCCTGTGCAATAAGGAATAGGACAGACACTACCAGAAATGTTTGAGTTGTTTTAATTCATCTATTTACGACTTTCTGAAAATAACCTATATTTAGGGGCACTTAAATCCTCAACATTCAAGTTTTTCATGATGTTGAACTTCCAGAAATTCCCCCTCCATCTGTTTTAAGGGCATAAGATGCAAAGTTGGCAGACTGACTTTAACACACATTTTTAGAGTGCAACACCAAGAACAGAAGTAATCTAAAACAACATACACCACTGAAAAAAAAAAAAGGAGCATAACACTCAGTATTTGTTTAATTAAAGAATATTTTAAACGAATATTGCCCTTAAATACAGTATGCTGTAAACACATATTTACCCTTTAATCATTAATAAATTCCCACATGATCTTGACTAATTTATTATCGCCATATTTGTGTTAGGTAGAAAAAGGAGAATCCTCTTTTCCCTGTTCAACAGTGTCATGCTTTAAAAGTCACAGAGCACAGGACAAATATTTCTATTTCCACCTTTTATGGAAGCTAGTTATCTGTTTTCAGAAGCCAAAAATTTAAATCTGGATTCTAAATCGAATCAAAACTAAGGTTAATCTACAAAGGCATAATGTTATTTTATTTTTAAATTTACCTTCGCCATCCTCTATCTATGAGATCCTGGTAGTCTTGAACTGTCATTGAATGTGCCCACATACCTGAAATGAACAGTAACACACTTGACTGACCATCGTTATGCTTTAACACATTAAAATATAACAAGTTCTACAGAAATCACTGTAAAATTAATCAGGTAATAGCGACTTTTGAATGGATGTCTCTCAAGGACTTGGCGTATTGATCAATCTCATAAATTACTCATTTCAACACCACGTTCCACATTAAAAAAAGCAGCAACGACAGAAATCTTTTGATAGAATTAAACACATCATCGCTCTAAAAGCGAAAGTGAAAAGTTCACGTTTCCACCTGTCACCTTTCCCCAAGATACACCAACCAAACGCCTTAGAAGCGCTCCTTAACTTTGTTAAACCGAGTGAGAAACTGGGCGAGACGAGCTGTTCGGGGAGCTGCTGAGGCTCACCCAGCGCCTTTCCAGGGACCTCTCAGGGAGCACTTTGCAGGTGGTTGCTGAGCCGAGCACACCTCGGGGAGCTGCCACCTCCGGACCGGCAAATCAGGGGAAAGAGCAGACTTCGCCTTCCCTTCAGCTGCCCCAAGAAAAACTTGTCTGACCGTCGCGTTAAACTCGTTGAGCCTCGCCGTGGGGATCAGCTGCTACTCTCTCTGAAGAAATCGCTTTGGAAACGTGAGGTTTTGGCCTTAAAATAAAAGCTAGCCTAAACGAGCAGGCTCAAATCCGATACTCAAAAAACGTAGAACACCTGTAACTGTTACATGTGGCTACTTTCCACCGGAGGAGGAAGGAGCATCATAGGACGCGTTTGGCACTTAAAGGAAGGTGTACAAGGAAAAGATCCTAAACTAGAGCGTTTTTATCATCATGTAAGAGTTTGAAGCTACAGAGTCACGCACACTTGCTGTCTATGTTGAATAAACCCACCGCTCTTCCATGCTTGTCCCACTAGAGAACAGCGTACGTGGAGTTTCAGTGACGGATCTCCCACCCGACACAACAGATTGATAACGGAAAGGGCGGAGAGCAAGCATCATCCTCCTGAACAGCCCAACGCCACGCAGGTATATCCTCATATAACCTGTATTATCAGCAGAAGGGATTCTTTCCCCAAAAGGCAGGGCTGCAAGAGGCAAGTCCCCCACAAACACGCTCTTCCCCTCTCTTACTCCAACGGCAATACACAAATTTTGAGACACTGCGGTTCACTGGTTACTAACACCCTCCTCGCTTTTCCTCCATGCTGCTCATTTGACCTTCACGCGGAATGTTTGAACTTTCCTAGCACGCTAATCGCGCACTTGGCCTCGCCCTCCAACAGCCATCGCTCGGGCACCCCGACACAACGAGCTCCCGGGGCAAGGCTCGGGGCGCTGCCCCACACCGCTGCCCGGTGCCCGCCCCGCCGCAGGCCGCAGCTCCGGAGCCGGGGGGCCGGGAAGGGCTGAGGCGAGGAGGAGGAGGAGGAGGAGGAGGACGGCGGCCGCTGCCCAGCGGCTGCCCCCGGCCCCGCCGCCTCCGCCCGCTCCGAGCCGCCCGGAGCCTGCAGCCCCTCGGTCCCCGCCCGCCCGGGCCGCGGCCGGCCCGCACCGTGGGAGAGGTTGCCGGTCTCGTTCTTGCAGTAGCCGCAGCGGTAGCCGTCCTCCCCGCCGAAGTACTCCACGATGCTCGGCGAGCCGCCGCCCGCCGCCATGCTCGCCGCCCGCCCGCCCGGCTCAGGGCAGCTCCCCGCCCGCAGCCCCGCACGGCGCCCCGGGCCCCCCGGAACCGGCCGCCGCCGCCATCTTGGGTGCGGGCAGGGCGCGGGCGGAGCCGGCAGGAAGGAGCGGCCCCGCCATGTTCTCCCCGGCCGGCCCGGCGCCTCCCTCCATCTTTAGTGAGGGCGGCCGCGCTCGGCACTCACCGACGGACACCTTGCCCCGCGCCGAGGCGCAGTAGCCGCAGCGGCTGCCCTCCTTCCAGCCCCGGTACTCCACCACCGCGCTGCGCATGGCGGCACGGCTCGGCACGGCCCGCTCCGCCCGGCGGGGCTCGGCCGCCCCGCAGCGCCCCGCCCGGCCGCAGCCCCGCGGGCACGGAGCGGAGCCGGGTCGGGGCTCGGGGCCGGGGCTCCCCGCCGGCACTTCGTTCACAACAACCCCGTGCAGCGCTACGGGCTCGGGGCAGAGCGGCTGGAAAGCTGTGCAGTGAAAAAGGACCTGGGGGTGTCGGTCAGTGCTCGCCTGGACATGAGCCGGCAGTGCGCCCAGGTGGCCAAGAAGGCCAACGGCAGCCTGGTTGTGTCAGGGATGGTGCAGCCAGCAGGGGCAGGGAGGTGATCGTCCCCCTGTGCTCTGCTCTGGGGAGGCCGCGCCTCGAGCGCTGTGTTCAGCTTTGGGCCCCTCACTAAAAGGACATGGAGGCCCTGGAGCGTGTCCAGAGCAGGGCCACAAAGCTGGAGAAGGGTCTGGAGCACAAGTCCTGTGAGGAGCGGCTGAGGGCACTGGGGGTGTTTGGGCTGGAGAAGAGGAGGCTCAGGGGAGACCTCATTGCTCTCTGCAACTCCCTGAAAGGAAGGTGTGGGGAGCTGGGGGTCAGCCTCTTCTCACAGGTAACTAGCGATAGGACTAGAGGGAACGGCCTCAAGTTGCACCAGGGGAGGTTCAGGTTGGAAATGAGGAGACATTTCTTCTCAGAAAGTGCAGTCAGACGTTGGGACGGGTTGCCCAGGGAGGTGGTGGTGTCACCGTCCCTGGGGGTGTTCAAGGAGAGGTTGGACGTGGTGCTTAGGGACATGGCTCAGTGGTGACATTGGTAGTAGGGGGACGGTTGGACCAGAGGATCTTGGAGGGCTTCTACAACCCTAATAATTCTGGGATTCTAAGCCTCAGTGCCCCGCTGATGGACAGGCATCAATACGCCTGATCTGTTGCTCACTTACATCAGTGCAAAATACTCCCGAGCCACGTTTCACTGAGCTGTTTGATGCTTTTTTCATCCTAGCCTAAAGAATAACCTGATAATCTCAGGACAAGCCAGGAACAGCCTGAACAAACATAGCTCTCAGCTCACTGGAGATGACCAAAAATGCTCAGATTGTCCGTTCTGAAGTACCCTCACTACCTGACCAAATCTTATTACCATCCTCCAACAGTGCTGCTAGCAGCAGGACAGATCAATAATGTATTGCATTCTTCAGTCACCTACTGGTGAACTGGAATCTCAAGCAGAGTACTAGTTCTGTGAAATGAAAGAGAAACGGTTAAAGTTTTCTTTTTACTTAAAGAAAAAATCACCCTGCTGACTGCAGTATAGGGCTTCAGAAACTAAAAGTAGACCCTCGTTACTCAGTTAATACCCATTACTTCAGTCTCTATAACATAAATCCCTATATAGTGATAAAAGGGGTCCTAAAGATAAAAAAATCTTAGAAACTCCAGAGACAGTGCTCAGAAGCACGTTTTCTAGAGACGGAGCAAACTTTTATTTCTTTTAAAGAAAATAAAGCTATGGCCTAACATAGCTCTCCTACCTAAGTTACAAAACCAAATACACGTGGCCATCTTCACCATAACGACCACAAAGTAGGCGAGTTTAAAATTTTTGGTGATAGAACTGCCACCGAAATTTCAACCCTGGATATGGGGAGAGCACGCTGCAGGCTCCTCGGGGAACTAGTTAGTAAGGGCCCCTGGGAAACTGCATTTGAAGGCATTGGGGTCCATCCATGCTGGTCAGTTTCGAAGTATATCTTACGAGCACAGGAATAGGCAATTCCGAAATGTTGGAAGTCAAGCAGGCAGGACAGAAGGTCAGCTTGATATGCAGGGATCTTCTAGAGGTCAGGTGGAAGAAGAGAGCGTATGGCCACCAGAAGCAAGGTCAGCTGACATGGTAGGACTACAGAGATGCTGTTCACCATTGTAGGGAGAAAATTTGTGTGCCAAAACTCAATTAGAGTTGAAGCTGGCCAGTACGGTGTAGGACAATAAAAAGGGCTTTTTAAAATATGTCAATAACAAAAGGAGGACCAGAAATAGCATTGGTCCATTCCTTAGTGAGGATGGTCGCCTCACAAAAACAGACATAGATAAAACAGAGACATTAAATGCCTTCTTCACCTCTGTCTTCAACATCAGTGATGGGCTCCGAGACCTCCAGAGTCCTGAGTTGGAGAACCGTAACTGCAGTAACGATACCGACACTGAACTTGTACAGGACTCGCTGCTCCAGCTGGATACATGCAAGTCTACAGGGCCCAATGGGATTCATCCCAGGGTACTCAAAGAGCTGGCTGATGTCACTGTGAGACCTCTCAAATATTTTTCAATGGTCTTGGGAATCTGGAAAGGTCCCAGTTGACTGGAAGCTGGCAAACGTTGTTCTAGTTTTCAAGAAAGAAGACCCTGGCAATTACAGGCCTGCCAGTCTCACTTCAGTGCCTGGTAAAATTATGGAGAAGATTACTCTGGGAGTTACTGAGAAACACCTGAAAGACAGCGCAGGTATTGGTCACAGCCAACACACCTTCACAAGAGGAAAACTGTGTGATACACTTAATTTCCTTTTAGGACAAGGTTACCCACCTAGTTGACCAAGGGAAGCCAGTAGATGTAGTCTTTTCGTATTTCAGCAAAGCTTTCATACTGTCTCTCACAGTATCTTTCTGGACAAGATGTCCAGCATACAACTAGACAGATACATAACACAATGGGTGAACAATTGGCGGATGGGTCAAGCTCAAAGGGTTACAGTAACTGGGCTTACATCAGGCTGGCAGCCAGTCACCTGTGAGGTTCCCCAGGGCTCTATTTTAGGGCCAGTTCCCTTCAACATTTTTATAACTGATTTGGATGCAGGACTCAAATGCTTACTAAGTTCGCAGGTGATACTAAATTAGGAGGAGCTGCTGACTCCCCTGATAGTAGAAAGGCCTTGCAGAGAGATCTTGAAAAATTAAGAGAGCTGGGCAATCACCAACCTCCTGAAGTTTAACAAGAGCAAGTGCTGGATTCTGCACCTGGGACAGGGCAGCCCTGGCTGGATGTACAGACTGGGGAATGCGAGGCTGGAGAGCAGCCCCACAGGAAGGGGTCTGGGGGTTCTGGTCAATGACAAGCTGAACACGAGCCAGCAGTGTGCAGTGACAGCCGAAAGGGCCAGCCATGCCCTGGGGTGCATCAAGCACAGCATGGCTAGCTGGGCGAGGGAGGGATTGTCCTGCTCTGCTCTGCAATGGTGCGGCCTCACCTCAAGTGCTGTGTGCAGTTTGGGGCATCACAGTATAAAAACGACAGAAAACTATTGGAGAGTGTCCAAAGGAGGGCTCTGAAGAATGGTGAAGGGCCTAGAGGGGAAGACATACGAGGATCAGCTGAGGGCCCTTGGTTTGTTCAGCCCCAAGCAGAGCAGGCCAAGGGGAGGCCTCATGGCGGCCTGCAGCTCCCTCACGAGGGGCTCAGAGGGGCAGGCGCTGAGCTCTGCTCTCTGGGGACAGCGACAGGACCCGAGGGGACGGCATGGAGCTGGGACAGGGGAGGGTCAGGCTGGGTGTTAGGCAAAGGTTCTGCACCCAGAGGTGGTCGGGCACTGGGACGGGCTCCCCAGGGCAGTGGTCACAGCACCGAGCCTGAGGGAGTTCAAGGAGCATTTGGACAACGCCCTCAGGCATAGGATTGATTTTTGGGGGGCCCTGGGTGGAGCCAGGAGTAGGATTTGATGATCCTTGTGGGTCCCTTCCAACTTGGGATATTCTGTGATTCTATGATATGATAAACTTACAGATAAAAATTCCTCCTTCCTTTTTTCCTAATTCTGAGACTAAAATTTCCAAAGTTGAATCTAGATTTGATTATGATTATGATACTGTCTTTCTGTCTTATTTCTCCTGTGGTACCCAACACCACCTAGGTAACAAGATTATCAGAGCAGAGATGGTTAACCATGTAAATTCCCCTTGCCGCTGTTATTGGTGAGAGACAATGAATGAAAGGGGGGCAGCATTTCATTTTTATAAAAGCTTTTAGCAGTGTCAGTAAAGTTTACAGAAAGCCACAAATAGAGCCATAATAAATTGAAAGGATATGATAACTGTGTCATGTGAAAACAATACAGCGTATATAAAGTACCAGAATGTTCCAATAAAAATAAATTTAATATTACAATATATACATATAAAATCTTATTTGAAGGTAACATTCTAAAATATTTTTCTTTAAGGCACCTGGGGGGAAAAAACAAAAACAGAAAATAGTAACATTTACCTTACTCACCACACAGTTGAGATAATAAAATAATTCAATCCTATCGTTTGAAGGATTTTGGAGGGAAACAGACTGTCTTCCCTTTCTGCTTCCCTAAGCCCTTCTTCAGACTACTCTTAAAAAGATCAGCTGTGTGTTAAATAAAAATACAGAAACTACACTATGATTCGTCACAGCATTACATTTCAGGTACCCATATAGAATTTCAAAAATGAACTGAAGTGTATAACTAAACTATCAACTGTAAGAAAAAAAAAAAAAAAAGACCTTTTCAGTTAATTACCACACAGCAGACTAGATGACATTCTGACCCAAGAGATCAGGAATGTAGAAGCTGTCAGAATGTTACCCAATTACCTTGCTCATACTGTTTCTACATATATAATCACAGATATTTCTCTGCCGTTCTTACGCATTAACAAGGAACACATGCACCGTATGTTCATTTATTTTGATTTATTAAAAAGAAAAAAAAGAACTTACTTGAAGAATTAAGTTATCTCCATTTCATCTTCATTACTGTAAGAAGGAGGGCTGATCATGGGTTCTGTTATTTCAAACGTTTCTACAATGTCCTGGTTAGAAATGACAGAAGGGTAAGTATGTTACAGGAGCTGATTTATTTCGATACAATTGCAGTTACTGCCTGGTAAATAACAAAGTTTCTCAAACTAAAGCACTGCTTCCAATGACTAACTCTATTCTACACATTGAGTGACAAAGGAGAAAAGCTGTATGTACTAAGAAACTGTGGAAGATTTACTGAAAAATAGCGAACACCCCCTCTGGGAGCACGTATCAGACATAAGGAAAGAACCATTCTGTAGTTATGCAGTCCTCACAAAGCAGTAAAAGTGAGGCACTGCACAAGTTAAAAGCGCTTAAACGGACAGGGCTTTTTGGATCAAAGATGAAATCACTGTGCCACTTCCCAGTTTTCTTGCAGTTAAAAACGCCAATTAGATTTGTAGTTGTTCTAGAATCCACGAAATTAAATGCAGTGATAAAATATGCAGGAACACCTGTACTCATCTGAGTACGTTATCAGCACAGCTCTCGGATGTGTTCTTACACCTTGGGGAAAAAAATGAATGAATCAAAGTTACCAAATGCTATCTCTTATACCTTCCATTCTTGATAGCTCAGGGAAATGACAACTTGGTTCCGTGCTCGATTACTATGGTCATCATCCTTTCTTCCTTCGTTGTTTTTTACGGGCTCTGTTCAAAATATTGTATTTTCATAATGTTACAGTTGTTAAGCCAGTTTCCTTCAGGAACACAGAAGCTTTCCAAAGCTTAGTATCAATAATACAAAAATTAATATCAATAATACATACTCCACTAAATTCCTCTCTACCAGTAGTCTGTACTATATGCTGCTCAGGAAGTTTCTTTACTCCTTCTGATTTAAGAAAGTTTGTTTCTAAATTTTTGAGTCCCAAAAGGGGCTAAGGGCTTAGCCGTGTATGAAATCCCACCAAATTGTAACCTCATTGATACCCCATGAAAATAAAAGCTGGAGACCTCGTACATAGGATGGCATTTCCTTTTCAGCTGTTTTCACATTGCAGCGCTTCTTAACTTAGAGAAAGGAAACCTCCTGCATGCAAAATCTCTCTTCTCAAAGCATAGCAGCATTCATATTACTATTAACTATTACTTACAAGGTAACAGAATAACCTTTAATTTCTATTAATTGAATTGATTTGTAGAAATATGGAAAAAGTCTATTAAGCTGATTTATATGTTTAAAGAGTCTCAAACTTTTCAATTACTCTTATAAGCTTCTTCAAGCCTTCAGTCACCTTCACTGCTTATTCCCAAATCTCTGCTGTTGCAGCTAACCATATACCTGAAGCTGAATGCATAAGGTATAGCTACTTTTTCAAAAAAACAATTAGTCTGTTAAAGCTAGACTTACCTATGACTGGCAATTTATCCTCATCCAGCTTTAATCTTGCAAGACCATCCTAAAAAACCAGTAGGATTTAAGATTTCAGATATTAAATCTGAATGAGATAATGCACTGATGTATTACATCATCATAAACAGATATATATGTTGAACAAAACAGGAAAATATATTTAAATACAGAGCTTATCAAGGAGAATGCAGTTGCTGTAAGACAGTTGGTGACTGCTGGATTATAAAAATTTGATTTAAAAATCATTATAATTCATTTAATGTACTTGTGTTAGTCCTTCATAATTGCATCACTACATACAATTAATCCCCTGAAGTTGGTCAAAATGTACTTTTATTTTTTTCCCTTTTCCTAAATTTAACAAACACATTTTATTCACTAGAGACAAACTAATAGTTTGAAACACAAATCTATGGAATCAAGTATAGCATAACATCGCAAAACAACCTTATATGGAAAATAAAATACGAAGATACTTAGTTGAAAAACAACCTTTAAACAAGTAAGTCAATGAAGATGCAAGAATGAGAATGAAAGCACAAAACTGAAAGCTAGTTATAATGCTAGGAAAAAAAAAACAAAAACAAAAACAGGTATAGACATCAAGATCTTACAGTATGAAAGTACAATCTCCAAAACTTCACTCATGAATAAACTTTATAAAAACAGTCTAAAACAGACATATAGCTATACCCTTTGGCTTTTCAATGCTTAAACCTTATTATGCAGCATAATAAGCTTCTTGTCACTGTGAGCTACCAAAAGGACATTTTTAATCAAGTAAATATTAAAATACTTTAAAAAACAAACTATCTCAGTAACTCTTCTATGCTCTATGAATACTCTTCTATAATCTATAGTAATATATGTACACTAGAATCCTTTTTTAAAAGAATATTGATAGCAAAAATTTCATTATTGTTGACAAATTAACTGGAATAGTACAAAAAAATCTCGTAAAAACAGTCTATTTTCATTTTTATTTAATTACCAAAATATAGAGTGTTTGTAGAAAACAAGTCAGGAATCCAAATATTTAAACTCTAATATTTCAATACCACACAAAACAAAAAAATCAAGATTTCCATATAATTCCAGCATTTATATTAAGATTTCAAGAACATGTCTCGCCTTACCCTTATAATGAAGGACACATGGAAGATGTTTTCCACAGTGCGTGCAAAAGAGTTTGGATCGATCACAAGATCAAAGAAGAGAATAGGTGTAGAAGCTGGAGATATAAAAATGGGTTAGTTAAAAGAACAGGTGATACACACCAACCTAATATATGTAAACACCGACTTAACTTCACTATTCACTTCAAAAGCTAAGTAAATATTTATGGTAACTTTACTACAATGCTGAATTCCCAACTGCATATGTGCAGAAAGAAAGTTTCCAGAGAATATTTCATTCCATCTTCTGTAGGGTGCACGCGTGTGTACACACTGATTTCTAAGTATGCCACTATTTGATTTCCTTCTTAAAAAAAAAAAAAGATTGTACTACTAAGAGGAGGGTAGGATTTCAAACATATCTTTGCCATCAGAGAGGTTGCAGAACATCCATGCTTGGAGATGTTCAAGAACAGGACACGGTCTTAGGCAACTGGCTCTGTGTGGCTCTCCATGACTCTCGGAGGTCCCTTCCAACCTCAACTATTCTGTGATTATGTGAAACACCAACTGATCAGTGTGCAGAAAGAATATCTAGTCACTATGTGACCTTCAGCAGAAAGATTTTTACTTAGTAGCTCCATCTAATTCTGTTTCTATAGTTTAACAACTCATCACCGTGGAAGATGAAGAGTACTCATTTTCTCAAATTAATGAGATAAAAGCTAAATTGAATCATACTTACGATCATTTTTAAAGTGAGTCTGTAGTAATCCCAAGATCCTCTCTACTTCTTTTTCTGTAGCTTCCTGATGAGACTCCTCCATTTTTTTTAGCTGGAAGAAAGAATCATAATTTCATCTAATATAACTGCTGTTATAAGACAAGAATATGAAATGGTCCTTTTATGAACGTGTCAAGTAAAAGAAAATTTTCTCTCTATGGCACACATGCAGTTACAGATACTAATGCAAACTTGAGACAACTTCCAAAGTGCTTTGGGAATAAAATTCACATTGTACAATATCAAACTGAAGGGTCACAATTTATATGTTTTAGGCTTATTCATAGGTCTACTCTTCTATTTTCAAACAGTTCTGTGGAACTGAGTCACCCCTAGTGGTACACAGCTTGAGAGTTTAACAAGTAAGCTTATTTATACAGAAGGACGGGTTTTGTTGTTGTGGTTTTTTGTTTGTTTTGTTTTGTTTCCCGCCCCCTGTAAAAGGCACCTAAGTTTCCATGTTGTCCTGGTTTTGTCTGGAAGTTTACTTACTCCTTGCCCTCCCCACCCAGTGAAATGGGGTAGAAAACTGATAAGAAAAGTGCAAGAACTTCTGAGAGTTCTTCAACTTCTGCTGTTCTGACAGAGTAAAGACAGAAACAGAAAGCATAGAAAACGTTTGAGTGAGCTAACCAGTTTGCTTTTGTTAAACCAACTTCTGTGTGAATGCCACAAACTTGCACACTTTTTTAAAATAAAAGTTGAAAATACGTTAACTTCAAGAAGTTTCTTTTCCATTTCCTTTCAAAGCAATGCATGTCAGAGCAAATAAACGTATGTGAACTTGTCTTGGTCTCTTCTGATGACGATTACTGTTCCAGGTGCTTCAATCTGGAACATGGCCAACTATGCAAGTGGATACGTAGGCAAACAGAATATTTATTGTCTTCTTTTCTATTTATCGATTCAACTTCTTTCCCCTTCAAGATGTATCAACATCTTAGAGACACAGACAAAACTCGGAAACAAAAGAATTTTGTAAAAATACTATCAGAGTTGCAAAGCCTCAGTAAGCTGGGAATTCTCATTCTTCGTGAGACATTTGTCATCATCTTCCTCTCTTAAAACTGATGAAAACACTACCACACACTACCAAGATCTTTCTCTGCTGCATTCTGTCAGTTCTGCAGATATGACAGGGCATTTTACACCTCTTGATAAGTAGTAATGCCATACAATTCATTAATAAAAGATAACAGTTCACTAACCTGAGCAGGCATTGCCCGTTTTTCTTCTCCTCCTGCAGCCTTTTTCTGCCTCTCAATCCGTTGCCTTGGTACAGGAGGATCAGACTTGAAAGATCCCAACCTAAACGGAATAAAAAGAATATACATATGAAAAAAGATTTAAAAAAAAAATTAAAAAAAAAAGAATTTAGACCTCGGATAAAAAGAGATGGACTCAGGAAAATGTATTTTTTTGTTTTGTTTTTTCCTGGAAATGAGTACTATGCTTTTTTAATTATTTAAAATGAACACTTTTCTAATATTCACACACCTTCCATCACGAGAAGCTCACCATTACTTAAGACGTCAAAATGCAACTAATGAGAGGGGAATAAAACAAGTCTTGCAGTCAGTTTTGTCTCAAGATCATAAAAATGACTAGAAAATTTTACACTTAGAGCTTTCATCTGGAAAGTGGGAACAAATTTGAAATATTTCAAGTAGTAATCCAACATCAAGTATCAGATACTGTGCGAGCACATTATTGTATCCAGCAAATTTCTTAAAATTAGGGAGTGGAAGAAGTGCAGAAGCATAGACAACTGAATAATACTCTGCCAACTCTACTGCAGATATTTTAATTAAAATAGATCCTGCTATTGTAGGCTGAGTATGAGAGATTGAAATTGAAGTGTTGGCTATAAGCCAAATGACTAATGGTCATTTCACAGCAGCTAAAAAGTCCTACTGAATAGATTGCCTAAAGCATAAAAAGAGATGACACTGATCCTACAAAAGGCCACCTGCAAGCAATCAGGTGGTTTCTCTTCTGAAGGCACAGCAAGAAGCAAAAGACAACCCATTAACACAGACGTGAGATGTAGTGCTGGTCTCTTCAGTATATTACCATAACCGGGCAAAGATACAGGAAGACCGTTCATCAAGTTCTGTAAATGTCTGGAGGGAAAAATAAAGGTTCCTCAATTTGTACTTTTGCCTGCAGCTTGTACAGGGAGAGAAAAGGGACAGAAGAGTCAGCTTTCGAAGGAAAGAGGGACACTTACATCTTCTGGTTTTAGTTTGAAACTGATGAATCAGACAAACCTTGCTACCCCTGCTATATACAAATGATATTTTTGTATCCAGGCCAAAAGCAGAATTGAATAAATAATATGACAAATTTTGAAGATAAGGAGTTCACCATACCAGAAGAACAGAGGCCATGTAGAAGCTCTTGTTAACACTTTCTGATCGGAGATTAAACTCTACTCAAGAACAGGGCATTAAAGGTAAGAAATTTGGTTTTCAGAATGAACACCAACTAGGGCCATTAGCCTGTGCTGCAGTATACAGTATTTCCTTAAATAAACTTACATGTAGTGAAAGGAAGGTGCTCTTCTGAAGTACTTTTCTGCTTCTTCTCCCAGCTTATGCCAGGCATTACTAGGTAAATAGCCAGCTGAAACGTTCTCAGTATCGCTATCATTTTCGTCTACTTCTATACGATTTATACCCATGAATGTTAGCTACAAAAGAAAAAAACCGCAATGAAAATTCACTTCAAGAAAGATGAGCGGACAGATTAACGGTAAAATACTGTATTATGGTGTCTGTCCTGCTAAATTAGTACTTAATATCACTGTATAACAAATGAACCTTGACATTCCTGACGATAATGAAAACAAAAGCACATTCAGACTTGTGACATATACAATCAAGAGCTACACTGTCTGATATTTAATTCCCTTTGATTAAAGGGAGTTAAATCCCTAAACCTATATACATTTTCATATAAACTAAATGACAAAATCCAGCATTAGTACTTAGCAATGTATTATTTTCATATAAAAGCGAATGACTTGTGAATGTTCTTCACAGAAGTCAGTCAAAACAGAAACAACATGTAAGAGAATTGCATGGACTGCAAGAAAATAGGGACTAAGGTTTAATCTCATTTCAAGAGATCTTAAGCTTTCAGATATGAATCACTTACATTTTCCAATATTTCACTAGAACCAAAGAAATGCATTCCCCTCCCTCAATTAACCTGTTTCTTATATTACAGATGACAACGAAAGCTAGAGAATATGCACAGCCTTTTATGTTTTGAAGAGTGTTTCAATGCTATTGTGAATCCATTCTTCTGTCCATCCACAATAAAAGCAGTCAATCATGGCATGTCTAAATGTCCATATAATACAAAGTCCCATTCCACGAGTCACAAAGGACCTTGAAAACTTCATCCAAAAACAAACAAAGCATTGGACAAGATAAAGACACTAGTTAACTAATGTGAAACTACTGAACACGGTCAAAGAAAGCATAAAAGACTATCATAAGAGCACGAATTGACAAAACTGTGATAAAGTAGCAGGGGGAGAGGAGATGCCTACATTTGCAAGTTAAGATTCTCCCCTACGCAGATGGGAAATGTTTTAAATCATGTACTCAGCAGTTAACAAAACTAAGCAGAAAGTTAATCAAAGAAATTCATGGGAAGACTTAAATTATATCAGAACTGTCAGGTACTGCCTGACAATCTTTTATGATTCTATAACAAAAAGGGTAAACCTCTAGCAAAACCGTTGGCAAATTCTGAGTCTGGAACTTACCAAGTCTTCTGCAAATGTTAGTGAATCAAATGTTGTCATCTCTGAGCGCAACTCATTAGCTTTCTCCTTTCCTAGATTTGATGCTAAGACAAGAAATTGGGCATCCAGTGCAGCCTCTCGCGCACAAGAAACTGTTACAGAAGAAAAAGGCTGTATATTAGTAACATGTCATTGTCAGAAACAATGAAATTTAGCATACAAAGCTCTATACCCAGGATATTTTGTAAATCATCTTATTGCAATGACCTCTAATGAAATTACTGACATAATACTCATATTTCCATTAAAAATGAGAAAAGAGGATGAGCCTGACAAAGGCAAGCATGAAGAACTAACATGTTATCTTGAAGAATAAAATGCATATTTCATTGACGTGTTTTTTGTTTCCCTCCAAGTGAAACGAGTAGTGCCCAAGACATTAGTGTAGGTAGGCTTATATACATTGTCCTGCAAAGACAAGATCAAGCAAGAAGCACTTCTAACTGCAAATAAACATTAAAAAAGAGAGATTTGTTTTCCCATATCACCTTTTTCAAACAATTCCTCTTCAGCTTATCTATTTCAAGTTATACATTAATATTTATGCTAAAGTACTTGGATATAAATTTCATCTTCTTGCCATTTTGTTTACTAATGCATCATTTACTCACGCTTGACTAACTGTCAAGCAGTCACATCTAACAAGGACTACAGAATTTGTTTTACCTCCACTGAACAGTTTATTGGCTTCTTCCAAAGCTTCTGTCAGTCTGTTGCTTTTCGAACTCAGCATATCCTCACGATTTTCTAGGTGGAAAGGACACAAATGAAATCCTAAATTACTTAAGTATGGACGCATCAAAAAATACATACTTACTCCTTACTCAAAACTGTCTTGTTCATATTCCTTTATAAATAACAGATATGGAATATGGTCAAACATTCATTGCAAGATGTTTAGTCTCTGTTCTTATTAATGCTAATGCATTAGATTGGTTTGAAGGGGTAATTTTCCATTTACTTCAATGAAATATGATTCACGTGGCTGAATTTACGTAGAACTGTATCATCCACTGAAGTTGTGTTAGGTACACGCATTCAACTTCACCACTCCAAAACTCATTTCGTTACAAGCTCAAAACTCGGTAGATCCAACTCCTGTTGGTTCCAGTTAAATATCTGCACCGGTGCCACAGCAGCCACCAGGCACTGTAGTTTTCTTTGTGTCATTCATGTTACACATTCACATTAATCAGGGACTTCCAGGGAAAAAACAAATGAAGAGCAAATAGAAAAATGTATGCCTGGTGATTTCTGAAGATCACTGGGCAAAATGACTACTCATTGTATAATGGCACAAGTACGATTTAACAAGGCTTTCAGATGTCCAATTCTCAACAGCTACGTACATTCTTTTAAGAACGTGCTCAATGCATGGTCACAATGCTGTTGTTTTTCTTATATAAACACAGTGCACCATCCATAAACTGCGCTGCATTCTCTTATAGAACAACCCTACAAGTGTGGCAAGCCTGCAGAAACCAGCACCACATCCTGCTAAACCCGGCAGCGCCTCCTCAAACACCCGCTGCCACACTTCACTGAGAGAACAGACGTAACGGGAACTCCATGCACACGGATGACAGCCGTGTAACCCATGCCCATAGAAGCAGCAGAAACCCATCCTCCCGTCTGGGCAGGAGCCCCCAGCCGAGAGCTGTTACAAGCCCCAGCGCTCTCCGGCAGGCCCCGTGGCAGGGCCCAGAGGGCTCGGGGGGGGGGTCCCAGCCCCGCTGCTCGCCCCCCGCTCACGCTGCACGCTGCAGATCAGCTCCCGGTACTGGTTGCGGATCATCCTCCTTCTGCGCTCGTCCACGCGGCCCTCGCGGCCCTCCGACCCCCGCGGCCCTTCTCCTTCCTCCCCCTCCTCCTCCTCCTCCTCTTCCTCCTCCTCCTCGTCGTCGTCTTCCCCGGCGGCCTGCGGGCGGCCGAGCCCGCCGGAGAGCCGCTGCTGCCTGCGCTGCGACGCGGAACCGTTGCGGGAGCCGGGGGGCAGCGAGGGGCGGCTGGAGCCCGGGCCGGAACACCGCGGGGAGGGCAGCTCGCCGCTTCCGCCCGCCTCCGACATCGCTGCTCGCTGCCCCGGGGCCGGGAGAGAGGCGGCGGCGGCAGGGCAGGGGCCGAGCCCCGGGGCGCCGCGACCGGCTGCGATGGCGCCGCGGCGGGGCGGGGCCGGGCCGCGGGCGGCGGCGGCAAATGGCGGCCGCGGCCCGAGCTGAGGGAGCGGCGGGCGGCGGCGGCGGCTTCCCGCCCCTCGCCGAGCCTCGCTGGTTCGCTGACGGAGCGGGAGCAGGGCCGCTATGGCCGGCACGGCCCCGGCAGGGGGCGCCGCCCGCACGGCGATGCAGCCGCGAATGGCGGCGGCTCCGCGGCCGGCTGGGAGAGGCCCGCACCTGCCCCTCAGCTCGGCGGGAGGGCTCCGAGCTGTCGCTGGGGTTAGGGGTGGGAAGCTGTGGTAAATAAATCCGTGGTAAACACCAAACGGGTGGGAATCCGTGGTAAATACCGCCAGATTGCTCGTCTGCCTTCGAGCTTCTCTGACATCTGAGGGGCAGGTGAGGTAAAAATTGCGGCCAAAGGGATCAGGCATCTGACTGGGCATCTCCATTATACGTATCACAGAATCACAGAATCATCTAGGTTGGAAGAGACCTCCAAGATCGCCTAGTCCAACCTCTGTCCTAACACTAACAAGTCCTCCACTAAACCATATCACTAAGGGCTACATCTAAACGTCTTTTAAAGACCTCCACGGATGGTGACTGAACCACCTCCCTGGGCAGCCCATTCCAATGCCTAACAACCCTTTCAGTAAAGAAGTTCTTCCTAATATCCAATCTAAACCTCCCCTGGCGCAACTTTAGCCCATTCCCCCTCGTCCTGTCACCAGGCATTTGGGAGAATAGACCAATATAATACACATAGATTAATTACTCGTTAAGTAAGGGTCTGTGCTCATACATTATATTACACATACATTAACAAATACAAATACATTGTATTACATGTGCGTTAACAAATGTATGCTCTGAAGTGGAGCAGGCTGGTAAGCTAGTTAATCAGGAGCAGTAGCATTGTTTATACAGAAGACACCAAAGTTAGATGTGAGAATGTGCGTTATTAATTTACCAGGCTGGAAGAAATAATACCGTCTGTATTTTTAAATGATCCAAAACCAAGCATTACAAGTCTAGAAAATTCAGCTATATTAAAATTTTAATTTAATGATGAGCAGTTTATATGACAGACCAAACCCATATTAAAGTACATAATTTCACCTCTCTCGTTATATTCTTCTCCCTGTACCAGCATCATTAGAGTTGAGCTTAGTGTAATGCTGGGTCTGGCTTCCACTTGGGAGCACTGAGCCAACGAATGGGCACTATTTTCTCATACTTCACCATAACCAGCAAAACTGTTGCGTAAATATCGGTTGTTCAGGAACTGTGCTGATCCACGCAACTGGATCGCCCATCAAAATAAATCCCTTGTGTGAATCCATTGACTCCAACAAAGCTAACATAAAGGGTGACTTTAACCAAAAACATTGTTTCAAAGGCAACATATGCCACAATATTTTGTCTTTTTAAAATGCTTACCCTATGTAATTTGACACAGAAATTCCAAATTGGAAGAGTATTATTATAATACATGGTTAGAGTAACAACACTGAACATTAGAAGTTGACTTTTAAGAATTTCGTTAAGTGTAAGCATATGCCTTTTCTTTGCAAGGAACCTAGGAATTTATTTGTAGTTTTCTCTGCTTAGAAGTTCAAATTAATCCTACAAAAATATAAATAGATTTCACAGTACTTCATTATGTGATTAATACTATTGTGTTGCTCTAATCATCATGGAGTTTTGTTAGAGTATTTTTAGCAAGCATTTTAAAACATCTTTATAGATGAGACTGATTTAATGTAGAGCCATGGATCTACCTTGTGTTCCCCAAATCACTACTTCCGCTGGACTACAAACTGCAAAATATGCAGAAGCTATCTTTCAAAATATATGTTTACACTGTTTTGTTTTTCAATGCAAAAAGGTCGAATTATAGTTCGGACTATTAAACAATTTTCTATTCTTTGTGTGACTAGTAGCATGCTGTCAAATTTATGCCTCAAGTTGATTATGATCAATATGCTTTTAGACCCTAACACAAAAAGTCTCACGAGAGGATCCAAACAAGACTGGGGCCCATTGTACAGTGCAATACACAAACAAATAGTAAGAAATATTCCCTAATCCAAGGACTTTGAAATGCAGGGCAAAATGGAAAATGCTGAGGTAGGTGCGAGGCACACTGAAAGGTTCAGTACAAGGTGGAGGGTTCAGTGCCTTGCTGAAGAAATTGGGTTGTATCAAGTCTCATACAAACGCTGATCTTGTTTCTGAAGATGATGCTTGCTTTCTTGAAATCCACGTTTGACCTTTCATGGTGCTTAGACAAGCAGGGCCTTTTACTGACTGGGTACAAGAGCAAAATATCCCACAGACTGTTCTTTGTCTCAAATATACAATAAAATGGCAAAGTGTTCTAAAAGAAGCAACCCACATTAACCAAAAATTAAACACTAAAAAGCAGAATAGCACAACAAATACTGCACAGCATACAAATTCACTTTTAACAAGAATATTGCGCACTATAAAATGATTTCAACAATTACCATCACATTCCTTCAGCAGCTTGTATTTACATGGGAAGAAAGACCTCTCTGCGTGGATCAGTGGAGTGTAATGTGAAATCAGTTTTCAGTTTCATCACAAAAACGTCTTTCACTGAAACTACATATGTCACTTGGGACTGGTAGGAGGAGAGGAGAAGCCTACTGCTGTTCTCCATGCGGACCAGTCTGTCACAGCACATGCTACGCAGCTATGTGTGAGACAGAAGGTGGATGCTACTCTTAATTCCTACCCCATGATCTTGTTGCCAACTATGGACTGGCGGTTTCAGACAGCGTAATCAAGTATCGTCTCCTCTTGGGCCATCTAGAGAAACGGAATCTGGGAGCACTGAGCAGAAAGGTATAACTGCATTCTTTTGCAAGAAGACAGCATTTCAGGAGTGGAAGTGTCAGGCAGCACAAACCTCAGAGTGTTGTCTCATGGCTAAAGAGTGACACGGGGCCACCCGGCAGGTAGAACTGAACTACAGTCTTCAACTGATTTCCAGTTCTGAGCACTGCACGTTTTGTATATATCATGGTACAGCAGCTCAGATGGATGCTGTATTTCAGCAAGCAATAGGCAGTCTCTGTTGTCATCAACTACAGAGAAGTAATGTTATTTCTTATGGTGCTGCAAAGTTAATCACCTGTAGTGATGACTGTGTGTCTCAGATAGCTCAGGAGCTGCCCAACATGCAGCTGCTCATCTAGAGCCAACAAACTCTGGGACCTACCACCAGTAGATTTAGTAACAAATCCAATCATTTGCCCAGTTCTAGAAGATCGGTCTTCTGGTGCAAAGATCCCCAGTCTGCCTGCAGGTATTTCCAAGACTTAATGGAAAAAAAGACACATTTTAAAACGTGACAGCTTAGTCTCTGCCTGGGAGTGCTGCATATGATACTAAAGCATAAACTTTTTTGCATTTCCCTTGGAATACAGCAAAATAAATGTTACTGTTCAGGATGAAGAGACAAAGTAAGAAACTCATTATTTAAGAACATTGCAACATAGGACCTGTTGCACAGTGACAGCTGTTTCTGACATAAAGATAATCCTGGTAATCTGAAATGGGTCCTAAACTAATTGAAAACACCAGAAATAAAACGTCTGAGATACTTGCCAGTCAGCTGCCAGCTCTGCAAGCAAATACAGATGAGGGGAATTTTCTTTTATGTAGAAGTGTATGTTTATATTCTTGGTTTTTGCAGAAGCTTTTCTTTCCGTATTTACAGATAATCCCGTGGGAGGTAAAAATCTGGCACCAGATATTCTTTCAGCACAGTGGATTAGGTTACAGCCCATCACATCACAGTATACGTTGTGCCAGTCTAAGAAGTTATTTCCAGAGGAACAATTATTAATAGAACTCTGAAAAACATGTGGGACCCAATCTGGTGGGATGCTGGGGGGAAAAAAATGGGCAGGATCAGACCCTTATGGGCACCAGGAACTCCTTCTGTTTAAGGATTTCTTTTTAACGATCTGGAATGTTTCATTAAGTGACACACTGACACAGTGTTGCTACCACAACCTGCGAGAGTCACCCTGGCACAGGCAAAAATGCTCAGAACCTTCCATTATTTCCCTGCACTCAAACAGCAATGTATTTTAGAAGAAAAATAAATAAATAAATAAAAAGGGAAAAAAAAAAAGAAAGAAAAATCTTTGCAAGGAGCAGGAAGCATATACATACATTAATGATGCATCAGAGCAGAGAATAGCCAGACAGCTGCTGCCTTGGTGGTCCATCCAATACATTTTTAATGGAGGAACAAAGGAATTAAAAGCAAATGCAGAAGGGGTTTTTGAAGGGAGAAAAAAAAAAAGAGCCAGTTAGCACTCTGTAGAGCTGTGTCCACGGTATTCTGCATAACTGCATGTCAGTTATTTGGACTTTTAATATGCCAGTAATTTCTGTATTCCCAGAAAACCCATAGGAATTCATTTTTCTTTATAGCAATCCCTGGCAGTTATCACCCTTTAGACATTGCCAACACCGTGCAAGCAGTTAACTTAAACCTAAGCACTTCTGCAGTAGGCTTTATCTTATCACAGCAGTCATTTCTTCACATATTGTGCTGATTTTATTATATTTTTATTACATGTATTTAGAGGCATCTAGCTCCTAACCTGTTAAAACGGAATACGTTTTTGCCTCTCTGAAATAATGTATTCCAAGGGAGAATTTTTCAGAAGTGCAACTGAAAATCTACTCTGCTTAAAAGTCATTTTGATGATTGCCGTGGGTTTCCTTTTTCAGTGACACCTCCTTTGGGAGTTAAGACATCTCCATGCTGAAGTGGCAGGTTTTTTTTCCACAAAGGTCACAGACGTAATGCTCTTCTAGTTCTATGTAAAATAGTTAAGGCTTGCTCCCTTTGGAGTAAAATTAACCCTGTTGCTGGGCTTTCTTTCTTCAACCACTGCATTCAAACAAGTGGGCTGTAAGATCCATCTTCTCCGTAGTGAGACAAGACAAGCTGCTTTCCCTCCTTGCTGACTGTGTGGGCGAGAGAAGACTAAACACAGGCGAAGGGATGAAGAATGGCACGGTGGCAAGAGACTTCTGCTTTTTCCTTCTCTCCTCCTGCCAGGTAATCTACCAGCATTCCCAGACTTTGAGTGTTTGCAGGCTTGCAGTGCTTTTCTTAAGGCAACTATAACTTTTAGCCATGCCGTGGTTAAGTGTGTTAGTCATGAATAGTTTTCCCAAACTTAACTTACTGAGTTAGTCAAGTGGGAGAGACAGCCTGACACTTAGTTATAGTCCCGGAGTGAAAGCCAGAGGGGAAAATTCCAGTTACATTGGCGTATTATGGAACTTGTCTCACTGCCTTAAGCAACCTGTGTACGAACAACAACAATGACAGCAGACTGCACACAGTGTACGGGACCTATCTTGTGTTATTCTCATCCAGCAACTGAGAATTCCTGCAAAGAACTGATGTGTCACAGCCCTGCGGCTCCCTGGGTCAGATTCCTTACACTTCATAGCTATCCAGCATAGTGTTCTCAAACATAAGCCAATTCACATTAATAGAACTCTTTCATGTGATCCAGGGAGAAAGGGGATCCATACACCAGCTAGGAGTGAAGGAGTGCAGAAGGTTATAAAAATCAGGGGTACTCTGAGTGGTATATTTTCATTTTTAGTCTAGAGGAAAATTGGTAAGTAATTTTTTCTTAGTTCTTTAAATTTAAAAATGTCTAGACTCAGAACAGTTTGCTAATTATATTTTAGACAATACCAAAAGGCAAAGGGAGTGTCTTATAAGTAAAAGAAACTTTTCTGCTTACCAGAAAAAAAAAAAAAAAGAGGCTCCTTTGAGGTTCTATAGTTTCATGATCTCTTGTATAACTTGTTTTACAATCCACATAACCTAAAAAGTAGTCTACAGGATGATGTCTATTTAATCGGTATCTTTCTAAGACCAACAGACTGATATAAGTATGCATGTCCTAAAATAGATATTTTAAAAACATGTTACAACATTACAGACTGTAATAGCTATTCGCAAATGCTGGAGTTTTTAAATATGGCTCTCTTCCACCGTTGTTCTTTTTTCAGAAATAGTTCTAAGGATTTGTTTCAGAAAGGATTGCTTGTTGATTTTAAGTTGCCATGTAACGACAAGAATGTGTTTCATATGCAGAATTTCAGAGATAAAATTAGCTGGCTAGTCACTAGAAAGAGTATGCGGATGTATGACCATGTTCTGAAGTGAGAACTGGCCATCCTATGTTGTCCTTTCATAATAAAGTTTGCTTCAGGCTGTAAAACACCACACTGAATAGGCAGAATATTACCTCTGGTGACCCAACCCTTTTATAGATCTAGAGGTAGCTGAAGTCACTTCTAGTCTTTCCTACTAAGAGAATCAAGCAGATTAAAGAACGCTTCGCTAATTTGGTATTAACAAGAACTTGATCATAACACTATTATTTTGAACATTAATGACATTATATTAAAATACATTGCCAACATGTAAGACCACAGCAACTTGAATTATTTCTGCATTTTTCTGATGACTACGGTTTATATTGCCAGGGTTTGGGTATGTTTTGGAAACTCTTTTTCAAGTAATCCGTCTTTAAAAAGATAGGTTTATCTTCAGGCAGAAACTAAGGATCATACTGACAGACACAGAACAACAATGACAGACAGGCTCCTTGTAGGTATCTCCTACAAAATCTGATCTTATCTGCTAAATAGGGTGCTTAAAGCTTGAATTTATTTCTCACAGCTGATAATTATCAAGCTGATAATTACCTAGGAGCAGATCTTTTTTCTTTTACACACCCCAAGAGATGGGTTAACAACCTGCTATGCAGTTCAGGAAAAAAAAATACATTCCTTCATGTGAAAACGTTATTATAACCGATTCAGGGATGAATTGACTGGATGTTAATACATACCTCCATAAATATTATTGTAAAGGGATCTGGGGAATGAGAAAGGTAGAATGGCTTGTAGTTGGCCAGAAAAGTCGGATGAGCCTATGGGTGGAAGTGCTAAGCCTCGCTGGCTTAGTTTCCCATGCCCTACCCTCTACATCTGCATCTGCATCTGCATCCACATCTACACCTGTGCATTTTTCCATCTTTAAGACAGAGATCTGTGACAACGACGGGCCTGGCTACCCTGCTCTACAGAGATCAGCGATCAGTTTGCACGTGCTCCAGAATTATCTAGATAGTATTTTTCATCAAGCCTTTTGACAATCCCAGAGCAAGCTGTGGAAAGAAACTTAAAGCAACCTCGTCCAGGAAAAAGGTCTTACCTGGTCTGCTGTGCTATAGCTTGGTTAGTTATCAGTAAGCAACCTGTCAGTGACCAGATGTGCTTGAATTGTCACATGGGCACCGGTTTGTGGGACAGGTTAAAAGGACACCTGTCAAAAAACCCACTGAAAAAAAAAAATCCAGTGAATGCCCCCAGTTCCAGCTACGTACTTTGTACTCACAGATATGCCCGAAGACCGTTTCCCCCTGATAAAAAAGTCACATATTGTAAATTGCTTATTAATTATTTTGAGGGGCATGATACAAAACAAGCAGAACAGAAATAGAATGGGAAGCAATAGTTTGGAGGCCTTCCAGAGCCCAGGGATGGGAGAGGGAAGCAGGAGACTTCTCTGTGGAGGTTCACGTTGTGAAATCAGCTCCAGACTGGGGTAGGGTCTCTCTGCTCACTTGCAACTTCTATTCATCTGGATGGCAGGAAGGAGGAAAGTATTTTTGAAGAATACTGAGGATATTCCTCTTGTCACCTGAGGCTTTCTTTAAAATCCTCTTATCTCTCTAATCTTTGATGACATTTTTTGATAATGGGGGGCCTGTAGTATTGAGCATCTTTTAATCAGTGCTGTGCTGCTTCTTTCCACAAAGAAAGTCAAATTAAGCTTTCATACTAACGTCTGACCTTTTGTCTGAAAAGATGGGCCTTCACTCTGGGGGCGGCAGGAGCCACTACCCAACCTAAAGAAAACTTTCACATCAGCTTTTGTGTTTTCTGATGCCAGTGGAACAACATTTACAGAAGCCCCTTAACTCCATAACAAGACTGAAGAGAGTAAACATTTATCCTATATCTACGATCTGAGCTTAAACCTAACTGAAGAGTTTAAATTCAATTACTTGATACTACATTCAATTGCACAACTAATGGTTTGAAGAGTTACATTGCTGATAACCAGTACGAAAAATTTTAGTTTTTATTTTTTCTTGACATAATTCTTTTTAACTACTGGCTTCTAAATATGGCATGGTGAAACAACGTTTGATTTATTTTTTGTATGTTATTTTTCATTAGAAGCTCTTGAGTACAGGGTACTGTGAAAATATGTCAGCTCATCAGCACACGTCCAGAATATACAAGGCTCAGCAAGTTTGACAAAATACCGAAATATATATTCTTGCCAAAATAAATTTGTCATAAAATGCGCGTTAGGACTTGACAGACTCATTTACTTCTCTGGTTTCACAGTAAGCATATGATCCAACTAGCGCTCTTGGTTCTTGGGCAAACCCAAGACTCAGCCAACTCTGAATCCTTGCAGATGGATTAGGATGTATTTGTTTGCTTCGTGTCCAAAGCAGCAGGGTGCTGTGGGGAATTGTATAGGACTCCTAGCAGTAAATGCTGTCTATATAAATAAAGGTAAGAATGATTTAATTTGTTACCTAGATGAAATCTGCTTTTCTGAATATATGTAACCAGAAAAGATTCTCTTATTCATGGCAAGCTGACTGGGTGCATAAGCACTTTTTCTTGCTACCAAAACAACAAAGTGTTTTGGTAGAAATGATCCTTTTGTGTGTGAACAGTCACCATATTTGCAACAGAGATATTGTAGAAGGAAACACGACCAATGTAATTGTGATTAAGAAAACAGGACCATGTGATAATCTCCTTAGTGATAATGAAGGAAAACAAGAAACTTTAGGAGTGTACCAACACAACACTACAGCTGTTTGTGCAGAATAGATCTGACCAAGGAAGTGATCAAATTAGACCAAGTGATGTGCATTTGTTAAGGAGTTCTTTGGGAAAGATAGTTTAAGAGCATTTTCTCCCATTCCCAAAACAGGTTTCCTCTCTAAGACCTGGAAAAAAAAAGGGGAGGGTGTGTGTGTGAAGGAGATATACTCTCCCTTAGCCCTATTTTCTATGACTCTATGAAGTGTTAGCCAAATAACACCACCTCCATGAACTTAAGGTTCAATGTCCAGTTTTTGCTCACCCTCCAAAAGAGGCAGAGATATGTCTGGGTCTTCTGGAGCACAAATAATCCTTGATGTTAACAATATTTGACATTGTAAGCAACACAACATCTTGTTGAAGCCAGGAGCACAAAGACTGCTGCAGGAAGGGAAGAAAAAAAAAAGTATAAAAAATGAGTAATGAGTAACAAAACATGAGTAACAAAATCCTAGTTTTTATAGCACAGCTTAATAAATCTGCAGTTGTGGACCTTGTGCGCCTAGATTTTAAACAGCTCCATTTTGTTTTTTCACATGGTATAGATTGTGAATTCCTTAACACTTGATGGAAATATGTGTGGGATGTATTAGACATAGCTGTCATTCACTTTTGTTACTATTATCCTAGCATAATGTGAGCTGTTGTCCTATTTTTCATCTTCCCAGAAGTTTTGATTAGCCTATAATGACTTGGTTTTTATTTCTCTGTGTGTCTGTCTGTATTACATATACAACATATTGAATTGAAACTAGAGTAATTATTACTAGCTGTTGGAAAAAGCTACTTGCTACATTGTCCGTTGCTCACAGTTTCCATGCCACTGTAAACTGAAAATTGCACTTAACTGCTTTCTTTATGGGAAAGAGCTGCTTCTAGCCACAAATTTGGAGCATTGCACAATTTTATGGAACCCATATGAAAATCTCTGCATGCTGCAAGGGAGCAGGATGTTTAATTCATGGTCTACCTAAAGTATTTTTTTCTTCAGTTTCTCTGGTGGACTCTTAATTCATTACACTGTTTACATCAAAAGGTGATGTGTTGCAGGAGCATTGAGCATGAATATTATTTCACTAAGGATGACATTTTTGTGTTCTAATAAACTAGCCTTTCCATTTCTTAGTTGTTACGCATGTCATACTTAGTCCCTGCATTATTCCAGTATTGAAACCGTGGCACTATTAAACCATTTCTATTGGTAAAGAGATTTCAAAAATTTCAGAAATTGACCTTAAGCTTTTTGCATTAACATACCCCACAATCTCAACATACCTTTCTGTGGCAAGTTCTCTCCTTACCTCTGAAGTCTGAAGAGGTTTGGGTCAGCCTACAGGCTATCCCACTTTTTAGGGAAGAATACTCTTCCATTCTAGATGTACAGGACTACACCAAGTAAGCCATACGAGTTTGCTCACACACACAAAAAAATCACATCTGGGTACCAGAACGTACAATCTTTATTCACTTTACGGTTTTAACTACAGAAGGTGGTATTGTATAACCTCCAGTCTTAGATGGCCTTTAAACTGGACGAACACTGTAGGCCTTATTTTGTGCTAACTGTGCTGACTTGAAATTGGGTTACTATCCAACTTTTTGGGTACTAGTGACTGATTCTGTCATGGTTTCATGTTAGGACCAGAAGTTTTGTATTTTTTCATTCAGTAATATCTACAAGTGCTTTGTGATGACTTAAAAACAATTGCACCTGGGAGACAAAAACCTATGGCATCTGTGAACTTGCAGATAGCATCAGCCTAGGCATCATTTTGCGTATTAGCTCCTGTTCTAACAGAAAATATGTTTTTGCCAGCAAGGCAGGGACATGCAGTAAAAAAAAGCAACTGGGTCTTCTTTAGTATCCAGAAGAGACGGTCCTAAGGTTTGCATAAACACATGGTATTTGTATCTGAAAGATGAAATCTCGAAAAATCTGTCATGCTACACAACTTGAGTGCTGCTTTTCATGTTGCAATGGTCTCTTCTGCCATCATTTGAGATATTGTCACTGACTCGTGATTTTGCACGCCAGTGAATTACCATTTTCACTTTTGAGTCCACATCCAAATACAAATCCAGCCACTGGATTGCAGTGACAGCACTGTGTACAATGGTTATAGACATCTTAGGTGCAGCTGGAGGAAAACTAGTCCAATGTTGCTTGTTTCCGTTCACTTTATTACCTTTTGTTATTTTCTCAGGAAAAAACAGCTCAATGACGGTTAGTAGATAAATAGATAAATAGCAGATAAATAGAAACCAACTGCAGAATCAAATTTCATCTGTTCATCTGTCAAGTTCCATCAGTCATAATGACCAAAACCAAAATAACTACAGCTGATGTTCAAAAAACATAATTAGATTTTGGTGTTAAAATCTTCTTGAGAAAAAATGGGGAACTGACATCTTGAACGAGGCTGTTTCCAGATGCAGAAAACCAATATTGCAGATGATTTCTAAGGATTTTCTTCCCAATTTTTCAATCATCATTACAGTCCCTGCTTTTAAATGTAAATATAGTGCCTAGTTCTGTGTAACAATATTTTGTGAGCCTAGTGTCCAGGGAAACTTCTCCAAATCAAAACCAAGATTGGGTTAAAATACTGCAAAGCCTGTGCCCAAAGTATTTACTGACAATAAAGACGGAAAAATACACCTGAAAATTAAGAGTGAACTTCTGAAACTGGATATTGTTTATATTAGTGGAAAATGATAACATGAATATAAATAGTGTAGACGCAGCAGGACAAGGCAATATGTTATATGAGTTTAAATCTGTCGTTAGGAGAAGCTGATTAGGTTTATGTCTGTCAGAAGGATGAAGGCTTGTGCCATCTGTAACAACAGTGAGCAGCTTAGTTAACTTTATATCAGCAAGCCTCGTGGATTGCTAGCACCACTTCCCATCAACATGGCATTAGATCATCTTTTAAAAAAGACACTGCCACAAGAGCAAACATCAAGAGCTCCAAGTTAGAGCAAGTGCATTTCACGTACCAACCATTGTCACCAGATCATCATAAGAACTCCAGGGACTGTCTTTAACTGACCTCTTTACCTTGTTTTGCATGCCTGCTTAGCTGAATCGAAGGAGTCAAGGGGAAAAATCAGTTTATAATTGACATTCACCGTAAGCATTCGTTTATTACATTCATTTTAAACATTTTGTTATAACAGTGATGGAACAATGGCAATGACAGTAAGGAAAGAGTCTCATTATTAAGCAATTATTATCCTTAACATGTAAAAATTATTTTAGCCTTGCTGCTTTTCTTTCCTTCTGTATTTGTGACGTCTTTAACAATGCCTCTGTGGTTCTGAGGACTGAACAGTAGCCCCAGTTTTCTGCTTAGTCCACAATTACACAATATATTAATGGCATAATCACTCAACCTTTGTGTGCCTCGGTTTCCACCTTTGTAAAACGTTGGCAGTGTTAATCCTGCTTTGTAAATCAGAGAAGATCTTGCATAAGTAGTCCTACCTACCTGGAAGCACTGTGCTTATTTAATGTAACCATTTTCCTGGCAAAGAAGGTTGGCAAGACACAACCAACTTCATTTCAAAGTAAATATTTTTTTCAGCCACCTTCAGCATCGTCGTAAACAACGACTCTGGCCTTATGAACACTATTGTGACTACAAAATTCAATTGAATACAATTTCAGAGGTGGGTGACTCAGTTCCCAGAGGCAGTCCTGCCACGATCTGGTGCACTTGATTGGACCAGAAGCGTTGCTCGGTCTGAAACCAACCCCAAGTCTTGCTATTAACAAACTATCTTGACATACCAGTCTCCTGAGAGACTTATTTTCATAGCCTGCCCTCACTGCTGATAAAACAGCACATCAGGAGTGAGAATATTATTCATTGCTAAATATTAAGTTGCTGAGCTTATAACCTAATTTATTCTTAGCCGGTGATCAAACAACTATCATGAGACAATGAAAAGCAGCTTCGAGCTAAATGGTCTTTGACATGATGAAGGATATAACCTCTGCAGGGTATATGCATTTATATATGCATAGTATATCATATATACATGTGTGCATATGCATGTGTGCGTGCGTATACATGATTTTTTCGTGTATTAGGCCAGCACAAAAGATCAATGCACGTCTGCTGCCTGCCCAAACCCCAAGGAAAGGCTCTGAGGACTGGGGGCTGTGTAGAAGCCCAGGGAGGAGCTCTCCTCCCCTGTGACATTCGTGTGGGTGTGAAGGGTGTGCTAACACACGGCCCAGGGAGCAGCTGCGTCCTGCCAGCTCTGCCGTGTCAACACACACCTCAGGCCAAGAAAGCAGGAGATGAAATACTGCTGCCATCCACAATTCGGGACGGACAGTTGCTGACAGCTGGTTAAAGCTCCACGGCTAAAAGAGAACCAGAAGGAAGGAATCTCTCACCTCCTGAGCAGCTTTACGGCCTGCCTCCTCCTCTCTGCCATTCTCCTCAGATAGAAGAAAGCGTTTTCTGAGGAGGCATTTTTAATGAGGAGGCAATTTTAGTTTTTAACGCCTCCTCTCTGCCCTTCTCCTCAGATAGCAGAAAGCCAGACCTCGCAGCACCTCTTTGCTCTCCCTTGTATTTCCACTGAGTCTCTTGGCCAAAGGGAGGAGAAAAACGGGAACTCGTGGCCAGAGGAAACAGGTGAACTCTTCAGAGGGGACAGCCAGAAACATAGTTTGGGGGAGGAGGAATCTGGAAAGGGGCAAGAAGTAACTCACTTTGTGATGTGTTCTTCCCATGCGTTATGTGTGTTAAACCAACTGGTCCCCGCCTTGTTTACCTCTCCTTTCTGCCTCAACGTAACGTGGATTTTTGTCTCTCCAAGTGGTGTCCCACCATCCCCAGTGCCGTGACTGGGCACCTCAGCAGGCTGACCAGCAGAGTCAGCAGGTTCCAGAAATCCACCCTTCACCTCAGATCTCCCAACAGTCCTTCCAGAACTCGCCCCAAGTCAGAGTAATGCTCTTCGTACCTTGTCTTTGAGGTTTAGGAACAGGCATCCTTCACTTCTAGTGGGTGGCTGTGTGCTTTGCGAGCATGAAAGCACACGTGCACTCTGCCAAGTTAGCTGTGGACCTGAATTACACGGTCTCACAACTGACGTCTCATAACACGTTACGGGCGAGATACTTTTCATCAATCGTAATTAGCTGTTTATAAAAGGCAGGAAGTAATAACAAGGAAATCATCTGCAGTCCTGTGCAATGATAGGCACGGGCTGACCAGGTGAGCTATGTAGGGCAGCCTCCCCCACAGCTTGCTGGTTGTGGCATCGGGAACTTGGCTACCACGTCTTTACCCACCTCTCCAGAGCCACTGGAAATGGATGGTTAGTGAGGCCGTGCGTCTGTGCAGAGCTGCCTGTCTCTTCTGGACCCACTGCCTGAAGTGCTGCATATGGAATCTGGTGGAAAAATGCTGGTAGAGACGCGGTTTGGAAAGAGAAGTGCTCCGAAATCTAGATGTTTTTGGACTCGTGCATTGCCAAATATTTGTGCGCAGTCCTATAGGCAAGTTCTGGTTCTCTTTGGGGGAAGAACAGCAAAATGCCATTTTACAACTCTCAGGCTAGCTCAGCTTTTTGTTGCCAAACAGCAGCATGATTTTTTAGCAGATCCAGCTGCTGATGTTGCTCAGCAGTGTCTTCCCCACCAAGTTCTGTACTTTTAAAGCATTACATGTTCACTAGTTGTAATGATCAGATTATGATTTATCTCCCAGATCCTGATGTTTGCTCTGCCAGAATTTGAGAAAACAAGGGCTGAAGGACTACTGTAGGTCAGTCACTCTTGCTGATCTCTACGATATTATTGTACTATGCAGAAAACACAAATTATTTTGCATTAGTTAAGGCCAGAGAAGAGTGAAATTCTGAACACTCCCCCTTTCTTTTCTCTTACCTACAAGAACAGCAGTGCATAACTTTATGCTCAGTGCTTCAGCAGAGCTTTCAGTGCTTAGTGTGTCTTATCAATACGTGCAAGTAAGAAACATAAAAATTTTATCTTGTTTTGGCAGTATTTCTACCATAAAGTAAAATGATCCCAAATGAAATTGTCTCATATAAATACTTTAGGTAGCATGTATTCTATTTATAAAAGCTAATGTAGCATGTGGTTGGTAAGTGTAACAAATATTGTGTATACTAGCATTAAATTTAATCATTCACGACAAACTATTTGGATCTTACTGAAATGCCTGATTCATTAACCACACACATAGCTTACCTTTAAGTCTGATCTGTATTTTCTCCTAGTTTGAGTCTTCCAGTCCTCCCAGGTTAGATCCTCTTTTGATCAAGAAAGGCCGATCTTTGTGGATGAGCTTGAGTTCCCTCCAGGAAGAGGCGTGGATGAAGAATCACAGTGAAGCAGCCCCATGTGAGTACCTCTTCTCCCACTAGTTCTACCATAAAATCAAAGAGAGTAAATTGAGACATCAGAGGATGAGGAGTGCTCTCACACTTAGTGGTTTACACAAAGTGATTTGACTTCATACTGGTGCAGAGCAGATTAGCAGCACTGCAAGGGAACAACTTGCGGTGAATAACTATTGCTTGGCACAGTTGGGATAGGGCCTGAGACGTGAGAGTGGGTCAGAAAACTGACCAGGTCAAAGCCCTCATCTCTGTCCAAGGCCAAAAATATAATGTCAGTGTTCTCTAACAGAGTTGCTGTGGGTCCAGAGATCAGAGAGCACAGTTGCTGCCTGTTAGCATGCATGTCGCTCCCTCATGACTCATGGTTCTGGCAGTAGTGCAGCTGTCTGCGTGGCTTTGCAAACCTTACACAAGGTTAGCCCAAAGGGGGATTCTCTTTTGCATGTGTGTTGATAAAAAATACAAATATAGAATCAGAGATCACGATCAACTACCAAAAGGTCATTTTCCCCTAAGCGTGTGCCAGACTGCTGTTTTGCAAGGCAGCTTCCTCACTTTCACTTTGTGGCATTTTCTTGCCTTAGCTTTAGAAATGGAAAAGCACCAAATATGAGCTCAGTTTCTGCTATGAGGAAACAATCCAGCTAGCAGAAGTGAGGGTATATTATCAGGCTTGTGTTTTCCTGAGCTCCCACAGGATCCTCATTCTTAAATTCATGGCAGAGAGCCTAAGCAAAAATGTTTCGTAATTTGTTGTCTATAGACAACGAATTTTACAGTTGCCATATTTTGTTTTCCAAGGAAGAGCATACTAAAACTTTGATTTGATGAACTTCAGCTTTTCCGGACCATGAAGTAGGATGGGGAGACCAGAGAAGGGGAGATATGACAGCTGCTTTCACATATTTTAGTTTCTGAGCTTCACTATAGACCTTGACTTTTTCATCTTGAACTCTTAGGGGTATAGCACAGATTTATTTGATGTCTTGTATTACCCACATGCCACCAAACACATTCATATGTACCTTAACATAAAACCTGCAAAAGCTCAGAGAATACAAATTATTTCTGATCTGTGGAATTCTTTATCAGTAGCAGTGGCCTGAGGAGGTGTAATAATGCCTGGGGCTCGGATTTCTGAATGACCAACTTCATAAAAAATGAAAGCTTGTAAAGGCAGGGCTACTCATGTCGTCCCTGGCCTTGCAGCTGTTCATTGCATGCCTAACGCTAATGCTCTCAAGCCAGATGTTTGTAGACCAAGACTTTGGGGAGCAGAGAACAACCACAGGAATATCACCACCCAGCACATAAGCTACCATATGAAATTCATGCTTCTTATTCATGTAAATAGGAATTTGACCTGCTAGACTCAGTAATGCTGCCGTGCAGCTCTTCAAGGTGCAGTAAACCCACAGTTTACTATTCCTTTGCTGTGTAGCACCAGCGAGCACCACTGGTGAGTACAGAAACTCGTTAATCCCTTGGAGTTACCACTAATGATACTCTATCTTTTGTTATCAGCTGTCTCTCTGAGCACCCCTTTGTGGAAGCATTGCTTGAGCGGACAATGAACATTAATAACAGCAATTAGCTCACTCATAAACCAGTACTTCTTGCAACATCACATTTCAAAGAGTTTTTGTCATGTCTCCACCCTTCAGGACGATTAAATGGGAAATGATTTCAGCATAACTTGAACACGAATGTCAACATTTGTTAACAGATATTTCTGAGCGCTTTCAACAGTACTAAGAGAAAATGAAGGGCAAACTTAAACACACAAACGAGCTGGAAAACAAAGTGCAGAGTAGCTATTCCCCCCAACACTATTTTTCCCTTGACAACATGTGTAACCTCACCGTGTTGTTGATACGGTTTCACTGAACAATTTTTGTGGTGCAGGAAGCGCTGGCTGTACCGTAGGCCAAGAGACACCAGAAGTGAAATCTGTTTTGACCAAGGCCCATTTTCTCCAGGCTTAATTTTGTGCAAAAACATTAGTGGAGAATTTATGAAATGCAGAGCCACGGCAGCCTCCCAGGAGCAGGGGGAGGCCGGGTGGAGGAGGTATAACTTGTTTTCTTTTTTGCCTGGGGTGGAGGCAAGTTGGTTGTTGAGCAGGTTATGAAGGTGGGTCCCTGAAAGAAAGCCTACAGTTCATGTCAGTCTGGGGAGAAGTAGGAGGAAAATAAGGTGAAAACGTGTGAGGTGAAGATGGAAGGAATGAAGACGTGCTCTGAAAGCGTCAGTGTATCCCACGCTGCCAGATTAATGCCAGAATGTAAGTGTAAAGTTAAACATTCTCGCTCTTTCTCTCATTTTCAGGAAAACAGTTGTTTTACTGTCCGTGTACAAAAGTTTCTATAGGCTGATGGCCAATTTGCTACTAGTGAGCAGTTTTGAGATATGTAGTGCTAAAATAATTTTAGTAATGACATGTAAATTGTAAAAGATAGTATGGAAAGATGAGAAAGATTATCTTTAGGTTAACCCATGATTATTTAATGAATAGATTTTTAGCATGTTTATAATGTTTATTTGAAATTCCATACATATGATAAAGTGCATGTGTTTTACAACCTAAGTAATGTTTGTGCATTGAGAAAATGTTTTAGAAATAATGTATGTAAAAAAGATTAAAATTGCATTGTAATCGGAAGAAATATCTCAGTTGCTCAGCAGCATAATTCACTCATTATTATTAATTATTATCGCCTATTTCATTATTAGAGAATCTATAAATACTTTATTCCCTCCTTATGACTTTTGTCTTCATTGTTGAGAAAATGGTAATGCGACAATTATGTGACAGTTGTGAAATTTCATGCTCTAAGCAAGGAAAAGAGTAAGTAGACATGATGAGGGTGAGACATGTATGTTAGTGGAAATTTGTGATAGCTAGCACTTTTGGGGTGTTTTTGTACTTTTATATTTTAATGGCTGTACATTTAAATAGAAAGCAATAAGTCATTAATGTATTTTCATTTTCAAGTGTTTTGTTTTCAGTTTTACAAATTCAGTCTCTATTTGCAGTTGCTGTTCTTAACAGTCAGTTTTGCTGAGTCGGTGCAGAAGCCTTGAAAACATGCACCGAAGTAAATTCACTCTAAAATAAGCAGAGCAACTTTATATCGTATGCTGTCTAATCCATTCAAGAACTTGACAAACTTTACAAAATTGTAGAATTTGCAGTTTGTGCCACTGATATACCAGACCGCACCCCAACTAGCCATAAGTCCATAAGGACTTGGAGAGTGCCACTGGTTCCCTAGCTCACGTTATTCCTGCAAGTGCTTGTGAGGGGATAGTTGTGAGAGCTCTCAATTTCCTGTTGTTTTCACATCACGTCTGTGGGAGCAGAAACGGAGCAGGGAAAGGAAAAGCTTGTTGGATCAGCGGCACGGAAATGCCAGTATATTCTCTCGTAGGGAAATGTGTGGCTGTTGAAGGAAGCATATTGTTACAGGGAAGTTATTTCTCTCCTGTGCATTGTAACTTTAGTTAGCTGCTCAAACTGCATTCGAGAATGTTTTGTCATAACAATGGAAACGTAAAATATTATAATCTTAACCTGCTGCCTTGGAACATTTCACGGGGCTGCACCTGAAGAGGTTTGTGCATGCACAGCACTCCCCGATCGAGCACCTTGTGCTTGGGGAATAGCCACTTTGAAAACATTCCATACGGTCTTAAAGTTGGTTCCAGTACTGTTTCAAAACAGTAGAGGACTTGGCAGTTGTGTTAGCAGATAAAAGCTAGTGCTGCTAATTAATCACTAAAAGTGCAGTCCTGGGCCCAGGGATTTCAACAGGAGCAAGTTCAAGCACCAATATATCCCCCGAAGACACTCAAGTTTAAACAGAGCATAGCTTATAAGCACAACACCAAACTTCTCTCTCTCTCCAAGCCTCCTGTGAAGAAAAATAGTCTTTCAAGTTTAAAAAAAGAGTGGTGCAGTAACGCGTAACAGCATTCCTTAAAAGCTTATATGGTTTCCTTGGCTAATAAAGTGCAATCTTTCTTTTACAGCCTGACTTTAGTGGAGGTTTTCTTGACACGTGCCACAGACCAATCTCACAAAAAAAAAAATGAAGAGAGAGTGTGTGTAATTTTCACCTATCCAGTAATACAATAAATACAGTGGATTTAAATGCCTGAGCTCCAAAATAGAATGTGTAGAACAAGAAGTACATGTCTACAACTGAATCTCTGTCGTGTACATTTCCCATTGAATTGCCTCTTGAAAAAAATACAGACATGAGTGGTGCCTGGGGAGGCACTAATTCCAGAGCTGCTGGCTACAGCTCTAATGCTTGGTGGATTTTTTGAAATTAAATAATTAGAACTGAACTAGTATAAAACCAATAATAATTAAGGCAGGCAGATCCGGTCAAGTGTAAAGAAAATGTGTTTCAGAACATAAAATTATAAGCAGGATATTGCTTAAGAAAAGCAGAGTGTAACTACAATAACAAGGACAAAAATCCATTTAGTCTTTCTTAAAGCTGAGTGCATAAATGGAAAATAGTTTCTGTTACAGAAACAGCCGGGTTTAACGTTGTGCTTCTAGACAGAGTGAGCACGCAGCTCCGTCCAGGATCTCCAAGAGAAATAAAAGAATTTTAAAAGCGGTTTGAATATGGTTAAAACAATAAGGTTTTCTTATGGGCTGTCTATCCAAAGTAACTCTGGCATGGAAAACGCCGTTCTGCTCAAATGACATTGGATAATCCAGAAGCAGAGTAACGAAGCTGAGTTTTGAGAAGTGGCTGTCCTAGTGCTAGCAGAGCTAGTGTAGGAGAGGCAGCAGGGAGAGATTACAAAAGAAAAGCCCCAAGAGCTATTTTCCCCTAATCTATGACTTGAAATCATTGCAAAACTGTATGTCAGGAGGGGCAGTTGACAGGTTGACCGAGATGACATCCCTCCAAAATTCTGAGCTTTTTTATTTTATTTAATTTTTTAATGGAAGACTTAGAAAATTTCCTTTTTTTTTTTCTAGTGATCTTTCTTTAATTGCTGTGTGACACTGGACGTCAGCACCAAAATGGGCAATGAGAACAGTAGTGCAGAAAATCAGGTGAGTGTGACTGTGATTGCCTTGCCCTTCCCTACTGCCCGAGAGCAAACGTTACAGAAATCTGTCCATGGGCCATTTGCCTCACATTTGTCTTCTGCTCCCAGTTACGCTCGTATTTAATTGTCGTTAATGGTAATTGAGGGCAACTTTTGTTTGTTTGTTTGTTAATGTGGCAATGATAATGGCACACGGCATTGAGGCACCATGTGGGTGGCTGCACCCTGGGGAATGGGAGCTGTGGGGAGCGCCGTGGGGTGGCCAGGGCTGTCCTGTCCCACCTCCCAGCCGGGAGCAGGGCAGAGGGACAGCCCTAGAAATTGGCATCTCCGTGGGGATAGGGAAGGGCCAAGAGGGGTCCTGGATGTCAGCCCATGGGTCAGCTAGGCTCAGCGGGCACGTGGCAGGGCAGGGACGGGCTGGAATGGGGGCTGGGGCCATGGGCAGGGGGAAAAGGGTCTGGGGGGCCAGGCCATGTCTCTGGGTGCTCCCGAGGCCCTGACACACGGTAGCTTCTCCCTGTTCAAAAATGACCTTGCAATGTACTTGTGCTGACCCAGGAATTCACACCCCCGTTAGGAGAAGGGTGCTTCGCTAATGCGTGTTGCTGCTCGGTGATTTCTTTTTGAATTGCTGAAATGAAGGGAACCCATATGCTATGGCTAGCTGTGTACAGTTAAATTAGACATTAATATGTTGATCTAGGTTTGAATAAAAGTTGTGATTTGTTTATTTTGACAATTAAAATACCAGAACGTGTTTCATCCTCTCTTCATCCATATGTTATAGGAGATGGCAAAATGCATTAGGGCTCATTTTGCCTCCACTTCAGCTCTGAGCAAATCTGCTGTACCTTGTGCATTGCACAGTGGGCCCTCTCAAAGGAATCAGTATTAAAAGTTAGCCAATTTTTTTCTTGAAGTTGTTTCTAAAAGAGCAATCTGCTATAATTGTTGGTTGTTCTGGCCAAGTTGTATTGTTACCACAAGATTTGGCCCCAGCTTTTTTTATTGGTCAGGAACAGGAGAATGTATTCATTCCTACAACTAAATAATGAGAATTTCTCCTCCAATATATACACCTTTCACTTAGGAAGTTTCTGAAAGCCAGATATATATCTTCAGGAGTCCTCCTGACACCAAGAAGCCTGTACTTAAACATTATTAAATTTGTTAAGAAATTTAATAAAAAGCTCTTCTTTTTCAATAAGGAAATAAAGCTTCTGCTCTCCTTTCCAGACAAGCAAATGCTAGAAAATCAAATTACTTAAAAAGTCACTATTAACAGAGAAATAAATAGAAATAGCAATAACAGTTAAAAGCCACTTAATCTGCTGAACAGCCCTTGAAATGCATCCCTTAATGAATAGTCAAGCTTCATCTAGTCAATAGAATTTTTAAATACGTTTATTTTCAGTCAGACGTCCCCAATGCAAATAAAGTCATCCTTATGCCGCCCAGCCAAGGAACGCAGCAGGTAGTGGATGACGAAAACTGCTTTGCATGGTTTGCATTTCAAAATGTTAGCATCAGGCTTGGCTGTTCTTTTTCTTCTGCATGTGCTTTTGGCTTTTGTTTTTTTGACGCTAACTGCAAATTTGCAAGGCAGCTACATTTAAGTTTTCAGCAAGTTGTAAAAAAAAAATCTGGTTTCTTTTAACTTTCCACTTTGGTAGCAATCTATGCTTTAGAAAAACAACCTGCGTTTGACCCTCTTTGCGTGCTGGCTTTCCTCTGCACCCTCACACAATTAAAACAGAGCAGTGGATGTTGTTGTTACAGTCAGCACCATTTGACAGGAGTTGTTGTTTCTGTTTGTGGTTTTATCAGGGAACACCATTCCCCAGTTCCAGCTCTCAGCTGAGTCGTCTGGGAGCTGTGCACATGGTTTGCGTTAAAGATGGGAGAGTCCGTGCTAAGTTTAGACTCATTTTGTAAGAGGGAAGGTCCGTGGAATAAATATGCTACTATGAAGAGCATAGTGGGCACTTACAGGAAAATAAATACCCAGTCTGTCTTGTAGAGACCATCCTCTGAGGAAAATATAATGTAAATTTAGTAGAAATTATTAAAGATAATAAATCAAATGAGGCAGGGGCCAGCAGTATATTTAACACGGTGATTTCACATACGCTAACCACGCTGTTTTGCTCTAGCAGTGCACGGAGTCTGAACTGCTGAGAGATTTGAGGCTTGTGCCCTGCCCTGTTGGCATGACAGAGCTTGCTTCCAAACACGGGCCTGCCAGTGGCAAGGCGCGTTGGGCTTAGGCTGAATTACATGTATGGTATTTTTAAGAGGCGTTCTTTCTGAAAAGCAAAACTCCACGTGAAGAGAAATGTGTTTAAATTGAAAAAGAAACAATCTAGAAGAACAGAGATCCGGACTCTATCAGGGAAAATAGATCAAATTAAAGGAATGCCTCTTTAATGGGAAGCTATGAGAGGAATTATTGTTTCTGGAGCTCTACAAGATCTCAGCTGTTGCGCTGCCCATCTGACACATAGTTCTTCATCCACCCAAACACACCGGCCAGTATAGAGGAATGGCAAAGCTCAAGCTTTTCCCTGAATTTTCTGGAAAACCAAACGTTCAGAAATCATCCACACAACCATAATAAGGCTTACAGTTTCACAGAGGGGAAGTTTCACTTATAAAAGAAACCAAGCTGACTAGGACCGACAAAACTATCTGCTATTTAAAAAGTTGGGCAACACAAAACTTCCTAAAACTAGAATGAGCTAGATTTTCTAATATGCGATGATTTTAACGGAGGTTTTCAATTCTTGCCCCTCAGAGTTGTGAGGAGGAGAGCCGTCGTCTTCCACAGCCTTTCTCACAAAAAGCCAGAGCTACCAAGTGACTGTAAAGTTCTTTGATGGTGCAAACTGCTGCTGCTTAAGTGAACTCCTAGCAGCGAGGATTTCACCCCAGAGTGGGAGAGGAAATTTCAAAGTCACTTACCACAGAACTTATTTCTATCTCTTTTGCTTTATCCTTTCTTCTCCTTTGTTTTCTGAATAAGGGAAAAGCCAGACAAAGTCAGTTACTTCACATCGATGTTGTTGTTCAGTTCTCTTCGCACATAAATCCTGATGTGTGGTTATCTTTTTTGTTCTTGCTTGTTTTTCACTGCGAAATGTGTGAGATGGGCAACACATGCATACTTGCTGCAGGGGCCATCATTTCTGAAGCGTCTATTTGTTTGTCTGAAGCATCACGCTGTGCTCCTGCTCGGGTTTCTCCATTTAATTGTTGTGAACAAATCTGACTGCTCCCCGTTCTGCAGTTAATATTCTCCATTATTGCTTTTTCCATATTTCAATGCACTTAAGCCTATGGGTCCAGTTAACTGGTGGGGTTCTACTTTCAGCTCCCAGCACTACGGGGATTAGCAGAGAACACACTGGGCACGCCACCAGCTTCCCAGCTTCAGTCCCCATTCCCACGGAAGATAACTGGGCAAATCCCTCTGAGCTCCGGAGCTCATACTGTGTGTTTACATACTTCTTGGATGGTGCAATAACATCTGGATACATTCCATTGCTTATTTCCAATTGGCAACAAAAACGCATTCCCAATTTTCTGCATAATCATTTTGTGCCTGTAGCACTTTAATGAGGGACACCGTCACCCTGCACGCAACTCACCTCTTCTACTCTCTACGCTATCATTTTCTATCACTTCTCCTTCCATTTCATCCATTGCACATCAGGAGTGCGCAAGGCAGCAGAACTGCTCCACATCCTTTGCGTCAACATCTGTCTGCAGCTGAGTGGCGCTGGCAGTGTGTGTTCCTGCTACCTACATAGCTCCCGTTTACGTGCTGTCACCGTGGTCATTGATGCTTGCTTCCAATGATAGCTACTACTGGTCCCGTATTCTATGGCAAGTAATACCAACTATTTGTCTGAATTCACAAAAAAAAAAAAAAAAATCTGTTTTAAGGGAATAAAACATTCATATATGCAAATACTGTGAATTCTGGGACATTTCTCACTTTAATGAATAATTATTATACTTCTTCTCATCTTCCCTTTGAATGAAGGAGGGGAAATAAAAGAAGAATGAAGATTCAAAGTTGTGACAGGGTTCTTAATTTGAAAGCGTAGTTAAAAGGTGGTTGGAAGACTGGTCTTAAAGGTAGTTGGAAGATTTTCCTTCCCTTCTGAATTAATGGGTAAAGCTTTCTTCACATCTTTAAAGCCAACACCATTTCTAATGGGGAATGTATATTTACAAGTACAGATGAAAAGGAAAAAGAACCATATATTTATAAAAACCTCTATTGTTATTAACTACATTTCTCTATTTGGAAATTGTGTGAGAATGTTGAACCTACATTTTTCACATCTGTGGATGGTTAGAAATAACTGGGCCAGCAAACGCTATCAGATGGTGAGGACAGCAGAGTTTGGATCTGAACTTGGAGAGGATTTTCCTAATAGTACTTCATATAAATCTGACTGCATCTTCTCAAATATTTTATTTGTAGGTTGCTAAGAATTACTCAGAAAGCTATTCTAGCTAAAATTGTACTGAATTTGAATTACAAATATTGTGCTGAAGATTTTTTTCCTGAGATCATCAACTTTATCCCCTCTCTTCTTTGCTGTATTAATATACCTGTCATCCTTAAGAACAGAACCTGGATATTCATCAGGCCTTCATCCACCTGTCAGCAACGAGACAAAGGAAAATAAAAAGCTGCAGGAAGGCTAATGGCGTTACAAGGATAACTCTGACTTTTTCTTTGCCTGCTGAACTTCAATTACATAAGCAAATGGGAAGATTAGGTTAACAAGAACCGTGAAGGCAGTGATACAGCTAAGCTTCATCCAGCCCAGCGCAGGCTCATGGTATGCACATTCAGACTAAAGCTTAAACACAGCAGCAAGTTGTTGAGGAGACGCTTAGGTTGACATTACAAGGATCTGAAGATAAACAATTTAGTACCCTCAGTGGATTGGAAAGGTCACAAGCCTGAGCAGTGAAACCTGAAGGTCTGAACTGCTTTTGCTGTAGCCCAGAGGACGTGTATTCTGTAAAGCATGCTAAACCAAGGATCAGATGGTGACTATATATGTATATATGCAACGGGGTTTATTTTTATGGTTGCAACTAAAGTCATTTCAGTAGGTTTGGATTTATTTCTCAGGAGGAAAAGTAACTCTTTTTTGTCTAAGAAAAGGTCATAGGTTCGTACAATAGAAGGTTGTAACCAAATTTTTTAAATACTGCTGTTACTGTATCGCACTTTGCTTGCGTGTTGAGTTTGTAAGAAGCAGCTTAAAGGACACCTCCAGCAAACGCCAACTTTTGCATTCCTGTCACTTTGAGGATTTTAATTAGAAAATGCATGAACATAAAATACTGCTCATGAGAGAGAAAAATAAAGCAAGCCAGAAACAATGGCAAATTACAACATTACTGATTAAAAATAAATAAATCTACTGTAGTTGCAAAATTCTATATGGAACCTCCCATAAGGAGACTGCATCTGATCGTAACTACACCCAACTTATTAGGTAGTCATGATCTTTGGCCTTCTGTCAGCTTAAAGACAACACCCAAGTGGTCATGATGCTCATCCTCCTCTGTAAACTGCTTTCCCCAGCTCCTCTCAACACTGGGCAGGTGCTGAATAACACGGATTGCTGCACAGGGTGTTTATCAAAATCAGAATCTGGCTCCCTTGCGATGTGACAAGACCAAGTTCTAGAGCAACCCTTCAGGTCTTAACTGTCATCTGGAGCGCAAGCTTGGCCCAAGGTGTCAATTAGCAATTTGTTCCTGTCCCATGATCAGTAATTTTGCTGATTTGATTGAAAACGTCTGGTTGTTAAAGCAATATGCATTCATTGTCTAATTTTCTTCAGTTTCTCCAGACTGTTAAGGATGAAACATTGAAAAATCTAAGTACTACTCAGTAACTGTACTGGCAGAATAGTCGTCAAAAAAAAAAAAAAAAAAAGCCAAAAGAGTGAAAAGGGAGCTCCTAAAACCTGCTTTAAAAATTGCAACAGCCATATTAAGAGTACCTCCCAGCCATGAGACCTCTGCAACTTTGTTTAGAAAAATTTCACCTGATTTTTTTTTTTCTGTCCCCTTTTCTGACATAGGCATGGATATTCGCGTTTCATTGATTTTTAGTAGGTGGCAGGGCATTAGACTAATTCAGGAACTCTGACATTAGCTTGGTTGTTTTAAGAATCACAGCAAGCTATTTTCCGACATCTCAGTGCCATTTTTCGGAAACGGATTTAGTGCTGAAGTGCAATAAAATAAGGAGGAACGGGCTATCGCCGAAGGCTTTCCGTGCACAACTCCCGGCCACCTTTCCCTGCAGCCGAGTCCTGCAGCACAATAAGCGATCGCTGCAGAACACGGCACCGAGAGCTCTCCAAGGACCGCCACGTGCACGCTTTGCTGCTGGGCGGTTGCCTGCAGAGGCACCAGGCTGCGAGGCTTGGCGGAGGAGGAGCGTGCCCTGCCACCCTTAACAGGGACCGTGTGTTCGTCCTGCCCGCGGTGGCTGTTCCTGGAAGACAGGGGTGGGTGCGTGGGGCCGACCTTCGCCCCACGTCCTGCTGCTGCCGCTCCCCTGTCCCTGGCAAGGATGTGCGTGGGTGGTTGGAGCCAGGAAGCACGGGGGAAATAATACGTGTAAACGTGCTCAGAGTGGAGGACGGGGAGAAAAGCAAAAGGTGAGTTCTGGTTTATCGATTGGGACGGGTAAAAGCTTGTTCCGGCTTCTCCCCTTCCATAAACGCCGGGGGTTACAGGGAATGGAAACTTCTTGGAGCTCCTCGGGGTTTGCTCCCAGCTGCAGGCAGAGCTGTGACACCAGCACCTGCTGTAAAAGGAGGTCTGTGTGGTGGCACCAGGAGGGTGCGAGGGGAAGCTGCTGTGTTGGGGGAAAGGGAGAAATCAAAGGATGTTCGCTTGTTTGGGGCGCCAGCGCTGGGTTTTAACACCAGGGCCCTCCTGTGCTTTGTGAGCCGGAGCTGAGCCAATTCTTGAGACACCAACGGTTTTGCCAAGCGGGCAGCGAGGTGCTGAGCGAGCAGGATCCCTGCAGCAGGACGGGAATCCCCCCCTGGGGCAGCAGCTCGAGCCTGAGTACTGCCCTGTGTGTAATCCTTGCGGCTGCGGTGGTAACGGGGCTCTCCCTGGTAAAGGAAAACCAGAAAACCAAACCACTCGTAGGCGCCTGCTCCAGGCCATCAGGACGGTTAAATGATCCTGGAGGTTTGCTGCGTGCTCCTACAGAGGCCAATGCTTGTGGCAGGGCTTAATGCAAATAATCGCGCTGCGCGGTTCAGGAGAAACAGTTTTATTCATTTAAATAGTGCTGGCGTAAAGGAAAAAAGAGTGGGATGGTTAGCGTGCCTCCTGTTGTTGGTATACGCTCTGTGACCAGCTTGTTTGTTTGTTGTTTCGTTGTTGTTTCTTTTTTTCTTTTTTTAATTATGATAGGCAAAAAACTGCTGAGAACCTCTGCATTCTGACTTCTAATTATTTCATTAAGTCTTTCAATTTTTTTTTTTTTTTATAATCTCAGAATCCTTTGGAAAAAAGGAGCATGCAACATTTGAACCAAATACAAGAGTGAATTTAGCTGCAAGCTTCTGTAGTAGATCACTTCAGAGGCTGTGTGTGTTGCAACATCAAAAGTAATTTATTTAACATCAGCTTTCTGATGATACTTTTGAACAAAATATAGTCTTTTTAATTGTTTCCACAGATGTTCATTAAAAATAAAAAAGCATGCTCTGCAAAGCTAGTTCAGCTCCTGATTTGCATAACTAGCTCCAATTTGAAAAACTTGATAGAGAAATGGAATTATGTTTTCCTGCTGGCTGGCACAGATTCACAGAACACGTTTTTTTTTGTGTTGATTAAATAGTAAATTAAATGTAGAAGACCAGTAAGATTTATTACGTATTACTGTTAAAATCCTCCTTTGAGCTTCCCTCGCAAATACCATTTCCAGGCTGTGTGCGCTCTGGCCTGGCTAGGTAAGAGGACAACTTCGCTTCTTGGCTGCTCCAAAAAAAGAAAGAAGTAAAGAGGGTGTCAGCGAGTCCTTGCTGCTCCAACAGGAGCTGGGTGGCAAATATTATTTTAATGTATGTCACATTTGGTCATGCCAGGAACTCGAGCAAGGATCAGATCTCTCCGTGACCCATTGCAGTTTTTTAGGGCTAGCTGGGAGAACGATAACCCGTTAAACAGGAGATCCCTAGAAGCCTAACACTAGTAAAATAATAATAATAAAAAGCCCCCCACCCCAGCAGTCTATGCAAAATGTTATATGTAGTCTGCAGAACAGTGCGTTTCATTGTTTCCTTTGTTGTGGCCGTGCTCCTTGCCTTTGCAACCTGCCCCTCCCGTGGTGTCGTTCTTTTAATATTCACACTTGGCACTTTAATATAAACACTTTTAATATTAACACTTTTAATATTAACACTTAATATTAACACTTACAGCTGAGAAAAGTGATTGGGACGTAGCACTTCTGGGTTTTAGTGGTGGACTCGGCAGTGCTAGGTTAATGGTTGGCCTTGATGACCTTAGAGATCTTCTCCAACATAAACGGTTCAGTGATTCTGGTTCTGTAACACGGAAGCATCCTATTTTCGGTGAGAGGAGGTACCCAGGTACAGCAGGAACTTAAGTGCCTATACTACGTAGTTACCTTGAGAATTACGGAGATGAATAAAGCATTTCTCTCTAATAACCCGAGTCTACATTGCTGGGCAGCTTCAGGTTGTTGTGGGGCTCCTGGGGTTCCAGGCTCTGGGCAGCAAGCTGGAGATGGCTGCGTGGAGCCGTGCTTGGGAGATTTGCGTGCAGGAGGCACCCCGACCACGCTGCGGCTCCAGGAATGGGATGACTGCAGGTCAGTGGGACAGGAGATTGTAACCTAAAGCAGCCCTCTGAGTTCAGTGACTGATCTCCTGGAAGAGAGAGTAATTAGAAGCACCGTGCAGGCACTAAGCCTGCGGTAGGTTAATGACTTAGCTCTTTGCTGCGCTGCTTTCTGCTGTGGAAGATGACACAGGCTTCAGAAGAAGGAGACGAAACATTCAGCCCTTCCTCTTCTGAGAAGAGCTGTGGGCTACTCCTCCTGCCTAGCGCCCAGATCAGTTGAAGAAAAACCAGGATGATGGTGGTAGAGAGGCAGGAAAATAAAGAAGTAGTTCTCGCTGCTCTCGCCAACTGCTGGAGGCGTCCGGACAAATTTGTAAATTGCTCTAATTTCTTGGGGTTCTTCGTGTGGTTCTCCCTGCCCTGCCGGGGAAGGAAATGCACGCATTTCTGTCTGCAGCTGGCCTGGAAATTATACTTCATCGCGCTGCGGTTTTGAGGCAGTCATCCGTGACCACCTCCCAGCCGAGCGCCGTGCTGCGCTAGCACCGAGCCCTGCACTAGGAGCGCGGCCCCGAGGCTGCCTGGTGTGGCCGGGGGGGACCTTACAGCCCATCGCCCCGGTTTTGTCCTGACCCCATGCTCGGAAGTCTGGCCGTGCGTGGTGTCAGGCCCTGCCAGCTGAGGGAGCTCCTCTGCTGGCAGGGCAGGAATCGCTGCCCTCGGCTCGCTGCGGTCCCTAAAGCGATGCTAAAAAATGAGAGGGGAGGGCTGTGGGCTGCGGGGGTGGTGCTGCTGGTTGGTGACTGGTCCACGGACATGCATATGGCCCCAGAAATCGCCATTTCGGTTGTTTTTATGTTTTTTTTTTCTTTCTTTCTGATAATTAATAATGCATTTTTTCATAGTTTGCTCTCTCTGCACGCAAGTACGCTTGCTGAAGTGAACTCTCACTGCAAACTTTCTCACGCAAACAAAAGCAAGTCTTCCTAAAACAAAGCAGCAAAAGCAAAACAAACCCCCACATGCTAACTAAGCTCTTCTGTTCTTTTTTTTTTCTGGCTGGAAAGAAAACAACTTTTCTTGTATAAATCTTGACGCTCTAGTAGTTTTTTGCTATATGCTGTGGTTTTGGGGCCAACATCCATACACAGATAAATATTCCAAATGCCAGATGTCAGCACATGCTGGGTAAATGCTTAATAATCATGAAACCCCGAGCCCTTGGTTCCGTCCCAGCGGAAAGCGGTGTGATAAAGGAGACTTCTGCAAACAAAGCTGTAGTGATGGGATTCCTCCGGGGAGAGGCAGAGGATATGAGAGTTAATCAAATTTGCCTTAAGTCCAAAGGAAGTCTTTTTATATTCGCTGTGTGCCCTGACCTTTTCAATTGCTCATTACATGGGCTTTTGTTGTCCACTGGGTGTCTCTCACTCCTGGCTCTCATCAAGAGGCCTTTGGTTGTGTGAGCGCACACCAGGTGCACAAAGAGAAATGTCATTTTGCTGCCAATAACTTTCTGCAATGGGAAATCTATTGGCTGTATCTAGAACCAAATAAATCCGAAATTGAGAGTAAAATTAGAGTAATAAGAAGCTAATTGGAATCGTGCACTGTGCTTTTCATCTGTGACAGTCTTCCGAAGTAGTTCCCCTGTGGTCAGTGCATACACTTATGTGTCTTTACCTTAGGTGTGCCTTGGGTTTCTTGCAATTACAGCTCGGAATTAAACCAGCAGTGATTGTATGTTGAGGGTGACCTGATGAAACAGTTTTGCTTCTCTTTCACTATTGCTCACTATGCCAGAGGGTTTCAAGTGGCAGCTTCTTCATTCAGACTTCGTTTTTGCATTACACTCAGCTGTTTTTCCTCCAGTTCTTTCATTAGACTTGAAGAACACACTCAGTTACTGTTCAGAGCAGCTTTTGCCATCTTCTCGTTGCCTTCTAAGGACACTTCTGCCATACAAACAATCAGAAGACAAAAAAACGAACAACCAAGCAACACCAAACCATCAGAAAGGTGCCGCTACCTCTTGTAAGCAACCCCCTGGACTTGCAAACCCCAGGGGTTTGCTGGCACACCCCTGTCACAGCCCTTCCCTTTGCACGGGACTCTGCTCCTCCCTGGAGCAAACCCAGCAATTTACAGTACAGTTGTGGTGGGGTTCTTTGTTTTTGTTTATTATTATTATATATTTTTTCTATTGCATGTCTCCATGGGTGCAGATCCCACGTGCATATTTACCTTCAAGAAGCGGTGATGCAGCATTACCAAATTTGCGTTCTAGGTTTCTGTAGCTGTCCCTACTGGGACTGCAGCTTTTCCTACAGCTACTGTTACTGAAGGCAGCGTGGCAGAGGCTCAAGCTCCCCGTCTCACTTCAGAGGCATTCTGAGCATTGTTCAGCTGGGAGGGAGATAATGTGGACTTGGATTCAAGTCTTGTGTCTTGATTGGTGTTGGCTTTATCTCTAAGCTGACTCCAAAGATACTGCTAATATTGAGTGTAAAAGGTTTGTTTCCATCTTTTCTCCTTTCAAACTTGATTAGCAAGTAAGCATTTGCCAGGCCTGGAAAAAGAGAAGATGATACCCTCCTTGGGTCGGGAAAGGCCCTGAGCTGCTTTAGAACAATTGTTGCATTCTTCTCTCCCTGTTCTTTCCCTCGTATTTATTTTTGGCTCAACCACTTCCTTCTGAATTTCTGTCATTAGAAAAAAACAACAAAAAAAAAAGGCTTGGCTTTGGGACCTGCAAGTTCCATCAACGTAGTGAAGTCTACCACAGGAGCCGTTTGGCAGAACAAAACTTAACCTTACATATTCTCCCAAATTCCCTGTACTCTAAGATAGCAGTAGCTATTTGAATTGTTCTTCTTCATTCTAGAGCGCTCCACAGGATTCAGAATTAGACCACCCACCTGGTAAGGGGCACGGCATAAGAAGCAACCCCCAGGAAAACAGCGTTGGAGGATCTGGAGCTCAGGACATCTCAGAGCTTCTTCCTGCTGCTGTGCGGCTGGCCAAGAGCACATCTCCCTTGATTCCAGAACCTACAAGGTAAGCAATGAGGTTTCTTCTCATTAATACAATTGAAGCCCTGCCGATGATCGTTGGGGGATGTTTGCTAATTTTCTGTTATTGTGTAGCTGATTTTCAGTATCTGTCATCCTGATGGATGATGATGATACAGTCTTCAAAATACCCCAACAAAAGCAAGGCCGCTCGCTATTTACCAAGCTGACTTCCTCGCCTCACTGCATAGCTATAAACAAGGCTCTGGCTGTTGTGGTAACCCTTGACCTCAACTTCCTATGCTTTTCCACACACTAATAAACTCTTATCTGAGACAGAGGAACGTTGAAAAGTCTCTTGCACGGTCATAGTATTGTGAAGTAAGACATAATTGTAAACAATTGCAAAATGCCATGCTCAGCTCTGTATAACAATCCAACTAAAAAGTACCAACCCAGCTACTATTTACCAGTATCTTACTTTTCTAAGTGTCTTAATATTCACCTGATGAAATTGATATACTTTCAGAGGTTAAGTATTCTTCAGTGGGATTAAGGGTGGCAGAAGGTAACATAATTTGGCTTTTCTTAAATATCTTGAAGGGAAATTTTTCTCTGAAGCATTAATATTTTTTACTTGAGTGCTTCAGTTTTCTTGTGCTACTAAGATTTTCCTCTGCTACAGGGGAGAAAACATCTAATACCGGCATGATTTTAACATGGGGCTGAAAGCTTTCCAGCTCATCAGTGTTACCTAGGATGGAATGATGAATACATTTTAGAATGAGTGGCTGTAATCTGCTGGTAAATGGGTAGGACTGTTAGGCTGTGGACACCTTTTAAAGTGTTTTCACAGATTGGAGAACTCACTGCAGAGAGACCAGCCACATCCCTTCGAAGTGGAGTGGGTGTGCCATGGGCCACTTTGTGTTTCCACCATCCCTGGCTACACTTTTTGATGGGTACCGTCTTTGAAATATGTAAACTTACGTGAAAAACAAGAGCAAACAGCAATCACAGTCAAGTGAAATATTTCAAATGCTATTGCCTGTGATAGCGTTAGCTTCATAAACTCCTTTCTTCTTTTTCTTTTCTTATATGAAATGATGAAGATTAAGCATCCATTTATTGATGTGATGCAACGGTTTGTTGTGATTTAAGTCCAAGCGCAGGTAATAACTAAGGTGATAATTGACAACTTCAGGGAAGCCTGGAGAAATGGCAGAATCTAAAAAAAAAAAAATTACCTAGAGAAAACAGCTTACAGTCCTCAAGGGTCGGTTTGGCTGTGCTATGGAGCGTCACTCACACTAGTTAGAAAACAATAAATTTGGAGTAGTGGGGTAGGCTTGATTTTTTTGTCGTTATTGTTAACAAACTGTACGTGTATCCCCTAGGTTCTAGTTTCTCTTGACAGCACTGTGCATAATCACTGAATTATATGCATGTGTAACGATGAGTAACCACGTTGTCCTAGCTGAAGAAAATAGATATTTCTTGTAAGCCTCTTATGTGATTCATTGTGACTTGTGACAATAAAATAGGCGTTTTCTGCTGGTCTTATCAATACACAGTCATGCTAATAGAAGGCAAGAGAGAGATGTGGGGGGAATGATGACTATTAGCAACCCCTGAATTTCATCTGTAGGCCTAGAATGACTAACATTCCTGCAAGTTCGGGTTGTTTGTGAAACTGCCAAATGGTGGGGATTAGGCTGTGTTCGCAGAACTGCAACACCCGTACTCCAACAGCATTTGTGCCAGCATCCACCTAACACAGTGCCTGTGCCAGCCACTGACCTGCTTCACGTCCTGCCTTCAGCCTGGGAACGGAGCAGCAGCAGAACACGTCTCAGGGGGCTTAAATTACAGTTTGTGATCCTGTTTCTCGAAAAGTATCTCCCTGTATTTACTTTCTTGTCCACACAGTAAGGAAGGTGTACACACAACTTTCTCTAGTGGCTGCCTATAAAGACCCAGCTAACCACCTAACAGGGAACTGGTAGGGAGAGCACCACTGTTAAATAGTCAAAGTGGAAATCATGCTGATGCTTTAGTATACTGTAGGACAACAGCAGTTTTTCCAAATATATATATATATTTAATCTCAAAGTAGCAAGTATCTCTTTTTTTTTTTCTTTTTTTCCTGATGTAACTGGTTAGCAGAGCCTGGCTTGAAGCCAGAAGTTGTCCAACAAGGAACTGGGCCAGATCATTTTCTCTCCGTGGCTCTGGACTTTAGGGGAGGCACAAGTTCAGCCTCCAGCTGTAAGCAGGTATTAGGAGTACAAAGCATGAATGGAAAAACAACGGCCAGTGCAGCTGAGCTGCGGCTGTGATGGTTTACTTTAGTGTCGGCTCTGCTTGCACGTGGCCTGTGCTAACTGAAGGAGGAGTAGCTACACGGTGGGGTTGTTTGAAAACAATAGACTGAGAACATCTCATGGACACAAGGCTATGCTGTCACCCACCTGGCACATTAAGCTGCCCAAATTGGTGCTGGAATGGATCGGTGGTGGTACCAGAGGCTGTGGGGTGGGGGCTCCTGTGTTTTGAAAGGATGTGGTTGCAGCAAATGAACGCTCTTCTTTATATATGTGTGTGTGTATATTATATAATGATAAAGCACAGGTATTTCTGCACTGTCCTGTGAACAATTTGCATTTTTTTTTAAATGTATTGCTCAAAGAATGGCACAGCTGCAGTTCTTTAGGGGCTCCTTTTAAATACAAGCACTGGGGATACCTAGAGTTACATTGTCACTGCCTGGAACAGCTTAACACATCGCCATCCAAAATCATGATTCTTGTGAGATGAGCGTCAGAGGAGTGACTCATTTTGAAGGGATTCACAAGACTTTTGTTTCAGGAAACATATTAGATGGGCAGGGGCTCAGGCAACTACTTTTTATTTAGCCTTACTCCTGAAACTGCTGGCACATGCCTGGTTTTGGGTGGCTTCTATGTTATAGCCTGCCAAAATAGAAACAAAGACAATAAACGGAAAAAGCTTTGAAGTTTCAGATTCCAGGCTGCTTATTTCAACTTTCACCGCCATATGCTGCCTTGAACGCATCTTTTCCACCCAGAATTGAACTGTTATAATCTTATGACCTGCTGTCTTCTGATGGAGTATCTGTATGGAAAACTACTGCGTGTTTTTTTCCAATCTTCTGGGTGCCTTTCTCCCGTCCTCCAGAAATTCTCAGAAATTGTTCCAGCAAGTCTTAAATTCTCATGTTCTGGGAGTCGAAATGTCTGACTCTTAACCTAAAACACTGCTTCACTCCCATTTTTTTAACATGTTGTCACTGGTACCGTATGTTAAAAAGCAACAGCAGCAGCGATTAATCTGTCAACCCTCTGCACGAAATAACTATTCTCCAGCGCTTTTAGCAAGCCTCGGGCTTTGCGTTGGTGTGTGAGATGTAGCCGTGCCTTCTGCTGGCATGCAGGCAGAGGAGACACCTGCAGAGCCCTCAGCTGGGCAGCCCTGCCCAGGAGAGGCACTTTTCCTGCAGGATGCGGAATAAGCAGACGGAGCAATTTCAAAGGTACACGCCCAGAAGCAGTGGAAGAGGCGCTCTCGGCGGATGCACTCGGCCGCCTTCCCGCTCCTCGTGCTGCGCACAGATCCTGTGGGACCCGAGGGCCACCTCAGGATGCCGAGCCCAAGCAGCCGCGCATCCTGTGGGACCGTGGGCGCAGTGCCACGCATCCTGCTGGCTCTCGGGGCCGCTCGGACGGGGACCGGGGGGACAGGAGCTGAATGCCTGGCCGTGGTTGCTTGCTGCAGCAGCACCGCAGTTCACGCGGTTAACGTTAGAACATTTTAGTTCGGTCATATTTAAAACACTGCGGGCACCGCGTCTCATTCTGCGTATGGAACCAGGAGGTGGAAAGTGATTGGGGTTTCGGGCAGAAGAGGGAGATGGTTCCCAGGGGGATCATACAGATCATTTTCCTGCCTCACTTTTTCCTGAAATCTTAGCTAGCCAGGGAGGGCGGGGGAATCTGGCTGCTGTTAGCAGCCCTTTGGTGATGATGGATTTCTCATGTGTTTGTTTACACGGAGAAGTTCAAATAGCGTCTTGCTTTGCCTCTAAAACTCTATTTTTTTTTTATTTTTGATTTTTGAAGGGAATGTGGAAATGATTTCCGTATTCCTAATTAATTTTCAATTGCTCTTAGGAGAGATTAAGATGCAGAATTCTGTAAGTAAAGTCAAAGGCCCCCAGCACGGCGTGTCCAAATGTACGAACTCCAAATGTAAACCCTGGTCTCTCGTGTGTCAGGGGAAATAGAAGAAAAACGTCTGAGAAGCAGCGATACTTGTGCCACGGCTGCAGGGCTGCCTGTGCATTCGTCCCCTTCAGTGCTTCCATACTCAGATTTCAGACTGTTACGCTCCCGGGAATATAACCCCTCCGAGTGATTCTGTGAGTTACATCAGCTGGGGATGGCAACCGTGTGTGACCGCTGGGTTTCAGAGGCTTTGGCATTTGGCGATTTTCCCTCACAGGTGGGACTGGGTTAGAAAGGCAGGCTGCCCTTTTAACGGCTACTAAATGTTTGAGAAGGAAAGCAAGGGAATAAGGAAAGGAACATTTCAATTATCTGTGATTTTTCTGTTGTTAGGTGATCACTTCTGGTTGTTTATCAAGTAGGCTTAACCTCTTTGGGCGTCTCAGTTTCCCCCCACACACACTCAGAGCAAACACCAGCCAGACGGCTTTTGGCTGGCTGCTGCTCTTTTTATCTTCTGGCCCCTTGCCCTTGCTGTGGATGGCAGAGCAGGGAAATAGGCTTCGTGTTTATGGCTGGTGGATTGGGCACGTCTCTTAATTCGGAAGTATTTATGGGAGACGCGCTGTAAGTCGTGGATTTCTTGACGTCCTTTATGCCTACACACCCTAAACAAAACCCAGCCAGTGCTGTCCTAATAAACGTCTTAGTAATCAGCAGTGCTCCTAGATTGGTCCAGGATAGCTCTGACCAACCACAAGATATCCTGGGGGTGGAAGGGGTTAACTACAGGTATTAATTGGCAAATTGCAATGTGCTTCCAAACAAGCAATTTCTCAGTAATTATTTATGTAAAACAAAGACTTTAGATGTATACAGATTTAGCTTTTTTGTTGTTTGATGTCGTAACTGGAAGGATAGCATTCATATGGTCAGTACGTTAAAGCCCTGAACTTGCAAATCCTTAAATGTGTGCCTAACTTCTAAGACGTGGGAAAGGTTCCCTTTGATGTCTCTTGTGTGCAGTGAGACACTTGGGTATTTCGAGTTAAATATGCACCTAGGTCTTTGCATGACTGCATTTTATTTTTATTTTCTTACCTATCATCAATTGCGTGCAGCAATTATTGCATGCAGCAATTATTCCTAGCAGAATGACTCTTTATGCCCTGAGCCCTACCCAAATGATGAGGAACTCTAACATTCTTTCATGCTTTCTCGTTTGCATGTTTTGTTTTAAACATTACCCTACGGTATGAATTTTTTCCTTAATAATGTCAAGCCAGTTCAGATTGCCATCAAAAGAGATCAAGTAACCACAAAAGAAAACACACATTTTTTTCCTGTATATAGGAAAAAACAGTTTATAGCCACGGCTTGATGTTGTTCATAGTGAATGGGTTGTCTGAAAATACCGGCTCCCTGCAGGTAATTATTGATTGTTAATGAATTTTCATGTAGATTGGGTTTTCCTAAGAGGGGAATTATCTTCAGCCTGTGGTATCACTTCCCTGTAGTGTCATTCCCTTTAAGAAGAGTGGAAGATAATGGGGCTTTAAGAGGTCATCTATTCCATCCTTCTGCCCTAAAGTAGGATCAACTGTGCTTAAGTCATTCCTGACAGATGTTTGTCTAACCACTAGCAGTGTCTTGCAGATAGCAAAGCAAGATTACAGGATAAAATTGAAAGGAAGATGTAGGGTATGTTCCTGGTATGGTTTTCCTTGTTACCTTAATCAAAAGGAGAAACTTAAATGGAGATATCCAAACAGGTGAATCCAGATGTACCTTATTATGATTGGAAACTAAAGCCTTTAGTTCTAGGCTGTGGTCCTGAATAAAACATTGAGGCAAGCTGAAGAAGCACAGAAGATGAGCGTGCATTACTTCATTCAGAAAGTGATAGTTTAAGTTGCCCTCCAAGCATGTGCCAGCACTTTCATTTTAATTCTGTTCAGCATACGTTACTCACAAAGCTGTCCGGACTCCTCCTTCATCTACTCCCAAGTAAAACAAACAGGATTTCAGCACTATCATACACCAGAAAAAGTGTTGTAGTTGCTTTGTAATGGTGAACAGCTTAGTTCATAGGATTATTTTCTTCCCTTGAATCTGCAAAGTAATAAATTTGCTGTTATGACTCTTTAAACAGTTGCTACCAGCTTGGCAGTAGACAATTCATGGTTTTAGCAACTGTATTACAGAAAATGTAACCACGTCAGGCTTGTTTGGAAGAGTTTTGTATTTGATAGCTGCAAATACAAGTCTAATGCAACAAAGAGGCCCTGTCTGTAAAAGTCTTAGAGGAATTTCATAGAATCATAGAATAAAATCACTCGGCCTCCTGGGGGTTAGAGGGCTTCTTCCCCCCAGCTTGAACACTGTGTCTCTGCTGGGAGCCTGCTTCCAGGCTGAAGGATCCTGGGCACCCAGCTGCTAATGAGCAATTTAATCAATAAGAACGTAAACCTGCAAAACGAACAAGAAGCCAGAATGGCAATTGACTCCCACTTTTTCCATCCTCTCCCCAGTTCAGCTCTGTGGTTACTGCACCTTCTCCTCTAATTAAGCTTCCTGGAGTGCAAAATCAATGCCAGGTGATAAAGAGTATCCCTTCTTTAGGGAAAGCCTCCTGGCATCTCCTGGTTGTTTGTTCACGTCCCGTCATGCCCCACGTTGTCAGCGATCCAACAGATACCAAATATTGCTTCGCCATCGGTGGTGTTCCCAGTGTCAGTAAGTTTGATACGGAGAGGTGTTTTCAGCGTGCTGGGAAAAAAATAAATCCTTTTGGCAAAACAATTTCAAAGAGTTTAAATAAAACATACTGGTGTTATAAATTAAGTGTATAAAGTGATGTTAAGCATCGCTGGAACTTCATTAAACAGGAAATTAATTGTATGTTACAGATATTTTTCCTGAGCTTTGAGGTTTACCCTAATGTAGGTAAATTTGAATAGCTCTTTAAAGGCTAGCTCATTTTCCATCCCAAGGATTCTGAAGAAAGATTTTTAGGATCACGTTCAATTTTACATGCAGCCCTCTCATAAAGAAATTGCTTGTGGCATTGCCCAGTTCTCAGCACAAGGAGATATGCAGTGACTGCGCCTGGAAGTGCATTTTGTGCAGCACAGCACAGCCCAAAAGCATGGGGCATCCCGTCGCTTTGGATGGGAGGAGGTGGGCAGACATTTCATGTCAGGTAAATGGCGCCTCTCCTTCCTAGGTCCAATGTTATGTTCAGTTTTGGCTCTGTATTTCAGTGTCCTCTAAGGCAATGAACATACCTCCAGGCTCTCCAAGGGAGGCGAGGGGGAAAACAAGGTTAATCGATTCCACCGCCTGCAAACCTAGCGGTGGAAACTGAGGCCCACACGGTGCACATGAAAAATCATTTCCTCTCTGCAGCTAGAGCATCCACGTCATCTCTACTTCCATTTTTTTCTATCTTTACTGGGTGGGGAGGAGATCACACGAACGTGATCTTGCACCTACTGAAACCAAACACTGCAGTGAAATGACCTCACAGGGTGTGTGTTGCTGTACAGCAGCATCGTTCTGCAGGGTGAGGCCTTTGACTGGTCGGCGAGGATCAGCTGTGCTGGCTGGCTGGAGAAAACACACGGCAGATGGGCCCTTAAACCTCCATGACTCAATAAAAGCACGGCCACGCGACAGCAGTCACAGCCTTGAGCTCTGTGCAACGTGGCCTCACAGAAAGGTTTTTCCTTTCTGCTTCTGCTGGTGTTCCTTCTGGTGCTTTTGTCGCTTTTTCCCGTGTTGCTCCCTCAGTCTGTTGAGGGCAGGGGGAATATCTAGCTAACACAGACTGTGGAAGGGTTAAAATACATGTCATGAGCGTGGCGGCTGGTAGGCAGGACTGAGGCCGTTTGCTGCTGTACCGAGCATCACTCACCGGGCCTGATGGTTTGGCTCCTGGCAGCAGGTTAGCAGCTTCTCGGTGCATGTACTGCATGGCTTTGAGACACCAATGGCATGAGTTGTTTTTGTTCTTTGCTTCTTTGTCTCTATTGACGTGAAACGAATAAACATTTCCATTGTTGGCAGCGTCAGTAATGAAGGCATCAGTAGCTCCAGCGCTGAAGATTTGTCCGATCCAAATTCAAGCGTGGTGCCTGCAGAGGTGACAGGACAGAGCAGTGCCTTGCAAGACCATGGAGGACAAGCAGGCTGTAGTGTCCTACAGCAGACAGCGGAAGGAAAAGAGGGAAGTCTGCCTACCCCAATGCCTTTAGCAGGCTCTTCCGAAGAAGAAGTCGCAGCAGATCTTGCAAGCAGCAATGACAAATTGCCAGCCTCAAACTGCAATGAAGCTGTGCCACCGCCGGGTCCAGTGAGTGACAAAGAAGAGGGAATAGCATGTGGCGTATCTGAGGACAGAGGCCCCGAATGTGACCCTACTGCACCTGCTGCTTTGAAAACCTGTGAGGAGGATCCCAGAAACCCAAGCCTGCAGCCCAGCCCTCCTACAGCAATGCAAGGAGTCACAGAAATGAATTTGAGTGAGTTAGGGGCGTTGGGGCAGAGTGAGCAGCTGGGTGCCATGAGGGAACCACATGTCAGCACGTTTCCCCGGGGCAAAGAAGCAGGGGATTATTTTAGTGCTCAGGAGGCCGAGCAGGAGCTGGGAGTTTTGGAAGTAGGTCAGCCGCAGGCTGTAATGCAGCAAGGTAGACAGGACACAGATGGTGGAGAGGGTCTGCTAATGAAAAAGGAAACCTTAATCCTAAATTATCCAGCAACAGGAGGCTCAGATGGTGAAAAATTTGGAGCAATTGCAAACACTGAGGGTTTCGCTGTGAGGCCTGAGATCAGTGAGGTCTGTAGTACACAGAAGGGGGCTGTAACAACAGCTAGAAGGAACGAGGTAAACCCAGCTCTGTCCGGGAGCCAAGGAGAGCAATCCGAAGCCTGTACTTCAGTGTCAGAGTTACCCCTTAACGCGCCAAGTCTCCTTCCGGTACCAAAGCCAGAAGAACCTTTGAGGGAATATGTGTCTGGAAATGACTATCAAGATCCGATGAAAAGCGAGGCAATGAAAATAGCCTCTGAAAAAAATGAACCCAGTTTTGAAAGAGAGCTTCAAAAGGAGGATGAGCTTGTTAGTGCTGAGCACTTCAGTGCGCCTTTATCACTTAAGCAAGAGGAAGAACAAAAATCAGCTGTCACAACTGAAAGCCAAAAAGATGAAGCCAGTAGCGATGAAATCATAAAAGCTGATGATGTGTCTAGAGAAAGCACCGCGCTTTCTGAAGCAGAAACCATTACCAATCCCACCAAGGAAATTTCCCCGGTAGATAAAAGATTATTACTGGGAGAATATGCATTAAGTACTTCCCTGAGCAGAGCCGCGGAGCCGAATCAAAAGGGAGCTGATGTGAGTGTATCGGGAGGGAAAAACAGAATGAGAGCAGAGGAGGCACACGTGGCAGAAACCAGTGCACTACCTGAAGGGCCAAGTGGGGCAGAAAGACAACTGTTGAGCTGTCTTAGTAGCCACGAGCGGGATGCAGAAGAAACCCCCTTGAGCCCCAATCCCAGAGAACCCAGTCTTTGTGAAAAGGCTTCAGCAGGCGGCCCAAAGGAAGAAGCTGTGGGAAAGCCCCTGAATTTAGGCAGTGACTTTAAGCCACCTGAAGACCACTCAGACCCTCTGGGCTGTACGCCTGAACAGCGACTGAGCGAGGAGAAAGCAGCTGCCACGGATGACCCGGAGAACAAGGGCGGCTTTGCGCTGGCGGCCTCGCCGCAGCGTCCGAGGGCAGGATGCCCGCCGAGCGTTGATTGCTTTCGCTCTGAGACAGAAGACACAACTTTGGGCCAGCCAGGCTCTAATGGGGCTGAAGAGGTTTGTTTAGCTGGGGCACACAGTTCGCCGCTCCTCTGCCCTGAGAACAGTAATGTTCTGCAGAGTAAGCAGGATGAGTCCTGGGAAGAGGCTTTTCCTAGAGAAGCCGTGTTAGGAACTGGGTACAAAACGGAGAGTCGAGGCAAGCCTGGGAGCTATAGCGAGTCAGAAGAAAGTGCAAAAACGTCTGGATCAGTGCTTGAACGTCAGGGCTTAAATGAATTGGCAGGGGCTGTGGGTTGCATTGCTGCTCAAACTGAGGGGGCCTCAGAAATTTTGGAAACCGGAGAGCAGAGCGGGCACCTCAGCGACGTGCCTCGCAGCGCTGCCGCCTGCAGCACTGCCGGGGACGGCGAAGAGCACGAGGCCGCTGTTCAGCGGGAGAAGCACCACGCCGCGGTGAGAAGTTTTGTGGAGGACAAAGGTTTGGCACTGAAAACTGAGCACGAGTCTGATATGCTGATGCAAGCTCGGCAGGAGCAAGGGGCTGCAGAAAGTCACGGAAACGTGCAGATGGCTTGTGCAGGAGTCGGTAGGGCAGAGCTCGTCCCTCGGCCACCTCAGGAGGAAGGAGTGGGTGACGGCACCAGTGGGGACAAGTGCAGCTCTTCGGTGACCCTGGAGTGCAGTGTTGGAGATCTGCAGGAAAACGCGGATGTTCCGGCTGCTCTTCCCCACGTGGAGCAGATGGAGAAGTCGGTGAGTGCTGGTGACAGAGACTGGGCTTCGAACGCAGGACACAAGCAGCAGACACACCAAAGCAGTCCGACAGGAGTCGCAAGAGCAGATGATCAGGAACACACAGGAAGACCTCTAAAACCTGAGCTGGAAGTAAAGCATCACAGCGACATACCAGAAATGCCTCGAAACATTTCCGACAACCTTAATAAAGAATCTGCTGGGCTAGGTCCAGCCCAGCATCACCCTGGCACAGCAGCAGAAGAGGACGAGGCTGGGAGTAGTGCCGGGGTGCCAGAGGATGCGTGCAGCCGTGAACACCTGCAAAACATTTCTGGTGTGACCGTGCTTAATTTGCAAGAGTGCAACGAGCAAAACAAAACCAATCTCGAGGCAGAAGAAAACTGCTGCAGTAAGCAAAACTCAAACAAGCTCAAGCAGGGCAATAATTCTTTGATCTCAGCTAGTCAGCATGAAGAAGCATGTCAGAGAGATACGTTTTCTAAAGAATCTGACAAGAAGGAGCAGCCAGTCAGCATATGCAGGATAAAAGACAGCACTGGTGAAAGCCATGCTTCTGCTGTAAATGCTCTTCCAGGGACGCAGAATTCAGCAAGTGCCACTAACATAGCACAGACTTTGCCAAGTGCTCCTGAAATAGCGCATACTTCTGATAATTTTGAGAAAAACGATCCTCAAATATCTAGCCCAGAAACTCAAGAGAAGCTGTCATTAGTGGCAAAAAGCTCAGGAGAGACCGAGGGTCTGGCTGCCGATGGGGGACCCGTCCAGACAGATGGAAATGTGCAGCTGAGTTGTGAGGACAGTGCTGCTGTTGACGAAACAAGCAATGTGAAAAGCGATAAAAGTCCAGGGGCAAAAGGATGTCGTTCCCTGTTACAGGCTCACGGGGAAGCAATTCCCACCGATAAGCCTTATAAACCCAGCTGCATTCAAAAGACACCAGAGGAGCCTGGGTTTCCTCAAGCAAATTTGACGGCCCCCCCTCCGCTGACCTCTGCAGTCAATCATCCTGGCCAGCAAGCTGGAAGCAATGCAAACAGCGGCACTGGGGGGGAATTACTAAATAATGAGCTGGGAGCTGTAGCATGCCAGAATGCCTTAGAAAGCAACTCCAATTTGCAGATGGCTCCAGGTTCTCAGGTGTCTGTGCATTTAGGTCCTCCACCTGGGGTAAGCGCAGGTGAAAGAGCCAACTCAGAACACAGCTCTGCAGGGGGCAGGGACATCAGCGGCAAAGATGTTCCAAACCAAAGTTTTCAGGGAGAAGGAGACAGAAGTTTAACCCCGCCAGAGGCTTTAAACGCGGGGCAGGGTTCTGGAAACTTATCACAGTTTAATTCGGAGAAGCTGAAGAAAGAGCTATGTGCAATTAAATCCAAAGAAACAAAAGGCGATGTAAGCTTCAAAGCCCAGCAGAGTGACAGTTCAGCCGAGGCTCTGTTAGCTCTCCCTGCTCCAGAAGGGAAGCTGCTGAGCCTTTCATCTGTTGGTAAACAAGGCGGCTGTAATGAGGAAATCGCAACCGGTATCTGCGTAGATGACAAGTACGGTATGATCTTAGAGAAACCTGGGAATTTAGAAAAAATGGAAGAGGTATTAAAGGAGAATAACAGCACAACCAGGGCAGAGATCAGTATTTCCAGGCAGTCTGCAGAGAAGGAGCATGAGGTTCTGACTCCCAGCTCTCTGGGCATCAGCTCCAGCCTCCCGGACTTCAGGGAGCACATCAGCCAGATATTTAAGAAAACAGTCCACAGCACGCTGAGCGCTGAATTACCCCAGCTTGCAACCGAAAACCATGCAGGCTTCAAGCAGAGCACAGTGGCTGAGGGTAGGACGCAGCTGTGCGGCGCTGAGAACTTGTCAGGATCGGTCGAGGGGGGCAAAGCAGCTCCTGGGGGCACCTCGGAAGCAGAGGGGCCAGAGCTGCCTTTAGCTGCTGAGGCTTCCTGCACTGCTCCCGCACCTCTGCAACAAGAAAATGCAGTGCCACCAGCGAGTCTCCGGGACGCTGAGAAAAGCAGGCAGCCTGCTGGCTGCTTAGCAATGGTCCCGAGGTCGGAGGGCTCTGCAGCTGCTGAGCGCTCTCTGGAAAACCTGCAGAAGCCAACGGGGAACGCTGAGCACCCCGAGAGCAGCGAGATGGAAAGAAAGGCAGGCGTGTGTGCTAGGGGTGTTGATCCTGAATCGCTAATGAGCTTGGAGAGAAAGAAGCAAGGACCGGCTTCATCTGCCGGGGCAGCAGCTGAGAACTTCCCTGCCTATTCTGACAGGGAGCCACAACCCAGCGGAGCTGGGATCTCTACAGGCGGCGTGCGGGAGAGTGACTTAGACGATGCTGCTACCGCAGAGGAAAATAACTTAATTACAGAGGGTACTGCAGAGCCGGTTTCATCTGAAGAGGATGTAAGTTGTCAGCCCGAACACTGCCGGGATCCTGAGCCAAATGAAGAGGGGAAAAATGAGTACAGTGGTCCAGACACTGCCAAGAGCATCTCTGATGTGGCAGCTTCAGCGCTTCTTCCGAGAGGATCTTACAGTTGTGAAAAACTGCCAGACAACTTTAATGTGTTACCTGGGGAAAATCAGGAGACACGCGTTCCTGGCAATCTTATGCATGACATTAGGTCTCAGAATGACACAGAGATGATACAGGATGAGCCAGGAAATAGGAAGTGCCTGGAAACATCAGAAAGTACACAAGATCCACAGCAAGAAAAGAAAGGGACCACGCATGGGTTAATGGATTACTTAAAAAATGAAGCCAGCCAGAATGGTTGCTTGCAAACTGACTCTCAGCTAGAATCTGGCAATATGACTGAGGGCAATATAAAAGAAAACAGTGGCACAGTGTCAAGCACAGCAAAGGCAGGTAATGAAACAACTGGAGACATCCCTGAAACAGGTACTGCGAGGATGTTAGTCACCGGCGAGGATGGCTTAGCTTTAAACACAAGGACTGAAGAGCTGCAGACAGAGCTGTGCAAAAATCCCTCTGCACCTATTGCCGGGATGGAGCAGGGCGAGTGTTCTGAGTGTGCAGACCTCCCTGGGGCTGCAAATCAGCCGGGCGAGATGAATTCAGAACATGAAGGCTCACCTCAGGATGCCACAAGAAAGCTATCCCCGCTTGCGTTTATGGAGCCTACGACACTTGACCTCAGCAAACTTCCAGACGTGGCTGTGGCAGGACTGCCTACTGAAAGGTATTTACTTTAAATTGCTATGTGAAACGGTTGTCAGGACCCTGGGGCTCGACGGGGATACAATTTTCGAGGCGGCTATGCATTGTCTGGGAGGGCAGGGCAGTTACTCTGCTCTCGAATTTCTTTTTAGTTCCTCTTGTGTTTAAATGGGGATTAAGTGGAAGAAATTTGAAGTAATGTCTAGGGTCTGGGTGTAAGAGCAGAGGTGTCCTAAAACCCAAGGAGTGTGATCCTTAACTGTCCCACTTGCTGTTCCAGTTTCCTACACTTGTCCGTGCGGATTTGTTTATGCTTCCCAGCATTCGCATCTCGTAGCCTAAAGTTAGGCAACCAAATAGCACTTCCTAGCCTGAAGTTAGTAGGCTTTTGCCTAGGCGTTGGTGACCCAGTTACATCAGACCTGCAGCATTCGCATGGCGGGCTGCAGCATTTAAAAACAAGCTTCCAGCATAACCCAATTACTCACAGTTAGTTGTCTGGGCCTCCCTCTTATCCTCCCGCATGTTATAATGGCACTGACAGTGCCTTTGATCACTGTATTATTCAGTGTTTCTAATGACATGAAGTTGTTTCAGATGTGAATTCGTAGCTGGGACTCGCGGAGTCTAGGAATTGTTGCTTTTTTATTATTATTTTTCAAAACCTAGCAGAAACGAGAAAGGCTTTTTTTTGTGGGAGCTTCTACTTTGCTGCCTGAGTTCCCAGTTCGATGTGCGGTTAATTCAAACGAATTATGAGTTAGGATCAGTGCTTTGCTGTTATCCTGTCACATCACTGCTGTCTTTGTAACCCCGTAAAGTTTCCTGGGCGCTGTCCCCCTCTCCTTCCCCAGCCAGGGACGGTGAAAAGCTGAGCTGCCTCAGCAGGAATGCTGAGTGAATTCAGATGGAGCCTTCCTCGGTATTACCAAAAACTGCAGGGATATTAACTGAGTGAGGAGGGAAAATGTCCCGGTGCCACATTCCTTCGAAATCAAAATGATAAAACCGTATTTAAGGTGAAAATATCTGAAGTGCTTGCATTACTGTGAAAATAAATGTAGGGGGAGGGTTGACTGGGAGCCGGGGACGCAGGCCGCACAGGATCTCCTCTCACCAGCAAAACGGAGGGCTACAGGTGCTGGAGTCTGACCTGTACGCCTTTCTCTTTGAGGCTCTGCCCGTGAAATGACAATGAAATTAGAGCCCGGTGTTTGTCTCCAGTTCCCTTCCTCTCTTTGTGTCTCCCTTTGCGGGCGGCTTCGCGGTCCCGTAGCCTTGCCATGACCACGGTGGTGGCGGCGCGGCCTGGTTCGGAGGCCTCCGGGGACCCAGGGGCTGCCCACGCTGTGTCTGCGCATGCGTGTGCCGGCAGGGCGGGTGTCACGCTTTAAATAAATACCTGTGGCAAGCAGGGCAGGGCTCTCGGAACAGCTGCTGGCAATGCGTGGAGTGGTTGCTTAATACTTGCATTTGTTCAGGAATTCACGCTCACCTGTTTTGGCAGCGGGCGGGTTTGTACCGACAGGCAGCTGCGACTGCGGGGCCGCGGCTCCCAGCGGTGCCGCGCACGCACCGAGCGAGCAGGCACGGGCAGGAGGTAGGGAGGGGTCTCTGCTTTCGGCCAGGCTCGTTTCTTAGAGGGACACGCGTTTGTCGTGTGGGCGAGAAGCAGAAGAGATGAGCTGGGCCGGCTGGTCTCTCTTCAGAGGGTTCGACACGCTGGCCGGTCCGCTCTTCCTCTGAGCTCAAAGCTGGGTTTGTGTAGTTGAACTTCAAGCTGTGCTTGGCGTTGCGTGTGCTCTGGTCACAGCTGTCTGCTTGTCTCAGAGCGGCCTCCACGTGCTTATTGTCCTCTGATTGTTCCAGAGGGTAAACTGTGGTAGCTGTGCATAAAACGGCGTGCTTTTCGAGGAGCTCGGTGCGGGAATTTGGGCCTGATAGACGAAGTCCAGGGAGAAAGACTCCTTACACCCCCTCTAAATCACCACAAAACAGAAGGAAAAAGTATAGTGTATTTAGGAGAAAGAAATGCTGTGCTCTGAATTACTTCAGTACTGCTTTTTCCCATCTCCACTGCTTCTGCCTCTTACAAGATCCCTTATGTTGAAACCCCACTGATCTACAGTTGAAGGGGTAAAGTTGTGGTCGGAACATCCAGTCCTTGTGGGATTTCTTTCTGCAGAGGATGTGGAGGAATTACTTCTCCTCCCAGCTGTGGCACTGGGCAGGAAGGTGCCCTTGTGATGAGCAGGACATCCAGGAGCAGCGGGATCCAACGTGATCCCTTCCCCACTGCCTGAAGGAGTGGGACAGTGGTCAACAGATAAGAAGAGCTTTTGTGACTCGAGGCAATAGTACGGCACCAGTAACTTCCCTTCAAATCTTCAGTGGAAAAGGAAAGTTAGTTTTGGAAAGGAGGCCGTGGCATAAGCAGTAGCTCCACTTTCCTCTGGAAGCACGCTTACTGTTGGGCATCTGGCTGCTTCAATTCCTTGTCCCTGAGTCTTACTCAGAAAAGAAGAACAGGACTTGAGTTTTTTTATTATTATTATTATTATTATTTTGTAATGTCTACTCCATACTTCTTCATCCCTTTACAAGGAGGAAAAGGAGGCTTGTGTATGTCCATTTTGTGTGCGTCCAGGGAGTCCCTATCATAGAATCATGGGATGGTTTGGGCTAGAAGGTACCTTAAAGTTCATCTAACTCCAACCCCCCTGCCATAAATTATACCTTATGCCACTCAAATGCTTCAGTGTGCATCATGGGCCATGGCAGATGTTGAGCAGAGCAAGGATCAAAATAGCAAATGATATCAAAATTTTGAGGTGTTTAGAGATGGCGTGGAGTTTCCCGATAACTTTCTGTAATTCTACTGGCCGGTACACGCAAAGTGCGATCGTCTCTTGGAAAAGGTGCCAAGGGAGCTTTTCGAGGCAGAGACTTTGTCATTCCTGGTGTGTGTCTGTGAGGTGCGGAGAGCAGAGGGCAGCACTGGCTGACCCGGTGGTGTGGCGAAGCTCGGCTCCTTTACAACCACAGGACGCTCTGGGGCTGTGGAGACGCCTGTGGACCCGGCTTGGGGCTGGGAGTCCCAAAAAAGAGTCCATAAAGCACCCACCTTAAAGGGCGAGGGGGTTGAGACGCTGCGGCACATCAGGGCCTTCCCCAGCTGTAGCACTGCACTGTGGGCCCTCTCCTACCGCTGCCGATGGTTTTTGGAAAATCGAGAGTTCTGCTGCACTGACTGACATCAGTGATGAATCTAAACGGTGTTCTCATATGGAAAGTGCATTGCAGCAATTGGCATCCGCAAAGCTACTGGAAAAACGCCGTGTCCTACACGGAGGTCAGGCACGATCTCTAAAGTTGGTCCAGACATACTTTGGGATCGTCTTTGTGCTTTGTTCTTGCCATCAAAAATTGGCAAGTTCGATTGAACGAAAGGAATGTTCACTCCTTCGTAAATACTGACTTGGGCTTTTTTGTCTGCATAACAAATACAGTGCTAAATATTTTAACAGTCTTGCTGGATGAGGTACGAGGAATGTAGAGCTGCTTTTCAGATCAGTCAAGTGGGTTTTGAGCACTAACACTTTGGGCCATTAACATCCAAAAACAAGATTTTTGGATTTAAAAGGAAATTTATCAAAACAGTGGCTATGCATCGTTCTTTCTTTCTTTTTTTTTTTTTTTAATTCAAAATTAGCTTACCTGTGCAGCCTGTCAGGATCAGAAAAGAAAGGTGAAAAATAGCTGCAGGTGATTTACACGTGAATAACATGCACAAAGTTAAACAGTCTGTCTCTCTCTCCTCACCTTCTTCCTGACATCTTTGCATCTGAATTCTCTCTCTGTATTTTTCCCCATCTTACTGTCACTGTTATCCCCGGAAGGGGTAACCGTTAGCACCATTACGCTTTTTGAGATGCAAGGAGCTCAGCCTGCAGCCCCTGGCTGGCTGGTGAGTCCTGTGCGAATTCTGCCTGTGCGAAGACTGCAGGGTCGAGCCTGTGATACGCAATTTTGGGACTTTTCTATTAGTGGAAGAATAAAATTAAGATGACTTTGCTCTTACCCAACTGACATCCCATATTTCTTTCTAAGAAATCAAAGGGAGTTCTGCCATCTACTTTAGCAGATGCCATTGACCTAATTGAGTGGTGCTTTAGGCAGTGGCTAAATCAGTGTAAAGTATTTATAAAATGCTGATCTGACAGAATGCCCTGTTGCACTGAAAGCACATGCCAGTGGAAAACAACGTATGAGACACATTGCTGTGTGTTGTGTTTTTTTATTATTATTATTATTTTTTATTTTATCTCTTCCTCTGCTAAAGTACAGGAGTAAATCATCCCTGGTCTTGCTAAATTGCAGGTACATCTTTGTACTGAAAACATTGTTTAACACTCTTGAGAACCTTGGTCACACATTCGTTAGGTATGTATTGACACAGGTGATAGACGAGCTGCCGTTTTTCAAACATCCTTCAGTGCTCCACAAGAAATTACGTTTATTCAATCAGATACAGGGATTTGCTAAAGAAGTCTGGCAAGGATGCTGTGAGATTTTGTCCGATGTCTGGACAGGCAGTTTAGTATCCATTCTTTTCTTATTAAGTTAAAAATTACTTTCTGATTACTTTTTTTTTTTCTGATTGGCTTTCAACTTTGCTTCTTCCAAGTAAGCCACCTATTTTCCCCAAATTGTTTTTGTGTCTCCTACGTATCCCCCTGTTTTCTTTATTCCAACTCTTATCTTCTGGCTTCCTGCAGAGCTGGATGCCATGCAGCGAGCCCCGCTGTCCCTGTTTCTAATAGAATATGCAAAGTAGGATTAGTCCCAGCTTTGAACCCTGCGGAGGGCAGCTCTGAGAATAGCAATTACAGACACAGGCATATTCTCCATGACTTGGATGTGGCTTCCTTCCAGTTTTTCTGCATCTTGGCATGCTTGCATTGCACTAGTGCTTCTTAACAGACTTCTCTGGAGCCTTGTCTGAAGAGCCAGAACTCCTAGTACTTCTCTTATCCTTTGCTTTCCGTTTTTCCTTCTTTTTTCCCCCAACTTGAGCAAAGACCACACTCTGCCCTTTTTGAGAGCTCCTGTAGGTTAAACGCTTTTTGAACAAGAAAAGGTAAAGTGTGTGAAGTGCTGAGAGTTAGATTCTGAAAATGAACGAGGCGAGCAGCCTGGTGCAGTCTTTGTTTCCAAATCTAAATGGCCACAGGTAGCAGTTGTCTGTTGCTGTCACGATCTAGCAAAGATATTAAAGTTGGCTTTAGGCGGTGTGTGCTTTAGGGGCTGATACTCAGCATGCCTGTAGATAGACTCAGTAGGTAACCCAGCAGGTAAAAATGCAAGTGTTGGTGAGCGGGGTGCCCGCTCCTGTCTGTTACCTTGGATTGCCTGTGGTCACTGCAAGCTCAAATGCAGGTTTCAGTTCATGAGATCTTCTTACGTTGATGTCACAGAATCACAGAATGGTTTGGGTTGGCAGGGACCTTAAAGCCCACCCAGTTCCAAACCTCTGACATGGCAGGGACACCTCCCACAGCCCAGGTTGCCCAGGGCCTTGTCCAACCTGGCCTTGAGCACCTCCAGGGATGGGGCAGCCACAGCTTCTCTGGGCAGCCTGTGCCAGTCCATTCTTCTGAGTGAAGAATTTCCTCATAACCTCTAATCTAAATCTCCCCTCTTTTAGTTTAAAACCATTCCCTCTTGTCCTGTCATTGTCTGCCCGAGCAAAAAGTTGCTCTCCATCTTTTTTGTAAGCCCCTTTAAGTATTGAAAGGCCACAATGAGGACTCCTTGGAGCCTTCTCCTCTCCAGGCTGAACATCCTCCATAGGAGAGGGGCTCCAGCCCTCTGGCCACCCTCGTGGCCTCCTCTGGACCACAGCAGGTCCATGTCCTTGTGCTGGGGGCCCCAGGCCTGGAAGCAGGACTGCAGGTGGGGAGTGTCCCTAGAGGCTGCCTTATCAATATTCACCTAAGTAAGTGGGAGCTCAAGCGTATCACTAATAGCAGGAGGGACTTATCTAGGTTTTGTTATGCCTTGGCATTTGGGTACTGTGTAAGGAAATGTCATGCTTTCTGGATCTGTCCGCACTCTGTTCATCTACACACGCCTTAACCAAACCAGTATCTTGCAGGTTAATTCTTGTAGTGGAGTCCCTTTAACCTTTAAGAAGCTCTCCTTCTCAAATTGTAGTAAGTGGAGAGATTTTAATCGCTCCAATCAAAGGCTTAATTGTTCCGGAAACTCAGGTCCACCTGAAACGCTGCGTGGCATCACCTGGTGCCGTGGTCATGGTCCGGCCCCGTTGCGTTGTGTGAGTCTCGCTCTCGCTGCTGAAAGGCGCCTGGGCTCTGCTCCCTGGTAAACTTTTTCTGGGGAGCTCTTCTGGGTTCGTCCAGGCCTAACCCGTCCTCTTCCCTGGTCGTGGAGGGGTATCAGCAGAGTTTGGCTCCGACAGGTCCGCCGGAGAGAAAGCTGCCTTGTGGTCCTGTGATCCTTTTTCACCCAGCCCCTCCCACACATGCTGTACTGCCCTCAGTCGCTTAAGTAAGGGGGATGTCTGGTTGTGTCCGCTTATAAAAATCAAATGAGGAGAATAGGCTGTATGTAGACAAGCAGGATCTGAGCGATCTGCTGGCCTGAACTAGCTGCTATTCTCCAGCCTCAAACCTGGCCTCCTGGCCTCTCTGTGTAAACGATGCCCTGAAAAACTGAGCGCTTGCTTCACCAGACCGAGACTCATCAAACTTCTGTTTTCTTCTTTCAGCCCGTTGTTTTTTCATAGCTCCTTTGGCTAATGAAACACGAGCAGTGTAATCAATACCGCCTTTTTTTTTTTTTTTTTTTTTAAAGGCACTCAAGAGCTTATGTAAAATCTTTGGAATTTGTTAGCATGATAACATTGTTATGCTCTCCTGGCTGATAGAAATATCAAAGCCAGCTAAGAATAGCTGCAGCAGGCAGAGAAGAATGGATTTGCTTTCTGGAATGAAAGCAAAAACTGTGTAGGCATTGCTCGGTTTCTAACAACTAAGGGAAAAAATTTAGCTGTCATGAAAATAAGTGGAGACTAAAAGCTCTAAAAGCTCCCTCCTCCCTTTCTTAACAGTGTCATTAAATGAGTCAAAATAGAGTTGGTTTGTGCTGATTATTTGAAAGTCTCCAGATTTTCCACGTCCACTTTTTTCTTTTTTTCTCTCTTTTTTTTTTTTTGGACACGAAACTTCTGTTGCAATCGGCATTTTTCAAATCTTATTTTTCTGATAGAAACTCCAAATAAACCTGGTTTGCTAGAAAAGTTATCACTGGAATTTTTTTAGGCTCTGAGGTTAGCCTAGGAGTTTGATTTCTTTTTAATCATTTTTGTTTATTTGGAAATTTCCAAAATGTCAGTCTCCTATCACTTTGATCCTCCACAATGTAATGATTTAAGATTTAACTTTTTTATTTTTTCAAGGCAGAAGCTTAAGGTGAAGGGCTGGGAGACAGCCATCTCGAAGCCTTGCCAATAAAAACTGCTGGGAATTGCACAACCTCATTTCCAACCGCCGCAAATGATGTTGTGGGCAATTTGTATGCGAACAGCAGTGGAAGGAAAAATTTCAGGTGTTTGTTACAGAAGTGGCTTGGGTATCTAAGCCAAGCTGCTCTGCAACTAATTGATTCTGTGGTTTTGCAGAGGGTACGACTCTGAACCCCTGGCTAGGAAATGAAGAAGAGCAATTCCTCTTTAATTTTAAACAAATTTAAGTGTACTTATATGGTTTTCTTTCTTGGAAATGGCCTTGAAAACAGGCACTAAGTTTTCACCGAGAAAAATTTAAAATTCCCCTCCACTTTCTTAAAGATCAGTCACACAAGACAGCCTCATTACTCAGGACAAACACACACGTTGCTGTTTGCAGGTTTATCACAAAGATCGTAGTATTTGGCTTTGCTTGTAGACTTGTGACAGTCTTCACCCCAACTTTAAGGGATGGAGACTGGAGAAGAAAGTATCTTGTTTTCACGCCTACTGGGAGAAGAATATCAGTCTGATGTGAGTTCATCCTGTACCCCCACAACCAGAAGGCAAATTTAAAAGAAAAACTAAATTTTAAAAATTTAGTTAACGTAACATTCTTTTCAAACCAGTTTCATGTCCTTTCATGGTATTTTGTTGGTTTGTTTTGTTTTTCTTTTTTTTTTTTTTCTCTTGAGGGCTGACTCATTTCCCACCCCCCGTTACGAGTGCTTTGGTTTGGCAGAAGGGACATGGTTTAGGGGAAAATCCCTCCGACTGAACTCTCAGGGGTAAGGCACCGTGGGTCACCGCTCCCACTCGTGTCCATCGCGGGCTCCCACCAGGTGCCCACCCGCAGCCTCACAGCACGCAGGCCGCCTGGCGATGACAGTTGTACCTTCATGACATTCCTCGAGCCGAAGTCCAGATTTCTGAAAACGCAACCTAAAATGGCATTCTGACACCCAGCGCTTCTGGAAGTGCCAGGCTTGAGTCTGATTTGGAGCAGTGAGGAACGAGGGAAGCAGGGGTGAAGGACAGACGTGCCTGCTGTGCCCATTGCATTTTTGAAGAGCTCATCCCATCAGCATGCTCATCTTCTTTTCCCACCTGGGAGATCTGCTGCAGTGCCTTTTCCCTCTCTCCTTGATCTTGGGGCTCTCCCAGCCTGTAATTGTCTCCCACCTGCGGGGAGGCTGCTCCCCTCCTCTTGCTTCCCAGCTTGCTTCCTCTCCACTCCCCTAAGCCCTCTATTAACGCAGATCAATTAATTCTCACAGGAAAAGCAGGTAATTAATTGAGCACACCTTGGCTCCCTGCTCCTGCAGTTGCTCTCTATGTCTCCATTTCAATGGCTTGGCTGTGCCTACACAGAGGGCGCTGGCAGGAAAATTGGGGAGTTTTTGTGGCCGAGGTGGGATGAGATTGGTGGGTGAGAGGGGAAGGGCTCCTACTGCAGCCAGAGACTGATGAAGGAACAGGGAGAGCACGTTATTTGAGCAAAATGACCACTTAATTCCAAAATTGCTAAATTTGGTTTTGTTAGCAGGAACTTAGCTACTCCGTGTCCACAGTCTGTGCCAGACTATGAAGCAAATCAGTGTTTATTTTAATGAACCTCATTCTCTCTGGAGTCTCCCTCCCCCTCAGGGCTGCTATACCTGCAGAAGCCATTTGCGAAATGGTTTCCAGATGACAAAAGAGCTTAGTTCCCCCTCAAACGAGAGAGAGGGTGGCCGAATGCCTGTACCTGTATCAGAAACCCCAGTAACTTTTTCCGTCCCTGGTTTCCTGCTGCTTGGGAGGCAGAGAGCTGCTCTCCCCAAACCTAGCCCGTGCTTGGCCCTCCTCCTCGCTGTCCTGGCTCCCGGTGGTAGCAGCTGGCCCGTGTGTGCTCGCAGCCCAGGTGACGTGGATATTCTGGGGCATTTTCAGCTTTCTTGCCTGTTACAGTGTCTGTTCAGGTCTCTGGGGGTCCCTCGATATGTCGCCCCGTTTCCCATACGGGTGTGTGAGCGGTGTGAAGGGGCAGCGAGCTCACCTAGGGACAGTCCGTATCGGTTTGGGGGCGTTAGGTGGAAGGAATGTGAACGTACTCCTGTAACACACGATTTGGACAAAAAGCTGTTCCCTCCTTTAGCTCAGAGAATTGAACAAGGAGGAGAAACAGTTTGGAAAAACTGGAGAATGCCTTTCTCCACCCGAGGCCCAGCTCCAACTTGAAGCTTTGAGTGGCCCAACTCCTGTCTTTACCGCACCCGCTACGAGTGGGAGCCGCACAGCTCCGCGGAGAGCTGAGCTCTGGAGAGGGGACGTGTCAGGTTCGTCACCCAGACTGGCACCGCAGCTCAATGCCCAGGGCCTGGGCAGGGGGCACATAATGTCAGCCTCCAAACCCTGGCTTGGCTGAATTCGGTCTCTGTAGCGCCAGCGTTTTCCCCGAGCTCTCGGCACGGGGTAAGCCAGGAGTCCATCAGCTGCCCGGCTGTGGGATGGGTACCGCAGATGTTCAGTGTGGCGTGCCGTGGCGTGCCACAACCCTGATACCGATCTCCCTGGGTAAAGGCCACATGAACTGCTGGGGTGAGGGCAGCTCTGCCTGCACTGGGCTGGCGAGCAGAGGCTTCGTTAGCCACGCAGCCGGCCTTTTGTTACAACAAACCCATGGGAAACCCAAGAGATTAACCAGGGCGTGCAGCTCGTTAGAACTGCCCCGTTTTCCTGTAGTGCGAATTTAGGAGATAGGCTCGTGCCCAAGAATTTGAGCGCGATAGGCGGCTTTCCCTCCGCTCCGTGGCTGCAAACACAGAAGCTGTTAAAAAGTTGCAGGAAAACTTTTGGAAGTCGGGCCGGCCGCCGGCCGTTCGGCTTCCTACTTTGTGTTACCATCTCGTTTTTCTTCCCGATTTTCCGTGGGCCAAGCCGGGCCGGGAGGCGGCAGCGCCCCGCTTTCGGGCCCGGCCCCTCGGCGGGAGCCTCCTGGGAGGAGCCTGGGCCGTGCCGAGCCGGGCCGTGCCGAGCCGGGGCTGTGGCGGAGGGGCCGGCGGGGGCGATGCGGCGCCCGCCCCCCGGCGCTGGGCTCGCTCTGCGGCTGCCCGGGGCGGGCCGGGGGAGCCGGGCGGAGCGGGGCCAGGCCCGGGCTGCTCCCCGAGCCGGGGATGGAGGAGGGCGGCGGAGCCCGGGGCTGCTGCTGCTGCTGCTCGGCCGCGGTAAGCGGGGGGAGGTTGGAAGGGGAGGCGGCGGGCAGGGCTCCGGGGCCGCTCCCGGCGCCGTCGGTGCTCCCGGCGCTTGGGAGGCTCGGGCTGGGCGGGCTGAACCTTGAACTCTCCGTTAACTGGGTTTTGAGTGCGGAAACCCGCCGGAGCTTTCAGCTCCCGAAGTGGTCTCACAGGCATTTCGGTGGAAAACGTCCCGAGGTTTTCCGCGCCGCTTTACGGTTACGAGGCAATCCCGTCGGTGCCGGAGGTGGGCGCGGACGCGAAGCGCCGAGGAAGAAGGGCTGGGGAAGGAGGGAGCCCCGGCCCGCAGGTAACGCCCGCCTCAGCCTCGCCCCTGCCGAGATAACTTGGGTGCCGGGGCAGGGTTTCCAGCAGCGCTGCCGAAACGCCTCGCTTCCCGGAGCTTGTCCCCTCGCCGTGTGCCCGGACGGCCCGAGGGCGCTGCCGCCACCGCCCAGCCCGGTGGGGTGACCGCCGGGGATCTCCGCAGCCGGATTGCTGCCCTTGGCCGCGGTGAGGTGGGGCGCTGCCCCGAGCCGCTCTCCTCCGACGTGCCGGGGTCCTGCTGCTCAGCCGGCGCGATGGCAGCTCCCACCCACGGCACGGGTGGCACCGGGGCTGGGTGCGATCGCAGCGCGCCACGCCGGGCGGCTCGGCACGGCTGCACGGCGTCCAGACCCGCTCTGCTCGCCGCTCGCGTCCGGCCCGCAGGAAGAGCCCGTGGGAGTGAGACCCAGCAGTGATTCCCCCCAGGAGCCAGCTCTGAGATCCCGCACGCTGGGCACGGTGCTCTGCCTCTAACTCGCGAGCTCCTTTGCAAGAGGGGCTTGACTCGCTGAATTACCTCGTGCCAGCCCACCTCGTGCCAGCCCACCTCGTGCCAGCCCACCTCCTGCCAGCTCACCTCCTGCGTGCCCTCGCTGCTGCCCGGCGATGCCGAGGCCCCGCGGCGCGAATACGGGGGCTGCTGTGAGCCGCTTACGCCGTGGTTTCCCCTGCGGAGCACGTGAGAAATCGGAGAGGTTTTTCCAAAATCGCGAATTCGAAAGCATAAGCGAGCCTTTGTTGGGGTTACAGAAGGCGGCGTATTTAAACTCCGACTTCAGGCTGGGGGTCTGCTTGCCTGCTCGAGCAGAGCCCTGGCTATGCCCGCGTGCGGCAGCCGGCACAAACAACTGGGGCCCTGCGCTCGCTGCTGCGGCTCGGGGCTGGGAAAGCTGCTGTGGTGTGGGGGCATCGGTCGGGTGGATGGATGTCCCCCTACTTCATTAGGAAGTAAAACTGGGCTTCTCGTTTTAATCTGAGCATCTCCTACTTTTCCTAAAACTCTGTTAATGTTAGATCTTAAATTTTTTCAGAAGTACTGTCGGGGGGGGGGAAGAGCAATGGGTTGTCTGCTCTTTGTTTTTAATCCTGTGCTGGCACTTTATGTGGCCCTCCTGAGCTGTTCCCTGAGTAAAATTAGTTTTACTTTGATACCAGGGAGGTTGATTTTTAATTTAAGAACTTCTTACCTCCTAATCTGCTAAATCTATCAACAGGAGTCCCAATAATTGTGAAAATACTTTTAAAGAGCATAAATACCAAAGGTGCATAGAGTTACTAGAGCTGTTTGTTGGATTTTCCCCATGTGAAGTTTACTTCAAAGAATGTGGCAAAAGTGTGAGATAAACTACAAAATTAAGAGGTGGAAAAAGTGAACAGTATGGAGGAATTACTTAATAAAATGTAAGAAATTTTACAAGGTAGAATATGTTCATGTGTTTGAACTGAGGCAGGTGCCACTAGATTTCTTTCCTTTGGAAATAATTGCAGTGTAAGAACATCTCAGGAATAACAAATCCTCTCAATACTTTTCTGCAGTCGATTAATCAATTTGCATGTGTGAACAGAGGCTCAAAAATTGGCTATTGGGCCCGAGTTATTGCCAAGACAAGTACAAAATGTAGAGGGTTTTGTCTATCAGCCCTGTTCTACCCCGGTGAGCAACATCTTGTTTCTTGAGGAACATGAAATAGCGGGTGATGAGGATGCTGAGAACTCAATCCTCCCTGGGGGTGTTTTATGCTGTTTTCCAGAGATTTCTGGAGGAAGAGCGGGATCTATAAATTTTCCTGTTATCTCAGTAAAAGCAACCAAATGTTTGGGACTGGGAGATGGCGGGGCTTGAAATGCTTATTGGTTTCCCTTGGAGTAAACTTGGAGCTGTTGTTGTTGACTGTTCGAAGGGAGCCACATCCAGCTCCTGATTGGAAAAACATGGACAGGCAGAAAATGCCAAGACCTGTAACTGCCTTCTGTCTCCAGCACCAGCGTCAAAACGTTTTAAAACTTTGGTATGAATTTGGGGCCTAAAGGTTTGCGTCTCACTGGCGTCGGTGGGAGAGCCACCAGAGCTGCGTTGGCAGAGTTGGTGCCTGGGAGCTCAACCTGCTTGCTTCCGCGTCCGTCCGTGCTTCTCGGCGTATTTAAAATACCCTGCCTGCCTTGTTTCAAAAGCTTCTTATGTAAACAGAAGCCAGGCTTCATATGTGTAACCAGAAGAAATGACATAGGTTTATGTGGTTAATCCTCATTCATTCGTTGGTATTTAACGCGCATGAGTCGTGTGGGTCAAGCTTGCTGTTTGTGTACCTGCCTTCTTAACACAGTGACTTGGAGAAAAATCTCTCTCCAAGATTAGGTAGAGCCTTTAAAGCTGAAGTTTTGAAACTCAGAAGGGCACTCGATGGTCAACGTTTTCACTTGTGGCACGAACAACAGGCTGCTCCCCTCGGTCTTTGGGCTGAATTTAGTGTGCTAGCTGCAGCTGTTAGTAAGCAACTGCTTGTTAAACTGTGAAGTATTTTCCTTGGAGAAGTATTTCAGTCATGCTTGTCATAAGTAGAATTTGGAAGTCATTTTAAGTAGAGCCTCTTCCAGACTTGACCCAGAACGTGGGCATCGGAATGGAAAAGGCTCGTGGCCTTTTTCAGGAGCAAACAGGCCGGGGAGGCCAAGGCCGGGTGCTGCGCAGGGCTCGGAGCAGGGCCGGGTGCCTGGGGCGGCTGTGGTGCCCGGCAATTTCGCTTGGGGAACTCGTCTGAGCAGCTCTCGGGTGGATGGCTTCCTCGGGTGGCCGTGCTGAGCCGCGTGGCCTGGCGATGAACAGCTTCACCACCCCCTGCCCAGGCTCTGGGACCGAGTTTCAAGCTTTGGTGTCCGCGGACTGCCTGGAAATCAGGGTTTGTCGTGCAGCAGATGTGAGGGCCTGAGAGCAAACACTTCTCACCGGGTTAGGGCACACCTGTGGCAGCTTCAACGAGCACTTGATGTGCTTGTGCTGTGCTTTCGGTGTGTTTGTAGGAAAGCCTCTTAGTGCTGCGGTCACAAACCAGAACAAGGCCCGTTTGCCCTTGGTGCTTCACTCCTGATGTGTACGAGACAGGATTAGCAGTGCCCTGCTGTCACGGTCTACCCCGGTACTTTCTGCGTGTTCATTTTAAGGGAAAGCAGAGGTAGCACCCAAGTGTATGCAGCTCTTAGCGATGAGGGAAAACCTCTCCCCATGTACTCATCAGCTGGAGGACTTCAGATCTGGAGGCGTCTCGGCTCAGGCCTTCTCAACACAGCCTGGGCCCCAAGGTGTTGTTAAACCAGGGGGGACACGTGGACACTTATCTAATTACAACACTAAACAGTTAAAAGCCATGCTGTAGGTTTCCAAAGTAGCCAAGTGTGTGTATCTGAGGCCTGTGCTTCACAGGGCAACTCAGCCCTGCTCTGGTTGGCGGTGGTGTGGTGGCGGGGAGAGAGCCCCTGCCACACCGCTGGGAATGGAGAGAAGCAACGCCGCCTTACAGGGGATCACAAAGGCAATTAATTCAGAATGAAAATAAAAAGAAGAAAACAAGCTTGATGAATCGCTTTTCCCATGTGAGCATGCTACTTCGCAGTTGGGGTAAAATAAGCAAACTGTGAGGAGTGTGTTCAGACAGACGTCTCTAGTCGTTACCAGGATAACATGGACATTGCCGTAGTGTACTTTAATTCCTTTTTATGTTGTTTGAACCCAAATTAAACCACAGTACAGAATCGTACAGAACCGCTGGATTTGTGGTTAGATAAGGAGGTAATTGTCTAGTGCTAAAGCTGAGTTACATGGTTTAGAGATTTTTATTTTTAAGCTGAAATGCCAAATGCTGAGGGACGGTTTTAAGTTCATACACCCCTGCTGAAGTCCATCCGTGTGTGCAGGACCATCCGGCAGTGTGCGGGGTGGTATTCGCTTGGTAGGACCAGGAACAATGTGGACAGTACGGAGCTCAGAAAAGCAGCACCCCAAAACCACTTGGGGAACCCACAGGTGTGAAATCGGAACCCCGACCAAGGTCACGTTTTGTGTTTTACAAAAAACCTAGGGATGTTGGTGAGCTCCGGGGAAGGGTGATAATGCCAGGACCTTGGTCTCTGGGTGGCTTCAGAGGAAAGTCAGGTAGAAGCAGGCAACAGAAGCACTGTTTTCAGGGGGTTCCTGTGCTTTGGTGCCTTTGTTTAGAACAAACAAACAAAAAACCTTCTTCAGCAAGGCTCCCTTCCTTATTGATTCAAAGATGGCTTTACAGATCGCTTCCTTTCAGCATTTCGGTGCCAATACGAGGGGTTGCCCTGCCTGCCCAGGCATGGGGCAAGGCTGGGGATAGAAGCCCCAGGGCAGGTGGGAGGCGGGCTCCAGCCCCCTGGGTGTTAGGTGCTTTTGTGCAAGGAGGTCCTGCCACTTCCCTTGTTCAAGCAGTAGCTCGTTTTCTCATTTGCTTTTTAAAATCAGAATCACAATTGGTTTAATTTGCTGCTGGATTGTATTATCTCATTGCTCCTGCAGTTGTAACACAGACAAAATTCCAGTGACTTCAGTCCTGGGGGAGCTATAAAGCTGTACACAAACGCAACTTACATTAAAAATACCAACTTTCCCTGCATTCCCTAAGACACGAGTCAGCACACACATGCCAAACAGCGGGGGCTTCAGCCGGCCAAGTGACAATAACGCTGCAATAATTCAGACCTCTAAGGCTGCCTTTTTCCATGTCTTTTCTCTCCGCAGCCCTCCTGGGCCAGGTGATGATATACAGTTGGCTGCTGCCCTTGATCCTTCTGAGCAACCGCTGCCTGTTCCTGCGGCTTACGGAAATGTTGAGCCCGGGGATGCTGCTGAGCTGACTGCAGCAAGGTATTGGGAAGGGCTGCGCCTGCGGCTGGCGTGGTGGGAAGCTGCTCCAGCTGCTCGCTGGGGCGCTGGGGGGCGAGAGGAGGCCCGCAGAGGTCAGTGCTGGCTGAGAAACTGCCGTCACTCTTCTTGGGGGGATGTGTGTCTGGCACAGGCGGTTTCCGAGGGGTTTGCAGAGTCTGTAGCAGGTGTAGCATTTGTATAATCTTTGTCAGAATTTAAATCTTCTCACTCAACCAAAACTTTCAAAAGAAGATGCTGTTTACTCTTCCCCTAGAGTGAATCACTTTGGAGCAGAGGATCATACTATGTGAAGGTGCAGTACATGCCGATATTATTTTTAGGTGCTTACACACACATATATATTTTGATTAGTATACAAGGTAACTGATCCTTCAGTCATTTTCTTAATCTTTAATCCTGAGAAGTTCCTTACCAGCATGATGCTGACTATAAAGCATTCAGGTGTCTCATTTCTGTTGGACACAGGGCCTTTTGTCTGCTTTTATTTGCACCGAGGAGGGAAACTGTTGCCTTGCTGTGCTGGTGGCAGTTGGGTTGTCAACATCTTTGGGCACGTACGTTTGTCTTACCTGCCAGCAGCAGAGGAAGCCTCTCAGGGTGTGTTTACCCTTCGGTCATTGTGAATTCAGCGGAGTGTAAACACGAACAGTATATTTAAGCTAGCAATAAACTGGTTAGCTGAAATAGCACCAGTATGCTATCAAAGGCAGAAAGAAGCTTGTGGGGTTTGCACAATCCACCTTAAATGCTGGGTAACCTTGGCTGGTGCTGGTCTTCCGTTGTCCCCAGGCTAGTTAGACTGCTAGTGCTGGGTGAATCTGTGAGAAACCAACTTCTTCCTGCGACCCGGGTGAAGTAGGATGATCTAGAGAAGTTTACATAGGAAGCTAATGATGTAGATTTCATCCAGTTCTTGTAAGTTTTATTTTGAATTGTTGTGCTTCTTTGTTTTTAATAAATGTAACTAGGTTAAGGGTTTGTTTTCTTTGGGGGGGTTGTATTTTTTCTCATTAAGTCGTTGCCTGCTGTAGTAGCAAGCTGGTTAGAAAAGAGTGAGCAGTAATTGAGTTGGAGCTATGAGCTGCTTTCTGGGTGTGAAGGAGTAAAACAAAAACAAAATCGAAAGCCACCACCAACAAAAAATCCTACCACCAAAAGCGCTAGGAAGATTTATACGTGGTCTCTTGATTACAGTCTGAATTAGAAGACTGCTGCCCTTGGGGTGATGGTTTGCTGTTTGTAGGCAAAAAGGCACCCCCGCTGTCTATGGTAAATGTTGCCTTAGGAAACATTTATGAAGAGCAATTTTCATAGTGTCTTAATTTACTGCTTCTTGTAAACCTCATGAATTCACCCTGTTCGCGTTCTTATCTGGATCTGAGATTGAAGGTTCATCGTGTCACACCTTTCCTTTTGATCTTCATCAGTTCTGTCTTTAAAATGCTTTTACCGTAAGCGTGCAAAAGTTGGTCTCGGGGTTCCTGTTATCAGGTTTGTTTGTTTTTCTCCCTCCTTTACTTCGTATCAGCTTTAGACACAAAAGCCTGCGTGTTCTCCTCGCCCTTGTCTTTCCTGCCCAGGGTGCCGCCGGCTGCCTACTCCCTGTTAGCGAGGCATGCGCCTTGTGGCAGCGTTCCCTGCTGGCGCCCCGCGATAGAAAGGCGGCAGCTCCCGCGTGTGTCCGCCCGCAGATGCAGCTGGTCGGCAGGGTGGGCTCATCTCCACGCAGCCGGACACGCCTGGGCTCCTGCCTTCCAGCAGGAGCAGCCGCAGCTGCCTTCGTGGTTTGTTCACATCGAACCCGAAAGCGGTGCTCCGAAAACACGGGGGGTTACGCTCACCACGAGGATCAGTGGTGGCAGGACTGCGCTTCTCCTGTCCGAGGGAAGTTTCAGTAATTCTCGTTGCTTCATGTCACTGCCTTATCCCTCACCTTCTCTTCACCCGTGGCATGGAACACAGAGTTGCCTGTGTAGGTAAGGCGATCTTTGAAAAGGCACTGCTTTTTGGCGTTTTGTGTAGAAATACTGTACTGCTGCTTCACTGTGAGTGCAGAAAAATTCTCTAATGCACACACGTGTTATGTCTCCATGTCAGTGCTTCCTGGTTACACCTGTGCGTTGTACTCCTAAATTCTTCCTAGGGTTATTAGGTGCCATGTTGCTTTTCCAGTCGATATGCAATAAAATACAGTAATGCAGTGTTTTGGTTTTTTTTTTCAACATATTTAGTTATTTACTAATAAATTCCTTTTGTTTCCACATAAGTATTTCCCCATCAGGGGTGTCGTATAATGCAGATGGTGTGCCCTTCAACAGGGAAAAACAATGGTGCATGGAAGGCAGGGGTCAGTTTGTGCTAAATGTCTTCCATATGGCAGCGCATACTGAGAGATCAGGTTGTCCCTCCATCTGTCAGTCAAGAAACTCTATCTTTGTTGTTTCTTGAGGACGACTGTCTGCCTCTCCTCCCCTGCTGGTAACGTATTGATCAGGGACATCGTGGCATCATCTGCTCGATACCAGACTTTATTTACTGTATCCGCAGAGTAGCGCCCTGAAAAGAATTAGGTGAAAAGTTCCCTGGCTGTTCTGCCAAGCATTTTTGTTTAGCAGTGAAACCAAAAGGCCGAGTTCCCTCTGGTTTGCCAGCAGACACGTGCTAGGAGAAATTCTGGCTAGGCACATCTTCCTGCTTGCGCTGCAGACGCAGAGCTGTGCAGCAGCACTCACAGGAGGAGCGGTAGGACTGCAAGGGCAGAGGAGGCAGCGCGGTGCCCCGGCTGTAGGAGACCTCCGCTCAGCTGGGATCCACGGTAACTCTCCTGCCTGAGATGCGGGCAGAAATCTTGCAGGTACCGGGGAAAGTGGCAGCTGCTGAACGAGCTGGCTGCAGGGGAGGCCGCAGGGAAGAGGCAGAGCAGCCCAGCCTGGGCCCTGCCTCGTGCTGGAGGAAGCTTCTGCTCTCGCCGTTAACCTCGTGCTGAGGTCGAGGAGCTGCAGCACGGCATTCGGTCCTCGGCAGACGGAGCTCTGGTGTGAATACAGGGCCATTGAAACCTGAGCGGGCACTGGAAAACGTCGTGTTCCCCCGCACCAGGCTGTCTCCCAGCCTGCCATGTGGCATTAAGCTGCCAGAGAGGAACCTGTGCCAGGTGGAAGCAGCTCTGCCTTATCTCCAGGGGGGCCTTTCCCCGTCATGTAGCTCACGTCCTGGGAGCCAGTGATGCTTGGTGTGTGCCTCAGGGTTGGCAGGAGTACGCGGGGGGGCTGCGTGTGCCAAGGGTCACAAAATGGCTTTGGAGAATTACTTAAAAACAGAGGCAGGAATTGAAGTGTGTTTGTTTCTGGATCACCTCCTCTCAGCAGGATAAAGAGTGGCCAACGTACGGTTCGTTGTGCACCAGGAAAACTTGGCCCTTTTGCTAGTCTCCTTGCTCCAGCCATTTGAATATTGCCAGGTGGAAAAGCTCTTAGTGGCAAATCTTAGGAAGAGCTGTGGCGAAGCAGAGGTGTTAATGTAGCCAGCTGTTCCACCTGTAAACCAGCCTGAGCCATCCCAAAACAGTCACGTGGCAATACCAGCCCTGGTGTGATGGGCCAGCAGCTGCGTCCCGTGGCCTCGCTGGGTGCTCCTTGGCGCTGCGGTTCGTGCAGAGCCCCAGCAGGGGGGAAAAGGGCATGAGACCATCCATGGGAAACGGGGAGTTATCGCTGGGTTTATCGCTTCGTGATGCTACAGCGCATAAAAGCAAGCCTTGTGCCCTGTAAAGCCCAAGGAGCAGAGCTCTTCTAAACACGTCTGTGTTCTGGTAGCTGGTTTCGCTTTGCGGACAGCGTTAAGCAGTGACGTTAGCCAAAGGCTGAGAAAGTTTTCCCTTTGTGTGAAAAGGCGTAAAGGGGAAAGCTGAAGGATGGCAGCGAGCAGTGGGGTGTGAGGGGAGCAGGTGCTACTGCGAGTCATTCACTGCCGTGTTCTCACACGTGCCTAGCACAGTGTCCACCAGTTTATGCCTGTTTGGTATCCCGCCTTGGCTGGGCCCTCTGGCGAAGCGTTTGAATTTTGTGACACTTTGTTTGCTCTCCAAGCAGATGTTCAGCCTTCGCTTATTTTTAGCAGTTTACTTTTTGCTTTAAAATCTTACTTTCTCTAATCTCCGCCTGACCCTATATAGTCACGTCGCCTTTGTATACGTTTGACGCTATTGCTATATTAGGACAGAGATGTTTTTAGCGAAGGGAAAAGTCGTCCGTGTGGAAAAGGAAACAGCTCTTTATTTTTTGTTCCTTTTTTGTTTTTTTTTAAACTTGACGGGACTGAGAAGTCAGGAAGCCTGTGTCAGCATCAGACCAGCGTGGACAGGGTGGGGAAGGAAGGAAGGGAGAGAGGAGTGCTTGAAGCAGAGATTATTGCCTAGTTTCTTGGAAAGAATGACTTAGTAGCCAGCCCATATGGCACAGAGCAACTTCAGGGATGTCAGCTCTCAGAAATAGCTTCGTGATCTTAGTAAGTTAGTGGATAAGCACTGGGAATAACTGCTCTCATGCTCATATGTACTGACTGAAGTTAGGGATGTGATCTATGGCTGTCCTCGCTTGTGTACGTGTTTCTGAAGAAAGGAAGGATTTGTCCCTGAACCTCACCAACTCTTACTCAGTAATGCGATTTAATCTACCTTCCACAATTATTCAAGTATAATTACTGGGGGTGAGGAGAAGACATTTTTAGAGGAATGGCTAAAATAGCCCTTACTGTTTAACTCAGGAAACCGGAAAGAAGCTTCTCGCCCACGGGCTGGTTCCACCACCGATGTCTCCTTGTGCCTGAATCCCCAGAAGCATGAGGGGAAGCTGCTGCCTGCGGCTGCTGCCCGGGACATCTCTGTCCCTCTGGAGCTGCCTGGGAAGGACTGGGTGCTGGGGGGGACAAGCAGGAGCAGTGCAGGGGCTCGTCGTGCACACCTGAACCCTGGCATTTTGTCCTTGGGGCTTGGTCTTTCTGTCATCACCTGAAGAAAGTTGGTTTGCTTTAGGAAGGCTGACCTGTCTGGAGCTACCTACTTAAATAGCCACACAGTTGTTAGCACAGTTCCTTAAAAGCTGAAGTTCCTGCTCAGAATTGCTTGAGGTCTTTCTGGTTAGGCTGGGTAGGGACCCGTGGACCCCATTTCAGAGACATTTTATCCGAGAAGCATCCTCTTTGGAGAAGAATAGAACTGTGTGTGATGGCTTTTTCCTTCAGCAAACAGCTGCTCGGCAGGTTGCCCCTTGCTCCAGGTGGAAGAGGTATGGAAAGGGCCCCCCTTTAGCTCCTTTTGAGGTATGGAAAGGGCCCCCCTTTAGCTCCTTTTAAAGTTGATCTGTTCTGAATCACACGTCCTTAGTGGGAGGGAGCTGTAAAAGGCTGAGATCGTGGTGTGGGAGGAGGACACCAGGCGTCAGGTCCCACTGCAGGCTGACTTAGAGCGGACCAAACGTGGTTGCAAAGGGTGGGGAAGGACCCCGTACGTAGCTTTATGGCCCCCTGGGCAGAGGTGTGTTCAGATCTCCGGGGGCAGGAGGGGATCAGACCCACCATTGGCTTTCTCTCACATTATTTTAGGAAAGAGACTGACGACACTGGAACTTAGTATCCAAAGTGCAAAAACAATGTATTTTGGTATGTGCAGGCAACTGTTAATACAGAAATAGTTAAGTGTAACGGTTAGGCTGCAGTAGCCAGTGCTGATCTGGTTCTGTCAGCGTACAACAAACTAGACTGATTTGGGACATCTTGATGGGTTTTTGAGAGGCAGTCATGGGTCACGTACTTTATTTTCTGTCGCTAGTTTAAGGAGCGTAGCCAAGAGCGGGGTTAGCGGTGTGCTCAGTGAGGGAAAACAAAATGAGGTCTTTGTGGGGTGATCTTTTGGAGAGGCAGGTGATTACCTTCTCAAAGAGAAAGAAGACCTGGGACAGGAGTGTTATTTGTGCTGCTGTCACATCTTTCCATCTCGTGTGGGCTTTGCTCAAGTGAACAGTTTATGGATGCGTGCCAGGGGCTGGGCAGGCGCCTGCTCGCCCCGCACCCCGTTTTCTGGCTGTGTCAGGTTGTCACTCCTGTCAGGGCTCCTTTTCTGCGGGGACAGGGAAAGGGCACTCCCCGCCGCTTGCTGTAAGGCGAGCTGCTCTGCCGTGTGTCGTCGTGTGCCCTGGGGATCGCTGCGGGACCCTCGGGCCTCTGAGGCCGGGCCTCGCGGGGCTTTGAGCAGGGGGACGTGGAGGAGGTAGCACGTAGAGGCCTGTAACCTGAACAGTCACGCCGTGACTTCAGGGGTTGTTGTGCTTTTAGCATCGCGGCATACCGAGGGCTTTTAACTTAAGACTTTTTGAGTCCTGGATTTTAGCTTTTCTAAAAGGCGAGTCATTGAACGGAGCGTTTGCCATGTTTGCTGAGGAGAAGGGGCCGTGTGAGAACTGCACAGCAGTCGCTAGGGACCCACTGACTGACTTCATGCACAGAAAGCAGAGAGGACTCTTGAATTCCTCTGGCAGTTAATGCTGTGGTCTGTAAGAGCTGTCAAAACTTCTCATTAATACTGTTGGTTTTGTGGTCAGCTGAGAATTTAAATAGGTTTTGTAGGAAGAAGCAATTTGTGGGAGATGGGGGAAAGAACAAGGGAAGGGACAACGCGCTCCTTACAGAAGTTCAGACCTAGCTGAAGCTCATCTTTTCGGAAGACTTCACTGAAGCTTCATGGGCACTTCTCAAGTTTTTCACCTTATGAATTTTCATGATTATTTTACAGCACTTCCAAGCCTGATAGCTGCGACGAAGCTGATAAGCTCGTTTCTGGGGATGTACCGTCGGCTGCAGCCCCTGGTGAGGGTGTAGAGCTGCCTCCTCAAGAAAGTGAAGGCTTCGCGGAGGAAATAAAGAGGTACTGCACAATGTTATTTCATATGCTAAAATACATTTCCATGTCTGTACATCCATGGCTTAAGAAAATAATGGGTGTTTTGTGTAAATTGTGTGAACATTGTTGCTAGATTTTGAAACCAAATGCTGGACTATGAAGACCTCCTTGCTCCAGTACGTTTACTCTGAAAGACCAGAAGAGGGAGCTGAGACTACACTACTTAATAGTGTACTGATCTTCCCTGCTACTTTTTAAATTATTCATTTTTTTCAAATATTTCCCTTTTTTTTTTTCCTCAAGAGGACTGTTCTGCTCAATCCCTTTCAGATACTGCCAGTGTCTTCCCCACACTAGTCATTTGCATTGTAGTTGTCAGCAATGAAGGAAGAAGTTCAGCTTCTCTTTCTGAAGAACTGTTCAGTTATCTTCATTTCAAAGCTGATGTTCCTCTCCTTCAGATTTGCACCGACTGGTGTTTGATAAATGGCCTTGGGGATTTTTGCTGGAAGCCCCCCAGGCTGCTCCTCCCCGCTCAGATACAGGCAAGATGAGACGTGTGCTTGGATATTCATGTCAAAGCTTCAGGTGACGCCTGTCTTGTGGGTGATTAACCAGTGTGCTGTTGTGGTTTGGCAATAAAGGCATGCCCTTATTGTGACATCTATTAATGGAAAAGGTCACAGCACAGCTGAGAATATTAAATGGGCACTCCCCGGAGAGCATCCTTCTCCACCCCACAAATACAGTTCGCCAGCTTGTGACAAGTACAATACAAGACAGGAGACAGCACGGGAAATGCAGCTATTCTACTTATCTCTGTTCAGAAACGTCAAAAGATGCCACTGCCAGCAGGAGGGTATTCTGGATCATGAATGGGAACGTACACAATAGACATGTTTTGCTGTGGAACAAAGAATTAATAGCTATCAGCCAATGCTAATCAGAGCCCATCCACAGGATAAAACCTAGGAAACATGTTGGTTATTACGTTTTTATACGCTACTGAAAATTTTGATCAGAAAATGGTGTCTTGATCTTTAGTGTAAGTTACATGGTTGCTGTGACATAGGTTAGGTCGAGTCTTCTGTGTCATGCTCCTCTGTGGTACTTTACTGCACCCAGGTCTTCTTAACCAGTGTAAGGCTGGTGGGGAAAAGAAGTGCTTGAAGTTCTTGAAGGTCTGTTTGCAGCTGGTCTGCAAGTTCTGTGACCTAGAGAGGGTTTTCTGAATGAAGGATACCCTGGTCGTGCTCTAAAAGCTGGGTGAAGTGGTCAGGAGAGGTTGTAAGTTAGAAAATGCTCACCACAGGGTGTTGGCTCCTTCCAGAGAAGCTTCCAGACTTGTTTGAACTTCAGGGATACCCTGGCCTGAATGTCACATTCTGCGAGCGCTTTGGTGTGGTCACAGGTGACTACCGCTTATGAATCCAGAGGTTTATTGAAATGGAAACCACCAAACCACAGTGTAATTCTTTTTTTTGCCTTTTCATCAGAATTCGGCATCAGACAAAGAGAGGAGGAATAATTTGAGCGGTGTGCGGATGGGCAGAGCTGCTCTGCTCACGTATTTAAATTGGCTTGTGCCTCTGAAGTTTCTGTTTGGTTTCAGCAGTGACGTAGTGTGTTTAACAATGTAAATACGTGTGCAGAAGAATCTCTGGGACGGGGTAAACAATTAAGTAATATTAGTAGAATTGCTTAATGCAGAGTCAAAATCCAGTGCAGGATGTCAGTAACCCAAACGTACCCTGGCACGCATCCTCATTATGCCCTGAGAACAGCACGCTGATCACCCACAGCGTTCTCTAAAGCTGAAATCACCTTTGCTCTTTTTGTAATGTGAACACAGATTTTTCTGAGATCTTAATGGAAATTAAGATGCCTGCAGAATTAGAGATATCTGTGGGATGAAAGATGGTTATTCCATCCTCCAGAAACACAAATGTATTTCTGTCCAGATAGCTCCTTACTGTGATAATCAGCCCCTTATGTAAATACCTCTTGGACTGTCTTACAGTTTTCTGTGATTCATGTGTATCAAAGTCAACTCAAATCAGCCATGGAAAATAACAGCGTTTGAGTCAGGTTATGTTTCACTTTGTCACATTTATGGCAACTGCCTGGACAGCGAGGTGCTAAACCTCGGCAAGTACTTTGCCACTGCACAATTTTCTGCAGAATGGATCCTTGAGGCATTTCGGTCTCCTCGGCGATCGTGGCAATCACGTTATTAACTGTATCACAGACACTTCGTAATTTGGGAGAAGTGCTGAAATATTGCTCGTAAGTGTAACTTGTCATTTAAGGAACCACTTCTGATAGAGCCGGAAAGGCTCTGAAGAGCCAATCCATCCTTCTGATGGTCCTGTGAGGGGGAGAGACGGCTGTGTAGTCATTCTGGAGAGCAAAAAGCAAGTGTTGTCTTTGTGCATGTCCTCATCCAGAGCCTGACTACATGCTCTAAATCTACGCCTGGGATGTTAAATGAGGCTGGTGTGATTGGGAGGTGGGGCCTCCTTGTCAGGTACATAGCTTTTGAAAGAAAATTGACACTAAAATCGATTGCAATTAGATAATTTTGCGAGAAGCTGGGCGGATGGGGAGCTTCTGCTGATCTCTGAATCTCTGCAATTAAATGCGCATCTGTCTTAGCCAACGTTCCCGAAATGAGCGTGGAACCAACTGGAAGCACAGCAACAAATATTTCTATCCACAAGCAAAAAGTCTTCATGGGAAGCTCAGCTTTCTGTGCTGTTGGTTTCTAAAAGATGTTTTCATAATACTTGCCCAGGAGGAAGCAAAACTGAATTATTGGTGTCACATGCAAAAACAGGATGAGCTTTTTGACTCCTGGGTTGTGTTTGCTTGGTCACGTGTTGAAAGTAAGTTTTCTCCTTTCACCCACTTTTGGAGAGGCTTGCTGTAAAAATAAGTAAATAAAAATGAGTGTATTGCTATCGTTTATGACCCATACTTAGAATCCCGGACCATGGGTGGCTTTTAATGATGTAATTGAAACCTGAAGGGATTAAAAGGGATTCAAAAACATGTTTTTTTCCTTGAGTTCATTTAACCCTTTTGAAAGGGATGAGTCAATCCATTAAGTTTACAAGTTCACTGAGCAACTAAGAGATGAGAAGTACAAGTGAGGGATACAAATGCAATGTCAAGGCCTTCTTATTTCCAAAAGATGGATTTTATTTTTTTTTATGTTTTTTGTTTTGGAGGGCGTGGGGTTTCTGTTTGGTTGGTTTTTAAGTGTTTTATTTGAGCTGGATTGTAGCAAACCCCTAATGTGTGTCTGGACTCTGGAGCACAAATGAAGTGATTATTTTAGTAACACAGTGAACACATTGAAATAAAGTCACTTAGGTCTTGGAAACTAAAACCCAGGGATTTTTCTTGAGGCTTGGTGGCTGATATCCTGGAAATCGTTCACCTTCTGAAGCACAACATAAAAAGTCGATACCTTCCACGTTACCAGCCAGCCTGCAACAAACGGCTGAGAGCGAGCCACTGCCCATTCGTTCATTTCCTCCGTTCCAGGCGTTTTAATGAGATTGTGGCTCCTGGTCCTTGGCCTGCAGGGGCTGAGGGATGGGGGCTGAAGGATGTGTTCGGCTCTGCGCAGCCCCAGGCAGGAGGATGCTTTGTGCCGCTCAGTGTAAGTCTTGTCAGCCTATTACTGAGTAATAGCATCAAATCCTAGGTTGCTTGTTCTGTTTCAAAAGCGTGGAGTAAGTGCATTTTCTTGTAGCGGATGGTGTGGCGGGGTCCCCAGGCAAGGCACAGCATCCTGCAGGCTTTTTTGGGTGACCCCATGCCTGTGTGTGGTGGGCAGGTGCCCGGAGACCCCGCGGTGTCTGCTGGCAGAGGGCAGCTTCCAGAAGCCAGCAACGATTCAACCACCAGTTTCCAGTAACTGCGATTTTAAAGGCAAATCATGGTGCGTTAACGGACGGTTGACGGAAATGTGACATTTCACCAAATTCCTACCCGTATCTTTGTTTCCGGTTTGTGCCCTCTGGGGTGCACCCCACATGCTGATGCTCAGAGAGAGCCATCACAGGTCGGTGTTGGAAAGCTGCTGCCTGCATGTGGCCGAGGACATAAGGGTGGTGGTAGCCCCCTGTTGGCTCTGTATGTTACAGGTTCCCTCAGGCAATATATGGTAACTTCCTCGCTGCTGAAACAGGTTCAACAGCATGAAAATGAATATGTCATTACAGTAATCCATCCAGGAGGAGTTTTAGAAGGGCATTTATCATCTTGCTGTACAGGTTCTCGCATCTTGGCCGTGCAGGTTCAGGACCGCGATCGTACGTCTGGCCTGGTGCTGCCGGGAGGGCGGAGGACTCGCAGGGGATCGACCTCCTCTTGTCCTGCAGCAGGCAACGCGTGGGCCAAAGCTGCCGAGGCAGGTGTGGTGTGCATTTCTCAATAGTGGCATGTCTGAACAGGGCCTGTGCAGGAGCAGGAGCTCGACCCCTACCCCTAGGGACGCTTCAAGGCTTTGACAGAAGCACAGACGCAAGAAAAGCCCCCGCAGGCCGTGCTGGTAGTTCTGCAGCCCCGCTTTGGGGCAGTGTGAGCAGAGCTTTGGGCCTTTGGCTCGCAGAGAGGTCTGCGGAGGGCGTCCAGCAGCAGAGCAAGCTCCGTCCTGTGGTGCGGTTACGCTTGCGGTCCCGGTCTGAAGACCGGGCCAGAAATTTGGAAATCAGAGGTTTGACGTTTGGTCGGTGACCCGGTGGGTTCACGCAGCAGTAACGTGGTACAAGCGGAACCCGAAGGTTCGGTGTCTGTGCCTCAGCAGGAGCGGAAAGCACAGGAGGAAACGAGAAGCCAAAGGGTGAGCAAAATCAGGCTGGGCAAAGAGATTTCCGTGGTGTTTGGCTGGCCAAGAGCCGTAACAGGGGTCTTTGTAGACATGCCTGATGGAAAGCCCTCCTTGTTCCTTGGGTGACATCTCTACACGGCTGCCACGGAGGCTTCCACGCTCTCCAAACCAAATCCCCCTGTTTGCACAGCTTAATTTCATAAAACGCTTCCGTGCGTGGAATCTTGTGCTGCGTTCGGTTCTCACGTTTGGTTTTCACATTACCGCCAGAATTCACCGCCGGCCCCTGAAAGACTGCAGGGCCGGTGGCATCCTGAATAGGGGCATTTAGGGGCCTCCTTTGTTATCTGTGCCTGGGGTTCCTATGCAGGAAATTTCAATAACTAAGCAGCCATCGTGGTTAGTCATAACTCTTAATGCCACCGATCTCACTCGCAATTTAGATGAAGCGGTGACCTTAGCAACTGAACGGTGATCGGTAGCGTGTGTGTGTGTGTCTGGGGGTGTTTCCTCGCTTTTTTTATTTTTATTTTTTGAAATGCATTCCTGTGTTTGTTTCCCATGAGCTGCAGTGTTTGTTCTGAGTGCGTTGTCGCCGGTCACCCAATGTTTCTTTGACTTGTCAGAGGGAAATACTCCGTCAGTGTGCTCAGGCTTCAAATTCTGTGATACTGGGGGGTTTTCATAAACTACCAATGTATCGGTGCAAACAGAGCACTGGCGTTAACCTGGAGAAGCGGTGGAGCAGACAATGTGCTTCTCAAAGCATTTTAACGTGCTTTGATTAACATTTTACTGTAGTTTTGTGTTTTTTGTTTTTTTTTTCTCCAGTGAACCAAAATGGGATACATTTGCTGCGTATTTCAGGTAGCTTTTCCTGGTTGTTCTCTCAGCTGTAGCGCAAAGTTGCCCCCTGAAACTAAGGGGAAGACAGAGAGGTTTGCTTGCCTCTGGCTCCCTGATGGCAGCAAGGGTTAATGCTCCTCATGGACAATTGGCACAGCTCTGCGGGATGTGGCGTTTGCTTAGGCTCTCAGTTTGGGATGTCATTTATTGAAATAACGAAGACTTTTAATTTCAAGTGGCGTTCTATTCACTTGCAATATGGTGGCTATTCCCTACGGCAGCGAAAAATGTGAATTATATCTGTGGGGAGAAAGAGACTGAAGGGGTCAAGGCTGCTTTCTGGGCCGAGGTGCCACACTGAAGGGCTTGGTGGCACTTGGTGACGGCACCGGCGTTAGGGGCAGTGCGGGCAGCGAGCTGGGCGGTGGAACGAGCTGGCTGGAGAAGTCCGTGCAAGGTCAGCGTGGTCTTGCAGAGCTTCCTGCTGGCACATCTGCAGGCGTATCATTGTAGGGATAAACCTGGAAAGCGAAGATCCAAAGCGAAGGGTAGCAAACCTTGTGGCATTCACCCAGCAGCTCGTTGCCTGAGGAAGCCTTCAAGTGACCGCCCTCGAGGCAGGTGGGAGTTCCCAGGCAGATGGCCACATGGTCCCTAGAGAGGGAGAGAGGACTAAGGAGCAAAACCTGGCTACAGGAGTGAAAGGCTAGGAGAATAAACCAAAAAGAGGAAATCCTGGCTGTCACAGGACTAAAAAAATGCAAGGTGAGTAGAGAAGCCTAGGAAAATGTGCCATGTATTTTTGTGCAGCCTCTAATGACGAATGCTTGAACCCTTTAAAAGCCTGTAAAAGTGTTTGCTGTATCACCTTTAGAAAGACAAACTGCAAACCTCGAGTGCCCACGTGGCTGCAAACAGCCAGCTTCACCTCCTCTGTAGCACGAGGAGCTGCGCCGGTCCTCGGAGGCCTTTTTTTCTCTGGGAAGGGCTCAGCAGACGCAGCCTGGGCTCGGGCAGCCTGGCAGCAGCATGGCAGCAGCAGCCTCCGAGGGCTTTGGCGAGCAGGAGACCCCAGCCCCGGGGTGTCCTGAAAGGGCTGCCACTGCTGGGCCTCGAAAGGTGCCGGGGCTTTTATGTGCTGATGTGCTCTCCAGGGTGCAGCCGGCCTCCCCTGGGCACTGCTTTTTGCCTTGCAGCTGTGCCCATACAGAACAGCGCTGGGTTTTTGAGCAGCTTGGTCTTTGTTAGTAAAGATGATGTTTCTTATCAGGCTGGTGTTGGGGATGCCCTACTCATGAAGGCTTTGATACCAGGCAGCCTATAATAAGGGAATCCTTGGGATAAAACCTTCTTCCCAGGCTGCATTTAAGGCTTTGGGATCTGAAGGCAATATGATCAACATCTCAATTTTTATTTTTAGCATCCTGTTTAAAAAAAATCTATCCTTTGTTACCATTTTTATGTTAACAAAGGATATGTGAACCCCTTTTATTTTTTTAAATAGACAGTACTGTTCCTCAGAGCTCTGACAGCAGCCTTCAGGATCTCAGAGAGGCTCGTTTTGGTACTGGGATGTTTGATTTTGCTCCGTTCTGCGCCGTTTGCTTTACGCGGTGCTCGCTCCTGCGCAGTGCCTCAATAACGCATTGCAATTAGGAGGAACGGTTTGATATTCACCCACCCCTCCCCAAGGGGGATAAATGTGGGAGGCAGGGCTTTCTTTCAGAGGGCTCTTTGATGTTTGTGTGTGTGTGTGTGTGCGGGGCCATGTTTATAGCTAGCCTCAGAGCCTAGCAAGACGTGCGGAGAAACCAAGACCGACGAGACAGAACATAAATTGTAGCTGATCATAAATCTTATCGTGGTCCTGTCCAGCACTGGTTTTTGGGGGAAGCCAAAAATTTTCAAATTGGGTGCTGGTGACCCGAGTCTGAATTTGTATATAAACACGAAATGTAGCGAGACCAAATATTTGGGAGTCGGTGCATCATTTTCAACAACTAACCGGTAGGCATCGAGACTCAGTAAAACACCCATTTGGTACAGGCCGAAATGGATGAAACGAGCAGAAAGAGGAAATGAGAATTATTAAAGGATGGTTCTGAATGCTTAAATACCCATTTTTCAGCACTGGGATCACGGTAAGTGGTTATGGGGCCGTTGTGTAGAACAACCCCGGACTGAGATGCCGGGGGCATCCTTAACTCCTTAGAAGCCACAGTGACGCTTTGGGTTGGCTGGGTTTTGAGCCACAACTCTTTTTTTCCAGGTCCCAGGCAAGTTCTTACAAAATGTACTCACGGTATCAGCACAGTTTTGATATTTTTAAAAGCCAGCGCTAAATTTAGTACGGACTTGGCACTTCTGTTGGCAGGCCCAGGGGATGGATTGGGGCCAGGCGGGAGAGGGAGAGCTCCCCTCTCGTCGGGGTTGCTGCTCTGCGGACGTGTTGGTGCTGCGGCTGTGCTGTGCCTGCCTGCACATCTGACTGCCCCTCTCCGAAGCGTGCCCAGCAAAAGGAGTGCCGGGATGCTCTCAGCATCTCGGGTGGCGTACCGCAACGCGTGGTTTAGGTGGATGTAGCAACAAGCGACAGGACGGATCCTCTCCAGACCTCAGCCCAGCGCTGGTCCCCTGGCAGCTCCGTCGTGTTACAGACCTCACGGCTGGATCAGAAGGAAAGCCACGGCCTGGCTTTTTGTGTCTCGCTGGCCAAGGACCGCAGCCTGACTGGTTGCGCTGTCAGCCCTGAGCCAACAGGCGCTGCCGAGTCCAAGGCTCACCTACAGCACATCTTATTTTTTTGGAAGACCATTCCGGTCTAAAGTTTTAAACTGAGAAAATGTGTTCCCACCTCAGTAGTTAACTGAACTCACTGTTAGGGATTTTCATGTAAACCTTGATTAATTCTTTTTTTTTTTAATTTTAGTTTCTCTCATTGGATCTCGTTATTTAATCTACTGGATCAGAGCTGCCATTGCTTTTAAGCCTGTGACATCTCCTTGTTCAGGTGCCTGTGGTGTAAGGAGTGGGCTGTGCCCTGCCTTTTGAAGCTGAAATGTTTTCCCAAGGCTCCAAGTAGCCCTCCTTTGGCCAGTCAGTGGACCACCGACCCTAGAGCTGACAGTGCCTCCGCCAAGGTCTCGCTGCTGTTGTAGCCCGTGTTCTTGTTTCACCGGTCCTCCCGCTCACATTGCTGCAGTCGATGGTGGTTTTTGAAAGAGCAGAGTTAAATCCTGGCCCCTTTGTAAGCAGGAGTGGCCCAGAGCAGCCTCAGAATTACATCCAACCCAGGCCTCTTAGTGCGGGGGCTTTGTTTATGTAATAGATGTACACTTGAAACAGTCAACATAGGCATTTTAAATGTACTCTTTACACTTGTTAAAAAGATGCCACAATATTCCCATTTCCCCCCTGCAGGACGAACAGTGCCTCTGTTCTCCCTCTTGGCTTCCAGCGAGCTGCTGGGGCTTCGCTTTCTCAATGTGGTGGTTGCCTTTCGAAAGAAAGGCTTTCTTTTTTTCTTTTTTATTTCTCATTGTCTTCCTTTACTCTGTAATAAATAAAATCCAACAGGGAGCTCTTACGGCATCCAGGAGACCAGCTGTCTGTAGTTCAGCATAGCCACCACGTGCAGAACTGCGCGGTAGCCTCAGCCTGTGCGGTTCCCCAAAAGCAGCCCTGTGATTGCAGGCTGCGGGCTGGTGCCGCTCCCTGCGCTCGATTGCTCCCCTGCAGTTATTAACCGTTGCCAAGCTGCTGCCAAAGGACACGCGTTTTCTTTTCCTACCCTTTCTTTGAGTTCTCTATTTTATTTGCTTGGGACGAGCTTCCTGACGGCTGGATTTTGGGGTGGCACCGAAGTGGAAGCCAGAAACGCTGGAGCTCGGTCCCGGAGCAGGGCGGGGAGGCTGCCTCCTTCCCTGGGGAGCTGAGTGGTGAGCACGAAACGCTGGATGCGAGGGTTGGGCTTCGCTCCAAGTGAAACGACTTCCAAACTGGAACTGGCTGGGAAGCGTGTGGCTAAACCAAGCGCGGGCTCACCAGTTTTCCTGCGTTTATCCTGATGCTATTTGTAAAACCATTTAGGTTTAGGTGGTCTCTGGAAACGAGCTATGTGCCTTGTGTTCGCCAAGCAGCTTTTTGCTGCTTCTCACGACAGCAGTTTATGGCGGGTGCACCCTGTGACAGAGAGCCCTGCACACACACGCGGCAGCCCAGTTTCTGTGAAGGAAGCAAACCCTGCTGGATTGCCCTTTTTGCAAGCAGGGAAAAAAATACAGCAGCTATTGAAGGCGTGAGCCTCGTGAGGCCTCCACTGAAACATGACAGAAATGCTGCTGTAGGTGCTTGACAGTAAGTTTTAATAGCTCTGATAAATATATCTGAGCCTGCTGACCTCTTTGTCCCATCACGGATCCAGAATTGTCACACAGCTTCAGGCCACGCATCTCCCCGGGGCTTAATTCCCAGTAGATGGTGATGTGGCTGGCTTTTCCTGCTCCTTGAGGGATGTGAGACGTGGTGTTTGTGCAGAGCACCTCGGTGCTGGACGAGGGACGGTGCCCAGCCCTCTCAGCGTGTTTCCCGCGTGAATCCCGGCACCCCACGGCAGCAGGACAAGCTGATCCACAGGGCTTGGCGCGTGGGCTGCTCCAGCTTGTGCTTTTCAGGCTCAGAGATCCTCGTGGCCGATCCCTCGGTGTCGGATTCGGAGCATCCCCGAGGGGCTCCGCGCCCGCAGAAGCCAAACAAACGGTTAAGTGCCCCGATCTCCTCGGATGGAGCGGCGCGGGTGGGGAAGGCTCCCACATTGCCTTGTTTACCTTGGCTGCTCATGATATTCTCCCTACGTCCCTCACGGACGGTTCCATTTCTGCGAGAGGGATGAGCTCGTTCGCTTCAATGAAAAAAGCGGCCGCTGCGCTTACTAACCCTCTCTGCGACCGTCCCGATATGTCGAACTCGCCTCTTATCGAAGGGAAATGCACGCGCAGCATCCCGGGCACACGTGCATTTGCATTTCAAATCAGCTGAGTCAACACAATGTAATGGTCCTGCCTGGAGGTCCTCAGGGAGCCACAGTAGCTGACAATGTGTGCTTAAAGGGAGGGTCTGCTTTTCTTCTTCTGTTTTTTTTTTTTTTTTAATTTTTTTTTTTTTGAAGGCGGTTTCACTAGCCAGCAGTCCTGGGCTGGAGGCGCCTGCACCGTAGCCGCGTGGACCGCTGATGTTTAGCAGATGATTAGCCTGTCACAGTGGCCGGGATTTCATTTTATTTTCTAAACAGCGTTCATCTGGACGGGGGGGAAAAAAATAAAAAAAAAAAAAAAATAACTGGCAACAGTTCAGAGAAGAGAGGCTGCTGCTGAAGTGTTCCTGCTCGTGCTGCCACTGATGCAAGCAGCTGTTCCCATCTGCACTGCAGCACTGCAGCCTCTGCACAGCCGGAGCTCGCGGGGCTTCTCGCTGGAGGGACTGCCGAGGGAGCCGGCCTCGCTCGCATCTAGCCTCAACCCCAGGGCGCGCTGAGGATGGGAGGCTCGCAGTCGCTGCAGCAGGCACAGCCAGGTAGCCTGATCCGGGAGCCGTCAGAGGCGATGTAAGTCTGCGTTCCCTCCGCTCTCCTTTTCTCCGTGCTGCCGGGCGGCGCTCACCCCGCGCGGTGCGCTAAGGAAGCTGACTTTGTGGCCGCGGCCTTTGTTTAACGCTAATTGCGTTCAGCCGGGGGCATGGCCGGGGTTCTGCGGAGCGTGGCGAGGTGCGTTTCGTAACGCTTGCCTCGTCCGAAGGCACCCCGCTCGGACCGGCCGCCTCGGTTCGGTCGTGTCGAGCGGTGGCTGTGCACCATCTGGTTTGTCTTTTCATGTTTTGGGTGCGTAAGCAATCAAACACAATGACCATTTACAGTGAACAAAAACCCACCCCTTCCCCCCCAAACCCACCGGCGCTGTGTTTTCTGTTTAAAATGCGCAGCATGGAGCTGCATCTCTGTTTTCTCAGAGATCCCCTCTGCTTTTCTCTGTACAGATGCTGCTGTTTTTCAGGTCACATCACCCTTGTCAGCGTCAGTCCTGTCTTGGCGTTACAGCCTCTGATGAATCATGAGAGCAAGGTGTCCGTAGCTCTCTTCTCACTGAAGGCCAGCTAGGAAAGAGATTCATTTGGGGCTTGGAGGGGGAGGGAAAAGCAAGCAATTATCGGTTATTGAGAGCAAGTTAGCACTTTTTCACATGGCTACAGCATGTATGGAGGTGCACAAATACGTATGTGCACGCAGAAATAGCAGACTCATTTCCCATTCAGAAATAGGATTTGGTCATTTATTGGTTGAGGTTTTATCGGTTCACGCAGTCGACAGTCTCTTCTCCCTGACCTCCACCCCAAAGCAGTCAGCTGGCATGCCGGACTTTACCTCTGAACAGGTTTCAGAAGAATTGCTTTGTCCCTTGCTGGCCTTTCAGTCGCAGGGATCACAGTCATCCAACATGTCTGAACACGGAGTTAATTTCTGATCATCTATTTCAGTGAGTTTCAGTTATATCCACCGGCGCTAACATATAAACCAGCCTCTTGTAGGTCTTAAAAACAGAACGTAAGGTCTGCTTATTAAGGTAGGTGTGATAAGATTGGAGGCATCGTTTGTTTGTTTGAGATAAGTGCTTCAGAGTCGAGGGGGAATGATGGAGCAGTGACCGATAGTTCTGCCTCTGATAGGCCTTACCGGTAGGCTTGTGCTCCCTGTTGTCATATCCCAGTATACCAGCAGATAGCTTTGCTTGATACTGGCTTGTTGGATTTGGAAGATGCAGGCCTAACAGCGTTTCTGCATCCTTTGTTCCCCTGATGTGCAGCTTCACCAATTAAGCTTTTTTTCTACGTAGTTCCCTTGTACACAGCACTACCATGGCTACGTACAGCTTCTGTTTAATGGCACACCGGGATGAACTGATGCCTCCTTGTCTTTAAAGTACGGAAAATTACATTTTTGCCTGCACTAACTGGGTATATTTTTAACGGTGATCCAAGCACTGGGCAGTAAAAGCAACGCAGATGAAGCAGCGGTCGGTGATTTCCGTACGATTTTCACAGCCTTTTAGGATTTCATCCTGTTGAAGAACCTATCGAGCAGGCGTATGGAGTTTTTATTATGGCACTCGAGTGAATGACATTGTCACCTCCCTTGATGACTCACATTTAAATATACCTCATCTTCTGCAGTTGGGTATTGCTGTGGGCTTTGAATGTGATCTTTTTAGGCCCTGTGTAACCGGCACATACACTTTTAGCACAGACGTCATTCAGTAACTGTTGATATTCTCAGGAAGAGTTGGTGAAAGATATTACTCATCTTAAATAAATACTGAGAGTCCTCAAATAAATACTCATGTCCTCTCTTCATTCCAACTAGACACTCTTTAAGGTTAGGCAAGCCAGGAGATGTTTCTTTATCCTTGAGAAAGTGCAGGCCTGGTTTCCCAAAATAAGAATCTCTTCGTAGGATGCCACGGCAATCTGCTCTGAGGTCTTGACTTGATACTCTGAGAACTGTAGCTTTACCAAGGCTTTTTTAATGAGGTTTCACTTAACTTGCTTTGCACACCCAAGCAAATTCCTTAACGGCAGGGAGAGTTCAGAGGCGAAAACACGTGGCCGAGTCCCTGGCAGGTTGGGTAGGGGCCTGTGGGGCTGCAGCATCCCGCAGGGGACATTTCGGCGATGGGCAGAGGCTGCCTGCCTAACGGGCCAGCGTGATAATGAAGGAGGTAGGTTTAAAACAAAGGCAACGCCGAGCTGGCTTGGCTGCCCTCGGTTCATTAGGTGAAAGGGGTGTAAATCAGCAATCATTGCTGGAATGGGTTTAGCACCCAAAATCCGTTAGCACCAAAAAAGTACAGAGACAATTTCCTTCAGGAGCTGCTGTTTTAGGAGTTCCTCCAGTGTCCTACGACAGGCCTTTTCACTCAATATTAGTAAAAGTCCTGGAAACCGATGTTAGAATTTGTGCAGAGAAGGGATCTAGGTTAAGGTTTTAGAGCGTGTCTACTATTAAACATAAAAATAATTGTAATGTAAACCGTGTAAGTGCTGACAGCCCTGGGTGCTCTGCTGCGCGTTGTGGATGGTTGGCAGCTCAGTCACTGGCAGAAGACAATTATCCTTTTATTTGGAAAAAAAAAAGTCAAATTTGAATGACAAAAAAGGGAAAGCCCAAGGGAAGCCGGGGCCAATAAAAGTTAACTGCGGATGAAAGTGGCGTGGTTCAGACCTCGCTGTTGACATGATAGGCGCTGTCATGTGCCTTGCAAATTGCAGTAGGCGCCCTGCTGGCCGTGGATTGAGCTAAATGGAGCTCGGGTTTCAATCAGGAGTAGCTGAAGTGAAGGAGGTGGCAGCGTGATGATGTTTCCGTGCCTGGGGTCGCTCAGGTGCACGCACCCTCACCTCGGGCGCCCTGCGAGCGGCTCCTTGGTGCCGCTCGCGCTGCGCCGAGACGCGTGGCGTGTCCTGCTGGGGCCGGGGGCAGCCTTCAGCTCGGCACCCGCTGCCGCCTGCACGTCCCCGCTTCCCTTTTTAACCGCAGTACAGCTCTGTCTCTAGGTAACGCTCTGTAAGCATTGGAAAGCTGGAAGTCTCGGTAAGTATTTAAATGTTGGTGGCTCGGATCTAGCTCTCACCCCGGTTTATTTTTCCTCTGGTGGAGAGGCTCCTTTCGCCGGGCACGAGGCGCACCTTGCCTTTGTGGAGCATCACGGCTTCTGTCCTTGCAGCCCCTGGATGGGACTGACATTCGGCGCCCATTTCTTGGCCAGCCAAAGGGCTGGGGACGTGTTATTTCCTCCCATCAGCTCTACCTGCTGCTTCTGTAACATTTGCATCCCCTGCCCATCCAAGGGGAAAATGACCGGAGGCTGAGCCAGCTCCCACCGAAGGGAGCGGTGAGACGCCCACTGACTTCGGTGGGAGCTGGGTCGGACTCCAAGAAGGAAATTGAATGTTACTGATCGGTGGTAGCAGGCCAAGCTGCTGCCGCCCTCGTGGGTGGTTGTTCAGCTGGTTTCGTTGCTGGTTGCTCGAAGGACTGGGAAAATTGAAGCTGGGTTGACTCAGCCTGGTGCGCGAGAGGTGGGAGAGCTGCTTTGTGCCTGGGTGTGCGCGTACGGCTGCGCACAGGAGTCATCTGCATATGTGCAAGAAGTGCAGGCCTTGCTGGCTACCAGGTGTTGTGCTTTTCTATCTATAAAACCTAGAGGAACCCACCCTATGGTTTTTAAAAGATAGAAGGTAATCTGCCTGGTTAAATATTTGCACAGTTTTATATCCTTAAGTGTAGGGGGTCACCTCAATGAATAGATACATACAAGACTGGGAAATAGACATTGAAAGCATTGCAAGAAGTTGGGTCTCTGGGGAGGAGGGGAGGCTTGTGTTACTGTAATACTATTTAGTTCCAGTTAATCCTTTCTTGACAGCTAGTCCTGCCTATTGTCAGCCTTCTACATATTTATTATTATTTTTTAACTCCATTGACAGCCACCAGTCAGCATCCTCGGCAATGCGGAGAGCACGCTCTACCTGCTGGCTTTGCCTACGAAGTCGGGTAAATTGCTGGAAGACATGGGGGTGTTTTACTTGCGAGAAAATGAACCAGAAGTAACAGGCAAATTCTTCTGTCAAGCTTTCCTGCCTTTTATTCCAGCCTCCCTTATTTGAGCCCAAAGGATCTCGTCTCTGAAGTCAGCGACAGCGCTTCTTTTGATATGAAAGGGTACTACATCAACCGCTGCAGCTGTCACCAGGCGCAGGCAGGTCACACTTAGACTTGAAGACAAAATAAAAAGACCCCAGAATCGCTCACCCCTCTGTTAGCGAGGCATGCCACACATCTGGCAAATCCGTGTATATTACAAGGCTCTTTATACTAAATGGTGTGCCCTCCGCAGTGCGTGATGGAGCTGCTGTCATCTATTATGTATTGTGACATAGAGGCAAACTGGGAAATGCAAACTGATGGGAAGCAGTAGAAACATGAATGAAGAGGCATTCCTGCACATGCCTTGTGCCTGTCACTTACAGCGCCGCTTCCCTCTCTGCTTCTGCCTTTTGCTTTGCTTCACCCAGCAGCCAAACCTGCCGCTTGTTAAATGTAAATCAAAGATGCTCTTTGGTACTGGGCGCTTCGAGAAGTAATAGGCTGGGTGCTTTTGAGTTTCTCCAACGCAAAAATTAGTTCTGTCTGTTAGGAACGTGTTTCCTTTGTTTTAAGACCTTACGCTGATAGGGAGTTTTTGTATTTGCTAATATTTTGGATGCCATCTGTTACCAATAGATACCATTCCCTTGTAATCCTTGTAAGGATTTGTAACTTCTTGTGCTGTCCAGTTCTGACTTCTCAGTGGCAAAAGGCAGAGCCTTAACTGGAATTTCAGTGCAGTTGGCGTTCCCTTTGGGGAAGTGGGAGCGTCTAAAAAATAACTTGGGGTTCCTCTGCGGTAAGAAACAAATGAAAAATGCTATTTTTATTATGGAAAAGCTTTCTGGAGAAGTAAAAAGTACGCGTCATTTCCCATTAGTTCCTTAGATGCTTTGAAGCAGCCATCTGAATTTAGTAGCAGCCTATGGATATCGTGCGTTAAACGCCCAGTAGCACCAGAGAGTCGGCTCAGTGGGAAAAAAAAATGAATGTTTCCATTTCCATGAGTTTCCATTGCCCACCACAGTTCTGAGATCTCAGAGGTTTCTTTTAAGGCACGTGTTTTGGCCCGAGAACCTTCATGAGTGGTGGCATTAACAAGATGGCACCATCCCTCCTTAGCTCCAGAAACCAAAGAGCAGTTTGCACAGGAGGCTATTGAAAAAGTTCACACGTGAAGTGGGCAAATTTGGGGTTGAGTAAGTACAGATCTCTGACGGAGCCCTCCGGGTAGTTGTAGGGCTCTCCAGGATTTATGTTTGTCCCTTCCCCGCAGTAAGGCTTCTTACAGCTCCGATCCCACAGCTCTGGGGTCGGGTTAAGGAGGTGAGCGGGCGTTCGGGAGCCTCTTGCCTTCCAGAGAGGGAGTTGGGGTCATTTCTTCTGTTGGGATGAAAAGGAAACTTTGGGAAAATCTGGGGCTTTCCATGGCAAGTTTCTTTGGTTTAGATTAAACAGGAACCCTAGAATTATGTGCAAATGTATGAGATAAGGTTTTTCTAAACAAAAGCAGCTTGTTTCTAGGGCTAAATATAGAAGAGATTGTATCTGAAACGTAGCAGTAGCTAAACTCAGCTCCTGCTTCTGAGTTTTGATCTGCTTCCAGCATGGAAACGTGCATTTATTGGGCTTGTTAACGGTTCACTGCCCTCGTTAAACAGGAGCCCAGTGTTGTGCTGGGAGGAGGGTTTCCTCCCTAAAGGAGGGGGAGGATGAGCGAGGGATCTGAATTCCTTTGTGTACCGCTCAAGTCCGGGCCTTGACCCTTCGGAGCCGGGCGGCAGAAGGTTGGGTGCCGTGGTGTCGCCTAGCCCAGCTGGGGGGCTCCTTCCAGCCGGTGGTGTGCCGGGCAGGCACTGCCCCAGCTGAGCTAAAGCTCAAATCGAGGAGCAATCTGCCAGCCAGACCCTGCTGGAGCATCAGCACCCACCTCGAGTCAGGAGGTGAAATAGCTATTGCCCACCAAGTGTCGTTTTGGTTTGTTTGTGAAGAGATGAAGGTGGTTTTTGTCCTTTGCTCCATCGCTCCCTGGCTGTTTGTAGCCCGCAGCTGCCTCACGCGTTGAAGCAGAGGACCAGAGGTTAGCAGGGGGCCGTGCGAAGCTCTGCAGGGCTTCAGGGTGAGACAGGCACAACGTGGGGCACAGGGGCTCTTTGCTTCTCTCTTTCCTGTTGACAAAAGGACCCCCCGACTCTCCTCATCTCCATCCTCCGTGTAGTCCTTACCACCTTTCTGAAAGGAGGTGCTTTCACAAATCTCCATGCCTCTGCAAACCAGCCGGTCCCTTGGGGATTACAGGTACCACGCATCCACCTTTGCGCTTCCCAGTAGTGTTTCGTCTCCTGCTGCTGCTGATGGGCTTGCGGCTGAGCGGAGACATGGCTGGGGAAAGCCTTGTTGGATTTAAGGGGTAGCTGCAATCAGCAAAGCAATTTCAGGCGTACGGCTCTGGTTCCCAATGAATTATTGATTATTTTCCCTTGGAGCCCTCGCATGATGCTGTGTAGCGGCGAGCGCAGGCACCCGGCTTGCTTTCCAAGGATGTAGTTAACAGGATGTTGCTTCCTGGATTAAAACTTCAGAGCTTGCTACTAAAGGCGGGGGAAAGGTATTTGTCATGGGTATTAAATCCTTAAACACCAGCTACCGGTCCCTGACCTAACAGGGTGATCACAGAACAAAGTACAGCGCTGATCGGGTTCATTGCGTATCAGCGGTTATACCTACATTTGTGGTGAGCATTTTTTTTTTTACCTTGGGTACTGGAGGATCTTCACTGCTTCTCCTCATCCCTTAAGAGATTTACGTATTTGAACATTCAGCAGCTTCTGGTTAGTTAGGGACACATTAGGGTGTTTGCTGTTGTGATGTCTGAGGATGAGTGTCTTTAATTAAATGGTATTTTCCTGTTGTTCCTCTGAGAATAAAGCAGCTGCCTGAGAAGAGCACAGAGATTAAAAGATGTGCAGATCCTTCAGTTCTAAGGCCTGCTTCTGCAGAGTGGATGTTTTCATTATTCAGGCTAAAGTCGGTGGAAGGGGAAGGCTGGCCAGAAAGGCTGGGAATTCACTTCATTATTCATTTATATCAGTAGTGTTGAAAAACGCTCTGTTACGTCACAGGAAAAGCCATAAAAAGGAAAAAAATTAATGTGATTTAAAGCAATGCGGAGAACTTCTTGCTAATCAGTTAGAAAAACGAGTTAAGTAGTTTGAAGTGCTGCTCTAAGTACGTGATGTTATATCCCTCAATCTTCCTTTTCAGATGTGGCTTCCCACAGCTCGAGACATTTCTCTCTGGTTGCTGCGTGAAAGCAGGAAATGGCTTTGCTGGGGGAGTGTGAACTTGGCTCCTGCACAAAATGCTCTCGAAATCGCTGAATAAACAAGCAGAAAAAGCAGGAGAAATAATTCCTTCTCCCCTCGTGGAAAGATTTATGGAGAGATTACTTGTAATGCAATAGGTATAACATAGAAATCAGCATTACTTTTAAATTGATTGTGTCCTTTTCATTCTTCTCTGCTGCGATTCTAATCCTGTCCTCCAAATGCAATCATCCTATGAAGAAAAATTACCCTTTTTATAGTAAGCGATTAATTTTTAAGAGATCCAAGTTTCTTTTTGTAACCTCTTGTAGAAAACACGTTTCCAAACTGACCTGTGTGGTTTGGGTAGCACACGAGGCATTATTTATTTTCCACGGCTGAAGTCCCACGTAACGATTTGAAGCCAGGCCATTTTATTTCTGTTTCCTCACCTACCTAAAAGACAAAAAGCAGACCCCTGCGTGTCGGTTCCGACGCTGCTGCCGAGGACGTCAGGCTGCAGATTGGATGTGAAGTCGCCCGGGAGAGTTAGAGCAGCGGCTGTGGAGATCCGAGCCCTGTTTGCCCGCATCACACCGAATTTCCGCGGGTGTACATCATTAACGCTTCAGCTGAACTCTCTGCTTTGTGCCGGCACAACAGAGGGGATTACGCCCCGGCTCACAGCGCGGAGGAGAAGCAAGGAGCTGCACAAAGGAGGGAAGCAGCCCTGGCTGCTCCTGGGGTGATGCACGATGCTCTCCCTCCCTTGTGTCTCTAAATTAAGCCTTGTGCTTGTCAGGGCACGTCACTGATGGGCTGGGAGGTGTCGCCTTCAATGTAATATTGATTATTTTTCTGGGCGACCACGTTTTCAGTGGGTCTTGTAGGAATGTTTATGCTGAAATCATCTAAAAATGCTTCTCTGGAGAGGAGTGCCAGCCCTGCTTTCTGCACACATCTGTGACAATGAGAGTTCCTGTGTAATTGCGTTGCGCTAAAGTGGGTCTCTGTCAGTTCAGCAGAATGGGATTTATTTGATAAAACCTCGATTTTTTAAGCGAGAAATGCAAAGAATGCTTTGCTGCCGTGTCATAGCTCCAGCCATAAACCGATCACGTGGCGTTATCCTGGTCTTATATGGGCAAATGCCTCTGTCGAGGGAGAAACTGCAACTGGTTTTGTGTAGTATCGCTTCTGCTGCAGGATCCCATGAAAGCAAAACGTCATTCCTATTTAAGTCTTCCAATTCTGCAGTATATACATTCACAAAAACCTTTCTTGAAAGAAAAAATACACTATTTTTTTTTTGTCCTACCATTTAGTCTTTATTAGGATTTTAATGTATCTGTAAGATAGCAGAATAAAGAATGGAAATACCTAGGAAATTAACTTCATCCCAGTTGAGGGATAACTTCTCTAAAATTATTTTAAATTTTTGTGATTCAAGAAGCTGTTGTGCCTATCTTTCATTGAACCGTGCCCAGTTTTAAAGTAAAACCAAAAAAGATCTACAGGGCGGCAGTTGGGGATGTTATAAAGTGAGACTGAAATTACTTTCCAGCTATTTAGTCTAAGCTGCAACAATCCTGTGGTGAAATTACCGTTTTGTCTTGGTGATCAGACTTTGCAAGGCAGAAGCCTATAAAACATTCCTCCAGTGTTGCAAGGCAGGCGAGTAGCTAGAGGCGTAATTGTCTTTTCTGGGATGTGCGCATACATTTTCTGTACATAAACCCCGTGCGCTACGGCAGGCAGCTTCCCCCCAGAAGGTGAGGTACTTCTCTAGTACAGATTCAGCCCTAGGAAGCTGTGAATTCCCATCGGTTTCCATCACAGTCGGATTTCGCTGGAGCAGACCCTGGGAGAACAGTGCGCTTGGTTTTCCTCTGCTTTCCTCCTGGGTACCAGGCGTTGTTTTATTGGTGTGAGTCCTGAGGCTTGGTTCTCATCCTGCGGGTACGAACCAGTAGTGATGCTCCGCGTGTGATTTATTTAATTGTAGGTTAGATGCTCTTGCTGCTGGATATCCATAGAGCAGTGTGAGGGAAGTCCATCGATAGTCAATGGTCGGAAATGTGTCCCTAAAGGAGCTGTCTTGTAAGCGGAGGCCGGGGACGTGTAAGCGACATGTTTGTGCCTCCCCAGCTCCCGAATGTGACAGTCACACACCGTGCTGGGAGCCTTCCCCGTGGGGACAGGGAGGGGAAGGGCAGGTGGCTGTAAGTGGTCCCCGACATGTCACTGACCCTTCAGCTTCGGTAGGCTTGGCCAAGGCTGATGGTTTTGCTTTTCTCTGCGTGAAGTGCTGTTGGTACTGTTGAGTTGTTTCTGAGAAGTTTGGTCATTTTAATGGTGTATTTTGCTAGAGAGAAGGGAAATATCGTTCGTGAGGCGTATAACTAGCACTCTTTGTGTTGCTTTTCAATACCACGAGTTTAACGGATCCGCGGATGACAGAAAGACTAGTTCAGGTACCAGATATTAATATTTAATACTTAACCAAATGAATCTACCATTGTATCCGACATGCTTTCTGTATGTTGCCATACAAATTTAATGTTAAAATTTAAAATCTGTGATGTTGTTTGTTCTTCAGAGCAGGTAGGTGCCAAATGGCCCAGCCGACAAGCACCACGTTAAGGGCAGCTGATTAACGTGGAGCCCTACGTTGGCCTGGAGTCGCTGAGTAGGCAAATACCATACGGAAACGACAGCACATAAAGCTGAAACGTTTTTGATATTACTCTAACCTTGTGCTGGGATGAAAAAAATGACCTTTTGTTGTAACATACAACATTCTTGTTTGCTGTGAGTAGGCCCTAGGGTCAGGTAAGGGCTGCTGGCCTGAATTGGTAGCTTGATCTCCGGGAAGGGCTGTACAGTTGGGGCTCTCCTGCTGATTTGGAGTTATGACCCTGAACAACATTTGAAAGTCTGAAGGAAGAAAGGGGGAAAGGAGGTGATATGCATCTCTGTTACCGCGTTGTGTAACTGCAGCATGAACAATACCACAAGATGAATTACAGAGAGAGACCGTTATTGAATTTTTTATAAATAGAATAAGAAAAAAGCTCAAATTTAATATGTACCAGGATAGCAGTCTTCAATTTTTGTTTTCCGCTGAACTCTGCGTAGATTCACAGCGATAAGCTGTTCGTGCCACGAAGAATTCACTGCCTGCGTGGGTGAGGCAGGCTTGAGGCGGATGCAGAAGCGGGTTGCCCAAGACCACGTACGTGCAGCACTTCAGTGGCACAGCTGAGGGTTGGACTGATCCTCAGGCTTGAGACTGACGCTGAAACATGCTGCCTCAGTGTTCTCTTTCCTGTTTTATTTTTTTAAGACCTGTACGGGAAAAATCAATTTAACTGTGAAAAATGGGACCAGGAGATTTGAAAAGCTTTTATCGGACTGTTCGCAGTGGAACAGTCTGACTGAAATTAATGCACATCTCTGAGCGCCTTGCCTCTGTGCTCTATGGACTCGAAAGCTTAAAGTTACTGAGTGTCTTTTCAAATCTTTCTATCTATGGCTTTGCCAGGATAGGATGAGTATATGTGGCCGTTTAAGTAACGTGCACGACAGGATTGGCCTCAGCAGTGTACAGCCAGTCCTACATCCTCGGCTCGGATCTCATCAGAAAACAGACCTGAATTATTCATGCAGCTTTTATGAGGATCATCTCTGAAAGTGATCGATGGAGGTGAGACTACGGAACTCATTCCTCCTTTTTATTTCCAGCGCATCTCCCAGTGGGATTACAGGAACGAAAACCAAAATTCATCTTCAGTACTAAACTGAGCATCTTAAGAAACTGCTTTTTTTTTCTTTTTTCTTGCTGATTTAGATTCCTCTCACGGTATTTGATAAATCATTCAGTAAATACTGATGTGAAATTTGTATCTTAACTATGATATAATAGCTTTCGATGCTTTGGATTGCCAGGTCTACTGGAATCTGTGCCTTGCCTTTAGGTGGTGCCACAGCTCACGCTTCTGAAACAGCACCGCCGCGCTTGCTCATTTGGGCCCCTCCATCGCACAGCTTTGGGACTCCCAGTCCATGGCGGCGTATGCCAGCTCGTCCGGCAGCAGGACCCAAACCGTGTGTGATTCTTGAGAGAATGTCCCTCTGGTGACAGATGGATGTGCTTTGAGCACTTTACTTGTTGTTCGGTTCTCAAGGTCCAGGTTTTGTTGACAGTCTGCATGGCGTGCTTGAGAGACTACAACTAAACTGGGCCAAGCTGCAGTAACAAGGCGAGTTTGGTGTCACGCAGGTTGGAAAAGACCTTTGAGATCATCAAGCCAACCATCAACCTCACCTATTTATTGTATTTTGTCCAAAGTGCTATGTTTGGAAGGAAATACACAAATTTGAATGTAGATGGATGGAGGATGTTCAGCTTGGCTGTGATGGAGCAAAGCCCTGAAGCCAGTCTTGATGTTGCTCATTGTGATTCGACGAGCCCTGGCTGCTGGGGAGCAGCTCCATGGCCCTCTCCTTGCTCCCAGCACGAGCACTGCTTCTAGAAGATGGGAACCCAGCTCCTGCCTTCCAGATGCCAAAATACCACCCACCTGTTCTTCTCCAGACTGTGTGCAGCAAACGCCAATAGATCGCTGCTCCGTTAGGCATGGCTTTGTTTTGAAGCGGGCTAAACACTAAATCCAAATTGTATAAAGATGTGACTGAAAGTGGCGCGACCCCACAGCAGCTAGCGGAGCTCCCTCTGCACACACCAGTTCCAAATGCGCTCCCTTGCGCTCGTCAGCGGGAAGCAGTGCTGCTGGCCGCCGTCCACGTGTCACAGCCCTGCCACGGGCGCCTTGTTTAGGTTCTGTTGGAGGTCAGACGTCCCTTTCATGCCTGTGAAATAAAACCTGAGTGCACACCTGCGCCGTTTGTACTGCTGTAGTGTCAGTACTGGAAGAACCCGAGTGAGACTGCAGGACTCCTGGTGGGGCTGGAGGCGTTGTAATGGCTCCGCTGCAAACGCCGGTAACAAATCTAGGCTCCGAGTGACAACCAGGGTGACCGTGCTGTAGCGGCTGTCCTGCTTGCAGAGGGCAAACAGCGAGGAGAGGCACGGCTGGAAGAAATCTCATCCTTGCATACTGACTGCTTTCCGGCTGCGGTGACAGAAAGGCTATTTTTCATTCTGAAGTGAAGGACTTAAAATTATAAATGTCCGTGGTCTACAAAAAAAAAGAAGGTAGTGTAACTTCTGGGGCTGGATTTCCACGAGGCCAAAGGGAACAAAAAGAAGTCAACCCTGGTAACTGCCTTCAGTTGCTCCAAGCCTCCAGGTGAGAGCAGGAGCGCTCCTACACCACAGCTCGTCCTGTAGGATGCCCGTATTTTGGGGCTCTCCCCTGCTCCTCTCCCTGCCTGTGTCCACTGCACTCACTGCTCACCGGCTGCCTTCCCATTCGCTGTTTACTGGCCATGTCTGAGAGGTGAAAGAGAAGGACCGTAAGAGTACTCCTAGTCATTTTGTTACTGTCATCTAACCATTTTGTAGCTTCTGCAATCTCTCTAATTTTTTATTTTTTTTTTGCCCATTGTGTACACAACCAAAGGATGCAGATGGAAAGATGTGAGATACGTTATTGATGCAAGCTCCCCCTGATTTCCCAGGCTGGCTACAAGGCCGTGTGAATGCCTGCTCTACCCCATAGCTTTTAACTGCTTGGACTCCGCGCCTGCAGACCCGTTCTCCACACCGTTACGAGCCAGGACCAGCAAATGAGTTCTCCGTCTCTAAACTCCACGTGTCCCATCTCACCCCACTTCGTCCTCGGCTGGAGCTTCAGGATAATGGTCAAGAGGACAGAAGGGGCTCTTCCCTCCACCAGATCTGGATCCCCGCCTGCTGCTTGGGCTCGGTGCTGGCTCTCACAGCACATCGCTGCCTGGCAAGCTCTCCTGCACCAGGAACTTTGCAGCAGCATTATTTATTTTTCCGTGTACTCCTGTATTTTTCAGAGAAAAGACATTACATATTTCAGCCAGTTCTATTCGTAATTTCCTTTTCACAGGAAATCCTGTTGTTCTGGGAAAATCTTTTGTTACGGTTTGAAAGTACAATTGCAGTCTTAAAAATATCCTATGCGAGAGAGACCATCCCGTGTTTTCTCTAAGGAAAACCGACCCAATTCAGCACAGGTTCTCATTTTCCCAGGATATATGCGATGTAGACCTTGGAGCTCAGTCCTGGGCTGTGCTCCCAGGCTTTACGCTCTCTCCCACATTGCAGGAGGTGACAACGAACACTTCTCTGGTGTGGGGCTTCCCTTCAGACCTCCGTGTTAAATACCGAGCTTTGCTATCACGACTGCTCCTCGTAAAAAACTCAGCTGCATTTGAGTTATGGTTAAGAAAGTTTTTACTGATTATATTGCTGCTTATGGAGGGGGGCAGGTGAAAATTAAAAGTATCAGATCGGAACCTTGCTGAGATTACTAAATATTGGCAAAACGAAGCTGTGCTGAAGCTCAGGCAATGAGAATCACGTGAAAACATGAGAGGGACGAATTACCTTTAATTTTGTTGGTTTAGATGATAACTTTCTAGGTTTATTTTTATGACCGGAAACATTTCTCTACAGGAAAAATACCAAATTCTGTTTCTGTTTGGTTCTTCGACTTTGTTTCCTGAAGCACTTCTGTGGAAGGAGGAGAAAACATTACTTTGTTGACTAACTACGGTGGAGCTTTATTTCCAGAAGTTCTTTGTTCTCAGTTGTTCGTAAACTTAAAATATTTTGAACTTAAGGCACGCTGCCTCTTTGAAGGGATGTAGTTTAAACAGGATTCCAGGTTTTCAGATCTGCTTCTGCGAGAGTAGATTGCAAGTCCTTATGTGGTTTAGATCTTCACTTATCATTTAGGTTTCCCATCATTTCCTACAGGTGTTGCCTTTCAGGCCTGCATTTCCTTTGACTGGCTCCATGCGGGGTACTGCTGTTTCCTCGCTGGGCTGACACCAACCCATTGGGGTCCTTCTCTTGCTTGTGGCTGCGTGAGCCCGCAGTGCTAGAAAAGGATTATTGGCGGTACCAGGACTGTGCATTTTACGCCTCATCTCACCTTTTTAACAAACCTATACGTTTACTGTTTACAGAGGGCTAGGGAAAATTCTACAAAAAAGTAAAAAGTGTTTCCCTGGAAGCAGGATACCCAAGGATGAGCTGCACCTCAGGTATCTCCGTGTGTGCTCTCACCTGTAGGAGCACACAAGGAACTTTGCTATTTTAAGAGCTTTGTTTTTGTTTTTGTTTTTTAATGAAGCTATGAAATAACTCTTGAGAAGATCCTTTTCGTTTTATGTATTCGTTTATGTACACTTGCACCAAGGAAAGTTTCGGAAACTGATATAGGGGTGTCGGTGTTGTGTGCATGGTTGAACCTCCTTCACACTGAAAAGCAGGCTTTGCAGAATGGGTTTGTTTCCAAATACGTGTTCACTGTTGTGACACAAAGGAGTGACAAGAAGATCGTGGCCATGATATTCTGCTCTGGAAATCACACTGTGGTGTAATATCTCCTTGTGGGATCCCTTTGGAAATCGCAGAGGTGGCCTGATAGCTGAGGTCTCTGCCATCAGCTCAGAAAGCCCTGCGTTTCCGAGTAGGATCTTCCACTGCCGACATGAATCTTCCCTCTCCTCGCTAGACCAGGCTGTTAAGAAAACTCTCTCTTGCTTGATTTTCCCCAGGAGCTCTGACTCAGAAGAAGCATTTGAGACCCCAGAGTCCACCACACCGGTCAAGGCTCCACCATCACCACCCCAGCCACCCCCCGAAGCGGCGGCAGCAGTTGTAGCAGACCTAGCAGAACAAGAAATAAAGCCCCAGCTGTCCTTGGAAGACACGGGTAAGGAGCGTGCCGTGGGTGGGACAGGTTGCTGAGGAAGGTGAAGCTGAGGTGAGGTGTTTGTGCTAGCAGAGGCAAGGAATGGATGCTAATAAATTGTTTCCTGGGAGATCAGTTAGTGTATGCTGAGCCTTGTCCGTGCTGAGAGGAGAAACCCTGTCAGCTCCTGGAGTAAAGTATTAGAGAATCTGCCCATACCATTGGGCAAATAATAAAGGAAATAGGAGCTTTCTAGAAAAAATATTCTTCCTTTAGAATCAAATTTCATTCCCTCTTCCCAGTATTTTAGGAGCTTTTCAGAGTCAGGTGCCTAGAAAAAGGAGGTACGACATGCAGGCACCTGGCTGAACACTGCTAGCAGCGACAGTTAACAAAATACTATTTCAACTGTATTGGCACCTAAAGCAGAAAGTGAACAAAAAGCTCCTAGAACAGCAGAAATATTTATATTAGCTCTGTGGTACAGTAACAGAGCAGTATGAGTGTGAATGTATAGGTAATATAGATACATAAAAATGGAACATCTTGGCAAGGTAACTTTTAAGAAGGGAATATTACATTCCAGAAACAAAAAGCTTTGCCCTCTTCCCCCCCACAAAAGGTGTTCTTTGTTCTCCAAATTGGATAATAGAATATGGGGGAGTAGAAGGCACTCCTTATCCCAAAATAGCTTTGTTTGGGTTGTCAAATGACAGCTCAACAGTTTAAGACTGAATTGCCTATTATGCTGTCTGTTTTCCCATCCAAAAGCCAAGTCATCTTGATTACATTGCTAAATTGTGTAAAGGCAATTTTACTCTAAGCAGGCTAAAGCTGGCTTACGTTTCCTTTGGAAAGCTGCATAATGCTGCCATGCAGTGCTTTAAAGCTTCCATTTCCCACTGTAGTGGCTGCGTTTAGCAGTGGCAAAGCAGCGTCCGTGGCTGGTGCGTGTATTGCAAAGGCTGTCGAGCTTGATTTAAACCTTTGGGAATGCGACAAATAAGTCTTGGAAATGGCTTGAGACACCTAAAGCATTTCTGGGGCTTATGCATTAAGGAGTGCTCTTTAAGAGTGTGATTTTATGCTATGAGTTTAAAAGAAACTAGAAAGATGTTCAACAAACTGATTCCACGAAATAAAATACTGGGAAGAGCTCTCCTGGCAGTTTCTCCTTTACAGTTCCTTCTTCACTGCAGCAAGCAACATTACTCGTTCTCCATCTTCCTTCCTTTTTCTAAATCTTAGTATCTGCGATGACAAAACAAGTTAAGTGCTGAGAGAACAAAGAATGCATATGCTAAACAGCATTGCAGCATGTTTTTAATTACTGCAGTAGATTATCTTCAACCCCTGAATACACATGTGCGTCCCTGTCACATGCGATTCTTTTCTTCCTGCGTCCCAGACCTCCTCCTCCTTTCTTTTGGGCATTCCCAAATAAAGATAGGAAACTGACTATATCTATTCATAGCCAGCGTGAACTATATTAAAAGCCATTGGATGGCAGAGATGAAAATGTTTCATTTGCAAATCAGATTTGTCCATGGGAGGCGAATTGCCACAAACTACCAGAGCTGCGTTCCGCATTCCAAAATGATGCAAAATGCAGTTATACAACGGGGGGTTATACGGGAGAAGAGAGCTGTGTAATGCAGAAAAAATTCAGATGTAGGAGGGCAACACAAAGCATTCACTTGTTTCTGAAACCTTTTGAAGAAATTAACAACAGTGAGACTGTAATTTAGGTGTTTATATGCTTCAGAGAAGTGACGTTTTGGTTTAATGTTTTGTGTTTTATAAACCACTCGAGTCCCAGTTATCTTACGGGTTACTTACCTCATAGGTTGTGTATGTTGCTGCGCACAAACAGGATGAGTTACCGGGGGGCTATGGGCAGTTGAAGCAGGGCCCCTCGTTGGTACCATACAGCTAAATAAAGAGGTTTCTCTAAGAGGAATAAGGAATATGGGCAACAGGAGAGCCCGGCACGCAGCGAGAGGCAGCGCCGGCCAGCTGGGGTTCTGCTTCGCCAGCCGCGTGCCTTTGTCTTCGACAGGACGCTGGTGATGAAGCGTGTGTTTGGGTGGAAGGAGGAAGCACAGAAGTGTTTGAAGGATCATTTGATCTGTGTCTGACAACAATTATGGATGCAGACGGTTGCGGTGATGCCGCATCGCGTCATTAGCGCAACAGCTGGACCCCACTGCTGGAAAGCCAAGAGGAGAGTTTTTAATTAGGTTGACTTCAACGCTGGCTTAATAAATATGATGAAAGTGAAATACAGCTAGAGACACCCTGGGTTCGTGCCAGCTCCTGGCGGTGTGAAACCTGCTGCATGGCCCCAGTCCATCAGCGGCAGAGCGAGGGGCTGAGCAGAAGCGGGGAGCCGCTCGGCGGGCCAGTCTGGAGGGAAGCGCCCGTCCCAACGTTTTGTTGGCTGTGGGGAGCGCGGGTTGGACTCTCGAAGCAAATGAGCTTGAGGTTGGTTTTTTGTTCTCTTCTTAAGTTTGGTAGCCTTTTAAATTATCGTTTGAGGTGCGTATCTGTAGGCCAGGAGCTTTCCGTGCACCTAGTTCAGGTGAAGTGAATGCACAGGAGGCTGCGGGTCCCCAGCCTGTCCCATCGGCTCCTCGCAGCAGGGCCCTCTTCTTGGTCCAACTGAGCACCACGAAGTGCTTCAAGCCCTTTCTCTCAAATTCCCTGTCTCTGGCCAGGAATTCTTGCTTAGGCAGGGGCATTTCCTCTCCCCCTACATTCTCCGATGATTTAGAGAACTCAGATTATACACGGGGGAAGATGCAAGAGCTGGAGCCCCGTCTACTCATTACAACCCACTCATCTCTTGTGGGAGACCTGTGTCCAGTTCCTTCTTGTGCCAGGGGAATTGAAGTCAGCCCTCCCAGTAGAGAGATGATGACCCAGACAAAAACAAACTGAAGTTTTCTATGGAAAACATTCTTTTGTGTTTTTGCCTGACACAAGAAAATTGAAAATAAGCTTTATATCCAACATTTTAACTCAGAATAAATGGCAGAAGTATTTTTACAGCAATTTTAACAATAGTGCTAGTAATTGATTTCATAACTTCAAAGGCCTTTATGACAAGCAGGAACGTGAAATAAGCTGTTTGAAAATGTGTAGTGTTAGGTAATTCCAATTCCTATGTGCTACAGGCAAAGTGTGCTTGTCTGCTGAGGTATTTCATTATAGCAGTGTGGGGGTGCATGCTGCATGCATTTTCCAAACGTTTCTTCATCCTTGTTTTTCCTCTAGAAAGCAGGAGTATAATTTAATTTCTGCTGTATTTGCTTTATTAGGCCTGGTAACTTTGTGCTTGCCGGTGAGCACCGCATGCCCTGCACGTGGGCTGCGGGGCTGCGCGGGGCATCTCTGCAGCTTCCTTCAGGGAGGGCTGGGGCTGCCCCACGATCCTGGTGGGCTGTTGGAGGTTTGCTGTCATCCGAGGTGCTGTCACAATCTTGGTACAAAATCATAACGCTCAAAAATTGATTTCTGTAGTTGACTAGAAAAATAAAAAAGTATCCGCTTTGTCGATTTTTGTTTGTTTATGAACGCAAGCAGCCTTATAATGGCTTTCCTGCGAGTTTTTCTTCTGCCACGGTAGGTGACATGAAAATGCCACGCACTGAATGTTTCATGCCGCTCTCACAAGAGGTCTCACCACCTGCAGTCAAGAAGCCTGGGGTTTGTTGGTGCTTTTTTGTTGTTGGCGGTGGGTTTTTTTCATGCCTAATCCAGGCAGACTTTCTGTGCAAAGAAATGTCCGTGCAGAAGGAATAGTCCTTGGGCCTTCTCAATGAATGCAATGGGAGATTTCTTTCGGGGATCACCTGTTTTTCAGTACAGGTTTCTCTGCTGTCGCTCATGCTCCTGGAATGCTTTCCACCACCTAGTACCCGCCTGTGGGCATCTCCTACTGGGACGATTTGTGGGGGACTGTCAGCACCCTGCTATAAGCCCCTAAAAGGCATGAGCCTCGTTTAAAACCTTGTGCTGGCCTCTCTCCAGAGCAAGTTCTGCCTTCCTTTGCAGAGCTTGTAGCGTGGTACCTTCCTCCACGATCGAGCTGCATTTTAATGAAATGCAGTAATTAGTAAGACTGATTTGCTTAATCGTGTGGTCTAAGAAGACAAATGGCTCTGCTCTATGAATATGCTCTTAAAGTCAGGTCTTAATACCTCTTTGTAGTGCTACAAAGCTGTGCTACTCTGTGACAGCAAAGAGCATTCACCTCTTCCCCTCCTGCACTGCTGCTGTTCCCAGGCAAGTGATCCCCGGGCAGTGGGGCAGGAGCTGAAGAGCAGCATTGCATGGCTCCCAAAAGCTGTCTTCTCCATTTCCCACGTCGTTCCATAAAGAAACAACGGAAATATCGCAGTGGCGAGCTGAGCTGCGCTCTGCAGAAATCTGCACTGTGGGTGAAGGATTTGGTGAGGAGGAAGCTGTGAAATAATCAACCAAAGGGCTTCAAGCTCCGTGTTACGTGGAGAACATCAAATTGGAAGGCTGGTCTACCCTGGGCATGGGAAGCGTCACACATTCATTTGCTGCTGTGATGCCTTCCCAAATTCAACTCTACCACATCTGTCTGCTGCACTCCAGGTCCTGCAGGGCATTGATTTTATATATATCTATATTAAATATATGTTTGTACTGACTTTGAACAAAAAGCCTCACCCCTGGTGGGCACACGAGGGAATGAAAACCACGCGTAATTTCAGAAGGCTGTGTTCAGATCCCTCTTTTATTTCACGCTGACCTAGATTTGTTCTGTGCTGACGTTGTAGAGCTATGCGGTTTTTATAGCTCTGTATCCCGGTTAGGTGTCTTCCCTTCCACGGTGGTGTAAAACGCACAGATGAGCCTAACGCTGGAGTTTTACGACACTCTTTGAGTCCCACCAGCGTCAGAAGTGAGGTGTGTGTGAAGCAAACACGAGCTCAGCAAATTGTGCCTAATGAATGGCCAATCAGCCAGACTGAAACCAAGCACAGCCCCATGGAGATGAGGAAAAAATAAACTGTCCTGAAATACTGCCTCATTACTAGCATTCATTTAGGAAAAAAAAAAAAACCGCAGTAAAACAATATGTTTAGTTCACGTAATTCTGTAAAATTTGAGTATTGAGAGAAACTGTGTAGCTGTCACTCCTTTGTAAATCTCTGAAAATACCTGGTGCTGCTCTAAGCTACTGCTATGGGAAATGTATCTGATTTCCTTAAACTTCTTCTGTTCTCTACATCCGTAAGTAATAATTCCCATCATTTCTATGCAGAGATACTGTTTCTTCTGGAATAAAGAAAAACAGTTCTTTCTGTTCTTAATCCACTCATAACTTCTGACAAAATGTGATTCATTCTCTGTCCACCTTGCTTTTATGAAAAGCAGTAATGAATGTAGCTGGGCAAAATGGAAATTGTTTTGCAAAACATGTCAAGAATGAAGTGAAAAAGATGCATAGAAACTTCTCTGAAATCATTTAAGGATGAGCAAAGCATTCATTTTTGCTTGAGTGTGCTTCTCTTTAAAATTGCATGACATTAAAATTGAAAACACGAAAAATGCTGCGTTGCTCAGTGGGAAGCACTGAATCATTTTGCTCCCGTTCTCATCAGAGGGAGCCCAGCTGCTGGGTGCAGCCCTAGCAGCCAGCTTAGCGTAGCGTGGGTTGTGAACTGGAGGGATTTCCCAGGGCTCCACACCCTGACCGGGACACGGACACGGTGGTGGAGGTGACGGTGTTAGGCTTGGGCAGGGACAATGACAACTGGAGCAAGCCATATCCAGGATCCGTAAAGCATTTTGGTAATGAACTTTGATGAGGTGGAAGGCAGAAGGGTCCATCATCTTAATCCGTTCCTACTGGTGTACTTTCTTTTTGATATACACTGTATATTTTTCTATTTTGTCCAATACAAGTGTTATATAACAAGTCAAGAGACTGCTATAAATCTTCTTAGGATTCCATTTGATAAGCGAGCCTTTAATTACAATGAAAAGATGTTCGGTTGAATGGTTCTGGCATATAATTCTCTCTATAAAATTTTCCTTTCATCACTGAGTTAGCACTATGCTTTGAGAAATCTGTTTTGAATAATCTGTAGGCAGCTTCTAATTGTCTTTCTTATAGAATATTTGCAACTGAGATTACTTATATAGTTGTTGAACTGATTATTTTTTTTATAATATTTGCCGTAATTTATTTCATATGAAATTCTCCATGATTCGTGTCTTATTGTAAACTTGGAATTATGAGGTCAAAGTTTAGTGTATTGACTTCTTGGGGCAGACAGAGGAGCAACATTGATGGGTTGTGGAGAGGAAGCCATGTTCCATTGTGCTGTCCCTCTGGGAAATTAGTAAAAATAGCACATGGGAAACAAAACTTAAGATCAACATGTAATTGCTGAGGCAGTGGCCAAATTTACAGGAAATTTACTGCAGAAGAGCTCTGACACAATGCTGTGAACTCTTTAGAATAGGAGAAAACGAGCAATAAAATGTTCAAAGTTCGGATTTTCTGGTACGTGGCGTATTTAGAATGTTATAGTAATATCCATCTCTTTAACTAAGTGATAATTAGTTCAGAAGGTATCCTCAAGAGGCTATTCCAATGCATATTTTGTGTTTTCATGCAACTTGACTTGAATCTTTTTCCTGGGGAGAACTTTTTTTTTCTTATCTAGTTCGTATATTGAAAATGTCACTTCAGTTCCTATGTCCTTCAATCATTGCTTACTCCATCTGAATGATTTTTACCCTTTCTTTCTTTACTATTTTTATTATTTTTTTGTGTGTGTTAGTATTAGATTATAGCAAGATTACTAAGCACCAGTTTTTAAAATGTGTTTAAAATTCGCTGATTTTTCTGTTTGTTCCCACAGGATTATCTTCGGAAACTGTCCCTGTAGCTGATGTGTCCCACAGTGAATCCGTTGAAGAAAGCCCTTTCCGTCCCCCTTCCCATTCTTTTTCCACCGTCTTTGACGAGGACAAGCCAATAGCCAGCAGTGGAACGTACAACTTGGACTTTGATAACATTGAGTTGGTCGATTCTCTCCATGCCTTAGGACCGAGCTCTCCGGAATCGAAGAATCGTGACCCCAAAGCGAATGTTCGAAGAAAATCAACCGATTCAGTGCCAATTTCCAAATCTACATTATCTCGGTCTCTTAGCTTGCAAGCTAGTGATTTTGATGGAGCGTCTTATCTTGGCAATAATGAGACGCTAGCGCCAGCAGCAGATGCATATGGTACTGGTTCAAGTAGTGCTTCCAGTACCCTTAAGCGAACCAAGAAATCCAGGCCAGCTTCCTTAAAAAAGAAGCCGTCAGCAAAAAAATCTCTTGATGCTCCGCCAGTGAAGGAAACACCACAAGAGCCGTCTGACCTTGACCAAGCAGCTTCTGCCCCAGGTGAGGATAAACCAACATCTGATGCAAAGGCTGACTCAGTAAAACCTGAATGTACTGAACCTTCTAAAATCTCTGCTGAGAAACAGGAGGCCCCAGCTGTGCCTGAGGAATCCTACCCTTTGGATCCAGACAGTTTTGAAGGGATTAGTGCGTTTAGCACTGGAGGCAGCAAAGTACAAAACTCTCCCCCTGCCAGTAAGAAAACGCTACCTCTTACAACGGCACCTGAGGCTGTGGAGGTGACTCCGCCTGACACCGGAGGACAAGAGGACCCTCCGGTCAAAGGTGTTGCGGTGAGGCTGGAGTTTGATTATTCTGAAGAAAAAGGGATCGGTGAAGACCTGCAGGACAGCACTCCTCCTAAAAAAGCAGGTAAAAAGCCTGGTGCTAAAATGCCACTACGGAGGCCAAAGACTAAAAAGTCAGTGGAAAAGCTTGATAACGTTCCGACCACACCAACCAAGACACCCACTGATCCAAATGAGATCCCTATCACAAAAGGATCTTACACTTTTGATATTGACAAGTGGGATGATCCCAATTTTAACCCGTTCTCATCTAGTACAAAAATGCAAGAATCTCCCAAACTGCCTCAACAAACGTACAGTTTCGAGCCAGACATGTGCGAGGACTCTATTGACCCTTTCAAGTCGTCTTCTAAGATCGCCAGCTCGCCCACCAAATCTCCAGCCTCCTTTGAGATACCAGCCAGTGCCAATGAAACAAACGGGACCGATGGAGACAGCTTGAATAAACCCGCAAAAAAGAAGAAGACGCCTCTAAAGACGTAAGTTAAAGGGCTCAGCTATTTCTGGATTAGAAGCAGCACATCCCTACCCGTTAGCCCACTTATATCGGTTTTAGGGTTGAATAGAGAAAGGAAGATGCCGCTGAGTGTTGTTAACCATGCAGCTGGACTCCTGCCTGTATGTGCTTTCCCTCAACCTGTTACCTCAATAGCTTGACGTTTCCAGACCAAAAGGGAGAACCAGGGATAAATTAAGCCAGATGAGGCCACTGGGCTGGGTATTGGGTTTTTGAAGTTTAGGGGCTCAGTGTAGCTTTCAATCTGATTAAGTCCAAATTTTCTCAAGTTTGTGCCAAATTTTCTGTGACCTCATCTTGGAATTTGAAATTGTTTAAGCTGATTCATACCGGTAAAGAATATTTTATGAATCATATTTTTTGAGTGGGACATGAAATAGTAAGGCAAGAACAAATCCCCTACTGCACACAGCAGGTTTTATCCGGTGACTTACACTATTGAAAAGAAAACACATCGAAAGGTGCAGTGTTCTCAAAAGTGAAATGGATAGCTTTTAAATAGAGGACTAAAAAACTTGAAGTTTCCTTTCTGTGAAAGAGCTTAGGATTCTTCAGAAGGGTTGAAATCTCCTAGACTGCTACATGGTAGGGGAACATCCACCTTTAGGCACATTGGGCAAACTGCATGATAAATGTTCGAAATTGTTGTATTTAGATATTTGGATAGGAACCTCAGTGGCTAGTTCTGGTAATCCAATGGTTCACTTGCTGGTGTGCATGTTCTGCTATCTTACCCTTATCTTATATTTTTTTGAGTTGGTAATCAGTAAGTTTATACCCCATTAATCTGAAATTGTTATTCTGTATGTATCTATAAGAAAATATCGCGCAGCATGTCCCTTTATCGTTTAAATGTCAGCTAACTAAAAATAATGTAACTAAAAATGGGTAAAAGCCAGGCAATTTGAAGATAATATAGTTAATGTAAAGCATGCAAAAAATGTCCTACCTCGTGCAGTGAGAAGAAGATTGTTCAGTTTTCCTGAGCTGCCAGCTACCATCCAGACATCTAATTCACCTCCCTTGCCAGATTTGAGGAAGCGTGTGCCATTTTTAGTTTTTAGGAGCATTCTGGAAGTCAGACTGCTGTACAGTTGAGATGTTTATTAAGGGAGGAGCCTGTTTATTATTTTTTTTTTTTGGTGGTGGTGGTTTTGCTTCTTTTTGAGATGTGCCTCACATTTAGGGGGAATTAAGGTGAGAATTAAGATGGATACTAAGCTGATGCGTTTTCTGAGCCTAAAGTCCAAACTGGTTTGGTCCAAAAGAAAAAGATTTAAAAGTCTGACTGCAGGAGAGGAACTCTTTGAGTCTTGCTTGGGAAGTCCAGAAGGAGAGAGGGGGATTTTAATGTCACCAGATCCTGCAGTCCGATATTTACAGCCAGCCAGAGCCTCCTTGTGTCATCCAGGAGTCATTGTGGAGCGGACAGACCCCCACTACAAACCTCATGGGTCCACCATCTGCTGTGAATAGCGGAATCAATTCCAAATTGTTAACTTGGGGACAACGTGAATTTAAAAAGAGTTTCGTAAATCTTATTTCAGGAGGGTTACAGGATTTTTTTGCCCTTGCCTAGGACCGATTTTGCTGTGTTATGATACACATCTGCCCACTGCAGCCCCATAACCTGCGTCTGCAATGGGTTCCTAACAAAGAAGAGGATCTGCACCTTAATGCCAGCAGCTGTAATGCCTCTAAAAGAAAATTGGCCTAAGGCTTGCTGGGGGCTGCTGTGGGAAGCAGTGGCTGTATTTGCCTCTGCTTGTCACTGGTTTCTCTGCAAAAAGGGCTCTCAGCATGGCTCCTCCGTGGGATGCAGGGCGGGCGTGGGGGCAGCAGATGGGGCAGCAGAGAGAAGCTGGGGCAAAATGCTTCGGCTCCAAGGGGCAGAAAGGAGGGTGTTTGAGGTGGAAGTGATGCTGTGATCTACCAGGACTTCTAAAACCCTACTTAGTGGCTTTTGCCAAGTCAGGGGGGTTACTAGCAGCATTGGGGGTTACAGAAATAAAACTCCATGGGCCAGTTTGAGAACGTTTTCCTCATACAGCCAGACTTCGATTTCTAGGTGAGGCCTATGGGAGGTGAAGAAGCCAGGCACGAGCTTAAGCCCTTGCTAAGCTTGACTACTTTGAGCCTGTGCTGTACGCTGCCTTACATCCCTCACAATCAATAAAAATAACCGGCTGTTGTTCGTGAGTGAAACCTGAAGCAGTCGAAGGACTGACCCCCGTGTGAAGAGGGGGAATTTTTAGAAAAGATGGCAGCTTGACACAAATCACTCGCTGGTCATATGCCTAAGTGCTGAGCTGTTTGGAGACAGCTCGTCGTGCTCAGGAGATGCCGAACAAAGAGCAGCCGATGCCTCCCGAGTGCCTGCTGACAGCGGTGAGGCAAAACAGGGGCCTTGTGTCGGCCTCGCTCCCCAAAGCGCCGGGCGAGAGGGACGGAAGGCGCCACCTCCCAAGGGTGCCGCCCGTGAGGAGGGCGGCGCGGCAGCTGCCGGGCTCGGTAGCAGTGCTCTTCCCCGAAGCCTAAGCGCTGCTCCAGGCGGGCCGACATCCCTCACCAACCGAGTGCTGCGTTGGGGAGGCAAAAAGCAGGTGGCTACCATCAGGGCTGGTTGATAAAAACTTAGCTCAGTGGCCTCGGCTTTGAAAAATGTGCTTTGTGAGATGGAAGCGTGGCTAAAGTATCTCACTGAATTTCACAATATGAAAGAACTTAATTAATTAATATTTTTTTTTTCTCCTAAACTATTTCACATAAAAAGTAGAGGTTAACCTTATGCAGGTAGAAGATGTGCATGACCGGGTTGCCTTAACACATTAACATTAACGGACTGTTTGTAGGTTTATCTTTTTTGTCAGTTCCTTCTGTCTGTCTCTCTTTTCTTTGTCTTATTTGTCTTAGGATGGTAGAAGATGTGATGTCTGTATGTTCTCTGTTGTAAGTAATTCCAAGCTAACATTTCCAGTTTCTTCTTTGATTTATGGGCTTTTTAATTTTACTCATTTATTTTGCAGCATGATCAGTTAATCAGCATGAAGCTCTTATGCTAACTGTGTCACTTCACTGGCACATATGAAAGCTTTTTTAAGTAAAACGCCTGCCTGTGAATGAGCTACAAGAATCTGGTGTCTCATTATCTGTTTGCCTGTCAAAGAAGATCATCTTTTAAAAACCACACAGATTTCCTATCCTTGAGCTAATACAGTAAAGTTTTATTTCTGCTGTTGTACAACAACATTGTACAATCACTCTTGCTTAAGTACCGCATAAAGTGTTTTTCCTTCTTAAAGGAATAAGTTATCCTAATTATTTTCAGCACTCTAACTAGATAATTAGTAGCATTGAACACCCTAATATTCAGCTGCCCAATTTATTTTCCCCTACAGATGTGGTATTGATTCACCCTCTACCAACTGAAACCCTCCATTATAATTTCCAGTGTTGACCTTGCTACTCATTGATCAGGGATGAGCTGATGGGCAGTAATTGTTGGCGCAGCATCTCAAATTCTAACATTAAATCTTTATCAGTGAGTTTGGTGTGATATTTTCCACCTTTTCTAGTTAGGAGCAAAAATGTGTTTGAGTAGCTGTGGCGATGCACAGCAAGAGACCAGGTAGATAATTGGTTTATGTCCCTGTTAGGAAATACCTTCAACCAGTTGTGAATAAACATAAAGGCAACACTCATAAATATATCACATATTCTTCATTCTTTTTGCCTGTTTCAAATTTGGGGGATTCTGAAGGGCTGCAGTGTGTGTAGTCCCAGTTTGCATTTGAGCTGTCAGGGGAAGCAGAATTGCCATATTGGTTGCTGTAGCTGTTTTTAAGGGGGGACTCTTGGGTGTACGAGTAAAGACGGAGCTTTGTGCTGGCGTCTTGGCAACAGCATCGGCCTCGCTTTTTGTGTAGTTCATCCAAAGCACACCCATTTCTTTCTCATCTTAATGACTTATGGGCTTCTTAGAGCTTGCTGACTATCACAGTTTTAATTCTCAGGTCATTCTTGTAAAGATGTGGTTTGGGCTTGATTTTCAGGTGGGAAACTGAAGCAGACAAGCTAAGAAGTTTGCTTGAGGCCACTGAGGATGCCTGGGGTGGAGCGGGGATTTGAATTGCAATGAAGCAGCTCTGTAAACGTGTCAGTAGCTAGCATGAAAGGAAAAAAAAAAAAAAACCAAAAAACTTTTTTTCAGTGAATTTAGAAATATGGCAATCCTGCTTTTCTCAGCTTTTGGGGAATCAAGGCCTGTTCCAAGTGCATGACAAAAATAAGTCCCTACAGCATGTTTCTCTGTGGTGCTGCTGCCTAATGGATGGGATTTTGAAGCAGAAAGGCTTACAGAGATTGCATTTTCTGTAGCTGCCTCTTGCTAAGTGTGAAATGACACGATTCTTTCTGGTTTTACCATATTAACTGTTTTAATTCTATTTTTAGTGATACTTTTAGGGTGAAAAAATCACCAAAAAGATCCCCACTATCCGATCCTCCTTCTCAGGTAAAGTACTGCATCATTGTGATCTGTGTAATTGTATTCTTGGAGGGGCACAGAGAGAAATTTCATTTACTTAAATGTAGAATCTAATAATAGAAGAGCTGTTGTAAAGAATATAAGCATATTGGTGTCCATGGATAGCACACAGGCCTATAATCATAAGGTATTAAACTTTTGGCCTGCATACGATGTATATTAGCTCCTGTACAATGTATATTAGCCCTGGGAATTGCAATTAGACTATTAATGAACGTGCTTTGGAAAGCCCTACATTACAACAGAGCAGCAAGATGAATAAATACCTTTAAGTCAGGTATCAGTCTGAAAAATGAAGCTAACTGTCTGACTTGGGAAATTGATATCAAAGTAAGAAACCGAATGCATAAAGCTGGTGGGCTGGAAGGAAAACAGAAATAAAACACATGGGCTGCTCTACCAGGAGCATGTGCTCGGATGGTTTTATTCCTTGTCGTAAACAGCCAGCAGGTGGCTTTCTTGGAAGAGGAGTTAACAAAAGCTGCTCCGCTTGTAAGAGCCCAACTGCTTTGATGCGGCACGGCTCCTTCCGTGCTGCTTTCATCTTCCCCTCGGCCGTCCTCCCCTTTTACTGACAGCCCAGAAGTGAAGAAAGGGTTCCTGACCTCTCAGCCCTAGGCAGGCTTGCTCATTTGAGGGAAGCCTAAAAAGTCGGTGTAGCTACTCAGGGACTTCTGTCATGGGTGATGGGTGCCACTTATGTCAAGTGCCTGACAGATTTAAACCATTCTGGGTTTTCTTTCTTCCTTGTTATCAAGGCAGCTTTGCAACACGAGTGTTTATCATCAGAGAGTTTAGCTATACCAGGAGGACTTGTCACTAGTACAATTCCCAATGAAGCGCTTAATATTTTTCTGTAAGTATTTTATACAGAGCTGCAGTGAAGAGCACGGAATTAAAAAGATGACTGTGGTCAGGCAGAGGAATTCAGCGTTGACTATTCTGTCCCTTAATGGAAGAGAAGAGCATTAATCAGCCCTTGTTTTCTACAGGATCCCACCCCACTGCCTACTCCAGAAACACCTCCTGTCATATCCACGGTCGTTCATGCGACAGATGAGGAGAAACTGGCGTCTTCGGTGACCAGTCAGAAGTGGACCTGCATGACTGTGGACCTGAACACGGATAAGCAGGATTACCCGCAGCCATCTGATCTGTCTACGTTTGTTAATGAGACTAAATTCAGCTCTCCTACCGAGGGTATGCTTTATGCAGGACTGTCTGCACCCAGCTAATGTTATTTTTTTAGGAGCCCTAAAAAATGGTGCTCTTTGGACCAGTTTGAGGAACTTGGCACTAATGGGGAGCTGAATAAATAACCCAAATTGTTTTGTCTTGGGTTTTCAAGAGAGAGTAGAGAGGCAGCTCAAAGGAAAATGAAAAGGTCTTTTGGAGAAAATTAACTTTTTCTTTCTTTTTATGGTTACTTATAGACATGCGGTGTTCTTCCGTGCATGCTACCTGTTCTCTCTGTGTCATCACAGGAGACTAGGGGCTGAAACAGCTCTTGTTTAGTGCTCTTAGATCCAGGGTCACTGCACCAGTGTTTTTGCCTGAGCCTGTCCCTGTCACGTGAGTGGTAGAAAATGTGATCGAGTATTGAAGGCCCCAGGTTAAAATCCTGCTCAAAGGTTGTGCATTAAGACCCTTAGCATACCACCTCCCCTCCAGGCTTCTGGGATCCAGGTTTCTTTATGCACAAAAATGCCAGGATATCCCCCATGGAAGACAGTAGCCATTCAGGAGCCAGACAATATCACCTTCTATGGCGGCTTATAATGATTTTTCCTCTAGTACCTTTCTATAAGCAGCTGCAAGCTAAAGCTGGAAGTTTCTGTGAAGAGGGCTGTGATTCCAGGTCTGCAAAACATGGAAGAGAGAATTTAGCCAGTTGGAAATGTGTGTGTGGCCTTCACTGAGGTTACCAGAGGAAATACGGCTCTGCAACATCTGCTCTAGGCAGATTGTCAGCTTTGAGGGTGGGAGGAATGCAGGAGTTTAACTTGGCTTAAACTTTTCCTTCTTGATCAGGCTTCATTATTGTTCCTGACTTTTTGACCCGAGTCCCAGGCTGCCACTAGAGCTGCTCTGTACCATTTTAGCCAGGGTCTGAGGAGTTTTTGCCTGATTAAAAACTGCTAAGCTTTTAAGTCAAATGTGTCTGACACAAAGGCATGAATGATCACCCTGGTTTTAATGGGACCGCGCATGCTCGCATGCACGTGCTCATGACTTTATGGAAATCTGTTGAGTCTTCTGTTCAGATAAGTATTTCAGTCTGGGTTAATCCATTTGGTTTTCCAGTCAAACGAGAAGTTTTAGATAGCAGATTCACTTCATTTGGGTTAAAAGAAATTTTTAAGTCAAGAAATATTTTTTAGAAAATAACCACCAAAATCTGGGAAAAATTAAATTATATGGAAGGAATTAGAACAAAAGAAGAGCAAGAGAGACTCTAAAGCAATCATTTGAGCTATCAAAGAGGTAGAAGAAAGAGCACAAAGCTCCTAATTAAATGCTAATTGTCTTGTCTCATGTGTGCGGCATGGTATAGTCAGTTTCAGATTACGTGCTAATTATAATCAACAATGCTTCCGCTTTTCAGATCTCTTAAAAATAATAATTTTTTCCCTTGACAGTCTTGCTCCTGCTGCTTCGAGAGCCCTATGAGTAATTCCAGTGCTGTTGTCAGTGCAGATATTTTTACCCCTCCCAGACGCTGGTGTGACTGCTGTCCTGTAACCCAGCGCTGCTTTTGTACCGATACAGCCCGGCCACTGAGCCGGCCGGTACATCCAGCTCTCATCTGTTGCGTGCTCTGCTTATAACTGCTGCCTTTTTTGTGTTTCGCAGACCAGGAATAAGCAGTAATTATTAGCAGAAAATTCTGATGTAATCGTGCAGCTATTTGTAGGAGTTGGAGGACATCACGTAGTAGGTCTGTTGTATGCATTTATAAAAGATAATTATCTTACCTCATAGGGTATCCTGGGCATTCGTAGATTTAAAAGTACAGAGATAACTGGAGCCTAAGGTTTTGGAGGGGAGATGGTATCTTAGAGGAGATGCCTTGGAGAGGAGATGGTGTGTAATTGTGCTGGAAACTTCTGAGACAGGCGAGATCAAACAAGCTGCGGTTAGCGAGCTGTTAGTGTTGTTCCTTTTGTTCCTAGCTGAAGTATTTCCATCTGTCTGCTGCTGTCTGAAATCAGTAAGTTAAATACGCGTTATCCCAAAAGCCAGTTGGGGTTGCAAATGCCAGGCGTGCTGCAGGCAGCTGCGGGATCACGGCCACCTGTGCCAGCAGAGGATGGTGGCAGCACATCTCCTCCCCCCGCGCAGTGTGCCTGTGTGCTCACTCGTGGCTGTCTGGGGTCGTAAAGCTGCCCACAAGCACCCGTGGTGCACCTCATGGGCTGTGCGCAGGTAAACACAATACACAAGGGCAGGTTCTTGGTTTCTCCTGCAATAAGACATCCAGAAGGTTGTTACCATCTCCTTGTTTCAGGTTTGGTTTTGCTTTCACTAGGTAGAGGCTTGTGTCTGGTACCTGAAGGTTGTCTGTCTTACCTGGCTTCCGATTGCCATTAAAACAGACGGTGCCAGGAATTTAAACGTGAGGAGCCTGCTCTTATCGCATTCTCTTCGCTGAGACATTTTACTTTAATATCTCCCAGAGGTCAGTTACTGTGAGTTTGTGGCTGTTCCTCCTCAGTGGTTGTTTTACAAAATACATAGACTGGGGCTTCTTGTATTCCGTGGTGCTTTTTATTCAAAACAAAACAAAACATAACAGGTAAGAGGTTATCTTTAGGGCTGCTTTGTTTTTAAAGGACACACGTTCTAACGATGGTTACCATTAGACTCATGGCAACAGGGTAAAATGCAGAATTAGGACAAATTAATGATGCTTTTATTTTTTAATGTCACTTTAAGGTGTCACTGAACAAAGTCTTTGCTTTTATTTGGGTGCAGAAAGGTATGCTCTCCTTTCCAGTTTGCTGTGTTTTATCTGTCTTCCTCTGTATCAGCTCACTACTAGGTGACCACGGATTGGAGGGAAATGCTGGTTATTCCCCCTAGTGTAATTAGGAGATTAGAAGTACAGCAGCAGTAAAGATTTGCATTTTTATTAGGGTTTAGATTTAGGGTTCTTTGTAAACCTTCCCGCCTCAGGCTTTTCCTCCATAACTTAAACATAAAACCAGCCAAGTAAACTGGGCTGTTGTCTCACCCCTTGTTCAGTGAGCATGCAGGTATTTTATACATCTTTTTATCTCAAGTGATACCACAGTTGTCCTTCTTAATTAAGAACTGTATGATATACATGAAGAAACAGAAGTGATTTTATTTTACAACAGCTTGCTTTTTCTGTACGTTACAGGAAACTGGAATCAACATTACAAATAATTGAAAAACGTGTTTTCTGTGATAAGATGACACAACAGGGGAAAGTTATCTGCTCGGGAAGTGCTCTGAAACTTTGTTAATATTCTGAGCTCTGAGGCAGAATCTTGGACAAGCTGATAAAGCAGAATTTTTTCAGGCAACTCCATTTGCCTGATATGTGTCATAGATTCATTGTTGAAAATCGGTGCAAGTACATCTTCTGCTTTCTCTCTCTGTATATTCTATTTTTAACATCTCATAGAAAAGTATCAGATTAAAATTTCAGAATGGGAATGGCCCTCGTAAATGAGAATTCTCATTTACTTATGCAAAAATTAATTCATGGCATGTATTTAATGGCTCTCTTTTGTTTCTGTTACAGAATTGGAATATGGCAACTCATATGAAATAGAATATATGGAGAAAATTGGCTCCTCTGTGCCTGTAAGTTCTCACTTCCATTTCCATTCATTTGCATTCCCTTGTCATAACCCACTATCCTGATAATGCCATCAACCTCACTACCCCTTAAATTAATTATAATGTGCCTGAAGCAGATTTACAAACCCAGCTCCTTTAAATTGGCGTAACTGGGGTAAATTGCATGTGCTTTGTTGTCCTATATCTCGCAGAGCTTGTTCCATTTTATTATTTTATTTTTAAGCTAGTATCATAGTAGTTCTTTTTTTGGAGATTAAAAGCAACTCAGTAGTCCCAGCAGTGTAGAGTACAGAGCTGTCTACACCAGCTACTGAGCTATTTTTAGAAAATTAGAGTAAAACTTTTGAGAAGATGGAGGGAATCCTGACAGAATTCAGAATGAAGGTGAAATATAGAATGCAGTGCTATATGTTTGCTATCAGTTGTTTGGCCTTCCATTTAATTCATGGATTTGATAGCTTGAATAGATCCAGGGGGGGGTGTATCCACAGGGGAGTTTAAAAAATCAAGTATGTCTGTCAGTTACATGAACTGATGAGAAAAATGTTGATTTCAATGAATATTTTGGTAACTTTCAGTCAACAGGTGCCTCCTGCCTGACAGGACCAGAAATCTGATTAACTCCGAAGTGGGAGAGGAAGAGCCATTACAAAGAATGAACTGTTTAGGTTACGTTCTTTAATGGTTTCTTCCTTACAGGGATCATCTCACTATCAGTTAGCGTGGGCTGGGTTACAGTCCTATGTTGTCAGCTGTTCGTCAAGTCAATCAGTCACTTAAAGCAGTGAGCTAACTGTAAAGCAGAATGGCTGAATTGGTTACTGAGTCTTTCTTTTCCTGTTGCCAGCAGGATGACAGCACCCCGAAGAAACAATCTTTATACCTAATGTTTGATGCACAGCAAGAGAGCCCAGTCAAATCGCCTCCTATCAGACTGTCTGATTCCACGACGCCGTGCTCAGGGTATGTCGCTGCAAACAAATTCAGCAATGGAAAAGGGTGTCAGGGAACTGGGTTGCCATCCTAGCACGCAAGCAGGCAGTTCTTCCTCTCTCTGCTTCTGTGTTGCTGAGTTGTTTGTTTATAAATAGATTCCCATCTGTGTACACATATGATAGAGAACAGAGGGCAAAGGTACAGAAGTTGTGCAACGGGAAGGAATAAGGACATGTATTTCTTCTTCATATTCTTACTAAATAGAGTTATAGTGGCAACTGTTTCACTAGGCTGTGGCTTCCTTCTTACATTTTTATTCTCAGATAATGCGGTCGTTTTCATTTCAATCTAGAAATCATCTAATTGCAACTTGTCACTTGGACTTTCCTAGCTATATGTTCTAAACAATGAGTCTAGTTCATAAGAACAGGATGTGTGGGTTGTGTTTGCTTTCCAAAAATTTTGCTCTTTAAGGACATCTGTTCTTCTTATGAAAATTTGTTTCTTGGGAGAGATTTAGGTCACAATGAGAAAGGGGTAAAAAGGCAAGTGAGAAATATTTAAGGAATGTGAGTAACCCTTCTGACGGAACTGGGTTTATTTAGATGGCTCCAGCGTGTTGCTTTAAAGGATATTGCAAAGTGTTGTGAGATATAATGATAGAAAGATGAGTTGAAAGAATATTTATATTTACACACATGAAAGTACCGAAGAGGACTTATTTAGGTGTTACCAGAAGCAGAATTGTGAAGGCCTTGTGCTCCACCCTGAAAGCCTGTACACAATCCTTTTCCAGGTCAAGTTTTGAAGACCCTGAAGCCCAACAGTCCTCTGGAATAAAAATACAACATCCAGCTTCCCGAGTCCTAACCGCTAGCCAAGAGGCGCACTTACAGTCCCCAGACAAGTCAAAACAGAAAGACTTGGAGCCCATGACCCTAGGAACAACTCCAGAGGCTATTGAAATAGTAAGTAATTTATGTTAAGAGCTTGGGAATTGTTCTGTTGCAGAAAATTCATGACATACAAGAGGCAGAACATGTGGATCTTGCAAGCAGAGCGAAAAATCAGACTAATGCTTAAAGATCTTAATAACAGCTTGGGGTAGGACCCAAATGAAGGAGATAGTTTGATGGAACTGGTGGAATGCAGAAGAATTTTCCCATAGCTTTAAATGCTCTTTTGATCAGTTATTCCAAGCTGACGTTTTGAAGTGCTTTTTTCTTATACAGTTTTTTTTACTTTGTACTTTAACCTGATATATACAAAGATATTTTATACATAAAAGGGGCGTTTTTAAACAAACATAGAGACATGGTTTGTTCTGTTGTATGTGGTGTAAGATTTCAAAATTACAAAACAACCCGTTGGAAAAAACAGGTGGCCTTTCACATTTTCTTGTAAACTGTTAATTGTGTTGTCATGTGATAATGTAAAATTCACTTTTTTGACCAAGAGAACTTAGCCCAGCTTCTAGTTAAATCACTTTTTTCAGTGGCTTATCTGGGTTAGATTGTAATTACTAGTGGCCCCTTCCTTTCTTGAGCCTGCAGTGCACACAGACTTTAGAGCATTGCTTCTCAGGTTCAAGAAGGTTCCTTTAAGGCTTCCACTTTTCCAGAAGAACTTGTTTCATATATGCCTACAGCACTAGGCTCGCTAAGTTACATGACAACATATGATTTACTGAAGAGCAGAATGAGAAGCTCACCTTAATTCTGTGCATAATTTGTATTGTTTAACGATGCTGTTGATACAGTGTTGCAAAGCATTTGAATTAGCTTGGAGAGTTTTCTCACTGTATGGAGCCTTGGGTGCTCAAGTCTGAGAGGTCTAGCTTTTGTCGTAATTCGTTTTAGCCTCATATTATGTCTTTATCCTGATCATCTTATAACTGTGAACATAACTTAGGTATAACTCATTAAATTAAGAAGAATTATTCTTGAAGCTTATCTGTTACACCTATGAATTGTGTATTGAAAAAGGAAATCTTCTGTGAGGTATGAAATTAGTAGGAATCAATGATTTGCAGACATGTACGTTGCTGTCAGCCTGAATTACTTGGACAATCTCCATTACTTATTCAATATCCTTCTTACCCTCCAGACTTCTCCTGACGACTCCTTTGTCTCTGCTGATGCTCTTCTCAACAGGATATCTAAGAAAACCTCAATATGTGATCAGCCTGAATATCTAGATCCTGACTTAGCAGAAAAGAACCCGCCAGTATTTGCTCAGAAACTTCAGGTTTGTAGCAGACATATAAATGTCCCTTTTACTTGAGTTTAAAAGTTTGTCTTTACATAGGTCGAGAATGCTTTACCTTGTCGGAAAGGGGTGGGAGGTGACTTGGAGTGGAGTTGGAAAGGAAGGAAAACAATGATTTAATTCTTCCCAGGGTAACTTTGGCCTTTCAGGAACCTAAGGGACAGAAAGATTTTACTTTAATTCATACAATGCATAAAATTGAATTTAAGTTTCCTTGACAGTTTCAGCTATCCCATACCATTGATGTATATATATTTTGCAGTAGTCTTTATGAAGCAGCTCTAAAACCCTAACCCTATAAAGCTTGAACACAGGACTCTTGTGGAGAGTTATCTTGACACCTGACCTTAGTAGGTCTGGATACATTTTCAGAGATGAAGATCTGAATACTGCTGAAATGAAAATTAGGACTTGTTGTTCTAGTAATCTATCTAATGCAGAATTTGGCATGGTTTCTTTTAGGAAAAGCAAATCCGTCTGCAGAGCAGTTTTGCGTGTCAGGACATATTTTGTAGAATATTCACAGTGAAATTTCAGAACGGCAAAGGTTGAATTGAGAGTGGCAGCTGGCATAAATTCACATGAAATGAGAATGAAAGAAGTCTGTGAAAAACAGCTTTAACTGCAGAAAACATTTATTTTTACCCAAAGCGTTATCCATACTTACCCCCTAATAAAAATTGTCTGTATAGCTATCTCAAAACTAACCACAGACAGGCATTTTGTACCAATGTTCCGGACGTGAAGGGAATATGGGACACGTTTGTCACCCAGGAATTGTCAGGATTCTACATTAAAATATAACATTTAATTTTTTAATGTGTTCAACATTTTTGCTGTGTTCTGAATACATTTTTTTGTGGATTGCTTGTAACCAAACACTTGACAGGAGGAGTTAGAGTTTGCTGCAATGAGGATAGAAGCACTGAAGTTAGCCAGGCAGATTACCTTGTCTTCTTTCCGCTCCTTAGATGCCGAGGTATCTGTTTTGTGCCTGCCGCGTGTGTGTTGTGTGCTCAGACTAAGACAGTGCTGCTTTTACTTTAACACGGTACCTAAGGCTCTCAGAGTGCAGTGCAAAGCTGGGCGCACCGAAGCGTGACACGGAAGAGCATGCTGCAAGCAGTACCGCACGCAGAAATGCTGTCACCTGCTCCACCTGTGGAGTACTGCTACACCCAAATTAACAAAAGCTAAGGCAAGAAATAGGTATACACGCATCCCAGGGTTCAGAGGTGAGAAGTTTGACCAAGCCTGCCTTCAGGCTTCTGAAGAAAGGGACTGAAGCAGGTCTGGAAGGGCTGTTCCCAAGGAAGAAGACCTCCCTAACACAGTTTATCTTTATTCTTGAAGATTTAAAGCTCTTTTTCTGATTTTCATTTTATGGCATGCTGGCTAGTGCCTCCTCAGAGTGATGCTGTGCACGGCTCTAGGGATGCACATGGTCCTCACTGGGTTTGCACAGGGACATTCCCATGGCCCTGTCTCAGCCCAGTCACAGGATTTGTTTTAGCTGAATAATATGGATGTCATGCGAGGCTGGGAAGGACTTTTGTCCCCAGATAACTTTACTGTTTAGGTGGGACGTTGCTGATGTTAAATTAGCCTGTGATGGCAAACCTTGTGACCTACAGTGACTGATGGCCTGGATTACATATAATAGGATCCACCAGACAACTGCAGCGACTTAAGTTCTGATACTACCTGGCAGGCTTCCCTTCTGGTTGGCTGGCCACAGTTCTTTCCTTCGTGTTGTATAACTACATTTAGCATTTGCTAAGCCATTGCAGGGTGGGTAACAAGCACAAACAGTCTCCATTACGATGTCCTGGGGTCATTTTTCTGTAGGTGCAACTTGAACAGAGCCACTTGGGTTTGTGTCAGCCACTCTGCAGATGCTGAGGTGGTGTAGGGTTGGGTGTTGAAATAAGATGTTGAAATAAGTAAAGGAGAGAAACTGAAAGGAAAGGCATAGGGACAAATGGGATTAGAATATCAACACTTTGAGATGCTCTCCTGGTAGTAAGAGAGGTTTATTTCCTTCAGACAAGTATACCTTTTTTTCTAGTAAAACCACATGCAGAGAACTTACACCTGGATTTTACTTGCTTTTCAGTAGAGTTACAAGCATAAACAGGTCTTGTTACACCTCCATTGACCTGTGTGCACATGCATCAATTAGTTAAAAGATCATATCATTTGATATGCACCCAGACAGTGTGTGAGTGCTTGTAGAGGGTACGCTAATTTTCAGCAGGGCTAAAGACATATTTCCCTAAACAGTATGATAAAAACTGCTTATCATTTTCATTGCAGTGCCTTTCTTTGTTTTCTTGCACTTTGACCTTCTTGAAGCAAGATAACTGTAGCTGGTTAATCAATATGCATTTATTCCCATTCGGGTCAGATATCTGGTTTCTGTAAAAGGTGCTGGGAAGAGAAGGGGAAGTGCACTGCACTCTCAAATATTTACACTAAGATCGCAGTGACCTACATTTAGTAGTAATTCCCTGCAGACTCTAATCTTTCTGTGTGAGGTTTGGTGACTTATAAATCCCTATGCTTATTATTATCCCAATTAACTGCTTACCATCTTGGCAGTTAGGCACTGAACTGAAAGCATCGACTGTCATCCTGTTGGGCTATTTTATTTTCCGATGATAGGAATATTTGGAGGTAGAAAATATCGACTAGTGAATTGGACATCAGTTTGGAGCTGTGTAAAATTGGCTTTTGAGATAAAACCGCAAAGACCAGTACAGGATGCTCTGACAGAGGGTTTGTTATGTTCCTGCCAAAGAGAGAAGCCAGCAGCCCAGCTGGGACTTGTGTGAAGTATTTCCAAAGTCAGGACAATACTGGTGGGACCAGTAACCGCCAGCATTTCTACTAACTGGTTAAGTTCTAAGAGCTTTTGTAGTCATTTTTGGGAAATTTTAAGGTTTTCTTGCATGTCATTGATATTATTCTTTTGTACAATTTACTCAAATGCAAGAGAGAATTAGAGAAAACATCAGTGAGGTGTTGAGTCCTATATACAAAAATGCATAAGTATGTATTAAGTGCCTTAAATGTTCTTTTTTCCTTAAAAATCTTCATCATGTTGGCAGTTACTTTGACACATTTTTGTATGAGCTTAAGGAAATTTGTGTTTCCTGTGCCACAATGAATATTTTCCAGCAATCTCTTCATGAGATCCAGCAAATTACGTGGCAGGAGGCTTTTGAAATATGATATATACAGTTCAATGGATTGATCTTCAGGATGGCCTTTCTTTGGAGGGCAGCTTTGATGATCTAATAGCTCTTTTTCATCTCTCAGTTTATCTTGCCTCGTGTTTGAGGAGGAAATAAAGTACATTTTTTTGAAGCTAGAATACAGAATTTAAACAGCAGTAGTCGTATTTATTGCCTGTTTTACCTTTACTGAGATCTGTGGACAGCACCATGTGTTTTTGTATATATGCATATACACAGATGCCTGAGTTTGTGTCCCAGATGTATTTTTTCCTGCGTAGTTGTTGTATATTGGGAGATAATTTCAAGAATACACGCTCTGTAATTTTGATAGATCTTGCGCTGAGGTAGGAAAATCTCTGGAATTGAGGTTGCACCTCCTTGTTGTGTTGGAATTGATTATTAGTTTGTGGTTAAATGCTGCAAAAAAAGAGGTGAATGGCCTGCACCATAAATACTAGAAGTACAGAGTCAAATGACTCCTGTGTTTAAAAATGAGCAAAAAATACAGAGCAAATTAGTGAGACTCCTATATAAACAAACATGCAGCATGGTGTTTTGAAGTACTGTTTAGCTTGTTAGTGCTCTAATTGAATTTTCTTGTCCGGTCTTTTAACATTGCTGATGTGGTATCGTCATGTTGCCCACAGATGTGGAATTCATAACATCCGTTCCTGTGTTTTCCTAGCATGAGCATTGCGTGTAATTTTTAAGGCAGCTTCTTCAGTAAGGTGTGATGTGAGGGTTCAGAAAGGATTGCAGAACCTTTGGAGCCTTTCTGTTATTTCTGAGGATACGCAAGAAGAGCTGTGAGCAAGTGAAGGATTTATGGAATAGCATCTGACAAAATTGCCTTCAACTGCGTTGATACAAAGCATGTGCTGCTGATATAAATGAGATCTGTTTGTGTGCGCCTTGCGGGGAGGAGGGCTGGGCCGTGATTCAGGCATTACTTACTCACTTTCATGTTCCTGTGCTTCAAGCAGTAGAATACAGCTCTCCTGTTTTACTGATTAAAAAATAATAATTAAAAAATGCTTTTAAAAAATAAAATATTTTATCTTTTCTATATATAATTATTAAAAATATCTACATACTAAGTGCAAGAGCAACATGGCGGGCCCTGTTTCTCCATAGATAAGCCTTATCTTGCCCTTTTGTTAGTGCTAAGCAACCATAAAATCCTGCTAACTCAGGCGGGCCCCTGAAATCTGACTTTATGCCATGTTCTGGCTAATGGGAAAGAAGTCACAAGGCTGTGGGTGAGCAGGGGACCAGCTCCTGGGTCTCTGAGTGAGCACTAAAACGAGCAGCAGAGCCCTGGCCCAGCGGACTCCAGGGCTGCCTCCTCAGACACAGGCTGTGGCTTCTCCTCCTCCCCCGTAATTCCGATTCCTTGGCCAGTTTCATGCCTGTTTGAGAGAGGAGGAGAGCATTAAATCCCAGCAACAGGGATACGGTCACCTCCACCCCGAAATTATCCTGTGCTCCCCCAGCAGCTGAGAGGGAGGACATTTTGTTTCCCTACCGGCCTGAGGCAGGGCCCAGCCGGGCCGTCAGCGCGGGCACATCAGCTGCTTGATCGCAATGTGCAAAGCACAGGGAGGGGACAGAGGGACGTAAAAAGCTGTTGTGGTGCCTCTGATACAGAGGGTCTGCTCTGACGGGAGTGCTGCAGGGGAAGAAGTTCAGGGGAGAGGTGCTATGCTATAGAGTACAAGGAGTATAGACAAGGAGTCTGCTGTTGCTCCAGCAGCAAAGCGTACACATCCAGACCATCGGTCTGCTGCACATGGTGTCTCAAGATGTGGGGTTTTGTTTAGCACCTTTCTAACTGTCTTTTATAAACATCTTGGTTTTAATGTACCGTATGAATTGTTTATTTGTGGAGTGTTTGCAAGATGACGCATCTCAGTTTCTCATAACTCTTCCTCATTTCACATGCTGCTCTCCTTCTGAGTCAGTGTGGACCACCGACGTGAGCAAGAGCAGCAGCTGCAAATAAAACCTCATTTAACATACTAATCGCATGCTTAAATACCAGCAGGGCAACAACATCACCTATATATTCACAGCTTTTATGAAAGAGTGTTTTATGATAGGTAACGGTATACTGCCATGGCAGAACTAGGAAGGTGGGACATCCACTTTCTTCTGATTTTTTGATCTCATCTATTTTTATGGAGGCATATTTCCCCTTAATGAGCTCTCTGCCTCCAATTCTAGTTTCCTCTGCTGATGTGCATTTCTTGTGGATGTTTTTATGAAATCTCTGCATCAGAAAATAGTAAATTGTCTAAAATATTGGGGACAAAGTGCTATCTTTATTTTCTCCCAGTAAGAGTTATATGGCTCTTCTGATGCTTACCATGGATTTTAAATGTTTATTTTATCGTTGCTAAATTGAAATTTCCTTGTCAGTGTTATTGCTGTTATAATTTAGTAGTGCACAGGCTTTTAGTCGTAGCTCAGGATCCTGGTGCCTAGCACCCAGAAAACATTAGCTAAACACATATTTAATGGTTCATTTCTTTGTATTTAAAAAAACAAACACACAGAGAGAACCTGCTATCCCAGCAGATGTTTCCATCTCTAAAAGTGCGCTGTACTCCCGGATCGGCACCTCAGATGCAGAAAGCACCACAAGTCTTCTCTACCCCCAGCAAGACTTAGACTCCGCACTACGACTGGCCAGAGCAGAGGTAATTTTCAGAATTTAGAAAAGGAAATATGTGTCCCTTGTGGTTTACTTTTGTCTTTCCTATTTTCTCCCAAATTCTTCATATTATGATTACTTTTACTATTCTTGAGACTATTCTCAGCCATGCCAAAGCTACACTAGAGGCCACCAAAGCAAATGGCACTACACTGCAAGTTTACCTCTTTTGATGTAAATGAAAATCAGATGTTATATGAGAAAAAATCTTTATTGCTTTTAACTGTATTCTGTGTCTCTTTACATTGGTATATAATTTTATAAAAATTGTAAGATGCTGGAAACAGGAATCATAAGTATTTTTCAAAGATACATATAAAATGAGTCTGGCTAGTATTAGAATAGAGTAGAATACTTTCAGGTAGAAGGGACCTCCAAAAATCATCCAGTCCAACTGTCAGACTATTTCAGGGCTGACACCAAATTAAAACATATCATTAAGAGCATTATCTAAATGCCTCTTAAACATCAACAGGTACGGGGTGTCAACCACCTCTCTAGGAAGCCCATTGCAGTGTCTAATAATTAGAAAAATTGGTACAGTCTCGTGTTCTGAATTTTATGATAGATTGTGTGAACAAAAGGAGCATGAAGGAACGCAGTCCTTGGAGTATAAAATTTAATGGGCAGTCAGCCCTAAATATGCATGCAGACGCTGTAGAGCTTTCTTAGAGAACAAATCATGGGACCATGTTCCAAAACCATGTACGAAACTATTTCAGGTCTGGCTCCAAATCAGACGTTGTATAGAGTAATATAGTATTTCTTGAAAAGTGTCCTTGTTATGATCAGGGATGAAACATGAGACAAGAGCGTTGCATCTACATCACTAAGATAGTTTTTTGAAATGAATATGATTTCACATCCAAACTTCTTAAATTGCATCTTAAAGTCTGTAAAAGAAAAAATCATTGGGAATGCATATATTTGAACCCATTATACATTTGAAAACTATACCTCTGTTAATTAGAATTGGATGTAAATTCATATATTGCACACTTATTTAATTTCTTCTTTAATGGATCACTTATTTTTGCTTTTCTTTTTCTTTGTTTAAGATTGTGGCCAAGGAAAGAGAAGTGTCTGAGTGGAAAGAGAAATATGAAGAAAGCAGAAGGGAAGTGATGGAAATGAGGTGGGTTATTAATGTGTCACTAACCACACTGACAGTCTCTCTTTTCAGACTGTGGATAGTACACAGAGTACCATGACTGTATAATTGTTTTGGTTAGCTGAAATTGTTCAGTTATTTTTAACTGCACACTCTAGGTTGATCCTAAACTGATACTTTGTTTTTGCCATGCGTGGTGGGCACTGTTGTTCAAGGTAGTCATTGAAGACTTATATGTTGCTAATCTCATTTACATCCTCAGAATAGTGAGATAATGGGTCTTAATCTAATGTAATCTTAATGTAAGGAAAGAATTTTCTCCAGTTTGTGCTGCTCACCACACCTGTGAATTCTCACATGGATTGCATTGTGGTGTTTCTCTTGCTTGACTGAATTAGTCTGCCTGCAGTGCTGGCAGAGATGTGCACATGATAATTTAAAATTCACTTTCTGCAAATAATTTTGGCAACAGAAAAGAGCATGTGAAAGTTTGAATATAGGTATGAGTAGTAGAGGCTCCCTTCAGGAGATTATTATAAAATGTTTCATTAACATTAAAAAAAAAAAAAACAAAAATTCAGCTGGCAGTAGAAAAACATTCCTTGGAAAGGAATGACTCTGAATGTTGACCTTCGAGAAAATTCAACATGCTTTTCTTTGAACTGAGCTACACTTTTAATTATCACACACACTAAGCTTGATTTCAGTTAACCAGTGTTTATCTTGGATTTTGCTGCTCCATTTGAGAGCTGACAGAAGGACCCTGAGCTTTTCAGGTCTTTCTAGTTATATCTGTAGTTCTAATGTATTTTATTTCTCCTTGCAAACCCGTCTCTGTTACATTAAATATTTGTATACTGGAACATAACAGGTTTGACCTTCCACCCCAGCCCAGGTCCTTGTCATTTGCAAAGGTGACAACAAAGTCACTGTAGTGGACGAGGTGAAGGGTGTTGCCCAAAGACTCATTTTTGCTTCCCGTTTAGTCAGTTGAAAGTTTCAGCCATTCTGTGTTTCTTTTCCAGTGGTAATGCCATAAGAGCAACATACAGATAAGTTTGACGGGCTCATCAATCTGAATCTGAGAAAGTCATCAATTTTAAAGAGACTTTGTAGAAGTATTTTATGGAGTCTAAAGTCTATTACTTTGTACCATCAAACAGACAGACACAATCCTCAACCTCCACGCCCTTAACTCATAAATGAAAGAGAACTGACAGATTATTTGAGCATCCATCTTTCTGAGTAATAATTTCTGTGGTCGCTTCTGAAACTGACTTTTCTTCAAAATCACTTCTCTTCTTAGTGCCAACTTCTTCCCAAAGTTAAAAGCCCAGGTTGTTTAAAGCTAAGGCCAATGAACCGTATCAAGGGATGACCTGCACGTGCAATTCCTGCTGGCATCCCAGAAAACTGTATTTACGTAGTAGAGGTAATAGGGGATTGTGGTGCAGAAGTCAACAAACACTAGCAGGGATGCCAGGAGTCACACGTGGCAGATTTCAGTAGAGGAGTGCAGGGCTTAGAGCCAAAGCATCTTAAGGGAGGCGTCTGCAAAAGGCAAGGGCAGCCACTTGATTTCTTTGAGAGGAACCATCTCCCAGCACCCCGCTGAGTTCTCTCACCTCCTGCTCTCTGCTTGGGAACGGAACCAAAACCCCGGCACAGCTCTTTCAGTGCATAATGAGGCAAAATGGAAAGGAGCCACCGCAAGCAGTCAAATCTAAGAAGCAACACATGGAATGAAAAAAAACCGTAGCAACTGTATAAAGAATGACTCAGAGCTCAGCACATGCTCCAGTGTGGTACTTTGTCTGTTTTCTGGGAACTGCCTGGGTGCACATGCCTGCCAGCTGCAAACAAGCACTGACAGAGGTTGCTTATCCCTTAATGAAAGGAGAGCAGGGATGATGCAGAGCAGCTGACACACTGTAGATCTATACCTTCGTGTTCCTTACAGGAGTTTGCTTCTGTGTCTATGATCTCAATAAGATTTGATTTAAAAAAAAAAAAAAAAAAAGACCCCTTATGTAAGCCAAATTTCCCACAGACACATCCCTACCATACATGGGGAAAAGGTCTGGCAGATACTGTCACAAAATGATGAAATGTGCATGTGTGCCCAAAGAAAGATTTCACTTGGAAGGTTAGATGTTAAATCAGTCCATGTGTGGTAAATTAGAGATGCGGTAATTGGATGTGACATAATTATAAGCAAGGAATGAAGGGAAAGGCAGGGATTATCTGGCAGTGCAAGCATAAAAGCATCACTTACCCCAAAAGGAGAAGCAGTGCTCCTTTATGCAAGCCCTGCGTACTCTACCTGGAATATCCTGAGATCAGCTAGGTTTCCAGAAAAAATGTCAGTCTGGAGGAAATTCCACTCCAGAGAACAGAGCCCAAGATGAGAATTATAATATTGTAATATTTGTCAAACAGATAACCAGTGGTGGGCCATACCATAATCCAAGGGTGCACCCAGAGACAGGCCTGAAATACTTAAGTATGGTCGTTTGGAGGTCTAATTGATCATGCCTCGGTGTGAGAAGTCAAGCAGGTGACCTCTGGAGAGGTAGCCCTGGATTTCTGTGTTTTTATGACTTAGGAAATTGCAGAAATTCAATAGTAGACTGAAAGACCTAAAATCCCAGAAGTTAAGTCCATGTGGCATCTCAAGGGAGGGTTAAGATGCACCATCACAAAGGAATGATGTGGCCAGCGTCCTTGGGGTTCCCTTCCATAATGTGGTGTTTCTTTAGGCTGCTTGACTAAAAAAGCCCTTTGACATGAATCTGGAACAAGCCCGGATTTACCTCGCCTTCCAAACTGAATATTATTAGAATCACTGTGGCGCTGCAGTACCCACATTTATTGAGCAGCTGCTACGTTATTAGTAAGGGTGGGTAATGCACAGAATGCGGTGCGTGCTTGAACTAGCATAAGCTGCTGAAAGTAAGAAATAGAAAATATTCTTTCGCTTTGTTGCCAAATTCCATGGCGGAGCCCAGGCTGAGAGGTGTTGGACTGTAACAGCATTTAATGCTGTATTCATTGCCTTGAGTCCTTGGCTCATTTTTCTAGGATGATAAAACTTCCCAAAGGTGATCAGTATTACAGGGATATGACATGGCTTTAAAATCCTTCCTGCTTACAGTAGGTTTTTGAGGTAGTCGTCTTCGGACGTGAAAGTGATCCCGGTGTCTGGGGTCTGCTTCTGATGCAGATTTCCCACAGGCAGTGCTGGAGTGGCTGCGTTTGGTTTTGGGGAGCTCCACAGCTCTCTCCTTTCCTTACTGACTTCTGTCCTGGGATTTTCCCGATCCTTGCTGTAACCTCACCAACTGCAGCAGACTGAGCTGAAATGGGGCACGTGAATGCAAGCTAAGACTTGACAAAATATGTATTCAAATACCAGCGGGCTATTTTGAATATCCACTTCAGCTGAAGTGTGCAGTAATTTTGTTTTTCATAGGCAGTCCTATGTGGCTCACAAATCAAAGCACTGATCAAGCTAGTCTCATTTTATTAGCTTTATTTGGCTCTGGAAGGGGATGGATCATCTTTCTAAATCACACTTAATCTGCTTATTTTGGCTAACCTCTTTTCAAGAAGGAAACTCAAAGCCTACCGTGAGTATGTAAAATAAAATAGTCTTAAAAGTAATATTTTACCCCCTCTGTTTCAAAACAGATTTGTGAAATAGGGCATGATGGAATTTGTGCTCCCTAACTGAATGTTTTAGCCATTTTCTCTTAAGTGCTAATGGATCGGTTCTTCACATTTAGAGAGTGGAAGATGAGATACATTTTGGATGAGGGCCAGCTGTACTCCTGTTAGGTTTACTTGCCTACCAGTGATAACTTTTCTTAGTGTTTACATTAAAATAAGCAAACAGAATAAAGACGGGATGGAAGAAAGAAATCGATGCAATTATGTTTATGTTTAAAGCAGGATTGGTAATGTACTTTGGGCATGTGTCAAATAACACGTTTGTTTGTTTCGAAGCAATTCCTTTTCTCTCCCTGTAAAGGAGCAGCGTTTAAGCTGTCAGTTTTATTTGTTACATAGGTAATAAAGAGCTTATAAAAATGTGGTGTGGGATCCGTATCCTGATTTTAATACCTTCGTTCAGTTATCGAGTAGCTTTATTTTCGACATAAGTATTAGCAATTATGATGTTTGCCAAAAGTTGTTTGTTTTTGTTCCCCTTATAGGAAAATAGTTTCAGAATATGAGAAGACGATTGCTCAGATGATAGGTAGGTATTTCTACCGTGAAAAGATGCTATCCTGCACTCTGATTTTCTGAAGAGAGCACAGAAACGTTTGTCTGTAGGCTTCGTTTTGATGCTAGCTACACTTGCTGATGCTGCTGGGAATTGGGATGCATCCGAGGACACCGGTGTGTGTTGCTGGGTTGTGATGAAAAGCCAGAGCTTCGTTTTACAGAAAGCAGACCCCGAGGCAGTGCAGGTAGTACAGCAAGGTCAGGGCTTTTTGTTCTGCATCGAAGCAAACTGTCCCACAGGAAGCATGTTCAGACGCTTTGCCCAGAATTCACGGGTGTCTCTGGGAGAGACTCTGAATGACCTAAAAACCCTTTAGTCATCTGCTCACAGCTGTCTGACAGGAGATACCAAACTTAGCTCTTGACAACAACGGGGATTATCTGTGGTAAGTGCATTGGTCAGACCAAAACCTAGATTAACTTCAATCCCAGCTGAGAGATCGTGAGTGGTCAATCCACCTCCCCAGTTACTTACTGACATAAAGGTCTCCTCTAAGATCTGTATTGTGGCAGAGTTTGCCTCTCAGTAATCAGAAAATACCTTTGTTATCAGAATGCCCCATGAGTGAAAAACTCGATAGCCTTTCAGAACCCGCAGGACTCTTGCACTTCCTTGGCACAGGAGGCCTGACCCCAGGGTGCGATGTTAAAGCCTCCTCAGCAGGTTTCCAAAGCTCTTTTCCTGCTCTCACTGAAGAAAGCACCAGTGCCTTGTGCTGTCCTGTATGGATTCAGCTCCAGAAGTGCCCAGGACTGCACGGGGTCGTGGGTTCTCCCCGGCCAAGTGCATGGGGATGAGCAGGAGAAGAAGCGGTGGGTGATGAGAAGCAGCACCGTGCTCACCTGGGCAGGCTTGGGTAAAGCACTGGGAAGCATCATTAACAGCAGGGAGCAGCCTGGCAGTTAATTGTGGGGTTTGAGACACAGGAGAAAGGCTCATCTAGGTACTGATATCCACGAGCAGGGAGAGTGTTGTGAATCTAGCATATTCGCACCGGCTATTAACAAATCGAAATAAATTACTGCTCTCACTCCCCTGGGAGAGCTGTCAGAGAGAGCACAGCATGCCAGGGACACAAAGGGCAACTGTGCGTCTTTCAACAAAGGGTTTTTACACGGAAGGACTTCTGTCACAGCTATTGACTTATCATGTATGTTGGTTTGTCCCTTTTCAAATTGGCAGTCCCATGGCCAGTGTTGTGCGACGCCCAATTTTTGCATTTCTTCTGTTTTTTAGCATTAGGGGATGGGGAGTAGTTCAGCTGTCTGGTGCTTTTGCTGCTTTTCTACATTTTATAGCCCCTGGGAGACAGCCCAGCTTCCTATCGTGTAAAGAGAAAAAAGGGTCTAGAAATAAATATTTGTTTCCTTGCTTCATTCCCTAGTGTTGTGCCTCCAATGCCTTTTGTATGTGAACCTGAATGAATTTGCCTGCTTTCTGGCATAATGTCTGTCGTTCTCATCATGCAAGCGTTAAAATAGGAGTGACCAAAGTATGCCAAGAATTTGGTTCCCTTTGTTTTGCACTTAATGTACTCTGGTATTTCATGTGCAATCATGGAAATTTACCAAACGTGGCCAAGAATCAGGGTCGCAGTCCCCAAAATGTGATTTCATTCTTCTTTCTAACACTGGAGAAATTGTGTCCTGTTCCATGTGTTCTGCTGCTGCAAAGTGATTGTTTTCAGTACTGCAGAGTTTCATCTGAATCTTTTCAGCATGTAGGTAGAAAAACACTGTCCTGTATCTGTCCTGTGCATAGCTCCCCAGGAACAGTGCAGGGAGCTCGGCAGCTTCACCTGGCTGTTCGTATGGACAAACACAGGGCCTGCCCTTTTATCCCCAGCATATGCATGTAGTTTTAACAGAATTTTCTTTCCGATTTCAAATTCTTCCCTGAGAAGCAGATTTAAAAAATAAATAAATCACATTTTGAGTCTGTAGTGCAACGAGAAGGTACAGGATAGGGATCCTAAGATAAAGGCACAGCCATGGCACGCATAGCACATGCTGCAATTGCCAATTCCTCTTATTTAAAGAAAACAGGAATATTTAAAACATTGTATCTTTGAACACTGAGGAAATAGCAAACTTTAAACCTCTAATTCCGAGGATGTCAGAGTCTTTCAAATGATCTACAGCAAGTTTTTAAGAGCTGTGGCTGTGAATAATGTAATTTGCTGTCCATTTTCAAAACAACCGAAAGAAGAGTGGCACAGAAAGCATGTGTTAATTGGAGCAATATGCAAATTCTGCAGCATAGTAAATACGAGGCTTCTTCTCACTGCATTTAATGTAAATTTTTGATCTAATTAGCCCACTTTCTCCTGACGTTTGTGCAAATTACTGTCCTTCTGATAAACGAATTTACTCACCCAAATGCCACGCTGTAGAGGCAGATGATTGTCTGCGGGCTATTTGCATGCACTTCACCGAGCTGTGTCCCAGTGATGTCTCACTGCTAACACAAACCGTGCATTCCAACAAAAGCAGTGCCTCTGCTCTTTCTGTTTATGATTTAACCCTTCGGAGCTATTTATACAGGGGCATTGCAAGCGAACCAATTTCACAAATCCCTCTGATGACTGTTCAGTGTGGCTGGTGGATCCTACTCAGCCTTTTACAGGTTGCCTTGTAGGATGAACACAAACGAGTGGTGTTACTGACACAGGGTGGTGGACGTGGTCGCATATAAAGGCACTGAAAGCACGCGTTGCAAACAGTAACTGCCCTTGACTTCAGGGGCTGTGGCAGCTCTCGTATTTGCTGGTGTGTACGCATAGAGCCCAGCATTACCCGGCGCAGCTCGTGCAATTAGTTTCATGCCACGTGCTGTACCGCAGAGCTTGAAGCTGCCGGTGTATAGATCCCTTTTGGTGTCTCTTTGCATAACTTTTTTTCTGGTGCTTTAACGCTTCTTCCTTTTTTCTCACACTTCCTAGCCCCTGACACACTCCCCTTCCTGTTGGGAACGGGGACAAAAAAGAAGGGCCTTGCTCGGGGCTTTGTGGGCTGGCTGCTGCTTGTGCTGCTGCTGGTGCTGCGTGGTGCCGAGGCCTGCAGCTCACCCTGGGTGACTGCACACACACACCGGGGTCACGCTCACCCGCAGCCCCCTGCCGAAATCCCTCTCGTGGTTTTACTTTGTATCGTTGGATTTGTAACGTCGGGCTTTTTTTTCTGTTAAAAATGTATCCGTGTACTTGTAAGTGTAAAGCCATAATGAAATGCTCATTATGAAAACCAAAGAGATGTTTTGCTGTGTGCATTACGGGATGTTGCATTACTTGTTTTCTGCTTTTCCTAACAATTCCTGATTTTCTATTTTGCTTCCGTTTTTGTTGCTTCTTGCTATTTGCTTGCAAAAACAAACAGGCAAGCCTGGTAAGTAAAGCTTTTCACCAACTTTCACACCAGCATTCTGCATTTTTTGTTTTCTTTGGCTTTTGTTCTCTGTTTGCTGCATTCCCATTCAGTGGTGGAACACTGGGCTGAGCCCCAGAGCGGGTCTGCTCGTCCTGTGGTGGTGGTCTCATCCTGGCAGTCCGGACAGCGTTATTCCTGAGCATCCTAGTGGTGGTGGGGAGCCGTGGGCAGTGTGTTTTGCAGACGTGGAAGCCATTTAATTAAAATATTTTCATCAGATAACTTCATAATCTGATTTTAAAATAATTTAGAGGCAAGCATCTGTAGCTGCTTAGCTAAGATGTGGCTGGCAGGCTGCTGTCAGCGTAGCTCCGCTGAGCAGCTTTTCATTAAAGCTAAATGATAGCTGTAGAAAACATCTGGTAGGTCTGCCAGTCCTGCTCCAGCCAGATGAAGCACACCAGAAACGTTCCCTCTCTTCAGGTGACCCGTTCCTCCTTGCTCCACCGGTAGAAACGCCTCGTCTTCAGCTCCCTCCCCAGTCCCTGGGCCAGGAGAGGAGAACGTGAGCGTCTGGCACCAGTTGTCCCAGTTCACGTGTGCTGGGGCAGCTGGGCTGGGGGCGTTTGAAGGAGCTGGTCCAGCTGAAGAGAGAGCAGGGGTCAGGGATGTGCTGGGAGGAAAAGAAAGAGCTCCCTAGTTGTGAGGAGTGAGCCTTGGGTCACCAGCTTTCTGGATTGCCCTCGAAACAAGACAAAGATGCTAAAATATGGCAGTAACCTGACAAAGTAAAGGCAGATTTTATTATTATTATTTTGCGTTGCCACATGAAGTGCTTTTAAGTACTTCACTTGGTGATGCACATGGCTGCTTTCTTCTGCACGGAGCTGTGACGGGCGAGTTTTTGCCAAAGAGCAGCGTCCTGCAGTCAGCGGCTGGGGACTGAGCTGGGCAGTGGGAAATCTCCAGCGTGCCTAAAGGAGTCTGCTGCTGGAACACAAGGTGACAACGTGCCAGGTTTTGGAAAAATAAATAAGGAATGGGAAATCAGTGGGTTTCTCCTTTTATTTGGGATTACAAATGACCACAGTATGTCTTTAAGAAGTCAGAATGCAGAAGAGTGCACGGGGAAGTTTGTTTCTTTCCGATGCAATATTGAAAGTTTTCAGACTGCTGGGGCATTTCTTTGCTGGTAAAATCATGGTATTGCTACGCCCCGTGCTGCAGGCTCAGTGCAATGTGAACTGGGGCACTTCAGAGCCGACCGACACCATGAAATACTGATTTCAGATGAAGGCTTCTGTCCGAGTAAAAAACTCAACTCTTGGCAGAACGTTTCTAAGTATAGGAGGCTTAAATGAGAAGCTGTAGAGTCTAAACTGCCTTGTGCTTTTTAGCTGGGAGAACTTTTATTTCGATTTCTGTCAGAGGGGGAAAAAAACCACAGTACTATAAAACAAAGTAGTATAAAGGTGCTGATTTTTCTGGGTTTGCCTTCATTGCAATGTCATTCAAAGGAGCCCTTAAAGCATGGACACAAAAATCGTATTTTGTGATATGGAGCAAACAGTAAACCATTTTACTAGACAGTGCCAGACGTTTCCTTCTAATGCTCTAAAGGTGTTCTGATTTATTACTAGGTCAATACCTTTGAAAAATGGCATCTTCCGCACAGATTCGGATTCCTGTTTTCCACCCTCCCTTAGTTATACGCAGGAGAAGCTTAGAAGATGTTTTCTGCAAACCAGAATTTAAGAAGTCTGTCCAGGGTTAGATTTCCTTTCTGGCACTTGCCTACAGAGCTCCTAAGAATGAAAGTTTGCAAAGCAGTGTTTGTCCAGGGGAAGAATTTGAGTTGGGTTAAATTAAGCAAAGTTCCATGCTTGATTTAATTCTGTGTATGGGATTAGAAAAGATGGTGCGAGAGTTCAAAGAGTTCAAAGAGCTGAGTTCAAAGTGAAATAAATTGTCAGTTAGATGTTTTCTCATTTTTCCCTAGTATCAAAATATTTAATTATCACTGTATTTAGCAAACTTTTCCAAAACAGGATTGTGTCTCTGTATAAAAATGGCTTTTCTGGATCTTCCACAAAGTTAGTAACATGCATTAAAGAGCACAACACAGTAGAAGCTATAGATGACAGTGAAATCAGTGTCCTTACTGATTGCTTTTTTCTCCTCCCATCTTCTTTCCAACAGAGGATGAACAGAGAGAGAAATCTGTCTCCCATCATACCGTTCAGCAGCTGATAGTGGAGAAGGAGCAAGCTTTGGCAGATCTGAACTCAGTGGAGAAATCACTGGCAGATCTTTTCAGGAGATATGAAAAAATGAAAGAAGTATTGGAGGGGTTTCGAAAGGTGAGTCATATTAAAGTTCCTTCCTTTTAAGAGGAAAACCAGCAGACTCTCACATGGTGGTAAACCAAAGCTGCTTAACAGCAGGCACATCTTTGTTTCCAGTCGTGAGTTTGAATTACTACATCAGACTGCAGTGTGCTGTGGGTAGGGAGAGCATGAATGCTCGGCTGTGCTTTCTTTTTCTAACAGCTTTGAGAAGATAAAGATTTTGCACAAGAGTAGCTTGTTCCCATTTCTTGTTCCCATTATTTCAATAAATGTCACATAACTGTGGAATTGTAGCAGGTATCAGGGCTGGCTTGTGGACTGAGTGTTCTGGTAAATCTAATACGTGATTTCTGGTCAGACAAAGGATTCCAGCCAGGTATCAAATGCAAACAGAAGCACTGTAAAGCTTTTTGCACTGTGTAGTATTGCTTCGGTTGGCCTCTGGGGGGGGGTGTCAGTGTTAGACAGCATCCCTTAAATATATGAATGTGAGTGCCTGTCATACACTTCAGTCTCTTAGGGTAAATTTAACATAATGTTTTCATTTAAGAATGAAGAAGTATTAAAGAAATGCGCGCAGGAGTATTTATCCCGAGTAAAGAAAGAAGAACAGAGGTATCAAGCACTCAAAATTCATGCTGAGGAAAAACTGGACAGGTAATTGACTGTGCACATCTCTTTTTAGGAGTTCATGCTGCAGGAAGATCCCTGTGGCTGGACCTTCATCCCAAAACTATTCCTTCAATGTGCCAAGCCAAGGCTGCTCTGTGATGGAGAGTTTAATGAAATGCCACACTGAGCATTTCTGCAATGTGCTGGTGACCATAGCTAAAGAAAGAATGATATTCATATTGAAAGGGTCCTCCAAGAGGAGGCCACATAAAGCACCTTAAAATTCTATCTTTATCAAATGTCTTCATGTTTCTTTAACGTATTTTGCAGGGAAGATCAAGAAAGAAGCCGTTAGCTAGGTCTGTGCAGCCGTGGAGGGCTGCGCTCAGATATTTACAGCTGCAGCTAGTGTTCATGTCCCCGCGGTTTGCTATTGCCCCTGTGCTGTGTTATTGCCCTTACACCAATCAGCAGAACAGAACGTGTAAGTGCTATTCAGCTGTTTCAGTGCAAGCCTCCCTCTGTTCGTATTGGATCCCTGTTCTAAGCTGGATCAGCACTTGGGAGGGTGATAAGGAGTTGCACAAAAGGTCATGCCAGATCTGTATGGACAAGTGACTCCATAAGCCACCGGTGAGGAGTGAACATCTGGTTGTGGCTCAAGACAGGCAGGTCCAGCTGATATTATTGTTATCGTCATCTTTAATGCTTCCATGTAATGCCCAAGGAAGCATTGCTGGGGTTACATCCAGGACTCATATTACAGTCCTCTAGACCCAAGAGTCTGTGAGAACTGGAGATCAGATTGAGAAACTTCCATAAAACACCTCCAGCTAAGTAATACCTTTGACCACAGCACGAGTCTGAGAGAAGTAGAGAGGGAACAGACATTTAGCAAGGATTTTACAGCCTCTGCTGAGCAAGGGAGGGAGTCATCAAAAGTCTCTAGGGACAAGTCTCAGGCTGCTTTCAAAGATACAGCGAAAGCAGCCCTGCCCTCCAACACCCATCTTTTGATACATAGTCCATTCTTGGGTACCTTCTGTCCCCTTCTGTAGACAACCTGACGTGACAAAAACCTCTGTTTTTTCTAGAGCCAATGCTGAAATTGCACAAGTGAGAGGCAAGGCTCAGCAAGAGCAAGCAGCATATCAGGCCAGCCTTCGTAAGGAGCAGCTGAAAGTGGATGCATTGGAAAGAACACTGGAACAAAAGGTAAGCAGCAGCTCAGCTCTTCTAACACCAAGTCAGGTGTATGGCCAAGGTGAAGCACAACCTTATCCCCAGAGTGGCTGCATCCAGCTCTCCTCCGGAGCTCAGACCATGGCCAAGGTCTGCCCAAGGACCCCTCCTGCTCCTCGTGCCCAGCAGCTCTCTGCTCTGAGTACGCACCCTGCTCAAGCCTTAAGCAAAATCTGCTGAGTGCCCCAGGCAGTTTGGGCAGATGGCCCCATCTGCCAGGCTGTGATCGCAGCCACTGGCCAGCCTCGGGGGCTGATTCAGACCCAGTCAAAGCTCAGCGTGCACCTGTGTACCCTTTGTTTGCTTTGCTTTGGGGATTTGAGGTCTTCCTTGGTTTAATTCTTTCATTTTTTGTTTGTTTTTAATTTTAGCTGTAATCCCAATGTTAGCTGAAATGGTAGTAGGTGTTATATAGACAATGGTCAGGCACAGGCCTGTACAGCTTGGAGCAAAAGTGATGTGTAAATCCCTATTTATATCTCGTGTTCTCTAGCTTAGCAAAGGAGCTTACTTCCAGTGTAACACAGAGGTCCTGGCTTACAGCCTCTAGAAAACAGAATGAAAATAGTGCTATGAAGAGCAGCCTAGAAACAAATTTACATTACGCGCTGTCATCCCAGGCTAGGAACAGCTGCTGTAAAGCCACATGCTTCAGTGCGAAATTGTATTTATTGAAGTAGGAGGTGCTCTGTCTGGAAACAAGCATATTGCTTGAATGCATTACACGTAGCCCTACTATGTACGCATGTATTTTATATATTCTGTTCTCACTATTGGAGAAAATCTAATTCCTCCACACCTCTCCCAAAGGTTGAATATTTTTTTTAAAATGCTCATCTTAATGCAACAATATTTTTCATAATATTTAATGTTACCTTTTGTTTTCCAGAATAAAGAGATAGAAGAATTAACAAAGATTTGTGACGAACTGATTGCCAAAATGGGGAAAAGCTAACTTTTAACCAAATTTCTGGACTTCAATACTGAGTGCAATATGACCATTGGCACACTGATGTCCATACATTTACGTGGACAGGTTATATTTTCACTTTTTCGTATGCACTACTGTATTTTCTTTCTAAATAAAGTTGATTTAATTGTATGCAGTACTAAGATGACTATCAGAATTTCTTGCTATTGTTTGCATTTTCATAGTATAATTCATAGCAAGTTGATCTCAAAGTTCCTGTATCAGGGAGATTGTCAAGTTCTCTAAGAAATTACAAATTGCTGATCCTAGCCTTCCCTTTGTACATGAGTTCCCATGTTGGATGTCTTTTGGATTTAATATAAACATGTATTACTTGCATGGGGACTCTTGCCTTAAGGAGTGTAAACTTTATCTGCATTTGCTGATTTGTAAAATAAAATTAAAAATGAAAAAAAAATTAAAATGCATGTCACTTAAATGAAATTCTCTATTGTAAATAAATTTTTTCGTTGAAACTTGAAGTGGCTTTATCTTATTTCACTTGCCTACTACGTGTGCAGCTCCAGATACAGCACCCTTTGTTATGGAAGTCCTTCATAGGGGGCACTTTAGGTGTCCCTGCCCAGGGATGGTACCCGGAGCACCCCGGGGGTCAGCTTGCAAGGTTATACTGCGTGTGTGCACCTATGTGTATGTCTAGGTCTATATCTATCTATATGCATCTTGTACTTTTTGTAAAAATATATGCTAGATTTGGACCATTCAAGTCTCAAGCATAGGCTTAATCCTACGAAACGTCTAATACTCTGACCCTGATCCTGCAGATCACACTGTAACGAGACGGTGTGCATGGGTTGGTGGTTTTTAAGCATATCTGTCACTGATAGGTGAATACATTTTCTTCTTCCTGCTTCTGGTAGAATTTGCCTGCAGGGTTTGCGGAGATGAGGTACGTGTGATTAGAAGTCCAACCAGAGTAAGCTAGATAAGTAGCATTCCTGCACACCTCTTTATCCTATAAGACAGCGTCTGCGGAGGATTAGGTATGTAAGATAAGCATTAAGGCTTTAATAGCAAACAAACTGCTTTCTTTGCCTAATGGTACATCTCCTGTATCTCCATGATGTGGACGGTCTTCAGCCTGGTTCTCGTCAGCTCCCTTCTTATAATAAAAAGTAAGTCAGCTCTCTTCTTTGCTTTTTAATTTATTTGTATTTCCTCCTTTAGGAATGGCTCATCCTCTTTGCCTCTCTGGGCTTTTCTTCTAGGTTTGTTTTCAGAGTGTTTTGTGTACGTGCTTAGCAATGCAGAATTTCACTTCTGCTGTGTAATGTAAATGTAAATACGTGTGCAAACAAATGTAAATGCACGTGTCCCTGTGGACAGCAAGTGTGCCTTCTGCTCTGCAGGTTTTACGTATGGTATTTTAAATGTGTTTCAAATTCGTGCTTGCCTTTGGACATACTTTGTAGTTTGAACCAAGGATAAACTTTGGAAATAAAGAGAATTAAGTTGTGGTTGTCATATTTAAGCAAAAGCAAAACTCATAAGGTAAACTGTTGTGTGTTCCAGCTGAACTAATAATTTAGGAGATAATTAAATATGGGTCATAGTCAGATTTTAGGTGTTTACAGTGTACTTTTTCATAGTGCTGTGGACCAAAGACCATGATGGAGGGGAAAAAAACATGATACTCCCGCTTGTTACAGCGGGCTCTTCTCTAAAAATGTTACAGGAAGGTGTGGGTGCAATTACAGACCAGATATTCTTGGATTATGCTAAATGCAAATTTAATAATCAAATAACGTAAGGCTAATTTAGTTTTATCTTCAAAGTCATCATTTGGACCCCATTAAAAAAGGAAAATTGATAAGATTTGCAAAAATCTTTAGATTTTTTAAAAACTTTTTGGCAATATTTGCATGTGGTTCAAACAGAACTAGACTGTGTAGCTGATATTTTAAAACTTTTTTTCTTTTGTAAACTCTAAACGCTACTGTTACACAAGTTCTTTTCTTCCTGCTGGCAGGTGAAGCGCTGCAGTGTTACACCTGCGTAGGTTCTAGCGATGAAGACTGCAACAGACAAGGAACGCAGCAATGTCCGGGGCACTCAGATGCGTGTGCGGTCATTAGAGGACAAGCAAGTAAGTAGTCACCAACAGTTCACTCGTTAAATTTTTGATAATAGAAATAAATAACCTAATGGTGTTAGAAAAGTATAGCCAGATAAAGAGGAGGAAAAAAAAAGTTTTCTCTCAAAATAAACCCGATTAATGAATCTCGGTTTTATTGGCTTAGCAGCAGTCTACTGTAAACCCTTGCTGAGAATGATTTGTCAGTATGCTGTGATGCTGAGCCATATCCCACAGTATGCAATAGCTATAAAAGAGCATTTTAAGCATTACCTACTTCTTTCTTAAATCTTATCTTTTAAGTTCAGTGACTTTCTTGGAAGTTGGGAAAGAAAAGAGCCCCATGGAGGCACTGCACTTTGATGCTCTGAGATATTTAAGGTGCATCAGTTGTCCCTAAGAAAAATTTGCAATTATTTAGCTTAAGTGGGAGCTTCCTGGTGTGCTGTGATGTGATGCAATGGTACTCATTTACTGGTAAAGAACGGCCAACCCGGGGTGGTTCCTCACTACTGGATGGCCAGATCCCTGCTGGGAAGGTGCAGACGGGCTGGTGCAGGTGAGCGTGCCACTCCGTGGCTCCTTGTGGCTCTGTTGCAGGTGGCGTTATGAAGTCCTGCTCGTTCAGCTCGTTCTGCGAGCGGGCAAAGAGGGACGGATCCAGAGCACCCGGAGTGAGCGTCCAGTGCTGCTACTCCAACAACTGCAACGCAAAAAGCCTGGGCTCCAGAGTCAGCACCTCCACGAGCTACTTCTCTCTCCTCCTCTTGTCCTTGTGCTGGCACCCCTTGCTGAAGCTGACGTGAGGGGGAAAAACAAGATCCTGAAGCGACAAGTCTGCCTTTTTAGAGAAGGGTGATTGTACTTTCTAAATCATGTTACTCCACGTACCGTATTTCTCAGTAGGAAAAAAGCAGTAGGCAGACCTGACAGATAAGATAAAAAATTGTTGCATCTGTTAATAATGCCCTGACCTATATGTAAGCATCACCACCCTCATCTTATTTATCCCAAGGGGTTGACCGTGATAATACGTAACATTTTCCCACAATGTAGGTAGTTTGTACAAAGAGGAGGAGAAATCTTAGCTGCAAGTAGCAGCATTTGTAGTAAGGTAAAGGATCGATGTGTTCTGGATGCTGTTCGCTGTTGGCATACATTCAAAAACAAGCTAAAATTTTCAGGCACACAGTGACTGAAAATTCTAGCTAGCTCGTTAGTTTTTCAGAGAAAATCTGCAAATGGAGCAAAGCCAGAAAACCTGAAATAAGAGTAGTTTAATATTAATACGAACTGGTAAGAGAAGTCAGTTAAGAGACAAATGTTTGGAAATACGTTGTGTATATTTCCTGAGATAAAAGAACTTTTCCAGTCTCCTCTGATACTTCGAGGTCTTACCACAACACTGGAAGAAGAAGGAAAAAAAGGAGCTTGGAAGTTGTTTTGAAGAGGTAAGCCCCCCTTCAAAGATTGCTACTGCTACTTCTGAAACCATGTGGTCATTCCCTGCATTGTAGGGATAATTTGAGTAATAACATTTTTGTTTATCCAAATTTCTATTGCAGTTTTGACTATGTTCTTCAGTGTCCTAAACTTTATCCTTTGAGAGCAGGGGTATATAGCCCCTCCTTTCACTGATGTCATTAAGAGGGTGAGTCGATGTGTGGTGGTTTATATCTCCTTTTAATTTCACAGAGTGAATGAAATTACATAGGGATCTCTAGAGAGGCGAGGAACTAAATTGACATTTTTAATAGTCCCATTCATTGCAGTATTACCCAGCTAATGATCCAGAAGGGCCACATCACAGAAGGCACTGCACATCACTGGCTCGTAGGCAGGTGTTGCTTTGAAGTGGTGATGTTCAAACTAGGCAAGACGAGAAGTGACATAGTACAATGTGATCTCAAGAAGCAGGGTGTTGGGTCTGTGATACTGGAAAGTGGTGCTGGCAAGGCAGGGGTGATTCATAACAGTGAAATGTGGGCAGATGATCGATCTTTGCAGATTTCAATGCCCAACTGTATTGATCTGGTCTAATCTCCAGCACAGATCGGCTTTAAATCCAGCTGGTGTAATTGCAGCAGAGGCGGTCTGTCAGTGAAGAATTATAGTTTTAGTTGCCCATTTGGAAAAAGATTTGGTTAGCAAGTTTATGGAACTCACAAAATATGTGTCAAAGTAGTTTTTCAACTAGCTTTGTGTTGTGATTTTTTTTTTTTTTAGGTATAATTCTTCACAAAATCAATTCCAGGTAGTGTGTCGCAGAATCCTGCAAAGTTTTCAAAAGTTTTCAAAAATCTTGTCAAGGTTGCAAACTAGCGAGCTTCTTCGAGTGAAATCGCTGAAACCTCTGAGCAGAGCGTACCCCTAACCTGTCTTTTAGCTGTTGCCTGTCAGGCTGGCCAGACTGTTCCCTTTCCTCTGGCTGGATCCTGTCACCATCTTCTGTAGGCTGGGGCTTCAGACTGGGACTGTTCTCTGGGGGCTTGTCGAAGGGGCTCTCAGATGATGGGCTTCTGCTTTATAATTAGTTGCTATGCATGAGTCTGCTACAGCTGTTAAACAAAAAGATTGCAACAATGCAACGTCTTGGCTGAGAATATTAATTTAGGCTTAAATATCTCATCTGTGTAAAAATCACTTGGTAAGTATTTTTCATCTCGTTCTCAGCTTGAATCAGTTCCTTCAATCTGTTCTGCTACCCTAAATATGTGTCGATTGTATCTTTATTTTCTGATTGTTCTGTAATGATAAATTTGTATTGGATGTAATCTCTGTATATGCTCTGTGCATTTCCTGAATGAGAAATTAAAATATATGCAAAGTCTGACAATGTCTCTGGATAAAAGAAACCACACTTTTTAATTGCCAGTTTCATCCGGCTGCTTCTCTTCCAGCAGGAATTCCGGCTTTTTTTCGGTGGGATCTATTTCTTAAATTTGTTAGCTAAAGCGGTGAACGTTGATAGTTTTCTTACTGTGAAATTTCCATGATAAAATAAGAAGGCGAGGCTCTGTCCCCTTGACAAACACCATCTGTCACTGCTGACTACAGCCAGGGCTCAGATCTTCAGGCAACTCACAGCCACCCACTGCTCCCACTGGATTCTGCCATCCAGCACCGAATGGGCTGTGGTTTTCTTTTTACAGTTCTGACATTTATCCTGCCTAATTATGAACCTGTAGTGTGAAAGCATGCATGTATCTGTAAACGATGAACTGTGCTCATGGATTTATGGAAATAGCAGAGGTATTTTGCAGGGGTTCTTGGCATAAACATCAACAGGAACAAAAGCACAGGAACAAAATGGAACAAAAAGAATGGAATATTTTTTAAACTCTCCATTAAAAATGCAAAAAAAAAAAAATTGAAATTTACCATGACTGCAAAGCTATTCTAAGCTATATGTAAAATAGAAAATAATCATCTTCAGTTTGGTTGCTCTGGAGTCTCAAAACCCACTTAATTGTTTCTGGCACAGCAGCATACTCTTTCTGGCTTCCTTAATGTTGACAGCAGGGACAAAAGGAGCAGAAACAGAGCAGAGTGGATTCTGCTGCGACAAAAAATGATGGGACTTCTATTTTGCCTGTTGGATCTATGTAGTGGATACATTGGGTAAGTATTGGGTTTGAGTTTAATCCTGGCCTCTCACCTTCAAGGAAAGGTCTCCAAAGCATGAGACTTATAATTTCTGCTTTATAAGTGAATAAAATTCTGTCTTATATAATTTGCTTATAGCATTTATAGATAGCCCAAACTAATAATTTGTGTGGTTTCTTTATATCCTCTTGTTACCAATAGTACAGATGGTGATTCCTTATTTCCCCATCTTCTCAAGAAGAGCCCTTGGAAACCTACCAGGAGGGGACACTGGAGGAAAGTGCCCCTGAAGCATGCAAATGCATAACTGAATTTGTATCAATATTCTTCCAGCCTGACTTTTCCCATAGCCAAAAGCAGGGTCCAGATTGGTCTCCGGTTCTCTGCAAGGCTGTGCTATTTAATGAAACAAAGTGTAAGTACATCATGGTGTCACAGACCACAGTTTATTTTTAGCCCCCTCCATGTTCAACATCAGCCTTGTGACTCTGCTCACTAGAGGCTAAAAGACAGAACGCCCTTGTACCTGGTGCTATCGTGTCTTTGTGTGCAGTGAATCAATGGAGCACAGACTGGTGTGGGTTGGAAGGGACCTTACAGACCGCCTCGTTCCACCCCACTGCCACGGGCAGGGACACCTCCCACCAGACCAGGCTGCCCAACCTGGCCTTGAACACCTCCAGGGGTGGGGCACCCACAGCTTCTCTGGGCAGCCTGGGCCAGTGCCTCACTGCCCTCATAACAAAGGATTCTTCCTAATATCTAACCTAAGCCTGCCCATTTTTAGTTTAAAGCCGTTTGTTACTCCTTTTCCTAAATGAACAAAAGCTCCGGGACAACTTTAATTGCTAGTATCATTCCAAGATGTCTCCAAGTTTCTGGACCCTGCAGGTGTTCAGGGCAGAGCCCGGAGCTGTCGGCTGTGACTGGTGGCTGCCCCTGGGGCCTGGTCTCACTCTGAGATCAGAAGTCCTGACTGCGACCCATGGGGCTTTGGTGACCGCCCTGCAGACACACACCCTCACGCTTGTGCACAAGGTGTTTTTAATTGGTAAATTTAGGATGTGTGCTTAGCATATTTACTCCCAACAGAGTGGAAAAAAATGATAACAGTGTTATCCCAAGTAACAGAGTGTACAAACAGCATAGCTAGAAATCCATCTCGCTGGTGGCGTAGGTACAAGTGAGTCTTGTTAGTACCCGACCACGATAAGGGGAAAGCCGAACTGGAATTCAGTTCAGAGAGAAGTGAAGTCACACTCACGCACTTGTCAGCGTGGCTTGGTGGAAAGTAGGTCTTGTCAAAAACATCTCGTTTGAGGTTACGGATTTTTGCTGATAAAGTAAATGCACAGATTGTGCAAAACATTTCAGATAAAATTACAGTCATGATGAGAGTTCAAGAGCCGGAAGAGTGAAAGACTGAAGGAAGAAAAAAAAAAGGTATTCAGTAGAAAATCATCCAAATGGTGCCTCGGATACAGGAGGCCTCCCGTCATCTTTGACGCACTCATGATGTTACCATGAGAGGTGTCACAAAAAGCACGGGCTGTCAGAGTACGAGCACGTCTGCGTCAAGATACTCTGTGTGTAACCATAGGGACGTGTTTCCCTGGCAGACGGACGCTTTTCTGGGACAAAACTGCAGCGGAGGAGTGAGGGTGGGAGGAGGATCTGAGTGCAGGGTAGCCGGCCAAGCCTCCCCTCACCTGCGCTTCATGGCCCGTGAAGGAGTGCAGTATCGCTGACACCGCTCACCATGCCACATACAGCCCTTCCAGCAACCAGGTATCTCCTCATTCAGCCCAGCAAGCAATACTTCACTCAAACACCACTCTTTTAGGTGCTAGCTCAAACGACTCATATGTACAAGCTAATGCTTGAAAGCTGGAGGGGAATTTCTCGCTTTGTTTCTGAAGACTTCCTGCCCTTCCTGCCTCAGAAATGTTTTTAATTTTTTGCTCTGTGCACTCAAGGGGAAGTGTTTGAACAACAGCGGAGACTTGGCCAGAAAAAAATTCCGGCTGGTGTTCAAACGCCGTCGCCAATTCTTACCACCCAAACTCGAGACGTCTGCAGCCTGACCGTGGGCAGCCCTTCAGCCGGAGCAGAGCCCCTCTTTGGGGGGCTGACTGCGGGTCTGTGAGGCCTGGTGTTGTTCCTGTGCCCTTCTGGTGACTGGAGGTGTTCCTTGCCTCCCCTTGGCAGCGTGTTCGCAACCCCTTCTGCAGCTTTTGGAGGACTCTCGGCAGATGAAAAGAAAATATCCAAGGTGTCAAGTGACAAGTGTCAAGTGAACTCGATGTCAAGTTCTCACAGGTATGTGCCACCAGAACAGAATTCCTAACAGCATAACAATCTCTGGATTGCCTCTCTCCATTCAGGGAAGCAGGAGCCCAAACAAGTCCCAAAGCAAGGCCCGTTCGCAGGGAAGAAACAAGGCCGTGGGCCTCGGGGCCTCTGTCGGTCCCTTCCCTGTGGTGCCCTGCCCCTGGGGACACTGTATGCAGGCAGGCTGAGCGCTTAGTGGCAGCTTCTGCCTTCATCTCTCCCCTCACTTTGTCCTTTTAGGGGTTAAGCTTTACTTTGGGGAGTTTTGGGGACATTTCGCGCTGCAATATTAAGAGCGCTTATGACTGTTTGTACTTCTGCTCCCAGGCCAGCTACGACTCCTCGTGTTGGATAAACATGCCTCTTCTCGTTAAATATTCAGTTTCAATTAACGTGACTGTGGAAAGAGAAAATGGGTTACCAGGGCAAAGCGAAGAAGTGAGCGGGGCAGCTAAATGAGCCAAGGAAAGCCTCCGTGGGGAGGCCATCCCAAGGCAGCAGGGCCTGCGTGGGCACCGGCACCATGCTTGGCTGCGTTCCTGCAGCCCAGCGTGGTCACAGCTGGTGGTGAGCAGGGTCCTGTGCGTTTTGTGGTGTTTCTATTTCACATAGAAGTCCAGCTTTGTACCTGGACTGGGTTCAGTCAGCTCTCCCCAGGCTTTAGGATGGGGAAGGGTTTCTGCTAAAGTATTGTCCTCTGTGTGTTCAGAGAGTGTTGGGCTTAAAATGGCGGCGGTTGTGCAGCCAGGCTGGCTTTGGCGATCGGCGATTTCTTTGTGGTTCAGGAAACATTAAATACTAAAATATTGAGTATTTTAGGAGCTGTGCTCGCCAGTAGAGCCCACCTTGGTGAGACTCTTCAGAGGATCAGGAGATAGAGAAAAAAAAAAAAAAAAGAAAACTTTCGTAAACTTTCTTGTTAATGATACTTAATCCCTTAAAAAGCCATCTTCTACCTGCTCCAAAATCAGGATCCCTTGTGGAAACTGAAAATAAGTTGCTCATAAATGATCAGACAGTCCAGTGATCTAATCTGCCGTGTACTTTAACATGGCTTATACAAAGCTTTTTACGCTTATCCAAACTTTGGCTCCACACGCTGAGAACCAGAGCTATTTGGGGCAAATCCTGGTGACCTCTCTTTCAGCTTGCGCTCATCAGAAGGATGACCAGGGGATTACAAACCCATGGGCTGGGTGTCCTGAGCCAGCAAACAAGTAGTGCTCCCCGTCCTGGGGATGGTTCCTAAGGCACCAGAAGGACCTCGCCGTGCCCAGCTCTGGTGCAGCTCTCCAGGAGGCAGCTGGCCTGGGGGTGCTTTGGTCCCCTGCAGTACAGAGAGAATCCCAGCTCGTAAAATACTTCTCCCTGACTTTCTTTTTTTTTTTCCTCTCTCTCGCTCTCTTTTTTTTTTTTTTTTCAGTTTTGCTCTAAATTTGCCCAGCAACTAGAGAAACATTTTCATTCATGTTACAACGAAAATAGCTTTCAGCCCTGCTGGCTCTGGCACGTTGAGGTAGTTCTCAGGAAGAGCTGTTTGTGCATAGTATTTTTTACCATAAAATGTAGTTCAAATGTGCTTACTTGAGCTAGAATTGCATATCTCAGTGGAATCAAAAATGTTATAGTTAGCTTAAGGTAACCACCTCGATTAGCAGAGACTCCTGAGAGTGTGCTGTGCAATAGCACACTGTCATTTAATTGCTTTTAAAAATAGCAGTATATGACAGCTGTGTGTTAACCCTTGCCTGCCTCCAGAAAGGCCAAAGGACCTCACTGATGGTCGGGGAAGAGCCCCCAGGGAGTGGCGCAGGGGGACGTTGGTCAAACTCTCAATCTACCATCGCTATCTCACTATAAAGAAGGGGATGATCCAATCTGCAGTGTAAAGGTGTCAGTGGAAACGCTCCTGGATGCTCTGAATCCAGTGGTCAGATACAGATAGAGCTTGAGACTTTCAGCTTGCTGTTTTGCCTGATTTTTTCTGAGAATGTACCTATTTTTACATATCTTTTCTTTAGACTGAGTAAAACTTCTTGCTGGGCTGAAGACTTACTGGGTCACTGTACAACTCTCTCATCCAGGCAGGGTCCATCACACCTCGGTGGGCATCCTGCTTGCCGGCAGCGCTTGCCAGCATCATCAGGCTAAACCCAAGTGAGCAGGAGCTCTATTTGCAAAGCATTTAAGTTAACGTGGTTCTTGCAATTGAAATGCAGCCAGGAACAAATCTGGTCGCCATCACGCACACGTGCCGTTGAGACGTGGCTATCTGTAGGACGCACACAGGGCTGCTGCTTGAGCCATGCTGGCACCCTGTATTGCTGCCCGCTCGGGGTGGTGAGCGTGATGACCGAGCGGTATGTTGAGCTGCAGCCCAGATTTTTCTGTGCTTCGCTTTTCAGGGGATTATTCCCTGTGTCTCTTGGCAGGGGAGCCTCACTCAGAGCACTGCCAGTATTTTTCTTGAATTATCAGAGTGCAAAAACCTCTTGGCAAGCAGCAGCCAGATAAACTTGTTTTGCAGACAGAGATTATTAGTGTCCCTCTTCCATATATGTGTATAATTTGCTTTATTTGATTTGTTCAGATGTCTGGTTTGGAAACCTCGTTTTTGCACATCCAGAATAATGACAGAAATGATTGAAAGGAATTTTGAAAATTAAGAACTAAAACCACTGCAATTTCATCTGCAGCTCCATTCTGTGAGTATTTAAGTGTCCTTAAATCACACTTAATTTGCTCATTCACAGTTTGTTCCTTTGATGGAGCAAGATACCAAATGGCGATAGAGAAGCGACTGATTAGGATCATCAGCAATCAGTTCTTTTAGGTTCATTAGGTTACTTCACAGCTGCCTGATATCCTCCAGATAGGAGATTAGAGGAGCTTTCACACTGAAGTGAAGCAAAAATAAATTAGTCTTTCAGGAGGAGTATGTCAGTGGTAAGGGATCTGTGTACAACTATTCTCTGATACCTCCAACAGGCTGAAAAGCAGAAATATGCCTGTTTCCTTTTCACCCCGATGAAAATTAAATCGATGAAACAAGTTCTGATGGTGGGGAAATCAGGCAGATTTTTACAAGGGGTCACGTATTTGCTCCTGTGAATGCGGTGCTCTTTTTTGTGAGCTTATCCAAGCGTCAAAACACCTTTCCCCCGAGGGTTCGGCAGCCCTGCAGCCACCTCCAGCCTGGCCTCCCCTGCCCTCGCTCTGCTTTCCCAGCCCCACAGAGGGTTCAGCCATCACCTGGCACTACAGCTTTGGCATCTTCCCTCCCCTCTGCCCCTCTCTGGCTGCCTCTTCTCCATCCGTTTGTGTGCGAACCATGCTTTTCTTACAGTAACAGTGAACAGCACCCTGTCCAGGGACTCTGTGCACATAATGCTTTACAAATATTTTTGTCTCTGTGCCACCGGTGTCAGTCCACAGTGAGGCATGGAATTTGCTTGGCCACACCTGTAGGTGTGGCTTTGCTGCTCAGAAGGTTTAGGGCAGGTGCCCTGAGCTCAGCAGGAGGAATGCCCCAATCTCCCCTGCCGGGGTCGGATCCTGCAACCCCCCACTGCTGTCAGACACCTCCAAGCTCTTCTGCATGCATTAACCTGCCTGTAACGTCACTGTGCGCGTGTCTGATGTTACAGTTTGTGTTGTGTTACTTGGCAAAAATCGGGCTTGAAATCTGTTACCTCTGGCATCTACCCAAATTGGAGATGCTGAGTAAGCCGCACGCCAATTTATGTCTGTCTCGGGTGTGATGTTTTCGGTTGCTGAATGTCTTTCCTGCGGAGCTTGCACTTTACAAACATGAACAGTTTGATGAAATTAACTTGAAAATAAAATTATATTCATTAAACATCTGCGTACTGGTAGGTTTTGTGCTTGAAACGTGGCCGGGCTGGCAGGAGGCAGGGCATCGCCGCGCATCCCACCGCAATGGGTGGGTGCCTGCGAGGCGCTGGGTGCTGCCTGCTCCCGCCAGCAGATGGTACCCGGGATTTACAAATGTCCTCGCAGGGCCTCGTGCTCTCTGCTGTTTATTTAATCAGAAAATAAAGAGGAATCCCTGTGGTCTGACTGTGAAGCAGCTCTTCTGCCAGACTCGCCCAGGGAAGCTGCCCCAAGGTTTGGTGCATTTTGCGCTCCCCGTCCTTTCGGCGCGACATCACTGTCCCCAGAAGTAACGTGTCCTGTTAAATACACGGTGGGCAGGCCATTTTTAGCCTGTTGTGCAAAAGCGATCATCCGCTGGGCTCAGCTCAGCCCCGCAATGACGGCAGCCGTCGTGGAGAGTGAGGTGAGCCAGGGCCCCAGCCCCGCTGCGCCCGGTGCTCCACAAACGCGAAGAACAGGGCTGAGTCCCCAGCCTCCACCCAGACCCAGTTCCCCACAGGGGTCCCATTTCTACACGGAAACCCTTGCCTGCCTTTGGGGCTGTCTGTCTGTCTGTGCTTCTGGGGGAAGACGTCCCAGGGCAATGCCAGGGACGTGCTGCCTCACAAAGGGGCTGATTCCTTGCTGCTGGGTGACCCCAGCACTCCGCAGCAGCCGCGCCAGAAGGCCCGTTTCCCAAACCTGCTGCCTGCAGCTTTGTTTTTCGTTACCCGCTCCTGTCGAACCCCACTGCGTGCAAACGCAGGAGCTGCTGCAGCCCCTGCTTCATCTCCCTGCCCCGGGTCGGAGCAGCCGGCGTTTCCCTGGGGCTGTGATCCCCTGAGGCAATGAGGGAGCACTGGTGTGGCACTAGTCCACCAGCCCTTCCCACAGGGTGAGCGTGGGTTTGGGGAGAACTACCCAGCACTGCTCGTAGCACCTTACCTACAAAAGTCACTGACACCCTCTTTCTGTTCAGGTGTGTGACTGAGCCCATCTCGGTCTCCTGCAAGGACTCCCTGTGCCGTTGGTGTCACTGAGAGCTCGCCTGTTCCGAAGGGTCACGGTCACGTCCCTGCAGGGACAACAACAAAGAAGGGTCGGGGTCGGCCCTACAAACACGGCCACAGTGACCCAGAGCAGGGGGGAGGCTGGTGGGAGAGGGCTCGGCACCGAACATCGATACGTCTTTTACGCCCAGATACATAAATAGCCTGTTTTCAAAAGATAGCTAAATCTTTCCCCACAGATTTATAAACATTCTTCCGTGTCTGGAAACAGTGTTGTAACGTACCTGACCACGTCCACCAGTGGAGTGGAGCATTTTAAAACAAACAAACAGGAGTGACGATGGCCATGACAACATGAAGGCAAGCTCTCTGCGAGGTTCTTGTTGCTTCCCTTTGAAGTGGAGCAGCCCGGAGATCTGCAGGACGGGGCACAACACCAACAGCCCGGCCCCTCGGCCTCTGCCTCTTGGCTCTTCCACCTCCAGCTGGAGTGCAGCTTTTTGGTTTTAAGCGTCGTTTCTCTCTAACAAAACCCCATCTGGTTAATTCTGTTCTAATAAGAAAGAAAAGGGGATTTAGTGAAAGTTAGAAATAATTAGTGCCATAAGCCGCTCATCATAAACATCGACTCATGAGAAATGCGATGAAGGGCATTTTCCCTCTAGGGTCTTGCTTTTAAAATCTAATCTGAAAGTCAGTGAAATGAGATATTCTTCACAGATGAACACACAGGTGATGCCAGCCAGCGCACCGGTAAACAGGAGCCGTCCCCTGTCTGTGCAAAATTGTCATTACTCAAACAAGATGTTAATTAACTTGAAATGAAAGAATAGGATGTAAAACACCATCGGAAATGTAACGCAGCGTTGTCACTGATCTCTCAGTGACACCTGAATGAACACTGGTGCCAAAGGACCCGAGGGGACGGCATGGAGCTGGGACAGGGGAGGGTCAGGCTGGGGGTTAGGGAAAGGTTCTGCACCCAGAGGTGGTCGGGCACTGGGACAGGCTCCCCAGGGCAGTGGTCATGGCACTGAGCCTGAGGGAGTTCAAGGAGCGTTTGGACTGTGCTCTCAGTCATAGGGTCTGATTTTTGGGTGGCCTTGTGTGGAGCCAGGAGTAGGATTTGATGATCCTTGTGGGTCCCTTCCAACTCAGGATATTCTGTGATTTTGTGCTGATGTGAAGTTGGCTCCTTTACTCATGCACATTCACATTCACTAGCTGCTGGGTTTCTCCATTGTAATAAAGAGCATGGGTCTCCTGCGGTCCTGTGCGCCCCGAGGTCACTGTAATCACAGGCAGAGTGCAAACGTTTAATTTGGACATACCCAATGTCTGTTTAGTTACCTACATTGGGCCGTGCACCACCCAGTCCTTCACAGACAGTTTGCAAACTAAAGGCTGACATTTTCAGGCCCATAAGGCCTTCGGTCCCAGTTACACTAATTGCTTTTTCCTTTTTCCAGACCCGACGTAGCTCACACTGCCGTCGCTTTTCCCACTGGAAAACCAGAACTTTTCCCTCTGCTCCTGCTGCCACCAGCAAACAGCCACGCTCACCAGGCTCCTCGGCACACGCGCTCACCTTCGCCGCGGGCTCCTCGGCACGTATGTGTGCTCTGGTCAGGCCTTGGCTTCTTGTGCTTAGCCGGTGCAGAAAATCTGCTCGGCCTGAGGTGAGCTCCCCGCTATCTGCCTCTGAGCGCAGTGGTGGGAGCAGCACCCTTGGAGCTTGTTCTGCATCTCTGGTGTTGTAGGAAAATACCATTTAATAAGCTTGGAAGGCCAATATGTCTCCAGCCATTAATAACCCACAGCAGTGAGATAACGCACTGCGGTCAGCAGCCCACGAGGCCGCTTGGTGAAGCAGGCTCCGGGCTGCCCCACACTTCGATGCCCCAAACTCCTGTGCAGAAGAGGCACTGGGGACCAGAGACGAGGCTGGCAGCAGTCTGATGCCTCCCCCAAATGTTTGTTGAAGCCTAGCCCACGACTCCCCCTAATGCATCATCCCTTCCCAATGTACCACAGCTGGAAATGGTGGCTCACAGCTGCTGCTGCTCTCCCTGACCCAGTAGGAGGGCTTAAGTAATTTAAGCCAAGCCATTATTAACAAACCTGATCTTCCTGCAGGTTATTTGTGCTCAGTGAATCTCACCCACTGGAAGCAGCTCTCTGGCGGGTCTGCTGGCAGTGCTATCCAGCCGCCCAGGTAAGGCCAGTGCTGTTGTATTTTAGCAGGTGAGGGAGTATATTTGAGTGGGAAGACATTAAAGTCAGCAGCTTATTTTGAAAGATAAATGTTAATTTTGTAATGCATTTTCCTACATCAGCAGGAATTAACTCTTAAATAAGAAACTTTTCTGAAGTGCATACTTTTATTTTGTCTTCTAAGCATTCATTGAGAAGCAGCGCTATCTGTTTTATTTATTATAGTAACTACAGTATAGAAGTACATAATTCACCTGGTGCAACATCCTTAAGAAGGAAAGGTGCTTACCCCAAGGTCCCAAATTATGTTCTGCTGGAACCCGAATTGCTTGTTAAGTGAATTCACTTACAGTTCAGTGTTGCGCCATTGTCTAGTTTTGTGTTCCTGGCCACCTGGTATTGACTCTGGAACAGAAGGCAAGATGTGTTAATTACTCATAAACAATTATGTAAATGCACATAGCAATGCTTGTTGAAATTAATCATCCATTAGCACTTTTGGAAAAAAAAAAATGGAAATCAGATGAGATATTGCTGCTGAAAGCTGAGTTGAAATGCTGTTTTATTTCACAATCAATTTCCATGAAATATCTTGATGTGCATCGATTTACCCTGCTGAATAAATCTGCCCGAGGGGGAGTCGCTTTCAAGAAGGGACGTGCAATATTTATAACATCTATGGGACCATCGAGAGAGCTCAAAGCAGCGGGTGGAGGAGGCTAAACTGCTCTTACTTGCATTTGTGAATAAGGAAAGAGTAATGCAAAAGAGAGACTTGTGTAAAGCTGCTAACAAGGCACTGAGCATTACAAATAAAAATAAAATTAATAAAAAAAAAAAATAGGAGAAAGGGTGCCTGCTGACCCTGGCTTGCAGCGTGGGGAATCAGAGGCCTTGTGCACACCAAGGGCAACCGCTGGGCATTCACTGAAGAGAAGCCCTCTGTTCCCAGGGCCTTGGAAGATGGCGTGAAATCCTCTCTTGATTCTGGTTTTGGTTGCCTTCCTGTCCCCTCGTGGGCACTGCCCCTGTGCCGGCAGCTCCCGCAGAGGCAGGGGAGCTGGAGGATGTCTTGGGACCACATGAGCAATGCAGAGATGGCTGAGGGCCTTTGCTGACCTTCTGCCCTTTACTTGACTGCCTGTTCCTTTAAAACAAATTTACTGATGGGTTTTCTTTAGTTTTTTTTTTTTCTACCGCCATCCCCATGAGACGTTCTTTCCTATGAGTCATGCACACCATAAAGAAATTACTGTTTGGCTCAAAGTTACGCTCCCATGCCTGGAATCAACATTTTTTCAGTGAGAGATAGGAAATGAGCTGAATTTGTGGGTGATTCATTATTTACTATTTTGACCTGAAAAGTGCTTTTACCACTAGCTTTAAAAGAAAAGAAAATCATACAACAAGATTCCTGAAACACGAAACCAAAGCTATACGTGACTGAAGACACTGAGCATGTTCTTTAAGGGCTTATTTACGCCGTGTACAGAAATAATCCCTTTTATCTTTTGAGGCTGATTGTACATTTCATCAAGATTATTAATGTTACTAGTTTCACTTCAGAATTATATCTTACTTATATAAAACACCCTTCAAGAGCATATTTCCTCATGTGGCTAAGAAATATGGTGTTGCTTATGCATTTTTATTCTTTTGAGTACAATATGACAAAATGAGTCATTTTTTAACACCCTGTATAGGCTGGAAGTAAACATCATACGTATACCTACGGAGCAGTCCTGGGCACTCAGGCCCATCCAAGCTCAGAAACCCAGATTTGGAATAAAGTGGAATTCCAGATGATAAAAGAACAAATTGGAGCAAAACCCAGCAACCCAAATCTGATGCAACAGTCAGCGGCAGAGCCCCAGAAGTGACTTCCATCAGCGACAGCTGAAAGGAATTGTGGAAAAAAATGCAAAAAGGTTGAGAACAGAAGGAACACAGAGGCCCTTCTTGCTAGTGGGATTTTTAAGAGTATTTTAGTATTAATTCCAGGTGGATTATAAAAGCTGTGAGTTGCCAGAAGGCTCCAGCAGTGCTGTTTGCCCGAGCTCCAGCCCAACAGGCAGGTCCCAAAGGCAGCCCAGCCCGTCGGGGACAGGCTGTGATCAGAGCTGGTAACGAGGAATAAAACGATGGTGCTCAGGGACAGGTTGTGCATTCGGATCAAGTGGCACCTCCCCAGAAATGATGTTCAGTTTATTCACCTGAGGGCCTACCACCCTACTCGGGCACCCCTTGCTCCCCAGCTCACGCAGCCAGATAACCACGCTCAAGATGCAGCAGTCAAGGTGTTACCAGACAAACCTTAAACACAGATGACTGAAGAAGACGCGTTTCTGCTCGCAGCCTCTTCACGTCACCAGAATCCTCCTGGGAGCAGTCAGTGAAACCCAACCACGGCCTCTGCCGGCTGGGATATTTACGGTCTGCCTTGAGAAGTCGGTCCGGGAACAACAGCCACGGCAGTGCACAGCAGCAACCACACACAGGCCGCACGGAAACAGGGCTCCTTGCACCTTTCCAGCATTGCTGCTGATTTTTCCTTGTTGTTTCGCCAATGGCCTGGTGACTCCTCCCGGGCTGACATCCTGCCCGCTCTGCTGCACCTTTTTTGTTTCAAGTGCCCTGCCCGGTTAGCATAGCCAGCATTATACCGGTTACATCAAATGTCAATATAGGTTTTAACTTCTGCTTCGTGTCAGGCTTGCTGAAGGTTTGCTCAATACCATAGCTTGCCCATTTTTCTTCAACTCTGTCAGGTGGGTATTGAAATGTGTTCCCTCACCCTACAGGCTTGCCTCTGGGTAAGTCAAAGCAGCTTTGAGGGCTCGGCCCCCCTCCACCTCCATCACAACCAGTGCTAATATCTGAAAATGTGAGGGCCTTGTGACTGCGTCTGGCGTGGGGCCTACCATGGACCTGTAAACCAACACTGACCATGTAAACGCCAGGAATCAGCCCTTCGCTTAAAGGAGTGAAAATAAAATCAGGACCAAGCTGTGAAAGCCTTGCTTGAACCCTTTAAAAGTCACTTTCTAAAATTAGATTTAGACATTTAGGTCATTATACAGCAGATGCTGCCACCAAATTTGTTTGGATGTAACTCACTGCAGCGCTCCTGCCAATGGAAACAAATTAGAAAATGCTGGATAGCTCACCAAATCCTCCTGATTTATTCATTTAGAACTAAAGCAGTTGAAGAAAGTTCTTAAGTCGTGCATCTCCATCCTTGGCAGATATTTACAAAAAAAGGCAATGATTTTAATTTTTACTGCAGGAAATGGAATGCATCTGGGACTTTTATGGTAGCCACTACTTCAGGTGGGAGGGGAGGAGGAAGGGAAAGAGATGGGGCAATGAAGTTCCCAGAAAAAGGTCACAACATATTTAAATACATATATACAAACTAAAATATTGTTCAGAATGCTTTCTCTTGGTCAAAGTGACCATCGTAGCACCATTCTCAGTTCAGTTCCCCCAGGACAGCTTCTGCATTTGAAGATGGGTTTTTGAAGTGCAGTTGGCATTTCTACCTACATTTTAAGTAGTCCTGTGTGGAGCCAGGAGTTGGACTCAATGATCCTTGTGGGTCCCTTTGAACCTGCGTTATTTGATGATATAATGATGATTTTCTGATTTTGTGTGGTAATGATATTGCCTTTCTATGCTCCATGCAAACAGATAGAGGAAAGTAGAGGCCATCGATGACCTCTCTTCCCATAAAAGCCACCCAACATATGCACAACGTTGCCAACTCTTGCAATCTTTTCTTTGCAAATCCCATGATTTGTAGTTAGGAAGAAGAATGGTTTTAGCTGGAAGCAGCTAAATCAGCATTCACCACCCCAAAAATATCTTGAGTCACAGAAAGCCAGAGTTAAACAAGCAGAGCCCCTAAAGGCTAATTTCCAAACAACAGCGAGATTTCAAGCCATCCCATGATTTTTGGAGGCTGATTAATGAGCCTGAACAGTGGTGTGTACAGCTAGCACACAAGCAACATCTAACATTTTCCTATTTTCGCTTGCCTGCAACTACTTTAAACAATTACTTCAGCAGGGTTTAACTTCCAACAGGGTATCTGCACTGCTGCTTGTGGCAAGGAGACCAGCGGCCTCTTGACCATCACTGGACACATAATGGATGATTATTTAATGAATATCTTAATTACCAGACATGTCGAGGCTTGTGTAGCTGCAGAGAAGCCCCGAGACTTCCCTCCCACTCCTCACCCGGAGCAGCGGTCAGGGGAAATGATCTCTGTTCCCCATCCAATGGGGTTGTCCTTGGCCAGCCAGTTTCACAATCCGCTCGAGCTGTTGGGGTTCTTTCGCCAATTAAAAGCAGACCCATTTTTAGCCTTTTTAACCTTGGATGAGTGATTTCGGAAAGATGGGGCAGATATTACAAAATGCGACGCTACCCAAAAACCTGTGGTAGGACTGCAGTGACTGTAGCTTTTTGCAAGCTGTTTTACAGGAAATGAAATCTCAATGGCATTTCTGTCTCATTTCTGAACAAGCCGACCACGTTCCTCTTCCTTTTCAGAGCATGAACAATGTGTAGCACAGTACATACATTACTACCGTGAACTGTTTTTGTTCATTGTTAAGGCCGTTGAAAATACAGTATTTTCACACAGCTTCCTTTGTAAAGCCAGCAGTTGACTACCAGCAAATGCTCTGTGAGTACAGGATGCACACAGTACAGGGAAGAACGCTATTAGTCTTGCAAAGTCAGGTCCGCAGAAACAATGAAATGACAGGATCAAAACTTCCTATGCAAGGTTAATCTGGGACCCTTTTGTGTAAAGCTCATAATAAAGCCTTATGCTAAATAATTAAAGAACCATTTTTGTCATCAGATGCCGGAGTGGCAAAGCATTCAAAAAATGAGGTTTCTGCATGTTTTGATTGCTTCTTGCATCTTGCAATACGCTGCTTAACCACTTCTATGAAATCTTGATAATTAATGTCACCACCAGGTTTACTGTGCCTCTCCTCTCAGTTTTGCCCAGTGAACACCACAAATATTTATTGATGATGTACTTTCAGACCATTTTAAGGTGTGAAGATTGGACTCCCCCACATTTTTCCCTTGGGGAACACGGAAATCAACCTCAGAGGTGTCCACCCTTGGTGCCAGTTGCTGCCTAGCACCCAAGATTTTTGCAGAGGGTGTAGAGGCAGGTAGAGTTTCATTTACCTGACATACAACTTTAGGTGACTCCCGTTACAGCGAGTTATTGACAGTTCTGGAGCTCTGAATCAGAGGTCTCCAGAAAATAAATCATGAATTACTTTTGGAATTGAGTTTAACTCAAACTATTCGGGGCATGCAGCCTCTTTTCCTAAACCTGGTTCATGTCCAGAACAGGTCCTCGGCCTGCGCGGTGAAACAGGCAGGTGTCACGCAGTGCCACCATGGACCTGCTGGTTCTCGGTGCTGATTTACACGAGGTTAATTTAACCCCGAGCAAGTAACCTTTCGGGGTATTACTTAATTTAATTTCATGTTTGAACGTGTCTTTGTGTACGAGGGAGGCTGTGGAACCTCCTCCTTGGAGTTCCTCAGAAAGCAGGGCGGCCTGCTGCGGGAGGCCTGCGTGGGCACGGGTGGGACCAGACCGACCCAGAGGCCACCACCAGTCTGTGACAACCTCCTTCACGTCCAGCTGTGACAGTCACACGGGGAGAGCTGATGTTAACCGTAGGGACGTCCTTGGCATGTAGTCCATCATCCGCAGGCACGAGAGGGCATGTCCTGGGCTGAGGAGCGGGGATATGGGAACGGCTCCTCCGAAGCATGGCTGCTAAGCAGGGCCTCTTCTTGAGGAGACAGAGTGGCTTTGTGCTTGGACGTGAGACCTGGGGCGAAGCGTAGTAGCGTGTCTTGGAGGTGCTGCTTCAGAACAAAAGAGAAAGAGGATCTGGGGCTTCTCCAGCCGCAGTGGTGCTGCAGCAACACTTTAAAAGGCCATAGTGTGAAATTCATTTGCTGGACACGCGTCTGGGTTTTCAGCACAGCTCAGTGGACGAGCTAGCCCTCATAAGGTAAATAGTCTGTGCCTTGGCATTCACGTCTGCTGAGGAGGCTGCATTTCAGGGCCTTTCTTATTTGTTTTTCTTACGCTGGCATTTTCCAGCACGCCTGCATCTTCAGGTGTGGCGCATTATTTGTGTTAGACCTGAGCTGGGATTCAACAAAAGCCAGCCAAGCCAGAGACACAGCACCTCAAAGAGAAAAGGTGCCACGGAACATGAATGCTTATTTATCCTGGAAAGAAGCAGTTCAAACAACATGTTTTCTTCCACAGTTACCATGAACTTGCTGTTTAACTCCTTTCTCACCAAAAGCTGCCAAATTCCCAGGCTGAGACAAATCACTGTTTCCTCCTCAGAAAATGGAAGTAGCATATGACTGTACATTTTTTTATTTTTTTGGTGGGAAGACCGGTTCCTTTACCACTTTCTGAGCTGATGACACGGACCCAGGCATCCAAAACCTGGCACTGCTTGGGGGAGCAAAAGAATTGCAGCTCCCTTGTGACCTGCAAGGGTCCCTTTCCAAAGCCGTAGCCCTGCCTCAGCAGGGCCAGACCCATGGGCGCACGGCTGCTCGGAGAAGCAAATGACTCACATTTCTCTTTCATTTCCTTTCGACGCTGTTGCAGTGGCAGCGCTCAGCCGAGCGGTGCGTGCACGTTCTTTGCAATCGGGCCGTTTAGATGGCTTGAAAACGCATCAACAAAGGGCAGCATATGGAAAATTCTGACTGAAAACATATGGGATGTTACATCACAAGAGGGACTTCTTCTCTTCTGCGGATGTTGATTTGCTCCACTAACAACTATTTGGGGAAACAGCAGGGAAAATAAATTTCCTTTTTTGCTGAGCGCCACCTAAGCCCTGCGGATCAGGGAGTTCAGCATTACCGTGACCTCCACCGCTGGCAGCATATGACTACATTTTGCCAGCTGTGAGACTTCTCTATCTTGAATCACTTATTTCCTATCAATAATTACTCAACCAAAGTTATTAGTTATGTATTACACAAGTCCTTGACACCACCTTCACATTACTCCGAAAACCAGCCCTGAATCAGCTTTCACAGCCCTCAGACAGATTTGGGTGTCACCAGATGAAAAATGGGACTATTACAGTAAAACATTTTCTTATTTTTTTTTCCTTCCTAGAGCTAATTGTTTTAATCATTTACCACTTCGTGTCCTGCTAGTAACCAGCTGCTTCTGCTTGCCGTGCCTGTGATTGTGTTTCTTTGCTAATGCCAAGAAGAGAAGCTGCTGCTGCAGGAGTGGAAATGGTGCTAAATCCCAGCCTGCCCATCGCACGCAGCCCCACGGACCTGTGAGAGGCTGTGTGGGTCTGTAAGTCAGGCAGGGCCCTGCGTTCCTACACCAGCAAAAACTCAAAGCGAGCTTCAGACTCAGGAAAGTGCCAATAATTACAGAAGGTGAAATTGCTGGCATTACAGCTTTCTTTTAGTTTACGTCCCAGGTTGCCACAATTTTTAAGTGTGAATAGCAAAATCCTAAAAGCACCTTGCAGCTCACGAAGAAAATTAAGGTCCAATTTAACAAGTGCATTTCATGTAACTTAATTTTAGGCGATTTTTCTGCCCATAAACAAGAAAAAACTACCAACCTGACAAGAACAGGATGCCTAACATTGTGTGCCTGTGCAGACACTACTTCCAGCACAACCAAAAGAGGCAGCTGCCGCCTGTGCCAGACTTACAAGCACACGAAGCTTTTTATTTCAAGCATTCAAATTCTGGTTTGATACAGTCGGGAATTTGGATGCCGGTCTGGAAAGGTAAGCTGGCAGTGAAGCCCGCCCCGCAGAGGTGCTGGGTGCCGAGGCTGAGCAGGGCTGGCGCGGGGAACCTGGCCCCACGTCACCGTCCCTCACCAGGGGCACCACTCCCAGCCGCAGGCCTGCAGTCCCTCTGGCAGTGTGTTTGGCATTGCCTTTCCTTCATTTTACTTGCATGGGATCAAAGACCAATCTCGCAGCATTTGTTCTGACAGTGCCATTAAGCCTCATGTCAATAATGGCGTTATTTTTAATACCTAAAACTGGCTGCAAGTCGTTTTGTTGTTGTTGTTTTAATTCACCTGCTTAAAAAATGTTTCTTCTCTTCCCTTCTTTTTCTTCCTCCAATTTCAGCAGGCTGAAGGGAGCAGCAGATACTACTCAGTCCTAGTTTTGGCGATAGATTGGTGACCTGGTGAGTCCTTATCTTGGCAAGACCCCCACCCTGAAGAAGGTGCAATTCTCAGCTGGATATGAGAAACAGCTCTTGGTTGTGATCTCCAGCTTCCCCAAATCCCTGCATCGAGAAGAGCTACTTGCTCTCACTTTTAGAGAGTCCTTAAATGTACTTTTTACTCTTTTATGCTCCTTTCAGATTTTATGTGCTTTATTTTACGTGCTTTGATGACAGTACAAATTATTTCTGGCCTTAAAACTAAAGGTTTGAGAAGGACAGAGACAGGCGGAATGAATAAAGCTTTAAAAAATTTCCAGACCGTTTGTCAGATCACTTTTTTCTTCAGCAGGAGGCTGGCAGAAGTGACCTGTGCTGGGAAATGCTTAGTGCATCAGCAGGGCCTTGGTGTTTGTAGGCTAATTTTTGTTTTGAGTATAACTTTTGACTCATGGAAAAATAATCTAAGTGTTTTGGGCTGGTCCCGGCCTTGATCTTCCTTGAATTCATGACTGTCTGTTTCAAAATAAGTGTGGAGAAGCTTTTATGATAATGTTTTTATCCTCTTGCTCTTTCCCTTGCCTGCTCCTTGAGAGGCAGAAGTCACCTCGAGTGCATTCCTGGGAGCTGTTTGCTAGGCGGAGGCTGGGCTTTGCCAGACAGAAGAAATTCAAGGACCAGCTCCACCAGGCTCCTGCTGCCACACCGCTGCTGCCGCCTCGACCCACAAAGCGAAGTCTCGTGTTAAAATTCAATGCTAAGACCCGAAATGCAACCAGCCAGTTTTATCTAGAGGGCTCTAACAGTAAGCATCCCGCTGAAAGGCAGCAGGCTGGGAGGCACACACACCAAACAGAATCTAAACAACTAAATTTAGTCCGGATAGGAAATTAGCTTGAGGTTAAGTAAAGTTTTCTGCTACTTTGTTTTGTTTTTAGATTACCCAAGAGATGTTCCTTCCTGGAAAGGGAAATAGGACAGAGATACATAGCTGTTTTTCAATCCCTTCGTTTACATGGCATCATTTCAAGTACGTTTTATCGTGTGTTTGTGATTTAAACCTTACCAGCTCATATTTTCAGAAGCAAGGGTTTGGCATGCCAGTAACAGGTCTGTGTGCAGCACGGCTCCATGTCGGTATCTGCCTCCTTTGCAGGGGTTTTCTTCTAAATGCTTCCCCACATGTACACAATGTGAAAGTCTATTAAAAATTTCTCTTCTCACCTAGTAGTTAGAATCAGTATTCATCACAAAACGACATTTCAGAATAGGTGGAAAATGACGAGCTCTGCTATGTAACGTGTAAGCCAGAGCTCCTCAGATTCTGCAGCTCCAGCCAAAGCCAAGTCAACTCGAAGCCACGGAGTTTCTGAATTCATATTTTGTCATCTGTCCTAACACTTTTGCTTTGGCATCCTTTTACTTCTGCTCTAGAGAGATGCTACGGAACCTAAATCCTGGAGCTAAGCACTCACGAAAGGCTGTGTGTTTGCCTACAACAAACCAAATCTGAAATTTCTGATCTTCATTAAAGATGCCAATTTAGGTACTGTGGCTCTGTGCATACATGTTTTTTTTTTTTTTTCTACTTGGTTTGTTTTATTTTGCAATGGCCAGGGTAGAAGTAAGTGCAGGAAAGCATACTGCTACAGGTTTATTTACTGATCCAGGACATAAATCTAGTTGCTTGAGCAAACCCAAACTGTTTAAACAGTTGTTTAAGCAAACACGAAGCATGAGGTACACCAGAAAGGATCCTAAACAAGCTCTGAGAGCTGGGGGCTTTGGTTGTTTTTTTGTTTCTTTTCTTCTTTTTTTTTCTGTTTAACAGGGCTCTGCCGTCACTTCTTGTAACTGCTGGGGAGGCTATGGGAGAGGAAGAGGGCCCTCAGCACTTGTGTAATGAGGCTTTTGTGCACTTTGCTACCTGGGCTGGCTGAGCAGGCATCGCAGGGAGAAACCATGGGCTTCCACGGTCACATCTGCTCACCCCTTCCCAACCCTTTGCTGGATGCACGGGTGGGTTGGAGCCAAGGGCTGCTCAAGGACTGCTGGTGGGGAACTGCTGCCAGCTTTTACTGCCTTGTTGCATCCGTGAAATAGCTTTTGTGGCACACCTGGGGATATTAGGTACCCTGCAAATAATGGAGGTGGAGACAGAAATAAAGAAATGTTTAGCATAGTGGATTGACTACAGTAACCCTTCCATGCATTTTATAAATAATTTTGTTTTGCATGACCTGGTTTAGCTGCTCTTGATGCCCCATCTCCTTGTATCACCATATTCCTCCATGCCACCGGAAAATACCATTACAAAGCGACACCGTTTTGAAGCATTTTCTGCAGCACTGGCTGTGCTGTTTGGACAGGTGCGTATGGCAGAGAAACAGAAGTGATGTTTAGAAGTTTCAGGATTTACCGCGTTGTCCAGGGGGTGCCAACACGTTACATGTGTAATGCGTATATTTCTGGAAAACTATGAATCACATACTTTTTTCCCGTCAAAGTTACAGATGTTTTCTAGGATGTCAAATCTGTAACCCCTTCCAAAAAGCAAAACAAATTAAGTATGACTAGCCAGGCTTGTAAGGAGGATTTTTTTAAGAATGGGACGTAGAGCGGATCGCATCCCATTTGGCAGCCTACCTGTGACAGGGAAGGGCAGAGGCAAGTGCCATATGGATAAGAGGCATGGGACCAGTTCATTCTGGTGGTGACTGAAAGGTGATTTTACAAAATATATGGGCTTCTTTGCTACACAAAGCAGCTAATGCACCTTGCTGTTGATTTTCCCCCATGTGCATTGAATTAAGCCTGCAGCGGATGAAGCGGCTGCAGCAAACCAGGTGAGAACTGGCTTGGTCCAGCTCCAAATTGGCAAGGACCTTCCAGCAAACACTCATCATCCCCCTGAGCATGAAGGAGCTAAATGCAAACAAGAAGAACCTTGTACAGCGAGGAACAAACTCCTATACACTTGAGAAAGCCTTCACGGCTTTTGCAGCATTGCAAGAAAACTTTGCTCACTAGTGTCTTTGTGAGTACCTGGTGCCAGTGCTTTTCTTTTTGAATTGTATTTAGAAGCCAAAATACCACAAAAAAAAAATAATTTCCATTTATGAAGTCTTCTTTCAGGTAAAAGCAGTTAAACTCGAAGCTTCAGCAAACCACTTCTACAGCAAGGTAAGAATTCCCATAGCAAAAATGGTGCGTTTGTCTGTTTGTGAAATTACCTTCATTTGGAGGAGTAATTTGATGTTGAGAAGAAAGGCAAACAATTACAGCAATCTCATCCTGCAGTGCAAGTATATTCATGCTTTTTTCTGCCTTCTGATGGCAAAGACAATATTTACATACGCATACAAATCATATCACATGTTTAACTAGCGCTAGAACTGCAGCTATTAAAACCACAATGATATTTTGTTGATATTTTGAACACTTGATTATCAGGAAAAAAAACACAAGATATTCATAAAACAGCTGGATCTCAGGTGTTTTGCAGAGCCTATCTCCAGGCAGTCGGTTTCTGAAGATCTGCAAATGTTAAGTGTCACGACCCCTTTCTAACGAAGCCCTTTATCATCCAACAGGGCATTACAGAACGGGCCCATCCCAGTACTCAATGCATTTTCTATTTCTTTTCTTCCCGAGGAGCAGGTAAGGCTCTGGGAACGTGAAGAGCAGCATTAAAAGTCCCCCTACCTCCAGCAGAAAGTTGCACGTTGAGATGCCAACCGAGAAAGGTTATCATCGTGCACATGTTGTTGCCATTTAATTATTCCCTTTCCTGTAAAGAGTCTGGCTTTAATTAAACGGCAAAACAAAGTGCGAACTTTTCTCCAAGCCATTTTAAAGTGCTCACTTCCTCTTCTGTGTTCTGCGGTTTATTAGATTTGAATGAGTAATGGGGTGGTTTCATTTGTTTAGTTAAATTAAAGTGGTCAGCAACAATTTCCTGCCTGAGCAAACCGTGGGCTGATTAATAATATTGGTGGTGGTGGTGAGCATGGCTTTTCTGCCACGCGGGCCCTGCTGCCAGCCTGCTGGCGGGGCTTTCCATGCTGCTGCTGCCTACCAGCAAAGCACCCGCCGAGACGAACCGCGTGCCCACGGGGCTGGGCCGGGACCGTGCCTTCCGACCAGAGCCCCGGCACGGAGGAGGCACACGTTGAACCCAAACCGTGTAAGTAATTTACCCCTGCAAGGCCCAGGCTGGATGAGGTACGAGCGCTGGAAACAGCAACGAGGTGTGGAGCTTGCACCTCTTGCTCGGGATGGTGGAGGAAGTGTAGGCCGGACCTCTGCTAAACTCTGTTCCCTTGGGCTCCTGAATCCCTTCGTTTTACACAGAAACACTCTGAGTTAACCACACACGGGAGTCTTGCAGGATCCCATGACTGTGAGTGAAAACTCTAGAACATCCCATTAATTTGAAACAGTGGCAAAAACTGTGGGGAAATCAAGTGTATTCTTGGGTGCCTGGGCATGGGATTCAGTGTTTTCACTCCTGCCATGGAGAACTCCATCAGCCATGTGGCTTACACAGTGTGGCAGGCCACTTTCTCCTCTAGCACAACAGTAGGCCATTTGGGGCACAAAATTAGGGACACCACCACCAGAGAATGTGCTTATCGCTTCACATCTCTGAGATCTCTAATCCAAGCAATAAGAAATCAACTCCTACTTCAGCCAGGGCTTCCTGAGGCCTTTGCCACGCACGGAGTAGCAGTGGTCTTAACTTAGTGCTTCTACTGGGTTGACCGTGTGCAGTCTCCCTATGTAAACTGTACAACATATGCATTACAGAATTTTGACTGAATTTTATTCATCACCTCTTCAGAGAGTCAGACCCATAGACCCAGTACTGAGCAGCTCACCCAAAATCTGGAGTGACGCGATCCTCTTGCAAAAGCCAGGTAGGCATTTGGAGAAGGACAAACTCTAACGCAGCTGTTCTTGCTACATCCGGACACTGATGTGGTATTTGTGGCAAGTAATTGTTTACTGTAATAAAAGAGCTTGGACTCGGATATTTAAAAAATAATAATAAAGAGTCATAGTTCACGAATGTTAAAATGTAGTTGCAAACACGGAGTGCCAGAGAAATGTCCAGAATTTTGCAACAATTACTGAGTCAATGACAAAAATGCTGGCTCCAATGCTGTTGTCCAGTGCTGATGACAAAAGCATAGAGTGCTTAAAAAACCTACATTGTCTTCTAGCAGTTTGTTTAAAGAGCTGAGTCAAGCAGACTGCTGGTGGGTTTTTTGCTTAACTTACTTCAGTTTTCGCCCACTTATCCTCCCATCTACACATGACCATACCTAACTTGGCTCTTCGTAGAAGCTGCAGAGAGTTTCAAGGGGCACAGGTAGCTGGATGGCTGATCAGCGCAGATTCTGTGAATAAAGCACTCTGTGCATGAGTGCCAGTGCTTTGTACAACTGCTGCCTGAGCATGTACAGCCTCTATGAGAATCGTTCCACCCAAAGTTCAGTCCTGGAGTGTTTGATTTCTCTTAATTTTTACAGAAATCGGTGACAAAAATGGATGCTTAGCACTTTGAAGAGAGTTTTGGTGGCACATGGAATCAAGCCCTCATGGAAAGTATTAATCGGTCATCTCAGCAAAGCAACTTGCTGAAGCAAGTTTTTCAGATGTTTCAGCATTAAAAAAAAAAAATGTAAAATGACTTCTCTGAAAGGAAAAGCACACGCTAAGTATATCTATCTAAAAACTTCTTAAAAGAAGCATATTTCTTTCCTTAATCATACTTCCTAATGCAGATAACACCAAACCTTTGCACAGAAAGGAAGTCAGAGAAATTATGCTGTTACGCACGAAGAAGCAGGTTGCGTGGGTGGAACTGAAATCAGAAATTACACTAATAAATAATGTCTCTCCTCTGACGGTTCCACAGTGCTCTGCAAATGTGACTTCAGTTGAGCAGCAGAAATGGGCGAGTATTTAAAATGTGAGCGCCGAAAGTGTAGGGATCTTGGTCGAGGTCAGGCAGGAGGCTTACAAAGAGCAGGAACCAGCCCCTTGTGCTGGCACATACAGACCTGTGGTCTAACCACCAGACAAGAAAGGGCTTATTAAAATTAACAGTATTTAACAAAGACTGTACTCCCCAACAAAATACCAAGTTCCTGTGAAAACCTGTGAATAGGCGGCATGGCTTTTTGCAAAAGGTTATTTAGGAGACATTGTCTGTGGTTCCTCTGTGCACACAGATGTTAAAGCTTTTGAAGAGTTACTCAGAAGTCAGATGTGTTTCTTTTCACCTTGTCTGCAGAACTCAGATTTCAGGTATAGATTACACACTGTCTGCTTCACGGCAGGAAAACAAAGGGCCCAGGCTTACCTCTTTGTAATTGAAAAAGAGAACGGCTTTTTTGCTAAAAGTTCAAAGAAATTAGATTGTAGCTATTTTGCCGACCCAACTACTTAGGCAGAAGTCACATTAGAATTTTAAATCAGCAATAAATTAGATCAATTCCTGCCATATTCTCAGTTGGTTTGGGGTGTAGGAGCTGAAGCGTGGACATCATCCCTGCCAGTCCTCATGACACACGCTCATTCTCTTCCACCTTCTTGAGTAAATAAGGACTGGTGTTTCCTAACTCGAGAATCAATTTTAGCACCTGGTGGGACTGACGAAGCCCAGTAATCATTTTGTCACAGTGAAAATAAACAACTGCAGCCTCTCCTCCTGCCATGCTCATTTGAAGGTTAAATTCGATCAACAGCCTGTTCCCATTACCCACAGGTTCTTGCTAAAAATTGGCAGTTCCCCCTGCATTAGGCATGGGCTCGGATGACAAAATCTGGCTCTGGATTATGGGAAGAGAAAGTTTGGGGGTGTTTGCATCGCAGCTTTCCCACAGTTCCACACATATTTTCTAATTTCTTTTTAATTGAATTATGTTTCCCAAGTGGGCTCTGACTTTATAAAAATCACGAATGAGCCTAATCTAGGTAACTTGTGGAGCTGCTTCTGAAATCATTATGAGTTTACACGGTGCTGGGTGCCCCGCTGGCCCTCTGCCCCATGTCCCCTCCTCCTCCCACACTTCTACACATTGAATTTTGGTCCACGGCTTTTGGTCACCATCGTTACCCACAGGTAAGAGCTTTTCTGCATACAATTAGATCCGCACCTTGGGTCTAAATTGCTCTTTTTGGTATGTGTTACAGTGGAAATATTGTGCAGCGGAGTGGTACGGAGAGCGCCTTTCAGTGCACAAAACATCGGCCTTCACTCTCCTTCCCCTCTTTCTCAGAAATCTACTTGCAGAGATGCGATTTGGGATATTTTATGCTGCCAAAATGGGCTGCAGATTATTTATTCCTCCAAACCTTCTTTCTAGATGGGCGAATCCTCTGAAGAAGCGCTTTCCAGGCATGGGGAGGGGGCACCTGCGGGGCACTGATGGATGCCCCAGGGCCACGTTGGACCTTCCCTGAACTCAGGCAGGTTTTGCTTGGGACGAGGCATAGCTCATGCGAATATGGATGTGTCAAGAACGGGATTTAAGCCAAGTTTCCCATGTTCCTCCAAGTTCTCACTGTGCTCCCCTTCCCTCCTTCGCCCAAAGGGAATTAGGGCAATGGTGAGTGATAGAAAAGAGCTCGTCTCCAAGCCACCGGGGAATAGAGTCACTTAGCTATGGGAAAAACATGTGTCTGAGAGGGGTTGCCTTGACATTAGCACACACATTCTGCTCATTATAAACCATCTTTTTATATATCTTGACCTAACAACATCTGCAAAATTCTTGCTGTTTTGAAAGGGCTATGAATAGGGCACTGTTTATTTCTGATTAAGCCCAATCCATCTATCATTGCAGTTGGACTTTTATGCTTGTAAATACTCTCAGGATTCTCATCATTTGAAATACATATTTTGTGGTAATTCTGGGGTCAGGAAAACATCCTGCCAGAGACCATGTACACACTTCTACAGCATAAAATGTATTTTTTGCTTGGAAAAAAAAAAAAAAATGGCAGCGTGTTTACACTAAATCACTATTCTGAAAGGGAATTTAAGGCAATCATTTCTGCCACAGTTTTAGCAGTTACCCGTTGGCTGAGTATTTCAGTCTAAGCTGTTCCTAGAGACAGTTCAATAAAACCCCGCTTTGGTTATTTGTGTAATTACAACTTTGACATGTTTTAGGAAACGTATAACATTTTGAGATACCCTTAGCAGATATCTCCTGTAGGCAGTGCACTCCCAGGTTCACACGCAGGATTTTGCACGAGCTCATACACAGAAGCCTCTCCAACTGGGGCTGGACTCATTTTGGCCCTCTGATGGAGGTGAAATAAGAGTTGCCTGTTCCCCGCACAGCTGCGCTCTCCTCTGGTTATGATTTCATCTGTATTTCTAGAAATCTAGACGTCTCCAGAAATATCCTACTATGTAATCTCGTCGCTGCTCTTCAGCATCCCCACTCAACCTGTCTGTTAAAACTAGCAAAACATGATGTAAAGGCCAAGATGGTTTTCATCGGGTGCAACTTGGTCGCTTTGTTGTTTTGTTAGGTGAGTTAAGCTCGAGGGTGTTTAACGAGCAGCAGCCAAGTAACCGTCCTGGAAAGGTCAGCGCGCAAGTGTGGGAACTTGCAGGAAGCATGATGTAGCTGCGACGAGAATGCAGACAGATGTGGGAGACGTTTCTCTGTTGGTAAACAAACAAACAGCTGAACACGCAAATCGAGCCAGTCTGGTGGAAAATATCGATGGCATGACCGCCACCAAGCGAAGCAAAGCAGACGGATTGCGCAGCAGCGGCTCTCGCAGGGCCCTGGCTGTGCCACGCTGGGGTTATCGGGCTGTGAGGGGAGCCAAACTAAAGCGACTGCCCTAGGTCCCAACAAAGTGTTTTTATTTCACCACTGCCATCTTTAAGAGGACAACCCAGCCTCCATTTTGTTTGCTTTCTCCCTGGTAATCTCCCCTGATTTTATGCTCCAAAATTCCCTTTCTTTTTTTAACGTCTCCCCCATTCATCCCTGTTCTCTTCCTTTGCTCTTCTACTTCACTATTTCCATTTACATTTCTCCTGCCAACAAACTTCCTTAGTGCTCTGAATTTTTGCCTTTAAAACTGAGTCCTTAACCCGCCACTGTTATTTATACACATTTGTTCAAGCATTTCTGAGCCTTCTGGGTCACTCGCTGAGCCATATTCCCTAGCTGCAAGCAGGCCATAGCCTACTGCAAACATAAATAAATATATATATTTTAAGTTAGCCTTCCATGTGGTTGAATTAAATTGTTAGACACAATAACTCAACCAGCTGCAACTGGGTGGCCCCACCTTTTGTTCTGCCGAGGCACAGCCCCATTATGCTGCAGCCCATTTGTATCAGCCTGGTGCAGCCCGTAAGTGCCCCACGGCTTTGGCCCTCTGTTTATTTTGCAGTATTGAAGAAATGGACATTTATGGTACCACGTTTACCACTTTGACTTTGGTGCCTAGTTCCATTGCATGTGATGGCATTTGGAGGTGACTTCAGGAGTGGAATATTTTCAGATTTTGCATGAGGAAATCCCTTTTGCTCATCTAACCTTTTGTGTACCTGGATTTATGGCGAAGATTTAACAAAGTCAGTGTATTCGCCAACGCGTGCACAGGCAGGGCATCCCCATTTACCTCCTCCATGTGCTATGGAGGTGACTGGGAATGGTGCTGCAGCTCTTTGGCAGGGTCCCCCACGGCCCCTGACGCCCCAGGACAGCCCCACTGACTGGCACCTGGGCAATTCGTGCCCACCCTCCCCTTGCAGTGACTCGTTTCTCTCCTTGGAAGAGCCTCAGGGCAGCAGGGAATCCAGCGAAGGAGGACCTGGCCCTGCTCTTCCCTCCAGTACAGACCTTGCCGCTGAGACAAAGCCTCTGGGGAATTTGGAGGGTATTTCTTTGTTTGCTTAGCTTGTGGGAGTTTAATGTTTAATCATTGCGGGGTGAGCTGGTTAGTCATGTAATTGTTAGCCATCACCCATCGTTTCTGCCTTTTTTTTTTTTTTCCCCTTTTGTCCTTTGTTCTTCCTTATCTCAGCTCTTTCATTTTGTGGAATAAATTGGCTTCCCATCACAGCCTCGGTTTCTCAGTAAATGGGCAGTTTTATAGCACTGACAAGAGTCTCTGAATTGACTTTCTTAATTGAAACACCTCCCGGGCCCCAGGGCGGTGGGCAGCACTTTTGGGGTCCCCCAGCAGCGCCAGCTGTGCAGATGCTGCCACCAGGGCTCGAGGAGGGGAAGAAATGTTGAATTTCTCCCATCTCACATGGCGATGGCTGCTGATTTCTCAAATGAGAGAGGAGTGGAGGGGACAAATGGAAGTGTAACTCCAAACCATTTGCAATCAAGTAACTGGGACGTGCTTTCCCCACCAGCCTCAAACTATGCAGCAATGTCAGGACCAGTTTGGGGAAGGAGCTTGGCAGATAAGGGGCTGCTGATGTGCCCTGCGGGCCAGGCTTGTGCCCAGGGAGCTCCTACGTGTGCATCACTTCTTCCTTGGAAATGTCAGATCTGGCCACGCTCTGCCACTGTGAGCCACACCGCCCGGCTTTTGACAGAGGGCCAAATTTATTTAATGTATTTGATTGCTCCTGCTGGTTAAAAATTAATTCAAAACAGCACCACAAGACACTTCAGTTAGGCTCTTTTAACAAAACTGAAAGGTGCTTTTAATAAAACTGTAACTAACCTCTATTAAAATGAGAGCTATGCATCTTCATTGCCATCAAATATTTGTCTTTTTTTCCCTGCGTCATCTCTATCTTAATCCTTTCTAACCTTAACTCATCCTTGTGTGCAGTTGTTCCTAAGACATTATTTAACATCTGCAGAGGTATTTTCATAGTCCTGTGGTCATGCCCAGTCAGACACGCTATTACAGTTTCTTTTAGCTTTTTCGAAAAGTGCAATGAGCCTATCAAGTAATTCAAAGAATAAATCACTTCTGCTATCTTTTCCCCAAGACAGAGCAGGCCTGCCAGAACCAGCCAACTTTTCATTATTAATATCAGAATTGCACTCAGTCGGAAAGGAAAAAAGATCGAAGCATTCCATAGCCCCGCTGTCTACAGAACAATAATAATAAAGAATCCTAAAATGTCACAGTGCAGCCCAATGTTCCTCGTGGAAACATCGCCCTGCCAGATAGCAGGGGAAACAAAAATCCACTACCATGGAAATAGGGGCTCTGCCCCCGAAATGCAAAGCCACCTGGCGAACGTGGATAAATTATTGCTGGATGAGCGTGGTAGGTCGATGGTAGCACGCGGTATGAGAAGAGCTGTCAACATCCGTCACCTTTGGGATGACAGATTGCGAGGAAAACAGAAGGCAGCCCGGCCATTGGCTTAGCAGAGCTGGAGATGACCCAGCAATACCTCTGTTTACACAACCCCTCCGAGCTATTGCTACAACCAGTGGAGCTGGTTTTAGCAAGAGTGGAAAATCGGTGGAGAGAAAGGAGATGCCGAAAAGCCAGACAAGCTAGAGCAGCATCTGGAACGGTGCTGGGTGTACTTTCAGTTAAATAATTTTCAGTAGTGGTTCAATTCAATATTCAGCCAGGGGTGTATTCGTTGACGGGTCCAAGGCTTAGGAAAATGGCACTGGAAAAAAAAAAATATCTCCTAGAGCATCCTTGGAGAAGGAATGGCCAAGACTGCCTGTGTGCCCTGGGCACAGGGCAGCCACCCTGCTGCAAAACCCCGTTCCCCATGTCCTATGGGGCCGGATCCGGGCCTGGTCCTCACCCCAGGCAGCAGTCACAGGTTCAGAGCCACTCCTGGACACGCACTGCTGGCAACAGGGGGCTGTGCAGGGCAGCTGAGCTCATAACTGCATCAATTACCGTAAAAACATGTTTAAAAAGCAGCAGAGCTCACACGATGACACAAAGGGAGGTATAAACAGCGATTCATGACAGGAACTCCTCAGAAGCATTGAGGCAGGAAAAATTGGGATTGCCCTAGACAGACGACAGCCATTTCAGCTACACAGGCTTCAGCAGGGATTAGGCCTGAAGGCAGCTCAGCTCTTCTGCTCAGAAACCAACCGGAGACATTACAGAAGGATTTTTCTGAAGGAGATGTAGAACAGCACCTGGGGAACAACCTGGGAAGGGACACCAGGTGCTAAAACACTGGAATATGGGAAAATCCCCAGAACCTCATAATTTCATATATGCTGAATATAGTAAATGTAGAAGTGGATTTACACCTCAGTAGCCATTGCTGCAGCAAATAAGAACATAATTGAAGGTTTGTGGATAACTCTAGCATCGTCCACGTTGAGGTATAAGCCTGCTTTCTCTGGGACTGTGAGGTGGATTAATACGGTGGATTTTGTAGAAGTATACGAATCCTTTATTAAATCTATAATAATTGCCTCTTTTATTTTATTTCATGAGCTTACAAGTTACAATGTCAGCTGTTAACCATGGTCCCCCGCACTTCAGTCCTTGCACATTTTTTAACGGCCCCCGATATCAGTTGCTCCCCAACCCTGCAGCTTGTTCCCTGTCTATACAGAAAGCAAGAAAGCTCGTTGTCTTTACAAAACGTGCTCTGAAGACACATCCACAGGCTTGCAACCTTCCCGGAGGCACACCAGGCCCCAGCCAGGAGGGGCAGCTTCCTGCATGCTGATGGAGATGCCGGACTTCGCTCCTGAAGGCGTGTGGCTCCTGCAGCCCTGTCACCTGCCCCGGCTGGAGGAGCCTTCCAGAATCTCTCCTGAGCTCTCACTGCCTCCTCAGCACGGCCCCGTGGCATGGATTTGGTCAGGACGCTGCAGAGGAACGAGCCACATGCCCTGAGGCAGAGGCCAGCTTTCGGCTGTCACGCTGCCTCGGTGGCAGCTGTGGCGTGAGGTGACACCTGGCCTGGCACCCAGCCTGCACATCCAGAAGTAACGTGGGAGAAACATTGTCCCCATGCACAATTATCAAATGAGCTTGTGCTGGGTCCGTGCCGTGTGTCATGGGGCTGAGGCACTTCTGGACTTCACAGAATCGCAGGCTGGCAGAGGTGGGCAGGGATCTCCGGGTCCCTCTGGTCCCATCCCTGTCCCAGCATGACCACTTGGAGCAGGGTGCCCAGGGCCATGTCCAGGTGGGTTTGGGAGATCTCCAAGGAGGAGACCCCACAGCCTCTGTGGGCAACTTGTCCCAGGAGCCCTCGTAGTAACTCCTGCGTTACACCATCCGCAGAGAAACCAGAGTAAGGTTTTTTTCCCAGCATGGGAAATATCAGACACGGCTCAGTCAGAAGGGTGTGCCAAGGGCAGGGCATTGCGAATGGCTTTGGGATCTTGCTGTAACTGAATGAAAGCCTTCACGCTTCCACCCGGACGAACTGCAACGTGGACTGTCACCCTGGGGCTCTGTGTCACTACAGTGGAGCATTGGCTCATGGCTCCATGGAAAAGTACAAAAGTACAAATACAGCCTCAAACATCCATACTTTTCTCTGTACTATACTGTAATATAAATGCAAAGGTTCACTGTAATACAGTGCAACGTGAAAAATTAAGTAAATAAAAATGTCTCTTCTTGCCTGTGCCTCACATTCTATGTGCTCCAGTAGAGTATCACTTTTTCTTGTAAGAAATCAATTTTACACTATTGTATACTTTCAGATGTGGACCTCAACCCCCTGACAAGTGTAGGTATTATCAATACTGTGTGCTGACTTTCTCTGGGGTATTCTGCTGCTGAGCACAGTAACAAGAGGCAACGTGTGGTTCTGGGCTGAGTAAGTGACGGCAACAGCATGGCAAGCTGCAAGCCCTCCGGGCAATTAGCATAGATGTCAGTGCAGAATACGCCCTTTGCTGAAGAAGATTAAGCTTTCATCTGTTAAGCTTTGGGAAAAGAAAAAAAAAAAGAAAGAAAAAAAAAAGTCATTCTGCAGCTAGAAAACCATTTCAAACTTTTTATTATTGGAATTTTAAAGAAAATTCACACTTTTTTATGGAAAAGGACTCAGGGTTAAAACAAAATGAGGGCGTTTTTTTCAGTTTTCAGTAATAAACATTTCTAAAAATGATGGAAGAAAATTAGAAATGCACTGTTTCATAGAAACTGAAGAATCACTGTGTGTACTTCTGTATAATATGCACACAGGAATGAGGAAAATAACTGCAACATAAGCATACTAAACACCTACTGCTAATGAACTCGAAGCCTTTGAATATGGCTTTGAGGGAAACAGAGAACTCAGAAGGCAGAGAAATCTCTTCATCACTGTGTGTCAGTTCTTACACAGCAGCTCCGTCAGGGTACTTCTCTACCTCAGCACCGGATGAATAGCAAGATCCAGCGACTGGCAGCTAACCTGAATGAATTCAGCCTCCCTGTGAGACTCAGTTCCAAGCTCTGTCTATACAATTTTACCAGAAGACATGAAATTTTGGATCTCACATAGAAGCTTTAAAACGTGTATTTTATACATGCTTTAAAGCAGCTTCTGAATTAAAGTCTGTGCTCATATGTGCCGGGATTTTAATGCTTCTGCTCCTTTTCTGGCTTCAGGTGTGGAGGGAAGAGGCTTGCCTGCATTTTCCCCTCGAGGCGCTCATCACACTCAGTCTTGCTGCGAGGCAAGGACTACGGGGAAACCTCCTTCTTCACAGCTTTAGCTAATTGCCTGCAGGGATCAAGAGGGCATTTTCCCTTCACCACCCATTAGCTAGTGATAGCTCGGGGATTTCTGCTGTTATCTTCTCAAGCTTCAGAAAGTGTCCGTAACTGCAGACAACCAGAGAAAATAACCGTGTTTGTCAGACGGCCTTGCTCTCATGTCTCAGCTCATAGCGATGAGTGAACCTGAGGTACATGGGCTGGTTTTCCCCCAGGTCATACTGGCAGGAACCTTGGAGAACTCGTCTATCACTACATTATGGCAAATAATTGAATAAATGTTACCTATCAATCCCATGCCACTGCAGAAAACTCAAACCGTCATCCTTCGTGCTAAGATGTAATGGCTGAAAGCTTTCCCTGACTGCTGATCCGCAGGCGGTTGGGTGAGAGGCGAGGTGTCAGCGCAGTAACAGCCTCGCCTGGCCATAACCTCCAAGAAAAGCAGTCCCATTGATTTCAGTAACGCTCCTCTTAAAATAGTGCCCAGGAGGCCTGCTGCCTGCGGATGGAATTTGCAGTATTGAACCCACAGAAAAAGGATATAGTGAGAGCATTTTGCCACACACTTAGCAATTCACTGGCCAGGCTTTTTCCTGTTTTCCACTGTAACATAACTGTTAGTTTTAACAAAAACGTTTTGTCTAAGGCAGAATAATTTCTTTATAGCAGTGAAGTGAGGTTTTGTTCACAGTTCTTTATTTCTGTGCGTGTGTAAAGTTGATGAACTTCCTCTGCTGGATAAAATTATCCATCATGAAAATACAATGAGAAAAGTTAAGAATTTTGATATTTTGGAATTGTTGAATATTTCTGTTTAATTATGCAAGACGCACACACATGTGATATGCATATTTATATGCGTATCTATGTATCTATGTAAATGTATATACCTATTATTCCTTTTGATTTTACTGTTGTACATCCATTTTCTACTGGGAGTTTCCATACCTTGTGAAATAAACACTTCAAATTCGAAGAACAGTACACTGCATTATAGTTAAATACCAATATCACAAAATGATTATATGGGGCAGCTGTGTAAATTAAATAAAAATATATGGAAAATTATATAAATAAAATAGTTTCTTAATTTTTAAAACAGAAGCACAGTATAGAACAGTGGGCCCATTAACCATTATTTTACTGTTCTGACAGCAGGTTGATTTTTATTTGATTTCAGAATTTATACAGCCCTTCAATAGTAGTGTCACTGGTTGGGGTTCACTCGGGTAAATACGAGGTTTTTGGGACTGTGCCTGGAACCAGCAGGCTGGGCCACGCGTGAGGATTCCCTCATTCTCTCCGACTGATCTCACTCACGATCAGCCTGACTCGAACTAAATGGCACTAAAAGCCCTGCAATACCAGAATGAGACGTTCTGGAAACTTTCACTGCAAGCTGTCATTCCTTTAGTCTTGTAAAAACTGTCCTAGAGTAAAAGTGGAAAGGAGTCTTTAGATGAGCCTTCCTATTTTGATGTCTATGAGAACACATCTGTTTGACTTGAATGAAACTTTCCCCAAGTGTCGTGTTTGAAGCTATTTGCTAGGCACTAGAGAATGGCTCTTGGTTTAAGGCTCTTCACGCTGCTTTGCCCATAGAGTAGAGGGGACAGAGATAACACACCTTCTTTATCAAGAATAAATGCCTACAAATCAGGGGTGGTCACCTTATAATGGTGGGCTGACTCAAGGAAATGTCATTATTTAAAAAAAAAAAGAACAGAAGGAGCAGAAAGAGCAGCCCCTTACCTGGCAACTCTCCTTCCAAGACAAATGATGAAGAGTGGGGCTTAGGAATGTAATACTCCACCTTGAAAAATAGGAAAGGAGCGTGGCAAAGCTACATTTCAAAAAAAGGAACTTCAAGCATGTAAAAACGGTGAGGTTAGAAAACAAAATTACATACAGTTCTTTTTCTATCACTCCTTGCGCTTATTCCTATAGGTGCATAATTCCATAAGTCACCAAACAAACATTACTTATTACACAGTATATTTTGAGTAACTGGAATCCCAAAAGGAATTTACTTCCGAACTCTCTTACTCTCTGCATTTCAATGATGAGAATCACAAGCAACTATTTTTATTTTTTTCATTTTCACAGGCATGAAGATTGTTGTGAGAATACCTGACAGCTTTTGAAAAGTATGAATAGAGACAACGGAGAGGAAATAAGTGCCTGTCTTATACTTCTGCTGGAATATACTGGGCTCTGAGCCAACCTCTAAATTGAAGCCAATGGCATTGCATAGGGCATAAGCCAGTGCAGACTTTATTCTTGCAATTTTCTACAAATTGCAGGGTAGGTAAAAAATAGATTCTGTCCTTCGTAATCTTTGCACATGTACTTTGTATTTCAGAAGAATGGGAATATATCTGAGTGACCTAATCACTTCACAGCTGAAGTTTACCTATTCGTCACTACAATTTCTTTCAGTTGTTACACTAAGACGCTTAATAGAAAGGATTAAAAATATTGAATTGCCTCTGAGTCACTGAGCACAGCCGAGCTTTAAGTCACCTATGTACCCGCTGCATACAGTACAATGTCATAACATTGCAGCCGTCACCAGCCTCCAAACGAAGGAGGTTTTGATTTAAATAGAGGAATTAGAGATGACTACACTTTGGTTTCCATACACATAAGGTGTAGACGTATGCTGGGTACAGAGGGATGGGCATAGCTGACAACTGACTTTTCCATCTCGTGCCGAGCAGTGGTTGAGCTCTTCATCTCTTGGTTCTCCACATGCATATTCCAAAACTTTCGTGAACGGTGTCACTTAACAGAGGGCATTTGGCTATTTTTAACAGTTTGTATCTCTTCTTACACAAAGATATTTCTTTATTTACATCATTTTCTCCTCACTAAATTGCAAATATTGGATAAATTGGACCTTCTCAAAAGTAAAACTGCAGTCATCTTCCATGATGGAAAATATGGTAATCTAAAATACGAGGTTTGCTACCAGACTCCAATACAATGTATTCCTCTTTTAAATGTAATCATGTTTTTTCCTTTCTTAAGTCTTGCTATCACAACACGTTGTTATTCAAACCCTGTTGGGGAGGCTGTAGAGAGCACCTGAAAGTGAAGGTGCATCAGACTGCAGAATGCCACACAGTTTTCATTTGACCACCCTCTGCATGTGTTACGAAACAGCTTTTAATCACTTTGGCTTTTTGCTTGCAAAACCAGCACATCGTTTTTGCAAACAGCTTTTCCATGCACAGTGCAATGGCAGGCCACATCCTGGAGTCCTTTTGCAAGCTGCCACAATCACGGTCATTTTGTCAGGAGCAGAAATGCCAAATCAGGACCGAAGCGGGGGAGGGACGGCATTGTGCTGGCTACTGTCAATTGTCTTGTATTAACTCCAGTAGAACACTGTTAAGTGAAAATCATCAAAAAAAATGTATGAATAATTGTGAATGGAGTACAGATTGAAAAGATTCTGGCTCGTGCAGCTGCAGAGTGTGTGACCTATCAAGGATTTGATAGGAAAAAGTTGCCAAGGGAATTGTAAAGCATTGTTTGTAGCTGACTTCAGCTTTTATTGTTGTACTCTGATTACAGCTTTTGTTTCACTGTAAAGTACAGTTGTTAAATGCCAGCTTGAAACAAAGATGTATTTACATGCAAGAACCGAGTTCAAATGAATTCTATTTTTGGAGATATCACTGCTTTGAGCTAGGAAAAAAATATTACTATTTTGGAAAGCACAAAAATTTTAGTATAAATTTAGTATGTGCTTAAAACAGAAATAGATTCCCATTCAGATTGGTTAAATATCATTACTGGAAATTGTAATGTGCCACTAGGAAAATAGTGGCTGATGGCTTCAAAAAGGCTTTGAGGTAGCATCTGAACTGACAAGCCTTCTGTAAGAGGAGAAATGGAGTGGAGGAATCCCCTACTGGCCCCTCTCCATTAAAATTAATGTTAAAATCAGAGTAATTGCATGTCAAAAAAAAAAAAAAAAAAAAAAAAGCCAGGAAATTACTATAAGCAGTAAAACGTATTTGTGTAATGGCTCATAGTTCATGCTTTCTCCTGTGTATGGCTGGTACATAGGCCTGAAATTGGCATGAATTTTAGGGCCATAACTCCCGGACTCCCACAGAACCTGGTCCAAAGCAGGCTGCAGTCCATAGTGCAGCTCTCCAGGTCACACCACCATTGTGTTCAACACCGATGACTTGCATATTCCCTGTCTCAATTCCCCACAGACAAAACGGCTGCAGTATCGTTTGTAGCACTGTAACCACTGCTGCTCTGCGTCACGTGGCGGCGGTGTACCCGTGGGGTTCAGATCAATGCGTGCTGCTTGCTGGCCACAGGGCTGGACAAAAGCACTGCATCACCCTGCTGTGTAGCTGCAATTACTGTACATAGTTATTGTACAAATCCTTCCCTTTTTAATGGGACAGAGGATTGTATTCACTGCCCCTTGAAAGACTTTACAAGAAGTATTTACAGTACTAAACTGTGACAGTACCCTTTCTTGCCAACTATATTTGAAAAGAGCACGTAGTTGCTGTATAACTAAACTAAAGAGTGTGGAGAAAATAAAGGAAACCAAATCTTTTGCCATTTGCCACGCTGCCAAATCCATTTCTGAAACTGAACTCAGCTGCTCTTTATCTACGGTTTGGGCAGCTCTTTGTGGCTGGCTCTGAGGATCTGGCCCTCAGGTGTGGGCACCATGAAATGTTGGTAATGTCACACAGAAATGTTGGTAATGTCACAGGGAAATGTTGGTAATGTCACGGGGAAATGTCGGTAATGTCACAGGGAGATGTCGGTAAAGTCACATGGAAATTTCAGTGAAGTCATGTAAAAATTTTGGTAAAGTCACACGGGAATGTTGGTAATGTCACAGGAAGAAGCATCTTCCCCGTCGGTGCTGCACACTGAGTGGCCTTGTAGCAAGCACGACACCACTTTGTGAAGTGCCCTGGATCAGTGTGTGGGCCTCGTGGTGCCGGGGAATTTGGTGCTCGCACCGTCCCGTGGGCACTGTGGCCCTGTCAGTGCCAGCTCCACAATGCCGCGGTCGTTCAGGCCCAGTGACCACAGTACTGCCGTTTGTGAGGAGGATGCCCCCGCATTTATTTAATTACCACCCCCAAAACCACACCCCCCCCACAACCGCAGCACACCACGGCCATTTCGGCCCCCCCCCCGGGAGCACACGGCGTGGGACTACACCTCCCGTGAGGCCCCGCCGAGCGGGGCGGTGCCTCCCCGCCCGCCCCCCTCACTACAACCCCCAGCAGCGCCCCGCGGCGGGGCTGCGGCGCATGCGCATGGCGGGGCGGGGCCGGGGCCGGGCGGGGACCGCGCAGCGCCGCCAGGGGCCGGGAGCGCGGCGGGACCCGGAGCGGCGCCGGGACGGGACCGGGAGCGGAGCGGGACCCGGAGCCGGACCCCGACCCCCCGCGGCCCGCCTCGGCTCCTCGCGGGGCTCCTGTGAGTGCCGGCACCGGGCCCCGCGGGAGGCGCGTCCTTGGGTTTCCCCTTTTCCCCCGGCCTTTGTGCGGGGCCGCGCCGGGCCTGGGACTGTCCGCGCTGCCGGTGCGGTTTAATTACTTGTTAATTAGGGCCTGGAGGGCACCGCCTCGGGGGGGAGCGCGGCGGGGGGGGCTCGCCGCCTGCTGGCACGGCCCGGAGGTGAGCGGCCTGCCCCGTTGCCGTTAGGGAGCGTGTCCCTAAAAGGGGCGAGGGGCTGGAAGCGGGCTTCGAGCTGTAATTTTTTCCTGTGCCTGCAGCCTGAGGCTCCCCAGGTGCGTGGCTCACCCCGCTGGCTTCGCCCCGCAGCCCCCCGAGGGGTCCTTGGTGCAGGCGGGAGGCGGCGGGTTGCTGGGTGAAGCGGTCGCCCCGTGGCTTGGGGGGACGCCGTGCGCTGCTCGGGGTGCGCGCTTTGGTTTCGAGCCTGCTTTTTTTTAAAAAAAAAAAATTATGTTTTAATTTTCATCGGTTGGCTAAGCGTGATAGTTGAAATGATTGAACATTGAGCGGCTCATCTTCGAGTGGGGAAAAGATGAGTTATATAGCTTATAGTTACGTAGAAAACGCTGTTATTTATCTGAGTAAAGTTGAGAGGGAGAATAACTTCTTACATTTTGAGATCGATTTAGGTTTCTCCATCTCACCTTACGAATGCACGGTGCTTCCGAAGAGGTCCCTAGCCATCTGCGCATGCAGTGGTCCGAACGGCGTAAGCTTTTTTGCCGCTTTCTGACAAACTGCTTACTGTGCTGACAGAAGGCCGTCACGCCTGTGAAGATGCAGTTTCTGTTCTCGTCCTGTTACCCAGCCCCATACGTGGTACCGGGACAGAGCCATGTTTGATTGTACGGTGTGGCGCTGTGAGGTGTCAGAGTAGCTTTGTGCTGTGGAATCCAGCAGGGTTTTTCTTTTTTTTTTTTTTTTCATCCACTTCCTTTTTACATAGTTAGGCTGCATTCGGTATGATGCAGCACAAACACAGCCTTCACTGAGATGGAGCTGCGTCTGGCACCTCTGGCTGGCTGATGTATGATGAGTTACTCTTTCTGTCTGTCTTTGCTGTATTTTTAAAGATTTTTTTTCTACTTTTGATTGGAAAGTTGTTACGAAGTTTGAAGGCTTGTATCGGTTTATTTCGCAAGCGGGTTACAGGTGCAACTTCCAAGCAAATTGAGTAGTGCAGTTATCTATGGGAAGAGCTCTTTCTCCGAGTTTAATCCTTCTTGGGAAGCACCGTGTTGGATAAATTCACAGGAATTTACTGTGACCTAGGAAGTCTTAACAGTGAATTTGCAACTTGCCTTGGACTTGCCTTTTAGGCCCCTGCAGTTTTGTGTCCTGTTCCTGGTAATTGCTGCTGTGGCAAGCAGCAATACTTAGGTCAGGTTTCTAAAGCAGGGAGGTGTGACAGTCCTGTTTTCCTGTTTGTCACATCAAGCATTAGGAAGTGGGCTGAAGTCTGTCTTAGCAGAGAGAGGTTCTTAGCCTTGATGGTGTTTGGAGGAGAGCCTTGTAATTCAGGGATAAAGAGCACTGCTGTTGCAGAGAGTGATAACTCACGGGAGGGTACTGTGTTTGTGTGCTCTAATAGAGCTGGCACTCGGCTTGGGAGCAGCGAGTGCTGGGCTGTTGGGGATAGCTTGGTGTAAAGAGTAAGATTTTGTGAATCTCTTTGTTTGCAGCTACTCAGCGTTGCTATTTTGGTTTGTTACTGCAGGAAAACTTGATTTTGAGTTAGTTGTGAAGATGGAGTCTGTTTTCTGAAGCTCCTGTGTTAGATAACTAGAGTTGGACAATCTTCTGTTGTGTATCTGTGCGTTTATGCATTTCAGAGGTGGAAATAAAAGATGTGCAGTAGATGACTAACAGGTAGATCGCGGTGTTTAAGGGTTTTGGAAGAACAGATGCTTTCATCTAAATCGGAGGATCTACAAAAGAAGTAGTATATAAGCAAAATAGGAAACATCTTAATGCTTTTTTACTTCTTCCTCCTCTCCCTCTGTATTTGTTCTTCCTCAGGAGCAGTAACCGAGCGATAGAGAGAAGACAGGTGCGCGTGTGGGGTATAAAGGTGTGTACGTGCAGGGGGAAAACCCAGATGCAAGAGATGGCCTTGGTTTTTCCAAGCAGCCGTGCTTCAGAAGACAAGGAAGTCATACCCCAGGACTAATAAAGGCTGTCTGTATGTCAGAATGTTAACGTAGAAGAGAGGAAGCGCACAAGTCGGGCGTTATTGACTGTAGCAGATTTTAGTAGTGCCCTGAAGTTTTTTCTAAAGCGCTTATCGCTTCTCTAAAGCAATCTCTGCTTGTAATACAGTCTCCAATGCAGTATTGGACACGGCCCAGAATGCCAGGCCTGCAAAATCCTTAATCTATTTTAGTAGGTTCAGAATTCCATCAATGTCGTTATTGCTAAATGGTTCTGGTTACTCGAGCTGACACCTATCATACCGCATGTAGTCGCTTCAAAATGCAGCAAACCAGAAGCACGGGAAAGTGAGAATGTGCTAAAAGTGTGAAGTTCCCTTGCGTGTGTGTGGTGCTGTGCACTTTGTGACCAGCTGTATGGCAGTGTTTGTCTGAACAACAGCTTGCGATGCAGGGGAACGCATCTTTCTTGCAATTCGTTTTGTTCCCCGATAATTTGGAGCGATGGAAAACATCCTCAGAAAACGCTCGCTGGGATTTTGAGCCAAGTAAACCTTTGTGCAGTCGTACAGTTGCATGAACGTAGAGGGCAGTAACTTGCTTCAGTGCCAACATATGTGAATTTAGGTAACCGGATTTGGCATAAAACATTTTTACAAAATGGAGTAAGTAATGCAGATGTCACTAGGAAGCAAGAAGCACGTGTGTGGTTTTCTCATTTTGAATCGAAATGCGGCAAGACGTGGCCATAAATGCTGCTCTCGGTGCTGTGGAAAGTCGCATAAGGAACCCAAGTATCAAGATTCCAGTGAGCTTACCTTACACAAAGGTAATGTGGCTTCTTTAAAAAGTGATAATAAAGAAGTGTGTGCTGAAGAGGTTGGAAAAAGAAGTTCAAGTTTTGAAGTTCTGTGTTCATGCATAAAATGACTGAAAGGAGTAGGGTGGAAAGAGATGGCTGGGCTATTTAAAAAAAAAAAAAAAAAAAGGCTTTCTGCACTTAGTCTGCCCTCTGAAATGAGGGCTTTGTGAATCTGTAGGTCAGAGGTCGGCTTGTTCCATGCAGTGGCCTAACCCTGAAACACTCCGATACTCGCGTCTGGCTCTCTTTTATAAATAACACCTTCCTGTTGGTGCTAGGTACAGCAGCAGGGTTTTGTTACTGGTAAGGAAGGAAGCTTGGTTCATTGTCTCAGCACTGAGCAGCGTTTTCTCCCTCCAGGGACTCAGCGAAGCATCTAGAATGTGTAGGTGTTTCTTTAATCTTGGAGAAGGAACTTATTAAGCTTTCTGGTGCAGAACTGTATGAGCCACTTACTCTGAGAGATGTTATCTGCGCAGGCAGGGAGTTGCAGGTCTGGTAGACGTTTGTGGCATTCACCAGTTTAAACAGCTTTCAGGTTTGAACATATGCCTTCGCCTCGAAAAATCTGAATAGTTTCAGGTGTTTTATGGAGAAGGAAGGTGGTTCGGTGGGGAGGCTGCCGCTCCGGGACTTGGGGAACAGGTTCAGCTCAGCGCCTTGCCAGAAGCTGCCTGTGTGGCCTGGGCCGGGCTGCTCCTCTGCCCCCCGCTCGCGCTGACGCTGCGGAGAGGTGCTGGGTGCTGCGGGGACGTGGCGGGCACCTTGGGACTTGTGGGGCACCTGGCTCCTCTGCTGCAGAGGTAGAGTCGGGGTGGGGGAAAGGTTTTCAACTGGAAACCTGTCAGGTCAGCGTAAAAGACAGAAAGCAGGTTGTTAAGGCTTTGGGGAGCACTGCATCGTTCTGCCTATTAAAAAACAAAATATAAAAGCAATGCTTAAAAACCTGAGTGAACCAGGCAAAGCTTTGCTGGTGTGATCCTGCTGCTTGAGGAACACTGGCAAAGCGTCCCTGCTCCTCTCTCAGCTGGTCTCTTTGGGAAATGGTTTTTGTTCTAGGCAGGCATTACCTCTGAACATCTCAGCTACCGGTGTGGTTTATTAGTTCCTGCTGGCGCGGTGGGCAGAGTGCCTGAAGTTGTGTTTGATTTATCGACTTTCAGGTGGAAGAGAATGAGAGAGGATCGGCGTCTGTACCCCGCCCCACCCGGGGTGGGGGATGATTTGCAGCCACTCCTACGCAGCGCTGTCTTTGGTGACTTTATGGAGCTAAAAGCGTTTTGGATTTACAATTCTGCAGGTGGAAATACGAAATGGTCTTGTCGCTGTTGTAAACTGAAAGTGCAGACGAGACCTCGCTTACCAAGCTTTGCAAACGTGAGTTCTCCTTGCTGAGAGCCTACGCCCCCAGGAACAGCCCCTGTACCGACAGAGCTGTGATAAGTTCATTACCTTAACATGTAATTATTTTGCGTACGCTCGCTGGGGGTGCTTTGGTCCCCATCGCATTTACATGCCATGTCCAAGGAGATGTTTGAACGTGTTCAGACTGGTGCCTTCATTAAGCGCTCCTCTGTTAAGTGCTAAGACAGTTACATGTTGGGCTTGTTACCGGAGTGAGCAGTCCTCTCGACGCTGCGCTTCAAAGGAAGTTGGTAACGTATTGGTTAACTCTTCGGGGAGGATTTTGGTAACGGATGAGAACTTACCCTGCACTAATAATTCAGCTGGCAAGTTTGTTTCTTTAGCTTGTAGGCTTTGTGTGCTAGTGCTGTGAAGTTTGGTAGTGGTGCTCTTGCTTCAGACGTGTTCTGCCATTCACAGCTTCAGGCTTGGGCTGTATGAAGCTCGTTGTAAGTGCTCCTTTATTTATACAGTCTTCCCAGTTTGTGTTGGTGCTCTGTTTTTATTTTTGGGGGGATGAAAAGAGCAGGATTTCTTTGTGGAATCCATTTGTTCCCTTTCCTGGGAGAAGGCTGCAGTACAGGAGTTGAAAAGCAGTGCTGCCTGCTCACGGTAAGCCCGGGATTTCCAGGCATGTCGTTGCACATAAGCGGGATTTGTGCTGCTTTGGAGCATTTCCGTCTTGCCGTGCCACAGGTCACGGGGCAATCCTGCAAGGTGCCAGGAGCCCGGTGGCTTCCTGCTGGCATCGGGATCGCTCTGTGGGTGGAGTGTTGTCGTCCTCCACAGGCATCGTGCTTGCCGCTTTGAGAAACGCCGGTGTCAGCGCAGGACAAGCGTGCAGCAAACCAGCATTCGCCTCTTTTTGCACATGCAGAAGGTGAGGGGGGAATTCAGCAAGCGGGCACGGGCTGTGCCTGACGTGAGGGCAGCTCTGTAGGCTCACGGCTGGCTTCCATGGAGGAAGGATGCTTGAAAAGAACTGTGTGGGATAAGTTACGGCAAAGTTTGTGCTCCAAGTGAAGTGTTAGGTTTTGTAGCACAGTGGCTGCACGGTCATAGCAGAGCAGCTTTTATTTTATGGGGTTTCTGCTTATGACAGAGGAGACTCTTATCGAGAGTGGGGTTTTCTTTAATTTAAGAAGTATTCAAAAAAAAAAAAGGAAGGCAGTGACCTGAAAACTTTGCCATTTGATGGTCAGAAGAGAAAATTAAGCTTCCATGGTAAACAGGATCTGGCATGTCTTCTGTAAATGAGCGTTGGCTCGCTTGCAGGAGGCAGACAAAGCCTTGCTCTAACTAAAGAGCTCTCGCTGAACTTGCTCTTGCTGAAGATGCCGGAGGTTAGTCCCAGCCGCTGCAGCACTGCCGTGATTCTGTAAGTAAGCTGGGTGCTGGGGGAGTCCCCCAGCCTTCGGAGGGCAGGGTGCTGCCCCCGCAGTGCCTTACACCACGAGCTGAGCGTGGTGGAGCCCCAGAACATTAAAATAAGCCAGGTGAAGCCTCGATGGCAACAATTTTTCATCCTGAAAGTTTTAATGTGGGTGAACCGTTACATTTTGATTCTGCATTGAAATTGTCTATAAAATTGAGTTTGATTTGATAATTAGTTACTTGCTTAGAGTGTTTTGGTTTCATTAAATCCTTTTGAATTTAAAAAAAATCAACCCAAATATTCATTGGTGGTGTTCCTTTCATTATGTGATACTTGAACTGAACCACAGCAACAGTTATTTACGCAGTTGTTGTTAGACTTTGCAGTTGGCTGCAAGTGTTAAAAATAGGCTTACATGCCTTGTTATGATCTTTTTGTGGACAAAAATCACGAATCTTGCTTTAATCCTGTGCTCATGTAGAAGCACAGCATGTTACAGGCTGGTAGGCGTGCGTAATGTGAAATCCCAGGCTGCAGACACCCAGCTCTCAGGAGCTGGCTCTAGTGCCTTACACGTGGAGTTTAATGGCGCTAGGCTGAGTGTGATATGCCTGTGTTTGAATCTGAAACCTGCCTTTGGATCTGTGTGTGAGAGGTGATCTGTTAATATTACAATACCCCTCAGTTTCCCTCCGGCTTCTGCTCCTCAGTGCTTTCAGCACACCACGTTGAAGCTAGCACAGCTGTATTTTCTTTTCCTGTTCTACTTCTCTCTCTGGTTATATCTCGCTTTGAGTAACTCTGTATTACCTCGTGTCAATATGAAGTGATGAAAACTGCGCTCCTGGCTCTCTGAAAACCTTGCACTCGTGATTGTATTCTTTTGACTGGTCTTATTTTATTGCTTTCTAGATTAGTCCTCACCCCTAAAGTATAGATGCGTTTTGAGAGTTCATCTTGTGGCCTCGTGTCATGGGATGCTTCCTCTTGAAATGCTCGTTGCAGAGAGGCGAGTGCCGTTAGGTGAGCTGCTGGGGTTTTGTTCCGGCTCTCGAGAGGTCAGTGGTGGGCAGGAGTTCTGCATCCTCTGCTGCGCCTTCCCTTTTTTTTGTGCAACACCACACCCAGGGCTTTGGGGTACAAATACCTCAAAATGGAGGCAAGGGGTTAAATTAAGAGCGTGAAACCTCATTTGTAGAAACGCCCGCAGGAACTTTGCAGGCAGCATCAGCCTGGTCCACCGCGGAACTCGTACATCACCCTTAGGAATCGTGGACGGCGGAGTCGAGGAACATCAGGACGTTTTCCTGAGAACACACTGAAGGCTTTACCGAGACAGAGGTGATGCTGCTGCCGTGTAACCTGCAGGTGAAGAGCCGGCTGTGTGGCCACGTCTCTGCCTGGGAGCCAAGAGGCCGGCGGGGCTGGCTGCCAGCGGGCCCGGCCGTGAGAGCACGGGGAGGTGGCGTGGCCACGGCGTTCGCTGCGTGTCCCTGCAGCAGTTACTGCCGCTGCGGCGCTGCTTTCCACGTGCTGCTCCGTGTCCTGTGGGTGTGAAGTTGTAGCTGGTGTGGAATACAATTACGGTCGCTTGACTTGAGGCCTACTGGAAGAGGAGGGAATGGTCATTTTAATCCCGACCTAACGAGCCTTCCTGGAGGACAGCGGATCAGATGTGTTCGGAAGCCAGCGATGGCGGAGTAAGGCCAAGTGTGAGATAAGGCTGCTGTGTCTCGGGGGTGAGTCACCAGCGCGAGTGGTGACACTTCTGTGTTGCGGCTTGGTTGGGAGCTGGATGGGTGCTGGGGGAGGGCCGTGCTGCTTGACGTGCCTCCTAGTGTGGTCGGGGATAACAGAGCCTGCTGGTGCTTTTTTTTTTTTAATTTTGTATTTTGAAGACTGGCTTCATATGTTTAAGGACTTCCTTGCAAGTAAATACTGCCCTTTGCAGCTGCTTTTTTTTTTTTTTTTTCCTTTTTAAACCACATTAGAGAAGAAATCTAAATTTAGGGGTCAGCATATCCTGGCGGCTTCCAGTTCTCATCTGCAGCATGCTGCTGATGGCTTCGTATCTGTCTAGCAAGTCAGTCATGTCATCTGCTGACCCGAAGCACTCCATGGCTGCCGTGCCCTCTGGGAGAGAAATGGGACGGTGAAGCATCTTGGGGAAACGGCCAGTCCTAAATTATCGCTGGAGTAGTGCCCAAGTCATCTCTGCAGCTCCTGGGTTAGCTTTTTTTCCTGTTGTGTTTTGGTTGCCTAAGAAAATGGGGACTTCAAGGGGTCTGGGAAAGGTGAGCGAGAAGTTGTCTCTGGACTTAAGTTATCTATACAGCGTTCAGTGCCCCTGCTGGAAAGCTTTTCAGGGGGCTGAAAATAAAGAAGTTTAAACAACTGTACTGAAGATTAACGTGACTTGTTTTCGGCTCAGAAGAGCCTCTGGTTGTCTCAGGGTTTCCCCCTTTATTGCCCTGTAGGTAGGCAAGAAGGAGAGCTTTCATTGCTGTGCCTTTCGGGGCGTAAGCAGGACAGTCTGAACTCCTCCTTTCCCTTGGGAAGCCAGTAAATGGTCAGTAACAAATAAAACCAACTGGAGAGCTGCTGAATTACAGCAGGAGGCTCTCAGTAACTGCTGAGGGCACCCAGTGACCGAGCTGTCCCCAAAGCCACAGGGAAGAGCAGCCCCCCGAGGGGCTGGGGGTGCCGCTGCCTTCCCTCTGCCAGCTGGAGCCGTGGGGAGGAGCTGCAGGCATGACTCAGGGCATCGTGTTGTGTTTATCAACCTGCTTTTATGGATGTTGTTCACCACGTCATACAGGTGAGTAAGTAGTCGTGCATTTTTCTCAGTTGTCTTAACTCTGTCCCAGCCTGGCCCGGTACAATAATCTAAAAGTCTTCTGTGGTGTTTTGAACTTTGGATTGAATTTTCAAATGCTAGCAGAGCAGGAAGCTTAAGTGTTAGTCTAAGTTAAATAAATAATAAAAATTATATATACACACACAAAGTTCAGGGAAAATACATGTAGAATAAACCTAAAAGGCCTTAAGGACCAGTGCCCGTCTTGCTTTATTTTTCAGTCCAACTTTCATATGGATAATACAAAGCCTGTTGCATGTTCCCTTCGTTCATACCGAGTTCCCCTGCCTGCAGTGAGCCAGCAGATCTGCTTTTTATGCCCGTTGTGTAAATTAAGCATTAGCTATAAAAGGCGAGATGGAGCTATTGAGATGCTACCTTGCACGCCGCTTTCGTAGTCCCGTACAGACTTTGTACTTGGAGTATGGAGGAAGCCACTGATCTGTAACAGAGGTAAACGCCAGAGCAGGTGTTGGCATGAGGCTAAAAATAGAAATTAGCGTAGGAGAGCTTAACCGGTCGGTTATAAATGGAGAAACGAGATGCCTCATGCCTCTTCAGGTTCTAGTCGTGTCATTGTGCGCTTACAGCTGCAGGCTGCGAGAAGGTGATCGGTGACTTGTTTTGTGGTGCCCAGGAGGCCAGGCAGCCTTCAGCTGTGATATAAATATTGAGGAATGCTGGTGTACGGAGGAAAAGAGTGGTGAGAGGGGAAATCCGACAGAAGTTGGGCCGAGGCATGTACCTCCTTAAATTAGTACTCTGCTGCTGGAAAAAGGGATGTAAGGCTACAAAAATAAGCGAGACGTCCTGTTTGGATTGTAACGCAGCCCTCAGAGTGAGGAGCTTAGAGGTGAGGTTTTTTTTGAATTCCTATATATGAGAGAATTCAGAGAATGGGTTTTGAAAAATACTTCAGCTTCTGGTGGGTTATGGCAGAAACCAGGGGCTGCAGGGATTTTTTTCAGAAGCAGCACTGTGTCATCGCCCCACGTTGCCTCTCCCTCCAGGGAGGGAAGGCAAAAGAAAATGAAGCTGTATGCAGTCTGTTACAGGGCTGATACCTTCAGCTTTTTTCTCCGGAGATCAGTCTTTTTATAGGATTAGATTGTAAAAGTAGGCAAAGAGAATTCTTACGCTGCTCTGTGCTGCAGAAAACAACTGTGTGCATGTAACCAAGAGCTGTAAAAAGTGCAAAGACTTGGAAACTTTTATTTTCTACGCCCTGAAATGATGACTTCACAAACAGTAATTGATACCTGTTACATAGCATCCACGTTGTGAGGAGCAGCTTTAATTTCAAGTTCTAGGGAGCTGTCAGATTGGTGGCCTTCGTATGCAGGACACCTGGCTGGGTATCACTACCGTCAGGATTAGTCATGGGGCAGTTCTGCCTTCGTTGTCAGGCGTGTTCAGATGCTTTAGTACCTGGGAGAAAGGCATAAATTGATTTTTACATGCACCAGCAGATTATGGTTCTTTAATGAAAGCCGAATAGAATTGGTATTAATTTGCAGTGGATTCCTGCCAAGGTGTGGTATGATGGAAGCAGTGCTTTAAAACCGGAGAGCAGTTGCGTGATTTTACGTTTCATTACAAGTTTATAACAAAGCTCGAGGGTTTTTTAGTGTCAGTCTGGTAGGCTTCAGTAATCCTATGAAGAATTTCGAACTAATCTGAAGAAAACATCCATTATATAACCAGCTTTTAAAATTAACTGGTCACTTATCCTGTATTTTCATCAGAGGATAAAGGAATAGAAATAATATTTTGTAGACAAGAAATTAGCTGTTAGCACTTTGAGACGGAAAATCTGTATGAATTTTTTCCCACTGTGGAAATTGATTTATTGATGAATAAGAGAGCTGCTGATTTTTGTATTTCACCCTGGAATAAACGGTGGGTTACAGTTCAGCTGCCCCTAACCCTGTGCTCACGGAGGAGCATTTGAACGCTGCACTCGCTTTTCCTTAAAGCTTTTCTCAAACGCAAGTCCTCCCCCAGGGGAGAGGGGCTTTGAAAACTCAGTTGGTTTTATTCGGTGGTTTTTAATCAATTTGTGTCTTGTCTCAGAAACAAGTTTTCCTTGTTTCATTTTCTTCACATCTGCGGAGGAGGCAGCATCAGCCTGCTCAAACAGGAAACCAGCCACCAGCAGCTGCTTTTTATAGGCACAGGGCTTTTCTGGGCTTCAGAAACACTTTATAGCGAGCTGAAATCGAGTCCCAGAAGCGCTCCGTGTTGAGGACAATTTAGGACAACGCTGGTAAATGACAATTTTAAAATTGATCGAAGTTAAAACAGTGTGGTGCCAAGCTCAGCCAGCGTAGAGGTGAAGAATAGAGGGCAGCCACCCTTCAGCCTGCCCCAGCTACAGGCGTGGGGGGGATGTTTATGGGATGAAGATGTTACTCCAGCGTGAAGTGATCCCAAGAGCCAGTGGGGGAATTACTACTGAGTGCTAGTTACTGTTATGACATTGTCTTGAGAGTGCTCAAGTGTTTGGGTTTGTTAGTTAGGAGCAGCGCTCACTCACAGAGCTTGGCTTAGGTCTGTGCTATTGAAATGGTGAGCACACGCTAAGAAAACTTAATCACCTCAGTAAATCTTTTTACTTTCTTGAAGATCAAACCCGTGCCTTTGAAGTTTTGAACCATCATCTCATACCTTAAATGTGGAGACTCCTTCACCTTATGAAGGTGGAAAGAACAGATCAGTCAGGGCTCAGTAGAAGGCTTACACCCATGTCGTGTCCCTGCAGCCATGTAGAAAATATCTTGCGTCTCCAACAAGTGTGCCGACCTGGTTTTACACAAAAATGCATGAGACTTTAGTTTTAAATTGCATTCTAGTACACACACACAATTTTTAGTAGCCTGTCATCGCTCTGAAGCTGTGGTCTCTGTAGGTTTTTGCCAGTGCTGCTGAACGGGGTTTGTTAGGCCGGGTCCCTGAGGGCTGCGTTTTGGACTTGAACTGGCACCAGGAGATTTGTGTGGTGTTTGTTGGGTACGAAAAAGGTTGGTTACCTCAAGGCTGAGTTATCGGACTTAGCAGTGGTTAATAGAACTCGTTCTAGTCTTGCGTTGGAATCGTGACAACACAAAATGATTTCTCAAATTCTTGAAGCAAAACTTGAATTGTAGTCAAATTCTAACTGGTGATACAAAGCACAGGCAAGTAGGTGCAAGCAGATATCTACATACTTGTATATCTGATGCCCAGAAAGAAGTACGTGCTGAAGTGTGTATCTGCCAAAAATGAATGCTTCAAAATGTATTTAACAGTGTGTTGTGTTCTGCTGTGGTATCTCAATAGCTGCGTACAGATAGTTATCGAGTGTCTGCCTCGTTATGTGTGCGTATAACTATTTAAATAAAATTAAGGAAATAATAAAAGTAAATTTCAATAACTATTAAACTTTCATATTACGCCGAGGAAGCTGAAAGATTTTATGAAAAGGGTCTGAAGTGCTTAAACCTTTTATGTCTTGAGTTAATATTTTTGGGTGTGTGGCATTTGATTTATTTTTAGCAAAATGTAAAGACGACTGAATTGTTACAGTCCTGCTCTGGTAAAGATTGGCATCAGCCTGATTTTATTATTTAAATGTTGGCTTATTGGCTTTTCTGTATTAGTATGGGAATTTACTTCTGGTTTTAGAGCTGGCTCTTAAGGTAAAACGACTGTCCCTTAAGTTGAAAAAGCAAAGAGGGAAGAAAAAATGGAGCCGTAAAAGGCAAAGCAGGCAAAATGGGAATAAGTGGTCGGCAGTACAGATTCTTTAAAAACAAACAAAAAACCCTAACCCGTGACCCTCAAACTTAGCCCCACGTGGATATTGAGAATTTTACTTTTGGACTAGCAAATGTGTTCGTGTCTCTGCTGCACACAGGGTCATTCTTACTTTTTTACTGCATAACGTGTGAGGATGAAAAGTTGTCTGTTTATACCATTGCTAGCCATGAAGTGGTTTTTTTTTTTTGTAGGAGAAAAGAGAAATGTGAACAGTGTTTTTAAAAAGCCTTTTTCTTGAACTTACTTGAGCAAATGTGAAAAACCGTTTTGGACAGTAGAGCTGCTGACAAAGATCCTTTCTTGACCATGAAAGGCAATGTCAAAGGAGGAAGTGTAAACCTAACATTATCTCAACTTTGTGCAAATTGTGAAGGAGAATCTGTGATTATTCTTTAGTGATTTTTTGTAAAAACTAGTCTGAGTGCTCTTTTATTTATTGCTTAGATAGCCTGAGTGCATATTTCAAGGAAGTAAGAATGACCCGTCTGAAAATCCAGTGCTGGTGGTGGGAGGAAACAGCTATACTTCACTTACTCTTCGGTAGAAACTTCTTTAAGCTGCTAGCAGAAACTGCTCAAAAAATAGTGGGTGGGCACAGAGCAGTTGTAAGATCCGTAATGAGGAACCTCGTGTAACTCGTATGCTTTTTGTCCTGCAGTGTGATGTTCAGGGTCAGAAATGCCTTATGTGGATCGTCAGAATCGCATCTGTGGTTTCCTAGATATTGAAGAAAATGAGAATAGCGGGAAATTTCTGCGGCGGTACTTCATCCTGGACACGAGAGAAGACAGTCTGGTGTGGTACATGGATAACCCACAGGTGAGATGTTCTTGGCAACAGTTGTTTGGCCTCTGTCAATTTCAACTTTTTTTCTTCAGTAAACTTGTTAAAAATCTGAAGAGGGGGTTTAGTATTAGTTTTATGGACCTGGAAACTGTTTTTTTAAAAAAGGTGAAATCATGTAAATTAGTGTTCTTAGATATGTGCAGCCTTTTAAAGAAGAACATGATTCATGTTCTCATTAAAGCACTACTACTTGCAGTTTACAGTAAAACATAAAACCAACTTGAATATCAGTGAGTTGCCAGTGTATGGGAATCTAAGTATTGACAGGAGAATTGGGGATCAGATGGGAACTGGAATTTGATACTGCACTTGAATCAGTTACTAGTTTTCTAGCATGGTATATTACTACATTTTTTCTCTCAAGTGTCTTGAATGTGCATTGCAGGTTCTCGCAGGCACTAGGTAGTTCTGTACTGTATAACCAGCTGAGCCAAATCACATACTAGCTTCACTACACAGGTCTTTTATTTCACCTTTAAGCCCATGTGGAAGTTCTGTAGCTTTCCTTGCACTGCTTGGGTCAGTTAGCTCTTTGTTACCTTACCTCAACAGAATCAGTCACTGAAAAGCAAATTCTAGTGATGCTTGCAATTGTGTTGTGACGTGAATGCTATATGAAGGAGGAAAGCTTTTATTCATCATGACTGAGAGCATCCTTCACCTAAGTTACTTTCAATATGTACACGCATTGGTGTTTTGTGGCGTAGGGGAGAGCAGATAGTCCCTTAGGGTTTGGGTACTGAAGCAGTGACAGCGCAGGACCTAGGTCAGCTGACAGCAGTCTGCCAGAAGAATATTTGGATACCATTCTGTCAGGAAGAACGAGTTAAAATGCAATAGAAGCCCAGTGTTCAGAGAAACGAGTGGGGGAAAAAAAAAAGGCTTCATGAATGTGACGTGACCAAATCATTCGGAAGTTCTTACTGAGGAGAAAAAAATAATTTCTGGAAATAAGGAGATATTTCAAATGTTTTATCACAACAAGTGAAAAGAAGCAATTCCTTTTTTCAGTTTCTTCTGTGATATATCTAGGATGTGGGTAAAAATTTGAGGTGCTGCAGAAGTTGCACTTGGAGCCACTTTGTGGAGACCTTTCTTAATCCTTAAAGTGATGCAGCCCTTGATAGAGGATGAGTCTATGGTGTGTGCAGAAATTCATTGGGCTTTTTGTTCCTGATAGAGTTGCTCTATTTGTATCTGTGAAAATCAGTTCAGCTGTTCAAAGAATCAACGCTGTTAAGTCAGCATTGTGATGTAAAAACAACAGAGGAGTCCTATTTGGATTGTAAATATGTAAATCTGTAAAATGCAAACTTGCCTGCAACTTTAGGAAGTATCATGGTCTTTCACTTTTACCTTGTTTAACTTTGCATAGTTCTTCTAGTTATATAGAATGTGTCCTTGCTTTCTGGCCAGTAACTTTAATATTAAAAAATCAGAGTCTGTTTTTAATGTTTTAGAAAATATGTGAGGCGGTCTTTGAAGTATGTGACATAGATGAGTGTCACTTCGTGTCCCTTCCGCCTGCCCAGGTCAAAATACATAAGACGCCAACATCTGTTGAGGAAAAAGTATTCTTTCCGGATTTCCTGGATGCAGACCTGCAAGAATCCTTTTTCCTCTAGTAAAATACATAAACTTTTGAAACAATTACTACTTGTATTGTTTCTAGCAGTCTTTCTGTTTTTAGTTGATTAACAGATGTGTGTATAATAAACAAGGAGTTTAGATCCTGTTGCAAGCATGCATTGTGTATTGTCTATAAAAACTCGCAGGGCTTTGTTTTTGTTTGTCAAATTGAATTTGTTTTTTTTTGTGCGTAAACACTGAATGTGAATGAGAATAACTCAGTTTCACCTTGTAACATTGATTTGTTTCAGAATCTTCCCTCTGGGTCTCCACCTGTTGGAGTCATTAAACTTACCTATATTTCAAAGGTAAGATACGTAAGGCACTGATTGCTAAATATTGGTGGTAACTGCTAAGTGATGCTTATAAATGCTTCAACTTTGGACAATTTTAAATGCCTCTTATGTAGGGCATGGGAAGCTTTTTGCTTGTGTGCTCTTCCTGAATTTTAGTGAAGTGTTACAAATACTCGAGTAGTACCAGATTAAAGTCAAAGCAGACAACTGTGTTGTATAGGTTTGTTTTCTGAGTTGAAAGGGCAGCTGTTTAGTGCATAGAATTAATATTTCTGAACAGTATGCTTCAGTTCTTTATGAGCATTTGAATTCCAATTAGTCTTGGAGAAAAGACAGGGCATTTATGGAGTGAAATGTAAGTCATTGGGAGTGATAGTTTGTAAATAAGAATGACTTTTAATAGTGCAGAGAAATTTATAGAAAATACTTAGTTCTTTATACTCTCTGTACATTCAGTTCCAAATACATGTAAAGGAAAATGGAGAACTAAGTCTGTGTGGTTAAACTTGCAGCAGATACTGCATTGACAAATAAGTAGAGAAAAACAATTGACCTTCTCTTGCCTTTCTGCTTTTATCACCTTTTCTTTGTATCAGCTCTTTTGTTCTCATGCTTCATCTCCCCATCTTCCATTCTGTATTTTTTTATTCTTGTAAAGACATCAGCGATGCTAGTAGTATCATGAGTACAGAAATGCCTGATGTGCTCATGTCCTTCCTCATTTCTTTCTCACACTACTTTGACCAAAACCTCACATTTGTCATCTTAAGAAATCTTGTATCTCACTTCTAATGGGCACAAGGGTGGTACAAAGGCACCTGTGTGCCTTTGGGCACCTCGGCAGGCAGCTCAGTGTGCCTTCTGTGCTGAGGCTCCACCAGACTGTGACAGTGTGGTTGCGCTGGCATTTAGGCTGTTGAATAAAACACATTCAGCTGCAGGATGAGTCAGGACTGCTGAAACTGGCTTTGCTAGACAATATCTTCATGCCCAGCCCTGTGTCACGCATTGAATAGTATGACAAAGGCTACTCATGAGTCCTCTTCCACGTGTTTTACTTTGCATAGTTCTTCTAGTTATGTAGTATGTGTCCTTGGTTTCTGTCCAAGGAACAATTTTGAAGCAAGAGACTGCTTAGCCTTCTCTTCCCCCCTCAGTAGAGGTGCTCTGTAATGTGAAAATAGCAGTGCCTCTCTCCTTTGCCCCTCCTTCCCCAGCATCCCAGTGGTTTAGAGAATCTCTGAAGAAAAGTAGCTGCTATTATGGTAACGAGCCAAAATATACCTGATGCCCTTGACAGTACTAAAACGTCCTTGAATTTTTAGTTCAGTTGAGGGATGGAAGTTCAAAATGAAAGCAGAAGTGTTATGTTCACAGATTTCAACGTTCTGTCTGAGATTTTTCCCTTAATTAGGAAGGTAATGAATCCTTAAACTTAAGGAATTGGAACATATGGCTTAAGCTGCCTTCTTAACATAGGACGTGCATCTTGAACTGAATTTTATAGTGTTTTTCTTTATATCTATGTATCATTATACTTGATGAGCTACCTGATGCTGCTCATCCTCAAATTCAGCTATTTAAAGGAGAAAATTGTGATATTTGATGTATATTTTTGTGTACACGGTAATATTTATGGTGTTAATTTTCCTCCTAGGTTAGCGATGCAACTAAGCTAAGGCCAAAGGCAGAGTTCTGTTTCGGTAAGTTCTCATGAGCAGCGTGCATGCCAACTGTGTTCTTCAGAAACCTGAAACAGAGAGATGTTCTGCAATTCTAGTACGAGATGCAGCTGGTAGTGTTTTTCAGAAATAACTTGCGTTCGCTGTTTCCCCTTTAATAAGGGAGTAATGTTGGCTTCTTCATGAGGTGTTTTTATGGCTTTTTCATGCTACAGCTTAATGAGGAGTAGGTGAGAGGTTTTTATTCAGATGTTTGAAGTTTCTGAGGCAATAATAAGCTAATTAAAAACGATGGGTGTTTTCAGAGACATGGCATGCCTGTCAGCTATGGAGATAAGTAATTTAACTGTTTTAATCTGTATTGCTCACAAAACAGTTTAATTGATCTAAAACTGCTGTCGTGCCTGCCAGTGCTCTTACATCAAGTTTCAGCCTATAGTGCTGCACTGAAGAAATAATTTGCTTGGGGTACCTTCAAGGTTTATTGATGTTTAAACTTGTTTCAACTTGGGTAAAGCTTTGTTTGCTCGTAAGTCCCTTTTTATTAGATTTTTCATATTTATAAGTCACTTGTCTAGAACTTACCATAATTCCAGAATTTCATGACAGGCAACTTGCACTCACAAAAGTATACATAAGGACCGGAATCAGCCGCTGCTCTGTTCATGAATAACTGTTCTTTATGGCTGCCTTCACGTCGGCATTATCTCAGCTGAAGGCGCTGAGAACGCCTGCGGGGTTTGAGGCAGTTGGCTGAGGCGCACCTCGCCGTGGGCAGCGTTACGCAGGCTGAGAGAAGGTAGCTCTGCTCGAATTGGGCAGATCCACAGCAGGCTGGCTTGTGCCGCGAGCCATGCCATGTGTGATTTTGGCCCTGGAGAGGATTGTCTGCTCTGCGCTGGATTCCTCTGAAGTCTGTGCTGAGCTAGTGAAACACTTGGTAATCACACCGGGTGTAAGGCTTCGGGGGTTCTAGAGCAGTACCTCGTGTGTCAAGGCAGCTGGTGATTCCTCTGCATATGGGCACACGTTTATCCTCATCAGCTGTAGGCCAGCTCTAAGAAGGTGTAATAGTCCAAGATGCTGGCTTACAGCTCGTGATTTTCTTGATCTATTAAACCATCTTTGATACTCAGAAGGAAGAATCACGTGTATTCTTTTCATTTAAATATTGGGAGTTGTTACACCTACCTGCCAACTCATTATGCAGTTTTGTATTTGAATTAATATTTGCATCTAATAAAATTTGTTTTATATATACATCCATTTTAATATACATTCACTTTGTGGGGAGAGGGAGCTCAGGGAGACTGAGTTAATGGACGAGAAAAGTATTTGTTCCTAGCATGTATTTGCTTTTAGCAATGACTTGAGCTGTTATGTTATATGTAGGGCAGCAAATGCTTTGAAGTTCTGGGAGGGTTTAGTTAAAGTTCACCTTAAAACTAATTTCAGAATAGGCTTGTGAGATACCTAATCAGGATTATTTTGACACAAAGGAAATATGTTTGTCTATTTTGGATAAAGGACTGCTAGGTGTTGCTAGGTAGAAATAGAAACTTATTAAAAATATGCTTTCACTGCTAAGTCACTAAACTAACTTTTTTTTTGTTGTGGAAATCTTAAAGATGCTTGGTCCAGAGCATCATGTATTTAGTAATCAATATTGATTTTCCAGAAATTAAAAATAAAAATCTGTGATTGTCATCACATTAATACGTTTCCTGCAAATGATAACGTATACTGGTCAGAGGACTAGGGGGAGAAACTTCAGAAATCCCTGATTATAAGCCTTGATGCTTAGGAAAGTTGAGACTGAGGAAAAAGAAATCTGTGAGAAAATTCTAGTTAAAACTCAAGGGTTTATTTCTATGTAATAAAAATATTTTAACCAACTCTCTATGCTTCAGATTAAGCGGAGAGTTTAAAATAAAAAAGGGAGGGGGGTTTAAGGTGGTATTGTTCTGGCTTTTTTGAATGAAGGTGGTCTGGCATGTGTGTGCATCTTTAGATGACTTCCTAAAAATAAATGAAGCATAGAGCTTAAATACTCGAAGTGGATTTTCTATCTGAAATTGTTCTTATGGTGTAAAGTTTGCTCTTAAATTTCAGTGTTTTTAGTGTTCATAATGTTTTTTTTTCCACAGTTATGAATGCAGGGATGAGAAAATATTTTCTACAAGCCAATGATCAGCAAGACCTTGTTGAATGGGTAAATGTTCTGAACAAAGCTACCAAAATCACAGTAAGTCATTTAGCTGATATTTGGCAATGTTTTCAAATGTTGACTTTCTCAAGGTCTATTATGTTTCCAGTTTTTACACTAGAGTAATCATTTCATTTCTATTAAAAAAAAAAAAAGCTTTGTCTGGTCTGCAAGACTTGAAGGAACTGTACAGAGATCCCCCCAGACTTGAGTTCATTTTAGTTTTTTGCTTTTGGAATTAGATGACAATGTGTTTTCAGCTTTATTACAGCATCTGCAGTCTTTGTGCCATGTATTGGAATGTAAATGAAAATTTCATACTAGTCAGACATGCTATTTAAAAAAAAGTCTTGATACCGTAGCACTGTGTTCATGGCCTTACTGTGAGAGCTGCACAGGGCAGTGGGGAGTCTCCGTTCTACAGCACGTGTTACTGAAAGGAAGTGAGAAATAAAGAACTGCAAGTCAGACATGCTTCTTGAAGATCAAATATAGCACTTAGGACAAAGCTGGGAGTTGATTTTGAGTTTTCAGTACACCTGGGGACTTGGCTTAAGTGGCACCAGTTTTATTCTGAGGACTAAAGCTTAGTCATTGCAACATAATTTAATGTAAATTTTTTCTAGCCTTTAACAACTTAAGAACACTTCTTAAATCCTGCTGAAAACAAATTAACAATGTTTGAATAATACTTAGTGTTCTTTTCTGTATTTATAAAACCTTATGTTGACTTATGTTATTGTTTCATGTTTGACTTTGAGGTACCAAAGCAGTCCGATCCTCTGTGTCAAATGGATACTGCAAACCGTCAAGCTGAAAGCCCAGGTGGAAAGAAGCAAGTGTCTTACAGGACAGAAATTGTTGGTGGTGTTCCTATCATTACACCTACCCAGGTAATAACTTTAAAACGAGTCGGGTGTTATTTGTTAGAGGAAGCTTTGTTATTTGGTAGGTGAGAATAGGTTGTGTGTCATTATACAGCTGTCATCTTCTAACCTTGCTCAGAGGACTGATGTTTTGATGCATACCTTCTAGTATTACTGAGTAGTCGCTCACTTTTGAGGATTTTATTCCCTTTCTACAAGATTATAAAGAATTATACAAGGCTATAAATAACTACATGAGTGGGCTGGTGCTCTTCAGTGTGCAAAAGAAATAACTAAAGGAGGATATAAGAGGTCTACAAAGTAACAATTGGCAGAAGTAGATGGCATGTGTAATGTATGAGAGCTATGAACTCCTGAACAAAGCTAATAGTAAAACAAAGGGATAGAGGAGCTCCTTCAGTGAGCAGTAAAACGTGAGATACTTCTTGCCAAAAGATTACACGGATACCAGAAACTTTGAGTTCAAGAGATTAGATGGGCTTATGGAAGAAGCAGTCATGTGGTGTTAAACCTACAAAGCTATATCTGTTTCTGGAAGTTCCCTGAGCTGAAAATAGCTGGAGATTGGATTAATGTCATGTGAATGACATGCAAACACCTGAATTCTGTGTTGCGTGGTGCTAGAAATTGTTTTTTTTGCTTTAGAAAACTCGCGCTTTCTTACTGTAACTTCTAAATGAACTTTGCAAGTTCTCAACCAGAGCCTTTAGAGCCTCAACAGTTGTCTCTAAAAATCAATTGAAATATTTGGTTCTTTCAAAACAAATCAGAAATAGGATTTGTGAGTGTGGGATAATACAAATATTTCCTGAGTAGTCATAGGATGGTTATTCTTTGACCTTTAGAAAACCTGAAAATATTCTGAGCTTTCCTAATTTTTTTTTCCTAGAAAGAAGAAGTCAATGAGTGCAGTGAAGGTGCTGATAGGAATTATCTGAAACGATCACAAAGTCACCTTCCTTACTTTACTGCTAAACATCCTCCAGATAATGCTATTATCAAAGCTGGCTACTGTGTTAAACAAGGAGCAGTGGTAAGTACTTGAGATCAGCGTGTTTCATCAGTCAAGAAGGTAGTTCTACTTACCAAGTAGATGATTTGAAGGGGAAAAAAAAAGACAGCAACTGTAGCATTATTGCCACTATTAAGGATGGTTAAAGATAAAACCTTATCCTCCTGTGGGATATAATGTCTGCATTACTTCTTTTCATGACTACTTTCTTTAGTATTGTTCTGTTGATGTTTTGGAGAAGACAAGTTGTCTGCAAGCAGATTTTCACAGTATGGTTAGCACATGCAGCAAAGAATTGTTCTCTATTGCAGTTATGTAGAGATCCTTATTTTGTTTACTAGAAGCGTCTGAATTAAAAGAGAAGTCTTGCATGCTCTTTAAAATCACTGAAGTGTTTATCCAAAGCTACTTTTAGTGAAGTTCAGAGGAAGAATGGTAAAACTTGTCAGACTGAATAACCTCAGTGGAGCTGAGTGTGGTGGCTTGCTGAACAGACTAAAAGTAAATAAACAGTTCAGATATGCGTGCTGTGAGTTCTCAGACTCGTTTCATCTTGGATTATGAAGCTTCTTGTAAAACTACAATTTTCATTAGAAGTCAACCAGGAGCATTTAACGTACTGTCTTTTAATGTTTTTTATAGGGTATTTGTGTTGCTGAGTTGCTATGATTCAGTGGAGGTTGTTGCGAGAAAGATTAAAACTTCTGGAAGCTAATATTCTATTACAAGAGTTTTTTCAGTTCTCCTTCCCTAAAGAACTGGGCAGACACTTGCTGAATTACTTTGCAGACTATGCATATAAAATATTTTCTTTCAACAGATGAAGAACTGGAAGAGAAGATACTTTCAGTTGGATGAAAACACAATAGGATATTTTAAGTCTGAACTGGTAAGTTTCCAATCGTGTGTTGCTTACCAATGATGCTTACAAGAAAATCTAAACTACACTTGTATTTGAAAAACGAAGTGTTCTGCTCCAGAAACTCTTTGCTCTGTACTATAATAACTCTTTGTGGTTGGGAAGAAGAAAAAGCTTTTAGGGTGGCTGTTAACTTGGACTTGAGTCTTCTCTTTGTGAATCTGTGAGTAGGGCGTTGAAGAATGACAGTAGGGTGTATTCTGTAATAACATTAATTTTTTTAGCATTTTACATCACTTTGTACTTGCATATACTTTGCTCTTGAAACAGCCGATCATTATGGGGTGCTTATCATGCAAATGATGGGATCTTTCCCATGGCAGCTAAGACGTGTAAAGAATTCTGCTGTTCAGAGGCAATGCTTACAGAGTTTGTTTGGGTTCCATCTTCCTTCCCCACTCATCACTCTTGAACCTCTTGACAAATTTTGACCAAATGTTAAGTGCCTTCAGGCTTCATTTGAAAATAAAGTGGGAGGTACTGGAGATAGTGTGGAATTCCTTCCAACGGAAAACAGACCAACAAACAGGAGAAAATCTGTACATGAGGCACGAAACCTTAGTGTTACAAATCAAGGTAGATTGAGTTTACAGGCTAACTGTAAGAAGCAAAATGTCAAATTAAGTTTTAGGTTCTTCCTGGAAAAAAGCTTTTTGGAAGTGTGAGGTGTTTGCCTTATAGGAAATGAGGAAACACAACGGCAGCAGGAGTTTGATCTTGTTGTTGTTGTTAAGCGGTCAGCATAACGCAATTCTGACATGTTGCCTATAATAAAACTTTGATTTTAATTGATTTAAAAAAAAAAAAACATACAACCTGAGTGCAGATTACTCACTAATAAATGCCAACTCTGCAAAGAATTGTAATGATAGTCTGCTATAGCAATGGTAAAAATGCATATGCTTTTTGTGTTTCTTTCATCGTACTCCTTTCCAGTTTAACTATTTGAAAGGAGGAATACAAAATCATGTAGTGTCCTCTATTCTTTGTGCTAATAGTCTCTTGCTATAGTGTAAGGAAGGTACCAGACTGGCCATCTGTCAGATAACAGGAAGGAGTTTCACCTTCGCAATTTTTACTGAAATCAGATTTTTTTCAAGTTTTGAGAGTGTCATCCCTCTTCTTTTCCGGGAGGTATGTACCCAATAGATAGAGAATATTGTGTCCTGTTGTTGGACTGTAGTGGTTAATCAAAAAATTCCACGGTTTGCAAACCTGATCATTATCATCATGTTTCATAGCGTCTTTGTAAACAGATAGGATCCAGCTCATCTGAAACTGATGTGTTGGAGAAACATGGCTCTTTCCAGGACAGGTTAAAAATTTTCACTGAGCACAACCCACCAAGAAGAACACATCTGCAGCAACTTAGCTATATGTCAAACCTTTATCTTCTACAGTTACCAAAAAAAGTGTTCTTTTCTAAAGATTTCAAGTGGTGAATCATTTTTCAGTGGTATGTGGGATCTCAGTTTTCTTTGTATTCTTCTGTTGCTAATGAGAATAATTCAACAATAGGAATAAAATTCAATAGTGATTGGTTGTCCTGCATTTCTGGCAAAGAAGTCTGTGACTTCTTCAGTATATCTAGTATGTAGTGTATATACCTAGCGTATCTTATCTAGTATACCTAGCATACCTTATCTAGTATAACTTCAGATTTCTAATTCTAGGAAAAAAAACTTTCTATTAGAGTTCAGTTCTCAGTAGCTGTGGTCCTCAGTCAAGTATGAGTTTTACTTGAAGCTGGTTTGTCTTGAGAGCCAGCCTGGTCACTGGTAGCTCAAATGAGTCGTGCTGGATACCTTGAGATGCTGTTGTTTGGCATCTGTAGAGGTACATCTGAGTTCTGTGCTCTTACAAAACAAACAGCAAAACTAACAACAAAAAACCAAACACTTCTTTTGCCAATTTTAATTTTTTTTTTCTGTTAAGGATCTATTCTTTTCAGTTTGAAGAAGAGCCCATGTCTGTCCTCGGGTGGATTATAGTGAAGTATATGCAGTATCAGACTAGGAGAATAATTTCTAAGCTGAGGTCTTCTAAGCCTGTGGCTTTCCCAGAATGTTCAGCTTTGTGGTTTTCCCTGTAACATATGTCAGTATTCCAGGGGAAGTCTTGCGGTTCATGTTCGATGTATTACTTTGAAAACTGTTGTAACGGATGGGTGAACCCGAGAAGACTGAAGGGTGAAGGAAGAAGGGCAAAATAACTGAGGATATAGATTTTAAAACTGTTCTATGCTATCGAAACAAATGATCAGAACTGACATTTGAGGATTGTTTTATCTGGGTGAAATTCACTGTTCACTATACTAACATAGCTCTCTTATGTATAATAGAAATTGTAATTTAGAGAAAGTCATTCCATAGTTGGCAGCTTTTGTTTGCAAGCTGAAGTAGTCCATTGTAACGTTAAAGAATGCTTAATGCTTAAAGAAAGCATTAGGAGATGAAATCATTTTTTTTTACTGCAATAACCACATGAAAATAATAGTGCAAATGCCTTTTTTCAAGAAGTCAAATTATGTGTAAAATTACTCTGTCACAGCAAAAATTGAATGTTCTCACTTTTTCCTACTGTACAAAGCTTTGGCAGAATTTTAACACTTGTATTTGGTGCGGTAATAGAATTTTCAGACACTTTAAGAATACTTCCTCTTTTTACAGGTTTTGGTATGACTTCATTCTATGGTCAGTACAATAGAAAGTAATAGAAATAATCCTAAAGCTGTGTCATGCTATACAGTGAATGAAGCATTTTTTTTCATAGCATTTCATTGTACGTTAATATAGTGACAGTCCTACTGAAATAATCTGCTGGAGGCCAGAGTTTTCTTCTCTGGTTGGGGGACAGGACAGGTGTGGCTGTCTCCATTACAACGAGATGAAAGAATAGGTGTTTGTTTTTCCCCCTTACCTCTTCTTTTGGCATCCTCTTCACTGCAAGTGCCATGGTTGGTTTAATACTAAAAAAAAAAAAAAAATAACGAATCTTGGTTGACATCATGCTTTGCAGATGTGACTGTCCTCATTTATGCAGGTCTGCTGCAATAGTCTGTCCCGATCGTTGGCTTTCTGACTATATTCTAGTTGTTAGATATACTCTGCTAAAGTTTTTACCTTTTTTTTCTTTTTTTTTTTTTCCAGGAAAAGGAACCTCTCAGGGTTATACCACTTAAAGAGGTCCATAAAGTTCAGGAATGCAAGCAAAGGTGAGGAGAGAAGCACTGAAAAATCAAGGGACTTGGTACACTGCGTTGTCATGACTAGACTGCTTCTTGGAAACAATGGAGAGCTTTTGAATTTCTTTTGAACTCTATTGAGTTATGAATGTGGTACTTAAACAGGCAACTATTTAGGAATAATACTTTGCAAAGTAAAAACAAATATAAATGTGAAGTTTTGCAGAAATCTGACTAGAACAATAAATATTTATTTAAACTTAATATAATATGTTTTAGCGTTCTAACTAAAAATAACAAGTAGCACTAACTGCTAAAGAACCTTAAGACTAAGTTGACTATGAGGTGCTGTTCTTTTTCTACTTGGCGCTTGCAAAAAAAAAAAAAAAGGCAAATTTAGAGCTAAAGAATGCAGAGATCTTCAGCCCACAAATGCACATCTTTGGTTCTCTGCACATCCTAGAATATTTATGAAATGAAGTGGGAAAGTTGAACTTGTTGTTTAAGTATTTGTGTTTCATTTGCAGTGATATAATGATGAGAGACAATCTCTTTGAAATTGTAACAACTTCTCGAACCTTTTATGTACAGGTAATTTTTTAAAAAACTTTGGGCAAAACCGGGGGCCGGACATAGTCAAAGCAAAGCAGCACTGACATTTTGCTTTTTAAGTTGTATTTGGGCATGCCATGATTTTTGGAGGGAAAGCAATCTTCATATTTCAGAATAAGTTGCATATAAAAAATATTCCACATAACACCAAGTGTTGGTAGTATGTAAAAGCAACGAACAACAAATCATAATGTGATTTTGTTGATATTTGGGTCTTCAAATTCTGTAGTATCCAATCAATATAATAAATCTTTTATTTTGAGGTACTGAAATTTTATTTATAGTAATCAATTTCTCAGATTCAAAGTAAAATATCTACTGCCCCATTAAAGTATCTACTAAAGCACTGGAACACTTAGGCTTTGTATCTGAAGATACTTTTGGTAAAATGTATCCATAAGCACTTTATTTGGTGCATCTTTACCATATTATCTTTTTAAGATGTGGATATAATGCAAATCACAAAGACTTGCTTTGTCTAGCTGAGTAGGAATGTGATGCTCATAGTGATGTCTCTCCTGTTCCCGGAGGAGGAAATAATTTGAGTTTCTCTTGTAGGATCAGAAAGGCCCGTATCATCTAATACAGGCAGTGGGGCCAGATGCTGAGTTTTGAGCTGTCTCATGGCTGAACATAATTAAGTGACATATTATACATGTTTTTGCTGGGTTGATGTGCTAGTTTCGTAAAGCTGCCAACTGGCTAAGAGGGAGCTTTAGCTTTTTAATCTGTCCCAGATAAGCGCACCCGTGACACTCGCTGTTAATCTACTGCAGTTTTGTAAGACTCTTGTTCTGAGTAAATGTACGATGACCCTGAATATAGACTGCTTCTTATTTTACTGTAGCTCTTCAGTAATTACCTCACAGAAGTGAGATGCAAAGAACTAAAATGAATGAAAAATACGGAAGCTATGTCATTGTGCGCAGTTTGCTGAGAGGGGTCAGCAGGTCTCCTGTAAGAATTTCTGTAGGTGCTTTATTTGTTTAAAATAAGCAAAAACTGAACTAGAGTATGTAAATAGTGTATGTGCGTATACACGCATTGCTTATTTTATATAAGTGTATGCATAAAATCTTGCCCTGAATTTACTATTATAAGAAATGTCAACATCAAAAAATGCAAGTCCCTTTGGCTTTAAGTAACAGACTACTAAAGTAGGCCAAGGCTGTGATTTTAATGCAGATAGGAGACTGGAAGAGTGAAGAGCTGGTGTTAACCGTATCTCATGTCGTTTGATCCAGGCGGACAGTCCAGAAGACATGCACAGTTGGATAAAAGCAATTTCTGGGGCCATTGTAGCACAGCGGGGACCTGGAAGATCAGCAGCTTCCGTATGTTACTCTGAAACTTAGAGGAATACAATTGATTGATGTTGACTTGTGCACATGAAGTTCTAGTTGTTTTTCCTTTTGTCTGTCCTCTGTCCTGTACTGTAGTAACACGGCATCTTTGCATGAAATTCATACAGATTGGCATAAATTTATGCACTTTTAATTGAGCACTTATCTTAGTCTTACCTATATATTCTGCTTTATGTGCATTGTACTGTCTTGGTCACGTAGATAACATAAGTGCTAACCTATAAAAATTCTTCAAGATCAGTTGAATCTTTTGTCATTATGCCACTAATAGTTTGGAAGTAGATATAGAGCCTTTCTAATTCCTGCGAGGCATTTTTGATAATTGCTGAATTTTGCATTCAAGTAACAAGATCCTAATTTGATCTTAACAACTATCACTACTACACTGTCATTCTCTGGTTTTGGTAGTTTATTGTGTATGCAGATACAGATTCACGTTTTAAATAATTTTTCGAAGAGAGATCTGCTCGCATGAATTAGCTTTTGCTGTTGGAAGCTTAGTGTGGGCACCCTCTAGCATTACTGAACTGAGGCACTGTGACAAATCTTACTGTTTGTGAAGCCACGTGGATGCCAGCATTTCATACGTACTTGCATTTAAGCTGTACCAGACCTTCACTGCTTTTCCACAAGTTAATGTGCTTTGTGCTGAAGGCTACTCTGGTGTCACAGTGTCTCCAAGTATGTCCAGATATAACAAATGGAATACTTCACAGTTCAGATGCTGCACGGTATGGCTTTTCGCTGTCTGGCTATGGGATGTTTTGTAACAAGCTGAATATATCATCACCCCCATAATCTGAAATCTAATAACTTAAATCTGGCCTTTAAAGATGTACTTACATTGATGTTGTTTCTGGTGATTGAATCTAAGCTCTCAGTAATTTTTTGTAACTGAGAGCTGGTTTTACATAAAACTTCCTATTATAAATCTTGTTTCTTTTGGGGGGCATGAAAATATGCAGGTAACTTTTCTTTGTGTATGCTCTTTTTTTTTGGGGGGGGCTAACTGAGCAACCTAGCTATTACTGTCTGCATCACTTTTCTTTTTCCCTTTCTTCTCTTCTTTCCCCAAGTATAGGTTACTCTAATCTTAGCTTTGCACTGTGTTCCAGATGCGGCAGGCCAGAAGGCTGTCGAATCCTTGTATACAGAGGTATACATCAAGAACTGGTGAATGCAGCACGTATGTGGGCTCTCATGTAAACTTGCCTTCTTAACAGAGGGCTAGAACTAGAGACTAATTTGCTCTATAAAAAACTAAAAATAATGCTACCTGTTATCATTACCATTACTGAAAACTAACTCATAAATTATATCATTCACTTACAGGTTTGCTCTTTTTTTCTTGCTTTTAAAATAATTGGAATTAAAGTGATAAAAACAATTATTTGTACTTCAAAGTATAATAGATATTAAAACACAGTAAGTTATGTAATGTCACTTAAAAAGGAAAGTATTAAAACTAATTTGCATGAGAGTTCATATTTCCATTTTACTTTACATTTTTTTGAAACTGTGCAAAAGCAAAATTAAATTTAAGCTACCCACAAACTAATACAGATGCGTGCACGCAAAATGCACGTCTTAACTCTAGTAATTGGAAGGATAATTCTGTAGCCTGATTTGCATGGCTTATAAGTCTCTGCATGAAATTATTTGTTCAAACATAGAAGCGTTATAATATGTAATCGGTGTGCTGTTCAAAGCAGGACACCTTAAGAGTAATAAAGCAGCATAGTCTCTTAACTGTGAAATTACAGGCAGTGTGGGTAGTAAAATCTGAGTATTCTTTGGTTGATTTTTAGCAAAATTTTTGGAGATCTTGTCATAACTTCCCTTATCGTTGTCCTACTTGTTCAGCTACCATTACTAATAGAAAGAAGAACAGTAGTGAATCACTAAATCATATGTTCTCCTAAAGCAAATGTTTTTCTTAAATTGAATCGTCAAGGCAGGTATGAAATACAGAAATGTGTATATAATGTGAAGTACTTCACTGCATTTGAACTTAAAATTGAATTTCCAGAAGAAGAACAGCTCCTTCACCCAATAATACTAATTCATAGAAAAAATACAGTATTATTTGACAGAAACCATTGTGATTGAATTTTTGAATCAGTCATAGCATCCTAAAAAAAAAAAAACAACTAGAAAACTGCCATTGAAAAAGAAAAGTATTTCACTTAGAATTTATATTTGCATCTTGGACACGTCTGTGATGGGATTTTGCTAATCACGTGCTTGAAAAGTGGCTTGATTTCTGTACACACATGGTTTCCCAGACTTAAGTTTCATGTACTAACGCTGGTGATGGCAGAAGTGGCAGTAGCTGCAGCTCCTAATACGTGCAGAGTGAAGTATTCAGTGCATCTCTGCATGTCATTCCGATTGTATCATTTAACATAGCATCCGGTGCTGTCTTAGATACCCCCAGGTATTTGAGACATCCTTACAGAGCTGATAGGTATGATGTCGAATATGAGAAATCTTCTTTTGTGGAGATACAGCTGTAGGTGAGGCAGGATATCCTAATGTCGTGATCTAAAGGGGTATCTGGCCTGTGGGTCTATAGAGGTCACCACAGCAGCTTGCAGGATTTCAAAATACACAAGGGTATAGAGACTCTATTTTCTAAGGATTTTTGCTTATTACAGATCACCAAAGATCTTTAAGACCTCTGAGAGGCCACCTCAAGGGGTCCAGTTAAGAAAAGTGATCTCAGAGGAGACCAACCAGACCCAAAGTGGGCCCTGAAAGGGGTCTGAGGTAGCCAAGTCTCACTACAAAGTTGATTTGTGTCATGGGGTATGGAATGTTGCGGAGCTGAGAAGTGAGTCTGAGAGTTAGGAGTCAACCTGATGTTCCAGCAAAGATACAACATGCTTAGAATAATCAAGAGAAGTAAGAAAAGAGGCAGCTCTCTTTCAGAAAGAGGCAGCCTCCATTTTGGGTAAAATCTGGGGCCTTTTTTGTATTATTAAGACATAGAAGGTTGTAGGATAGCAGCACCAGATTTAGGATGTGAGTGCCTGTTGTATGTAACCGATTAAATACAGTTCTTTCTCTGAAAAATGTCACTGTCAATAGCCTTTTAAGTGCACATTTTCAAAAGGTAACTTAAGATACTAATAAAATGACAAGCCTCAATTTGCTGGACTACATTATAAAGCCTAAAGAGCTGCTGAGCTTGATTTGAGAAATGAAGAAAATGATGTTGCTGTCACATACTGCTGTAAGCTCACACTTAATGCACTGCCTTGAGAAAGCACTTGCCTCCTCCTGCTGTGGCTGTTGCTTTGCTTTGTATATTTCCTGTCTTGATTTTTCTGAGAGAAATCTGAAACTGCATCTTTCTAAAGTGATGTCAGTGACTTAATTTGACACGTGCTCTTCTTTTCCAGGAGCATACCGAGTCTCCTCCCGAACCCACCGATGCTCCCCGTTCTGCCATCCCAGCCCCAGCCACCTCACATTCCACAGCCGCTCACAACAGCCCTCTGGTCCCAAACCCTCACGCCAAATACCCTGCCTTGGAGAAGCGAGGATTTCACGAATCTTTTACCAAGGCCAAGCCAGGGAGCTACAAGATCCAGGTTGTCGCTCCAAGAGAATCAGCTGCCAAAGTGACTGAACAGGGCCTCTCGGAACCCCAAAGTAAAAATGGCACTCAGGAACAGGATCCTGGCCTTGTGGATCTGGATGATGCAAGCCTTCCAGTTAGCGATGTGTAATGTTGGAAGCGTTTGGAGAATGATCCATTTGTTCGGTCCTCTAATTTCCTTGCTCGGACTTTTAACCAAAGAAAATTACGGGAAATAAGAACAAAAGAAAAAAAAACAACACTGATAAATACATATGTCTGTGTGTGTTTATCTACACACACGTGCATATATATGTATATTGCCTTTTGGCTAAGGGTCAAAAATTGACCTTATGCATTTTCTCAAAGCCTGATAGTAAATCACCAGGGAGGGGCCAAACTGCACAATTTAAAAGGAAATAAATGACAAAAAAACCCCAAAGTACTTTTGCAAGTAAGCAAGGTACCAGCAACCTTTCATTCCTAATCTGGCAAACTAAATTAATCCAATTAATGCTATGTTGTGGAAACCTTATTGCCAACAGACGTGATTATTTAACTTCATTCTGAACTACAGTAAGATTTTATGCATATATGAGAATTTTCTCTCTATGATTTTCAGATACCAGGAAATGCACAAAATGTTTCTTCTGTTCTTTAGGATCAACAGTGTCAACTGAATTGTTATCAGAACAAGAATTCTGGGCTCCCTTGGAATTCTAATTATGGTGCTGTAAAATTTCCACTAAAATAATATTTTGAATAGTCAGTCTATTTTTGATGCACTCCTAAAGGTGGGTTATAACTTTTTGCACATTTGGGTTTTGATGGACTGCATGTAGTGGTGTTTTGGAGGGGGGAGGAGAGAAATTGGACTCTTAAATTTGGACACTTCAGACCTTTTGAACTAAATAGGGTTTATATTGTGTTACATTAGGCTTTGCAGCAATTATTTTTATTAAATGTCTAAATGTATCGTTTGATTACTGTTTTTGCAAATGGTTTTCTTATCAGTGCTTTGTGAACAGTTATTTCTGTATTGGATCAGTGGAAGACCTCAGTTAAGTTTTGTTGTCACTGGTACTGAACTGTTCATAGTCATGCAGTTGTGGCCTATAACTTTTGGTGCACTAATAAAATGAAGTGCCTGTGTTTTTTCTCACACTGTTGAAACACTTTCAGATTAGGTATGTACACAAACCCATTCTTAATGGCTTTGAACGTTGGGTTGGAGTTGTTCTGAATAGTGTAGTCTGAAACAGCTATTTAAAGTAGAAAAATTATGCTAGGGGTATACCAGTGTTCTGGTATTGCATCTACTAGCTGTGCAATATGTTTTTTTAAAAAATGAATATTTGTTGTTTGTGTACACTGTGTTAAGGGGCTTCAGTGATGCAAATGGAAAGAACCTTTACATTTCAAGTATTGGATTAGACTGAGTGTGTACTTTTCATCGTTTTTAAAAAATGTTTGTTTTAATCAAAACCCCACAAATATCTTATGCTGCTGCTTATTGTGATTGAGATTGTCCAGCTTTGTTACTTTTTTTTGTCTACTGTAACCTAAGATACATATCATACAAGTCCATCTTCTCTCCAACTTCCAAACTGACTTCCTGCTCGAGAGATATGGATGGCTTTACCATGATAATTTGTTGATCCAAGGATGGAATAATTGGTGTCATGTGAGAATGAAATATAATCTAATTTCACAACCTTAAATTATATCAGCACCTTCATTTTTTATCCATAAGCTATCTAACCACAGTCTTACGGCAGTGGTGTTTGTATATTACTGGTTTTGTTTGACTCTTTAAATACATGTGAAAACTAGTACAGAATTGGAAGTTTCTGTAAATGTCTAAACTAGTATTGTAGGTTTTAACTTCTATAAAGACAAAACAATAGCTCTTTAAAGGCATATTTTTTCACAAGTACATTCTGTGTGGAAGACACTTTGCATTGAAATATTTTTACTGTAGTCTAACATCTGAAATCACTTGCTCTGGTACAGCTTTCACACTGCATGTTCATTTTACTATATTTTGGTATTGGCAATTTTACACATTGGGTGGAGGTAAAGCAGCTCCATTATGGGACTTTTAAAAGGGGTGGGGGGGAGAACTACTGTTGTAGTTCAGTAGCGTAGGGAAATATTTGTGGCTGGTAATTGTCAGGGTCTCCTATTTATCAGTACTTTTTTAAATCTATGAAAACTGTTAAATTATTTTAGAAACAGTGCTGTAAATATGTCACATTTAAATTGTCAATAAATCAGTTTGGGTAACTTAAAGTAACAGCTGACTCTGTTTTCTTGGAGTGTGTTACATGTTTTACTAGAACTATATATCCCTTTTTGCCATATAACAGGTCAAATTATCTTTTTCACTTTTCAAATCAGATCTGTTTGTGTAGCCTAAAGAAAAAAATTGAACAAACTGAGCTGTTTTACTCTTCTCAGTTTCTTTTGTGGAGTTTTCACATGGTATACAAGAGAAAGCTATTCATTTCCTTTCTTGATCAATAGTAGGGAAGAGGTGGTGTGTAATCATTTTCAAGTTAACCATTTGGAAACGCTCTAGGCCCTGTCTGAGACTGGGGAACAACAAGAGAAGAAAACATAACTTGCCTTTTTTTACGGCTTTATACTGTAGCATAACAAAATTTCTCTTTTGCAGAGAAAATGCTTTCGTGAAATAACTGCACCTACGTGACATCTGGAAGCAGCTCACTCTGTACAGTAGATAGGATAGCATCACACTGGAGTGACTGTACTTCAAATCCAGTTTTGCCTTTTAAGTGAGTCGGTGTCTCAATGGTATGCAAACTTCAGATTAAGATCAGCAATCGAATAAGATTTCTATATAGGCTGTACATAGTTACCCAAATTCCAGTCTGTGACATCGTGAGTTACTCCATACACAACTGCAGTTACAGTAGTATCAAAATGTACATGCTATTATCCCCAACGCCTTACTCCCTAGCCTACTACTATGAGAAGTCACTGCATTGTCTTGAACCTTCCATTTTAACCAGTTGTGTCGCAGGCTGTAGTTGGTATGAGAGATGTGTACAGCTGTGCCTTTGCCTAGCCCATCTCCGTTTGAACTGGACATTTTGAGCTTTATCACATCAGCAGTAAGCTCCCAAAGCAGCTTGATTGCAGCAATACGGAGTTGATGCTTCAGTAAGGTCTTTGCTATATCAAGTTAGATATACCATGCCATGTGCAGCAACACCATTTATTCTTAGTAATAAATGTCAGAATAAAACACAACTACTGGCTGCAGCTCACTCATTTTAACTGAGCTAAAATGCCACTTCTAGTTCATCTATCGTACTGCATGCTTTTCTGCTGTTTAGCTTTCAGCTTCTTTATCCTCTAATGATTCTCATAAAAACCTTAGGTTTTTTTCACAGGCTGAGACCTGATCCGCGGTCACTGAAATGACTCAGATGTGTTTACTACAGGCTATCTTGCATTTTTCATCTCTTAAAAATTTGCTGTTGTCCCTTTATTGAAGAGGGAATTGAATTATTCTTTATGATTATAAATTTCTGTAAGCTTCTAATTGTAATATGGTGGGTTTGACCGCTAAACCTATGATTCAAATGCTTTTAAGGCATATGATGTACATACTGGTCCTGAACATAGTTTAATATTAATAGGCATATGCCTCAACTCCTGTAATAACAGGGTGTCAGCACCACCTAGAGGTCATACTCAAGTTTTTAAAGTGATCTGGCTTGGGCTTTTATTTTAAGAGTATTCCTGGATGTTAAAAATCCTCTTTGAAACTCCAGTTGTTAAGTCATGGAAAAAAAGCTTTTAAAACTTTTTTTCTCCTGGTAAGCTTTGAGTAGAGCAATGGCAGCAACCCAGCTGAAGACAAAATATCCCTCTTCCTGCCCCACTTGTTCACAGCACCAACTTACCCCTGTGCAAGCTATAATGTTGCAGGAATAACGTGAATAAGCCTAGGACCTTGTGCAGTAACTAGTGCAAGCGTGAGGTTTCTCTCAATGGTACTGAATGTGGAAAGCACCTCCAGGCAATATGAATCAACAAATAGTCAAAAATAAAACGGAAGAAATTAAAGAACTATGCAAGTATGAAAAGCAAATTCCCTAAGTTAGCAAAACCCAAACCACAGCACTAACGAAATACATCGGTCTTAAATAACTCATGTTTCCCTGTGACAAACCAGTTCAGGAGGGGTCTGTTGCTAATAGCTAGATAGTAATCCACTCTGGTAAGAGTAGCCTTTTGAGAGAAAAGCAAACACACGCATGGTCGACTACAAAACGTGCACTCTGAAACCGCTAATTTGTGCTTGCCAGACATGCACATGTCTAGCCGTGTAAGGCAGTGAACTGTGAGAGGTGGTGATCTGAGCTAGCTGGCTTCAATTACTGACGCTTAAAAACTGTGGAATTTCGCTGGGAAACTGGTTAAAACGATGTGGCTGCTCGGAAGGACCTGTGAGGGGGCTCAGCCGAGCACAGCCTCAATCTGCCAGGCTCAGGAGCGGTGTGTCTGCTGCTGGCAGCAGGCAAGGAAACGGGGCCTGGTGTGCGTGGCACGGGTAGGCCAGGGTAGTCGGGGCTGCAGGCGGAGGGCCGAGGCCTGGCCAGTTTGGAGCTTCCTTCTTTCTCCTTACTGAGCTATTTTAATCAGTTTTACTCTTTTTGGTTTTTAAAACTTTGAATTTTTATGATTGTATTCTGAGGTAGTTTGGGCAGTAAAAAAAAAATTGGTACAAAAGTTAAAAATAGATGCTGCATCACAGAGAATCTTCCCTCATAAAAAGTGACTGTATTAATGGAATATGTTGATACACAAATGCTAATATTTTAGGCTTCATAGGAAGCCAATGTTGTAAGGGATATAGAAATCAGCACCAAAAAGTTCACTCCGAAGCTGTGGGACAAATATTACTGTTCTTAGCCAGATCAACTATTTTTCATTTGAGGCTGAGGAGAGGGATGAAAGAAAGGGAACTTGGGGAATTTTTAGATTAAAAGCATAAACAAAATTTAAAAGATCGTCTTAATTGCTCTGCGTTATGGATAGTTTTCAGTTTTTCAGATGTGCTGAATGTTTTAATTTCCATCTGTATCTTGGAGCACAATCTATGCAACCATTGATGCCCTGAGCCAGCGAGCTGCTGGAGCTCTCCTGGGGTGTTCCACTGAAGCAATGAAGGTTGCTTTCTGGAAAAGTGAAGTGTGAGTCCAGCTCCGTAACCAAATCATGGCCTACATGTCCACCTTGGTTTTCTACTTCAGATTTTCTGTGCAGAGTTTCTTGGGGGGAAGGGAAAAGGGAAAAAAGGAACTATTGCTCGTTTGTAAAGGTAATTAATGGTGTAGCAGTAGCGTGTTGCCCTTCAAAGTGGCACCTTTGACATTTTAATTTAGGGCTTTGCATTTAAAACATCTAACAGCACTGTCATTCTGCATATCTCTATGCAAGGTGAACCCATCTTTTAAGAATTTAAACCACTCTGTCACACTGCATTCCCACGGCCACCATTCTCCTGCTAACTGAGCCATCAGGAAGGCCAAGTCGTGTCTGTAGCAGATAGGCAGTGGTAACAGCGCGTCTGTAGAGTCCTGGCTGGGACCCTTCTGTCCTGCTGTAGCCTTAACCCCTGCCACGTGCACTTTCTCATCCCTTAACCTCTTCTTCCTTCCCACCCCTTCCCTTGTTCCCAGATGCTGACTCCACAGCCACCTCCTTGCCCCCCTTGCAGGAGCAGCGTAGGAATCCTGCTGCAAGTGCTGCTGCCTTGTGTTCCCTCCTTCCTACAGGCTGCCCCCAGGTAGCAGCTCTGCCCTGAGGAGCTTTGCTCTTCCCAAAACCGAGCTTTCAAAGTCAGTAAATGGTGCAGTTTGGTTATCACGGAAGTATCTTCATGGGCGTTGAGGAAAGCTTGCTTTCATAATAGGTGAGATAAGGCTTACTGTCACCTGCAGGACTGGCTTTGCTGTGGGGCAGGAGATCCACGAGGGCTGGGCTGGGATGTCGGGGGCAAATTGGGGATCCCTATCAGCAGGATCAAAGCCTGTGCTCCTTTAGAGGATCTCATGGCATTTGATCTCTCGGGGTGGAGTCTCCTGCCATTGAGTTCCATTTGAAAAGCAGGAGTTGAAACATTTTACTTGTAAGTCTCCCAGGTGTAAGCACCTCTGAGTATTGGTAGGTGTCTCCTGGCTTTGGAAAGCTGTTTTGTGTGAAAATGTTACGATAAGGGGGAGAAACAACTTCTAGGTGTATAGGGCCTTTCGGGTGGTGAATGCAGATGGGTAATTAAGAAATTTGTCAGTTAGCTAAGATATTAAACCCCTAGGGTTGTATCTCCCTTATTCTGGAAAGGGAGGTGTTTGCTTTCAGTTCTGTGTGCATCCATGTGAAGCCTGTAAAACTCACATAATAAAACCTAGGTTTTTAATACTCGGTACACATCCTTCCCTGGTTTAAAAATAAAAAATAAAAATAAAAATAAAAGCTTGAGAGCTGAAAGTCATCAGTACTGGCCCACTTGTTTGAAGGCAAACTGCGAGTTCACTCTTTCCACACAGGACTTTGTGACAGATTCTGGTTCCTTTGGTGCAGTGTTTAAGCCTTCCTTGGCTCCCCATCGACAAAGGTATTTCACATTTCTGTGCTATTAATGTAAGGAAAAATATTGGCTAGTGTATTATGGTCTGTAAAAGAGCTCGAAGCTGATAGCGCTGGCACAAACTGTGGAGAAAAGTCAGACATCATGGAAAAGAAATAGACACAGCTGGTGTTTCAAACTCCTGTGCAAGAACACTTCACACTTGCAGTAGTTCTTGAAGTAGTTAAATATATGGGTTAAGATTTGTAAACTTTCTAAGCTGAAGAGTTAAGCGAACACTTATGCTTGCATTGACCAATTTACCCTCACCTGAGGTAAGGAGGCATTCACTTTGTTTGGGTTTTGAACTGGGGCGTTGACTTACTAACTTATGATTATTTGGAGTGTGTTTCTGTCAGCCGGGCACTGGTTGAAGTGCTTTAGGGTCTGTTCCTGCCCAGGGGTGTTTAGCTGGAGGGGTACGAGTGTCCAGGCAGAGAGGATGGCGGGACAAGGAGCTTTCACGCTGCGCAAAGTTTTTTCCTCCCTGCCAAGATAAGGCTGCTGCGGCTTGAAAGAGCTCTTGTAAGTTCTCTGACAGAGGCAATGTGATAGGAAAGCAGATGGCCTTTCTGGGTGGGGACAGCCTGTCGGAATTCCCTGCTTGGGCTTTGCTGAGTGTCTTGATCATGCTTATGCAGTCTTTTCTCAACTTGTATTGCCAAAGTTTTTGTGCTGGTAACTGTTCATCTTCCCTTAAAGTCTTGTTTTTATTTCAAAAACTGAAGTTTATCAAAAGTAGCTGATAAGCAAGGGATATATAAATAATAAGTTGGGAACATTTTACCAAAATATCTAATATACATATATATATACACACATATATGCATACATTTAAAATATTTGTAAGTATTTTTGAAATTTCTTTAGACTTTGTAAACATTGTAACAATTCTAATAACCCAAGTGAGGAAGTTTTGCTGCAAGCTGTTCCAGATGACAATTTTGGTCACTTCTGAAACCAAACAATTCTCCTGAAATCTCTCTTGTTGCGCAGCATAGGAGTTACTGGAAAACAGCAACCGTAAGGGGATTTGACTGGGGATGTTGGAGTCGATGTGCTTTTCTGCCTTTAGATAACCAAGCATCCCAGTAAGTACATTAGTGCTTTTTGTGGTCAGTTTGTTAAGATTTTTTCCCTGGAACTTGGTATGGTGTCTTCCGCTGGCGTCGGTGGCTGGTTGCTCCACTGTTTGCAGGAGAAAAGCCATTGTATTTTTCTGTACTAATGCCGTTGCTGGCACTGCGCATTTACTGGCAGCAGCTCAGTTCAATAGCGTTTCATTTGGCCTAAGGGTTGGTGAAGTCCCCTAGGTCCTTGGTTGGCAGGTACCTGATAAAGATACACTTAGATGATTACATATTGGTAGCCTGTTCAAAAGGTCAGTCAACACCTAGTTAACAGTGGGGCTGTGCTCACTTTCCAGTGGCTCAGCGGAGACCTTATTGCTGTCTACAGCCACCTGAAAGGAAGGTGTGGGGAGCTGGGGGTCGGCCTCTTCCCACAGGTAACTAGCGATAGGACTAGAGGGAACGGCCTCAAGTTGCACCAGGGGAGGTTTAGGTTGGAAACGAGGAGACATTTCTCCTCAGCAAGAGCAGTCAGGCGTTGGGACGGGTTGCCCAGGGAGGTGGTGGCGTCACCGTCCCTGGGGGTGTTCAAGGAGAGGGTGGACGTGGTGCTTGGGGACATGGCTCAGTGGTGACATTGGTGGTAGGGGGTGGTTGGACCAGGTGATCTTGGGGGGCTTTTGCAACCTTAATGGTTCTGGGATTCTCTGTGGGCTGGGTGTGTGGGGAGAAAAAATATTAAATAAATGAAAATGAGTAGTAAAATTAAAAAGTAAATAAATAGGATAAAGTAAACAAAGTAAATAGAATAAAGTAAATAAACAGCCTAAAGTAAATAGAATAAAATAAATAAATAAGACAAAGTAAATAAATAAAGTAAATAAACAACAACAACACTAAAAACCGGAAAAAAACCCCCGCCGGGGGGTGTTGCGGCTGGGTCTCCCCCCGTGCCCGCCCCGCCCCGCCGGCCGCACCGCCCCCGCCCCGCCGCTTAAAGGCGGCCGCCGCCGCTCCGCCGCCGTCCCGCTGCCTCCTTCCCCGCCGCCGCCTCCCTCCTTCCCTCCTCCTCCTCCTCCTCCTCCTCCCTCCGCCGCGATGCCGCTGTGGGCCTGGAGCCTGGTGCTGGCGGCGCTGCTGCCCGCCGCCGCCTCGGCCCCGCCGCCGCCGTCCCCCGCCGCCGCCTGCCCGGAGCGCTGCGAGCGGTCGCGCTGCCCGCCGCTGCCCGCCTCCTGCCCCGGCGGCGCCGTGCCCGACGCCTGCGGCTGCTGCCGGGTGTGCGGAGCGGAGGAGGGCGAGCCCTGCGGCGGGCCCGGGGTCCCCGGAGCCCCCCCGGTCGGCGGCGGCGGCGGCCCGCCGTGCGGAGAGGGGCTGCGCTGCGCCGTGGCGGTCGGCGTGCCCGCCTCGGGCACCGTCCGCAAGCGGGCGGCCGCCGGGCGCTGCGTGTGCTCCAGCAGCGAGCCCGTGTGCGGCAGCGACGGGCTCACCTACGGCAGCCCCTGCCAGCTGCGGGCCGCCAGCCGCCGGGCCGAGGCGCTCCGCCAGCCGCCCGTCATCGCCATCCAGCGCGGAGCCTGCGGGCAGGGTAAGGGGGAGCGCGGGGGGGACGGTGCCCCGGGGGGCGGAGGGGTCTGGGTGCTGGCCCTGGGTCGGGACTGGGCCCACAAGGTGCCCCCCCCCCCGCCCGCCGCCCCAGGATGGGGCTCGCACCGGGCGGCAGCAGCCTGCGGGGAAGGGACTGGCCTTGGCTCGCCGCTGGAGCTCGGGTCCAGTGGGAAACTAGAGCGAGAATATGGGTTTGCAGCCTGCCACGCATCGGGGGGAGAGGGTGCCGTGTCCAGCTTTAAACCTCCCCTCCCGCCCACCCCAAAATAAAGGGATGCTCGAGGATGCTGGGCTCCAGCCCGGAGGAGTTACTTGCAGGACTTGGGAGGTCGGCGTGGCGAGGATCCCGGTCTGCGCGCCTTCAGCGCGCTTCGGCAAAATGCTGGAGCACGCTCCCATCCAGGCACTTCATCACGAAGTAACGCCACGGGGAACAAAACCAGGAGTGTAGAACCTGCTAAAATCTGATCGCAACGTGTCCGTGACAGCAGAGCAGAGCCGGCTGCCCTGGCCCAACTTAGCAGATGCGCTCTGCTTATTAATAATGGGTTTGCTAGGGAGGAGGAAACCAGTGACAGCACAGGAGGCTGGCTTGCAGTGCTTTTGGAGGACAGGAGTGGCCACTGAGGAGTAACAGTATAACGAATAGTAAGAAGTTGAGTGCTTTTGCTTTGGCTTTATGGTTATTTAGTTGTTATTGTAGTTGAACTGGACACAGCTGAGTGCACCGCGCAGTAGCATGGGTTAAGGGGGCGAACGCTGGTGCACCAGGCAAAGGCGCGTGGCCGTGTTATGCAGCTGCCTCTCTGCCTGCGGGACTGCCGAGCTGGGCAGCAGGGCCAAGTCTTTGGCCTCATTTCTAGGAGCGATTCGTGCAGGATGTGACACAGCAAGGCAGAAACGCACAGGTCGATAAGCACGGGATGGTCCTTGCGATGCGTCTTCTTGCAAGCCCTTATTGGCTTAAATCGTTTAAGCTAAGGCTTTGCATTTGTTTCAAGCCACTCGACACATTCAGAGGGTAACATGTAAAAACAGCATGCAGTAAGGCTTTATTTCTGAAGCGGTAGTCGTGTTTTAGTGAGTGCTGTTTCCCTGAGGACTGATCCTCTGGATGCAGGCTGCACCATTTCTGCACTTCTTTCTTTACAAACAGCTGTAATCTTTTCTCCGTATTTAGCCCTCACCTCTCCAGCAGAATAATATCCTGTCTTATAGCAGCTTTGTGCTGAGCTTGGGCAGAACGCCGATCCTGCCTCAGAGATCAAACTCTTGTATCAGTACAGTCCCTTTTTGTACCCCTGTTTTCCCCCCCCGGTTTAAAAGCTGCCTTGTGTTCTGTGGAACATTGCTGGCATTTAGTGACGGAGACAATCAAAGCTTTCACACTACGGTTTCCTGATCTGCAACATAATATAATGCCTTGTGATTTATTTTTTCTTTCCAGCTCTCAATTCCTGAAGCCAATATTGTTGCCTTGCAGCCTTTTCTGCTGAATGCTCGCAGCGTTTGAGCTGGAGAGCAACGTGCATCTGCTGTAAGCTGTGCAGAGAGCTTGTCGGGCGAATCGGCCGGGTGCAGAGCTCTGCTTGGCAGAGGAGCTCTTGCAGGACCACCAGGATGCCTTCAGCCTTTCGTTTTGTCCCCATGCACCTCTGGTTGGAGCTGGGCTGCTTTTCTGTATCAGCAGGGACAAAAGGAAGGTGCTAGAGAGCAAACCAGTAGCACGTGGTTATCCCTAGTACACAGCAAACAGTGCTGCACACAGAGCTTTTTTCATATGCAAAGGACCTAGAATAAAGAGAAATGGAGAGTTGGCTGAAAACCTCCAAAATAAAGAGAAATGGAGAGCAGGCTGTAAAGCTGCATTCCCTGGAGGCAGATGAAGGGCTGCTTTGAAAAGCCATTGCCTAATATGTGGCTCCTTACAGTTGTTAATTTTTTTTATTTTATTTTGAGTTCATTTTCAAGAGTGCTTTTTCTACCTGCAGATGGATTATCCTTGTTGAAATGTTTTTGTGTTCACAGTAACATGTCTTCATAAATAATCTAGTGAATACAGTGCAGTGACCCAAGGGAAGCAAGAGAATGGGGACGTAGAGAAAGCAAGCTTCCCACCGCATTAGTAGTTGGACAAGTAGAAAATGGGTGTTCCATGAAATAAAACTGTTGTCTTTTTCAGTTCCCACCTGTGACAGTCCCCTCTCTTTGCCCTTAGTGATTCTCAGTGCCTGTGTCCAAATACAGGGCATGCTGTGGAGAGGGCGAGGAGAGGCTGGGGAGGCGTTGCTCTGGCTCTGTGTGCATAAGGGGGGTGCTTTCCTTTGCAAAATAGGGATTTTGAGCCTTAAAAAGCTTGAAGAAAATTTCACCGGCCTCGGACTTAAGCTGTGGCGAGGGGGTGGTGGCGGCGGCACTGAGGTGCTGAGCGGGTGGGCTCTGGGTGCGGGGTGGGCCGGCAGCTCGCTCTGCAGCCAGGGACACGGAGACACAAGAAGGGCGAAATGAGCCACGGCTGGCGAAATCCCGTGAACTGGTGAGGGCCAGGCCGCAGCATCCAGCCGGGACCGACGCAGGCCAGGCCTCCGTGTGGTGAATGCTTGGGATGGGAGCAGGGCCCAAATGCTCCTGGGCAGGCGGCGGGCAGGGTTACGTGCTGCTGGGGCTGTGCGGCGGCTGCTGACCCTTTCATTAGGGCCTGTGTCCCCGTCTGGGGAGGCGTGTGCGCCTCTGTCCTTCCTCCTTCCCCCCCGCCGCATTGCTGGGGCAGCGTAACCGGCGGTACCCGTCCCGCTGGCGTGGGCCCTGTCCCCATCCCATCCCCGTCCTGTCTGCCCGGTGGCAGTGGACAGCCTCTGCAGCGGCTTCAGACCCGGGCAGACGTCCCCTCTGCCTCTGGCGGAGGACGTGGCCCTGCTGCTCGTACCGAAAACGCTGCCAAACGAGCCCCAGCAGCCCTGGCAGGCTGCGTGCGCTTTGTGCAGCAGGCCGGGCAGGACTGCTGAGCTGCGGCTGGGACAAAATGTAGTCTCAAGCTTAACAAAAAGACACCTTCGCTTCCCGTCAAGGGCGAGCGGCGCTGGCAGAGAGCGCTCAGGCCTGTCAAAGCACACGCAGGTAGAGGGCCCGCGCAGGGCCCGGCTCAGCACACGTGAAAATAAAATGTCACCAGAAGAAGGTGAACGTCCTCCGAGCAGAAGCCACGGCCACGTAAATAAATGTTGTCCCGCTCCCAGGAATGAGGTCAGCGAACGAGACCTCAGTGTTTTGCGTGCTGATGTTCATCGTGTTGGAGGATGTTTTCTTTTTCTTCTGCAAATATGTTTGTGGTGCTCTCGAGTCCCTGCTGACCGAGGGGAGTAGGCTGAGGACCTTCAGCACACCCTTCAGCCGGTTTTCCTTCCCCTCCTGGCCTCTCCCGGCGCCTTAGGGCAGCGTGCTGTTCTTTCCATGCTGTGCTCTGGGCAGCTGCCGCGTAAAACACAAATGGGCCCAGATCGTCTTCTGACCTTTAATCAGAGTACGAGGAACGAAGTTCCTCACAGATGCTCTCAGTTCCTAACTTTCCTCTGACCCTTTCTGAGGCAGATTTGTAGGCTTTCATATTTTTATTAGACTTGTATTAGACTCGGGATGCCGGTGCCTGTCACAGGGCGGTCACGCTGCTCTGTCACAGAAGTGCTCACACCACGATGTCGCGTTCAGTTCGATGCGTGCTCTTCTGCTTTAGGTTAAGCAGATCGTTTGCTCCTTGCACTGGGGGAAGCAGGAGGTGAGTTTGGGGGTAACCCTCGGTTCCAGGGAGGCGGATGTGAGTTTTGCTATTTCTTGTCATCACGTTATCATTTTGTAGCTCCAGAGATGATGGGAAGAGAAAAAAATCCATCACTCAAACTCAATTTCTTGCAAAGTAGCTGACTGTTCTGAAACGCACCGGGCTGAATTGCGTCCAAGTGCCTCTGTATAATTATCTGGCAGAAGAAAATGACCTCAGCGGTCAATAAACCATTTGTCATTAATTCTCAGCCCTTTGGAAAAAATATATATATAAAGAATGAGATTGATGCAGCAAACAATGGGAAAGAGCAGTAGATGGAACTGCCTAACTTTGCCTGCCTGCAGTACTCACAGAGCTAAGTGGTCTGGCAGTGGTACGCCTTGCAGGAATGAATAACCAGGGCAGGAAGAGAAACTCGGTTGAGAAATCTGGGAAGGTCAGGAAATAAGCCAGAGATTTATCAAGAGGAAAGTTGATCTTGTTTTTGTGAACCAGGCTTTCAGCTGTTTCCCTAAAGATCATAACAGCCACGTCACGGTTAGCGTGCTGAAGAAATGTTCAGAGCTTTGCAGGTTGCTCGGCACGTGTGGAGCCTGTGAAAGTGACCCAGGAGGATGGAGTGGAAAGGAACAGGATGCACAAAGGCACTCCAGCACCACGGACGTCTTCAGCCTCCTTCATCTCCCTCAGTTACTGTGCCTGGGTGGTCTGAAGTCGTCTTCTGCCTCCACTGTCTCTTGTGGCAGGGGGAGAACGGGAGAGAGGGAGGGAAAAGGAGCCAAGTGCAGTGGAAATAAATAGCAACATATTTCCAGAAGAGAACCAATTCCCCAGCGTGGGCTTAAAAACTTTTCCAAAGCCAAGTATTCAGCTCTGAGAGGAGGGGACTGTAAGAAGTGGTTTGTCTGAAGAGGCTCACCTTTCCTCGCTCCACGTCTAGATTTCCTTCCCGGGGAGTAATTCGTTAGTCTTTAGACTTCAAACAGTGAAGTTAGTAAACACAGATTTTGGAACAAGGGAAGGTTCAGTGCTTTCATCTTCTGGGCTTTGAAATTTGAAGGTACCTGTGGACTGAGCAGGAGCGCTCAAAGCCGTGAGTAAGCAGGAGGAGTCGTGTTAAACAGAGCCTGGATGGGACGGAGGCAGCGTATCCCGAGCGGTTGAAGGAAAGAATCTGCTGTCCAAGAAATAGGAGAAGCTGGAAAATATTTTTCAAATGTGAGTTTATGTGTGCTTGGAGTGAAAGAAAGCGACGTTACAAATAGAAACCGGGGTACTGCAGAACTTAGCTTTTGTGGTAAATAAAGTAATTCCCTGCTCCCATAAATTGCTGGGGCCTCCAGGATGCCTGGCAGCATCGTGTGTCCCACATTACTCATAACTGGGCCCAAGTCTACATATAATACTATTTTGGGGACTGTGTTCGGGATGTAGGGGAAAAAAGGAAAACTCGATTTTGTCTTCTGGATAGAGGCCACTGTGATTCCCAGGTTGGCTCGCCTGCCTCAAAGAGAAGAACGTTTCTAAAAGGCAAGTCTCAGCTTCCCTGCACTAATAAACCATAAAATAATGCATTCATTTACGCTGACTGAAGATGTTCCCTTCATGTCTGTAACAGGAGACTTATAATAATATCTTAAACTTCCAAAAAAGGATACAGGTCGCTGATGGTGTTACTTTAAAGTTCGGTGACTTGGGAAGCCCTTGGCTTGCCGTCATTTTATCCTGTCAAATTCCATCAGGGTTTCTTGTTCCGTCTCCTGTTTCCCTGATCTTGTGAAGTTCCAGGAGCATTTTTTTTATTTTTTTTTTTGGCAAGGTGAGTGTTTCCTGCATCCAGTTTTGCAGAAATAGGGATGATACAGAGCGACAGTGGTAAGAATTAAAAATCGCTCCGTGTTTCTGGCAGCAATTGGATTTGCGTGTTTTTACCGACAAATAGCCAACGGATGAAATAGTGCATCGTGTATCTACTAACCATGCCTAGAAGCTATCTGATGGTCTGAAATTCAAAAGGGTTTATACAGCAGAGCATTAAGGGATCTCACAACAATTTGGAGAGGCCGATGTTGCCACCCCCTCTTACAGATAGCAAATCTGGGGCAGAAGAAGATAAAAATAAAGGGCTTTGCTCAGGGTCACCACCTAAGCCAGTAGCAGAGCTGAGCGCAAACCGAGCTTTCGAGTCTCTGCTCATTTTTCTGCCCCTGGCCAGCATAGCTGCTCCATTTTCCATTACTTTTCTTTTCCATTACTTTATTTCTTAAACTTGCAGCCTGCAGTTTTGGCAAACTTTTGCAAACAGCATTGATGATCTGTCAATCTGCTTCTGCAGAAAGTAATTTTGGAGAAGGCAAGGCGTGGGTGGAGCGTGCACCGGCAGGGACAAGAAACCCAAACAGCTCCCCCCCACCATCCCTCCCCGAAAGTAAACGCAAGCCCCCAGGACTCCCGCACTTCACATTTGTGTTGGTGAAGGGATGATTCGTTCCCTTTTCCAGGACAACATGCACACAGCTTGGCATGTCTGCGCATTGGGTGCCAGATCTGTATGTAGACCTCCGTCTGAAGGCAGTCAAGTGGGCAAGCAGGAGCCACTTACCAGTAACATGACAAATTTTCAGTGCCGCCTCCTTTCCGTAAATACCAGAATAGGGCGGCAGGAGCACAATCTGCATGAATCCAGTTTCGTTTCCCAACCACTCCCCGTTTGCTGATGCTGCATTAAAACAAATGTGGATGCTCCTAGAGTGACTCTATAGACACGCGTAGAAAATAATGACAGAGACGGGGGGACTCGTTCCCTGCGTAGATATTTTGTGGCCTTTGAGTTATGCTGGATTTATGTGTTGTACAATTATGAAGCCCCAGGCTATGGGCCATGTACATTTTATTACAGTTTTGAGGTTTCTTCTATAGATTTGATCCTTCTCTGTTGTCACCACAGGAGGAGTCCGAGTCCAAGTGGTGAAACCAGTCCCTCTGGCTGGAGAAGTTGCATCTAAAGAGTTTTTTTTTTTAAAGGTTTCTCATTAGAGAAAAAACGCTTAAAATAAACAAACTAAAACCAACAAAAACAAGAACTTTTTATACTCTGGTGTCTTCATACCAGGGTTCCTAGAAGCTGAGACTAAATCTCTCTTAAAACTCTGTCTTCTAGACACTCAGCGCGAAAATTTCTCACATACTTAAATTGAGACTTTAATGTTTTTATAATGTTGAGAGGAATTTTTAGAGATCAGACAGCTGCTGGTTACAAGTGGGGTGTCGGGATTACCACATCGTTGGTACCTAATTGACTTTTCAGTGGACTTCTTGCCCCTTCTCCCTTCTCCGCCTGCGATGCCTGCGGCTGGGAAGCGGAGCCGGGTGACGACCCGAGCAGGGAGGGACATAAACCGAGAGCTGGGCTGGAAAAAGGAGTGGAGGAATTATTCCTGACTCATCCGCTGTATTTTCAGCATTCAGCAGAGAAGAGAATACCACATCTGCGCTAACCTGTCGCCTGAAATATTCTTTTAATCTGTCTGCAGGAAATAAGGCAGACTCTTTTCCATAACTACCTGACTTAACGTTTCTTAGTGTTTCCAGCTCGGCCAGCACTACCATTAACAATGTTTTTGAGCCCAGCACTCTGCCCGTGCCCTGAATTGCTCTTCTTTTTTACTTTTTTTCCTTTTCTTAGTCTTTCTCTCCGGTGCTGTGCCCTCCCCGAGCTTCTTGTGCGAGGCAGGGCCGGGTGCGCGGTGCCTGCCGTCCCCAGCAGAGCACCGTGCCCACCCAGCGCCTCGCCGTCACCGTCCTGCTGCTAATTTGTCATCGCCGATGAGCCCGGGCTCCGCGTTGTATTAATATGGCCATGTCGCTGCCCGGCGAGCTCAGGGAACGGCGTGTTCCCTGCGGGCTGTTTGCGCAGGAGCTGGGCTTGCTCCCACCTCGCCGCCGGTGTTTACAGAAGAAATCGCAGTTTCCTGTTGTGTTGGATGGAGCTGGATCCTCTCTGGATGCCTTCCCCCTGCTTTTTTATCCTCATCAGCTCGGGAGCCTATTGCTTTTGCTCTCGTATTTCTGCTGTTCTAACTGTGAGAGGTTTGTTTTTTTTTTTTTTCCTTTTTTTTCTTTTTTTTTCAGGGACCGGGCAGCGTGCATGGTTTATAGAAGAATTTCTGGCATTTGGGGGAGGTTGTATAAACATATTTCCTCCCTGTGAGGCTCTGCAAGTGTTGCTGAAGTCCGTGACTATTCCTGTAGGATAAAATAGGGGTTATGCCCACTTTAAAGATAAACCTAAGACACGGAGGATTTAAATTACCGTTTTGCAAGTTGCGCAGAGACTGAGGAAAGCAGCTTAGATGCACGCAGCCGGGCTATTACTCCTCCTGCAAAACGTCCCAACTATTTGATATCTATCTAGCAATTCAATGGCTGATTTGCAACACAGGTTTCTCCCGGATTTGCAACACAGATTTCTCCTGGATTTATATATTATTCTGCCTTTTAGCCAAGGGGTAGGAAAAGTCCCTGTCTGGCTAAAACTTTACGTTTTGTATCTGAAGTTATATAGGGATTTCCTACAAGAAAGCTGTGGGCGTATTACCTTAGGTCATTGACATTTTGCCATTTCCAGTGGAAAGACAGACTTGAAGCACGCTGGAAATGGATGCTGAAGGGGTCTGGTTCTCACTGAGAAAGAAGCTGGGCTGAGGAGACTGGAGCAGTGCTCTCTGCAGACCCTCTGCCGATGGTTTGCTGGTGGGGTTCGCTTGTTCTTTCACACTCTCTTGCCTGAAAATCATCAAAGTCAGTTCTTGTTCTTGAGGATAGCAATTAAAATGTGTGACTCACCTTCATTTTTGTCCTCAAAAGCGCAGTTTTATATAAACAACTGCACTCTGGTCTGGAAACTGTTGTATGCTCATGTTGTTGAGAGCTGTTTTCTTCTATGAACATTGTATAGATTCCCTGGTTTGTTTAACTGGCACCTTTTTCACGTATACATTTAAAATCAGCACTCAGAAATAAGGGTTTCTGGCTTTTGTATTAGCAGGGAGAATACAAAGTTTGAAGCCTGTTACTTGCAAGATTTGTGACGCGCGTGACACAGTCCTTGTGAAAGGTTGCCAAGAATGAATCGATCATCTAAATATTGTGGAGACGAAAATTGCTTTTTGGCATGAATGCAAACTTGCAAAGGTGAAATAGAGTCAATTTCATTTAAAATCCTCATTTCAGTCTTGCAGTGGCACTTGCTGCAGGAAATATGTTAAATGACTACCAGGTTTGTTCAGTTTACTGTTTGGTAGAATAAGACACTTGGAATCTCTCCGTTATTTAGTGCTATGTAAATATTTTTGTTGTTAGGGATGTCACAGTAATACAGACTATCTTCTCAGAAATCAGTGACATTTCTTTACTTTCTCCTTTGATTATACAGGAAAAATACTGATGTAATGGTGGTTTTATTAGCACCGTACTGCGGTTTAGACCTCTCAAAATTCCCTCCGCTGATCTCAGAACAGTTCCTGAGCAAATCGTCTGCAACATGTAGAACGTTGTCTTCTCTTCTTAGTGTTTTTCTTGCATAATATCCTTTTCTGGTTTCTTACACAATATATCCTTGAATAGGAAGTGGAATATTTAGGCTTGCAGTTTTATGTTTAAAAAAAAAAAAAAAGAAAAAAAGTGGCAGCAGATTCCCATACATCACTTTTTCCTTGTGTCTCTCCAGCGGAGCTTGCTGATAGCACCGTTTTCAGCGTGAGCTAAGCACATTTGCTCCAGTTTTTGTTTCCACAGCAGCGTCAGAGGTTTGCCGCTTTCCTATATGACATGAATGGGGGTTTGTACAAACAGCCGCGGTCGGAGTTTCATTTGGGAGGGTGGAAGTCCTCCAAGGAAAACTTTACGGTCTTGTGGTTTGTGTTAGTAGTCGCCGATTCTGCCAGCCCAGAGGTTCTGTGAGCGCCTAAGCCCTGCTGGCTTCGTGCTGCGGGAGCCTGGCGGCCGCAGGGAAACCCAAGCTTTTCTTTCAGACCCCGGCGTGCATCCGTACCTGGGGCGCGTGGACACAGCGCTAAGCAAGCAGCCAGTGCAGGAAGAAGCAGTCATCTATTTTCAGCGACCTGGAGATGCTTAGTACATTTAGCTAGCCCATTAGCTGCAGTGGCTCTGCTCGTCGCACCCTGTGTGACTGGACAGGGACAAAAATCAGTCCTGATCTGATCGTCACGGAGCCTACGGGAGAGGAGAGCTTGGCTGTGGATCCCATCTGGGTCCCGTTTTCTTCTGGGCTGATGTTAGCAGGCTGTGGGATCCCGGCCCTCGGGCTGGTACCCTTGGGTCTGAGGAGCGGGCTGGGGGAGAAGCGGCCCCCCAGTTCAGCTGCAGTCCAAAGGAGATGTTAATTTGGTTCCCCTGAGAGGAGGGGGTGTTGCCCTTGTCCAAAATGAAGTGCCTTTAGGGATGAACCCGGAGGTGGCCCTCCCTGCAATTTGTACGTGAGCATCTTCTCTAACAGGTTTTAAAATATGTATATCGATGATTGCAGCTATCTAGCTGATTTTTGTTGTGTGCAAAGTTTTTTGGTTTTTTTTTTTTTTTAATCTTAACGGGAATGAAGTGTTCATGCTGTTTTTAAAGAAGTCGAAGGCTCCGTTCCAGACTGAATCTGGGCTTTTTGACTTAGACAGGACACGAGGCCGTCTGGTGTGGTCACCTCCAGGGAGGTGGGGAGGGAGAGACTTGCTGGTGGCTGCCCGCCGGGTAGGTGTGTTGTGTCTCAGTGCAAAACATTATCCCTCTCACGTCTGCTAGGCATGCATCAGGGGGCGCGTGGAGAATCCCCTTGGCTGTCAGCAAACAGGGGAGGACGGGCAGCACGCTGGTCCTGGATGGATGAGAGCAGAATCCTCTTGTCTGAGAGGGGAAAAGCTCAGGAAAAGTGGATGGGAAGATCTGTTTCTGTGCCTACAACTTGATGCGAAGGGCTGTTCTCATGAGATGTGGACCTGCCTGTGTGAGCGGGTGCCGTTCTCGCAACTGAAGGGGAGAGGTTACTTCCAGGAGATTTCTATCTCCAAAGCATCCTTTCAGTTTAGCTCAAAATATTACCAAAAGCAGCATGTGGGAGATGTAAACATTAAAGCATCAATGCCACTGTGAGTCATGACCTAATCAAAACCTAGATCTTAGTATGCTCTTTTGGCTCCTCTTTCTGAAACCAAATTATTTTGGTTGTTTACAGCGTCTTGTGCTTTTTTCCATGACTTGGTGTTCAGCCCTTCCTTTCAGCAGTTTGTTTACTGATATTAGCACCATTAATGTCAGTTGGCAGAGATCTTCCCTTTCATTCAAGGGCTGACAGCCAGCACACCTTTGAAGTCCTTGAAAATTTTGTTGCCTTGGGAATTTTTCATGCTGTAACCTATTTATGTTTTTAAGTCAGTTTTTGGTCATTAACTGAATTCACAAGAATCATCTTATTAATGCCATTAATGAAAGTTTCTTAACCATGCTCGTGGGCATTTAGGGCATTGTGCAATAGTTCAATAAAAACATTACAAAATGCAAATAATCACAGCATATAAATAGACAGAGAACAGTCTGCAGAGATCTGAACATCGAAGCCTGAAGGTATTTAGGAACTGGAGCTTCATTCAAGCCCACCTCTCAGTGTTTCAAAACAAATAAACAAACAAACAAACCCACAAAGTAATAAAATGAATCTACTAGGAACAAAACTCCAGAAGGGTGTGGTTTAAAAGAATATATATGAAAAAAAGCCAGAAAACTGGGTAGAAATATTCACACGGATTCAACATCAGTTATACCAAAGAAGCAGTTTTTAACCAAAAAATCTACAATTTAAATATGGAATTAAAGAGCTATCCACCTGCTTGTCAGGTTCCCTGTAAGTCAGGATGGGCATGGTGATTGTATGTACTGGAATACACAGACACGGGATTAAAGAGTGAAAACCATGTCATGAAAACCTCGGTAGCCTGTGCCTGCCGGTGTTTCGAATCTGAGATAAAATTGGTGGCTGTGGCTTGGAGGAAAGATAAACACACCTCTCAGCTCCCACGTGCATTGCTCATTAATCCCAAAGAGCAATTAGCTATGGTGAGCTTAATGTGTGTACCTAACGGTCAAAGAGGATGCATACACGTGTTGCTTTTTTTTGTCTGTTTTTCCCCCCATGCTACTTTTTCTCAGTCTTAGAAGAAATTTTCATCATGTTAATTCTTTTACTATTGCCTTTAAATTCTGTTTTATACGATGCTAAAGACCAGTTGCTAGGGATTTTTTTTTTCTGCTGGTGTTCATCAATGAATTCGTGTGAACAGCGCTTTGACTTTTTGTTTATTTGCTTCAAAAAGGTATGTTTTCCATTTAAGTGGGCAGTCGTTCAAGAGCTGTTGCAAAACTGTGTTACACAATGCAAGAATTCCTAATACATAAGCAAAGGACAGGCGTGGTAAGCTTTTTAGGTCAGTATGCCATGAATCAGTATTTATTATCTAACTTTTTCACGGTGTGAAATTTTGACCTTTTAACTGTGCAGCTTAGTTTGGGACTGCACAAGCTGGTTTATATGCAGAAAAGCCTCATTTCTGAAATCTTGGCATTCATAGCTGCAGACTCAAAGTGAAGGCAGCTCTCTGAGATGAAGTATTAGTAGTCTCACCATGTACAGCTTAGGCATCCTTTCTCTTCTTGAATAGCCGAATGCAAAAAAAAAAAAGACTGAAGACATAAAAAACCTGTGTTCCCTGTGCAGTTTCCCTCATCTGTGGCAGCTCTCTTTTTCAAGGGCAGGATGTGACCTTTAAATGTCTGCAGCGCTGTAACTTAGACAAAATCATTTTAGAAGCAGTGATCAAAAAGCGTATTGATGGATACGGTCATGCCCCGTGGCGTTTTATCCCAATGTCACGTTAATCCAATCTGATAATCTGTCCAAGCTCCTATTCCATGTGAGTGAATGCTTCCAAATGCATTCTCAGTGTGGTTCTTCCTCCTACCAGTTTTCCAAAACACGCCCATTGTAGTTGCCAGCTTTACGTATAGCGATGATGTGGTTTGTGTAATGCTGGGTATTTCTAATAAAGAGAACACAAATCCTTTGGATGAGATGTCTGTTAATCAGAACACCTTTATGCCTTTCTGATATTCAAGTCCAAGGATAATAATTTAAGCACAGAGTACTTTTGAGGAAAGCAGTAGGTGAAAGCCCTACTTTCCTGATCAATGTTCTTGTGTCGTAAAGCAGATTAATGTGTCCAAACCGTGATCCGAAACTGCATAGTGGATTATGTGGTTGCTGCTGCCGCTACTGTTCATGACTGATGGCATTTCAAAGCACTTGAGGTGCTTCACAGGGTACAAATGGGAAGAAAACAGATTTGTGAACAGTCAGGTGGTGGCAGAGCTGAGCATCCTCCCAGCTCCTAAGGGGAGAACATACCAGCCGGTGTTACTAAACCATCTGAAACCCAGTTTTCACCCCTGAATCAAGCCAGTATCTGGTAAGAGCAGCAGTGATTTGTTCCAAACCATTCCTCTAAAACTCCTGTAGTGGGCTTTTGTCTTCATCACATACGTAAACAATTTCAGATTTTTCCAGTCTGGTTTTAACAGATTATGCGGGTCATCCAGCTATGGAAAGCGGGATTATTTCAGAGGAGTCCCACGTGCCCTACAGCTCTGCGAATAAATCCTTCTGTTACACTGTCCCAGGCACCTGCAGCATCCACAAGCTGCTTACTGCTTTAAGCCGTGGATTGAAAACCCAAAGGGCAGGGATGGATGGAGCAGCACAGCACGTAGTACTCATCTGGAAGTCAATCACCGATTTTGTTTGTGCCTTTGTAATGCAAGATGTGTCAGATAAAATGGGAGTACTGGTGAAAAGAGGGGGTTCTTGCCTCTAGGGAAGTACGAAATAACTCCTTGGAGGGACAGATTACTTAGTTGCTCCCCATTTACAAAAAGTTGTATCCCTGACCTGTGAGAATGGGAAGCTGCGTCAGAGTTGTGTGTTTTTTCCAGAGATTTTTAGCCATCCGGTGGTGCAGACAGGTTTTCTGTCGGCTACAATAGGAGTTTGGGATCCAGTTGCTTTTGGAAATCCCAGTGACCCCTCTTGAATACTCGGTGGCCACGCGCTTTTGTGTTACAATACTGCCCAGGAATGCAAAGCTTTGCGGTCCCATTGTTTTCGTGCCCGTATCTATTTTTACAGCTCCGGGGGCGGTTCTGTAACTCCAAAGTCCATGGGCCCCGCAGCCCATGGCCGGCGGGCGGCCCTGTGGTGCTTGCCAGGGGCCTGGTGGAGGCCTTGCATCCGAGGCGTGTTGAGGTGGCATCGGGAGAGGCCACACAGCCCTCGGGCCTGTGCTTAGCTTTCCCATCTCGAGGCTCAGGCAGGGGTTAGGGCCTTGTTGTCCACGTGCCGAACCGGGGGAAGCCCGAACGCAGCCGGTGTTGCAGCCCCGCTGCCGCCTCCATGGCAGATTCGCGGCCCAGTCATGCGTGATTGAAACGAGAGGTGCGCGCGGGCCCTTCTGCTGTCATAGCAAGGCTTGCTGCCCCTTCTGTGCGAAAAGCCAGAGGGGGTCCTGCGGGGCAAGGGGTTGGTGACATACAAAGAGGGGAAAAACACCCACACAGGGTTTTTAATTCAGGTGTTTTGCAATGGTCCTCCTCCTGTCGCTTCAAGAACTCATGACATGTTTTCTGTTTCTATTTCAGGCCAAGAACATCCTAATAGCCTGCGGCATAAATACAACTTTATTGCAGATGTGGTGGAGAAGATAGCTCCTGCTGTGGTTCACATTGAATTATTTCGCAAGTAAACAAGATGCCCGGTTTTGATTTTGTATTCCTGAAAACAGCTGACTTTGTGCCAGAAATGTTAATTAATGATATGGAAGAGCACAGAGGTTTCTGAGCTGATAGATATGGCATGTGTAAGAATTAAAGATAATTTAAGAATCCTGGCAAAATAAATAAGTAAAAATTAAACTAATGCATGTACATTATCTTGTTAACGACAGCAAGTAATAGCAGATATTCAAAAGCATAAAAAACACCACATTCTTTTTGGCTTTGTATTATTTGGAATGATATGTGATCTTGCACCCTTTTGCAGAGAAAAATATTTATTTCCCGTGTCTTTTAGACTTCCTTATTCGAAGAGGGAGATTCCTGTTGCCAGTGGCTCAGGGTTCATCGTCTCAGAAGACGGACTGATAGTGACAAACGCCCACGTAGTCACCAACAAAAACAGGGTGAAGGTGGAACTGAAGAACGGTGAAACATACGAAGCTAAAATTAAAGATGTTGATGAAAAAGCTGACATTGCACTAATTAAAATAGATGCTCAGGTGAGTGAGGACAGTGAGCAAGAGACATTTTATTCCTCTTAACATACTTTTCTAAAAGCTATTGCTGATTTTGATATTTAAATGAGAGAGCAATAGTTCGGCGGTGTGAGTTTTAACCAGCCTCAAAGCTAATAGGGTGGATGTGCATTTTTTAAAAGCCAAGTTTGTGATTGCTAGTGGTTTATTTTCTGACCTCTCTGTGTAATGCAAGCAAGCACCTGTCACTTTTGCGTGCATCCTCAAAATAAAAACCAACAATGTAGTTTACTGGTTGATCTACACGTGCTTTGGCTAATGTAACTCTCTTGCTCTGAGAGGAAATTTTTGTGTGTGGGGGGTTGTTTCCTTGCGCTTGGTAGAGAGAGGTATTAGTCTTTCTCATGTGCCTATAATGAAGTTGCCAAATTGCTTTTAGGAGATAAGTTTGTGCGCCTGAAGGACTTTACCGCACAGATGTAGACATTGAAATGGGAAAGTATCCTAGGAAGTATCTTGAACATTCAGTTTAAAGCCAGCTTGGAAAGGTGCTCTTCCACTGCAGGTGGCTTTCAGAACAAAACAGAACACAACTTCCCAGCAGTAGTCTTCAGCCATATCAGGCTTGTGGCTCTCAGCAACAGTAGAAATATCGTCATGTTGTTCTGCACATGTGTAGTGCAAGTGGAATACTGTGTTGAAATACGCCTGCATGCTGTAGATGAAGTTAGATGCATGTGATTGCTTGAGGTTCTGCTCATATTGGTTTCCCTTGTTTAGACTTAGTTAATAACCTCCAAATTTAGTGGGCAATAATATGCTGTGTGAAATACTTGACTCAAAAATGTGTAGATCTTGCAGGGTTGTTTTAGTTCAGACCTATTCCCCAGCGAGGTCAGAAGTGTTTGTTCCAGAGTTCATGACTAACTCGGACGTCTGATGCAGAACTCTTGGATGACCCAAGAGATGAAGTACTCCTGCTGCTCCCTTGCTACTTTTGTAATTTAAAGGCTCTGTCTTATTTTTCTTATTTAAAAGCTGCGTAACAGCAGCATGGCAACCTATTTAAATATTTACCAATTGTTTATTTCCTTATTTTATAGTGAAATAAGCAAAAGCAGGTCAGCAGATTGAAAACATTGACAAAGCAAGGGGAAAGATCCCCAGGATGAGAATTGACAGTTTTAGGCTGAGTGAGATATGGCAGGGATGGAAGGGGCAGCTGGAGAAGTGATTTAAAATTGGTAGCACAATATTAAAGGAAAACAGAAAGGAGTGGTGAGAAGAAAAGGGCTTAAACGGTGATAGGAAAGTAAACTTCAGAGAAAGAAGCTGCTAAGTTAGAGAGAGAGGAGAGACATTGAACTGATGCAACAGATTGTTTTGAGGCCATCAGAAGACAACTGACAGAGTTTTGTGTTATCTGATACTCTAAAGAAATTGCTCCAACATTTCCCTGGCACTAGGATGCCTAATGGAAGAGCCTGAGCACATTCTAAACAAAACAACAAAATAACCCCAAAACATAACAGACCTCACTTGTGCAAACAGTGAGCGCTTAAGGACCCAGGAAGGCTTCTGCAGACTCCTTGTGGGCACGGTCTCAAGAAGAGCCTGGCTCTTCTGCTCTCCTCTTCCCACTTTTGCAGCTCCATCAGCTGCTTGCGGGAAGGGAGAATCTGGAAGACTGGAAGCAGCTTGGAAGAAACAGAATGCAACCAGATTAGTTGCCTGTGGTGGAAACCACTGCTAAGCAGGACTTTTGAATTGGTGATTCTAGTTGTTGCAAGATGATAGACTCATCTTTAAAAAAATAACCTAAAAAATTGCAGCTATGTAATTAAGTGATAGTCACAGTTTTATTCCATCAGTTTAATATTTGAACATAACTGTGGCCCTGCTTTGCAAATGGCACACCAACGAACGGTCATTTTACAAGTGTTTATCGTTCCAGGTTATTATCCTCCTATGTTGTTCAGTCATGGAACAGAAATGAGTAGATGATTTTTGATCTGACAAGCAGTCGCTTTTACCTCTTTTTTCCCTTAAAAAAAAAAGAAAAAGAAAATCTTCAAAAATTCATAGTTCTCTGTATACAGCTTGCTAGCTCAAGACACAAGATGGTGTTTTTGGCTTGATGCTCTGACTTCCGAAGCTGGCCAACATAGCGCATGCTTCAGATTATGAGCATTGCAACCTAATTCACTCACACATACTTGCAAATTCTTTAAGGCAGGGAATGTTTTCTGTCTTAGAGCCATCATGAGCTAAATCACCTAGATATTTCTTGTTTGGGGGAAGGAGGGATCAGCACTTTAACATCATTTTCTGTGAGAAAAAGCGTTGATTTTAATGAACTAATGAGTGTTGGGAAGTGTCTTGATGCCTGGAGGCTGGACTCTTGCATAAGGAAATGAGCGGGCCCCTGCTGCCTTCCTCGTATGATGTCAACTTAGCACATCCATCTGGGTAGCAGGAGATCAAATATCATGTCTCTGCTCAAAATTAGACAATGCAAGGTTATATCCATAGTCTGCTGTACCCTTGGTAAGTTTCCTATCAGTTGTACAACTCTACCTTCTGTATTGTTCCTCCCTTCCCCCTGCCCGTTGCATCTCAGGATAATCTGTTGGAAGCTCAGATTTATTTGATGACTAAAGAAGGTGGTACAAATAACCCCTTAAAAATTTAGATAGGACATGAAAACCACCCCTAACGCTTTTTCTGAAGTAAGAGACAAAGTCTTTCTTTTTTGAATAAACTATGTGAAGGTGCCATCAAAGATGTAAAATTTTTTTCCTATTTTTCTGTAGCATGTTAAGGCAGGATCCAAAGGATGAAGAATGCCTCTGTGGTTAGGAACAGAGCTGGGCTTGAAGTATGAGTCTAGGCTGTCAGCTGGTATTCCTAAAACCGTTAAAATTTTGCAGCAGCATGCACTCTGTTTTTCTTTAAGCTGTGAACATCTGGCCAAAGACAGTACTAGAACTACTTTGGTTTTTCTGAGTAGAATAGGAAATTAAAAGACGACTGGGGCACCAGTAAGGAGGAAGTTTCCCTGACTAAATTCTTCTCATTGAAAAACATAGTGAAGTCAACGAGGAACAGAGATCTTAGGATTGTTCTTCTAATTCTAAAGTAGGTTCATTTTCACAATCTATAAAAGAGAGAAACTGTATTTCTTGTGTCCATGGTGAAACACAGCAGTTTGCTGAAGTGTTAAAAGTAGGAAGCAAGGTTGGGGTCAGCTGTGTTAAACTTGAAGGCAATGTAACTCTACAGCAGGGAGGAATGTCCTTTCAAATGTGAGCAGCATTGAGGAAACAGCAATAATAGAAAGAAACTGCACAGTTGCAGACAATTTGGATACAAACTCCCAAATTTATAAAACTTCCCTAGAAAAATGAGGACTTTGGCAGCATAGGCAGAGACTAGTGAAATAATCCGTCCTGTGTGGCACATGGGATACTGCAAGGAGCATAAAACCCGTGAAAAGTGTTGCACAACACTCCGAAGCAAACAGATGCTTTCGAGCTAGCAGAGCTTGATTATGAAATTCGTCTTAAGACAAATAACTGCCATGTCGCTAAATGGGAACGACGTGTGATACGGCTGCTGAAAACCGTAAACACCAGAGGAGGAGGAAAAACTTTTAGGGTGGTCTGACGTACAGTGTCGGGGTTAAAGGAGGGAGGTTTATGTGACCCGTGCCCTCACCCACATCCACAGGGGAAAGTGGAGGTGGCTTTTGTCTGGAGACCCACTTCACCCCTCCAAATTTGCCTCTGCCTGCAGGGATGATTGATCCCTGTAGCAGGTGCTGATGGTTTGGCAGCAGGTGCAGGAGGGAGCACTGTGAATTACTTTGTTTTGAGGTGTGTCTTCTACCTGCACACTTCAAAACCAGCCGTGAGGCACTTGCCACCGACTCTGACACAGCCCCTGTGTCACGGAAATGTGCTGAGGTCTGGAGGTTTTCCTTCCCCCGCGTGACCAGGTATTTTTCTTTTGGCATCTTAGAAAGAATTTGGCACCTAAGTGATAAAGCATTAATGAGTTTGGGACCGACCTCTAATTTGTGGCCCTTTCGCTTATGTTTCCTTCCAGCATCTTACTAATAACCACTTGGTTTGACGCTTTTAAATCAACAGGACCTGCCCTCATTCCTTCAGCGGTTTCGTGAGGCAATGCAGCGTCTGTGTCCTTGTGGTCAGAGGGGATTTGCTTCTTTCCCTGTGTGTACAAACTGGAGGAAGCTGGAAAGCAAACTTTCCTGTTTATGTATCAATATTTTAAAAGCCCACATTTTGTAAAACCAAGCTACTTGAATTCCAGATGTAAGTGGCTTTTCTCAAATGCCTTTTGACTTTGAAATCTGTCGCTGGATATTGCATTGCTTCCTCTTGAGTCTCCCATCAGGAAGCCCTCTTATTGCTTCCAGAAGTCTTCAGGAGCCATGGAAATGAGCTAGCACGTGAAAAGCTTGGATGCTAGCTCCTTGGTGCTCCTCAGGGTGGGCAGCAGCGTGGGGACGATGCTCTGCTCCTGCGCTCCATATGGCGAAGTGCTTGCTTCTGGGGCTTTGCTGCTTTCCAGCGCCACAGCCCTCATCCTGCCCCCTGCCCTGTGCCCCTCTCCCGCCTCTACAGGAGTTTTTTGTGTTAGTATTCCAGTTTCTGTCTTAGGTACAGAAAATGTTACCATATTCATGATGTGCTACAGTGCTTCCTTCCGTGCACATTGAAAACAGCCGTGCATGCAGCGCAGCTAACTGCCTCTGCAAGAACGGCTGGACGAACATAGCTTTTACTCCTGCTACACTTTATTTTAAGGAAGAACAGCAGCATCTTTCCAGGTAATTGAAATTCCAGTGACATAGCAAAACTATGCTTTGCCTCTCCTTTTTTTTTTTCATTTTTTTTTTCTACAAGCTTCCCATGCTCTATATTTAGATAAGGAGACTTGGTTTTGTTTTTCTAACTATAGATGAAATACTTTCAGAGACTTGTAATGCTTTCAGTTTGGTTTTTCATTTTCTTTGGCATTTTGTCAAGCAGTTTCTAGATTGTAGATGGCACTCTACATTTTTTTATGCTCATGGCCTGTGTTTGTTTTTTCGCTATAACATATTCTGAAAGTTAAATAGTTCCACTAATGAGAACAGAAATGCAATTCCCAGGGAAGTTGCATGTTTTGCCAGAGTTACGTACAGCTGAATTAGTGTACCATACAAACATCTGTTTCTTTTTGACCTGAAAATAGAAAGCATGAAGGCAATCTGTCAGTTTTTAACACAAATTGAGCTCAGAACATTCGTCTCCATCGGCTTATTGAACTGCAAACCGTTTTCTGCACATTCATGGTCTTCCTGCCACGAGCTAAGGGGATGATCATGCAGAGAGGGGATTTACTTTCTTTCTGTACCAGCTTAGAGGCAGATTCATGTATTTCACGGATGAAAAGCTTCCAACCGAAACACCTACTGCTTATGGTCCTCTGCCCGACTCGAGTTATGTGGCTAATAATGCGTACCAGGCCAACATCTGGCCTCTTGCTGAATGTGTGTGCCTTCTCCGTGCGTGTCCCGGCCTTCTCCGTGCGTGTCCTGGCCTTTTCCGTGCATGTCCTGGCCTCTTCCATGCGTGTCCCGGCCTCCTGTGCCGAGCTGCTGCCTCCCACCCACTGATAGCTGCGTTTTGTTGCTGGATAAACCACCTCCCGTGGCGGCGCGCGGCTCGCTGTTTCGTGGGAGTTCTGTTTACCCAGGGCCTGAGTCAAATCCCTATATTAAAATGTGTGGAGCGCTTCGGGATGAGAAAGGCTTAAAATATTAACGCTAATTAATGGCTCCCTCTCCGGCTGGGCGTAAACAGTGAGTCATGTGCCACTTATGGTTTTGCATGTTTGGTCCTATTTCTGGGTGCTCGCAGATTTGTCTCGCTCAGCCAACGCTGATCCCGGCAGAAGCCCGAGGGTTAATCAAATGAAAAATGGAGGGAAAGAAAAGAAGTTATGTGTCGCCCAAGGTCATGCAGTGAGTCACTGGGAAAGCTGGGTTTAGGCGCTGGGTGTTTCTGCCTCTCTGTTCATCACACTGCGAGGCATGCTAGCTTGCCCGGGAGTTTAACTGCTGTGGCAAATCTGTAGTTAACCGAAGAGGATCACGAGTTGTAGCAGTAGCTACGTCACCCTTGAGACCATCAGATGTTGTGTGAGAATTGAAGAGTGTCCATTTAAGCATGGGTATGAAGGGTCCGGCACCCAGGCACTTGAACCAGCCCTAGAACTAGCCCAGGGCTTGAGGTGGAGGCGAGTGAGGGCACCAGCAGGGCCCCTGGCAGGGCTGCAGGAGGACGTACTCACCGTTTGGTACCCAGGCAGTTTTTTGGATTTGCACTAATTTCACTTCCAACCCCTCCCCTGCCCCCAGAGTAAATAAATACTTGTTTATATATTTATATATATATTTAATAATTGAAAGTTTAGTTCTGAATATTTACATGCAATGGTGTTAATTTTGCAGCGTGGTGCAGATACGCTATAAGAAAGTGTTTCCAAAGCTATGTGAACCCCCCTGCCTTTCCTTTACCTCGTAGACTCCAGGGCTCTGTAGCTCCTCATGAAGCGTGCTGAGCATCCTCCTTGTTCTGGGGTGTGCAAAGACACCTGGGGGGGCTACACAACGGGTAAAAATTCATTGCCTTGGTGAACACAATACAGCAAATAACTATGCTTGTAGTTATTTTGAGATAGTGTATTTTTGCATAAGGCTGTGTCTTTTCTAGAAGCATACTGCATAGAAAGCACATTTTCCAAAGCTAGTTTTCATGCAGAGCAAGGCAATTTTTGCAGATTTTTGTTGCTAGCAAACGAGAGGTTAGCCTAACTCTTTCCAGAAGGCGTGGTGAATCACAGAGATGACCCACGCCAATCCATACAGTGCTAGGCTCTCAGCTGAAGTCTGGCTGGTATAGGCACAGGCTTGAAAACTCAGCACAATCAGAAATAATTGTATTAGTCAGAGATTGTTCCATGTTTTTTCTTTCTGCTGCCAAATGCGATTTTGGCTTCGTGACTGTTTTTGTAACTCAGGAACATTGTATAAATCTTAACTTTGTATGGAACCGATCTTATGTCTCTATTAATGAAAGATTTTTTTTCTTTTTTTCAATCTCTCATCCATTTCATTTATTTATTGTGTCCTCTTTCTCTATGAAGTATGTGTTTTCAGTGCACTGGCATATAAATAAAAGACACTTTTTGCCCTTTTTTTTTTTTTTCCTTTGTGAAACAAGGCAAAGCCGTGCCAGAAAGAGATGCGCTGCTTGATCAACGGCATCTTGAAAACACGTGCTACGTAAGCTTAATAGCATCTGGAGACAAGGAAGGGCCAGGGTGCTCCCTCTGTCCAAACAATACCCATATGGAGCCGTTCGCTGCATACGCTGCGTGCTTCCCAGCACAGCTAAGCGTAGCTGCCTCTGTCCTGCTGTACTGGAGGGGAGCCTTGGAGTCAGGTCTGATGTAGGAGCTGGCCTGGGATGTTGCTGCTCGTTTGCTGTGTTGTGGACAAGATGGGGAAGCTCGGTATAGCCCTTAGATCCTTCTCAGAATCAAACCACAGCTTTAGATGGGTTTATCCATGGCTGTGGCACTGATAGCGATACAGATAATTATTTCTTAATAGTAGGGCATTGCTGCTTGGGAAAGCTCTCCTTGAAAGATAATTAGAAAGGGAAATGTTTTTTTCTCTTTCCCATATTGCCGATTCCGTTGCTCTTCCAACTGATTCTGTTTAACAAGCAGTTGGTTAATTATTTTCTTGCAGTCTTGAGACCGAAAGATGAAGTTTCCACAGAGTATCTGATCCTGTCTGGGATTTGGCAATGAGTTTTATTGAAACAACATGTTCATCTCAGTAAAATTTTGCTGGTGGGATTGTAGCGAAGTCGGATAAAGGATACTCAGAACCAGGCTTGTAAAATATTAGAGCAGTAACTTCTGTATCATCACCAGCACATAGTGACACGACTGGTGTCTTCTTTTTTTTTTTACTTGTGGACATTGTGCATCTCCTAGGACACTTGAAATAAAACTGTAGGTGAAAAATACAAAGCCACATGCATTTGGTTTAGTTTAGATTAGTGGATTTTTGTCCCAAGGGGTGAATCACTGATACATGCTTTTGAGGTGCTGATGAAAAAAGACAGCTGAAGAGCTAGCTCTTGATTTCCAATTTAAACACTTGTAGTATTTTCACTTTTTTGCCAAAATTTAGAAGTGATTCAGCTTTTGTTAACTTTTAAAGCAAAGTTATCACTAACTTGGGAATATGTACAGATAATCAGGGCATACTAAATACTTCCTGTGTCTTTGCTACGCGAGCACACGGTGCACCTTTATGATCCCATTATGTAGCCTGTAACTTGTGTGCTCTGGAACAGGAATGGGCTAAAAAGGCACCTTTACGTGTTTCCAGGAAGGAGTGAATTACAAGGAAGGGTACTAAGCCAATTTTCACCTTCATTTTAGGGAGCTCAAGAACACCCCAAAGGTACCTCCATGTTTATTAAAAGTGTATGTTACCCATTTGAAAATTGGTTAATCCATAGCTTGGGCATCTACTGCATCTAGAATCACCGGCCTAGTTTGGAAGTTTATACTAATGCCTTTTTCTCTTTGGGGCTGCGTTTCTTGAGCAGAGGAAAGAATTTTGAAGTTAGGTGATCGTGTAGGAAACCTATCTGTAAGTTAAGTCTACCAAGCAAATGATAGGTCTTGGGAGAATTCTGGTTTGATTTAGGGTTCAGTACCTTTCTAATCCTGAAAAAGGCTAAAGTTGAAACCTCGAATTATACATGTCCTAGTCCGTTGATAGGAATGGAAGCGGTCTAGTGCAATGGTTAAATACCTGGAAAGGATCAAGGTCATTTAGGCTAAACTTGAAAGAATTAAAAAATGTGCAACATCACTGAAAGGGTAAAGAGTGACTTTTAAAGATGTGAAGCAAAGAAGTGAAGCCCAATGCATATTTTACAAGCAGATGATAAAAAAAGGCAAAGTATTTCTTTGAAATGCTGTCTGTTGCAGAATGCCCTTAATTGCTTTGTGAGCAGGAGGCCCTGGGGACTTCCCTGCCATTTTCTGATCGCTGCTCTTGGAGGGGGGGGGGTTCTGGTCTACTGTGAACCATCTGTTAAGCAGCAGCCAGTGCAGCTCCTCTACAGATGTCTTGGAGAAACAATGCCGAGTTCCCTTGATCCATTGCATTGGCAAGGGTGTTTAGATCCAACCTTTGCTTTTTTTTTTTTTTTTTTAATTGCTGTAATTGCTGGATTTAGGAATGTTTTCTGTGTCAGTGGGAAGATCTTTAATAATGTAATAGTTCATGTTTAGAGATAAAATCTTGAAAGGAAAGTATACTATCCCTTTCTGTCATAAAAGAAAACTACTATAAAGTCTTTAAATCTTAACATCTTCAGAAGAAGACACCCAGTGTATGTAGGAGGAACTCTAGCTGTTTAGAAGAGAGAGTCCATTAAGCAATAAGGGAGATGAAACATTAGCTTGTGTCTTACAAGAAGATGAAATGCTTTAAACTACGCATATGTTTGTTTGATACACTTTGGTTGTAGCTTTCATGACTCTTTAGTGTTCACCCTTAAACAATTTATTATTTTTACATCAACATCTGTTGTCTAATTACTTCAAGAAACCGTTGGAAACAACTCATTCGTGGTATCATCAAATGTTTGTTTTGTACAACAGTGCGTAAATATTCCTTTGGTCTTGCATTGTTTTTGATTTAATGGGTACCTGTTGTGGAAAAAGCACTCCTACAGCCTAAATAGCACTCTTTAGATCAGGTGTTCATTTCTGCACATAGCCACGTGAAATATCCAACATAAAAAGAGCAAGCCAAATTCCCAAGCGATAAAAGCCTCTTTTTTTCCTCTGCTTTATTCATGATTCTTGGTGGTGAAGAATTTTTTCTACCTGCATAGTAATGTCTTAACAACATCTGATTTTTTTCTTTTTTTCTTTTCCATTTGTAGGGTAAATTGCCAGTACTTCTACTTGGTCAGTCTGGAGACTTGAGGCCAGGAGAATTTGTGGTTGCAATTGGAAGTCCATTTTCACTTCAAAACACGGTGACAACGGGGATTGTTAGTACCACGCAGCGTGGAGGAAAGGAGCTGGGGCTCCGCAACTCCGATATGGATTATATTCAGACAGATGCCATCATCAATGTATGTCCTGCTTTGAGCCTTGTCCTGCTGACCTCTTAAATTTCTTGAATAGTTGCTTTGAAAATTTCATCAGTAATATAGTTCTTAAGAACAGTGAGCAGAGCTGACTTTTCTTTTATCCCTGCAAATCTGGACATCTGCAGGGCAGCAGTACTTGATTGTTATTAAAAAAAACCCCCGAAGGGACCACACCAAGTACAATGTCTGCCTTCTCTTCAAAACTTCTACAGATTGCAAAGGAGGAGGCAGTATTCTCTGGCGAATAAGTATCTTTTCAAAATCCATCATTCTTTCTAAAAAGAAGCCAAGCTTACTTTAAGAATTCAAGTTTGTTTCTGCATTAAAGCAAAACAATAGTTTATTTTTTTCTACTGTTGGCCTTGTAAGGGATCTTCACTGACAGCTCCTGGAGCTGTATTAAAATCTTGTAAGTTGCTGGTGTGGTGCTATTAAAACCAAAGAAAAAACTCAAATTTCTTAAGTTATTTTGGCAAGAGAAGAAGAACAAAGTATTTGCAAAGCTCAGCTAAAAGGGGGAATGTTAAGTGATGGTTAGGGATTTTAAAAGCATTCTATTACATGTATTTAATAAACAATGAAAAATTGGTACAGAAACGTTTCAAAAATTTCTTGAATGTTTTGCTTACCATGGATTAAAAAAAGTAGATATTAAAACATGTTCTTGCCATATTTATTTTCAGTATGGAAACTCTGGAGGACCCTTAGTAAATCTGGTAAGTTTCTTTAAGTTTGCTTAATGTGAAGCTTGTTACTTTTTAGCTTAAAAACAAACCAAGCACACCAAAAGTGTGATTCAGAGCTTTTGATATTTGGCTGACTACACAAAATTCACATGGTTCTTACTAATCACTTGTCTGTGTTTATGTTGGCAATTCTCAAGCTACACTAGGATTTCAATATTTAAGGTGTTTATAGTTTGCATAGTTTTGAACAAGTGTAATTCCCAAATAATTTGCTTGTGCCTTTCAAAAAGTAAAAAGCACATTTTAAATTGGAGGTTTTTGCACTCAGTGTACCGTGCAGCTAAAAACTGTGGGGTACTTTTGCATACTGAAGCTCAGTTTAATGGTTCAAAACATATCTGCCCCTTTATTTCGAATTGCGTTGACAGGGTAGAAAACCCCACACATTTACCAGCATATTAGGGCTTTTATTTGCTGATAATGTAGAAAGTAGTCAGAGCTTCCTTAACAGCAGCTGTGGATAAGCCCAAGGGAGAACAACTGAGGCAGGTTTCAAAACCAGACTGCTGTGTGAGAGCTCGTGGCTGGGGACTGGCAGAGGAGAGGCAGTTGTCCTCAGCATGGGACGGCACAGACGGGAAGAACGCCTGTCAAAGTTTCTGCTTTAGGGATTTGGTGACTTTTTTCAACCCAGCTCGCAGTACGACTTCAGCACTAGTAACCTGCTTTTTAAATGTTTTCAAAAGTTGGGTGGTTTTTGTGTTGAATAGGTCAGAAGCTGCTGTTACCTCTTCCCATCCAGAAACTTTTCAATAGAAAATTATTTTAAAATTCATACTTATTCCAGTATATAGAGAAACAGGGCTAGCGGCGTTGCTAACAGCAAACCCCTCAGCTCTTCTTGTGCACCTCTGTTGAAGGGGAAGCTCTCTTGGAGCCACATTACTGGGAAAAACTTTAGTGGTTTTTTTTTTCTATTTATCATTATCCAATATTTACTCAGACCCTCAACTGCCACTCAGTGCCATGCTTTGCAGACACCCTTGCTGAAAGAAACAGGCTGAAATTCACAGTAAAGCATGGTGCTAACCTGATGCACGCTGGACAGCTGCCAAACTCTGACTTCTCTTCTGCTGGTGTGAATACGAATATTCACATCTGTTTTCCAAAATTGTACAATACTGTCTATATCAGTAGGTGATTCAGAGAAATGACATTAAAAGGAAAATTGAAAACCAGCTACAAAATGCGTTATGCGAATTTTTCCTTCTGATTGCTCGGAAGAAATCATCCTTTTCTCTTCAAGACATTTTACATTTGCTAATAAAAATTTCTTATTTCTCCAGGATGGTGAAGTCATTGGAATAAACACGTTAAAAGTTACAGCTGGGATCTCGTTTGCTATCCCATCTGATAAAATCAAAAAGTTCCTGACTGAATCCCATGACAGACAAGCTAAAGGTAATGTACTTCACTGCTGTGAAAGAGAGAAATGTAAAAATAGTAACACAACAGAAAGCTAACAGCCCTTAAGACTCACTTTTTGATAAAAGCAATTGATAAAGACCTGTTTTCCTTTTTGCAGGAAAAGCGATAACCAAAAAGAAATACATTGGTATACGAATGATGTCTCTAACACCTAGGTAAGTAAAAATGCTAATTCTTTACCTTACTGAGCTCTGATCACTTTATGTATTCGGATCAATCTAACAACCTACAGAAACAAGCAGAAAAATGAGCCAGCAGCATGTACCTCACTGTAGGTGAAGTGACAACTTTCACCTAACTTCTGCTGTCTTTTTTGTGTGCGTCCATTACATGGTTGAACTCTCCTGCAGGCTCTTGTATGAGGTGTTGTTAAACAACTCCCTGGATTTTTGTTTTCCTTAAGGCTTCAGAAGAGAATATTTAGCAATTGTTAATTTGTCCTGGGGCTCCACTACTGCTGTTACCATCTTTCCTGTGCTATCACCAGGGTCAAGGAGAAAATGGGACAGTACGTCTTCAAGAAACACAGTTGATCTTCTGTGTCTGTTGAAATGATTGTCTTTGCCAGAAATAGTCATTAAAAAGTTGTATGTATGCAAAAAGTATAATAATTCTTGAATTACTTTTAAGGGTTAAAAGATGTTGTGAGATGTCACATCAACATGTGTAAAAGACCTCAGCTAGTAAATGTTAAGTAAGTTAACCAAGTGAAAATCCATGTTTTTTTCCCCATCTTGGCAAAATATTTTTATGGATGTTTCTTCATTTTCCAGCAAAGCTAGAGAGCTGAAGGATCGCCATAAAGACTTTCCTGATGTTGTCTCTGGGGCCTATGTTATTGAAGTAATTCCAGAAACACCAGCTGAAGCGTAAGTTGGAGTAATTTTTCTCAAAACCACTGCCACTGGCTTAAGAGGTAACAATAGAAAATGTTCTGTGCTTAGCTAGCTATCTTGGTTATGTTAAATGAACAGAATTGTGACCATCTGATAGCTATTAGGTTGTCAGCTTGAAATCAGTTTGTGGTTTTAGTTGGGTCCCCGATCGGCAATAATGCAGACATGTCAGCGCATTGCAGCAGAGCCCTGTCAGAGTTCCCGGTTGAAAGGGCAAGGAGTCAGTGGGTGTGAAAACCCAATTTTCTCTTTTCTCAGCCATCGCTTCTAAGACTTCTGCTGTACCAATGCCAGAGCTGAATTAGAGCCGCTCGCTTGTGCATGCTCCCGTGGCCCTGGAGGCCACCGGTGCAGGAGGGCAAGGGAGAAGTTTCGCTTCTACCTTGTGAAGGTGTCTCTCTCTCAGCCCCAGCACTTCGGGTGCTTGGAGCTGGCATATTTTGTCATGTAGAGAGAGAGACTGAGAGGATGGCCATCCAAAGGCAGGCCTGGCAATTAAAATGCAGCTCTTTCTCCCCGACTCGTAGTCCCCTTATGTATGGGTGTCCCCATTCTCCTGGTTTTCTCTCCACTGTACCCTGTGTAGACATGCTGGGTAGACGTGCGGGATTTGAGTTGAGGGTAGAGGCCTGTTAAGCTGCTGGTGTGAGAGACCGGGATGATCTGGGATGGATTCTCTCAGGAGAATGCTGAAAGTCATGTCTTCAGTAGGCAACCAGATTTGTTAGTGGGTTGAAAAAGTTGGCCAAGGCATCCTGCTTGCAAGAGGCACTCATGTAAGGCATTTTCTGCGGGCGGAAAAGGCCTATGACTGCTCTGTGGTTTTGTAAAAAAGGATTATGCTGAAGGGCTGAATCATGTCTGATCTGGTTTCTCGGTTAATATTTCCATGACTTGGAGCCAGATTGTTGTGCAAGACTGGGCAAGACATTCTGGTCGATGGCATCCCTCAACACCCCGTTTCCCAGTCCCAGTAACCATCTCGACAGCCCCAGGCAGAGGAGCCACGCTGTGCCGGCCCCGCTTCTGCTGTCTCTTGCCTTGCAGTGCGCAGAGGTGGTGGGGTTTTGGTTTGTGTCAGGTGCTTGGGTCAGGAGGAGGCTTACTGGGTGCTATAAGCAGGCAGATGAGGAGAAGGACACCCATGCAGTTCTATTGACTGGGCTAGATCTCAGCATGTGTTGTTCTTCTTAGGTTTAAAATACGAAGGTAGGATGAAGTGACTGCCAGGCTGTGTGTGGAGAATGGCACGGCATGTCAAACCTGCAGATCTGCATCGCTAAATAAACTCGTTTTTTTTTTTTTTTTTCCCATGGGCCTGCTGTGTCTTTGTCTAGCTGGTAGGAAGTCAGAAATATCCGGTGATCTTCTTTTCAGAATATTGTGATGATGGTAAAACGGCAATTATAGTAATTCATTGCTTCTTTGTCTTTTCAGTGGTGGCCTGAAGGACAATGATGTGATTATAAGCATCAATGGACAGTCGATAACTTCAGCCAGTGATGTCAGTGACATTATTAAAAAGGACAGTACTTTGAACATGGTTGTACGCAGGGGTAACGAAGATGTTATGTTAACAGTAGTTCCTGAAGAAATTGATCCCTAACCAGAAACATGAGCTGGATTTCATGTTTTCTTTTAACAGCATTGGACTGCTTATATTCTCTCTGTGCTGGTACAGGAAACGTTAGACTTCTGACCAACATTCTGCTTCTTCAGTGGATTAGTTTTGGCCAACAGAGTAACTTCTAATAGGTTTAAGGTGCAAAAATCTGTGTAATTTCACATATTCCAGATGATAATTTTTCCTTCTGTATTATGTATGCAATGTATTCTTTACTGGCTATTACATCCCCGCTTAACAAATCGACATTTGCTTCCCTGTGTTGAATAGATTTACCATTATTTCTGCTAAGATTTAAACAACCCCCACGCACACAGTGTGTGTTGTGGTATTCAGGTATTTATAGGTTAGCTGTGCTTTAACTGGAAATACCATTTTAAAGAAGTAGTTGATTTAAAAGACAAACACAATTGGGTAAAAAGTTTGGTTTATAAACACAGAAATCCCAACCGAAATAACCCTTTGAGAGTCCCATGCAGGATTTTAATACTATGATATTTTCCTAGTGTTATTAAAAGAATTCAACAGTTCTTCTTTTTGTGAGTGATTCATTTTGCTTCCCCTTATGGAGTGTTTTGTCTTTGAACAACACATCTGCCTGAAAGGATGTTCAGATGTTCTCATTTTTATCAGCATAAACCAAAACACTTGGTTCTCACTATGTGCTTGTATTTGTGCTCTTGTGCATCTGCTTTTCTCAGCCTGGCTGGCTCAAATTTATCATATTGGCTATCCAGTGCTGCCTGTTTTCCATATGTCAGTATGTTTTCCTTATCGTTTTGTTTTAATTATGACCTACCGCTGCCTGAAATACTGTTTGCCCACTGCAGAAATTGTCGTTGTGGATCACAGAGCATATGCCGTTATATCTCAGATGGTTGGGTATCTGTAACCTTTGCAGATCTGGCTGACCTTAAGCTCTTTAAAACAGGATCTTTTATTCATAATCTGAGTGCTGGTGTGCATATGATAGGACCTGGGTTTGAGTAGGATATTGGGCATTATTGTAACATGAAGACTAATATTTATATTTATAGATGCCCTTAAAGCTTGAGGAGCGAATGGCATAATCTACTGTCAAGGTGAACAATCAGCTAAATTAAATTACATAATAATTAGTCAACAAGATAAGCAGCTTCTCCTTTCCCTGTTGAAATACATATTTCAGAGAATAAATGCAAGGTCAATCAGCAAGTTTCAGCGACTGTCAATCCTAAACATGCTCTTTTGGAAACTGCTCCTTACTAAAACTCTTCACTTGGGTTGCCTGCAGTCTATGATTTTCAAACAAAGGGTTGTATTCCACACAAGTACAGCAAGAAATCCTCTAGAGCCAGGTCCCTGGCAGTCTCCCACCAGCCGTGTTTCAGTTCTGTTTCAGCCAGCTTGTGCAATTTTAGGGAGCCGCTGTATCCCCAGATGCCAGAACCTGACCATCCTTACCTGGATCCCGGGGGTACTCGCACAGTATATTGTCACCGTGGGAAATCACCTCTGAAAATATGCCAAGATGCTAGGGTGCCAAGTGCTGAAGGTCTACAATACTTTGTAGCATGAAAGTTATAAGGTAGAATAATCTTGCAGAGCTGCTTTTTAATATGCTTCGTTAAGTGTTCGTTTTACCGATGCTGATTACTGTTTCAGCCTCCTGTTGAAGTAGCACTATATTTTGCAGACCATCCATGGCCTGTGTAGTGCAGCGTGGTCACAAAAAACTCTCAGCAAAGATGAATTAAAAAATCTCATGTATCTTCTCCACTCATGCACCTCACTCTACTAACCGTTAAAAAATGAAGCCAAAGCCCTGAAGTCAGAAAATTGTTTCAGACAAGTTGTTTCATCTGCCTTTTTATTTCAAAACAAAGGGTTGCATAATTTAAAAAGTTGGTTGCCTCTCTTTGTTGCTAATGTTTCTCGTTGTGTTCTCCGCTTGTTTTAATTCCATCTTTTTTTTTTTTTTAAGCTTGGTTTCTACCTAGCTACTTTTGGCTTCCTGATGATGTCCTTGCAGTAACAACTAGCACAGTACATCTTTCCTCCTGTGCTGTACAAAGATGCCGTTGCAAGGCAGAAATGCCTCAGGACAACAGCTAAGTCTTGCACGTAGAATAGGGAAGAGGCAAATGAGCTTAAATTCTATAAATGGGTTTCCTGAGCCACAGGGATTAATGAAATGCTTGACCAGATTTCTCGCCTGTGTACCCAGGGCCCATAGCTCCACCTAGTGGGATGCCAGATGATCTTTTATGCAGCTGGTCGTTTTTCATCATACGTTTGAAAGCACTTTTCTGATTTATTTTATTATTTTTATATGATTGATTTATTTGCCTGAGATACCCAGAAAGCCATGCATCTCCTGAAAAATGTTCAGAATTTACTCTGCTGGTATTCAGCCATATTTACAGCTACCCAGATGTTTTCTTAAAATTGTCTCTAAATGTTTTGTAAGTATTTAAAATAAGATTATTGATACACAGAGACAAGGAAGTGAAGTTTGTGTTTCACTAATTAACATATATTTTGGGTGTATTGATGGGTTATAGAGTTGGAATGGTTTTCATTCTTTTCTGCTTCAACAAAGTTCTTTCCAAAGTGCAATTGAAAAGGCTTTGTACAGAATAGCTTTGGCACAGTTTGCATAAATATCAGATTCCTGGAAATTTTAGCAAGTGTTGGACACTAAATCAGGGAAATCAAGTGTTCTGGCGTGATTTTCAGTAACGTGGAATGTCTGAAGTGGAAAATGGAGCTCCTGCGTATCTGATGCTGAGTAGATTGCTACATGTGGCTGTGCTCGGATGTAGTTCTGAAAAGCTAAGTCACTTATTCCATGAGGGAAATGGCTCCAGAGCTGTAAAAAAAAAAAAAAAAAAAAAAATAATGACTAACAATTGTCTGGTTTTTGTAGCTGACACACCAAGCAGTAAAGTCCTGTGGCTTCAATACCAGAGGATGTTTTTTCAGAATACCTATTTTGTATTTATGTCACTCAGGAAGCTGAGAATGTTTTTAAAACTACATCTTCCTGTATTACTAGAGGTGTCTTACGGTGAGCATGCCCTCAGATATTAGATCATACACTTGTTCTTATATCAGACAAATACTATGGGGTTGATTAAAACTGCAGTTGCCAAGACTCAGAGGAGGAGCAGTGGTGACCAGCAGCTGGTTAGCAGTCACCACTCCAGAGCAGTGGTTGTTTGGTGCCACCAAGTGTTTGTTTGCACTGTAGGTCACAGCAGGAGTCTCTTCATCCTCAGAGTGAGAATCAAGCAATGTTTGTCTGAGGTTGCAAGGATTTCCTTGATTGAATTATATTTGAGATCAATCCCGTATTATTTGCCACTGTGTCCTTTTCTACCCAGAAAATAAGGATGTGACTTGGCAGGCCTTACTCAGATCCCCCCTCCCGTTGCTCTAGCTGCCTTTCCATTAGTAATGCTGATAGCTGCCGGAAAAAGGAAACCAGAATTTCACCCTCGGCTGACGTTTAGTCAGGCGTTGAAGTTAAATGTCAACAAGCTGTTGTGAGGCTCTCTTGGTACTGAGAGGAGAAACATCCCGAAGAGATGGGAAGGAGTCAGCCAGCAGAGAGAGCTGAGGGTCTTGCTGTAGTCTCAGCTCGGCAACTTGCCAACCAGACCACAGAATCTGACCAGCATCAGATAAAGTTATAGCTGGAGGGGCAGGGACTGGTAACATTGGGCATAATGAGAAGTTTATTGTCGTGCTCAACGACAGAGATTTGTAGCACAAAGCTTGTTAGCTGATTTCATGTTCTTGGTGCATGTGTGCTGTAGAGCTGTGTATCACTCTGCCATGCGTCCAGCTGTGCTGTACAGATGTCTGACAAACTACCCCAGCCCCAGACTCCTTTTGCACGTGCAAGATGCCAGCAAGTCGGGGCTGGGCCCAGTGGGTGTCAGGAATTCCTTCACTTTGTGCTGGGACTCTGTGGACATGCGATAACTTGACTTGTTGGGTGTTCTCTATTGAACAAAATTAACATAAAACCAGTGCATATGTAATTCAGCTAAGAAATTAGAGAAAGTAGAGAAGGCGGTCACGGGGTAGGCCATGTTTAACCACCAAAGCAGCTAATTGGTTTAACCTATCCACATTTTCTGGAAAGTTTTCCTTCAAAACTCATAGTTTTGTTTAGTAGTCATGGTACAGTAGCATCTGTGAAATGAAATGGATAATAACTAAGAGGTGATTCGAGAGAAAATGGGGTCAGAACTAAAGAACTTCAGTCAAATTTATTCAATTTCATAAATAATTAACCGTAGTAGGTTGGAAATACTGCATAATGTGCTGGAGAAGAAAGTTAAATATTTGTTCTGTTCCTTCCTGCTCTGCTCAGTGTTTATGCAGGGAGGGCACGGTGATTTTCAGAAGTTCGTAGTGTGAACGGCTGAGGGATGCAGCCTGTTGCCCAAGCACCCCGCTGCTGCAGTGAGCCTTGTCTGGTGGCTGTCTCGGACAGCCCAAGCAGTTGCAGTAACCGAGCTCATCGAACCTGCCAGAAAACTCCTGCTTGTGTGAATTTCCATCTTCCATGGGTACAGGCACAAAGCCATCGATGCAGCAAAAAGGGAACGTGTCTGCCTCGGGTGATGGGATTAGGGCACAGTGCAATGGCAGCTGCTTCGTTTATCTGTGCCTATTGTTGCTCAGCTCATTGTGCAAGGCTCAAATGGTCCAGCTTCCGAAGAGTGGCAGTGCTAAACAGAAATATTTTCAAAGCAAGTTGAGATGAAGAGTGGTTATGGAAAAACCTAAATTACTCCAAGGTGGTCAGTTAATTTTTCTGAGTACAGATTGGATCTTTTTTAGACTCTTGCACAAATACATAAAATTACCTATCCTGAATAATTAAAGCAATTTCTCAGTGTTACTATTAAAATCAGACCAGTCTCCCTTCTCCTTCTCCATTCCAAACTTTTCACCACTTTTGCTCACATCCACTACTTTTTTTTTTGATAGTAAACAGGCTTACCATTGCAGTGGGTTTGATCCTGTACTTTGGGGTTTTGGTGCATGCTCCCTTGCTTTCATTTGAAGCCCCGTAGCACGCAGAGTTTAGGCACTGTGACTTAGGCCTGTCTGCTTTTGAACTCCAAGGTAACCTCGTATACTTGGTGTGGGAAAGGAATTCGCAGGTGGCTTTGCGCTGTTTCACACGTCCCTGAATTAGAGATAATGAGGAAACAAACGGTAGAAACAAAAACTTGAGCAAGGTTGAGATAAAGTAAATTGGCTGCAGCGTTAAAGATGAGCTTTGGGCAGTGGCCAATTGCTGGCTGGCTCGAGGCGGGTGTCTGAGGGTCTCTAATCAATTGTATGACAGATTCGGGTGTGTGGACAGCATGTGGGGCTACGGGGAAAGTATATGTAGCAGTGAAAAAGGGCAACAAACATCTCCTGTTCAAGAGCCGTCAGGAGTCCGTGTCTTGCATCCCTTCAACTTGGGCCCTTGCCATCTGGCGATTCCCTTGCAGCACCTGCCCAAGAAGCGAAGTTTTCCATTGTCCTGCTTGCTTCTCTGCGGAGTTTCTCCAGCTGACAGCAGATGTGGAGCTGCTGCATTCCTTCTGTCTCCTGTTTGAGGGGTACGGCCGCTTCCAGCAGACACACAGCCCTTGTTTCCCCGCCTGTAGATCTGGTAATGACGGTGCAGATCACATCTCTGCAGAGGAAACTATCGCTGTTAGGTGTTATATCTGATTAAATATAGGTAGTAATGGTTCACAGTCCCCATCATGTCTGTCGCCTTGGTGGATGCTGTGATTTAGGCTGTGTCCATGTGGTAGCCGTGGCGTCTTGCTGTGTCTGCCAGGCTGACCCCGCTTCCCAAAGCCCCAAAAGTCAAAACCTCAAAACCATAGTTGAGACTGGGGGAAAGCTCAAGCTTAAGATGGGGAGAAAAGAGGGGAAAAGCAGATGTGCATGGAAGTGGGTACTGAGTGTCTGCTCAGGAAGAAGCGCTGGAAGTTATTTTCAGCAGCAGAGCTGATTTCAACTCTTTGAGTGGCTGAGCAGCTCTGACAAGGAAAGAGTATATTTTGTCTGCATCTCGGGTAAATTCACGTGTCCAGCAAGGAAGGAGAGTTGACAGTCTGGATTGGAAACAGTTTCAGGATGTTGTGACTGGTTCAAAATCCTGTACAGCTTTGCTCTTATAGAAAAAAACTGCAAGTCAACCAGAAGCTGGCAAGTATCACACAAACCAAGCCCTGGCTGTCACTTGGTGCAAAACAAACCTGTAATAAAACACAGTAATTAACTGGAGGTCGAAGTATATTTCCTCGCCTCTGAATCAGAAAGGGAGGTTGGATATAGTGCCATGCTTGAAAAGAAGGGTACTGCTGCGGCCAGGGGAGGCTGAGAGCTAAAGCGTGGTTTGGATTGCTGAATGCAACTGTGGGTGTAGTCCCAAAGAAACAGAAACAAAATGCTTCCTGATATCTGGACAGAACCAGTCAGTTGGAACATTGTTCTGGTTCGTGCCCGTAAAGAATAATAATGTACTGAAGCTATGATGCACATCTTTCTTTCTTTCTTACAATATATTTATTTCTTCTCAGCTAAAGGTGGGTTTTGTTCATTTGTTTGGTTAGTTGGTTGGTTGGATTGGTTTGCTTGAAGGAAAAGTACTTCACAAGAGCGAGGAGGAGCGCTGTGCAGAAGAGCGAGCTCTGCCGGGTTGGTTCCAGCCTGTGCAACAATTTCCTGCAAGCACCAAGGGCCATTACGCACCTTGTCACCAGCTGGAAGGGCTTCCTCTGCTCAGTTTACTTTATTGCCTGAAGAGCAGAGGAATATTTTTTTATTAAAAGCTAGTCCACCAATGCACTGTGCTGAATGCTGTTTCTGCCCTCAAGAAACAAACAGAAAAAGAACAAATCCCAAGCCACAGATGTTCGTATTTATTCTTTAACCTTGGCTTCAACCTGTGTTTGAAATTCCAGCCTAGCATAGGCACCTGATTCCTCTCTCTAGGGGCTGCTGTGCTGGCTTGCAGCGTTCGCACACCCTGTGCATCCGTGGCACCGTGTCCGCTGACTGTTAGCACCACCCGAACCAGGGTGTGAAGCCCTGCAGCCCTAGGTGAAGGGAAAAGATCCCAGGAGATTTACCTGTCACTTCTGATATGTTTTGAATTCTGCTATATTACAAGGGAGATACATGTGGGTTTGCATTATTGGTGTTTTAGAAAAGAAAGGTAAGAAAAGTAAGCAAATGCATTAAGTAGATATTTCTTGCATTGTATGTTTCGTCTGGATTAAAACAGACAAACAGACAAACAAACAAACAAAAAAGCCCACACCTCTTGCTTTAAATTGACTTACTTTGTTTATATTAAATATAATAGTATTGTTTTGATGCAATGTGGATATGTAGAAATAAGTGGATGAATGCAGAATACAGCTCACAATTACATACAATTGCCATGGTAAGTTAGTAATCCATTTTTTAGAATATAGGTTATGCACACTTTATTTTGTGTGTGATTTCATGAGAAATGGGAGGCCTTCATGTCTCGCTTCTCATTGCTCACATTATCTTGGCAGTAAAACATTATCAAAGATACTTATGCTATACAGTAGTTATACCACTCAGTTGTTGACCATCAGATAAACTGATGATGAAACAAAGCAATATGTACTTTTTTATCTTTATTACAGAAGTGCTAGGCTAGATTAAACATAAATTAAGCAATAGAAGCTTTATTGCTGGAAATAAAGTAGTTGTTTTGTTTATTTTAACACAATCTGGATGTCATGATATCCAGATGTTACTACAGGTAAATCTTTAACCATCATATAACCATCACATGAATGTAACATCTGGTATTAAACACTTATCTATTTGTAAATCTCCTTTTTAAAAACTAATAATTAATTATAATGTTATAATTATAATGCACACCCCTTTAGTCAAAATTACAACAGTATTTTCTGTTGGGTGCTGTTGGTCATTCATGACTTTGGTAAGAGCTTGGGCCTCTATGAGTAGGATATTCCCCAGGCATAGCCTTAGGTTTCTGAATTTCTGCCATTTGGTGTTGGAAGTCAGCTTTACCTCCAAATACTGTGCTGAGTATAGGCTGAAGGACACCTGGCTATACTATGTGGTATTTTGGAAAGCAAATTGCACGAGAGAAGCAGGACAAAACTGCAGAATTCAGTTATATGTTCATGCTGGTCAAACATTTGTTCTCCTTATTGAGCATACTTGTGTGGTTTCTTTCTCACCTTTTACATATCTTTATAGACAGTCTTTCTCTCCTTTTTTAGTAGAAATGCCCTTTGCCTTTTTGGATGGCTGTGGAATTACTTATTTTGTCAGGATAGCAGACGTATTTGATGCAGTTACTAGTCATATTGGGTAGGAGGTGGAACTGTTAAGGTCAGAACTAGCTGTGACCAGCCCAGCCCAACAGAATTCATTAAACTGTTACCCTAAATTAAAGACTGTACTAGGAAGTTGGCCAAACTCTGTATATGCAAACTTATGCATTAATCTTTTATAGCACTGTTGAGGTAATGGGAAAGAAACTTCATGGGAACACTATCCTGCTTAACTTTTTTTTTTTTTTTAAATGCAAATATTGATAGTGTTACCATGAAGTTTTTATTTTTCAATGAAATTTTATGGGATTATGATTTAATGGATCATTCTACTAATCATTTTCCTTCTCTGGAGGAAACAATAAGAAAAGATTGTTTCAGACTCGTCCTCCTTCCGCAAGCTGCTGCTAACCTTTTCTAACTTCTGTTGTTTTGTCAGGTTTTAGACCAAGTCTGTTCAACAAGCATCAGGCAAGATTCAAGGCAGATTTACTTGCCTGTCAGTCTCAATTCAGTGTCTAGTAAAATTACAAAGAGGATTATTTTGGGAAATATTGAAAAACACTTGAAAGACGTACAGACTAGGGGATGAGAGGCTGGAGAGCAGCCCCATAGAAAGGGGTCTGGGGGTTCTGGTCAATGACAAGCTGAACACGAGCCAGCAGTGTGCAGTGACAGCCGAAAGGGCCAGCCGTGCCCTGCGGTGCATCAGGCACGGCATGGCTTGCTGGGCGAGGGACGGATTGTCCTGCTCTGCGCTGGTGCAGCCTCACCTCGAGTACTGTGTGTGGCTTTGGGCATCACAATATAAGAAGGACATAAAACTATTGGAGAGTGTTCAGTTAAGGGCCACAAAGATGGTGAAGGGCCTAGAGGGCAAGACGTATGAGTATCGGCTGAGGGCCCTTGGTTTGTTCAGCCCCAAGCAGAGCAGGCTGAGGGGAGGCCTCATGGCGGCCTGCAGCTCCCTCACGAGGGGAGCAGAGGGGCAGGCGCTGAGCTCTGCTCTCTGGGGACAGCGACAGGACTTTTTTCTCTTGTTTACAAATTGTCAAATGTAGCACTGCCACTCATATGTATTTGTTCCTAAATAGTCACTAAGAAATGACCATTACTGGAGCAAGTACAACGGAGGGGTTGCCAGGAGGCCTCTGTGCAAGGAAGGAGGCCAGCATTCCCATGTCCAAGCTGCACGGCTGGCGCCAGTTGTTGACTGAATCTTTTAATTTTCACTATTTCACGTGCTAATTTCATTATGCAATGAAACTATTCCAGCAATGAAATTAGCTTTGAGCAAACTCAGGTAAACAAAGCTTTGGACAGAGGTGCAAGGAGAGTGAACAAATGAAGGGGAGAGAAGACAGGGACCCGGAGAAGGCGTGTGCCATGGAGGTTAACTCAGCTTTGGCTGAGTGACTGTTGGGTGCCTTGCCGTGTCCCAGGTGAGGGACATCACTGCTGCTGTAACAGGATGAAAAGCAATAGAAATTCAAGTATCAATTGAATTTAAATGAATTTGTGGGAACTAGTAATAATAATAATAAAAAAAGCCTGAACAGCTTGTATCCTCTCTCCCACCCAAAAGACAAACATTTCATTGTTTCATTCAAGTTGACTTTGAAAGTGAGTGTGGATCTGAAGCTGATGAGGTCATCAAGTTCCAGTTCTGGGGAAATGAACCAAGAGTCAGTAAACAACCCCCCACCCTATATGCCATCCTACCTGGCGTGAAGAAAGGCAGCTTTGTGCAAAATACAGGTCAATATCAGAGGACTACTTTTGGTATTGGCTCTTTGGATTTTTTTCTGCAGTGTCAGGGACTATGCAGAATCATGGTCATAGAATGTAGTGACCATTGCATATGAAAACATTGGTTTAATAAAATATTTGATTTATTACTGATAATAGTTTAAAGTAATAAAGCAAATACTTAACTGTTGAATATATAATTATATCCCTTTACTTCAATTACATTCCATTAAATCAAGAAAATCAAATCAAATCAAAAAAAAAAAAAAAAGAAACAAGAAAAACAAAGTAAATGCAATCCAGTACAGGATAGATTCTGTCATTGTTTTGATTGTGCATGCTGGGAAAATGTTTGTTACATCTTAAAAGGATAAATAAATTTTGGTGTTAGGACAGATATTCCTTAAATGAATAAATATTCCTTCAATGGAAGCACCTGTGTTTTTTTCTGTTGACAGCAGGTGGCTGGCTGCAGGGTCAATACCTCTGGGAGGAGAAGAAGCTGGGGCTGCCCCACTGGAGGTGCTTCTGGGAGAGCAGATTTAAGCAAGGGCAAAATACTGCCTGGCACTGAGGGCTGAGAGGGAAAAAAAGAGAGGAACAGCCCTGTAAACACCAAGATCAGAGAAGATGGAGGGTGAGGTGCCAGGAGCAGGTATCCACACAGCAGGTATCCACAGGGACAGCCCCATGCCAGAGCAGGCGAATATGGGGAGGAGCAGGAAGCAGGTGTTGTTTTAATTAGTCTTTTGTTTTTCGCTATCCAAATCAATTTTAATTGGCCATAAATTATTTTCCCCAAGTTGAGTCTGTTTTCCCCTTGACAATGACTGATAAGTGATTTCCCTCTTCTTAGCTTGATCCAAGAGCTTTTCCACCTTGTTCTCTACATGTGGTGAGTGCCAGACCCCAAGCAGGATGTCTCTTTAGGCACCTGCCACTGCAGCCTCTTGAGGCTTTTGGGGATCAGCCACTCACAGAATCACAGATTGTTAGGGATTGGAAGGGACCTTGGAAGATCATCTAGTCCAATCCCCCCACTCTGAGCTTGCCTCAGGCTTAATCTTTGGAGTTATCTCACACGTCCTCCTTCTCCATTCAAATATTAACAACTTTTGTTGACTTTTCAATGTTTTTAATCTGTTTTTGCTTTTTTTTCTTTTCTTTTTTTTTTTAAAATATTTATTTATTTTCCTAGCTCTTCAGGTATATGCAACAGCTGTCCCAGCTTATTTAATAAGCCACCTCCCTTAATTCCCTCAGTTCTTCTGAAATAACTATTTCTTCCATCTGGCTTGCAAAACCATGATAAGAAGTTGCTTATATTTACAGAGTCAATGGACTGTTTGCATGTCTAACAAAGTAACTTTTTTTGCTTCTCCTTTCTGCTGTGGCATTTGTTCTTCCTTTCTCCTTTTGATGTTCTCCTGACTCTTCTCTGCTATATCAGGTTGGGTGTCGGCTGTTCTGTGCCTGGACATTTATGTTATGGGTTTCATGAGACATGAGAAACATGTTTCTGAGTTCTTGAGGTGTAATATGTCTGCCCATCAGTGGTGACACCAAACCTATCTAAAATAGCAACAGAAACTACCAGCATGTCCAATCTTCATCTACATAAAATAAATAAATAAATAAATAAATAAATGCTTTCTCTAGATAAAACTGCAGATTTTTTTTTATGAAAAGAATACCTAAGACCCTGAGCCATTTGATGACCACTGAAGATAACCCTGCTTTGACTTGGGGTTTGGACCTCCAGATGCCTCTTCCAGACCAAATCCTTCCGCATTTCTGGAGTTTTATATACTGATCAAACGTTGTCAAACTTAGCAGTGCTGTACAAAGGCAGTTTCTTCAGTGGGTACTCAGATCAAGTGAAGAATCATCCATGACCTGAAAAACAGCTTCTCTTCATAAAAATCCATTATAGGGTTCCACTGGATCCCATTGTTTATTCGTTTTCTTAAATCTGTTCCAAATTCCAGACACCATTCGAAACCGAGAAAGGGATACGTTACATCAGTGACAGAGGGATTGGATGGAAAGACTGCAGCTATTGCAAACACTTTTCATCCCTACCTTCTCTGAGGAAGGTGTCAGGTGTTGCCATCTTGTAGAACCAGGAAGCTATAAAAAAGTTGGGTAGCAAATCAAGCATATCGTCATGTGTTAAGGAAGTAAGAGTAGCAAGGGAATGTATTTGATATTGATTTAGTGAGGGGACAGGTTGGGCTGCTACACCCCTTTAGAGTCTCTGTCTATAAATTCTGGTTCCTCCTTTTATCAGGAGCTCCAAGATGGCTACTACCATGATCTTGTCTTGGATGGTAATGATGAGTCTTCATATTCAGGTGGATACAGGTAAAGAGTCCCCCTTCTGATCAACTTCATGGCTATATTTTACATCAAGCTAATGTTGGGATTTAAAAGTAAAAGAGGATTAAATTTAGTAGCATGGCTTAGCTCAGTTGAAAACTATGAGCAGATCAAACCTGTCAGGTGAGAAAATCAATACCTATGTCCATTATTTTAACAGTTTTTTATTGAAACTGCTTAATGAATTTCAACTTGTCTTCTCATTTTTTCTAAAGAGGCTAGTAAAGGAAATTCAGATAAATACATTGTAAAGCCAGTGATAAAAATTTTCTTAATCTTTGTATTGGAGTAATGAATTTAAAGATAAATATGCATTTTCTTGATGAAATGCATGTTTATTTTAAAGGTTGTGAGGTGCTCTTTGAACCATTCATTTTGTATTTGATTAAGTTTATTGTTATCAATCACACATCGGTGGTGGTGTTTAATAACAGTGCTCTAGACAAAACATATGGCACAGGTTCTTGTTCTTATTATTACTGTAATTATTAGAATGTAACAGGAATTAATGTAATTGTATGTTATTCTAATTTGCTATAGTGTAATTCCTGCTATTAATGTGATTTGATTTGGTTGCAGAGGCAATGATCTCCACGGCCATTTTCATCCTTTGGGGATCAATATAAATATCAGCAGGTCTCATGGGAGGGAGGATGGTTGTCCAAAAATCACTTGCACCTCCTTTTCCATGTGAGGCTTCCCTGGCTCAGCAGAGTGCCAGGATGGTGCTGTGAGAAACAGGCTGTTTCTCTTCAAGCAGCTGCTGTTGCATTCTTTGTGCAGGAGGAGGGAACAGAAGCAGATCAAAAGCCTTTCCAACAGCTGCTATTTTTCCATCCGTTCCTCTTTCAGATGAAAAATTCTGTCTTTAACTTGACTTGGACTGACGAACTGAAAGCAAAAACTTATTTTCCCTTTCTGCGTTACCCCCCCATCTCTACACAGTGGAACGAAATAGTTATTCAGTGCTGGTTCCAGGTTCAGGTTTTTACTTAATTCCTCTGTAAATATTTGAGGCACATTTAACGACACTGAAAAGTGAACTGGAATATTGATGCTGACCTCAGAAATGCTGAGGAGTTGCTGTTTAATCCTTTTATTACCATCCAATTCATTTAGATTTCAAGCCTTGCATGTGTGAGGAGCGGTGTGGTGAGAAATTCAGAAAGTTCCCCACTCATTGGATAAATTACGTATCTCCCCGTTAGGATCTTCCTTTACATCCTGTAATCACTTTAAACATGTAAACTGTGTGTTTAAGGGCCAGTGTTACAGGTCTTGTTGTACACAGTATTAGTCAGTGAAGGCATATTTCCAACTATCAGGCTGTCCATGGAGAAGGATTTTTATCCTTGATGGTAGCTGGACCTAATCCTTATAAATCAGCATATCCCCCTGTCAGTGTCACTAGGGTGTCCTGTGCATGCAAAATTTCCTTGTACGTTAATTACCTTAATTCACGTATTGTTCTTTCAACTTGTTTTTTTTGGCTGCTTGCGATGACAATATCTGCGGTTTGGACACCAGCATCAATACCTCCAACAACAGGTAACTTAAAAGTAATATAAAAATGCACATTGTTCGTAGAGTTGACCTTGCTAAATATTCTCTCCAAGCTGATGCTTACATTTGAAAGCCTTGCTACCCCAGTTGTAGCAAATGTAGCCACCCTACCAATATAGGCAGGTGTTCAGTGCCCTTCAGACTGGGTTCCCAGGTGATGAAATGGGAATCAGCGTATGCATGCACTTCAGTTTCAGCATATAACTGTATATATACATCGCTCTTCTCCAAGAAAGAATGCAAGTAATTGCTATAGTTACCTTAAATAAATCAATGTTTGGTCTAAAACATTAAGATAATAAATGACATGAAAAACAGAGGCTGTACAAAGGTGTCTGAATGTCTAGAGAAAAGTTATCCAGAGTTTGAACAGACAAATTTTCACCGACTACAGGTCTGTAGACTGGTTTCTGGTGACTTGTACTCAGGCTGAGCAGGACCTCACTACCGCTATGAAATTCATTTTGGTTGTAGGATTGTTGCTGTCACCTGATCCTATAGCCTAATTCTTCCATGCTCTGCTGTGCTGTCATCTTACCAGACTCATCAGCTCAGTTTTTCAAAACTGCAGTTCTTACAAAGTAATGTAGTGACAATATGATTAAAGCAATCAGTTTTGTTTCAGGAACTTAAAGTAATTATTAAGTTGACAATTATTAAATGACAATTATTAAAATGAGTCAAACATTAAAACAAATATATTTGTTTTGAAACCATTTTTAAAGAGCCACACTCACCTGTTTTAAAGCTTTTAAACATTTCTATGTTAATTATGCTTTTTCTAAAGGTGAGATTTTAATCTAATATGTAAATCATGCACAAAAATATAAAAATTTACTCTGTAATGGGTACTTGCTGAGTTTATTGGTGTTGGCTTGATGAGTCTAATTCCAGATGCGTTTTTGGAAATGTTTGTTGATTTTCACTGGTATGCATACCAGTGAGATGAGTAATAATAATAGTATCCACCCATGTAGATTTTAATACTTAATAAACTGAATTATTTATTAATTAGTATTTAGTTATTAAGTGCTTGAGTTTTCCAAGCTTAAAAATTTCTACATTGATTAGCGACCGGTACATAGACATTTTTAGTGCTTAGAGAACTGCATTTTGTGGAGGACTTTCCCAGTTACCTCTGAGTTGTTTCTAAACAGTTGCCAGCAAAAGCCTACACCTTTCTGGAATACACTGCTAAATATTCCAGTATATAAAATACATGTTCACTTTAACAAGGATACAGAATTATCTAAGACTGTAGCTTGATTTGAATGAAACGATTCTTAAAAAAAATAAAATCATAATTCTCCAGGGATGTTTGGAGAGCTGTCAGCCATGATGCAGGAAGGTCTATATGGTCATGATGTTGGTGGTCTACACGCCGTCCCTCTCACAGGGTTTCAGTAACCCCATAAAGCCCTACCTCTGAACAGCTGAGCTCTCTAGGTCAGGTTAAAGGCAACACTGGAAGGAGATAGCCTGTTAGCCTGCCAGTCTCTTTTCCCACAGGATGTCTTCAATCTGTTGGTGCCACCTGGAGGATTTTCCATAAGGGGTACTGCGCAAAACCCTTATCAGGGACTGATGCGCTGACCTAGAGTTTATGTCATCAGCTGCAGTTAGCAGCGAGATATGGATGAAATCAGAAAAGGTGTTGGAAGGAGGTATTTTTGTTCTTGCTATGGAGAAAGAGAATCGTTCATAGGCTATTCCCACAGAAGAAGCAGAGCCATCAACTTCTGATTATATCAAGTGAAAAACAGCAGATATCTCAGAGAGATCCTTTCACTTAAATGCATTCACTTAAACTTAATGCATATGGAACTCTCCAGGCCAGTTGCACATGAGAAATTTGTGTGGATTCACAAAGAAATTTGATAATTAATGGGGAAAAGAAGTCCTGAAGTCTACAAAAATACATATTAAGAAAAATAATAAATGTTCTGGAGCTAAAGTTTCTCAGACAAAAGTTGCTAGAGACTGGGACCGTATATTACAGAACTTTCAAATTATATTTGCTTTCTCAACCACCCCATAGGGTATCACTTATGTTTCTTTCTTCTCTAGAAGAAACAAGAAATACAGCTTCCCCATCAACAGGGGCTGTTGGGACCATAACTGTTTCACTTGGTGAAACAGGTGTCAGTGCCAGCTGGGGGTTGCTGGTTTCTGTGTAAAGGGACTGTTCCCTTTCTGAGGGCTTCTTCTGGTAATGGGGTGCTGATTCTGGGGTAGCATTTTGGGGAAGTTTTCAATTACGTTTGCCTTCTCAAGCAACCCATAGAGTATCATGTTTGTTTTTTCCTTCTCCAAAATTGGGAATAGATACACCTGTTCCAACAACGATCAAGCCCACTGAAGGTAAGTAGCATGTATAAGATTTATTGTTTTGTAATGATAGCAATCGCTTTAGATTGTTCTAGTCCTGTTTGTCGTTGGGCAGTAATTTGTCCGATGAAGAAGCTCGTGTGCTCGCTGTTTGTGGGGGCTAGGGGGTGTGAGAGCGAATAGTTATTTGGAGGGCCTTTATCGTAGAATCTTTAGGGTTGTAAAAGCCCTCCAAGATCATCTGGTCCAACCATACCCCTACCACCACTATCACCCACTAAACCATGTCCCCAAGCACCACGTCCAACCTCTCCTTGAACATCCCAGTGACGGAGACGCCACCACCTCCCTGGGCAACCCGTCCAAATGCCTGACTACTCTTTCTGAGAAGAAATGTCTCCCCTGGCTCAGGGGAGACCTCATTGCTCTCTATAGGTACCTTAAAGGAGGCTGTAGAGAGGTGGGGGTTGGTCTGTTCTCCCACGTGCCTGGTGAGAGGACGAGGGGGAATGGGCTAAAGTTGCGCCAGGGGAGGTTTAGGTTGGATATTTGGAAGAACTTCTTTACCGAAAGGGTTGTTAGGCATTGGAATGGGCTGCCCAGGGAGGTGGTTGAGTCACCATCCCTGGAGGTCTTTAAAAGACGTTTAGATGTAGCCCTTAGTGATATGGTTTAGTGGAGGTCTTGTTAGTGTTAGGACAGAGGTTGGACTAGATGATCTTGGAGGTCTCTTCCAACCTAGACGATTCTGTGATTCTGTGAAAAGAGCAAAGTGTGCTGACAACTCCCAAAGGATTCATCCTAATTTTGTTCTTCTCTCTGTTTTTCCCCACTGCTGCTGCTTCACCACATGTGCAGTCATAGCCGATGGTGAGTCTGTCTGCCAGAGCACTGTGGCCCCATGCGCCGAGACGTGCGTGCCTGCTGCTTCCCAAGCCTCGTCGCCCACCAGCGGGGAGCCCGGGAAGGGGCTGCCGGCCCTACGTGGTGCTGCAGGCGGCTCCTGCTGGGGTTCAGGGCCGGGTGTTCTTGGGGTGCAGGCAGGAGGGAGCCTGCGCTCTCCGGTCCCCCTGCTGGGAATCTGAGAGCTGGAGTTGGAGAGCGCAGGCCCACTTGGCCAGCGGTGGGGTCCTGCCCCCTTGGCTGTCCCGGGGCATGTGGAAGCCGGGGCTCGTGGAAAAGGACCTGTGGGCCCCTCTGGACCACAGGCACCATCCGCTTTCTCGTGCACAAGGAGGCAAAGGTCTCTGCCTGGAACCAGAGCCCCACGCACCTAATGCAGCTTCTCATGTCTTTCCAAGAGCTGGAGCTGCGGCTGACCGACGGGCCAAACCGCTGTGCAGGCAACGTGGAAATCGACTATTTTGGAATGAACGTGAAAGTGTGTGGTTTCCTGTGGGACATGGACGATGCTCAGGTTGTGTGCAGGCAGCTTAACTGCGGCTCGCCTGTCAGCGTGATGAACTATTTCCCCTCGAGCGATTCGTATCCGTGGTACCACTGGACTGCGGTGGATTGTAAGGGCTCTGAAACCTCTTTGCTGTTTTGCCCTTATGAGCACTCACCCTCCGACTGCCATCATGGGGCTGCTTCTGTCGTCTGCTCAGGTAGGATGTTACACTGTGGTGGCATTTTCCTGAAGGGACCGGTCTGGTGTTTGTCTGAGGTTAGACAAAGCTGGCCAGCCCTTGCTGTGTGCTGTGCAGGGCCGCAGCTTGTCGTGTGTCCGCGTCCCTGCTGCAAGGGCGCGTGATGTATGGGGAGCTCAGGGGCTGTTCTTGCAGGCTGTGCTTGGGCAAGAAGGGAGCTGGGCAACTGCTTCTGCATAGGGCAGGGTCCCAGGAGGGGACTGGTTTTGGCCCAGGGCTCTCTCGTCAAGGCTCACCCATAGCTCCCCATGAGCTTCCAGCCCGTGTTTGAAGGGGAGCGTGTGCCTCGGCGCACAGCGCCCTTTGCAGTCTTGGTGCGGCAAGGCTCGGGGCTGCAGGTTTGGCGTGTGTGTCCCTGGGGTGAACCCAGGATTACTAATTACTAGTGCCTCACACCCTCTGGTTTTCTCCTTTCAGATTCGGGACTCCAAGTGCAAGATGGTAAGCAGAGATTTCTCTTTGTATCCATGTTATCGGTGGGGTGCTCTGTGTCCATCAGAGCAAAATACTCAGGTGTGGGCTGCAGTTAAAGAAATCGGGTAACTTCCTTGGTATTCAGGGAGGCACTGCTATTGCCAGTGATCCTTTGGGATGGAACAGCTGCTTAATGTGACAGAGAAATTGCGTGCTGCTCTGCTGTGTAGCCTGGTGGCCATGCCCTTGAGCAAGTCCTGGAGCTGTTGGGACCGTATCCATTTCACTCAGCCCAGCTTGGTCACAACGCTGACTGGGGGTTTCTGGTTTCTGTGTCCCAGAGGCTTTTTGGGGAGGTGTTGACTCGCAGTGAGCTGTTCCTCTTAATCAAAATGTTCCTTGTTCACCTTCTTCTTCCTACCTGCAGTACCAGGTAGCCCCAGCTCAAGTCCCACTCTACCTTCGGTGTCAGGCACATCTGGAGGGACTGGGGCTGCGTAGCTCCTGCTGGTGCTTCCCGCTGGTGGTGATGGGAGGTTCTGCAGGTGCCAGAGGTGACCTGCACTCCAGGCGGGTGGGTCGGGGGGAAGTCTCTGAGGTGCATCTGCAAAGGACAGGCTTGCTACACATGCGGGAGGGAGTTTTTCTGTGTGGCTTTCACAAAGCTGCTGTGTAAAGGGGCTGTTCCCTTTTCTGAAGGCTTCTGGTAATGGGGGTGCTGACTGGGACAGCATTTTGGGGAAGTTTTGAATTATGTTTGCCTTCTCAAGTAACTCATGGAGTATCATGTATGTTTTCTCCTTCTCCAAAATAAGAAATAACTACACCTGTACCAACAACAATCCAGCCCACTGAAAGTAAGTAGCACATATCAGATTTATTTTTTTATAATGATAGCAATGGCTTTACATTGCTCTAGTCCTGTTTGTTTTTGGGCAGTAATTTGTCCGACGAAGAAGCTCTTGTGCTCACTGTTTGTTGGGGCTGGGTGCGTGTGTGAGCGTGTAGTTATTCAGAGGGCCTTTAGCAGGACCACAGAGCAGGCAGCGAGCTGGGGCATGCCTGGTGGCCCCGCTGAGCCAGCTCTGGAATGTGTCCAGGGCCAGTTCCCTGCCAGGCTGGGGAAATTCCCCGCAGAGCTCGGCGGGACAACCCAGAGCTGAGCCCTGGTGGGTGCACAGGCCTGACAGCCTGCAGGGTTGGAGGTAGCAGAGCACAGGCTCCAGTGGGGGACTTGGTGGGACTGAAGTTGGCTGGGCTTGGAAAGATCATGCCCAGCTCTGCCAAGATTTTGGGGCTGCTTGGACCCCTCGGGCAGCGTGCATCGCTGCCAGAAAGAAAGGGATCTTCTTGCACTCATGCTTTTGACAGGGGATTGCCTGGGCTCACTTGGGAGAGAGCAAAGTGTGCTGACACGTCCCAAGGGATTCATCCTAATTATGTTCTTCTCTCTGTTTTTTTCGCTGCTGCTGCTGCTTCTCTCCATGTGCAGTCATAGCCGATGGTGAGTCTGCCTGCCAGGGCGCTGTGGCCCCATGCGCTGGGAAGCACATGCCCACTGCTTCCCCAGCCTCGTCGCCCACCAGCGGGGAGCCCGGGAAGGGGCTGCCGGCCCTACGTGGTGCTGCAGGCGGCTCCTGCTGGGGTTCAGGGCCGGGTGTGCTTGGGGTGCAGGCGGGAGGGAGCCTGCGCTCTCCGGTCCCCCTGCTGGGAATCTGAGAGCTGGAGTTGGAGAGCGCAGGCCCACTTGGCCAGCGGTGGGGTCCTGCCCCCTTGGCTGTCCCGGGGCATGTGGAAGCCGGGGCTCGTGGAAAAGGACCTGTGGGCCCCTCTGGACCACAGGCACCATCCGCTTTCTCGTGCACGAGGAGGCAAAGGTCCCTGCCTGGAACCAGAGCCCCACACACCTAATGCAGCTTCTCATGTCTTTCCAAGTGCTGGAGCTGCGGCTGACCGATGGGCCAAACCGCTGTGCAGGCAACGTGGAAATCGACTATTTTGGAATGAACGTGAAAGTGTGTGGTTTCCTGTGGGACATGGACGATGCTCAGGTTGTGTGCAGGCAGCTTGACTGCGGCTCGCCTGTCAGCGTGATGGACTATTTCCCCTTGAGTGAATCATATCCATGGTATCAGAGGACCGAGGTGGCTTGCGATGGCTCTGAAACCTCTTTGCTGTTTTGCCCTTATAATTACGTGTCCTCCGACTGCCATCACGGGGCTGCTTCTGTCACCTGCTCAGGTAGGATGTTACACTGTGGTGGCGTTTTCCTGAAGGGACCGGTCTGGTGTTTGTCTGAGGTTAGACGAAGCTGGCCAGCCCTTGCTGTGTGCTGTGCAGGGCCGCAGCTTGTCGTGTGTCCGCGTCCCTGCTGCAAGGGCGCGTGATGTATGGGGAGCTCAGGGGCTGTTCTTGCAGGCTGTGCTTGGGCAAGAAGGGAGCTGGGCAACTGCTTCTGCATAGGGCAGGGTCCCAGGAGGGGGCTGGTTTTGGCCCAGGGCTCTCTCGTCAAGGCTCACCCATAGCTCCCCATGAGCTTCCAGCCCGTGTTTGAAGGGGAGCGTGTGCCTTGGCGCACAGCGCCCTTTGCAGTCTTGGTGCGGCAAGGCTCGGGGCTGCAGGTTTGGCGTGTGTGTCCCTGGGGTGAACCCAGGATTGCGAGTGTCTCACACTGTCATGTTCTCTATTTTCAGTCTCGTGACTAACAAGGCCTCTAATGAAAGGTAAGCAGCATTTTCTGTTTGTATCCATGTTATCAATGATGTACTCTGTGTCCTGGCTTCAGGTTTGGGCTACGGTTAAAGAAACTGGGTAACTTCCTTGATATTCAGGGAGGCACTGCTATTGCCAGTGATCCTTTGGGATGGAACAGCTGCTTAATGTGGAAGAGAAACTGTGTGCTGGTCCGCCGTGTAGCCTGGTGGCCATGCCCTTGAGCAAGTCCTGGTGCTGTTGGGACTGTATCCATTTCACTCAGTCCAGCTTGGTCACAACACTGACTGGGGGTTTCTGGTTTCTTTGTTCTGGAAGCCCCTTTGGGGAGGTGTTGACACCCAACGGGTTATTGCTCTTAGTCAAAATGCTGCTCGTTCACCTGCTGCTTTTGTCTGCAGTGCCAGATAGCCCCAGCTCGACTCCCACTTTGCCTCAACTTCAGGTACGTTTGGAGGGTTTGGATGCTCTGATTATCTCCTGCCTCTGTTCCGGGTCATGGACTCATAGGATGGTTGTAGTTGGAGGGGACTTATAAAGATCATCTTATCCACCCCCCTTTGCTAAGGCAAGTTGCCTATAGCTGGTTTCCGAGGACTATGCCTTGGCCTCTTGACTATCTCCAGCAGTGGAGACTACAACATCTCTCCTGGCAACCTGTGCCACTGCTCAGTCACCCTCACAGTACCGTTTCCTTACGTTCTGATGGAACATATACACAGCGTCAAAGGCAGTGCCCCTGATGGAACGTCTCAAGTTTGTTTTGCGGTGTGTGTGGATGAGAGTAGGCAGAGCAACTGCTTGGTCATGGCTGTAGTCAATGAGGAGAATGTTACTGCTCGTAATTTTAGGGCATATTCTTCTTCATTTAATAATGAAGAAACAACTAGATTATTCCCCAAACCCTCAGATTATTCCAAAATAATAGTGCAGGTGAGTTCTCATCCAGTGTAGTTAAACATGTCTGTAGTTGAGCAACAGTTATGCAACTTCTTACGAGTTATTGGTTTTGGTATATTGTTTTAGGATGGTCCATATTTCAAATGTTTATTTGTTCATATAGTTAATATTAGATCAATTAGTGAGACAAAGGTTTTTCATATTTGCTAGAAGCTGAAATTAAAACTTGAAGATCTAATTTAGAATACATCTATTCTAGACGTATTTGGAATATAATTCAAAAGATTTACACATTTATATTTTCTCTGAATAGCTTGAGCCTGTACTGAAAAAAAAATATATAGAAATCCATGTTTATTTTCCTCCTAAACTTTCTTAGATCTTGATTCATCTGTTAGGATGCAAGTGATCTATCTATAAATACTGTGTTCAGTTTTGGGCTCCTTACTACAAGAAGGATATTGAGTTGCTCAAGCGTGTGCAGACTCTAACAACAAAGCTGATGAAGGGACTAGAGAACAAGACTTATGAGGAGCAACTGAGGGAATTGTGTTGTTTATTCTGGAGGACAGAAGGCTGAGGGGAGACCTGAAAGGAGGTTTCAGTGAGGAGAGTGTCCATCTCTTTTCTTAGGTGACAAGTGATAGGGTGTGAGGAAATGGCCTCAGGTTGCACCAGCGGAGGTTTAGGTTGGATATTAGGAAGGATTTCTTCATGGAGAGGGTGATTGAGCATTGGAACATGTTGCCCAGGGAAGTGGTTGATATATCTTGGATGTATCAGAGTGCAAGAAATAGATGCATATTTAAATGACATCTAGAATGCCATTTTTCTCCCCATTTTTTATGTTTTGGAAATAACAAGATGAGGAATCAAATGTAACCAGGACCTCTCATCCTTCCTAGAACTGGACTCTTTTGGCATCCTGGAGAACGTGAATTCAGTTCCTGCTCCAATCGATATCCCTCATACTCCATTTATTACTGCTGTCATGGCCCTGACAGCTCCTGTTTTTGCTCCTGTTGGGTTTCTTTTGAAACATATAGTGAAGAAATCAATTCCATATCAGATCACATGAGATTTGGTAAACACCTGCAGCTGATAACATTGGTTGAGTAATTTGATGGATTGAGTAATGTCCTTCCATTGAGAAATCTCCTCGACAATTCAAAATTAAAGGTCTTCTGTGGTGATAGATAACCTCATGAGAAGGGATGGGCTTGACATAACTCAGCACTGAATGAAGCCAGAAGACCAGCGAAAGTTTGCAGATCAGTAACAACCTTCAAATTAGTCAGTTGCCACCTACAATATTAGGCTGTCAAATCTTAACACTCCATTTGAATCAGCTTCCTCCTCTCAAGATGGAGATCTGGCCTCTGCCACTGAAAAATATAGCCTGGGTTGTGGGGAACCCACATGGCCAGTTCTTGCTCCATACCAAACAAGAGTTTGTTTCCAGTTTCCTCAGATGTAAATTAAGATCAATAGTCCTTCTTTTCCACAGGGGAGTTGTGAGTCCATCACACAATGTGTGCTGCATGATAACCAGAAATGGGACTTGTCTAAGTACCTCTGAAAGGCAACAGATTGCAACTCCACAATAAATCGCAATGTGATGCAATGTGTGTATTTCAATTTACCCTTCAGGCAAGGCTAGGACTATTGAAACTTCCCTGTAATGTTTTCTGTTACCACTACGGTCAGTGCTAGTAAGCAAAATATTTGAATACAAGTATTGCTATTATACTTTAATAAGATTTCTTTTACGTCGTGTTCTGTCACTTCAGATTTTCTGAGATGGAGATGAAATTTTGCATGGCATAATGAAATGTTTCAGATGGAGAAGGTTCTATGCAGCTAAAATACCTAGACAAGCATACGTGACTGAAAAAAAAAAAAAAAGAGAAAGAAATGATTCTTCCAATTGCGTATGGATCCTCCTGAATAATGTCTGGATATTTTGTGACTAGTTCTTCAGGAAGATCCTTCTTGTTGAGAAAATGTAGATTTGAGCTATTTTCAATTATGGCTGATTTCCAATATAAAATATGTAATCACAAAATAAGGAAGGCAGTGTTTCTAGTGTGGTATTTCTGTTTTAATTCCTGCAACTGTCTTTGCATTTGAACTCAAAAGTTTTCCTGTTTCGATGAGCTAAAATAAAGAAATTTTTCCAAGCAACATGTTGTGTATATATGGGATTCTTCTGTAAAAACACAGGCACATGACATACCTGGGTTCTGGAAAAATCCAGGAAGACCTTATTTGTCTTCCTGGTCTAGATCCTTATTTGTCACAGGCCCAGATCTTCTGTGAGATAAGCCCTGCATAATGTTGTATGTCTGTGACTTAGAGGTAACACAGGTACATCTCTAAAACTCATACAAATCCTTAATATACTATTACCACAATGATATAATTACTGCTACAGCCTAGCCTAGCACTTCATTCAACCAAAAGCAATTCTGGAAACCAACTTGAAAGTCCTTTGTTTATTTTTCTTTGTTAATGGATAAGGTCAAATGAAATCAGTACAACTTTTTAGGTAATAGCATAACTCTGCCTTATGCAGCGGTGGCGATTCATCAGCTGGAAGGAAAGACAATTAGCAGGTGAAACAAATGAGCATCACTGGAGCTTACTGGGGCTTAATGACCTTCTCAGAATGCAGTGTGGAACAAACGTCTTGGCCATCACAAGAGAGCGAACAGGGTGTTGGTCCAAGAGTGCCAGTTAAGGCGTCTTCTCCTCCTGTTTTCCCGAGCAGCAATAAACGTTGTGGATGGTACGTGTTGGACCGAGATACCAGGAGATCCTCCTCTGCCAGCCCATCAGGGGGCAGCTTCTGAGAAGACCTTTGGAGAAGCTGACCCTTCTAAGAAGTGCTGTACTTCCTTGTTACTTGCCTGCAGGTGCCTTTGTGAGCTGGACTGTGCCTCTAGAGACTTTGGCACAAAATGGGATGTGGCAGAGGCAGAGCACAATGCTGTTGGCAATGAGGAGCACCTCATTGGAGCCCTCATTGCTGGGCAGCTTTGGTTTGATGTCTCTGGATCATGCGTTTTTGTCTTTTATCACTGCATTGCGTGTGTTTGAGGCTGGCTCTGGACTGTGGCCAAGGCAGATAGAAACAGCCTTTAACAGCTACTGTTAGGGCAGTCCCATTTGAGTCGATAGACCTTTGGTACCTTTATTGCAACATTCAGACACTTAGGAAAGTGAAGAGAGCAAAGCCCTGACTTTTATTATTCCTAAGGTTAACCTGCTTAGGTGTATCTGGGGGAGGAAGCTATACACGGACAAAATGAGCTTCTGTTACAGCCTTCCTGCTTTGGAACATGTTCAAAACTTCCCTGAGGAAGATACCTAGATCAGCATTCAATGTCTTTTGATTTACTGCTGTAATAGAGTAATTGCATGCTGCAGGGGAATTTTTTCCGTGGAAGGTTGCTGATGAAGAAGGAGATTGAAAAGGTGGAACTTAGACTGTGAACTGGACTGGATGAAAATTTGATGATTCACATGTACTTAATGCTTACGACCAAAGAATATGGAGTAGCTAGAGAGCTATAATAAATTCCTGGTTTTGTGAAAATACAAACCAAATTGCCCTCATAATTTCCTCCTTTATTAAATACTGCTGAATGAATGGAAAAGATGAGCATCACTACAGCCATATTTACACTGACGTATTTGCACTAAGATCTGAAGTTTTCCTCACCATTTCTTAATTATGTGTTAAGTCTCATAGTAATATCTTGTGCATCTACATATCAAATCTCAAATTTTAGGTGAAGGTTATGGTTGTTAAAACTCTCTTAGTAAATACAAATAATGGTTGGTAATAGCTAACATCTACTCTTACACTTTTTAAATCATTCTTACATGCCCTGCTAATGCTTATTTGAAAAGGCTTGTGTTAATATTTATTTCTCTTTCAAAGCTTTTTGTCAGTTCAAGGAAAACTTATATTATTACTATTCTTAGCTCAGGTTCTTGGTTCAAAACTTCACTAATTTTACTACAAAATGGGGCGGCAGCTACAAAGTGTACAATGGAATAAGTCAGTGGCTCTTGTATTTTTCCTTTTTTAAAGGATAATTCATGTGTCCTTATGACAAGACGGAGTAGATTTATTATATTATTTTATTCACATGAACCAGGCAACACCGAAGGCTGTTGTGACACAATGAAATCCTCAGGATAGAAATATAGATCTTACAGGGGATGAGATGTATGAGATTCTTGCAAAACCTAACTTGCAAACACAAAGTATAATCCTTTTAGGATATTTGTTTTAAACAATTCTATAGATCTTCACTGTTCTTGGACCATGTCTGTTGAGTTTGCAGTCAATCTAATAAAACTGAATGTCAATGAAAACCATAAGAAGATATTTTAATCACTTCATTTTAGGGTGTATACATCACCTTTCCCTCCCTTCTGATTTTTTTTTTAGAAAAATGGAGCAATACAAAATTCTTATCTAACAAGGATGTACTTGCAAGGTCCAAGGTGACTGGATTAGAAAGCTAAAGTCTTATCATCAGGCTGTGAGCATGTGGGCCAGTGCGTGTAACTCGACTGAGGAACTGCGGCTGGACAGTGCTTGGCCCTGCATTATTCTACAGCCAGCTTCTGGGCTCTCTTCTTTAAACTAATGCTTAGCTGTTATTTAGGTGGTGCCAAGCACAGGCTGGAGCCTGTTAGATCCCATTGCTTGCTCTAACTACCTGAGAGAACTCTTGTGTTTTCTCTTCATACTAAAAAACAAAACCTACTGCTTGACATTGGTATGGTCATGCCGCAGTTCTGCTCAGCTTTGTAGAAAGGCATTGCATAGACTGGCTTGGCCTTTGGAAGTTTTCCAGTGTAGGATCTTGAAGTATGGTGCCCTCAGTCATTGTGAAAAGTATGAGCTGAGGGCATCACCTGAGCCATAAGCATTTCAGCAAATATCTTCATAATGGATTTTGAGAAGTATCTTGGAGGCCTGGTTTTGCAGAGAGGTAGGCAAGCATTTAACGATGCTGAGTATTTCCAAAACTTTCAGGAGACTACTCATAGCAAAAAAGTTATGCACATGAACAACTACAAAGTTTTGTTGCTAATTTTAATGTTTAATTTTAATGACCTACATTGGCTCCCAGTTAAACTGTAATTATATAGTGCAACATATAATGCAGCAATATGTGTGTAAAATTGACTTCATGGGGTGTGGTGAAATTCGTTAACTTCCTTTCCCTGTCTACAAATTTTTATATAATGCCTAGTAATGGGGAGGCAGGGGAGAGGAAAAAGTTAGGTGTATTTATACCTTTAATTTAGTAAGTACAATGCTCCTGTTGCTTCACAGAGTATCACATGTGAGCTACCTACCATATTAAAAAAGCACATTTCTGCACTGGCAGAAATGACCCGCACAGTTAGGTGTAAAAAAAAAAAAGAGAAATTTAGCATACTGCACTTTGCATGCTATCCTGACACAGTGGAAAATAAGAAATAGATATAGGTCATAAAACAGGGTCATGTTGAACTAAGTATTAGATTGGAGATATGAAGAAAAATTTTTATTGATTGATTTTTTTTTTCCTTTGGTGCAGATTTTAACTATTAAAAATACACATTCCTAAGTCAAACTGCCACAAGAAGTAAAACCAAACATTTAGGGAAACGTTACTTTAGCACTCAACTTTGATTTGTCATTTAAAGTAGAATTATATTCTTGTTAATCTTGCAAAAGAAATGCAGTTTGTAGCTATCATATTTCTTAACACAATGCTTTTCATTGCATTTCTTCATTACACTTATCAAAGTTCAAAACAGATCTAGTTTTCTAACGAGAATTATTTAACTAGATATTGATTTAAAGTATTTATCTTTGTTGGTGAGTGACAGATATGCCCCAGAGCTGAACAAGTACTTTGGGTCAATCTATTTTTTAGTTTCAGTTCCATTTCCTGCAACGGACGTAGCTAATTCTTCCTCATGCAAAGGATTTATAAGTGATTTATCATAGAATGTATTAATAAATCCTATTGTTAAAAAAGTATTACCAGATGTTAAACTTCCTACAGTCTGTACCAGTCACCTTATCAGCATAGCACCAGGTTTGATTATCTTTCCTGAAGTCTGAAAGACAATGCGTTGGCCATGCAGGTGGTCTTCCTAACTTTACATGGCTCTGTTAACAAGGTCAGGAATTGCACAAGCTCTCCTTCAGAAGAGATGGATGTTGTGGAGAAGTTCAATTTTGAAAAGATGGTACTGAGAATAGAGCTGTGGAAAATTTAAATAATCATTCTTCTGTTGGGATAGGTCTGTAAATCACCAAGAATTTCACAGCAGGCGACATTATTGCTGCTTTGGTGGCATAAACGTAAGAGATCTGCTTATCAGTTAGCAGTAGCTATAAACAACCTCCTCACATTTCAGTCAACACTTACCAAAAATGCTAATTGCACGGATTTTGTAAGAAGAGAAGTGTTAGCAAGGAGTTTATGTTTTGGCTCAGCCTTACCTCATGAGACATTTTTTTTTTAATTGAACTTCCCATTATCCATGATAACCAGCTTTTCTGGTTTGTTTGTGGGATTTTCTAATACACCTCTGTCTTTATAGGTGGTAGGGCTTGTTACCCTGGCAAAAATCCAGTTGTCCTGCTGAAGTTCAGTATGTGCAAGGATGGGAGCCTCCCCTGTTTTTCTTCCAGAGCTTGTCTGAAAGCTTTTAAACGCTTGGGTCCTTCAGCTGAGAAAATCAACACCCAGTAATCCTGGCTTTTCCGTTATGACCCTTGCTTTTTTTCTGCTTTTTAACCTCTGAAACAAGATAAAATTCATGAGAGATACAGCTCTGGGCAGCACAATGTAGATATCTGCTGTGCAAGCTACCAGTTAGGAAATCTTGGGGAACACCTACTTAAGCTGGGCTGATAATGAAAACCACCACTGGCTATCGCTGTAAACTTATCTCTGGGAGTCGAGACTGTTAGTCCTGTTGGCTTCTTTAGGGTCGAAAGAATTAAGTAATTTTAATGTGTTGTTCTGTTTTGTTGTTGTTGTTGTTGTTGTTGTTTGTTTTTTTCCCCACTTAGAACTACAGGTGTTCCTCCCCACATCTGTATACTTGAAACAGAGATATGATGAGACATGGGACTGGAGTTTAGTATGACAGGTAACAAAAAGGAATGCTTACTCTATTAGCTTTTGAATTTCCTCAAATACCACATGTAAAAAAAATTATGCACACTATTTTTTTTATCCAATAATATTTCCTGCAAATAAAATGTATTATTTTTAAGTAGCTTAATTCAGCTTTTTCTTTGCATTTTTATGTTTAATCACAGGATAATTTTTAGATGGCAAGTTTTGGCAGGTATATAGGATGAAGAGAAAGTCCTTGACAAAGATACCATGTTGTGGTGAGATAATTAAAGAGTTTTTCAAAGTTCACAAAGTCATTGAAAGTCTTTAGAAGTAAGCTATTGTTGTCATGTTCTGAGAACAAATGGAAAAATCTGTAGGTTAGTTAAAACAAGACATGGAAACATGGTCTCGAAAGGAGCTGGAATGGTTAAAACCTTCTAGACAAAATGATTTATGTGGGTTAATTTCAGCTTTCTCTAGGAGTTTGCTGCTTAACAGTTTGAATACGCTGTAAAGTAGCATAAAAGTTGAGTAACATGTTGTAAGTGGATTGGTGCTGGGAAGTAATCACTGCAAAACTTCTAAATGAGTGAGGAGTCATTTCACAGGAGACTTCCTGCTGTGATTTTGGTATGTGCAGTATAAAATAGAGGTACTAAGGGATTTTTTGTACAGAGGATGCTGGCATTCAAGCAGATGTAAACCAAAGGTACCTGTTATTAAATCAGAAGATACAGGTCCTAAGTTAACTTAAAAATGTTGACTGGAAATGTCAGAAATTTCCTGTTAGGCTGGAATACGGTGAGGCCTGGCAAGAACTCTGAAAGCCTAGTTTGTGATAAAGAGCTATGCTTGCAGATTTAATGCTTCCACATTTAATGCTTTTATAATAAAATGCTTTTATGCTTCCACATTTAATTAATGTGGATAAATTCAACCACTGCACATCTAGTCCTCTTCTGTTCTTGAACCTCCTTGACATCATCCATAAATTTTCTATTCATGGTACCACAGACCAGCTGAGGCTGAATGACATCTCTGGAGATCATCTGGACCACCTCCCTTCTCTAGGTGGGGTCACCAAAAGCAGGTTGCTCAGGACTGTGCCCAGTCAGATTTGACTATCTGTAAGGATGGAGGAATCCACGGCCTTGCTGGGCAACCTGAGCCAGTCCTTGGTCACCCTCACAGTGAAATTCAATTTTAAAAATTTTTAAATGGATTTTACTGTACTTCATGCCCATTGCCTCGTCCTGTCACCACTGAGAAGAGGCTGGCTCTGTCTTTACTCCATCCCATCAGATCTTTATACATACTGATGAGATCCCTCTGAACCTTTTCCAGGTTCAACAGAGGCTCTCTCAGCCTTGCCTTCTATGAGAGATGCTCCACACCTTTAATCATCTGAACAACTTCTCTAGACTTGCTCTAGTATGTCCATGTCTCTCATGTACTGGGTAACCCAGAACTGGAACCAGAACCCCAGGTGGGTCTCACTGTATTGGGTTTACGTGGCAAGGTTTTGGTGGCAGAGGGGCTGCAGGGGGGGGCCTCTGTGAGCAGAGCCCAGCAGCTGCCCCATGCCAGATCAGAGACAGCTCCAGCGAAACCAGCACGCTCACCAGTGCTGAGCACAGGGGATGACAGATCACCTCCCTCAGCTGCTGGCAATGTGCTTCTGAAAGCGGCACCAGCGTGCCATTGGCCATCTTCGCTGCAATGGCACGTTGTGGGGTCATGGTCAATTTGTTCACCAGGACCCCAAGGTTCCTTGCCTGCAAAACTGCTTTTCAGCTGGTTGAGCACCTTGGCCTGTACAAAAATGTTTTTTTTCAAGAATTTAAAGGAAGGAAAATGACCCCACAGCCCCTTCCGAATCATGATGTGTGATCACTCCACTGAGCACATGGTATTGTTTTTCCTTTTGTCAGGAACAGCAGAGCTGTGAATAGCAATGTTCATGCTTCCATTTCTTCATTACATGAATACAATCAGTTGTATTTACCATTGTCCTCCAGTTTGTTTGTTCTTCTCAGTGACTGCTTTGACAACTTCTGATTCTGTTTCTGGACCCTGGTCTTTTGTCTTTTCTTCCTCTATTCTAGTGCTGTTAAACTTTTCAGAAAGAGAATTCCTTATTCCCTTTGTCTCTAGACCCAAGCTGTGCCTTGCTGCAAGAGGAAGGTTGGAGTATACCATCAGGAATCACGAATTATGTCAGCTATGTGGTTTGATTGGTGTTTGTATCATAGCCAAAATGGACAGATAAGTATAGCCTGGATGAAGTGCAATGAACAGAATATAAGACCAACAAATATCCTGTTTCTAGCTGTCCTGTATTTCTTCTCATCACATGGGGAGAAATAGTAGAAGTGCAATATAGTGACTCCAGCTAACAAATTAGCAGGACAGGCTGTTGTTCCCTTAGCATTCTAAAAATGCATTAAGACTTCACACAGACCAAATAATGAAACCAGTTCAACAGAACTTTTGGGTTTTCTTCAACCCATATTTCTTTCTCTTTTGATAAACTTCATGATTCAAAGGATTTTTTATTGTCAAATTCAGCTAAGGAGCATAGTGGTAGATTGAGGGAAGACATTGCTAAACCAGAGCAAGCTCAACAGAGGTCCCTGGTTAGGCTTAGTTAGGGTATTTAACAAATAGCTGACATTAATTTATTTTTGGTACAAGACTCAATCACATGTATAATGTGCTGTTTGTTGACAAGCAACAGAGAAGCAAGCGTGTAATTTCAAGAGGAAACCATCAGAAATAGAAACATTTATGAGACCAGAATTCTTTCTTGAAGGATTCATCAGAAAGCCTGGTATGAATTTGATGCCTCACCTTGCAATGCATTACAGTCTGCTTACTTAAGCCATTAGCTACAAGCAGCAAGTAAATAAAATTGGTATGGTAGGTGCAAAGAAACACATGGGTTCACCAGTCTGGTTCCAAAGGTAATGCTGGGCCTGCACACAAGTCAAATATATAGTTAAGATAATTTGTATTAGTGACGACAGCACAAATTTTACAGGAAATGGAAACTTTGTTCTTCATAGGTTATCTTTCTGTAAAGATCAGGTAGTCATAAAAATATTGGATAAGAAATCAGACACAACTTGGACCATGACTGTTAAACTACATTTCATAACCACCTATTGTTTGGACAGACTGGCCTTGGGAGCCTCACCCTTTCACAGGTGTAGAAGTATAAATTCTGATGCTCTGCTTTATTGGCACCTCTTGGCAAGATGGGTACCAACAAGATCTTGCTTTTCCTCCTAAGTACAGCACTTCTGGATGCCACAGGTAAACCACTTAAAATTTTTAAAACCAGTATTTCCAAAAAAAGGTAGAAAAAAAGGGGATGTCTTACGCTTCTTCAGTGGTTCCATACATGTAACTCATGTGCTAATATTATCAACTTTGTGCAAAGATTGGATGTAAAACGGGCTACAATTTGATAGCATCATGTTGTCTTATTAAAAATATGATCCATTCAACATTGTGATTAACTATTATTTATATTTAAGTAAATTTATTACAATGAAATCAGTATCGTTCCAACTTTAACAGTAGTGTCCTGTAACGTAGATTAAACCAAATAAAAAAAAATAAATGACCTTGAATATACTAATAAAAGACTTTGCTTAAATCTGTGTTTTTCAATATGAAATTATGAAAAAATGTAGTTCCTTGGCTGTAATGTATACTTGCTTTAAAAGAATTCAAAGTTAACCTTCTAGATGCTTATGGAACCACCCAATACTTATTTAACTTTATATAACTTAATAGAAGCACAATAGTAAGACACAGTTGCTATCATGCATGGCACCATGTAGTACCAGGGGCATGCATTTTCCTCCCAGTTATGCCATTGAGATGGTCATGCACACAGACGGAAAACCTGGAGACTGTAAAAACCCAGCCTTGCACATTTACACAACCAAATCATAACAGAGACAGTATTCAGGTAGGTTGTGCTTTCTCAGAAACCAACATTTAGTATCACTGAGGACTTTCTAAATACTATTGATATTTCACAAGGGTGATATCTTGGACTCGCCATTCTCAGCAGACACCTCCTGAGCAGTGTTATGCCCATCCGCATCATGGTTTGCATTAGCAAAGGGACTTCCCAGCTTTAATTCAGGCACATGTGCTTTTAAGACATAGGCAAAAAAAAAAAAAAAAAGGTGTTATAATCCTTCTAGGGAAACCTGTCTGTTTGCTGAAACCTATCTGTTGTTCTTTGCAGCTATGAATAAGAAAACATCCTTTGCATCCTTCCAGTATTTAAAATATATTGGTGGGCAAAATATACAGCAGGCCCTTTTCTTAAAGCACATTTTCAGCAAATCTCCCTCACACCTCTCCTGTGTGTCTTGTCAGAAGATGCGTCAGTGTGCTGTTTTAAGAGTCATTGCATGGATTGAGTATGTCTCAGAAAAAAAGTTTGTCTAGCTGTTTTGTTTTCCCATTGTAAACCCATTGTCTCAACTGATATTTGTAGCCTTAGAAAAAGTAATCTGCATAGTTTTATTTATTTACTTTAAATTGCTTACAAATTGTATTTCTGTCAGTTTCTACATAAGATTGTACAACTAAATCCCTATCCAAGGCATTGGATTGTACAACCAAATACACAAGTATCTAGCTGAGAAGTAGATAAAAATGAAAAAGGAGGAATTCTGGAGAAATTCTCTCTTCTGGAAAGATTCCCGTGTCCAAATAAAAGATCATGTCTCACAGTCTGGAAACTGTGAAAGCACATCACTGAATAACCCAGAACTGTGAACAAGACTTGTAATGCTCCTTCCTCCCAAAGTCCCTCACTTAATTATTGCTTTTCCTCAATCCACAGGTACAAGTATCTCAAGAAGGTCTATGACCATAAGTACACTTACGGGTACGTCTGCATCTCCCATGGCTCCTTTCTCTGCATTCTCCTTGGGCGGCACTGGTTAGCAGCCCAAGCAGCTTGGCGGTCTGACGCTGCCCAGTGCCAGGTTTGGGGGAGCAGGAGGGCAGTGCTGGTAGCCACACGCACCAGGGCAGGGCACGGTGCTGCCCCTGGAGCTGTCGTGTGCCTTGCCTGCAGGCATGGAGAGCGTAGAGCTCAGGGATGAACCATACCCTGTCCAGATTGCTCCTTCATCCAGAAGTCCCTCACTTGCTTCTTTCTCTTCCTCCAGCAACAGATACTACATCCACGACGAGCCCATATCCCACCACAACTCCAGGTACGTCTGCATGTCCCATGGCTCCTTTCTGTGCGCTCTTCTCGGGCTGCACTGGTTAGCAGCCCAAGCAGGTTGGCCACAAGCATCAGGCTAGTGCATGGTGCTGCCCCTGGGGCTGTTGTATGCCTTGCCTGCAGGCATGGAGAGTGCAGAGATCCAGGAGAGATTGCTCTGTATCATTATAGATGAGGGATATTCAGGGAAAATATTCCTCACTTGAGGTTGCCCCTCTTCTATGTGGACAAATGTAACGACTCTTTAAACATGCCATTTCCAACAAGAAACTCAGCTTAGTTTACGAGACATAGAGATGGTTCCTTTGCCATTCCTGTTTTGCTCTGTCCCCACCCTGGATGCCCGTGCTAAGACCCCAACACTATGAATCGCCAGCGCGCCTGGTCAGCAGCGCCATGCCCAGTGCTGGGAGCAAACCTGGTCATGCTCCTTCCTCCCAAAGTACCTCACTTACTTTTTTCTCTTCCTCATGCAACAGTTGAAACAGCCATGACGAGCAAAATTCCCACCACAACTCCAGGTACGTCTACATCTCCTGTGGCTCCTTTCTGCAGTCACAGAGAGCGTAGAGCTCAGGGATGCACCGTGTCCTGTCCAGATTGCTCCTTCATCCAGAAGTCCCTCACTTGCTTCTTTCTCTTCCTTCCTCTGCAGCTGCAATAACCACGACGAGCCCATATCCCACCACAACTCCAGGTACGTCTACATCTCCCATGGCTCCTTTCTGTGCATTCTTCTCGGGCGGCACTGGTTAGCAGCCCAAGCAGCTTGGCGGTCTGATGCTGCCCAGTGCCAGGTGTGGAGGGGCAGGAGGGTGGTGGTGGTTGCCACACGCACCAGGGCAGGGCATGGTGCTGCCCCTGGGGCTGTTGTGGCCCCCCATTGGAATGGCTGCCATATCTTTTTATCCAGATTCCGTTGTGGAGCCCAGAACTGTGCACAGGACTCGAGGTGCAGCCACAGCTGTGCTGAGTTCAGTGGGGCAAGCACTCCTTCCGACCGGCTAGCTCAGCGGTGCTATGTGCACCCCACGTCAGGGCTGGCCCTGTTGGCAACCAGGGCCCGTTGCTGGCTCACATTGAGCTTCCAACCACCAATGCCCCCTGAACCCTTTTAAATCAACACCAGAGTCACAGAATAGAAGGATGGGAGAGGCAAGCCAGGGGAAAGGCGGAGCCTAGTAGCATGGAGGGTGCTGATTCCAGTGGCCTGAAAGTGTTGTGGTGATGAAATGCAACGGTGAGGGAAGGTGCCTGTGTGCCAGCAGCTTTTCCCACGTTTTCCTTGTTCCCTGCTTTCCCAGGTGTCTCTCTGAGCTTGGTGAATGGCAGGAATCGGTGTGAGGGGCGCATAGAGATCAACCACTATGGGAGCCGGGGCACGGTGTGTGACGACAGCTGGGGCCTCAGTGATGCTCAAGTTGTGTGCAGGCAGCTGGGATGCGGCTATGCTGTTTCTGCACTCGGAAATGCCTATTTTGGACCAGGCAGTGGCAGTATTTACCTGGACGATGTGCAGTGCACAGGGAGTGAGTCCTCCCTGTTTGAGTGCAGGAGCTCTGGCTGGGGCGTCCACAACTGTGGGCACTATGAAGACGCAGGTGTTGTCTGCTCAGGTAGTGTTGGTTTTCCTCCATCAATCATAGAGCGATTTCATAAAATACCCCTACTTTGCCTGACAAGGAGATGGTTCGGAGCCACTCTTGCCATTTCTGTTTGGCTCTGTTCCTACACTGGATGCCTGTGCTGAGCCCCCCATGCTCTGCATCGCCAGTGCAACCGGGCAGCAGCAAATTGACCATTGCTGGAGCAAAACCTGCTAATGTTCCTTCCTCCCAAAGTCCCTCACTTTCTTTTTTCTTTTCTTCCCTCAACAGCTGCAAATTCCATGACAAGTCTATATCCCACCACAACTCCAGGTACGTCTGCATCTCCCATGGCTCCTTTCTGTGCATTCTTCTTGGGCGGCACTGGTTAGCAGCCCAAGAACCTTGGCGGTCTGACGCTGCCCAGTGCACGGTTGGGATGGGCAGGAGGGCAGTGCCAGAAGCTGCACGCACCAGGGCAGGGCATGGTGCTGCCCCTGGGGCTGTCGTATGCCTTGCCTGCAGGCATGGAGAGCGTAGAGCTCAGGGATGCACCGTGCCCTGTAAAGATTGCTCCTTCATCCAGAAGTCCCTCACTTGCTTCTTTCTCTTCCTCCATCAACAGGTCGGACATACAGAACCACAGTTGGCTTCCAACCAACCGTTCCTCCAGGTACGTCTATATTTTTCCAGTGTTTTCTGTGCACTTCTTTTGGGTATCATCAGTTGCTGAGTGCCAGGGTGGGCTTTGACTCTTCCGTGGAGTCCCAGACCCGTAGAATATCCAGAGCTGGGAGGGACTCACAAGGGCCATCGAGTCCGTCTCCTGCACGTGTCTAGGAGCATTGTGGAAATGCTTCCTCAGCACTGAAAGGCCTAGGGCCATGACCACTTGCCAGGGAGCCTGCTGCAGTGCCTGACCTGCCTCTCAGTGAAGATGCTGTTCCTACCATCCAATCTGAGCCTCCCCTGAGGCAGGTTTCAGGCATTTCCTCGTGTCCTGTCACCGGAGGAAAGAGATCGGTGCCTCCCTCTCCATTCCCCATCGAGAGGAAGGTGCAGGCAGCAGCGGGCTCACCCCTCAGTCTCCTCTTCTAAGCTGAACAAACCAAATGGCCTCAGCCTCTCTTGCTAATGTCAAGCCCTCTAGGCCTTTCCCCATCCCTGTGACCCTCCATTGGAATGGCTGCAATCTTTTTATATCCTTTTTCTGTCGTGGAGCCCACAGGACTCAAGGTGCAGCCACAGCTGTGCTGAGTTCAGTGGGGCAAGCACTCCTTCCGACCGGCTAGCTCAGCAGTGCTATGTGCGCCCCACGTCAGGCCTGGCCCTGTTAGCAACCAGGGCCGGTTACTAGCTCATGTTGAGCTTGCATCCACCAATGCCCCCCGATCCCTTTCAAAGAAGCACCACAGTCACAAAATAGAAGGATGGGAGAGTCGAGCCAGGGGAAAGGCGGAGCCTAATAAAGCGGAGCGTGTTGATCCCAGTGGCCTGAAAGTGGTGTGGTGATGACATGCAATGGTGAGGGCAGGTGCTTGTATGCCAGCAGCTTTTCCTACGTTTTCCTTGTTCCCTGCTTTCCCAGGTGTCTCTCTGAGCTTGGTGAATGGCAGGAATCGGTGTGAGGGGCGCATAGAGATCTACCGCAATGGGAGCCGGGGCACGGTGTGTGACGACAGCTGGGACCTCAATGATGCTCAAGTTGTGTGCAGGCAGCTGGGATGCGGCTATGCTGTTTCTGCACTCGGAAATGCCTATTTTGGACCAGGCAGTGGCAGTATTTACCTGGACGATGTGCAGTGCATGGGGAGTGAGTCCTCCCTGTTTGAGTGCAGGAGCTCTGGCTGGGGCGTCCACAACTGTGGGCACAGTGAAGACGCAGGTGTTGTCTGCTCAGGTAGTGTTGGTTTTCCTCCATCAATCCTGGTGTGCTTTCATAAATCGCCCTTACTTTGCCTGTGTTGGAGAAGGTTCAGAGCCACATTTCCTGTTTCTCTTTTGCTCTGTCCCCACGCTGGATGCCCGTGCTGAGCCCCCCATGCTCTGTATCACCAGTGCAACCGGGCAGCAGCAACACGCCCAGTGCCGGGATGAAACCTGGTCATGCTCCTTCCTCCCAAAGTCCCTCACTCACTTCTTTCTCTTCCTTCCTCTGCAGCTGCAATAACCACGACGAGCCCATATCCCACCACAACTCCAGGTATGTCTGCATCTCCCATGGCTCCTTTCTGTGCATTCTTCTCGGGCGGCACTGGTTAGCAGCCCAAGCAGCTTGGCGGTCTGACGCTGCCCAGTGCCCGGTTTGGATGGGCAGGAGGGTGGTGGCGGTTGCCACACGCACCAGGGCAGGGCATGGTGCTGCCCCTGGGGCTGTTGTGGCCCCCCATTGGAATGGCTGCCATATCTTTTTATCCAGATTCCGTTGTGGAGCCCAGAACTGTGCACAGGACTCGAGGTGCAGCCACAGCTGTGCTGAGTAAAGTGGGGCAAGCACTCCTTCCGACCGGCTAGCTCAGCGGTGCTATGTGCACGCCACATCAGGGCTGGCCCTGTTGGCAACCAGGGCCCGTTGCTGGCTCACATTGAGCTTCCAACCACCAATGCCCCCTGAACCCTTTTAAATCAACACCAGAGTCACAGAATAGAAGGATGGGAGAGTCGAGCCAGGGGAAAAGGCAGAGCATAGTAGCGTGGAGGGTGCTGATTCCAGTGGCCTGAAAGTGGTGTGGTGATGAAATGCAACGGTGAGGGCAGGTCCCTGTGTGCCAGCAGCTTTTCCCATGTTTTTCTTGTGCCCTGCTTTCCCAGGTGTCTCTCTGAGCTTGGTGAATGGCAGGAACCGGTGTGAGGGGCGCATAGAGATCAACCACTATGGGAGCCGGGGCACGGTGTGTGACGACAGCTGGGGCCTCAATGATGCCCACGTTGTGTGCAGGCAGCTGGGATGCGGCTATGCTGTTTCTGCACTCGGAAATGCCTATTTTGGACAAGGCAGTGGCAGTATTTACCTGGACGATGTGCAGTGCACAGGGAGTGAGTCCTCCCTGTTTGAGTGCAGGAACTCTGGCTGGGGCGTCCATAACTGTGGGCACAGTGAAGATGCAGGTGTTGTCTGCTCAGGTAGTGTTGCTTTTTCTCCATCAATCATAGAGCGATTTCATAAAATACCCCTACTTTGCCTGACAAGGAGATGGTTCGGAGCCACTCTTGCCGTTTCTATTTGGCTCTGTTCTTATACTGGATGCCCGTGCTGAGCCCCCCCATGCTCTGCATCGCCAGTGCAACCGGGCAGCAGCAAATTCACCATTGCTGGGAGCAAAACCTGCTAATGTTCCTTCCTCCAAAAGTCCCTCACTTTCTTTTTTCTTTCCTTCCCTCAACAGCTGCAAATTCCATGACAAGTCTATATCCCACCACAACTCCAGGTACGTCTGCATCTCCCATGACTCCTTTCCTTGCATTCTTCTCGGGCGGCACTGGTTAGCTGCCCAAGCACCTTGGCGGTCTGACGCTGCCCAGTGCGCGGTTGGGATGGGCAGGAGGGCAGTGCCAGAAGCCGCACGCACCAGGGCAGGGCATGGTGCTGCCCCTGGGGCTGTCGTATGCCTTGCCTGCAGGCATGGAGAGCGTAGAGCTCAGGGATGCACCGTGCCCTGTAAAGATTGCTCCTTCATCCAGAAGTCCCTCACTTGCTTCTTTCTCTTCCTCCATCAACAGGTCGGACGTACAGAACCACAGTTGGCTTCCAACCAACCGTTCCTCCAGGTACATCTATATTTTTCCAGTGTTTTCTGTGCACTTCTTTTGGGTATCATCAGTTGCTGAGTGCCAGGGTGGGCTTTGACTCTTCCGTGGAGTCCCAGACCCGTAGAATATCCAGAGCTGGGAAGGACTCACAAGCGCCATCGAGTCCATCTCCTGCACGTGTCTAGGAGCATTGTGGAAATGCTTCCTCAGCACTGAAAGGCCTAGGGCCATGACCACTTGCCAGGGAGCCTGCTGCAGTGCCTGACCTGCCTCTCAGTGAAGACGCTGTTCCTACCATCCAACCTGAGCCTCCCCTGAGGCAGGTTTCAGGCATTTCCTCGTGTCCAGTCACCGGAGGAAAGAGATCGGTGCCTCCCTCTCCATTCCCCATCGAGAGGAAGGTGCAGGCAGCAGCGGGCTCACCCCTCAGGCTCCTCTTCTAAGCTGAACAAACCAAATGGCCTCAGCCTCTCCTGCTAATGTCAAGCCCTCTAGGCCTTTCCCCATCCCTGTGACCCTCCATTGGAATGGCTGCCATATCTTTTTATATCCTTCTTCTGTCGTGGAGCCCAGAACTGTGCACAGGACTTGAGGTGCAGCCACAGCTGTGCTGAGTTCAGTGGGGCAAGCACTCCTTCTGACCGGCTAGCTCAGTGGTGCTATGTGCACCCCACGTCAGGGCTGGCCCTTTTGGTGACCAGGGCCCCTTGTTAGGTCATTTTGAGCTTGCTTCCACCAATGCCCCCCGATCCCTTTCAAAGAAGCACCACAGTCACAAAATAGAAGGATGGGAGAGTCGAGCCAGGGGAAAGGCGGAGCCTAATAGAGCGGAGCGTGTTGATCCCAGTGGCCTGAAAGTGGTGTGGTGATGAAATGCAACGGTGAGGGCAGGTGCTTGTATGCCAGCAGCTTTTCCCATGTTTTTCTTGTGCCCTGCTTTCCCAGGTGTCTCTCTGAGCTTGGTGAATGGCAGGAACCGGTGTGAGGGGCGCATAGAGATCAACCACTATGGGAGCCGGGGCACGGTGTGTGACGACAGCTGGGACCTAAATGATGCTCAAGTTGTGTGCAGGCAGCTGGGATGCGGCTATGCTGTTTCTGCACTTGGAAATGCCTATTTTGGACAAGGCAGTGGCAGTATTTACCTGGACGATGTGCAGTGCACAGGGAGTGAGTCCTCCCTGTTTGAGTGCAGGAGCTCTGGCTGGGGCGTCCACAACTGTGGGCACTATGAAGACGCAGGTGTTGTCTGCTCAGGTAGTGTTGGTTTTCCTCCATCAATCATAGAGCGATTTCATAAAATACCCCTACTTTGCCTGACAAGGAGATGGTTCGGAGCCACTCTTGCCATTTCTGTTTGGCTCTGTTCCTACACTGGATGCCTGTGCTGAGCCCCCCATGCTCTGCATCACCAGTGCAACCGGGCAGCATGAAATTGACCATTGCTGGAGCAAAACCTGCTAATGTTCCTTTCTCCCAAAGTCCCTCACTTTCTTTTTTCTTTTCTTCCCTCAACAGCTGCAAATTCCATGACAAGTCTATATCCCACCACAACTCCAGGTACGTGTGCATCTCCCATGGCTCCTTTCTGTGCATTCTTCTTGGGCGGCACTGGTTAGCAGCCCAAGCAGCTTGGCGGTCTGACAATGCCCAGTGCGCGGTTGGGATGGGCAGGAGGGCAGTGCCAGAAGCCGCACGCACCAGGGCAGGGCATGGTGCTGCCCCTGGGGCTGTCGTATGCCTTGCCTGCAGGCATGGAGAGCGTAGAGCTCAGGGATGAACCATACCCTGTCCAGATTGCTCCTTCATCCAGAAGTCCCTCACTTGCTTCTTTTTCTTCCTCCATCAACAGGTCGGACATACAGAACCACAGTTGGCTTCCAACCAACCGTTCCTCCAGGTACGTCTATATTTTTCCAGTGTTTTCTGTGCACTTCTTTTGGGTATCATCAGTTGCTGAGTGCCAGGGTGGGCTTTGACTCTTCCGTGGAGTCCCAGACCCGTAGAATATCCAGAGCTGGGAGGGACTCACAAGGGCCATCGAGTCCGTCTCCTGCACGTGTCTAGGAGCATTGTGGAAATGCTTCCTCAGCACTGAAAGGCCTAGGGCCATGACCACTTGCCAGGGAGCCTGCTGCAGTGCCTGACCTGCCTCTCAGTGAAGATGCTGTTCCTACCATCCAATCTGAGCCTCCCCTGAGGCAGGTTTCAGGCATTTCCTCGTGTCCTGTCACCGGAGGAAAGAGATCGGTGCCTCCCTCTCCATTCCCCATCGAGAGGAAGGTGCAGGCAGCAGCGGGCTCACCCCTCAGTCTCCTCTTCTCTAAGCTGAACAAACCAAATGGCCTCAGCCTCTCTTGCTAATTTCAAGCCCTCTAGGCCTTTCCCCATCCCCGTGGCCCTTCATTGGAATGGCTGCAATCTTTTTATATCCTTCTTCTGTCGTGGAGCCCACAGGACTCAAGGTGCAGCCACAGCTGTGCTGAGTTCAGTGGGGCAAGCACTCCTTCCGACCGGCTAGCTCAGCAGTGCTATGTGCGCCCCACGTCAGGCCTGGCCCTGTTAGCGACCAGGGCCGGTTACTAGCTCATGTTGAGCTTGCATCCACCAATGCCCCACGATCCCTTTCAAAGAAGCACCACAGTCACAAAATAGAAGGATGGGAGAGTCGAGCCAGGGGAAAGGCGGAGCCTAATAAAGCGGAGCGTGTTGATCCCAGTGGCCTGAAAGTGGTGTGGTGATGACATGCAATGGTGAGGGCAGGTGCCTGTTTGCCAGCAGCTTTTCCCACGTTTTCCTTGTTCCCTGCTTTCCCAGGTGTCTCTCTGAGCTTGGTGAATGGCAGGAACCGGTGTGAGGGGCGCATAGAGATCAACCACTATGGGAGCCGGGGCACGGTGTGTGACGACGGCTGGGGCCTCAATGATGCTCAAGTTGTGTGCAGGCAGCTGGGATGCGGCTATGCTGTTTCTGCACTCGGAAATGCCTATTTTGGACCAGGCAGTGGCAGTATTTACCTGGACGATGTGCAGTGCACAGGGAATGAGTCCTCCCTGTTTGAGTGCAGGAGCTCTGGCTGGGGCGTCCACAACTGTGGGCACAGTGAAGACGCAGGTGTTGTCTGCTCAGGTAGTGTTGGTTTTCCTCCATCAATCCTGGTGTGCTTTCATAAATCGTCCTTACTTTGCCTGTGTTGGAGAAGGTTCAGAGCCACATTTCCTGTTTCTCTTTTGCTCTGTCCCCATGCTGGATGGCCGTGCTGAGCCCCCCATGCTCTGTATCACCAGTGCAACCAGGCAGCAGCAACACGCCCAGTGCCGGGATGAAACCTGGTCATGCTCCTTCCTCCCAAAGTCCCTCACTCACTTCTTTCTCTTCCTTCCTCTGCAGCTGCAATAACCACGACGAGCCCATATCCCACCACAACTCCAGGTATGTCTGCATCTCCCGTGGCTCCTTTCTGTGCATTCTTCTCGGGCGGCACTGGTTAGCAGCCCAAGCAGCTTGGCGGTCTGATGCTGCCCAGTGCCAGGTGTGGAGGGGCAGGAGGGTGGTGGTGGTTGCCACACGCACCAGGGCAGGGCATGGTGCTGCCCCTGGGGCTGTTGTGGCCCCCCATTGGAATGGCTGCCATATCTTTTTATCCAGATTCCGTTGTGGAGCCCAGGACTGTGCACAGGACTCGAGGTGCAGCCACAGCTGTGCTTAGTAGAGTGGGGCAAGCACTCCTTCCGACCGGCTAGCTCAGCGGTGCTATGTGCACGCCACATCAGGGCTGGCCCTGTTGGCGACCAGGGTCCATTGCTAGCTCATGTTGCGCTCGCATCCACCAAAGCCCCCCGAGTCCTTTCAAAGAAGCACCAGAGTCACAGAATAGAAGGATGGGAGAGTCGAGCCAGGGGAAAGGCAGAGCCTAATAGCGTGGAGGGTGGCGATCCCAGTGGCCTGAAAGTGTTGTGGTGATGAAATGCAACAGTGAGGGCAGGTGCCTGTTTGCCAGCAGCTTTTCCCACATTTTCCTTGTTCCCTGCTTTCCCAGGTGTCTCTCTGAGCTTGGTGAATGGCAGGAACCGGTGTGAGGGGCGCATAGAGATCTACCGCAATGGGAGCCGTGGCACAGTGTGTGACGACGGCTGGGATCTCAATGATGCCCACGTTGTGTGCAGGCAGCTGGGATGTGGCTATGCTGTTTCTGCGTTCGGAAGTGCTTATTTTGGACAAGGCAGTGGCAGTATTTACCTGGACGATGTGCAGTGCACAGGGAGTGAGTCCTCCCTGTTTGAGTGTAGAAGCTCTGGCTGGGGCGTCCACAACTGTGGCCACCATGAAGACGCAGGTGTTCTCTGCTCAGGTACCCTTCGTTTTCCTCCATCAATCATAGCGCGCTATCATAGATTGCCCCTACATTGCCTGATGGGGAGAAGGTTCAGAGCCACATTTCCTGTTTCTATTTTGCCCTGTCCCCACGCCTGATGCCCATGCTGAGATTCCCATGCTCTGCGATGGCAACACGACCGGGCAGCAGCAACATCCCCAGTGCCGGGAGCAAACCTGGTCATGCTCCTTCCTCCCAAAGTCCCTCACTTACTTCTTTCTCTTCCTCCCACAACAGCTGCAATAACCATGACGAGCCCAAGTCCCACCACAACTCCAGGTACGTGTGCATCTCCCATGGCTCCTTTCTGCAGGCATGGAGAACTCAGAGCTCAGGGCTGCACCGTGCCCTGTGCAGATTGCACCTTCATCACGAGTGGTGTTCCCCTAGGGTTGGTGTTGGTGCCCATCCTCTCTAGTATCTTAACTGATGATTTGGATGGGACAATTAAGTGCCCCCTCAGTAAATTTTAAGTTGACGCCAAGTTGCGAGGAAGTGGCGATCTTCTGCAGGATGGAAAGTCCCTGCAGAGGCACCTGGTCAGGTTGGATCGATGGGCTGAGCCCCAGGGGATGAGGTTCAACATGGCTAAGTTTCAGATCCTGCACTTTGGTCACAACAGCCCCCTACAGCGCTACAGGCTTGGGGCAGAGTGGCTGGAAAGCTGTGCAGTGAAAAAGGACCTGGGGGTGTTGGTCACTGCTCACCTGAACATGAGCCGGCAGTGTGCCCCGGTGGCCAAGAAGGCCAACGGCAGCCTGGTTGTGTCAGGGATGGTGCAGCCAGCAGGAGCAGGGAAGTGATCGTCCCCCTGTGCTCTGCTCTGGTGAGGCCGCACCTCGAGCGCTGTGTTCAGCTTTGGGCCCCTCACTACAAGAAGGACATCGAGGCCCTGGAGCGTGTCCAGAGAAGGGCAACAAAGCTGGTGAAGGGCCTGGGACACAAGTCCTATGGGGAGCAGCTGAAGGCACTGGGGTTGTTTAGTCTGGAGAGAACAGGCTCAGGGGAGACATTATTGCTGTCTACAGCTCCCTAAAAGGGAGGTGTGGGGAGCTGGGGGTCAGCCTGTTCTCACAGGTATCTAGTGATAGAACTAGGGGGAATGGCCTCAGGTTCCATGAAGGCAGATTCAGGTTGGAAATGAGGAGATATTTCTCCTCAGAAAGTGCAGTCGGGCGTTGGGACGGGTTGCCCAGGGAGGTGGTGGCGTCACCGTCCCTGGGGGTGTTCAAGGAGAGGTTGGACGTGGTGCTTGGGGACATGGTTTAGTGGGTGATATTGGTAGTAGGGGGACGGTTGGATCAGAGGATCTTGGAGGGCTTCTCCAACTTTAATGATTCTCTGATTCGAATAGAGTGGAAGGTATTGATGCCGGTGGCCTGAAAGTGGTGTGGTGATGAAATGCAACGGTGCGGGAAGGTCCCTGTGTGCCAGCAGCTTTTCCCATGTTTTCCTTGTGCCCTGCTTTCCCAGGTGTCTCTCTGAGCTTGGTGAATGGCAGGAACCGGTGTGAGGGGCGCATAGAGATCTACCGCAATGGGAGACAGGGCACGGTGTGTGACGACGGCTGGGACCTCAATGATGCCCAAGTTGTGTGCAGGCAGCTGGAATGCGGCTATGCTGTTTCTGCACTCGGAAATGCCTATTTTGGACAAGGCAGTGGCAGTATTTACCTGGACGATGTGCAGTGCACAGGGAATGAGTCCTCCCTGTTTGAGTGCAGAAGCTCTGGCTGGGGCGTCCATAACTGTGGCCACTATGAAGATGCAGGTGTTGTCTGCTCAGGTAGTGTTGGTTTTCCTCCATCAATCCTGGTGTGCTTTCATAGATTGCCTCTATGTGCCTGGTGTGGAGAAGGCTTGGAACTCACTTGTTCTAAGTCCCTCACTTGCATCTCTCTTCCTCCCTCTACAGCTGCAATAACCACGACGAGCCCATATCCCACCACAACTCCAGGTATGTCTGTATCTCCCATGGCTCCTTTCTGTGCATTCTTCTCAGGCGGCACTGGTTAGCAGCCCAAGCAGCTTGGCGGTCTGATGCTGCCCAGTGCCAGGTGTGGAGGGGCATGAGGGTGGTGGTGGTAGCCACACGCACCAGGGCAGGGCATGGTGCTGCCCCTGGGTCCGTTGTGGCCCCCCATTGGAATGGCTGCAATCTCTTTATATCCTTCTTCTGTCATGGAGCCCAGAACTGTGCACAGGACTCGAGGTGCAGCCACAGCTGTGCTGAGTAGAGTGGGGCAAGCACTCTTTCCGACCGGCTAGCTCAGTGGTGCTATGTGTACCCCAGGCCAGGTCTGGCCCTGTTGGCAACCAGGGCCCATTACTAGCTCACGTTGAGCTTGAATCCACCAACGCCCCCTGATCCCTTTCAAAGAAGCACCAGAGTCACAGAATAGAAGGATGGGAGAGCCGAGCCAAGGGAAAGTGGACAGAGAAATTGGGTGCACCCTCAGCATATTTGCTGATGTCACCAAGCTATGTCGTGTGGTCAACACGTTGGAGGAAAAGGATGCCATCCAGAGGGACCTGGGCAGGCTTGAGAGGTCAGCCTGTGTGAACCTCCAGGGGTTCAACAAGGCCAAGTATCTGGATCAGGGAATACCTAGCACAAATAGAGGCTGGGTGGAGCATGGATTGAGAGCAGGCATGAGGGGAAGAGCTGCTGGTGGATGAGAAGCTCAACATGAGCCAGCAATGCGTGCCTGTGGCCCAGAAAGCCAACCATACCCTGGGCTGCACCAGCAGCAGTACAGCCATCAGGGCGAGGGTGGGGATTCTCCTCCTCTGCTCTGCTCTGCTCTCCTGAGACCCCACCTGGAGTCCTGTTTTCCGGTGTGAGACCCCAGCGCAGGAAGGACATCGAAGTATAAGAACTAGTCTAGAGAGGCGCCACTAAGATGATCAAGGGGCTGGAGAATCTCTCCTGTGAAGACAAGCTGAGGGAGTTGGGGTTGTTCAGCCTGAAGAAGAGAAGGCTCCAGGGAGGCCTTATAGTGGCCTTCCACTACCTAAAGGGCGCTGCAGAAAATCTGGAGAGGGACTCTTTGTCAGGGGGTAGAAGAGGTGTTAGAAAGGGTAATGGCTTTAAACTACAAGAGGGTAGATTTAGATTAGATATAATGAGGAAATTCTTCACTCGGAGGGTGGTGAGGCCCTGGCACAGGCTGCCGGGAGAAGTTGGGGATGGCCCATCCCTGGAAGTGTTCAAGGTCAGGCTGGATGGGGCTTTGGGGTCTGGTGAAAGGTGCCATGGTGTGGGAGTTGTAACAGGATGGTCTTTAGGGTCCCTGCCAACCCAAACCATTCTGTGATTATCTGATTCTATAAAAGGCACAGTCTAATGGAGTGGAGGGTGACGATCCCGGTGGCCTGAAAGTGGTGTGGTGATGAAATGCAATGGTGAGGGAAGGTGCCTGTGTGCCAGCAGCTTTTCCCACGTTTTCCTTGTTCCCTGCTTTCCCAGGTGTCTCTCTGAGCTTGGTGAATGGCACAAACCGATGTGAGGGACGCATAGAGATCTACCGCAATGGGAGACAGGGCACGGTGTGTGACGACGGCTGGGACCTCAATGATGCCCACGTTGTGTGCAGGCAGCTGGAATGCGGCTATGCTGTTTCTGCACTCGGAAATGCCTATTTTGGACCAGGCAGTGGCAGTATTCACCTGGACGATGTGCAGTGCACAGGGAATGAGTCCTCCCTGTTTGAGTGCAGGAGCTCTGGCTGGGGCGTCCATAACTGTGGGCACTATGAGGACGCAGGTGTTGTCTGCTCAGGTAGTGTTGGTTTTCCTCCATCAGTCATAGTGCGCTTTCATAAATTGCCCCTACTTTGCCTGACATGGAGATCATTCGGAGACACTCTTGCCGTTTCTGTTTTACTCTGTTCCCATGCTGGATGCCCATGCTGAGACCCCCACGCTCTGCATAGCCAGTGCGACTGGGCAGCAGCAAATTCACCATTGCTGGGAGCAAACCTGATCATGCACCTTCCTCCCAAAGTCCCTCACTTGCTTCTTTCTCTTTCTTCCTCAGGAGCTATAAATTCCACAACGAGCCCATATCCCACCACAACTCCAGGTACGTCTGCAACTCCTGTGGCTCCTTTCTGTGCATTCTTCTCGGGCGGCACTGGTTAGCAGCCCAAGCAGCTTGGCGGTCTGACGCTGCCCGGTGCCCGGTTTGGATGGGCAGGAGGGCAGTGCTGGAAGCCGCACGCACCAGGGCAGGGCATGGTGCTGCCCCTGGGGCTGTCGTGTGCCTTGCCTGCAGGCATGGAGAGTGGAAAGCTTCACAAGAGATTGTGCTTTGTTCCTCAAGATGTATCTCTTCAGGGATAATATTCCTCACTTGTGATTTTGGACTACACTTTTTAGTAGCCCAGTTTGGTGGTTGGATAAATACCTCAAACCCTGTTTCTACTCCAGTTTTAATTACTCTATGTGTGTTTGCATTTTTCACTGTTTTCCTGTGCATATATTTTGATTTGTTTTAGTTACTAATGCATAGACTGGAATTGTAGTAATTACATTCTTTAATTTATTCCATATAATTAATTATTTTTTCTTCTTTAATCCTACACACTCTCCTCTGTGACTCAGTTTCTTCTGGGGATAGATTTCAGCCTCTGTCGATTTTGTTTCTGACCTTTTCTATACCTTGTATTATTTGGGCCAGTGTCTCTTTCTGTCTCTTGTACACATATATATCTTAAGTTCACCAGCTTCAAAGTAGTACAGAAGAGTCAGAATTCGTTGATTAAATCACCCTTGTAGTCTCAGTTAGAAGAGCATATCCATCCAGTTTCTCTAGAGACTTTACCATCAGTTGCTATGGCTTGGGTACATAAAATATATATTTATTTGTTCATAGGCAAATCTATGTGAATCACATCTGTATGGTTTTTTTTTTTCAGCTAGAAAATATTTTTGTGGTGGCTTATTGTCAAGATCCTCCGGAACAATTCAGAGTCCTTTTTATCCTTCAAATTATCCAGATAATGCAAATTGTTTGTGGGAAATACAAGTGATGAATAACTTCCGCATTATGATCACATTTAGAAGCATTCAGTAAGTAAATTTCTTGTTGCTTGGGCACTAAATAGGGCCCAAATCTCAACTGAAAGCACAGTTCCCAAGTGTGTTTCCAATACTTATAAAGGAATTTTAAATATTATCTGGAAATTGTGTGAATGCAGTATCTTATTTTATTGTTCAGCGCTTGAAAACTGAAGTTTACCGAATGTGTTTACCCTATATTCATGTTGCTTCCTCAGGTTGCAAGGTGGATGCCAGAATGACTATATTGAGATCTATGATGGGCCACCCAATACTTCTCCTCTGCTTCGAAGAATTTGTTCTGGGTATAACGTTGCCTACACATCATCCTCAAACCTAATGACCATCAGATTTCACAGCGACTCCAGATATTCAAGTAGCGGGTTTTATGCTGAATATCGATCCTTTCCAGCAGATCAGAGTACCAGTAAGTTTCCTTCACTTAATAATGCTTTCTTTGCTAAAAGGCTTTTATACCCTGATTTTATTTGCCAGATAAGTATTTGTTAACATTGTTGAGCCACTCCCACAAAGATGATATTCCTTCTTGAATTTCATAACTAGTTATTGACTGATCACTTTCAGACAATAATTGCTTTTTACTTTAAAAAAGACTTTCAATTATGTAATTAGTTGCCCTTAGATGTTTCCTATGATGGTCAGTCTAAACTTATCTTTCTTCGTACCACCTCATTACTTGCACTTTTTTTTTTTTATCCTTGTGGACAAATTTTCACAGAATCATAGAAATATTGGTTAGAAAGGCTATCTGCAGTTTTCCTACTCCAACTTTTCCAAGCAGAGCTATTACCTACACCATATCAGCTCCATTAAGCATTTATCTAACAATGAAGGCAAAACTGGATCTTGAGCTGCTGAGGTTTGTCAGAGACTATTCATATCTAAGCATAAAGTGTAAAAGTAAGTGTTCTGGTTAATGAATTCTCTCCCCTAAACGGTAGTAGCTTTTGCATTTGGTGAAGTTTTAACATGTAAGCATTATCAATTACCTGAATTCATTAATAATTCATATTTTCTTCACTAGCCCTTGTGTGCTTGCCAACATATATGCATGCAGTTATAGAAAGAAGCTATCTCCAGTCACAGGGCTACTCAGCGTGGAGCACCAGCTTGTCTGATTCTTCTTGTAGACCAACAATTACATCGACTCAGGTTATATTCAACATTCCATACAACAGCTGTGGTACACGTAGACAGGTGGGTGTCGATGTATTCTTGAGAGGTCTCCAGGTCTGGGCACAGAAATTTAGTAGACATTTGGGAAACTGCCAAAAATCACAAGGGGCATTGTGGTCCAATGGTATTCAAAACACAGAAAAGAAGCATGTGTTTTGGGAGGCTAAGGTCCGTTAAACATTCCTACTTGTCCTTCCCAAGTATTAGGTAGTCTCTGTATCTATTTCAGCGTGATGTTCTAGAGAAGAAAATGTAGGATAGAGTTGAGTGAACAATCCCATCCAGGATGCTTTGGGTTTTTGTGTATGACGTATGAGGAAAAACATCTTCACTGTGAGGGTGACAGAGCACTGAAAGAGGTTGCCCAGAGAGGTTGTGGAGTGATCCTGTGCAATGTGCTTTAGGTGACCCTGCTTGAGCAGGTGGGTTGGACTAGATGATCTCCAGAGGTCCCTTCCAACCTCAACCATTCTGTGATTATGTGATTCTGTGGCAAGTTCTTTCTGAATAATACGAGGACCTGGCACATACAGAAGTTTATACTGCACAGTGTGAACATGACTGCATGTATTAATTTTGCACTTATCTAATGTGTTGAACAGGGCGACAATGAAACGATCACCTACTCCAATGTGATAAGAGCATCTGTTTCTGATTCCATCATCAAGAGGCAAAAGGACCTTCAGTTGCACATTAACTGCAAAATGCTGCAGAACACCTGGGTGCAAGTAATGTACATTGCTGATAATGACACTGTTAATGTCACTGAAACCCAATACAGTAGATACAATGTGAACCTGACATTCTACAATTCCTCATCGTTCCTGTGGCCAGTGCATGACTTTCCTTACTACGTTGACCTGAATCAGAATTTGTTCCTTCAAGCTTCTCTTTACAGCTCTGACACAAATCTGGTGTTGTTCGTGGATACATGTGTGGCATCACCTGATCCTAATAATTTTACAACAATGAAATATGAATTAATCAGAAGTGGGTAAGAACTTTCTTAGGAATTATTTTAAATCTGTGTACACAGTTCTTAAAGTTCTTCACTTATGAAAGAGGTAATTTAGTGCCAGTGTACATTGGTTGCAATTCTCAATACAAACGCAATTCTAAGAAAGATTTTCTGGCAAAGCCTGAATAAAATTAAATATGACAATTGAAATTCTATTCAGAATTTGCAGTAAAGCACTGAGGTCTGAACTTGTTTCTGACATAGATGAGTGAAGAATTTCCTCCTTATATCTAACCTAAATATACCCTCTTTTAGTTTAAAGCCATTACCCCTTGTCCTATCATTGTATTCCCTGACAAAAAGTCTCTCCCCAGCTTTCCAGTAGGCCCCTTTAGGTATTGGAAGGTTCTCAGGAGCCTTCTATTACGCTGTTTTGCAACAATGTTATTCAAATATTGTTAATGATATCTAGAGAATGATAACCAGAACACAACATAGTCTATTCAGAAAGAAAGCAAATTCCTTAGACTTTTCTTGCTATTCCAAAAATCTAGGACATTTTGCTTGATTTGCTACAAAATGTGACTTTTGATAAAACAGTTGTGGTGTCTTGTAAGGAACGCAAAACAGACAAGGAGATAGAAGCATAAAAGTGTGCCTCTTGGAGTCCCATTTTCTTCTAGGAAGGAAAGGCCTATGCTAATTTATTTCCCTCCTGTGCTAGGTAGGATTTGAATCTTTCTGCCTCCTGGGAGGGTGTTGATATTGGTAACCTTAGCAAGGTAGGAGTGTAGTAACCTACCACTAAGCTGGAAGGTTACAGCATGTATCAGGCTTAAATGTCTCAGTGTCTATTGCCTGCCAAGTGAATGGCTTCCTTTTCACACATTATGTGAATCTGAGAAAGGTTTTCCTCTTGTTGGGATTTCTTTAGATTTTTCTTTTTTTTTTTTTTTTGTAAAAATACATATTCATTAAGCTTTGTGAGCAGGACACTCTCACAGGAGATGGAGCAAATACATTCTGATCTTTTTCCAGTTATTTTTTATTCATGTATTATAGAACTGTGTCAAACAGAAATGTATTGACTGAATGTTAAATCGATAATATCCATCTATAAATATGGGTGTTGGGATATCATTGCAGTCTAAAATAAACCATGAGGACTGTTAGGTCTTTATTAGGCAAATGAGCAGTGAAATATTTTTGGAGATAAAAAAGTAATTAATGACAACTTTGAAATATTCTGGGGTAACAGCTGTGGGTGAATCATTTCACGGTTGTTAAATTTATCTGGAATGACCAAGATCTAGTTTGGGTAATTGCAAAGGCTAGTCACTGATAGAAAGAGAAACTCTGTGACAAGAAAGTTAACATAACAACTTGCTCTGTGAAATGTGGAAATATTTGACATCTGTCAAGTGTTGGGACAAGTGTTGAGCAAGATACAGTTGGGACAGGTGTTGAGCACAGTACTCTGCAAACACCAAAGGACTAGAGAGCCTATTGCTTGCCTGTGATGATGTGTATCAGAATAAGTTTTGTTCTTCCAGGGTAGAAATAGGCCCTTTCTGCTTCTGCAACAACCTGCAGGTAACCCTGTTAGCAAATGCAGAACAGGTCTTCACCTGTACCTTAAACACAGAAGACAGCAGAACTACAAGTTATTTTTCAGCTATTCATGTTTACAAGAACTTTGTTGAGTTATGAAATGTATATATTTTGATTGAAATCACTGGCACTGCTACATGTTTTTGCCTTTTATTTTCTCTTGCTAAAAACATACTTTTGTTAAAAATCCTTTTGAGTTCCCTTATACTCTTACCTTTTGGTTTTATATCTGAACCTGAAGCATATTGCACAGAGATAGTGTAACAGTGTTTCTGGTTAAGACAACTAATCTGTTACTTTCATATCTCTCTCTAGGTGTGTCAAAGATCCTACCTACTCTTCTTACTATTCACCGTACAGAAGTGTCAGTCGTTTTACCTTTAATGCATTTTCATTTGTTGGACGATACCCGTCAGTCTTCCTGCAGTGTGAGCTGGTGGTGTGCAGGCAAAATGACTATTCTTCCCGCTGCTATCAAGGCTGTGTTAACAGGTTCAAGAGGAATGCAGGATCTTCGCAGGAAAAAATGAGTGTTATTGTTGGACCTATTCAGCTTCAGGAGGCTCCCACTGAGAACAGAAATGCTGGTATTGGTAAATAACTTCCACTTGTGTTTAATGCAGAACTCTCTATGTTGCTGTGCATTTACATATCAGTTCAGAAATCTAGTTCTGAAATATGCCTTTGCTGGTTTATTCACAACTCTGCTATAATTATTATGGGCGACATTTTTTTTTTAAATAATGGATATAAAATTGTTTTATAATGTTTACAGACTATTTCCTTTTTATCTTAGATCAACTATTTATTCTGCATGTGTCAAATGGCAATTGATTAAGTTCTGGAAGAGAAATGAGACGTAACCCATCTACCTGCAGGATCTGTATTAGATTCTCAATGCTGTCCCTGCCTGATTTGCATATCTCTTATTTATTAGTGAACAATCTATAGGTCCCCTTGAAAATGTTTTCCAGTGTCCTAAAGCTGGTGTTTCTACTGTCAGGAAATAGCATCTTATGGTCTTAAAGTGTAATCATTATAAGTTCTTAGTTGCTTCATAATTTCTTGCCGTAATCTTTACTTGTTTGGTACGGCCACGGGATCATTTGTTAATGTGTGATAAAGCAATTTGTTTTCTGATCATATCCACATTGCAACATTTTATATCAATTTCTCTTTGCCTCACTAACTTTGAGATTAACCAGCTCAGTAAACAAATCCACTCTATTTGCCAAAGCCACTCTATTTGCTCTCTTCTGCACAGATCTGGCCTCTAACATCCAGGAGAGAGGGGAGTCTGAGAGCTTAGCGCCTGCTGCTAGCTCTCATGTTCCTCTGGCTGTGACCGCCGTGGTGCTGGCAGCTGCCATCCTCACCGTGGGAGGATTTCTTCTGAAGCGCAAACTGCAGGAACCCACCCCGTACCAGATAATGTGAGAGGTGACCAAACATCTGCAGGTGGAGGGTGCAATTTGAACATTTCAGCGCATCTCAACTGAGCTCCTACTTTGAAAGTCTGTCTCAGGAGACTGATTTGGGTGGCTTGAGAAGGAAGAAGTGATTTCTTTTGCCGTGCTTATATGCATATAAAGCATATGGTAGTGTTTTACTGATATGAGATACTCTGGAGAGTAATCCAAGAAAAATATTTATTTGGGGTAAAAGTATCTCTGTAATCAGCCATAAGCAAAAATACACACTTTGCATATAAGAAATTGCTCCAGTACAACCTTCCCTGTTTTGAGGGACATGGTTCTTCACATTTAGGTGTTTCTCTGAGAAAATGTAGACCATTTCTGAGCCTTTGTATAGAGGATGAATATGATCAAACCTGTTATGTAAATGTGTAATTAATAAAAACAAAAGAGAAAACATTTTTAGAGCAAAATTTTGTGTATTTGCAAATGCTTTTCCTATGTGTTTGAGCTCCCAGCTAAAACATTTTCAGACTGAAGAACATGATTTCTGACAAAGTGAATTTGCCAAGCAATGATACGTGCTCTCGTTCTTACGCATTTCTAAATCTGTAGTGGTGGGTGGAAGAGAGAGCGTACGTAAGTTGCCATAAGGAAGTGTCACTGGTCTCCTATCCCCTTGCGAAAACAAATTAAAAACGATAATAAAGGAAAAACCTGTTTGGAAGAACTCACTTACTATGGTGGAAAGGTCACTGGTGTTTGATTGAGAAATGCACCTCTTTAGACATTCTTATTTTCTTGTGAGCTGTGAAAGAGAAATATTTGTTGGGAACAATATAATGTACTGTGCTTGGGGTGGGCTAGAGACCAAGTAGTGACCTATACTCCAGCGTTACATCGTGTCATGACGTGGAGGATGTGGGCAGCTCAGTGCTCATTTCAGCCTGTATTTTAATCATTTCAGCCTGTATTATTTCTTCCTATAAACTGCCTTTTCTAGGTGACCCAAGGTAGGCATCTTCCCACATCTCCATGCTGTGGAAAAGGGACTTTACAAGGTGGGACTGGCATTGCCCACAGAGAATGGAAAGGAATTTTATTGCCTGCACATGAGGAGCAAGGACTGAGGAACATCCTCCCCTCCTCTACTTACAGCTACATTTGAAGGGCAGAGCAATCAGGAAGCTGGATTACCTTTCATCTAGTCCTGTTGTGCAGCCTAGAGATTACCCAGACTTGGAGGTGCTCAGCATAGCAGACCCTTTCCTGGTCTTGGAGTTTTCTGCCTCGCTAGAAGAGGACCTTCCCCTCTGTTCTTCCCAAATGTGTTGTTTTCTCTCCTGCACCAGCTCCCTTTATGGCCTTGCAGCTGCAGTTGTGCTACTCCACCATTTTCAGGGCATAGCCTAATGGCACTTTTTCTATTTCGCAGTCCCAGAGTACCTTTGTGATCAGACTAGCAGAACGATCCTAGGCCTAGGGTGTTGATGCCTCCCATCTGTAACATGCCTGTACTGTTCAGAACTGAGTCTTCCCGTGCTATGCCTGTGCCAGGGTTTCCAGATGTGGATATATGAGAATTATACCAGAATACAAGGAAGAAATACCAAGTTCAGTGGTTTCCATATTAAATGTTGCTGCAGAAAACACTGCTAAACTACTCAACCATTTGGTGTCTCAGAATCATTCTCCTTAGCTCCCCTCACCTTCTGTAATCCACAAACAGTGTCGATAATGCAGAGTTCAAGAAAACTGGAATTGGTGAGGAAAAAAAGGTCATGTTCTAAAGTAAATGTGCTTGGTGAAAGGCCCCTCTGCAAAGAACCTTCCCTCCCACCTCCTGTCCTACCACATTCAGGAGCTTTTCTAGTGGTAAATCCAGTTGATTTGACTCTCACCTGTAGATGGTTTTGATCTGCTTGCCTCCTCACCATTAAACAAATGCAAATGGATTTGTAATGACATTTTTCATGTGACACAGGCAACAGAGCCCAAGAGGCCATCAAGAAACCCAATAAATAAGACTAAGACACCTCACTGGATCATAACTCAAGCATTCAGACTATTGTTCCTTTTTGCAGAAGTCTGTGGATACCCTCATTCCACTGTAGATAGTTTTTGGGTAGTCATGAATGAAAGCTGATTAATATTCTATGTCCTTTCAATGGTTTTCATCTGAACCTCACAAAAGTTAATATGTCTGCAGAAGCCTCCTGCAGAAATAGGCAGCAGAACCGTTTTCAAAGCTTAATGGATCTTCTTTCACAGACTAATGTGCTGAAAAAACATTTTAAGCTGCTAGAAAAGTCCTACAGGTCCTACAAAGAAAATATGGATTAGTACAAGAGACCTATCTACCCAATGGGAAGGATGAAAACATGCTTTGTATGGTATTTGCATTAATTAATTCAATTTAATCTGAACACTACGTTTATCTATTACTACTGTGCAGATGGTTTGATAATTAAGATCTCTAGAAATATGTAGATCTTTGACATTTGTAGCAAAGGATTAATTAGTGAAGAATGTACTGGTAAATTAGTAATCTGTGTTGTTCCTTTACCTGGACAGCTACATGGGTATTTTTTCCATTTGAACCATCAGGGAATCATTTGTCTGCTCTCCTTCCTCCCCTGCCTTTTCAGTTATTACAAGAGTTTGGAGAAGAATTGCTATCCATCACTTATTCTTGCTTCACCGATTGCGGTGTTTGGTTGGTCAGCCAATATACTGTATTTTTTCTGCTTCTTGCCAAGTTGTCAAAACCAGAAAAATATGAATAGTGAATACGAAGTCTTGGGTACATTTCCTCATTCATGTACAAATGTGGTTGTTTGGATAAAGAAGAAATATATTTACCCTTCGTTTATGTTTGCTTTCAAGGCTTCCAACATTATATTTGGCCTCTTGTGTCTTGCACTTCCTTCTTCCATTCCAATAATGCTGGCCTTTGTGGAAAGATCTTCTCAGTCATTCTGTTGGGCTCCTGGACTTCAGTCTTCTTCCTTGATGACTCCCCCTGGTTGCAATAAATTTGTATATGACAAGAATTGTGCCACAGATTTTGACTCCTGGTAATGCCATCCAAGCCATGGTGGCTGTAGAAGTAAGAATCAAGATGAAGAACAATATTTTGGCTCTGCAATCTTAGGATGGTCATCAGCCTTTTATTTTAAAATAGTTAGAACACAATCAAACAGGAAAGTAGCCACACTGGCAAGAGAATCATGAGTGAGAAATAACCATTATTTTATGCTATGGAAAAGCTTTGTATTCATTCTGCAAAGAACAACAGAGAAGTAATAGTCTCTGTGCAAAATTAAACAGGAATATATTAACAGAAATTCTTAGATCTGAATCATTTTTTTTCATTTAATGGTTCAAAAGATAAGAGGAAAGTTTAGAACAGATTTAAGTTGCAACCTATGTAATTTACCTAAATATGCGTAGAATCCACTGATTTTTCTGCCTGATTTTCACAAAAAGTTATCTGCTGATCCTGATTCTCTTGACAGTTTCTTGCCACCTAAGCTTCACAGTGAACAGAGTATGAGTTTTGACTTGAACTTAAAATGTCAGGAAGGAATAGGTTCATATTGGGGCTGCACGTGTTCACTTCAGCAGCAAGGTTCTTCAGATGTCTCAAAGATTTGCTTATAAAGCTTGGCTCAGTCTCTCTAATTGTCTGGAGCAATTTGCCCACATAGTATGGCAAAGTATGTATCGCACATTATGGCATGAGATCCTCTCTGCTTATGGATGAGGTTCTCAAACATGTAAACTAGCAAGCAAGGCTTCACGCCTCTATGAGGTCTGCTTCTCCTTGCATCAACTCTCCTTCCCCATGTCCTGGACTGGTAGCTCAGCCCCCGACCACTAATTGCCCACTCTCCTTTCTCCATGTCTCCACCATGTTGCCTCTGTAGGGGTTTCTAGAGAGCACCAGTGGCTCCCTTCCAGTGGCACCAAGAGGCTGCAGCCACCTCCTAACTTAACCCTCTTGTTGGATCTATTGCCCATGGCAGAGGCATTGATATTGTGGTGCAGTTAGCAATTTTGATAGGACCAAACTCTCTTGATTAGGTGTCTCTTGGTCATCACGTTACGCTCAGCAACAGCCACTGTTCTCATGGGTTATGTTCGGAGACCCCCCAGTCATGCTTGAACATGGTGTTTTCTTACTATATTTGAAGTATGCCAAAGCTGTAAGACATTCATGGCTCTCCAGGAAGCTTGTCTTACCAGCTGGAACCAAGCTATGAAGCCCTCTAACTACTTTGCTGGAGGAAGCCCGTTTCAATTTTAAGCTCCCACTACCTTCTGCGGACCTGTCAAGAAATCTCCCCATAGAAGAAAAATATGAGATTCATCAGCCAAAAAGGTATCTTTGGATAAGAGCTCATTTTGTTTGTACAGTGAGATGATTGTAACACCTATGGTAGCATAAATATTTCCTTCCAGGCAGTGGAAAATGTTACTCTTGAGATATTATCTTAATGCAGAAACCAGGATGTTACAAAATATTGAATAACAAATCAAACGTATTTTTGTTTCAGATCATAGTACCGTGATCATTTTATCATCCTCCTGTAGAAAAAGAGATCGATAAAGCCACTCCCCTTCAGAAATAGAGACTATAAATTCTGATGGTCCTTTCTATCAACAACTCTTGATAAGATGGGTACCATTATGATATTGATGTGCCTATTCTTTTTTGGCCCAGCAGTTCTGGAGGCCAGATCAGGTAAAGCACTTAGACTTGTTCCAGGGCACATAGAAAATAAAATATAAAGACTGTTGATTCCATAGATAGAACTGGCATAGAAAATAAAATATAAGGACTGTTGATTCCATAAATAGAAATGGCATTCATGCTGGTATCAGTTTGGGCAAAAGATTAAAGGTGAAATTAAAAGAGAAATTAACAGTTTTAGTAGAATGGAACCGTGCTTAATCAGTGTAAATGATAAGAATGATTTAAAACATTTAATTGAGGGATAGTTCTTGTCTTAGTGTCTTGAATCCTTGCTAGAATTGTGTCTATGAGCATGTTATACATGTGTGATTCTTCCAGTTACAGAAATTTGATCTAAGAATTATGGAAGAACAGATTTGTTTTTCACTAAAATGTATAATTATTCCAGAGTATATGTACGCGTACATATGCTACAGATAAAATATTGCTTGCATTATTTGAATCTTCTTTGACATACAGTTTAGTGAAATATAATAAGAGGTTAATTTTCATAATCTATCACTGTGGATAAATGAGTGACAGATAAAAATAATCAAAGTCATGAAACGATTTTCGTTCAACTTTCTTTTTGTCATTGTCTTTTTTCTTACATGATAGTTTCTATCTCCTAAGCGACTTAGATGGCTTTGAGCTAAGTAAATGTAAATCCTAGAATAACTGCAGATAATTTTTCTAACTAGCTATTTAAACATCATTATGTTAATTTATGTTGCCATCATCCACCTCATCCAGTTTTCCTCATCTGTGCTCTGCTTGCCATCCTACTCTTGCTGTTGTAGTCCTTCTCTCTGCTTTGGCTTCATTTCCCAGCCCCTGCCTCTGTTCCCTGGGCACAGTAAGTTACTTTTTTTTCCAGGTTTGCTGTTCCAATTCTCAAAAATCCTACAAGTATAGTTTAAAAATGTGCATCTTCAAGTAAATACTTGAAGAAATAATTCCGATATAAGTCAAGGGGCAAATTTATAGCTTCTTGCTTTGAACTGGCAGTTAAATGCATACAAATAGGGAAATACTTGGTTTGGATACTGTCTTGACAATGAATTAGATGCAGTGAAGAATCCTGGAGCTGGTAACTCCACAGAATTCTTTTGCTTTGGATGACTTATTCAGAGTTTAATAACAAGCTAAATATCTATTTGGCAGACATGCAAAGCATGACATATGCAGCATGCATATTTTGATTTCCAAAGTGTAAATACTGTAGATCTTAAGTTACACCGACATTTTTAAGGTGACTTACTTAGACTTGGTGGTAAAGTCTTTAATAAACTTCTTCACCAAAAATGAATCTTTAGAATTGGTATTTTCACACGGTTCATGCAGAATGTCTAAATTATGAAAAAGCTAAATCAAACTGAAAAGCAGATGGAATTTATCTAAATGAATGCATTGTAACAGCAGATATCAGGTGTACTCGTGCAAGGTTATTGAGCATTTCTTTATTTGTAACTCTAATACAATTTTATAGGTATTTAGGAAAGTAAAAGCCAGTGGATTCCTAATGAAATTTTTATAATCCCATTGAGTTCATTGTCCAGTCTTTTGAACACTTAGCAGAATTATTCTGGTAAGATTACTCTTAAAAACTACAGGATTTTTTTGCGATGTGTGGACCTTAGGTTTTTAAAATTCTCTTAAAAAATTTTACAGGAAGACAAATCCCAATTAAATCGCATAAAACAAGGAGAAAAGGTAAGAATGGCTATTGTTTTCTCAAAAGTTCTCTAGTTCTTTTTCTGAAGGCTTCCTTTGGTCTTATTCTGACATCATTTAAACAAAGTAGCACACTGTTTGATGTCCTTAATTTTAGACTTCAGTACTGTACAATGTCAAATTAGCTGCCTGGTAATTTTTATACAGCACCCCATGTGCATTTATTTAGCAGTCCCATGTGCACAGGTTTAGGAAAAAGTGGTCTTGGATGTCCAAGCTGCATCTTGCTGTCCCTTGCTCCCTTGCTCTCCCTCTGCCCCTTGCCTTCAGGTCAGCAAAGGCTCTCTACATCATGCAGAATTGCTATACACACACACTTCTGGTAAGACATGGGCTGGGGGCAGAAAACTGTGCTGTACTTCCTAAATTCCTGTAGGATTCAAAGCAAATGGCTACATCTCCTTGTTCTTTAGCATAAAACATTTAGATGGCAATGTAAAAAAAGGAAACACCTAAACATGCTATATGTTCCTAAACTACATGTATTTTGTTATGTGAAAAATTTCAGTGCTATTTTTCTTAACAGAGTTTTACCTACATTTCATTCTGATAGTGAAATTCATTTTCTTTCGTTTCCTCTCCTGCTGTGTTTTTCCTATCAAAAATGTTCCTTTCTTGCTGAAACAGTTTGTGCTTAGCCATCTGTCTAAGTTTCCTGTCGAAATCTTGCATGAAATATCATAGGAATATGTGCAGCTGATTTGGAGATCTGGCAGAGAGGAAGAAAAAAAAGTGGAGTCTCTCCCTGTATCATCTCTGTCCTCACAGGCGTTTAATACTAGGGTAGACAAACACCTCCTAGGAATGGTGGTAGCCTGGGGCAGGAGGATGGAACTTCTTAAGGTCACTTCCATCTTATTTGTCTGACTCTGTGCTTAATTCCCTCTTTCCCAAAGGAACTGGTCTCCGACTGGTGAATGGAAGGCACAGATGCGAAGGTCGTGTTGAGCTTTATTATGAAGGACAGTGGGGGACTGTGTGTGATGATCTCTGGGACCTTTCCGATGCCCAGGTTGTGTGCAGGCAGCTGGGATGTGGCCGGGCCATCTCAGCTCCGGGTAGTGCTTATTTTGGCCAAGGCTCAGGCAGCATCTTGCTGGACGATCTGCGGTGCCAGGGAAACGAGCCTGCCCTGTGGCATTGTAATCACAGCGGATGGAGGAGACACAACTGCAACCACCACGAAGATGCTGGTGTTGTCTGTTCAGGTGCTGTCACTTTTTTTTTTGTTTTCCAAATACTTTTTCTTTAAATTGCACCCAATATACGTGTCAGCATAGAGATATGCAGATGTCCTCCTCCCAAGATAACAAAAAGCTTGCTGTGATATCTCTGCTGCTGCATGCATGCTGTGTTCCTTACATTTTAAGTGACATTTATTTTCTACTTGGCATCTGTAGCTAGGAGGAGCCTGTAGAGCAGAGCTGCCAGGCTCACCTGGCCCATGGTGTCTGTGACTTGGAGCAGGTGCCAAGCAGTACTTTTGTCTGGTGCCACCACCTGTAAATAACACTTCCAAGAACAATTTTAAACTGGCTGTTACCCTCCTCCATTCTCTCCATTGACCTATCAAGATGGAGTATGCCAAAAAAGTAATTTCTCCCAACTTCACTTCATTCACTAGGAACTGGGTCCGCAGCTTACACAAAGACATACCCATTGCACAAACACAGTCCTCATGTGGGTCGTGTTTTTGTTTTGTACTCACAGAAAGGACATCTACAACACCAATATCCTCCACAGTAGGGATGACCACCTCAGTGCCAACAACCTTGTTGTCAGAGATCACCTCCACACCACCAGAGACCACACAAGTGGAGACAAGCACCGCCTTGTTGACCCCCATGCTGGAGACAACCGCTGCATTGACAACGACCTCTGTATTCCCAGAAGGGAACTCCACAGAGCCAGTGCCCTCCACAGCAGTCTGGTTGACAGAGATCACCTCCACAGCAGCGACGAGCACAACAGGTAACCCACCCAGGGTCACTCACCCTGATCGCCCTTCCCACACCTGATGGCACAGGGGGGGTCTGCAGAGAGGACGAGAGCAGAGCGTGGGGACGAGCTGGTAGTTCGGGCTGGTGGGTGGGGGAGGCAGGACATGCAGCGACCGCCTTCACTGTGCTGTGTCCCAGGTGCCCACCTGCGGCTGGCTGACGGCCGGCACGGCTGCGAGGGCCGCGTGGAGGTGTGGGACGGGCGCAGCTGGGGGACGGTGTGCGACGACTTCTGGGACCTGGGCGAGGCGCAGGTGGTGTGCCGCCAGCTGGGCTGCGGCCCCGCCACGGCCGCCCCGGGCAGCGCTCACTTCGGCGCCGGCAGCGGCCACATCCTCCTGGACAACATGTGGTGCCACGGGAACGAGGCCTCCCTGCTGCTCTGCGGGCACAACGGCTGGGGCGTACACAACTGCGTCCACAGAGAGGATGCCAGTGTCATCTGTGAAGGTAGGGAAGCGGCTCCACGTGGAGCTCCCGGCCTTCTGTCCCCTCCAGCCCTGAATCACCATTGTGGTACTCTGTGCCCCCGGGCCCCTTCTCCAGAGCATTACATCTCACTTGTGGCTCTTCTTCCTCCACTCTCACAGCTGCCACAACCACCCCTGCGCCTACAGAAGGTAATGCTCGCCCGTGGTTCTTCGAATCTTTTTTATTTGTACATGCACAGTGCTATTCTATTGACATTAATTGCTTGTGCGGAGTATGCTTTGGTTAGGTCATGATTTCTATACAGTTCTCGTAAACCATTTTCCAAAACAATTCTGATTTAATTGAAAAGTTCCCCATTTGTATTTATACTAGCAGGTAGTTTATCAGTGAGGTGGTGTGGAATCAGTAATTTTTGCCTTTATTAGAGGTGTTATGATATCCAGCCTGCTACTTTTGCATTGGAAAGCAGAATTCAGATGTAGAGCTGACCACTCACATCAGAAATCAGTATGGACGTGAATGTGCCCAAGAACCCATCCAGGAGTGTGCTGCACAGGGCTGTGATGCTGTGCAGGAACATAAAATGGTGGTGGTGGGGAAGGGGTTTCCTTTGCATGTCATGTGCTGTAGGAACTAAATTCAGAACCCATGCCCACCTTCCTATGAGGAAGCTGTTAGGATTATCTGTGTTTAACATAAGAATGCACTCATGCTGGCAGGAACATGAATGCTTTTTGCAGCCACTCTCATAGGCGGAGCAAGAGATATAATATCTCCTACTCTGCCCAGCTGCCTGGAGTGCTTATTGCAGCCTGAGGGGACGCTGTCCGTACAGGAAGGTGTTTCCATGTTGACTGTCATAACCCCTCCCAGAACCAGAACTGCAGAAAGGAGACACCAGAGCAGCCTGAAGATGGTGATCTGACACCATAGATGTGACAGCATGCGCTATGAAATTAAACCTACAGCAAAACCAAATATTTGTTTTGATTTGAGTCTTACTGAGGATGATCTGAAGACAGCAGGAAACCTGCTTTTCAGCAGCTGCAGATTAGCCATGTACAACAAAAGTACCATTTTTAGAGGTTACTGTAAGTAAATTCTCTTCCATTTCTTTCTGCAGCACCTTATTCTTGTGGTGGCTTAATTTCAAATTCCTCTGGGATGCTGCAGAGTCCGTACTACCCTGGAAATTATCCAAACAACGCTCACTGTGTGTGGGAAATACAAGTAGAGAATAATTTCCGTGTTATGCTCACATTTAGAGATATTGCGTAAGTAGAACATTGATTCCCTGGGCAAATAACAAAGTCAAAACTTACTTGAAAATCTTGAAAACTTATTTGAGATAGGCAACCTTAACAAATTTAAAGATATTTTCAATATCATCTAGCAGGTAGAAAGCTTGAACAAACACTGGATTAGTGAAGTATTTTCTCCTCACAACTACATGCAAAATGAATAAAGCATCTGCTGTGAAAACTTTAGGTGCTGAAATATTTTATCACGTGTTAGGCAGGTAAATCAGAGTTTCTGGAGCGTGTTGACGAGGTGCTGATGTTTGTTCCCCAGGTTGCAGAACAACAGATGCCAGTATGACTACATTGAAGTCTATGATGGGCCTCCACACTCTTCTCCACTTCTTGGGAGAATTTGTGCTGGTTCCTTCCTCACATACACGTCGTCTTCAAACCTAATGAGCATCCACTTTCACAGTGACTCTAGATACACACTTAGAGGGTTCCAGGCCCACTACTCCTCCATCCCAACAGATCACAACATTGGTGAGTTCCCCTTCAGAGCAGAAACTCTGCTTCTCAGCAGACAAGCCTGTTTATAGTTTTTGTTTGCAAAATAAATATGTGTGTGTATTTAAAGATGCAAGGGAAAGGAAGTGATGCATGCTGGGTTTGTGAAGAGACTACCTTCTACATTAAGAAAAAAGCAACGTTTGGTTCAGTTAAAACCTTCGATCATTAACAAATAGCTGATTTAACTGTTATATTGTATCTTCTTCTACCAGCCCTTACGTGCTTGCCAGACTACATGCATGCGGTGGTTAGCAGGGACTATCTCCAGTCACGAGGCTACTCTGCAGAGACGGTCACCATGAACGACACTCGCTGTGAGCCAACACTCACACCGCACGAGGTGGTGTTCAACGTTCCCTACGACAGCTGTGGGACGATACGAGAGGTATGAACTGAACTAAACTGGGTGAACTGAACTGAACTGGGTGAACTGAATTTCAGGGCACACTTTGAAGTGAGACACATGAGAGCCATTGTGGTCCTCAGCGGTAAGAAGCGAATTGAGACCCAGGGGTTTTAATGCTTTAGCTTTCCTTGCCGTAGGGAATCCCCATCCTTACCAGAAATGAGAGTCTAGGGAGGAAGCTCATGAGTTTAATGCCATGCAGGTTTGGGATGATTGTGTATTAAATGATCAGTGTTCTGTACAGAAGTGCAATGAGGTGGCTCTGCCTTGAATTTAACAGAGCTTTTCTCCACTGATTTCCATTTAATTAAATACTTTATATCAGCAAGTTTATTTCCATGTGTGCAGAAAAGACCATCATCAAGCTTTTTTGCTCCAAGAGTTTAAGATGAAACTATATTTTCAATTGCATATTACTATGTCAAAGCTTAGAATATAGTATGTGACAGAAATGCAATTCCTCATTTTACGTTACACCTTAAACAGGAAAGCAATGATACAATCAACTATTCCAACATGATCAAAGTTACCTCTTCTGAGTATGTAATCAAGAGGAAAAAGGATCTTCACTTACACCTCAGTTGCAAGATGTTACAAAACACGCGGATACAAATCATGTATGTTGCTGAGGATATTGCAGACATGAATGAAAATCAGTTTGGAAGATACTCTGTGAACATCACGTTTTATGATTCCTCGTCATTCCTGCGGCCAGTGCATGACTCTCCATACTACATTGACCTGAACCAAAATTTGTACCTTCAAGCTTATCTTCACAGCTCTGACCCAAATCTGATGCTGTTTGTGGACACATGTGTGGCATCACCTGATCCTCGTGATTTTAACACTCTATCCTATGATATAATCAAGAATGGGTAAGAGCTTTCTCAAGTTGTTAGATGCATAGCTGTTATATCCTTTCTTCATTTATTTTAAGAGAACAGAGCAAACATGAATTGGTTTGGATCTCATTATCAACAGACAGTTAAAAGATTTTTATTTATTTATTTATTTTTACAATATGAGCCTGGAAATAAGAAACAACACCTAAACCTTACTAAAATTTTGTTTCACTGACTTCATCAATATATGCAAAAATATATGCAAATATATGCAAAACTCAAAGTGGTGGGAGTGAGTTAGATGAGGAGGTGAAAACCGGCAGCAGAAATCTATTTTACCATAGGCATTAACATTTTAGTAAAACCTGCAGAACCAGGTCAAGCATCAGGCCCATTTCTTTTTTTTTTCCAGACATTCAGCAAAGGGTCCATTCTCCCCTCTTCACCACTTAGTGTCCTTTTCTTGGAGAAAAATGAGTCTGCTCTAGCTTCTTCATGGACTTAATTATGCTTAGAAATACTCTAAAAGTTGCACTTTCATCCCTTTGAGTTCTCAGTACCTGGTTATGTTTTAATCTACTGCATTTTTTCAGGAATGTACATGTGTAAATCCATAGTGACTAATTCTCTTCTTCATTTCTTTCCAGATGTGTTGGAGATTCTTCCTATGCCACATACTACACTCCCAACAGTCACTTTGCTCGGTTCAAATTTAATGCCTTTGAGTTCATTAACCACCACTCATTAGTCTACCTGCGGTGTCAGCTGGTGGTGTGCAGGCTCGGGGACTACTCCTCCCGCTGCTACCAGGGCTGCCTGAGTAGGTTCAAGAGAGATGCAAGCTCTGCCCAGGAAAAAGTGGATGTTGTTGTCGGACCTCTGAAACTTCGAAAAGAGGGTGCTCAGAGCAGGAATACCAGTGAAGTCGAATAAATTTATCTCATATTTACCCTGAGACGACTTAGGTCTTCATGACAAAATGCCATAGCTCTGTTTGTTTCTGACATCTGTCCCTGAAATCTGCTTATGCTAACTCTACTGTAAACAGGAAGGCATTGTTTGGCTGACTTAAATGTGTATGACATCCTTCTTCTTTCAACACCTTGCAAACTGTTTTCACCTGCATGCATGAATAATGGTAACCTCTTTGGTGGCCCCAAAACAGAGGGCGCATGTAACCCAATGTAGTGCTATAACTGTTGAACTAGTTAGCTCAATCTGATTGTGTAACATGATTGCCAGCTCTACTCCTGAGAAACAAGATCCCAGGCTTCTTCAGAAATGTTCAATTCCCTCAGTTGTCTTCTGCTAATGACGTCTGCATAGTTAAGTTGTCATCCCTGCTAATACAAAGCCTGTTCAAAGAGCAATGAAATTAGAACTTAGCTTAATTCTGGCTGTGATCTAGGGAGCACCCCTTCTAACTCTGCCGCTCTTTGAGCCCGGGCCCTTGGCACAAGACCAAGCCCTTCTGCCTTCCCTCGCAGAGATGGACTCTGCCGCGCCTCCTCCCCACGCGGTTCCTGCTGTGGCTGGGAATGTGCTCGGGCCGCTAACTGCTGCTGTCGCCATCCTGACCATCGTCATTTTTGTTCTTGCTGGCTTTCTTGTGAAACCTGCACTGAAGAAACTGCTTTTACAGTGGATAATGTGAGATCGAAGGTCAGCATCATCTGCTAAATGATTACAGGACAGTCACACACTGTGAGCCGCCAGGATGCTCCACCAGTGACAGTCACATACGTGCCATGTGTAAGAAGCTGTGATGTCCTTATCCCGGGTGAATCCTAGCCTGTAACAATGCTTCAAAATAACTTTATAATCCTAACACCTCTTAAATGATTGAGAAATAATTTCAATATTTGTACTAACACACATTGTTTGGTGTGGTCATTTATAATTTTTCTCCTCTTAATTATCTCGTCATATCCTCACAGGACTGCTTATCTAATCCTTTAAAATTTTGCAAGCTGGAGAAAAAATACAAATGAGGCATTAATAAATAATTCAAGGTTTATTAAAAGGAGGAAGATTGATTTGGGGGGAAGTAATAGGCCATGTTGGAAAAGGAAATACCAATATTGATCTTAGTATGTCATTTTGTATTGTGGCTATGTACTACTCCAATTATATTAAGCATTGTTTTGATGCTAAATTTCTCATTGAAACAATAATAGGTCTGTGCTTATTTATAAAATGCAGAGATTTTCAAGCTGAAGATGTCTATTATATGAGCAGCGTCATTTAAAATCAAATGAAGGAATGCTTACAAAACAATAATTCAATTTTTTGTTTTGAATGAATGTCTCTGTGATTAAAATACAAATGAATGCTTTGCTGTGTCCGAACATGGTCTGTTGGATTGAAAACTTGCCGAGCACATTCAAAATTACGGACAATTTCTGGCCTTGGGAAGCCAGAGAGTAGATTGGTGATGCCTGATGGAGAAATGCCTTCTCTTTTGGTTTTGTGTTACTCTCTCCCCAGTGTCACACACAAGCACTACACGACCCACTGGGGACTTCAAAGGACCTACCTATCGGTATGTCCCCTGCCCCTGTGTTCCCTCCAAACCATGTGGCTGACCTAGTCCCTGAGAATCCTCTCCCATCCAAGCAGCCCCCATGCCCACCTGCAACCTGGGCTCTTGCAAATACCTATCTCACTCTTCACTGGTATGTATATGGAAAAAAGCCCACCGCGTGCCTGTGAGGAACAGCTGTGCCAGTGTGTATCTTCATGTTGTTGGAGGGAAAGCTTTCTCTCCAGCATTCAGCTTTCTGCCCATCCTTTGTATCGTGAAACACTTCCACATAGTGCTGTGAAGACGTGGCCGGTATCTCTGTGCTGTGTAAGCACGGGACGTATCTGTGTGTGTGTGGTTACAGGGTACTTTGAGGGAGTTGAACTGTATAGGGTGCACCCTCATCACCACCACATCTTCCCAGCAGATGCTGCCCAAACTTCAAAACTTGCACTGCAACCAAGGCAATCTCTCCTCGTGCTGCCCAAGGCTCGCTATTGAAATGAGCATCACTGTTGAAAAGGTTTTTCGAAATGCCTCCCCTTGACTTTCACTGTTGCTGTTCAAGCCCATTAGTTCTTGCCCTGTGCTTCCTGGCCATGCAAAGTAATTTTGTCACCTTTCTCTTTAGGTGCATTTTGCTGGTGTTTTCCCATTACATTTCCAATTCTCTAGATTAAATAGATCCAAATTCAAAAGACACTGAGCTGTTAAGGGTGTTCTGTTTCCAATATTTAAGGCTGAACCATATGATCTGATACAAGGGCTTGTCAAATCAATTGGAAGACTTCACACTGACTTAGGGGTTTTTGGATACATCCTAAACCAGACAAAAACTGTAAATCTCATTAAAGAGATTGAATCTCAATCAGGAGATTTTTCAGGTCTCATTAAGATGTTATATAAGTATCAAAAGAAATCTTGTATCTGCTTCCCAGAAGGAAGAATTCTTTAAAAACTTTTAAAGTTTTTAAATTCTTTAAAACTTTTGGTTGCTTATCACAATGAAATTATTATTATTATTATTTTTCCCCACAGTTGTTTACTTTGTGGTTGTGAGGATTTTGGCTACTCAGGACTTACCCAGAATATAAAAAACGACATGCTAAAATCCATTAAAAGTGCCAAGCAATGTAGTGTGAGCTGGGTCGGGAAAGGATAATTACTGAACTAAAACTAGCCTATACACAGCATGAAGGTACAATTGCTTGTAACTCTGATGAAACTGCACATTCCTCAGCTCTCCCAAAGTAGCACTTGAGAAGGTGTTTCATGGAAACAGGATGGAGTTAAAGCAATCTGTTTTCAAATATGCATTTTTTTGGGGGAAAAAAAAGGCATTTTACAGACTGTGTGGGTTCCTGCCAGTGTGCCGTCCCCAGTGAAATCATACAATGTATTTGGCCAGCACTGGGGTTAAAACAGGTCTTAGAAATAAAGTTCTTGTTTGTTTGTTTGTATGCTGAATTTCCTGTGCTTTGCTGTCCTGCTTATCCTTCTATTCTAATTTTGGAGTATGGACCGATAATTCAACTCTGTAGGCCTCCTTCCCAGGAACATATTATAAAAATATTTATAATAGGGTATAAATAAACATTGTTTTGTTTCTGGATCCCATAGCCAATAGATTCATTTTCCAGTTTTTAATAATAAATCCCCATGTTTTGTAGATTGAAACTGAAAAGAGCTTTTGCTTTTGCAGGGTATGAGTAAGAAACATGGCTTTTCTTGTTTTCATTTCTTTCTTCCCATACCTTGCAACAAAAGCCCACAAATACTTGTTGACATCAGGCTGAACTAAGCAGCTAACCTGCTTACGGTTCCAACTTAGGTGTTCTTTAATACCCAAGGTGGAACACGTGTACCATGTTCTAATTAAATCATTAAATGAATATACTGCAGAGATCACTTTCACTTGAGTGACAATTATTGTTTTAAATAACTGTATCAGACTCACCAACCAAGCTTTTTTTCCTTGATTGCACCAGAATCTACCCTGAGCTGGAGGTCAGGCAGAGAGAGGCTGCAGCTGGGTTTCTGACCCGCCCACCATGCTTAAAAAACTCAGGGGAAAGAGCAAAAACTTTTCTTTAGAGAGCCTGCTGCTGCCCTTTGTCTGCGATGAGTTCGAGATAAGAATAATTGCTGGCTTTTGATGACAAGCATCTCTGAGCACAAACATAAGTTTTTGCACAATTTTTGTTAAATGTCTTGTGTTACAAGGAGAGATGATTTTCCCTAATTATTTTTCTTTATTTTGATAGCTTGCTTTTTTTTTCATGTTTGTTTTTAATTTAATTTGTATTTGTTTTGGCAGTTTAATTCTAGCTGGAAAAAAAACAAGGAGATACTGAAATTCTCACAGCAGTTTGTGTATTTTGGGAGACTTTCTATCTCAGGCTCAAGAGCTCTGACATGAAAAACATTTTTTTACAAAGTTGTGCTTAGCTGAGGAAACCCATCTGGGTCACTGGGAGTGGCATTTGTTTTCATTTGCTAGAATAACCCTTGGATCACCTCTTTTGCCCTGAACCAATTAGTACTCATCCAAGAAGCTTTTTCCTTTCTCAGATAAATGAATTAGTTACGGGCTGTAAAGTAGAAAGAAATCGCACTGCCACTGTACTAAAGAACATAATGAGTTTGAATGACTGTAGTATTTTTTTTCTTTTGTTTCTTTCCTTTTTTTTTCCCCTCTAATTTCAGAAACTGTAGTTTCCAAGAGATACCTTCTCAATTTCCTCGTCTTTCTGTATGAGTGCTGTGATTTTTTTTGTCCTCAGTTGTCATCATGAAAACCTGCTGAGACTAAGGAAGTTTTCCGTGGGTGTGTAAGTCACTAATCAGAAGAGATAAAATGTGGTTTTTAAACAGCTGCAGCACATCAGCCCATCTACCAGGCTGGGGATGAAGTCTTCATGTTTTTAGTAGATGGCCTGTATGGCTTTTTCTCTTTGTGCTTCTTTTGCTTCCCTCCTCTTCCTTTTTGAAAGCAGTGCAAATAACTTTCTAACGCCTGTCAAGGTCTCAAGGTCTTGTTGCTCCTTGCCTTATCTCCCTCATCACTTCTGCTTGTATTTGTTTTGTTTTGTTTTTTTTAATGTAGGCATTGGGTAGAAACAGGCCATCCATAGGAAACCTGACTTAAAGCATCCAGGCCTTCGCCTTTGGCATTCACCACCACCTCTCGTTATTCAGCCTGGATACAAGCAGAGCTTTTTTGCATGAGACTTGATGAGAATTGAGTTATGCTGCTGTGAGGGCCCTGTTCTCCCATGGAAAGAGCATGACGATATCAACGTAGCAAAACCACCCTCTCCAAAATGCTGGATCCTGGAGCCCCGGGCTCAGAAAACTGGCTACGAAGCCCCAGATGCCGGAGGGCAGCCAAAAACCTGTTGCTTCACTTTCTCTTCGAGCTCCTGGACAGCCTGGGCAGTGTTGTATTTGGAAGCTGCACGCTGTGCATGTAAAGTAAACTCTCGATCTGAGCTGTGCCAGCATGAAACAAGTTGTCTTTGTTTCGTAAGAGTTTGTTGGATGTCTCTAAAGCACGTATTGTTGAGGAAGACAAGTGCCCTTCTCTCTGCCAAGCCTGCACGGATTAATCCAGGCATCACGTGAAATGCTTTCCTAAGGCTGGGAAGTACGAAGGCTGAAAATTTCAGCCCTCAGCCTTCCGTTTCAGTACGAGACTGAAAATTAACAACTTTCAAAGGCCCAATTAATCTTAAAACACAGTCTAGAACTTGTACAGTCTGGAGGGGTGTCTGGCATTGCATTTGGAAAGAAAGCGTTTTTTTCCTAGCAGATAGGGCCATCCATTGCTCCAGTGATGCTTTTAGTTACAGGCACTGTTTTGCCCAGGGCTGCGATGAGGCTACAGCCACCCAGCTGGGGCCACCTGGGTTTGGTGGATGCGAGGGGACAGGGAGCACAACAGAACAGCAAACACCTGCATCCACTTCAGGACAGGGGAAAAACTGAGAGGTGAAAGAAACCTGCTATTGTTTTTCACTTGGTATCAGTAATTTTCTCCCTGGTTGCACGCAGCCGGTTCCTCCTGAACCAGCGGCTGCCATTGGGTCTGGTAAGGGGAGGGTTTGGCCAGTGTTTCCACAGAGGAGAAGGGATTGGAATGATAATTAAGGTAATCAAAAAATCAAGCTATTATAAACAAAGTCTTGCCAAAAAAAAATCAAGAGGATGTTTTTAAATGTTAAAAGTATCTCCATTGTATGAAATCATGAATGTACTTAAAAAAATAAATAATAAGGCTGATCAAGCTGCAGAACACACCCCTTTATATCTACACATTTATAAATTCTGAAATGTTTTATCAGCATTATAGGAGTGCAGTTAAAATGAAACCCGCGCTGACCATTGTGTGGATGCTACTGCTGCATGGAGGGGGTCTGCAGGCGTCAGGTACTGTGCCCAGTGCTGCTCAGTCCTATCTCCCTATCACTTGTGTTTTCCTCTAAAATCAATGCTGGCAAAATTTGTAGCTTGCAGAAAAGCCTCCTCAAACTGGTTGACATCTTGGGTATTTAGCGGGCTTGAAGGACTGATGATGCCACCAGGTACTCTTAAGATTTCATCAGTGTGATGTAGAAACCATATATTGTATTGTATTTTAATGTGTTGTAGGAAAAAAAAAAAATGTTCCTTATAGTAAGGTGCTTGTCCGTCAGAGGGTGTCTGTGCATTTTGGCACTATTAATAACAAACGCAGGTAATAATCTGAAAACTACTCAGAGGCAAGGGGTAATTTGGTGGTCTTCATGCAGCTCTTCAGCTGCAGGCTGCATGCATGGTCTACATTCACCCAGTGCAAAAATAATCCCTAAGGGACCACATCCCTTCAAATTTTCCTTCAAGAGTGAAATACTGAGGGCAGTGACCCTCTGCTACGCTATTCTGAGCGCTGCCTTCCTTGTTTAATTCATTGTGGTCAGAAGAAACACAATATGACATGCCAGAGTCCCCACCAGACGGTGATGGCTTTGTGTTAGTATAATGCTAACTTCATGCAATTGCCGTAGGGGCACTCAGGTGCCTCACCCTTGGAAGATGTTTTAAATTCAGTCCTGAACCCATAGGAGCTCAAGTCTGGTGAGCCGAAGAGGATAGAGCATGCTTCCCTTGCTGGTGAGCTCCTTGGGAAGCTGTTGTGAAGCATTTCCTCTGATAGCCTGCGACTGCAGGTGTCCCTGGAAGCACAGCAGCCACTCCAAGGGTTGGTCTGATTTCCTTTTGTCTCCCAAAGAATTCTCCCTGCGGCTGGTGAATGGGCAGAACAGATGTCAGGGCCGTGTTGAAGTATTTTACAACGGAGTCTGGGGAACGATTTGCGACGACTCCTGGGACAGAAGAGATGCTGACGTGGTGTGCGGTCAGCTCGGGTGCGGCAGAGCCACCGCGGCCGTGGGAGAAGCCCGTTTTGGTGAAGGCACAGGAGAAATCCTCCTGGACGAAGTGCAGTGCCAAGGGAACGAAGCTCTTCTCTGGCAGTGCTCCCACGACGGGTGGTTCGTCAATGACTGTTTTCACCAGGAAGATGCCAGTGTCATCTGCGCAGGTAACTAGATTTACTGACATCTGTGGTCAGTAACGTGCTATAAGTATGAGCCAGAATGAGGTCCTGGTGCTCAGCGAAAGGGAACTAAACTACCAAAATCATTGTCAAGCTCTACAGGACATCCCCTCTGCGATCCAACAAATACTTCTTAAGAGAGTACTATAACCTACACATTAGCCTTCACATTCAAAATCTTTTAATAATAAGCTCTAAGAAGCAGAACGGTTATGTTTTCTTTTTTGATGGAGTATAACCTATTTTACGCCCCATTCAGAGGCTTTTCTATCTGGCCACTGCCATTGCTTCCCACCTAAAGGATGAATTCAATTGGGCATTCCTATGAATCATTGACAAAATAACTAGCAATTTCCATATGTGATGTGGAAAACAGTCTTTCATGAGAGATACTACTGTATGTGAAAATACATACTACTATACATTTTAAAAAATATAAGTTAGCTTATAAAGACAAAATCCCAATGTACTGAGGGTTGGTTTTGTGTTACTTTTTTTTTTCCTTTTTTTTTTTTTCCCCCTAGCAGTGCAGGTAAACTACTGCTCACTTTGTTTAGTACAAGTTGTTAAAAAGTAATCTTTCTCACTCTGTTCTTTCTTTTTTTTTCAGCTTCTTTGATGTCTGAAGTTCCTGGTAATTTTCATCTTGTATAGTTGATTTTACTGACAAAGTCATATTACAAAATGTAGTCATTTAGTATAAGTATACAGTTTATGAAGAGGAGTATTTGCAAGTATATCATACATATCATATCATACATTAATCCCAATCTTTTGTGTTAGGAATATGCTGTATCTTTAAGTTTTTAATGTATTGGTCAAATTTCACAAGCTTGAATTAAAAAAAAAAAAAAAAAGATTATAAAAAGAAGATTATAAATATTTCTGGTCAATCTCCTAACTTTGCTTATCAGGAGTTCTTACTGTTGCCTCAAATTTGCAACAGCCCACTTAAAGCCTGGTGATGTGGGAGCATCCCTCATAAATAATTCTCTCATTTTTGGCCTTCCAAAGATTTGTCCCTGAGGCTCGTGAACGGGAGGAACCGATGCGAGGGCCGTGTCGAGGTCCATTACCAGGGCAGCTGGGGCACCGTCTGCGATGACTCCTGGGACCTGAAGGATGCTCAGGTCGTCTGCAGCCAGCTGGGGTGCGGCAGGGCTCTTTCCGCCCCTGGTAACGCCAATTTCAGTCAAGGCTCAGGAGAGATCCTTCTTGACGACGTGCGGTGCAAAGGGAACGAGGCTTACCTCTGGGAGTGCCCCAGCAGAGGGTGGTCGGTCCACAACTGCGTGCACGTGGAAGATGCCAGCGCCGTTTGCTCAGGTGCGTTGTATGCAGCAGCCTTACCTCGCCGGGCAGACCCCAAGGTGAATGTAGGCATAAAAAAAAAAAAAAAAAGCCACTATTTCAAAAACCTGCTGATTTATTCCTCTCATCCAGAACCTCCACTCACCTGCCCGGTGCAGAGCCACGGCCAGCCAAAGGGCTGAGCTGTGCGGGGTGGGCATCCCACTGCACTGCTGCCTTCCCCGAGCAAACCGGGCAAGACCTGCATGTTTCCAGCTATTTTTTCACCTCCTGCAGTATTCTAGTATAATAATTGTTTTTTCTTATTATGCAGCGGTGCTTGTTAATGATTTCTACACCGATGAACTAAAAAAAATCTGCTAAATGAGTTGAAAAGTTGTTACGTATGTCCCATAGGTGTTTTAGTCTAGGTTAGATCTTGCAGTGAAAATGGGCTAACTGTCCAACAGAGTTACCAGGGGCAGTAAAACCATTTAGCCAACTGCTTCTGTGTATCACCTGATATTATTTCCTGCTCCCCCTGATGTGGAGGTTCCTTTGATGCCTGGTTAACTGATAGCCGGCATGCAGCAAAGGGAGCCACCCCATGGGAGAAGTGCCACAGCAGACACAGAGGACAGGTCCAGCCTGGTGCCTGAGCCACCCCTCACAGCTTATCTTTGCAAATTTTAACACAAAGGTGTCATTGTGTTAGCTGTGGTACAAACAGTGGCCCACAGGGTCACTGGGGGTAACCGCCTGCTAGGACATCGATCATCTGAACTCTGAACAGCCTGTCCTCACCCTTTACTGGTTAACTGCAATAACACAACCCATACTGCACTGAAATGTATCTCAGTTACAGGTCTACAAGGAAATTAGTACCCTGAACTTACACCTAACAAGAAACCTTGGTCTTGACATAGGTTTCACTGCTGCACTTCAGAGAATAGCTTAGACCTTCAGCTTTTCTCTTTCCTCTGCTGCTACCTGAGCTTCCTCATTAGCCTAAGTCTTCTGAAAGCCAGCAAGCAACCATTAAAAATGAAACAATGGCCATCACTTCTTCAGATTCTCAGAATATTTCTACCATCTAGTAACATTTCCTCTGTAGTACTCCAACCACATCAAATCAAAACCCTTGTTTTATTTTGATTACCTTGGGGTTCTTCCCTAGTGATTACGTTGTCTCGTTTATAACACTTTTTTTATCACTAACAACTTTATAAATTTATAATTCATATTTTCCCCTACAGTCATAAGCTAATATATTTCAGAACAGGTCTACCTTCTATTATAGACCTGTGTAACAGTACTGACAAAAGGAACATTATTATGTGTATTACTGTTTTTTTCAGCATAATGTGCGATTTGTCATATTTCATCAATAGATTTAGTTATTACTGCAGTTACTGAAAATTCCACCTAAAAATGAACTGTGTTTTTTTCATCTGCAGCTTCCACAGGATCTGAAGTGACAGGTAAGCTTCTTAAACACGTGTCATTACTTTTAATATCAACAGGTTTTGATGTTTTAGAACTGAATGTGTAGAGCTGAAAACACTGACGGTTTCTAATCAAAAAGGCTGGTCATTGCTCTCTTCATGTTGGAAGTGACTTCCCTTTAAAATAACACAACACTGTAGCCCAGGTACCAAACAGATGCTCAGCATTTTTGTTCTGTTAGTGTAAAACATGGAATAAAGTCAAGAACTTGCCCAACTTATATCCACGTAAAAGTTAAGTCTGGATAAATGAGGCATGGCTTTGTACATGCAGAGTTACATGAAAGTTCACAAACTACAGTTTATTCAGAAGATCAGTGTTGTGGACCCTGTGTTGCAAAGCTTGAACTATTCAGGAGTATCACTGTCTTCAGATAGGGTAGGTAGTGGCTTAAGGAGCATGGTTTTACCCCAGGGGCTCTGAAAATCAGGAGTTTCTAGGTAGGCTGAAAATGCATGTGCATGGCTAACTAGTGAAATTTAACATGGCACGGAAACCTGTCTGTCCTTTAGCCTGCTGTGTTCCACCTTATTTCCTCCTTAGCAAAATAAATAAATAAATAAATAAATCCCAAGTTCAGTGAAATTCTCTTTTTTCTTTCAAAGAGATGTCAGTGAGGTTGGTGAATGGATGGAACCAGTGTGAAGGGCGTGTTGAAATACTTTACAGAGGAACCTGGGGGACCATTTGTGAGGATTCCTGGGATATAAATGATGCAGACGTTGTCTGTAACCAGCGGGCTTGTGGACATGCTGTATCATCTTCAGGAAATGTCACCTTTACTCGCGGCCCGAGATATATTGTCATGGATGATGTGCAGTGCAGAGGGGATGAGAACTACCTGTGGCAGTGTTCTCACAGGGGGTGGTATAGAGAGAAGTGTGACAGCCGGCGCGATGCCAGCGTCATTTGCTCAGGTACACAGTGATATATTTGCTTTATCAAAAAGAGTCACAACAAGAAATACTCTAATTTAATTTTAATTTAATTTAAATTTTGTTTTTAAGTTTAAACTTTAAAACTAAGTTTTGGTTTTAAGTTTAATTTTAAATTTTGTCACATTGAAAATTTCTCCCCTGAACTAGAAAACCCTTTTCTCAGAAGAGTTTTGGTTCTGTTGCAAGTAACAAGGCTCTTTCCTACACAGAGAATTTCCCTCTTTCCTTATTTGATCAAAATCTGTTATTGCAAACTTCTGCACAGATAAGCTGTGAAAACCTTTAGAGTATTTCAATCAGTGTCACTCAGAGTGCATCCAGTGTTTTTGTACAACCATTATATTATTTTAATCTTCTGTAATCTGTATTAACCAATACTATTTGCTTGCCACCAGACTAGAGAGGAGCACCAAAACCCAATCCCGAGGCACATTCTGCCCTTACAGCACTAACAGGCTTTCACACAAGAGAGACTTCTCATGAGCTTAGGTCCTAATCCCACACGTCTTTCCTTGACAAAGCTTCTATTGAACATCTGCAGACTATTTATTTGAGTGAGATACTCAGGACCAAATCCAAAGGTTTAGAGCTGTGACACTTCTGCAGTCTGAGGGGCAGGAAGCAAGGAGGAGAAGGAGCCAGGGCTCTGTCAGATCCCTCTGAAGAAGGATGTACTTAGACTTCTCGTGGTCTTAGGTACTCACCCAGTTGTAACCCTGATAACTTTTTCTACATCTGTCAAATAGTAACAAAAGTTCCAAAATCTTATCCTGTTCTCCACTGATTTTCAAGTTGTTAGTGAGGAAAGTCAGTTTATAATCTCATGTCTTATCATTTTTATCATCTTCGAACACATGTATTGCAAACAGCTTAATTAATTAGATGTTGAATGCTTTCTGAAATAAAAGTAGACTTTGTAAAGAAGTATTGTGTTCTACAAATTTAGTTAATTTTATAAACACCAATGGCTAAAATGTGCATTTTCTCTATTTCCTTCTCTCACAGCTTCTACAGGAACTGAAATACCTGGTAATTTAAATTTCATACTTATTCAATCATTTCTCTCTGGAATTTTCTATAGCAAAAGCAACTTCTTGTTAATTATTAAAAATGCAAATCTCATTTAGTTTATTCAGTAGTTTATATATGAAAATAGCTTCTTAAAATGTAGTGTATTTTGACTGTAATGAAAGTAGCAATACTGATCTATACAGTTTTTATGAAGATAACCATGGGTTTTTAATCTTTAAAGAGAATTCATAACTGAAGCTGAAATGTATACCTGATTGTTGTAAAGTACAGAAATGATAGGACTTTCTGAGTCTCAAAAAGATTCACTGGACTAGGTTGCTTTAAGTCCAAGGTCCTTTAAAATAAAAGGTATTATATAAATCAGTATTTCAATAATCCCATCTGTTGGATGAAGCTACATTACACTCTTAAAAGATAAACTTTTTCCATGTTCTAATAAAACTCAGAAACCCTTAAGTGTTATTAAAATTCAGGGAGAAGAGAGAATTTAGTTATTAGGAAGTCTTAGTCCCACTGTGTTGCTTTGGCTTGATGAACCTTGTTTCTTGGTCACCCCATGTCTATGATTAAAACCTTCATTTTCCTTCTACTGAGTATAATGTTTTGCTGTGAATATATCGATAAAGAAATACCCACTAGTGTTTAGCTAACATAGGTCATTTCTTCCATTAATATTAATCTCACAGCCTCTATTAAGCTGGGAAGGAAAACCTTATTTAGGCAGCTGTGAACACCTGCCAAGTCTTGACTCAAAGCATGAGGCAGGAAGCCGCAGGTGACTGCGAACTGCCACACGATGACACTGGGCGTGCTGGAAATAAACAGCGTTTTCCTCACCTTCCCTGGAGAGGAAAGGCCAGGAGAGAACCCAGTAGCCAGCGTAACATACTGAACCAGCTCCAGAGCTACTCCGGGATTATAATTTATCACTTTGGCAGTCTGCACTCTTATCTCCTCTCTCTTCTCTTTCACAGAAGTGTCCATGAGGCTGGTAAATGGTAGAGACAGATGTGAAGGTCGTGTGGAAGTCTACTACAAAGGAAGCTGGGGGACGGTCTGTGATGACTTCTGGGACCTAAATGATGCACAGGTCGTGTGCAGGCAGCTGGGATGTGGAGAAGCTCTCTCCGCACTGGGAAAAGCCCACTTCACTCCAGGATCGGGGGACATTCTCCTGGATGACGTGCAGTGCCTTGGAAGTGAATCTTACCTGTGGGAATGCTCTCATAGAGGATGGTCAACACATAACTGCGGGCACAAAGAAGATGCCGGTGTGCGTTGCTCAGGTACATTTGGAATGTTTTTATTTATGTAAGTAAAGCTGTGAATTGTGTAAATCTCAAATCTCATCATCAGCCTGAGGCAAGGGCTATAGCAACAAAGCCGGCAGAGCTGTAGGAGTGCGACTCAAGAAAAGCATGGTGAAGGCAGAAATTGAGAGCCTGACTGCCTCTCTCTGTTCTCCTCTGCATGCTTCAGAGGTGGTTACAGGGAGCGAGGACTGGTGAGAGGAAGGGCAGCGTGTCTTCTGGTCCGGGATGCTCAGAAGATGCTGGTGGCAGTCAGTGACATTGATGGGAGGGCAGAAAGGGGGCACAATATGTCTCACACAGGGTACCGGAGGAGGAAGTGGTTGGTGGCTTGGTAGGCACATCACACTTTGGGCTTCATGGGCATGGCTCTCCCATAAGTATTCTGAAGCGACTGGATACCAGCACGTACAGCACAGGTACACAGATTTCAGAGCATGTTCAAACTGAACCCTTCCCAGGATGCCTCTCCAGAACATCATTTTTAACTGGTTTAGTTTTTTAAACTCAGAAGCCATTCCTAAAGGATTAACTCTTGCTCTGACTTTTCAATGCAAGTTGAAATGTTTGCCTTGATTAAGATAGGTTATAAAAAAATAACTTAGTTTTAGAACAAATTAGATAATATAAGAGAGAGACTCTCACCAGATGTTGCAAAGTCTGTTTTGTCTTTATTCTACTGAAATACAACTGAAGATTAAAATTTTCATATTTATTCCTAATCCACAGCTTCTAGGGGAGACAGAACTCCTGGTAAGTCTTATCGTTTTGTTCACTGGTCATTCTAAAAGCTGGGTATTTACTGTTAACATGTTTTGCTTTTGTTTGATGAAAAGTCTTGAGGAAAAATATAACATTTATTTGAGGAGGATGGACAAATTCCATACTTTAGTTTTTCAGAAGTTGTAGATGATTATGGATGGCTCAAATGTTGGGAAAACACCTTAAAACAGTATAAGGTGTGTAATGCATAACTTGTTACTGATTGAAAATCAGACTCCCCTAAGCGTACCTCACCATTCAACAAACCACAATGCAAGGAGGGAAATTCTTGGACACACTTTCAGAAATTCATCATGGCAGAAGAGCAAAGTGTCAGTCACATGTGACTGCTTACCTTCTCTAGGAGTTGTTCTCAGGGAATTCAGGCTTCCTTAATTCATTCTGGTGCTCCAAAGATTCACTGACCTTCTACAGCGCAAATGGCCACTTATACCATTTTTACAAAAATCTGGTCTCTGTAACTCCTTGTTTAATTATGGTGCAAGTGTAACAGCATCAGAGGGAGGTTTGCCTGCTCCAAAGGACACATCAGGCTGCATGAACAGCCCCATTCTGCAGAATAACTTTTCCTCTAGTCTTGTCCATTTTGTAACACAATCCCACACCTGGCACAAGCGTAAGGTTAGAGTTACGGCTGTGTGTAATTTACTTCTGCTCTGTCTTTGCTAGAAGTATCTCTGCGGCTGGAGAATGGTGGCAATCGATGTGAGGGGCGTGTTGAAATTTTTTACAAAGGACAATGGGGAACAGTCTGCGACGATTTCTGGGATATCGATGATGCTCAGGTCATTTGCAGACAGCTTGGGTGTGGGGAGCCCCTGTCGGCACCAGGAGCTGCCCAGTTTGGGGAAGGCTCTGGAGTTATTTTCCTGGATGATGTACAGTGCAGAGGCAATGAATTTTACCTATGGGAATGCTCCCACAATGGTTGGTCAAGACATAACTGTGGCCACAATGAAGATGCCAGCGTTGTCTGCTCAGGTACTTTCTGCTTTGTTTTATTCATTTCAAGAATTTCACATAAGATACATTTTGAAATATAGTTGGAAAATCATTAGCAGTTGAGCCCATGTTGCAAAATCAATTCTTTTTTCACTTCTGTGGACTAATAGAGACCTAACAAATATGAATCTCATAGCTATTTGCCAGATCATTTGATCATTTTTCTCTTTGGTCATTCTTACAGGGCGTGCAGCATAAGCAGAGCGGATAAAGATGTACATTACCTTTAATGCTTGTAAATTTCCGAGGCATCTACAAGAAATTCAGCAGGCACTTTCAACTTACAGATCTGCAGTCTCCATGAGAACTGGATTTCTCAATGCAGAATAATGAGGAAAGCTTCTTTCCAATCACTTTCATCTGTTTCAAACTCAAAGTCTCAGTGATTTCATCTGCCACCTGCCTGACACTCCCAAGGCTGACTGTTCTGTGACTCGTGTTTTCAACCTTTAGTTCACATAGCAGAATATAAGCTGTTCCTACTCCTTCTGCTCTATAGAGTCCACTAGGATTGGTGTACCCAGTAAGAAAACTTTGAGACAAACTTTGTTAGCTTGATCGACACAGGAGATTTGTTCAGTCTGGAGTCAGAAAAGGATGATGACCTTCCTCCGTTGCGGAGATCTACTTGGCACACACATGTCCACAACAGTCTCCTCTCTTGGAGAGTACAGCTCCTCAGAGAAGTATTGTTTCTGTTGCTCTCCCACCACTCCATGCCTCTGATTCCTGTATCTGAAGAGATAAAAATGGCTCCATTGCCATCCACCACAGGCTGCTGGCCTCAACCACAGAACCAGAACAGTTCTGGGCTGGGACTGAGGATCCTCTGGAGATGTGGAGTTTGAACGCTGCTACCCTTATATACTTTTTGCTTTAGCTAATGGTGCTGTTTACTCATGACAAAACACTTTAGAAAACAATATATTTGTATAATCCATCTAACAATAAATCTTTCCTCCAGTAATCTCACCCTATGTGCATTCTGTTGGAAATGCACAGTTCTTGTGCTTTAATTCTCTCCTCATGCTTGCAAACAGTCAGACATTCAAATAAACACAAACTAAGCCTGATTACAACCTGATCTAGTAGAAACATTTCCAGCGACAGAGTATCAGCACAAATCACTCTAATACATGGACTGAGGATAGTCAGATATATTTTCTTTACATACCTAAGGCGAATGTATAAAATGATGTGACTATAAGATATCATCAATTAGTAATAAATGCTTTCATTGCATGATATTGATTACTACTCATCCTTCTTTTTTTCCATACCAAGGCTCTGACTGCATTCATTGTCCAAATGTCACAGTCAGACAGAATATCTGCTTTTCCACATCGTGCTTGTGGAAAGCAGAGTCACTCCTTGCCAACCTCTCACAACCAACCACCACCCAATGTGGTTCCCTTTGACAGATGGGGCAGCAGAAGGTGTCCCTCCAACTTGTCCCCCCAAAGCACTCCTTGTTGGTCACTTAATAGGTGCTACACCTATTGCAACTTTGTTTGGATAGCTTTACAGGTGCTTGACTGCTTTGTGGGAAACAAATTTAAAAATAATAATAATAAAAAAAATCAGTGTACAGACAAAAGCAACCTACAATTTTCTTTTATGTCCAGTTTTTCCTTTTACACCCCAGCCACTGATGATTCATGCAGGAAAGAAAGCTTTCCTAATTAACTGATGTAGTTAGACTGATTAATTCTTATTATTTATTTTTCTAGTAATTCATTTTTGCTATTTTGTTAATAGTTCATTTCATTATCTTTCATTAGTAGCTAATAAAGCAAAGCCAGGGCAACATCAGTTCTATTTATCGTTATTATCTCCAGTAAATATGTATCAAAATTTGATGCTGCTTTGTACCTGCACCTGGTACGTTTAGCAACAGCTATCTTATGAATCAAGACCCAGAGGAAAGTTACATGAATTTCCTGAGGAAAATCAAAATGCAAAACCCATTCTCTTTGCTCCCTTGGGTGTCACTGGGGCAGGAGCCATCCGAGGGCCCTGTTGCGATCCTTTACCAGGGCTCTAATGGGGCATAAAAATGCGGATAAAAAATCCTTAAGTTTTATGCAGGCACAACTCCAGTGCTTCCTGCAGAGAAGCATGTGCAAATTTTCCCTCAATTATTCCATGATTTGAGCTTTGATGACTTTAATTTGGGAATTGATTGGGCTGGGGTTTGGCCATTTATGTGCTGGATTTTGCATTGTCTCTGTTCGGCTTTTTAATCAATGATGTATTGATTATTCATACTTAGAGGTGTCTTTGAATCAAATCCTCAGAAATCATTCAGATCTCTCCAAACTCTCAGGAAATAAAGCTCTCAATAGAAACGTAGCTTTCATAAATGAGTCTTATTTCTAGAGTAAACCAGCTTTTGACATATTTAAGATTTGGTTGGACTGTCTCCTATCCATGTACCTCATTGCAATGATTTTACACGCTATCAAAACCTAAGTAAAAGAAGTTTAAAGGCAGTCCCAGTCACACCTCACCCCCTGGCACTCCCAGGGGATCCAGAAGATCACCAGATCTTCACCAGAAGATCACTTCCATTTTTGTAGCAACAAATGTTCAAAAGGCACTGGTGATACTCTATGTGATCCCTACCTATGGCACCTGCTGAAATCAAAGGGATATGCTTTGAAATGGAGAAAGAAGTTGAGAAATTGTCTTAATTAAGATTATACCATCGTCCATGTAAACGTCAAAAGCAGGAAAAGCTGCAAGAACATAGCGCATGCCAAGGTAAGCAACCTATGTTGACACGGAGTGTTAGCCAATGATATTATCTGGGTAACAGGATGAAATGACCCGTAGTACTGTATGCAGAGCCAAAATAATTGATACCCATTTACATTGGCAGAACCTTCATCTCTGACAAAGATTTTCCCTCACAGGACTCACAGGGGTGGACTGGGGCTTCCAGAGACTAGATGGTGACATCTTTATTCCAAGACAGTACGTCTACAAGAATCAGAAGCTGTACCCAGCACTCATTACTCAGTTTTGTCCACAGAAGATGACTTCACATGTGAAGTTTCCACTTTGCTTTACCAATATATTCACTATAAATGTGGGAAACCCCTTTGAAGGTTATATTGTCAGGGGCGTGATTTATTTCAGCCTGGCTTTGCCCTTTTCTCTATACTTTCTTCAGTGTGCAAAATGCACTTCAGAACCTGCTGAGGTTGATTTTAGTGGAAGGGCTGGAAGAGAGGAAGCATGAAAAAAGAAAGAATTGAAAGAATATACGTTTTAATTACAATCAAGAATGTGTCTGGATAGCTAAGCAACAGATGTTAGGATACCACACACTACCATATGGTAGCTTCATACAGCCAGAATGGGTAACAGCAGCAGTGAAAATATGATATCATGGGCCTCATTAGGAGCAAGCATGCAGGCACATACTCAGGGTCTTGAAACTTCAACATAATATTGCATTTCCAGATGTAAATCATAACAGAAAGCTGCACAACACCTTTTCATCGTCCTTTGTCACACACCTATCGCACCCAGTCCTCTAGATAGGTGTGAACACAGGAGTAAGGACTGCTGTTATCAGGTAATTTCTGCTACCTCTGAGGGAAGCAGACTCAGGGACTGAGGCTGAGAAAAGCAGAAAAAAGACAGTCTCTGGTTCCCTTGCTTAGTTACTTTTCCTACTGCATCTTTTCCCCCCTTGCATTTATAGGGTCATAAATCGTTTCAGTGACATCAGGATTCCAGGAAAATTTCACTTGTCAGAAATGAGTAAAATCTGTAAACCCTGAGGTGTGAGAGACACTGCTTAGTACAGAGGACAACATAAATTTGAGAGTGGATAGCCATACATAACGTGCACATTTAGGGTCAAAGCTCAGAGAAGGTCCTTTATTCTCAACATGATCTGGTTCCTGATGGGATGAAAGGTGCAAAAGTGCAAAAGACATTTTCAGTTAAACATACAGCTGAAAGGGTGTAAAAAAGGTTACAATAGGTAGTAAGCCAGCACGATATGACGAGTGATTACTCCTTTCTGAGGAGCGCACAACCTCTCGTCTGTCACAGCAGAGCAGGCCCTGTCATGGCATTAGGGACTGGTTTGGAAAACCAAACCAGCCAACCAACCCCAAACCTTTCTCCTCACAGAAGGAACATCCCATGTTTTGGAAGCTTCTGGGGAGAGGAGTTGACCCAAACAAGGAGAATCTGTGCAGCTTTTCCAAGCCACCACGGGTATAGAGAGCTTGAAAAGCTCCTGACACGTAAAGCTTCTGCCCAGGCTGTATTGGGGCCCTGTCTCCTCCAGACAAGCATGTGCCTCCTCCTCCTCCTCATCATCACCTCTTGCTGTGTCCTTTGCTGTTGTTTTGGGCATGCTCCCTTAGAACATACTATTTCACTCTTATGTTAATTTCAAGGTTTTTCTCAATGCAGAAAAATAAGGAACTTCTATTTACATATGCGTATTGAAGGTCTCAAAAGTTCCTTGGAAGTTCATAATTCTTTGCTTTTAGAAACAGAAGGTAAAACTGATGAAACAGCCTGTTGGGAATGTGATGGTTTCAGCAGAAAAACAGGACTTGTTGCATAAGAAATGTTCTCAAAAGCATAGTAAGTATATTTACAGTTAGCAAGAATCTTTCATTACATCCCTCCTCGGAGCAATGTGCAGTGAACCATGAACAAGCTCTGCACACTTATCTGTAATATGCTGTCTTCCTCAAGTATGTCCTGTAGCAACACCGGGCCACGGGCTCACACACCACCAGCCAAGTCCCCAGGCTGACTGAAGTCAAGGATGAGTATACGGCAAGTATTATGGCAGCCTTCAAGTGGTAATCTTGTGGGGCATTTCAGTAAATTCTTCCAGTTCCACACTTCATTAGTGAGTAATCTACAGTGGATGATTGACTGAAAAAGTTATCAACATGACCCAAAACAAAAGTAGACCCGTGCATCATTCTGTGGCTTCACACACTGGTGTTTTCTTTATCAGGGAAGAAGAAATACAAGTAAGTATTTGTACAAGAAATAGACGTCTAGGAGAAATTCAATGGGTGCTAGTTTATTCCTTCGAAGATATTTCAAAGAAATTCCTTGCAAACATTAGTTATGAGAGCTACCAAATGTCATGGTTTACAGCCTCGATAAGTGATAATGTGTAAAGAGCTGCAAGGGAAGAGGTACCTGAGGCCTCCACCTATTTAGGTGCATGCCTTAGGAGGGCCAGTTCTCCTGAGCACCATTTGGCCAAGAAATATCCTCTGACATTGGTAGAAGACATCTGAGGAACGGAAAAAAGTGTCCTGCTGTTTGTAGCTGTCTCATGCACAATTTATTTTGTTGTCTGCTTACTTGTTAAGGTATTTGCTAAAATTGAGACCTCTTTATCGACCCTACAAAAGTACTATGCATTAGACCATTTATCTTATCCAGTAACTTCCTCATTCCTTAAGGACAGTGCCTCACTGCCCTCCAGTGGTAATAGACACCAGAACAGCTTTATATTTTCTGATTGCTTTTAGCCCATCAAACTATGTCCACCAGATCCTTCTGGAGTTTTTAACACTACAGATTTCCATGAAAATTGGATGTAGTTTGACAAAGCTGAAAAAAGCTTTGTACAGGGATGGGTAGTTTTGCCAGGGCAGCAAAGCTCCAGCACTGTCAGGAAAGTTTAACACCCATCTTCCAGCGCAAAGCTACTTCACTATATCACAGAAAACAAATACTCTTTGTTTTCAGAGTGAATTTTGATAGATTTCTTTAAGAAGATTTTCTCAGAAATGGCACTGCTATGCCGAGACCACAAAGGTCAGCCCCACTGTCATCACTGCTGCTTCCTGCCACACGGGATTAGCTTGCTTGCTCAGCTTTGGACTGAAGATTTACCACTTCCTTTTAAAGGCACCTTCAGTGTCAGTGACAAGGGCTGCAGTGTTTAATGTGGAGGCTGGTTGTTCCTTGTCACCTGTAACTATGGATTAGCTGTACAAATCTGCTGCCCTCGCTAGCATTGTACCTGCCTCCATTACTTCTTATATACGGTGTAAAATAGCCTGCAGTAAGATCCAGCTTCACTGGGCAAGAACAGGGATGTGGAGTCCTCTGCCCCGGGCATGTCTGCTGGAACCATTGGCTTCTTTGTGACCTTTCTTTCAGCATTCTTTTCTGAGGAATGCTGAAAAAGCAAATTTTGATGCTTCTTCATAGTTGAGATATTTTAATTCAGTCATGCATCTAACACAGGCTAGACAGCTAACAGTCTGCATTCCCCATATCTGCCCGTCCTCTTAACTAGGCTCCACACTGTCTGGCCTGAGTCACCAGAATGAAGCATTAGCTGTTTCTACAGCACTCTGCATTTCCTAGGGAGAAGATTATTGGAAGTCCAGCATCAGCCAAGCACTGAATTCGTTTATTGTGCGATGAATATGAAGTGCACTGAAACAGCATATGTGTGTCTTCTATATGATAATGTTCAGATCCAAATCTTTTCATCCAGACTTGGGTCAAATCGCAAGATATAAAGAATTTGTTTCTCTTTGTTTTGGGAATAAAACCTTCATGAGATTTCAGCTGGAGTTTTGGAATGTTTCTGAAATTTCTTTTTCATTCAGGACTGAGAAATGTCTGTATGAAATAGCTTAATTGATGTTAGGAAAGAAAACTGGTATATACTGTACTGTTAAGGTCCAGCTTAGAGCTATTTGGATAGAAATATCGATAAGGATCTACCATAAACCCACTTAGTCACTTCAGGAAATGGCAGCAGAATTCAAATAATCCACACACACGGAACTGGAAGTTTAAATACTTGACATGACTGGTTTTGCTCAAGAAGGTAGTGGGAAAGTAAGAACATGGCCATCTAGATAGATACAATACATCATCGTGTGCTGAGGAAATAAGAAAAGCATTCACAGAACAAAGGAATCAATTGATGTTCATTTTCAATCAGCTAAGAACCTCTGGCTTTGCTTTTTCCCTCTCTCTAGATGAGGCCCACCTTCTCCCTGCCAGCACTGAGTAAGACAGAGCTGAAGGCATCCTTTGGGGTATCAGCAGCCACAGGGTATTTACCCCACCACCTCGTGACAGGGAGAAAACTGTGCTGCTGGAGGGATTCTGCTGGATTCACGGCTTTGCTAGAGGCAAATCTTTTCCAATTGTGTAGCATGGCCTTTCTAGGTGGGAATCCCTTTTTCCATGCAAGCCATCTAATCTGAAAAGTTAGCATGAAATGCAAATTGGCAAACGATTATCTGCAGCAAGTCCTGGTGTATATTTCCTCTTCACAATGATTTTTTTTTTTTTAATATTTTCACTTACTCCTCTACTAATTTGTATTTCTACTAGCACTACAATATCTTCTGCCTCTTATCCCATAATCTCATATCTCTTACTAGTAGAATAAAAACCTGTTTGTAGTTTCTCCCTTTCACCTGAAAGTTATTTTGTGCCTCAATTCTTTTGTGCAGTGTCTCACAGACCCAAAACCGTGTCTCGTTAAGTCCTAACACACAAAGGTTCCACTTCCTTCGGCTCTGTGCAGCCAGTTTATGAGGGATGCAACACAGAGAACTGTCAGGCAGCATGTTTGCTTGTCCTTTGAAGGGGAAAATCTCAGACTGATTTGGTCAGAAATACACCAGCTATGAAACTGGTAGATGGAGAATAGGGAGTAAATTGTCAGTGGACTCTACTGGTCTTCCCCAGAGCAGGGCATGGCAGCCGGTCGTGCCTCTCTGTATGCCTTTACATACAGATTCCTCGACTTGCACAGCTGTAGCTTAATATAACACCTTCTGGCCCTATCCTGCTCTCTTTGGTTGCTGTATTTCAGCAATTGCCCTGCTGATGTACCCCCAAAACAGTTTGTCCCTCTCAACCATGCCTTGGCCGATATCTCATAGCTGATGCACTGTTCTGTAGGTTGCAAGTGAGAAAGAACTGACTGCAGTTCCAGAGCATACTATAGGGATCTAATCCTAGGTTAAAGAGGAAACAAAGAGATATGAAAAAGTGTGGGAACTCCATTTTAGAGGTATAATACTTTCAAAACAGAGATAATTTGGTTGAGGCTTTCTTTTTTAGGATACTGATCTTTTGACACAATTATCACATCAATTTAGTCTGTTTTAGCACAGTTGTATGTTGGAAATGGTCTTAACTGATGGTAAAAAAAAAAAAAAAAAGTTAAGTTTTCCTTACCAAACAGCCTAATCTCCAAAAGCAAATCATTGCTTCCTGGAAAAAACACATCAATAAACGGCTGCAATGGTGTCAGTAGAGTGGGAAGATTTCGGTAGCCAGTCCGGAACAGCGGTGTGATCTGGATCTGCTTATCCGGATGTCTGGATATACCCTGTGAAATGAAAATACTTGGTAAATCACTTCCTTGGCATGGATCTGGAATTTCAGGGAGATCAAATTACACAGCAAACACCTTTGGTGTAGACCAGAACCCCTTTAGTATAAATTCTGAATCTTCACTGGTTTAGAACAGACAACCACAAAGAAAATGGACCTTCAAGTGAGTCTCACTTGGATGCTTCTGTTAAGTGCTTCTCTCCTGTGTGAACCAGGTACAGTGAGTACATTTTTTGTGCTTGCAGGGAAATGTTAAAGACAAAATTCAGTACTCATACAGACTGGCTTGTTGGGAAGTGGTGACAGGGTCCCCTTAGAAACTGCTGGCACGCTTTATATCATGAACTTTTTGGTTTAATTTGTCTTCTAATTCTAACATTCAGATCAAATTCATAGGTTAGATTTTAAAACTGGGTATGTTAAAGATCATTTTCTTTGTTTTTCTTCTGTGAGGGGAATTGCTAGGTGAAGTTGTTTTCCAAACATTCTTCTTCAAATATTCTAGTTTTGAATTAAAATTCTTCTACACTATACATTTAAGGATGTAGACCAAGAGAGTAAAATAAAATTAAAAAAAAAAAAAAAAAAAGAGCAGCCTGCTGGACGCAGATGGAAATATACGTTACAAATGCGAGTCTCTGCTGAGCCTTGGGATTGACGCAGTGACATTGTCCTTCAAACTTCAAACAAAAAACCCCAAACCTTCCTTACAATCTTGCTAGTTTGAATGAGAAGCTTTGATCTTTAATAATCAGCTTGGGCACCATGAATAAAGGCTTATCAATCATAAGAGAGAATTTCGTAGAAAGTAGATTCAGGGGTTGGCTATATTGAATTATTTATAAAGCAAGAGGAAAGGCAGCCCAGAGGTGAGCTCAGCATCAAAGAGGACTAAGCTGCATTTCCAGAATGTAGTCAAATCCCAACACTTCAGCAAACCTTTAATCTCTCTTCAATAAATTCACTTTTGTCTTCAGTTTGACCTGATGTAGGCTGGATTAATTTGACTGGAAAAGTCACTTAGGGTCCTGTCTTGCAAACCCAGAACTTTAGGATCACTGATCTATTCACAGGAGTAAGAGTCTGTGAAAGTGAGTGGCTGAAAACCAAATGCAGTTTGGGAAAAAAAAAAAAAAAGTGCCCAAATGAAATTTCTCCCCATTTTAGTGATTGAATCAGGCACAGCCCTTCAGAGCTTGTTAATTCTGAATGAACAAGGATATTATAACAGCTGCCATTTCAAAACATTGCTTTGACTTCTGGCAACATAATCATTTTTCCTTTAAGTTAATATATGTAGGGCCAGATTTTAAAATGTATTTATGTGACTGCACCTACTGATTATCAAAAACCACATGATGAGCCCAAATGCTTGTATCCTCTTTTGGAGGACAATTTTGTCCAGTGGTGTCTGAATGACTCTTAATGGGTTTAAAGAAAGCATATGCCCTCTCCTATTCTTGGTGTACATCTCTGCATGGTCACATTGAAATCTGGAGAAGCATTAAGCTGTTTCTCTTCCTTGGCATGGGACCTACGAGAGTTTTCCTGCTTCTTTGTGGGAATGAAGAGTGGAAGACTAACACTTACTCTTTGCAATTTCACTGTACAAGAGGAAGCGAAGGATTGCCTATGAGTATACAGACGCCTGTTATTCTCGACACCTGGCAGAACTAGCCAGAAATACGCAGACTGTAAATGGAAGAGCTGCCCTACAAATATGTAATGCCACACTTTGGTTTAGTCAAACCTACATTTTGAAATACTTGGAGCAGTGTGCAGTGTATCTGAGTTAGATGAAGCCTGGGCTCTCCAAGCACACCTGAGCAGGCATTTGCAAAGAGAGCACTTTAAGCTAACTTGCTGGGCTGTCGGCCAAAGCAACTGTCACAGTCTGCACTGACAAATGCTCCACACTCTCCCCTGCTATTATGGCAACAGCATGGCAAAGATGAGTAACTTTTTCTACTGCCCCAGTAAAATCTGGCAGAGCTCAGCTCCCAGAAGCCCACGTATTCACTGGAGGTGCAGGATGTACATGAGGACTTGTGGGGTTGGGTCACTTTGCTCTTGTGCTGCCACGAAACAAGGTCCTCTACGACCATCTTCCACTGAACTATGAGAGAATGAGCATGTCCTTCCGGGCACAGGGAGGAACTGCAGGATTGTTTTTGCTTTGAAAACACATCACGTACCAATGCTCACTCCTTCCATCTCTGCATCAACACAGAAAACCATAAAACATATCTAGAACTATGTTATGTCAATGCTAATAATGTGCTTTCTTATCTGATACAGCAAGTGGTTTCTGGTGGCAGTCCACAGGAGGTGGAGATCCAAACTCAGCATGGAACAAGTTCTCAGAATGGATAAAAAACACATTTAGACCCAAAGGTATGAGAGTGAAACATTCTCCAGAGCATGAACACACCGGGCACACCTGTGGGTGTAGATGAGTCAGCTCGGGGAGAGCTGGTTATTTCCCCAGCCCAGCCAAAACCCTAACATGACAGATCAGCCCCCGCATGCAGCAGAGCTGAGTGAACTGGGCTGAATTAACAGCACTGATCTGAGCTCTGCTGTTTAGCTCCTTGCCCCACCCTGCTTCGTGCACTGCATGTGTCCCCCCGTAAGCCCCAGGAACTGGGGACACAGAAGCACTGCACAGCCCATCCCTGCAGAGAGGGGGGTGCGACCTCAGACGTGAGAAGTTTACATTTTCTGTAATAAACAGCTTGAGATGTTTGCCTGCCAATTTTTGCTTTCATTTCAGAAGATCCGCCACAATTGCGACTAGCATCTGGTGGGGACAGATGTGCCGGAAGGGTTGAAGTTTACCATAAAGGCGAATGGGGGACAGTCTGTGATGATTTCTTCAATATGAACAGTGCCAATGTTGTATGCAGACAACTTGGTTGTGGCCAAGCTGTTTCTGTCTACGGATGGTCTTACTTTGGCCCTGGTGAAGGAAACATCCTCCTGGATGATGTGCAGTGTACAGGAACTGAATCTTACCTTTGGGACTGTCCGCACGCTGGCTGGAACAAAAATGACTGTGGGCACAATGAGGATGTCGGTGTCATCTGTTCAGGTAAAAAAATATATATAAATCTGCACTTAAACAAAATCTTTGGATTTTTCTGTTGGCTGTAAAAATGAGGAACATCGGAATGGAATTCAGAAACCAGACCAGAGCCGAACTGTGTGCAGAGCCTCCTTGTACTTAGGCTGAATGAAGCGATCAAGGAACACAAGGATGTTCTGTACAAAATACCAAGACTGGCAGCAGCAAGCACTGAGTATGAATATGCTGAGAAGAAAATAGTCCAAGACCACTTGAGTCAGCATCTGATTGTAGGCTCTTCCCAAAATAAGGCAGGCAAACAGTTAACTGGAGGTAGAAGTACATCCAGAAGATGTGAACCAAGACATGTCTGCATTGAAAACGTGTTTTAATATTTTTGTCATAAACACAGCTGATATCAACGATTGCATAGGTAGAGGCAACCTATTTTGAAGCAATATAAATAACTCCACAGTAAATATCAATTTTTTGCTTTGTTCTGTGTTCACAGATGCAGTACCCTCCACGACTGCACCACCAGGTAAGGCAGGGCTTTTGAGACATAAATCCATTCACACTTCACAGTAACGCTAAATGCTCAGAGACTAATTTTTAACTTGAAAAATCATATGATTAGAGTTCCTTGGCAGACAGTATCCTAGAAAGGTGCATGTTCCTAATTTTTCCTCATTACTCGTTATTCATCTATTCCAAAATGACTTCTGTTGTTTGGATTGCTCTTAGGAATTGCATTTGCCTTTCATCTGCTAACAATTAGGGAAAACATAAAACAAGTCTTTACACTCCCGGTATAAGATTCTGACTCCTGTTTTTTTCCACCACTGTGTCCCTGAAATAATGGATATAGGAAATCCTAAAATATAGGTGCTGCTCATGTCTCCCATGATTTTGTGTTTGTTTGTGTGTTTTTTTTTAAAGTGTTGAGTTAATCATTAATGTACTTTGTAGTGCACAAAGAAGTGGGCACTAAAATGCAGTTCTCAACCATTTGCAGCCCAGAAGTGAAAGGCTGGTTCCCTAAATAATGTCTCCTCAAGGCCTGAACCAAAAAAACCACGTTGTAGTAGCACTGATCTTTTGCTGCATATTCTGAGCATCTACATCTGCCTTAACGGTACCACTGGCAAATATCTCAGCAGTTCATTTAGAACTGTTATTAACTGACAGCAATCACACTACCAGGTCTAGTGCATTAGCCCACTGCTACACGAAACCTGACATTTAAATTATTTCACCAGTGTCTCAGTTCTCATGACCATTATCATAGTTCTCTAATAATTTATTTCCTCTATCTTCCAGCATCCTCAGAGAATCCCCAAACTACAAGTTCATCATCAACATTTGCCACAGACAGCACCGTAACCTCTACCACAGAACTGCTGACTTCTACTGACAAAGGCAAGGGAAAAACCCAAGCTCTAAATGGCACCTGCAAAAATTTGGGGTAATATGCAGTTTGAGAAGTATACAGGAGGAACACTTGGAATTCAGTAAAAATATTTCATTATCTAACCCTGTATGTAAGTAGCCTTGGAGGAGCCAATGGCCAACACCGTCTTCATTTTCACAAGAAAATGTGTTTGGAGGGAAAACAAGTACACGATTATGTCTACCTACAATATAATTATCAAGACTGCATATCTGTATGATGAGATCTGTACAACTGGATGATCTGAGGCACGCTTATCTGGATATTTTCTTCACCTTCAATTCTTTTAATAGTTAGACCTAATATTTCCAGGTTCTGAAGTTAGTGAAAAGGTGGAATGGAAATCAGGTGGGCTCATACCATGACAAGAGGTATACCAGTTCCATCAGTCTCCCAAATTTTAATTACTTTTAATTAACACTACACTTTTAATTACTACTACATTCATTTACAATTACTAATTAGAAAATGTTCTTCTGAACCAATTACCAAAAGTCAAAATCTGGTAAAATAACTTCCCTTTCCATGAAGCCCAAAGTACTAATGATCCCTACACTGATTCTTGAAATGTCTTTTCTTTTACCTGGTCGTGATTCCATTTACTAATGTATTCCCTCACCCCTGCCCATCTCTGCAGCTTCCTCCTCTGCACCCAGCCCAGACACAACAGGGACGGAGACACTATCTGCTACAGTGACCTTGACAACCCTTGAGGAAGGTGAGGAGCACGGGTCTGCTAGCACTCACTCATGAAATGCTATAAAAGAAAAAAAAAAAAGTAAAAATCACCTAATTTTTTATTTCCCTAATAATGGCTACTTTGCGCCTTTCCAAATGACTGTTGCACCTCTAACAGTAAACGAACACAGTCAGAAATAACACAGGTATCTTCTGCCTTCAGTATTAAAGGTTAAATGAAGGTGAAAGACTTTTTTCAGTAACAATAAAGGGCTGCGCATTGACTCGCTTCACTGCTAAGCCCAAACCTGCTTACTTTCATCAAGATTTCAGACCACGCGTTCACTCCTAATTGCTGCCTCTCCCTCCTTCTCTTTCTTTCCTCAACTTGCTCTTGGCCTCAGATCTGTCTTCCGCACCTGCTGTTCTTGCAGAGGGAAATACCACATTGGCCCCTGAAATCCCAACCACAGTTTCTGAAGGTAAGAATGGCCATTTTGCAAGTTATATCTAAAACAAACACTCTGTTAATTAGGATTTTTCAGCTGGATTAAGAAGATGTGACCACATGAATCTGTAAAATAGTCACAGTAGACAATGCAAATTAAACTGCTGTGAAGGAGCAACCCCTCTTTAACATCTTCACTTAAAAAATATCAGACTGTCAGGATACAGCAGAAATACATGCATTTAATGATTAATTTCCCTGAGCTTGTAGCTATAAATACTACAGGTATAGTTCTGTAAAGCAGAAGCGTCCAGATCATTGGTGTCCAGATCATTGTGATTTTGTGTGTCCAAGTTTCATAAAAGCTCCAGAACCATTAAGGAGCACAGCCAAGCATTTGAACTCACCTCCCTGAGCTGGACCTCTGCCTTTCCAGCTATTTAGCACACTGATAACACAGCTTTTTATCAGGCCTGAGATCTAGAGTCCTTAATTCTTCAAAGCACACACCTGCCTTTAATTGCTGCTGGCAGGCATTTAATTTCTCGTCCTTCTAATAGCCTCCTTTGCTTGCACAAGTTCCTCCTTTGCTTCCACTGCCATTACAGAAGAAAATGGGACATCAGAAACCCTGACCACACCAAAGGAAGGTAACGGGCATTTTCACAGCCTGCAGCATGTCAGAAAAATGCTGAATGAATATCTGGATGTAAGTTTTGGTTCAAAGGGGAGATCAGTGGACATGCCAAGAAATACTGCAAAATCACCATCTCTCAGTGCCACCAATGCTTGTCTCTGAATCCCATTTGCTTGGTGCCAACCGCTGGCTTTCTGGCAGCATGGGCAGGCTGCCACTAGCACTTAAACCACAACTCCAATAAGGAGCTGCAAATGTTACATGCAAATCTCACTTCAAGTGAAGCTGAATAGTGCAGAATTTAAATGAGAGAATCCGAAAGAAATAATGATTTATATATATATATATTTAAGAAGCATGACTTGGGATAAAGCCATTTAGTCTGTGTTTCTCACCATTTATAACAATATTTATCTGGATTCCTAACAGTTTATAAGCCTCCAGGCTTGGTCTTACCAGATTCACCCTCTCCCAACACGTGGCACAGGATGTCGCAGGCTGAGCTCCGCGAGCTGGGGGCGAGAGCCGGCTCTGCCACCAGCCCCCCACTACACCACACCTCTTACCTGCTTGTGGTGATGCTCTGCAATGCAGGGACACCCTGCAGGGAACTGCAGAAAAAATGGTCTGAACGGACTCTCCCTCTTCTCCCCAGTGACTGTTACACCTTTGGGAGAAAGACTCTCAGTCAGATAAGACAGAAATGGTTTTAATGAACATTTCCTTACAGAAAGCCAAAATACTCTTTGTTATTTTACTTGTTTAATTGCTGCCTCTCTCTCCTTCTCTTCCTTTCCTCAACTTGCTCTTGGCCTCAGATTCATCTTCTGCATCTGCTGTTCTTGCAGAGGGAAGTACTACATTGGCCCCTGAAATCCCAACCACAGTTTCTGAAGGTAAGAATGGCCATTTTGCAAGTTATATCTAAAACAAACATTCTGTTAATTGGGGTTTTTCAGCTGGATTAAGAAGATGTGACCATATGTTAGAGGCTACAGTCCAACTCACTTTTACTTCAAGGACATAATCTAAATGATATCACCAAACATCAGCTCCATTTTCTATCACTGGTTGATGTTTCTCCCCAATAATGCATTTTCTCAACTCTTTAATGGTATATACCTGTATATATATACTCTGTATATACCCACGTATTCCTTCTGTGCATCTACTTCAGTGAATGATGGGACTGAGGCAGCATCAATACCAAGAATCCTGAGTAAATTCGGCTTATAAAAGCAAGGATATAGTTGGATGGTGTAGTACCAAAATCAGTTTTGAGTCTAGGTGAGCTCAGGTAAAGACACATTGCATGGAAAATATGTGCTCTGAAGTTTTCATAAAGAGGGATAAGAACATGCTATTTCATTCTCCAGTAGCCAAGAAGCTTAGAAATCCCAACTTTGAATATTTATTTATCATAGTATTATGTGATGCTATATAGGGACTCAGACTGAAGTACAAGGGACAACTCCAAGTTTGTTCACTGAAAAAAAAACTTCTTGTACTTTCACACATTTCTACAAAAATGACAAATCCTGATTGTTTTAACTTAAAAATTACTTCTGGTTTATATTCACATTTTGCCACTGTTGTTCATAGTTCCTACTGTTTTTTTTTTCCCCTCAAAGCTTCAATTGATGATTCTACCACAGAACTGGACGACTTGATCACATCTGCCCCAGTCACAGAGACTAGTGAGCCAGCCACAACTCCAGCATTAGCCTCTACAACAAATGAAGGTAAGGAACAGTCAGACACAAGCTGTCTGCCTTGCATGGTTCAGGAACAAAAAAGTCTCCTAGATGCAAAAGGATGCAGCTAGGAGACAATCCTGTGCAAACCAGGATTGCTTGTCCCATTCTTATACTCCTCCTCAGCATCTGTTAGAGGTCCCTCTTGGGGATGGGAAATTGACTTATGTGGGGCTTTGGTCCCCATATAAATCCTGATCACACTGCAAGGTGTGTGTGTGTATGTCCCACCTTTTCTCCATGCTCTTTGTTGGGGCAAATCTTATTCTGGCATATGTTTTTTTTAAGATGCTTTGTAAGCTTTTGAAGAATGAGCTGTTTTAATGAGTCTATGAAATAATTTCTTAAGTTTTACAAACCTTAAAGCCAGGGTTTCACCAGACAGGGTCATTTTGTATCAGCCATCAGCTGAGGGGGGCCTTTCTACCCACTATGTGCTGTTTTACCTACTCGTCTGATGAAGAAGAAATTGATAGCAACAATAGGCTTTAAACTCCTAAGCAAATCTCCACCAGGGAAGACGAATATGTACACTTTGCCTCTGGGCTTGACAGATGTATTCAAGACACAAGAAAAATGTGTAGAACACTACATTTGATGTTCTTTTGTTGATAGGAATTTTCTGTAGTGCCTACAGTTGCTGTTTTAGCTCTCTACAGATTCCAGGGGGAAATTCATGGCAATCCTCTTTAGAGTCCTCTTCTGAATATTGAAAGACTCTTCGCATATAAACTAAATTTGGCTCTTTAAACTTAGAGCTCATGATTTTCAAGCCTATTACATTTCTTAAATCCAAGTTCTCCCCATTACCTCTATCTTTCTTAAATGTACAATCACCAAATGAGCAGCTGAGGCCTTGTTAGTGCCGAGGAGGATAAGTAGACCCAGTGTATCACTCTGAGAGCAAGCTGAGATTGGACTAGCTCACCGCAGTGCCAACACTGCTGACTTCCAGTCTTTCCATGGCCCTCCTGTGCCAGCTAAGAGGATGATTTTGCCTTTGTGCCTCGGTTTTCTCTTTGCAATGAGCAGTCCATTGCATCTGTCTGTGCTGAAGTTCAACTTGCTGATTTTTGACATTTATTCAGTTTATGAAGATGATTTTGAATTCTCATCCTGTCCTCCAGAGAGCGCACAAATCTTGCCTTTCCTTCTGTCACTCTATCTGTCCTGTTCCAAAGTGTCAGTGGTAATGGCTGAGGATTTCATTACCGTACAGTAGCTGTGGCTGGCTATTTAACACCCATACCATCTGTTAGCTCAAGATGCTGCATAACATGACAAACAATTACTGAGGCAACTGATAATTCTTCTCTTTATAACCGTTTATAGAGCTTCTTCTCTTCTACAGCTTTATCTATGTTCTCAAAAGATTAGAGCTGTGACTCAATACCAGTGGCAGCAGGTCTAGGAAATGTAGTACAAATCTGCTTAATGCTCCACCCATCAACCTTAATTTTAACAATATGTTCATGTTCAAGATCTAGGGTCTATCCACCCTATTTTCTACAAATGTTAATTGTCTTAGAAATTAACAGACAAATCTTTAGTACAGCAAAGGATAAATTTAAGTCGGTGTTTCTCTACCTTTTTGCTGCCAGTCTTTCCAATTTCAGAAGGATAGAAAAGAAAACTTGCCTGCTTTAAAGAATATTTTACAGAGCTTTGACCAGATTTTGCTGCCTGCCTTACATGTTCAGACTAGGACCTATTCCAGACGAATGAAAAGAAGTTTGCACTTAGCACACACCAGTGAAACTGAGAAATGAATGTGGTCCCTCAGGATTTATTTTTATCTTCTTGGCTTTCAGAAGTTGAATGTGAATTTCTTCTTAAATGACTGATCAGTTGACTACAATACAGGCTTAACGAACCTAATACAGGGTGTATATATGGATTTCCAAGAATACCTACGTTACTAATTTTAACTATTAAATGCTTTGCTTGTGTCTATTCAGCCATGCATTTGAGCAAATAATTTCATCCTATGTATGCACACTGTGCAACAAGGAAGGTGTTTAATGGTTAAAGTGAAAAAGTGCTCCTCTTTAGCTGTAACTAACAATTTCATTACTTTTATTTGTACCAACCATAGATAAACTGCACTTTGGGTTAATGGCTCAGGGAAACTAAGTGCTTACTAATTCTTTTGATTATATTTTACACTTACCTAAGCACAAAACACTGACTTTGAAGAGAAGCAAATATCTAATGCTTTCTTTATTCATTTGTTGAAAGCAGAAAGTTGCCTTTCATCTGTCTAGACACACCCACAAGAATGCATTAACAATTCTTGGGACTGCTACTTAATCAGTCCTTTATTTCGGATTGACATTCATATTTCAGATTAGTGAAATACTCCATTTACTTAGTAAGTCTAATTCAGAGGTTGCCTCCCCCTCAGTAAAGCTATTTTTAATATCAGCTGAATCACAACAAATTTATTACTGCCTGTAATCTAAGTCAAGATCTGGATATATATATTTTTAATCTGCCTTTTTCTCACTACTCCCACCTAGCCTTAGATAGCTAATGAAGTCCAGTTCTTAAACTTATGTAACACCTTTCACTATCGCTAGTGACTACTCAACACCTGGTTCAACAAATTAATTAGTTATCTTTTGTCTCAATTATTTTCTTATCCCTGAAATCATATTTGGCAGTCTCATAGAAGTTCAGACCTTGATCTTGGGAAGCGAGCCAAGAATATTGCTGCTGACATTTCTTTACAGCCAACTTTTGCAGAAGGAAATGATAAGCATGGTACTTAGATGGAAGGAGCTTTGATCATGGTCAGCAAAAAGGAATTAAGGGCAAAGAGAGTCTTTGGAAACATGGCACTCATTCTGAATGGATGTGCATTAGTTGGTTACAAATGACTGCCAGGTGACAGCAAAATGTCCCGAAATGAAAACCTTGTAATCACAGACCTACCAAGAAGTAAGACAGCTGTGTATACTTGGTACAGTTTATGATGGCAACAAACTCAGAGGAACTCAATTATGTTGTCGGCAGAGTCTCTGATTTCTTTCTCTGAAAGAAAAATACACTCCAGACCCATAAAACTAATTTGGAACTTCAGATCTCTAAAAGCCTTTCCCTCTGAAAGTGAGATAAATGTGTGGGTTATTCCATAAGTACCCAGCTCTCAGAAATGAGCCTGATCTGTAGAAATAGCTCTGCTACTATTCCTGGGAAATGATGCTGTGCCAACCATCTGTTATGCCAGAGCGAAAAGAAGCTGAATCAGGCATTATTTAAAGAAGAAGTGGGGAAAAATGTAAAAAGAAAAAAAAAAAGAAAGGAAAGAAAAGAAAAAAACATATAGCCTTCAGGGTGCAAGGTATCTCAGGAAAAGGTTGGCTCTGGGCAGTTGTGTTAATTGTTTAGACACCACTACTATATAGGTGAGAAAGATGGTAAAGAAAAAGTAGAAATCCTCCCATCTGTTGCTAGTTGTAGGGATGAGGATCGTTTTCCCCAGAGATCAGCATGTTGTGGGAGAAGACTTTGTCCATGCCCATCAGATATTGCATATAGTATCAACCAGTCGAAAGACGGGTTCAAGAATTTATATCAGTCCTAAAGGAGAGCTGAGATTCAGGGAAGGATCCTCTGTGGCAGCAGGCTACTCTGCGGGCTACCCGCTCCTTTCTTCACCGTGGTGCTGGCTGGCCTGAAGATGACCTTTGGCACGGCCTAGGATAAATGGCAGCGACGTGCGGTGTTCTTCCTCCACAGCAGATGCTTCAGCTCAGTCCCTGCGACTCGCAGACGGCGACAGCAGGTGCTCGGGCCGCGTTGAGCTCTATTACAACGGCAGCTGGGGCACGGTGTGCGACGACGGCTGGGACCTGGGGGACGCCGAGGTCGTGTGCCGGCAGCTGGGCTGTGGGGAAGCTCTGCTGGCCGTGCCCGAGGCCCAGTTCGGGCAGGGCTCTGGGACCATCCTCCTCGACGAAGTGCAGTGCGGAGGGGGCGAAGGCAGCCTGTGGGAGTGCTCTCACAGGGGGATAGCTGTACACAACTGTCAGCCGAAAGAAGATGCTGGTGTCATTTGCGCAGGTACATGGGCATGTTTCAGTGCTGATTTCCCATATGAATGATGACAAGTAGTAAATCAAATTTCCTCTTCTTGTATTTAGCAGGAAGTTATTCTTAGCAATTTCCTTTAGGATTCCTTCAAATCAGTTCCCAGTTTTCCAGCAATTCTGTTCTGACTGAAAACATGCGCAGCTGGAGAGCCCAGAAAGAGTACTGGGAATCTGGGGAAATGGCACTGGGAGGAAGCGAGAGGAGTGAGGAGAAAGAAAAGATAAAGAATTTGCTGTAAAATCTCTCCAAAAGAACTGGTTGCTATTTGTGCTATTCAATTCCTGGCAAGAAAATGGCCGTACGTCTACTGGACTTTACAAGAGAGATACTCTGACACTATTTACTTTAATATTATTATAAAACAAGTGGCCTTGGCAGTCCTACCCTACCTCCCTCTAGCAGAGGTTGAGTCCAAGCTGTGCAAGTGTCTGACTTCTAGCTGTGCTCTGACAAAACAGAAGTGCGACCATTTCTGAAATATTTCTCCCGCTATAATTTTATTAAAGAGAGAGTTTTTCAGTAAAGACCTCAAGTGGAGTTAAACAACCCAGGAAAATGTGTGTCTCTTGTGTAAGGATGTCCCACACCTAAATTAAAGTGTCCCACACAACTGAAGATTATATCTGCAGGATAACTGCAACCATTAACACTCAGACCCTGTCTTAGCTGACATTTAAAAAAGGGTTTGTTCATCTCCCTTTTGTGATGATGCTCCCAGAGATGAAGGGGTTGTTCCATGTTACTACTGTTTTCATTTATCTAACATAGTAACTGAAGAACATTATTAAACATCCTCGATAGCAAGACCAAAAATTCATTTTTCTGTTTCCTTTTCCAGAGCCAGTTCCTACCACAGCCCCGACAGAGCCCATCCCAGCTGGTGAGTTCTTTGTAGGCAGATCTTTCAAAGTTTTCATGTCTGACATATTGCATATAGTTACTTGGCTTTTACTATGTGGTGAATGCATCTGCCAGTTTTTGAGGCTGCTGAATGACCATGAATTCCCTTCTGCTTTTCCAAGAGATGTCCCTGAGACTGGTGAACGGAGACAATGAGTGCTCAGGGCGCCTCGAAATCTTTCACAATGGGAGATGGGGAACCGTCTGCTATGACAACTGGGGCATAAGGAATGTCAGGGTTGTGTGCAGAGAGATGGGCTGTGGTGATGCTCTCTCAGCCAAAATTAACGCCTTTTTTGGGGAAGGCACAGGAGATATTCTCCTGGACAACGTGAAATGCACAGGGAGCGAGTCCTCCCTGGAGCAGTGCTCCCACAGGGGGCTGGGCACACACGACTGCTTCCACAAGGAAGATATGGGTGTTATCTGTGCAGGTACACACCTTCTCCATTTTATTTAATGTGAATCAAGTTTCCTAAGCCATGCATGAAAGCGTGCGTGGATGAAAGGAGGAGCCTGGCGCAAGGCTGGAGCTGCAAATGGGCATCCCTGGCCGTGGCCCCATGGGCACGAGTCAGACCGGTCACCCCGAGCTACAGGTGACTGGGGCCATCTTCTCCTTCCCATGAGGGGTTCCTCTACTAGAGGGTCAAGCAAGCAGAAAGGGAAGAGAAGGGCTATATGTGTTTTTTTCCAGAGATGCCCACAGGTAGGTGTTAGCAGTCCAACCTGGAACTTACCTCTGGAACAAAGACTATTTGGGCCTTAAATTGCTTGTGTCAGTCTTACAGTGTTGTGAACATGTCTTCTTCTCATTCTTTCTCTCCTGGGAATGCACTCCTTTTTCATGATTTCGTACTTGCATTTAAAGAGATGGTATCTGCATCATGTGAACTTATGGAGAAAACGGAGTGCATGCTGAGCTTACGTCCTGCTAGCTGAGGATGCAGAAGGAAATTGTTTTGTTGGAGGATCTGGCACTACATGAACATGGTGTGTCTAATACTAGACATCAGTGTAGGCTGGCAGTCCATTGAATCTTTTTGGACTCTGATGTTTATGTCCAAGATAGAGTGAGGTCCTCTAGGGAAGTGATGTTCATGCTAGGCTAAGTTGTATTGCATTGCAGTGATATAATGAATACCAGTAGCCTCAAGACTTACAGTCCTGAAGAAGTGAATAAGGCTTCTACTACCACACTGAAAGGGCACATATTCTGATTCCGATTTTATTTTTGGTAAGTCTTCTCCTTTCCCCTTTTACTGCTACCATGCAGTGTTCTTAACTGATGGTTACAGAGAAACACTTGCAATGAATCTCTGATGTGCTGCACACAAGCTGCAAGCAATAGAAGCATTTAAGAAGGAGAAATCAAGTTCAGACTCTCAGTCCACTCTCCTAATCCACTCAGCCCTGCTCAGCCCTCTGTAGTTTGCACACTGAAAATTATTTCTCCTTGGATGTATCAAGAGGCTTTACTGCTTCCTAACTAACCATCTCAAGCTAGACGTAACTTATTTTATTTGAAAGCAGTTCTGGCTGGCACACCTCCCAGGCTCTTGGCCCTGGCAGATACTGCAGTGGTGGGGCTGCTCCCCTGCAAACAGCAGTTCATACCGCATTTCAGCCTGGGTGAGGAGTTGGGACAGAAACACTGCCTGTCCCCACCAGATCTGCATCACTGCTCCCCTCCTGGCAAAGGTCTGCAGTATGGGGTGGCAGAAACGGTGGCAGGAACACCAACCTGCAGGCTTCTCCAGGGCTTCAGAAACCATCACCCGAGTCATGGTTTGGGGGAGAGCCCTGACTGTACTGCTGCTTGTCTCGCCCTTTAACTGAAAACATTGATCTACCTTTCATTTTTTTGATGTTTTTTATTTTCTTTCCCAACAGTCCCTGTGGAGCCTACCACATGTGGAACAACAGGTATGGAGCACTTCACCGCTAGCTTATTCACCTCAGGCTTAGTCAAATATTATTTCTCCCATCGTGGAGTGCTGATTCCCCGTGAGCTCAGCACTGCTTGGTGGTCAGAGAGCTCTTACACACCGTTAGCCCCCAGAAGCTCACGACACGCAGGTGAATGGGCACACAGACTCCTGATGCTGACGCAGTGGTTGTGATGAGCAGGGAGAGGTGTCCCACGACACCGAGTTTTTTGGCATCTCTGGAGGTACACACACCTCACACGTGACTTTCACCCGCCCTGAAGGATGGTGAAAAGGCCACAAGCTGGGTTAATCAAATGCCAAATTATGGCATATTGTAAATTGTTATAATGTAGCTGGAATGGGTGTCTGATTAAACCAGGCCTAACTGCACCTTAATGTTAATTTTGCTTTGGTTGGGCAGTCTTTGCTTTGCTCACACAGTAATGGAAAGATTACTAAAGCCTGGCTTTTGCTTTCTCTTTGGCAGCCCCAACTGAGACCACTGTGGCCGAATCACCAGGTATTTATTCCTGCTCATAGACCCTACAGCCGAGCGTGGCCATGCCCTGGCTGCAGCAGCCTCCCCTGGAGATGTGCGCAGCCACCCTCCAAACAGGAGCTTGTGGCTCCGCTGTGGTGTGGGTTCCTCCCGCCTGTCCAGCCCATGGCAGCTCCTAACCGGCACTTGTGCTCTCTTGCATGCCTCACCAGCCCCTGCCGAAACCACCACACCTCCAGCACCAGGTAATGACCGCTTTATTCTGTGAGGAATTGGTGCCAGGATGAAGCCTGTGAGAACGCTGCTGATTCCCTCCACAGCAGTGGCCTTTGCTTTGCTCATGGAGTAATGGAAAAATGGCTGAAGCCTGGCTTTTGCTTTCTCTTTGGCAGCCCCAACTGAGACCACTGTGGCCAAATCACCAGGTATTTATTCCTGCTCATAGACCCTACAGCCGAGCGTGGCCGTGCCCTGGCTGCAGCAGCCTCCCCTGGGGCTGCAGGCAGCCACCCTCCAAACAGGAGCCTGTGGCATCACTGTGGTGCGGGTTCCTCCCGCCTGTCCAGCCCATGGCAGCTCCTAACCAGCACTTGTGCTCTCTTGCATGCCTCCCCAGCCCCTGCTGAAACCACCACGCCTCCAGCACCAGGTACTGACCACTTTATTCTGTGAGGAATTGGTGCCAGGCTGAAGCCTGTGAGAACGCTGCTGATTCCCTCCACAGCAGTGGCCTTTGCTTTGCTCATGGAGTAATGGAAAAATGGCTGAAGCCTGACTTTTGCTTTCTCTTTGGCAGTCCTGACCACGTCCCCAGCAGCAGAAACACCAGGTACTTTTTGGTGCTTGTTTCCAGCAGCCCTGTGAGCAGCGGCGCTGCCTGGCCGTGCAGCGTGGACAGAGCTCCTGGAGCTGAGGGCCAGGCACTGCAAACAGGTGGAGGAAAACTGAGGCACAGGGATGGTGCTTGGGGACCATGGAGTGTCCTCAGGCAAAAAATGTTAGGAATCCTTGGCCTAGCTCATGTGGGTACACATTTATTATTTCTCATGCGAATAATGAATTTATTTAGGATTCAGACAATGTTTAATTTCATATTTTCTTATCTCACAGTAGCAATCTCATCAACTCTATCAGTTCCTCCAACTCCTGTAGACACAGGCATTACCACTGTAATGCACAAGTAGTGTGCAGTGTTATTCCAGTTTAAGTGCTTAGTCAGCTATCTAATTGTGGTCTGACAATGCGTTAACATTGCTTCCCATCTCACGCCTAGAAAGTCAGCCTCGTGCACTCGGCAAAGTTACATCCCCACTGGAAACTAAGTCAGTAAGAATTTCTGATATTTTCAGTGGTATTTGTTTTGAACCGTAGGTAAAGGTTTTGACAATGGGATTTAACTTTTGAAGAAAGTTGAATTTCAGGTTCTGCTCAGACATTGCAAATATTGTGCCTCAAACGCTCAGAGGGCAGGCTAAGGTCTTGTTTTAAAGTCTGGCCTATCAGCCTCACATTGCTAAAAGACTGCATCAGTAAAAGAACTCTATTTTTCCAGTGATGTACAGAAAACTAAACTTCTGATAAAAAGCATTCATTTGAGCATGAAGTCATCTGCCTAAACAAATGAATAAGCAGAATTAAATCTTGTTCCTGTTATTGCTAGTAATATGTCATCATTCAAGTCTGTAAGCTTTTCTTAATATGAGCTTTTTGTCCATGACAGCTCTGTTCTTCAGCTCTGTTGATATTAATATTTTCTAGTCTGACTGCATTCAGCTGATTACAGTGGATATTAACTGATTACATACAAGCATGTATTTTCATCATTCACTCTCACTTTTTTTCTTTTTTTTTTCTTTTTTTTTTTTTTTTCATTAAAAGCTCCTCCAGAATCAAGGCCAGCACCTATAAGCCGAGGTAGGGCCTTCTCCTTCCTTCCTCTTTGTAATTCCTTTCCCTCACCAGTGCCCTGCACGCTGGGCAAGATGCAAGCTGGAGAGGGCTGGCAGTTTATGGCAGGCAGCGTCTGAGGCGGAGAGCGGGGGCTTGCCCGAGCGGGACAAGCTGGCCTACGTCTGCAGTATTTATGAAAAAAAGACATTTGAAACACCTGCCCACGGACTGCCAGGCTGCCGGCCAGGTGTGGCAGCACGCCCCACAGGGAGCTCACGGGCAAAGCAGCAGCTCAGGGGTTGTCGTGGCGAGCTCACCCGGTCCCGTCCCGCAGAAGTGCTGACGTGTGTGACCTCAGGATTAGCTGTAGGAGGGAGCGATAAGCAATGGCACCACTGAAGAAAGAGAGGAATTCATTTTCTCTCCACTCAGCTGTTTTCTCCAGCTTAGTCAGCAAAGCCCACACTTGCAGTTGTGAAGCACATTGGTATTTAATGCGTGCTGCGTTTTACTGTATACTAAAATATGGTTTATTAACATTACATTTCTTCTCCTCTAGTAACCCTTACCTGTCTGCCTAATTACATGCGGGCAATCATCAGGAGATCCTACCTGAGCTCCCGAGGGTACCTTTCAGGGAGCGTCCACCTGCGAGACCCCAGGTGCAGGCCTGTGATCACCAACTTCCACGTCACCTTCCGTATACCGTACAACGGCTGTGGCACAAGGAGGCTGGTGAGCACGTCTGGCCTTGAAATTATCACATGCCAAGATGGTGTCAAAGTTATTTATGAACAAAACTTTTCCTCAGCTGTGGGGCCGAGGTCGGGCAGCCGGGCCCTCGTGGCCAGGCCCTGCTATCCCTCAGCTCCCCCAGCTTCCCAGTGGCATTCAGGAAAAGGGTTCTGCACTACTTTGCAGCTCTAAACTCACCTATATTTTAACAGATAACACGTGAAGCCGTCACTTATTCCAACACAGTGGAAGGATCCATGTCTGGCAACCTCTACAGCAGAAATAGGAACTCGCTGCTGAACCTCGCCTGCAGAATATACGGCAATCCTGGTTTCGAAACTGTACCCAGCATTATAGAGCCTCCGTACCAGCAAACTCCATCTGGGCGATTTATTGTCAAGTTTGCCTTTTATGATTCACCATCTTTTTCCAATGTAGTGAGGGCTCCACCGTACTACGTTCTGCCAAACCGGGATTTGTTCGTTCGTGCTACCCTCTACAGCGCAGAGCCGAATCTGATGCTGTTCACAGACACGTGTGTGGTCTCTCCAAATCCTTATGACTTTACAACTGTGGCATCTGAAATAATAAGAAGGGGGTAAGGAAAATATCTCAACAACTATTTCCAAATAATTTCTTGCATGTGATTGACCTGATAAGGATGATAACAAATAGGTACACCACAAATCCAGAGTTCTGTGGGACTTATGAGTTATCCATTAGCAAGAAGCAGCTAGATTTTAAATGAACTAGCTATTAGGATAGACACTTTTGTTTAGCTGGCATTTTACATTTAGTTCACTATTATATTCTGCCAGAGAAGAGAAATCAGTATAAATTTTCAGAAGATATTTCACAAATTATATAAAAAATTTAGAAATTTAGACAAGGATGAGCCTCCTAATTTAAGTGGGTTTGTTTGATTTGGGATATGGGTATATTTCTTTATAGTTCTTAGAAAGTTTAAGGTTAAAATAAAAAATAAATTTGGAAAGGTAATAGGGCTACACAGTAGCTATTGTTCACATTTAAAATTTCATCAGATGTTTTACATTTATATGTTTGCATACATGTGTGATATTTACATATGTAGCATTACATACTATATACCAAGTTACATAGTTAAATTCCATATAACTGCATCTGTGTTCAGGAGTTCTGGGCTGTGAACTGTGATTAACTTCACAGTTTAAAAGTTCTGAAGGAAAATTGCTTCTAAATAATGAAACAAATGACATAGTAACTATGTCACAATTTTTGTATGATAATTGTAAGGTGGTTTTTTTTCCTTTTTTCTTTTCTCAGGTGTGTGAGAGACCCAACTTTTAGGAGCTACTATTCACCAGACAGGAGGATTGTCCAGTTCAAATTCAGAGCCCCCAGCTTTATCGGCCGATACACATCCGTTTACCTACAGTGCAAAATGGCAGTGTGCAACAGATACAATTATTCCTCTCGATGCTACCAGGGCTGCATAAGGAGAGACAAAAGAAGCACAAGTGACAGTGATGAAGACGTCATTGTTGTGGTCTCCAGATTACAGTAGCCCCAATAATGCTTCTTCTAATTATGATATCATGTTGATCACTTATATACATGATCAGTATGTTTCACACCTGCTAATAAATTCTAAAAATAAATTTTAATAGGGGGCGTAAATCTAAAGGTATTGTAATCTTAACTGTACTTGTGTTTCTTAATTTCAGATTTTTTATCTATATTCCAGATCTGTAAAAGCCTAAACTTCAGTAAAAACTCTCAGTGACAAAGTGTAATTGGATCAGCTGGCTGATTTTTCCCATCAAGGCTGTTTCCCTCTTGCCGTTCTTACAGTTCTCCCCATTGTACTGAATAGCTCAAATACTTAGCATTCAGGAATGATTAGCCTGCCTTACAGATGTAAGCAGCAGTGCTGCTTTCTGAGCTCAAGAAGAGGCATAAATCACAGGATAAGAATCCCTTGTAACCAATAATGTCTAAGCAATTATTGTAAATAGGAATTCAGAAATAATTGGAAAAAGTATTGTACATGTCCTGAGATATAATCTCTACAATACCTATAAGCTATTAAAATCGTCCATATGTTAGCTTTTATTACTGGAGACTAGAACTATAGCACATCTAATTTTTTTTCATTACAAGCATTTGCTTCATCCTTTCTCTTTCAATGTCTGTTCAAATTAAATCACTTTGAGCCAAAAAAAAAAAAAAAAGTGTTTCTGTGATTCAGTACGTTAAATTGTCCTACTTGGAATGACTTAGTGAAAAAGAAAAAAAAGGCAAACTATAATTTTCAGTTCAGAATAGAGAAAAATATCCTGACAGTTGACTGCAGGTTGTACAGTAGCCCAGCAGTCAACTGAGGGAAAGAGATGGATTAAATTTTGATAATCTGGTGAATTTGGAGTGTGAAAAGGATCTTCAAGGCCAATACTCAGTGAATATGTACAGAATACCCAAACTCATAATGAGATGCTCTGTAGGGAATAAAGATGCCTGCTGTTTAGAGTGTGAAATAAAAGACCAAAAAAATAAATAAAAAATATAAGGGCAACTTTTTGTGTTTCAGCCCTTCCAAAAAAAAGGGATTACAATCATTCTGAAACTCAGCTTCTCCGTGAATAATGTAGCCAGCTCACGGACAATAAACTCCTGCAGGTCTTTCAACAAGTCCCTGCTCTGACCAGATCGCTGACCTGGTGGCTCAGCCCCTGTCTTGGCCTGCGTAGTGCCATGTGGGCTCACAGCCAAAGCCCTAATCCTATGGGACTGTAATGCCTTTGTAAAAAAATGGCCAGGACTCCAGTCCTGAGCCAGAGTATTTCCTAATTGCACTTAATTCACACCAAAATCCATTGCACTTGTAACCCTGCCGTTCTGCTTCTCACAGGTAATGACTTAAAGTGCTTGAAATCACATTTTCCCTGCTATTGCAGGGAAATCTCAGCTGCAGGCAGTGAGGGAAAGTGCCTGTAAATAACAGATCCACAACAGCCGAATGCTTGTTCCTTTGTTCCAAAATGCACACTAATTTGTTCTAAGGATCAGCTATTGTAAAATACTTTCCATACAGTCATCCTGTTCTCATATTAAAGGATTTGCCAGCCATTTTCTTTTGAGGTGGAAGAGGGACCTCAAAGCGGGCCATTAATATTTCAGCATCACCTGGTATGTGAGCACATCACACTGTCTGAACACGGTGTGTGAGGGTTGAAAAATGGTTTGAAGGCTCAGATCTGGAGCACGAGCTGCAGTGCTCAGAGCCATCCCTGCAAGCATGAGAGCCTTGCTCAGCCCTCCAGAGCCACAGGGCTCGGGGGTCCAGTCGCTTCGGAGCAAACACAGAGCAGGAGAATTTCCTCATCGTTCGTACACAAGTAATTCCAGCAGTTAGCCTACCAACCCATACCTACCAGCTTGCCAGAGCATCATAGCCACGGATGTATTTTGTATTTTTCCTGGTGCTGATGGACACAGCGATGACTGGCTGGGCGTTGTACCCCAGTTCAGACATTAAATGCATAAAAAGTGGATGTCAGCATTTGAAAATTGCTTGCACGTATGTGTGTGGGTTTAAGAAATGAACGGCTATACAGAGTAAATGCAAATGTAGTACTTCTGGAAACAAAAGGAAATTCAAATGCTATTGCAGTGGCTTTATACATGTATTCAATGCCTCACATTTAAAGACAATATAAATACCCCGTCCTGAGGAACAAAGGGTTGCATTCAAAATCCTTAAAGGGAGATAAAATATAGACAGGATTGTTTTACGTAAGGTACATGTCTGAGACTAGAAAGGTAGCGTCATTACAGAGGCGTCATAATTCCATATCAACCTGTGTAGAAAAGAAACAAACTTGTTTGTACACAAACGATTTGTTGTTATAAAAGAGAAGCGCCTGGGTGTGCTTCAAGAAGGTCTGCGCCGCAACTTGACTTGACTAGGAAACTTGAAAGAACCCCTGTTTGCACAGCTGTGGGACACCAGCCCTCCGCATCGGAAAGAGTCTCACAGCTCGGCTCCCGTTTTTCCTGGCTATTCCCACACCACGTGGGTACCACGGCAAAGGCCAAGGCTAGGGGAAGGGCACATCTGTGGCACTGGCAGGAGCACAGCCTGTGGGAGCTTTAAACACGGGGTATCTGCAGCTGCGGTAGGAAATACTCCATATTTAAGGAGCTTTGGTCCTTCAAGAAAGGCAGACAAAGTAGTGTATATATATTGGAGCAGATATTCGTTAGGCTCGTGCTCAGAGGAACTGGGGGGCTCTTGGGACTTTTTTGTGCCTTCTGCTGTGGGACTGTAAAAGTTTTAATTACGATGTGGCCGCAGCGCCATATTATTCTTTTAAATCTGTGGGTAACACTAACGTGGTCTTGTTCACCCATAAATGCTTCAGCAATGGGAAATTATTGCTCAGGACAACTCCGCTACGATAGTCCCGCTTTATAACCCGAGGAATCTTCAGCAGGGACACCGAATGCTCTGCCCATGCAACCTGAAGGGACGGGTGTCAAAATGGAGGTGGGAACCACGGAGCTCCCTCTGCCCCACGCTGTGGGCTGGACACATCGGTTGCCAAAGGGACAGTCTGTCAGCCCCCCCCCAGAACATTTCTGTTCAGGTCAGACTGATGTCAACACACCCAAACAGAGGCTCAGTGAATCGACAGAGAACCATGCTCTGAACCCATGAGACGCAGAGCTGATGAAAGCACGGTTAAACTTCTTCTACGCAATACACATCAAAAAAAATGGGCACACCTGTTACTTTCTCATTTCTATCAGCTAAAATGAAACAGTAATTGAGAGATTAAGACCTCCCTTCAAGATACCATGCAATACAAGATGATTATGAAATAGCAGGAGGTATAAAAGTTAGAAATCCCTAACCTCCCCAGCTGCCATCAAAATGCGGGCACTCAGATGCTTCTTCCTTCTGCCTCTCTTAGCTGCTCTAATTCTTGCTGAAGACAACTCAATAGAATTCATGGGTATGAAAATAAACCATTTTTCTTCTTCTGTGAATCTTTATTAGTTTCTGCACAAGCTATTTTGTAGGCAACTGGAGGGGAAAATGTAAAACATACCTGTAAGTGCAGCTTATTTTAATGTACTGCTGCAAAACACTTTAATATGCCAGTAAGTATTAAAAATAAGAATATCAGAATAAAATGATTGCAATATATGACTGCCTATGACAATGTTTTTACTTAAGAACTTGACTTTGAAGAGATTTTACTCTGGAATGGAAATTTGCATGTGTAAGTTAATATCGTATTGGAGCAACAGGACTAAATTGACTTTTGGGGAAACTGTTGCTTTTTAAAAGAGTTTGGGGCATTTTTCCCCATGTTCAATCAGATGCAATAGACAGTCATTTGTTGCTTAATTTGGGATCACCATTCTGTGCTTAGATCAGCAATTTACCCGAGTAACGGTGGGCAGTGACTGTGGGGTAATGCAGTATTGCTACAGAGCTGCTCTGGTGGTGCCAGGCTACAGGAACCGTCCGGAGGGATGTAGAGTGAGGGCAGGGCAAAGCTGACCTCGTAATGCTCTTCCAGCTGGGAGGTTTCGTATATGACCAGAAAGGTCTCTCCTAAACCTTTCTTTTCCCTCTGGAGTTCAGCAGAAAGTCTGACCTCTCTATCTAGGACTGCATGCACGGCACAGGAAGTTCTTGCTGTTTGAGACCACAATTTTTAGAAAATGCTAAGGCAGAAAAGAAATCTTAAGCTCAAACTGGATGATAACCTTTCTCTAAAGGTTCCTATGCAATGCTCATTACTGTAAGTACTTCGTAACTAATTAACATTCATTAAGTAATGTTAGATATAGCAACCTCGGCCTGCTTGTTCGTTTTCACGTTCACCCAGCCCTGAACCCTGAACGCAGTAACAGTCAGAGGGGATGCTCAGACAAGACTATGGGGACAAGCCTGCAGTAACACCTCCCCGTAACGCTCTCCCTGTCACCAGCAAATTTGGGTCAGGATGTCCTGAACCAGACAGGGAGTGCTGTATTCGTGTTTAACAGTTATCAAGGTATTTTTCTTTCATGGTTTTGAGCTGTTTTGATGTTTTAACATCCACATCACCCCGCAGCAAAGATCCACATGCAAAGAGCCAGTTCCTTTTGTTTCTTTCAAAATCACAGGTTATTGGTTTCGTTTCAGCCCACTGAGTTCTTGTATTGGAAGAGAACCCTTGCCACGAATGTATGGATCTCTAGCACTTCCTTTCCTCCTCATTTTTTCTCTTTTCTGACCTAAATTGCTTTAGTCCATTTACTTATTCTTTATCTGGAAATTATTTTAAATTTTTGTTCATCTTTGTTGCCGTACTCTGAAGCTTTTCCAGTTTAGCAGTATCATTTTAGAGATGGGAGGTCAGAATTGTAGGCAGCTCTAAATACGCAGTAGTCTCACACATTGACCTTCAGAAACTCAAATCTATTTTATTTTTTTTTATTCCATCAGTGCAGGTCTCTGAGTGCTTTGATGTAAAGGGCTGAAACTCAGAAATGTATTCAAGTGATCCTCAGGAAAAGAGGGCAGGTGGAAGGCAGGAGGTTTGAGGCTCTTGTGGTGACCGGCCTTGCAGAAGGGAGTTGCTGAGGTGTCCTCTGTCACTTGGCATTTCCAGTTTTGCCACTGGCTTGACCTGTGATCTGTGTTTCCCTAACCGCCTTGTCTCTTCTACTAATGAAAATAAGGCTAAGAAGTACTTCCTAGTGTTCTTTGATTCTTCAAGTTTCGTAAACCAGTGCAGTAGAAACTAAAAACCCGAATGGTAGAGTGTTTTGCAGGCCTGCTCTATGGTGGGCTGTCCTGGGCTCATGGCATGGAGCAGGATGAGACCCTACTGCAGGAGGGCCAGCCTTGCAAGCTCTTTGTTGGTGCTCTTCTTCCACAGGTGCGCCTCGCTGCGGTACCTCGCTCGCCGACCCCAACAAATCTTTAAAGATTGACCTAAATTCAGATGCAAACTGTGTCTGGCAAATCGAGAGAAACGAAAATCAAACGATTAGGATCATCTTCTCCTATTTTAAGTAAGTGTTTCCTCCATATGTTTTGGTATGTTTTCAATGAATTTGAACATAAAAATGTTGAAAATGCATAATAAAATTGAAATAAACTAGTATGGCTAAGCTGAATTTCTTAATAATTTCAACTTAAGACATTGCTGCCTCCAAATATTTCTCTGTATTTGCTTCAGTAAAATGCTTTACTGAATCTGTGTTGTGGACTGCAAAGAGTCTCCTTATTTATCAGTGAGGTAGTTCTCACCATGTTTGTTTGTTTTTTTTTTAAAGATTTGCTCCTTCTTCAAGCTGTGAAACAGAAAGTATTAATGTATATGATGGTCCCTCCTCTAATTCACCTCTTCTTGGACAAGTATGTAACAACACTGATGCGGTCCCAATGTTTGAATCATCTTCAAACAGTTTAACTTTTCTCATAAAAACAAACTCTGTGGCTTTCGCACGAAACTTCTTTGTCTTCTATTACTTCTTTTCACCGGAAACAAGTAAGTCAGAACTTAATGAAATAAAATAAATACCATTTGAATTTACTATTAAAGGAGGATTAGTAAAGCAAAGTTTGGGACGGCAATTAGAGATTATTCACAGAATCTTTAATTAATCACTCAGCCCTTAGGGAATGGTTTGGGTAAAATCAGCAGAAGGAAGGAGGCAGCAAAACGATAGCACATTTGCTGGAGTCTAAAAGATACAGATTTACTCAGAAAAAAAATGATTGCAAAGAAGGCATTATGGGACTCCACTTTTACGTAAAGGCTTCTACTAAATTTGCTCGGTTTGCAGATGACATAGCATTTGCCCTGTTTGATCCCTAAGAATAGGACCGTCTTGTAACTCCCACCGAGGACTTGTCACAAAAGTCAGTGAGGGTCTTCATTCGATGCGTCCCATTTTTGTCCAAGCTATTCTTATTCTTAAGAAGGAAAGAAAAACCCTTAGCTTGTGACTAGTTATTTCCTTTGCTCCTGTTGACCTGAGCGGCATGGTATTAAAATCTTAAAGACCTCAATGTGAGAGAGAAATTCCTACATCATGGTTTATGTTGCTCCAGCATTTAATTAACTTTGCTGCTGAAAAAAAAAGTCCCTAAAATATATAGAAAAGTTATCTTTAGCACCTTTAATCATTTCCAAATGAATGGAATCCTCAAGAAATTCTCCTGCTAGTGACACAGCTTTAGGTTTTGAATTTATTTTTATTGTTATATATACTGCTGTGTTACCAATGTGTCTGCTCTTCTTTTCAGCACGTTGTGGGGGAAGCTTAACAGGTCCCAGCGGGACACTTATCAGTCCCAACTACCCATCCTCTTACCCTCCATTCACATACTGCGTCTGGCACATACAAACCGCAAAAAAATCGAAGATAAACTTACAGTTTAAGGACTTTTTGTGAGTAAACACCCTACACTCAACTGTTCTTTTGTTATTCTGTTAGAAGCATTGCTTTAAACACAGCAAGCAGAAGTGCTTTTAGAACATCTGTAGACATGTAAAACCAACATGATTTGGTGACCCTTTATGATAAGGTAATTGCAACATGTACAAAATCACTGTACAGTGCTCTATAGCTACTGCAGAGCCAGTCAGTGAAACACAGAAAGCTTTTCAGGTGACTAGCCATGAGGTGTCCACAAGCTAGCCTGAATTTAAATCCAACAGCATGAAGCTTTTGCTACGTAAGGGACATGCTTAAAACGGACATTAAAAGGACAAAAGCCTTCCTTTTCCTCTGGTGATACGCACAAGAGGCATCAGAGATCCACTTGAGTCAAACCTACACTTTAAAAGCTCTTCTATATTTTAATGCAATTTTTTTCCTTTAATATATTTGAAGGTGTGGTTATTTTTATTAAGTAATTTACCACCAATATTTGTAGTTCTGATACTATAAAGGTAGCTAACTGTTGAGAGCACTAGCAAAATTTCTATTTCAATGAGAGTAGAATCATGCACTTAATTATTTCTTGCCTAAGAGTTTTCCATGTTTTATTTGTTTTTAATAACATTGATTTGTGTGTTCTTTTATTCTCCATTCTTCTATTTCAATTGACTGGGACTTGTCAGTTGCTATCCGTACTGAATCCTTTATCCAATATGAGCAATGTTCTCTACCCTCATGTTTGCTATCATTATTTTTTCTCTGTCTACAGCCTGGAACTGGATCAAAACTGCCAATTTGACTTTCTGGCAGTCTACGATGGCCTCACCACTAACACTGGCTTAATTGGAAAAGTATGTGGCGTTTCTCGGCCCACCTTTCAATCTTCTTCAAACGGCATGACGGTTGTGTTGTCTACAGACTACGCCAACTCCTACAGAGGATTTTCTGCTCAGTATACCAGCATTCTGCCAGATCCCCCAGAGCCTGACAGTAGGTGTATTCCCTTCTCACTTTCACGTATGAGTCTTCCCCTCCGTAGAAAATACAGAAAAGATCTGACAGTTGTGACTGAGGGTTTAAGCCTTTATAGTGGTAGCCACTAACTCTCTTCAAGTATATAAAAAAAACAAAACACATTAGTCTCACTTATAGAACATAAGTTATTCCCTGACCTAGCTGCAAAATAAAGCTTGTTTTTCAGTCTTTTTGGTCCTTTTTCTGGCCAGCTCCACTGAAAACCTGAGGGGTTGTTGTTTGGACACAACAGGCATTGTTACCCTCCTAAAGATGTACAGATAAAATTTTCTGACGGGTTCCTTTAAATGTGTTTGTTCCCCCAGGTACTCAGTCAAATGGAGGTTGAGTGTGTTGTAATTTCCTTTCCCCTTGAGCTGGACAGTTTTTCTTATTTGTTCTGTACATCTGCAGAGCCTTCTTCCCATTAACTGAGGTGGGAAAGTCTGCCTCTAAAACCTTGATGTCAATTTCCTCACCCGCCATCCTGCACTGTCATTTTGATTCATTTTCCCTTTTATAAAGGCTGCAATTCATTCCATGTTACTGGGATTACAATTAAACTTTCAGCATGAGATTTTCATGGCTTTGTTTGCCTAACATTTTTTGAGAGTCAAGCATGAAATTTTGTATTACTTCAAACGTGCACAAGCCATTTCAGATTCAGGCTCTGACAGCTCAAGAACCATGCAAAAGGCTCGAGGACAGGCTTAGATCCAGAGCAGGTGAGAAATGACCACAGCAGATTTTGTGATAACTTATTTTAATTTCTCTTTCAATGGCAGCATCACTTACATGCTCTTCAGACAGAATGGAAATTGTTGTGAGCAAGGATTACCTGGACTCCTTTGGCTACAATGAAACTCACCTGCAGCTGAACGACCCAACCTGCAAGCCAGTTTCCACTGATCCCGTGATTTTCTCCTTCCCATTAAGCAGCTGTGGAACAATTAAAAAGGTAAAGGGGGAAAAAAGCTCTGCAAATAAGCCAACCATAGCTTAGGAATGACAAGACCTTGTCAGAACAGTTTATGAATCGTACGTGAACAAGCTAACAGCAGATTTACTTCCACATAGCTCATCTAACTGCTTGCTTCCAGCCTTGGAGCTGAAAACATTTTGCTCTGTTAGAATCTAATGATCACAAGCCTTTCAAACGAAGCCCAGGAGAATCCACACAAATTCATTCCAGACTTATTTTACTTCATTCCCTCTACATCCAGATTATCAAAAGTAACACAATGCCAGGAATGTAACTCCAACATTCCCTGCAAGTGATACAAGTCACAAGGAGATGGAAAAAGCCCAATGATGGCAAGGCTCCTAAGAGCTCATTAACAGCATCGTTTCGATAAGGGTGACTGAAATGGAGCTTTGATACTTCCCACACTCCGTGCAATATTCCTTAACCTGCTTTGGGGTTGGTTCTGCATTTGGGACACACAGGTACAAGGGCTGATTATTTTTTTTTGGTTGCAACATTTCATGCAACTTAACCTTAACACAGTTGCTTTCGACTGCAGTGCCCATATAATCGCAACTATTTCATACTGTTCCTTTTACAGGATGAAGGTCATCGGATCACTTACACCAACATCCTCCTAACTGTCTCTGAAACCGACAAGATTATCACACGCAAGAAGAGCATACAGATTGTTGCAAAATGCATAATGGAGAACAACTCAACTGTAGAAGTCATTTACGTAACAGAAAATGATCTAATCAAGAACACGACCTCTGTGGGAAGATACAACGTTAGCATGTCGTTCTACGATTCAGATTCCTTCTCCAGCCCTGTGCTTCAGTCCCCCTATTACGTAGACTTGAACCAAACTCTTTTTGCTCAAGTCAGTCTTCATTCCTCCGACCCAGACCTTCTGGTGTTTGTCGATACCTGCGTAGCATCTCCACAACCTGATTTTGGATCAGTAACATATGACTTAATCAGAAGCGGGTAAGACCCTAAATTACTTTACAACCATCTCCTGCTATGTGAGAAAATATAACCTCTACATCAAATGTAGTTCTTTTATCTCTTCTCCACTTATCTTTAGGAGACTGCGGTTGGAAGCTATATTTCATAGAAATTTAAAGGCATTACATGCCAGAAAAAAAGTGTACCACATTACACTGGGAGGGGAACATCATTGTATGCCCACGTTAAAAAAAAAATAGCCTTAGTTAAATGCTCTGGTTACAGCTGAGTATTTATTTAGCAAGAACGCTTATTGTATGGGGACCTCTTTAACAAATCTGTAAATTCTGTTGCAGCTGTAATAAAGATGACACTGTGGTAACCTACCCACCCATTGAGCACTATGGAAGGTTCAAATTTAACGCCTTCAGGTTCCTGCGGAGCTTTTCGTCAGTTTATCTCCAGTGTGACATTTTGATTTGTGACAGTACCACAAACTCTCGCTGTACTGAAGGCTGTATCTCCAGGCAGAAAAGAGCTGCTTCTTCATACACTTGGAAAGCCAAAACTGTAGTGGGTCCTATCCGCCTGAAGAGAGATCTCAGGGCCGCTGATCACTCAGGTAAGAGGGATACATAAATTAAGGATCTGATTAAGCTCTTCCTTGGTGTAAATCCATTACCTTCATTCCACTAATAAGTGAATGTTACTAGTGCAGAACTGATACGGTGTCAAGCACAGAAGTACTTTTCAAACTGATAGACTGATGACAGTCTTTTGAGTTCAAGTCTTCGATGCAGAAAAATAAGCACTGCTAATTACAGAAGTAGTATATGCAGAATTACTACACATTCAGAAAAAAAGTTATGAATGGCAAGACATTTCAGTACTGAGAGCTAACGTGAAACAGACTAGAAAATAGAGGAGGGCTATTTTAAAAAGCTTTTACTGCAACTCCCACTGTATTTTTTGCTCTGTCTTTTATTGAGCACAAACCTTCACCCAAGAAAAGTGTGTTGTACCACATGCTTTCAGCTGCTAAATAAAAGTACTTGCTATTAGTCAGGCTCTTAATACTAATATATTAAACATTTATTGACCTCTCAACTTTAGCAGCACTTTAAACATGTTCCCATTTATTTCAATGAGTGAAAAATTTTGCAACCACATGCTAGAAACTGGATGCATTTACAAAGTGATAAAGTTTCAAGTGCAAACAGATCACATTCAAAGTATTATAAAACAGATCAATTCTCATAGTGTCTTCCACAACTTACAGAAAAATAATCAGCTTTACCGAGGACCATCTAGGCAACTCTTAGAAGGTACAGGGTTAGAATCACAAGTTCCTTTTTTGCCCAACATTGCTTCAACGTCTCCCGTCTATCCATTTCCAAAGATAATGATAACACTGATGGGCAAGAACTTGACTGCAGTGATACAAAAGTATTTATTAACATTGTGATGCCCTTATGCATTATCATTTTATTATAAAATTTTACAACTCTTCAGTATAGGTTCAGAATTTGCAAATCAGTACAGTCAACCCCTCAGAAAAAAATATCTGAAAAATACTGAGCCTTCACTGAAATGACACGGTATTCAGAAAACTTTAAACATGTCACTTTCTGTTTTCTCTACACAGAAACCCTCACTAAAACAGATGCTGAAGAAACCTCCAACCTGCAACGAAAGAGCTTCTACATTCTTTCATTTGTGGCTTTGATTTCAAATGTTATTATTGTGGTAGCTACAATACTAAAATATTACAAACGCCAGCCAGGATATGGCTACCAGAAACTCCAGAGTTCATATTAACTACTTCAGGATATTGTGAATTTGTGTCAACTTCTGTTCAGATTTTGTCACTCAAAGAGGGGAGAGGGAAAAAAAGAAACCAACAAACAAACTCAATAAACTAACAGCCCCAGAATGCAACAATGCTTGGAAACACTTCAACCTTTTTAAGTATAAAAAGAGAACCACCTCAACCTTGACTGTATCTTAAATTGAGTTGAAAGAATGCTGGTGTCTACATCAGGGTGTTACTGTTTAGAAAGCATCTAAAAATAACTCTAAAAGTAAATGTATACCTCTGAAGTATGAGAATTTAGGTCCTTCAAAAAAATATATATTTTTACATTTTCAAATCACTTTGAAACAGCACTTGGCATGAGCTATGTTGAGGGACAACTATGAGATATTTGTTCTATACAAGTTGTCCCGTCTTTGCAATCTACTTTTGTGAGTTGCTGATTGTCTTCAAAATACACCAGTTTTCTTGGAGTAGAAAATTTTAGGTAAGCTAGGTAAAGAGACTAGATTGTACATGCCTACTACATGCCTCCGCTTGTTCACTCAACACTTGCTTCTCCATCTATAGCTTTTGCTCAAAGCATTTTAAGACACCAAATGCAACCACTCTTTCTACGTTCAACTTAGGAATCCACTGTTAAGTCCCTGTGCAGTCAAAGTTAAATGGTGCACCCCATATTTCAAAGAGCAATTATCAAAATGAAGTATGAAGACTGACCTTCCTGTAACGAGGGACTTTGAGACATACTTGTACCTCCTCAAATGACAGCAGATCTGATCCAAAGAGATTACAGTAAACATGACACAAGACTACTTCTTTGGCCTAAGATTGCTGAAACGCAGCAGATCCTAACCCAGCACATTCTGTTTTGCATAGCAGGTCCCCCTGGGGAAGGACGAATGAAGTACTCTCTTCAGATAGTTAAACATGGATAAATACAAGTGTGCTCTGTAGACATTTATTACAGTTGTTCCTGCATGGCTCAATTCATTTATGAAGGAAAAAGCCTAACATCCCCATTTTAGATATCACTTAAGGAGCCTATATTCCTAACTTTGGTGCCTGTACGGCCAGGAGGGCTTTCAAAGAACCCAGGCTGGGGATTCTACCTGTCTACACCTGATTTCTTGCAGTGTTTAAACAAAGCAATACAAGTACTGCCATTCCTTTCACAGCTGGAGTAATAAACCACTTCAACAGGAGTGCCATTAAAATAAATCAAAGCCACAAGGAAACCATGTTGCTTTCTAGGGGTAACACATTACATACAAGACAGAAGAAAATTGAATTAATTACGTGTAAGTAAAGAGAGAAGCTGTAACTCGATTTATTTAGAGTACTCCTCTCCCTTGTTCAAACTGAAACTGGGAAACTGTGTTTTACAGGGCTTTTAGCAATGCTCTTTAAATAAATAAGCCACAAAGGGCATAAAAAATTCTTATTTAGGAAAACCACACGTTCTTATGATCTCTCATAAAGCTAACAACTGTGTACAATAGTGGATAGAATTACAGTAACAAAATGCAAGTTAACAACACTGAGGTTCTTTACAGTTATAACTCCATAAATACTTAGCTTTGTAAAGAGTAATTGCCCTTAAAAATACTTACATTGTAGTTCTATATCTATATACATTTATCTTTCTCCATTAGAGAACCCCTCGCTAGAATCATAGTGTGCTTGTGAAATTTTGTTTTGCTTTGAGTTCTGAACCAAGTCCATTAACAGAACCATTTTATTATCTATGTGCGTCTGAAGAGCCTGGATTTGGCGATCAATATAGTCCATTAGTTTTTTCTCCATCAGATCCATATTTTTTGAGATGATCTTTTCCAAATAGGAGCAAATAGGCTGCTGTTCTACTCTGTAAAAAGAGCAAGTTAAAAATCAGTATAACCTATTTCTTAACAAGGGGCATAATAGCAATCTGTGCACTTGAACTTCATTTAAGTCTAACATCTCATTTTGTAGACAATGAGTTTTGGATGGTATTGGTTGTTTTTTTTTTTTTTTTTTTTTTTTAGCAAAAGCAAAGTATCTGTCCTGTCTGCCACGTTTTAAATGTGAGAATTTTTTAATAAACAAGAGGATATACAGTCACCATCTTTCTACCTTACTTTTTAAAAAGGCTCAGTGATACATGAGAAGGTGCGGTTACAAGTAACAAAATCCATATAGCTCAACAGTATAAACAAAGTTCAAACAGCGTCAGCATGACAGGCTTTATTCTTTCCAAGTGTTTCCAGAGTTATATACACTATGCATTATTTATTTTCGCATCAGTATTCATTAAAAACACTGTACTTTCCCAGGATCTGGAGATTTTCAGGCGTTATTAGAACTTTGCCTCCTAGGCAACACTCCTACATCTCACCAGTTCTTCTATTGTTCTTTGGGTATCTATCAAACTGGCTGCACTGCTAGAATGAAGTTTGCACTGTAAATGCAAACGAGGAGGTATAGGAAAGGCTGATGGCATGAAGATACACCGAGCACAGCAGAGAGATCATGGCACAACAAGAAAACTAGGAAGGGATGACAATTTAGGAGACAGAAGCAGTTGAAGTGAAAACGCAGTAACAGAGGAGAAGGACATACTAAATGCATGTAGCTGAACAGAACGACCACACGTTTTTTAAACCATAAAAGTTGAAATGGAGGAAAAAAGGAGAGATACAGAAATAAGATGAAAACAATTTAGCAAATCAAATGATTTTGTGGTTTCTTTTAGAAAAATCTTATATTCAAGCAGCTCATCTGAAAAACTGTACTCATGTTTATCACCACACAGCCTTCAAAATCAGATTTTAAGACTCACTACTGCTGTTAATGACAATAAAATGCTTATGTGTTTTTTGTTGAACTTGCTAATATAAACTACTACTATACTAGGCATATCAAACTTAACTTACCCAACAGCCTGAATGCCTTCCTCTTTAGTCACCGTATTTTTACTGAGATGCCTATCGCCATCTTTTAGCCGAAGATGATTAACCTGACTACAGATGTTTTGAAGAAAAGGAAGAAGCACCTGTGGACTAGCTACATTTTGGTTTGTTTGCTCCTGCATAAGCAAAGATCCCATGACTTTAAGATCGTTTCTGAAGTCAGCTGTATTTTGCTGGGTAGTAAGTCCTCCAGAATCAGAAGTATTCTCTCTTTCAGGTACCTGTGTGTTCTGATCAAGATTTATTTTTGAGTCTTCACATACTGTTTCGCTTGTTAAAGGGTTTTTGACAGACAATGGTGCACTAGCTGATTGATCCTGTGACATCTGAATAGTTGCACTGTGTAATCCATCTACTGGAGTCTCATCTCCAAAGTCTGAATTTTTCCCAAAGATCCAACTAAGTTTGTCTCCACCGTTCTGATGGCAAGAAAAAACAATATACTTAAATATTAAGTATTAAAATAGACTGAAAATTATACCATAACCACTAGTATATACTTAAAAACTCTAGTAATTACAGTATTCTAATAGTATAATATAATTACTTTAAAAGCATTTGTGAATTATATTCCTAGAGAAAAGTAGAGGGAAATAGTTAAACCATGATTAAGGCAGCAGGAAGTCTAGGTAAAAAAACTTGTTCACCAAATCTGTTTGGAACATGCTTGAACATTATGGAAGACAAAGTCATAGGTGGATACTATTCATGCTTATGGAACAGCACAATAACTTACTTTCTGCTGATATCGGACCATGTCCATGAGTTGCTGAGCACCAGGAGACAACTTAGATCCCATAGATTCCATTATAGTTTGCACTCTGTCTAGATCTATGCTCGATCCTAGTGAAGGAAAATCAGTTGCTAGTTTTGCAGACACTGTTTTCACTTCTACAATTATTTTACTGATGAGTACCCTTTGTTTCTCACCAATGGAGAGCAGCTATCACAAGAAGGAAAAAAAGTATTTTGGTTAGGGAAAAAAGAAAAATCATGTTTTCTTTGTATGAATATGCTGAGCTCTTTTCTGGGGAAATAAAGCTGATTTCTCATTGTCATTACACTTAGGAGACTTTTGACTGGAACAGAAGGAGGTTGCACAACCCAAAGATCAACAAGCTCCTCATCTTCAAAGTACTTAAGACAAGCAGTAGCTGCACAGATTTTCCTAAGGTTATTTACCTGCATCACAGAGTTACTAGCATACAGTAACGCAGAGTTACAATTCTAATTATATAGCAGCTGTAGTTTACCTATAATTTATCTGGTTTATGAAATTTTTTCTCTAATAGGATATCTTGCTCATATATATTAGGTCTTCATAAAAAGACTATCATGATTCAAAATTAAGAGACCTATGAAGACATCATGTACCTGATTTTAAGTGTTTATATGAACTGATGACTGCATAAAAATAACTGTAATTGAGTAAGAGCAATGCAATTTAGTCAATGAAGTGATTAAAGAGACAATGAATATTAAACAATTATGTTGAACTCCCTACCTTAATTCTACAGGAGGCTGCTGGGCATTCCAATTTCAGATACTTTTTGTATAAAGTAACCTTTTCAGTTTCACTACAAAAATAAAATAAGGTGGTTGTGACATTACTAATATAAAGTTATTTTTAATTTAGTTGAAATACACAATACCAGCAGACATTCAGATAAGAAACAAGACTGGCTGAAACACGTTTCTAGTGTGGTATAGCAGTTTTAATGTTTATATTCAACTTGTATTGAATCTGATCAGACACGTGTATAAGAAGCGATTTGTATGTGTACGTACATTATCTGCTAGAGCAGCTTTTGAGGTTCAGTACGTTATTCACACATCTTCCCTGAGGCTCTGAGTCGGTTGTTTTTACTTAGCTAATTAAGCAGATGTGCCACGTAATGACTTAAAAACAAAAGAGAAAAGACATTGTTTTAACTCCCCCGGCAAAACACGGACGGCAACATCGAAGGGTAAAACAAATCCTGAATTTTTTTATTTTTCTCTCTTGTTCTTGAAGCCTGGGGTGACTACATACCAGAGAGACGAGATCTTCTGGCAAGGATCTGCCACAAGAGGCCCGCTCAAAGGAACAGGCGGATGTTTTGTCCAGGGAGGTTACACGGGATAGAAAAGGAGCACGTACCCTCGTCGCGGTCTCACCCAACAGCACTTCCGAGTAACGCTTTCTAAGTGACCGAAGCGTCTCGGTGGCTACAGAGGCACAAAACCACGACCCCTCCCCTCGCCCCCCAGCAGCCGCCGGGGCCGGCCCGGGGAGGCGCGGGCGATGCCCGCAGCCAGAAGATGGCGGCGGGGCAGGAGCTCACTCACCCCCGCGGCACCGCGGCGCCCAGGCTCTCGCCGCGGCCGGTGCCGCAGTACTCCTCGCCCGCGTACACCTCCATGTTGCGGGCCTCGCTCACCACGCCGACGGCGGCCACCTCCTCGGCGCCGGGCGGCCGGCACTCCAGCTGCAGCACGCAGCCCGCCTCGCCCCCGCCGCCCGCCCGCGGCTCCGCCACCACAGCCTCGCTGCCGCCGGGGGAAGCGCCGCACGGCTCCGCCGCCCCGCCTCGCCGCACGCACAGCACCCGGGTCAGCCCGCCCGGCGGCGAGCAGGGCCACGAGCACCCCGCCGCCACGCCGGGAGGCTCCCCGGGGCCGCCGGGGTGCGGAGCGGCCGCCCCGCAGCCGCTCGCCATCGCCCCGCCGCCACGGAGCCCGCTGGGACGGGGGCGGAGGGAGGAGGGCGCCCTAAGATGGCGGCGGCCGCGCGCATGCGCGGGTGGGTGGGCGCTGGGTGAGGCGGCGGCCGTGAGGGCGGCTGCTGTCAGGGCGAACCTCATCAGGGCGACCCTCATCGGCGCCCTCAGGCACCGAGCCCAGGGCTCGGATCCGGGGTTCACGTTGAGGGGCTCGGCTCCAGGCTTCTCTACCCCCCGGGGGTCTGCGGCGAGCAAAAGCCCGCTGCTGTGGACACCGGGGGTCTCGGTGCTCCGCGTGGGCAAGCGCGCCCTTGGTCCCTGTCAGTAAAAATAAACAAACAAACAAATAAACTGAAACCGCTCTTCTGGACAAATAAAAAACCCTAAAAGCGTGCCGGTGGTACAGAACCTGATAAAATGGGAAAGTTTGGAGTACCGCAGCCCCGTTTCCCGCGCCGCAAGCTAGTAGTGTGTCACGGAGGAAGAGAATATAAATAAAAGATTGGGTTCATTTAATTTTCAGTAGGGACCCGGCTTCTGGAGTCGGGGAAAGTTTCTCATGGTGCTGTGGTATGGATGTACCCAGGCAGCACTAGTATCGGGTCTCCCAGTCCGCCTGGTGCTTTGGCTGAAGCAAATTAATTAGCCGCGTTAAATAGGAAGATGGACTTGAACAGGCTTTACACAAGACAATACTGCAAACACTGTTGGCATCTCTGCTTTTTTTTTTTTTTTTTTAAAACTTAACACATTGTTTTATGTGATTCACCACTGGAAAAACAATGGATTTGCTCTGTTTTAATTTAAAATGAATTAATTAAAATTAATTAATACAAATGCTTTAGCTTGAATACTGTGTTGTATTACCCTCCTATTTGAGTTTCTAAATGTGCATGATACTTCTGAAGTGCATTGCAAATTCATCCAGCTTTAGAAGCATTTGTTTTCTGCTTTGGATGATGATGTGGCTGCATGATGCCTCAGATTATTCTGGTCTGGAAGAGTGATGAAGTCCTCAAAATTACAGATTTTGGGTGAGGAAAATTATCTTTAATGCAGGTGGGACTGGCTAAAATCCTTGTGTGATATATGTTTATGGGATTTCCACGTGTTCATATGCACTACATTTCTGATATTTTTAAAGTAAAGATAAAATAATGAAAAATAAAGAACAAGATGAAATTTCAAAGAGTAGATTTTACTGATCTGACGGTGGCCAGTATAAATATCCTAATTATCGTATCCATTGGTAGCAATGTTTTTATGTTCCTCATCTCATATAATCTCCAACTCTATCTCAGGTGGTATCAGCTTAAATCTTTCAGAATAAACCAGTTCGGTCCTCACACGATTTGTCTGCCTGTCTCCAATCAGTATTTCGGAGTGTGCTGCTTTTTATTTGCGTTAAGCTGCCTAACCAGTTTTCTCACGAGCCTAATGGATGAAATTTTACTTCCCGTTTCCCTGGCAGAGGTGAGGTATCAGAGTGCTTTTTCGATTGTTTACCTTCAGAGCAGAGTGTTCTCGTTCTTCTAGTTCTCCCGTGCCGAGCAGCTGAGAGCCAAGTACACCGTGCCTCCTCGGGTACCATAGTGCTTTCTCCAGGAAACCTAGTCATGCTAAAACACAGCCTATTTTTGCTCACCGTTGGACTAACTTTAACAGGAAACTCTTTTTCGATAAAAGGTAAGCTTTTAGTTTTTGTTACCTATTCAGACAGTTTCTCCAACTCTTGTAGTGCCTGGTCCTGGCGGTAAATATGCACACCTCTCAAATCCAGTCACAGCTCTCCCTGGGCATTAGGCTGTTAGCAGATCTCCTAACCGAGAAACTTTGGTTTAGGAAGGAAAAAAAAAAAAAAAGCACTGCAGTTTGAAAATTTTTATAGTTTAGTTCTTTGTGTTTGTTTTTGTTTGTTTAAAAACATTATCTTCTATACAGGACACGGTTGTGACAATTGTAGCTGCTGTCACTCATGAATAGTAAAGACTCGAGAAAAAGATTTAGATCTTCAGTAATGTGAGGGAACTTCCTTCAGTTTTGTTTTATTTCCTTATTAACTCCTTTACATTTATGATTTCGCTTCATATTTTAGATTTGGATGTAATGCCTGAAATATTTCTTAGAAGTTGATGTTCTTGTGACTGTACGAGTGCTTTCCTGCTTTCAGGTGTCAAAACTTAAACTGTTAGGACATTTCCACTGTTAGTTCCACATTACACGTAACTCACGAAACAAATTTTACGATTTAGTTAATCAAGTTATTTCTGATGAAAATAAAAGTCAAAAGTAAATATGGAGTGCCAATGTTACTTGCAGACCTGTTTGCTAATAGCAACTTCCACGTTTTGATTGTAATGACAGTATTTAATGTTGATCATAGGCTGCCTGAACCCACCTTTCAAAAATCCTGATGTTATCTGATAGGTAGAGATCATCATTACACTGAGGAATCCTCCCCCTCACTTTGAATGGGTGATTCATGAGTGCTCTGTGTCTTCTTTGGAGTTATGAAATTCTTTCACAGAATCCTGGGAAGCTGAGGTTGACTTTGTACTGCTAAAATGAGAAGAAATCTCTTAGTTTCCTTATAAAAGAACAATTTAAGAAGTAGGAAGCTACTTTGGCTGTTATAACCCATGTTATGTTATTGTTGACTCTGTAACCTGTTTAAAAGCAATAGTTATGTCTCTGTTGACCAAAGTGAGCAGATTGATGAGCAGACAAGAAAAAGAAAGAAGAATGCAAGCTCACCTAATTAAAAAAAAAAAAAAGAGAGAGGACAAAAAAACATTCACTGGAGATTGTTGTTTTCTGTAAAACCATTTAGCTGAAACCAGATACTCAACAGATTTCTTGTCTTTAGCTTCCTTAGTTAGGATGACAGTTCCGGAGATAACTCTGATATGATGTAAAAGGTTCCAAACTTTTTACAAATAATGCAGGAGAAACATGACTGAACAAACATCCATCAGCCATTCCTAGAGAGCCCTGCTATCGACTGACGCATCAGCACATCGTTCCTGACACCAGTGAGGTGATTTCACAAAACTCGAAGAAACTTAACTGATTATGAGATGTCAAAATCTGTTGCACAGTTAATTTTAACTTGCCAGCCACCTCAAAAATCACTAGAAGGGGGACAGATGGGTGGACAGAGAAGACCGTTACTGAAATTTTCCATGTTGCTTCAGGTTGAAAGTATAGGTCATGGAAGAAAGAAGAGTTTCAGAAATGATAGACAAACATAAAAAGTTAACAGGTTAAAGATTAAAAGGTTAGAATATGTGAGAATTAAGATTGTTTAAGTAATTTGATAGCTTTTCTTTATGTGCTCTGGAAGACTCCAGCTTTAAGCAGAAGTTTCCTTCTTTACATCAGTTGGACCATTCCTAAACTAATTCTACCACATATTTATATAAATATGCACTGAATACAGGAGTTGGGTTGTTTTGTGTTTTTTGTTTTTTATTTTAATTTTCTTGTTCTTGGGATTTTCTATGATGTTACTGCTATATTGGTGGAGAAATTTATTTATGTATTTATTTTGAAAATAGCTAATTTGTTTTGATAATGCCTAAATGAAGGAATGACCAAAATTTATGTTATTATCTCAGTTTATAATGTAAATAACTAAGATCAAGAGTTAAAGTCAAGATTGCCATCTAGCTTTGGGCACCCAGGTTAAGAAAACTTAAGCTTTATTTTTTTTAGCACTTTACAGCAGTTGATTTGGGGTGGTGTAGTCATTAACCTTGAATACAGTCAAAATAGGTTTTCTGCAGAGAATAAAGGCACATACTTTGGCCATGAAAGAAAATGTTGATTTCTGTGACTTTTTCAACATAATCCAAGAACTCTGGCAGAGACAGAACCTACCAAACTGAGCGTGGGCAGTTGGGTTCCAAACTGGTGAAATTACTCTTTCTTCATCTATGACCTGAGCAGAATTATTTTTCAGTGATCACCACCGTGCAGATTCCACCACAATATATTTCTTATTCTTTCTGGTTCCTTAGAAATTTCAAACTTTATTTTTAGGGGTATCTTCTGAAGGGACATCCAGAGTTTCAACGTTTGAAATAATTATTCCTCAACGTCTGACAGGCAAAGAGAAACATCACACATTTTTTCATGAGGTTTGTTGTTCTGTCCAGTGTTTTTTCTTCCGATATTGCTGTTTTTCAAAATTTTGTCCTATAATGCACACACACACACATACTGTGTATGTTATATATTCATTATTTTGTGAAGAAATGTGCTCTCTTCAGATTCTTAAGTGTTTTCAAGTAGTTTTGAGTAAATTTGTTTCCACGAAGGGCTGTAACTGCAACTCTAAGTTAAAGCCTTTCAAACTTCTAGTCCTGTTAACAGCCTTGTAAGAGAGAAGTAAGAACATGGAGAATATTTCTGTTTCCTCCAAGTCTGATTAGATGTTGAACTACTGTCTGTGCTGTATGTGTTCTTTTTCTCATCGCACCTTGTCTTTGAATAACCAGAAGATTTCAGCCGTGTATTGGCTAAAGGGCAGATGCTCACCTTGTACAAGAGGTCCCATAAAGTCGTACAGGTAAATGAATGAGTTAATAGAGAAAGGTCTGAGCCTTAATTCTTTGGTTCTAAGATCATTTACCTTTGCACCAGATACAGAGTTTAATTACTGAAATAACTGATAATGAAATGCCATGAGTCATCTTTGTGCAAACTGATTAACAAAGGAAGAATTTGTGAGTCGTTCATCTGGCTACAGATGATTTACATAAGGAGTGTCATAAAACTTTATGTGATAGTTTAGCAAAAAAATACATGGGCTGTGCCCTCGCTGTGCCCTCCTTGGGGACCTGAATCTGGCCAACGTTCATCCAAGCTATGTCTACTTCCTCTTCACTAGTATCTCTGGAGTATCTGTTTCTGAGCCTATAAAACTATATCACGGTTGCCTAGGTTTAGGTTTACTGACTCTTCTTTTTTTGTTGTTTTAATACCATAAGTTTTAGTTTTTCATTTTTCTATAGACTGCATATGTTTTACATTCCCTGTACAAATCTCTAATGGCGGATATACTTAATTTCTTGTGTAGTTTTTGTACTTTTTCATTATGTCTTCCATATGAAAATTTATAGCTCAATAGAATTTAAATTTTCCATACGAAAGAATGTAGAGTGTGTTGCTGAAACTTTGCAATACACAAAGCATGAGGATTAGGAGTGCGTGTTTTGTGAATCTGATAAATACTTTAATGCTGTTGGACCTCTGTTATCAAAGAAAACATGGAACTGACACGCCCAAGTAGAAAATAACATAGTTAAGTGATAACTTTTGTTCTGTTTTCAGGAGCATTCAGATGACAATCTTTCTTACTCTATTAAAACAAGAAATGGAACATACCTCCTAACACTGAAGAAAAATAAGTATGTGATAGTGTTCTGAGTAATCGATCCATCTCGGAATTTCATTGCACATAGACAAGTATTTTTATATTTTTAAAAATATTTTTTTAAATTTTAATATTTTTTTCTAGTGCAGAAAATAGATTATTTTTATATTAACACCACAACCAGTAGATTTCAGAAAGTCCTTGTGGAAAGTTCGACAGTAGCTCTTTATTGACAGGGAGGGGAGGGTTGTTAGTGTTGTATTTGGAAAAAAATATCTGTTGTTGTTCCTCATTCCAGAGGCAATAATAATCCAGGCCCTCCTATGACATAGTCTGCTCAGGTCATAATCTGTGTATGTTTTAGTTAATATATTTCAAAATAACTTATTTTCCAAATAGTGCAGGTCATTTTTAAGAAATTTTGTTTCATGTCTGTGAATTTTAATGATAATGTAGCAGGAATATGCTGCTAACAATGTAATACTTACTAGGATTCTTGATTTATTTCTTGCTTTATAGACTCTTAAAAGAGCAGTAGTTTATTTTTGTTTCCAGAGACCTTGTTAGCAAAGATTTTATGCTATATACGTACAGAAAAAATGGGACACTGGAGGCAACACAATCAAAAATCAAGGTATTGTACATAATAAAATTCCCCTTTTGCATAAGAGTTTCCTCAAATCAGGAAAACCAACTTTTATGAACTGAAAGCCATATTAACAAATCGTTAGAGCTGAGGATGGCAACAAGAGTGTACATGCATGTAAATGTGTTTCCAAAGCAAACGTGAATGTACATGACCATTCACTCTGAGCGTCTTCGTGTCTGTATCCTACAAGAGTGAAAATTGTTTACATTTTTGGTAGTGGAGGGGAAAATGCAAGTGATGTACATAAAGTGCATATATAGAAGAAAAATATATGTGCTGGGAAAGAGGCATTTTCAAGTTTTCATATTTGTGGCATTTATGTTTAACAATTCCCTGAGATATAAAACATCAGGTTCTCTGTTTTATGAGGGAGTGGCCTTGTCCTCATACTCTTTATGATTATACAGCATCACTTTTGTAAGGTGTGAAAGGAGACACCGGGTGATTATGCCAAGGTTGAATTTGAGCTACGCAAGTAGGTCACCTTTGCATAATACGCAATTAAAGGTACAATGGCAGCATCAAAGCTCTGTAGTTTTGAGCAAGCCTTAAGAATGCTTTTACATTTAAGTTTCAACTTGTAACTGCAAGCTGGCTTAGTGAGACTGCTCTGTGCATGGGAGAGCTTCTCAGATCAGCCTGTGAGAGGATTCTGTTTAAGAACAGGATGAGCAATATAGATGCAAAGGTCTTGTTAAAAGATGGCGATGGGTTAAATGAAAAGGTTGGTTGTTTTCTAGAACCAAGGGACCAAATGCTATTGTAGTTACTCACATCAAGTAATATTTTACTCCAAGAATTCTGGGATTATTTTAGAATAGGGAACGCTTTAAATTTGCAAAAGCCAGCTTTAATAATAATAAGGTTGGTAACAAAATAAGTTTGCATTTGAATGCAGCTACCTTATTTTGTTATTAATTATGTGGTTTTGTTGCATTTCAGACACACTGTTATTATCATGGCACTGTTGAAGGAATGGCTAACTCGATGCTTGCTCTTAGCACGTGTGATGGCCTGAGGTATTACTTCTTGCTTTTTACTTCAAGATAATAAATTGTGCAGTATCACCAGTACCAAAACAAACAAACAAACAAAACTGCTGATATTCATTATACACCTGGAAAGAAAACGCAATCCTATCTTGCAAATGTTTTTTACATGTTGCCTCTTAATGAAGCTGAAACTCTATACAGGTTTTAATACTTCCCCTCCCCTATGACTGATACTGTTGATCGGCTGCATTTAGAATTTAGCTTTCAGAATAATGAAAGCGTTTTAAATACAATAAAGTTACATTTATCTGAGAAACATGAAGGGGCCAGATTAATGCATAAAAGTTTTAAGGTATTCCCCTGACAGCATCAATCTATACAAGTAGACAAAATGAGATGGCATGCACAGCAGATCAGGCAGATACTCAGAATGTGCCTGGAGCATGTCAGTGCTTTCTGCCTTCAATGAGTTTGGCTCTTCAGCTGGATTTAGATACACTTGTCAGTCCTGGCAGCCTTGTTCAGCTTGATATCTTTTTGACAAGCAGGAAGAGGCAATGGAACAAAGTTCACATACATATCTTTCATGTGTCTAGCATCAAAGTGAGATGCCACTCACAATAAATAAAGATATTTCATGGCATTCCTTTAAATGAAGAATAAGATTATCAAACTACTGGTATTTCAGGTAGTACTGGATTTCACTAAGCAGAACAGAGATGTCATTTTGGCTGTTCTGCAAACTTGTGCAAACTCAAATAATCATTTATGTCAACACAGTGGTACGAAGAGTTACGGTTTTTAAGTATTCCTCTGTTGTTCATTCACCTAGTTATAACCATGAGGGAAAAATAATTTTCCATTCTTTTATGATTGTTAGAGGAATTATCTACATTGGTGGCAAATGGTATGGAATGGAGCCACTCAACTCATCCAGCACATTTGAACACATGTTTTACCAGTTAGAAGATATGGAGCATATCCCTTTCCGATGCGGTATGCAGAATGACAGCCTTCATCATGAGATGAAGATGTTTGTGAAGCAGTCTGTGAAATATGCATTTTCATCAAACAGTACCTCGAGTGGGGAAAAACTTTTGAGGGTAAATGCATTTCTGTTTCTCTCCTGTGGGCTACAGTCCAAGCCATCTCCTCAGTCTGTTGCAGATGTCAGTGGTCTACAGAGCTCTTGCTTTGGCATGGTATCATTGCAGGTGCTTTTGGCTTAGCAGGCCACCTTGTTGCTCTCATTTTCATGGACCCCAAGCTGGTGGGAGTTGTGCTAAGGAAATCCTGAAACAGAAGAATATCACAATGCCAATTTAACGTAGCTTGAAGCAGTTATTTAGCAGAAAAGCAGAGCTCAACCCAGGACCACTGTGGGTGTGTGAAAGCTGCCATTCAGCACATGCATCTTGGTGTCTGACCAAAAGCAGATTACTTGTACACAGATATTGATCTGGAAATCTAAAGCAAATTGACATTTGAGGCCACATTAAAAATTGTATCATTACTTTATAAAAACATTAAATGAAAATCATGAGAAGAATAATTTTATAAGCCTTGAATTTATTACTCATAATGTTAACTTATTGTGCTTTTTAATTTGCAGAAGAAGCGAGCTGTCCTGCCACAGGAAAGCTATGTGGAATTATTTATGGTCGTGGATAATAACAGGGTAATGACTTCATCCAATGAAATGGATAAATACTTTTTGTTAAATTATTATTTTTTTCTCTGACTTTTGCATGTGGCATCTTACAGTTTTTGCTGAAGAAATCGGATCCTGCTGCGGTGCAAAAGGAAACGGTTGAGCTGATTAATTATGTTGATGGGGTAGGTCAGTTCAGTCACCTATACATGGTAGTTTCTACTTTATTGGAGTTTCCAAAAGTAAGGTAGTAAAGTAAATCTGTACTGTTATGTTCTGAAATTGTATTTGGAAGTTATACAGCAATTTGTAACATTTAAGACATGTCATGAATCTATGCATAAGTCTTGTAGAGGTGCAGCCCAGATGTTTGTAAACATCTGTGTGCTCCCTGACTTTGGCTCAGTAGTGGTAAAAATCTTTCATAATTCAGTTGAACTGGATTGATGGACAGTAATTATCTTTTTTTTTTCTTTTTTCAGATGTATAGAGCATTAAACATCCAGATTGTTTTGGTTGGATTAGAGATATGGACAGTTACAAACCCCATATCAGTAATGAATGGTTCAGCTGGAGACGTACTGGGTAGATTTGTTTCTTGGAGACAGAAAGACCTTCTAAAACGATCAAGAAATGATGTTAGTCATCTCATAATGTAAGTTTTCATTTGGAGGAAATGCCACTCCTGCAACACTGCTGGTGTTGCTAATGCATGTGATTTTGGTTTTGTACATGAATGAAAATGTAACGAGTAAAATTCACTCAACTTCCAAACTGTTTTAACCTGAAAAAAAAGAGATGAAGAAACTATAATGAATTCTTCGTAGTTAATCAACTCAAAAGCACTGGCACAGCAGGCTTAGGTGACTGATCATTGTTTTCAATCTATGTTATTGCCATGTTCATTACTAATTACGGTGAAACCATGATATGGTGACAACTTTCTTCTTGACTTCAATAAGACCAAATTTTGCTTTGTAGTATTTGTTTCAGACATATCAGTGTCTCTTAGTAGTGATCATGAAAGTGATTTTTCAGCCCCTCTTTCAAAAGTACCTTCGAACTGCGTTTGTTGCAGAGGGAGAAACTCTTATGGTGGATCCATTGGAATGGCTTTTGTAGGTACCGTCTGCTCACAGGTCCAGGGAGGGTCAATCAGCACTGTAAGTATGTAATGTTGTGGTTAGTAGAAGAAACTAGCACAGAAATTAGGAGCTGCTATCATAGATGTGCTGCTAGTGAGACAATTGAAGGCTTTCCCCTGTGCATTTACGTGACCCAGAGTTGTATCTATTGCTAGACATTGATTCCACAGAGGCACACCTTCAGAACATCCTAACAGATAATGTGCACTTTGTGAACCCACTCAGGTATTAGAGACTAGGCTTGGAGTGGAATGGTTTCATCCACAGGGTTTCTTATGTAAAGATCTGTGTGTATTTTTATGCTTATATACAAATACATATATTTCCCAATTTCTGTCTTCTTTGTGTTACAATCCACTTGTCTGATTTAGTCCTGAAATCACTTTTTAATCACATTTATGTAATTTATCTAGTTCAAGGTTGTATAAGAAAAGTCCATCCTCATAACGTTAAGGTTCATAAGCACAGTATTTTGGGGATGGGAATGCAACTACAACGTGTGCATTGTTTCACTCTTTACATGGATAGACACTGAACATAATGCACCGTATTTTCAAATGTCCAGAATTCTCCACGAAACTGTAAATGGAGAAAAAAATAAATTAAATTTGGCAAAACTAGCCAGAAACCAGTGTTTCCTTTACCCTTGGGGACAGATCCAGTATTTGCTGAGGTTCCTTTCTTTACCATAGAGATGCCATAACGTAACGGACAATCTTAGAAGCAGATTCTGTTCTTTAATAGTATGTTTGTCTTTGAAGACTCCACTAAAATCAATATCATGACTGATTAACTGTGCTACTATTCAGAGTATGATCCTAGAAAGACTGGCAGAACTTGGCCCTACCTGAAAATAAACAACTTATCTGTTCTTGCTACTTTTGCTTTGCAATACAATTTGATATTGTCTGCATGGCCCCTAAGAAACTTGTGGCCTGGATAACTCAGTAGATAGAAACATAGTAATTTCTTTAGTTTCACAATTTTTAACACAGATTCTCTTCATTAGTTGGATCATAGCAATTTGTTACGTCATGCTACAGTAGTTGCACATGAATTGGGTCATAACCTTGGAATGAAACATGATGATGAAAGGTGTCCTGCATCCTACATTATGTACAGCACAGATACGTAAGATTTCCATTTATTTTAATAAACTTTTCTTTTTTTTTTTTCAATCCGCAGTGGATAGATAAGCTGAGAAACTTCCATGAATCCTAAAGAACTTTTGTGAATGGAAAGTTAAAAGTTTAATGACAGAGCTGAATTCTTTGACTTAGGACTTATATAATTTCAAATTATTTAAAGCATTTCCTGTTTTGTGACCTAGTCATTCTTTGCTTGTAGCATTCATTAAAACTTACTAGGATTTTGTTAATTGCTCATTTTATTGATAGCGTATTGCTGCTGGGTTTTTTACCCTGCTGAGAGTCCTCTACATATATTCACCATGTTTGTGCAAACATGCCCCCTTTGCATAGATTCTCTTAAATGTTAGTTTAAACAAAATGTCTCATCCTACATTTGTTTCAGTTTATTTGTTCTTTGGCTCCCCTTTATCTAATAATAATAATAAAATTATTTTATCTATCCGCATTTATATTAATAAATCAGCATAACCGAACACTGGACCAAACTACTATGAGAAGATGCATTCCTGAGTTTTTTGGGAATCCCAGTTAAGGTGAATGTCCTTCTGGAAAGTGTATTTTAATCAGACATTTTTGGACTCAGTACAGCAAAGGAATTTCGAAGGCCTGTTTTGTACAGAACATCAGAATATCTAATCTGATGGTCTCTTTTGCTTCTGAAAGTATTTGCAGTTATGTTTTATATAGTATATTTTTATTTCCAGAAGTACTGTAGTACAAAATAAAGAGGAAATATCTCAAGATCTCCTAACATTATGAAATGTGGTATTTATTATTGATCAACAATATTTTAATGGTTTGAACTGAATTGCCTTTTTGCAAGCAAAATGTTTATAATAAAAAATAATATTATGCTTTCCAGGGGATCCAGGAATTTCAGCACCTGCAGTGCTGATGATTTTGAGAACTTTATTCTAAATGGAGGAGGAAACTGCCTTAGAAATCCCCCCAAAACAAGCAATGTTTACAAAGAACCTGTCTGTGGTAATAATGTGGTTGATAACAATGAAGAATGTGACTGTGGTAAACCACAGGTAAAGAAATTCAGCTGGATACTTGTATATTATATTATACTTGTTGTATTATACTGTCCTTTTGTTACACCTGATTTGCATTAGTATCTGAGGAGTTTTTTGTATAAGTTTACATTTCTGCAAGCTGTAAAAATTCTAGAAAAAGCCTAAAATCATATTTTTATTTAGTTATGAACTCAGTTAAGGGTTACTGGACTTCACAGAACTTTGAGTCAATGCCTAAGAAAGAAATTTCAGTACACAACATGTGGAAATGCCATCATTTTTTGTGCTGACATTAGCAACATAGATACTTCTGTTATGTAAATGAGGCTCTTAGTCTGTATAGCACTTACAGGTTTCCTAACTGTAACTCTTAAACTTAGACCACAACAACATTACTTTTGTTGGCCATATTTACATGGTGCCAATGTCCCTCAAAGAATGGGATATATTGACTCCTTCTTTGGAAAATAAAGGTGTCTCGTAGTACAGTTAGCTTAAAGGAGGCTACAGTGAGGTGGGGATCGGTCTCTTCTCCCAAGCAACAAGTGATAGGACAAAAGGAAATGGCCTCAAGTTGTGCCAGGGGAGGTTTAGGTTGGATATTAAGAAAAATTTCTTCACTGAAAGGGTTGCGAAGTATTGGAACAGGCCCAGGGAAGTAGCTGAGTCACCATCCGGGAGGTCTTAAAAAAACACGTAAAAGTAGAGTTTAGCGACATGGTTTGATGGTGGATTTGACAGTGCTAGATTAAAGGCCAGACTAGATGATCTTAGAGGTCTTTTCCAGCCTGAATGATTCTGTGATTCTATGATTCAAAAAAAACAGCAATAAATCAAAAGGCTGTCAGGAAACCCAGGCTCTATTGTACAGGTCTTCTTCTAAGTCATGAAAAGATACCAACATTTCTCTCCATCAGACTGCTAACATAGTGGAAAAATAACGTGGAGGTGGGATACGTACGAAGCGTTATTTAAAATCTGAAATCATAGAATCATTAAGGTTGGAAAAGACCTTCAAGATCATCTGGTCCTGTTCTGCTTCTTTTAGTATCCATTTAGAGTGTAAACATATCATGTATTCCTGTCTACAATCTATCAAAATAGATGCTTTTCTGATGACTTGTTTTTAAAAAATGCAGCTAAAATGTATGCTAGTTTATGTTGGAGCAGAAGGCTGTCAATCTCAGAATATGAAAGAGAGTATGAAAGTGTTTAATATTTGGTTCGTCCATGCACTTGGTTTGACCATGTACTTTCCTAGCTATACAGCAAAGTAAAAACATTGTGTCCCCCCGTTCATGTCTGTTCTTCAGGAATGTACTAACCCTTGCTGTGATGCTGCAACCTGCAAACTTACATCTGGATCGCAATGTGCTCAAGGACTGTGCTGCAAAAATTGCAAGGTAGGCTATATTTTATTAGGCTAAATTGGTGCTAATTATTAGGTTGGATTTTGGGGGCCGGGGGTGGGGGTGGTGTCGAAAAGGTATCATAAAATCTCTTGACTTATTTCCACATTATCAAACTACATTCACCAGCAGAGAGCACGTAAGTAGAGAATACGTGCCTAATGACTTTTGGACAGTAGCTTAGAAATAGAATGTCATCCCTGTGTTGTCCACAGGAGGCAGGATTAATCAGGGGATTTAGTGATCTCCATTATGCAACACCAAACATCTCCAGTGTCTATGATCATTGGCTACATTTTAATTTGTGCTTGTACATGTATTTGTGTGATCTAACCTAGTCCTCTGCAAGCTAAGCTCAAAAACTTTGCAGCTACACCATATGAAACCAAGAATTTTAGATGTTCATTAGATACTGATTTGAAAAAATAAATATTCTGTCTTCTTTAAAATCAAAGAAGATTCCCATCTGTCATTGGTTCATGATTGAATTTCAGCAGTTGCAAAACTGTGAGGTGGCATTCTTCTCTGGTTCTAGTTTAAAGTGGCAGGAACAGAATGCAGATCGAAGATGGACTTCTGTGATCTACCTGAATACTGCAATGGAAGCTATGCCTACTGTCCAGATGACATTTATATCATGAATGGTTACCCATGCAACGACATGAAAGCATATTGCTACTATGGAGTATGCCAGAGTTTTGATTCACAATGTGAAGCTATATATGGAAAAGGTACATTTGTAATTTAACGTAAAAAGACTTGTAGTCTTCTACAAGACATTTCATAGTTTTTATTTTCTTTCTCATATTTTTAAGACAGTGTGGTGGCTTACTAAGATTCACTATTTTTCATACAGGGGCACGAAAAGCACCTGATCTATGCTTTGAAAAAGCCAATATTAAAGGGGACAGGTTTGGAAACTGTGGAATGAAAGGTGGAGTGTACAAGAAGTGTACTGTTCAGTAAGTCAATAGCAAGTAAAAGCCTCCCCTAAAACATCCAACGTAAAATTCTCCTCTTAGATGTCATGTTCTACAACAGAATGTATCTGCTATGAACTTGTAAAACATGAGATGTAAGAGAACAATATTTGCTTGAAAGGCAAGCTAAGTTTGACTGGATGGTGTATTTGCACTGACATTGTGGTGTGTTGTTTTTTTTTTCCTGTTTACCTTGTCTCTGAGTATCATTTGTTCACTACAGGCATAGTCTGTGTGGCAAGGTCCAGTGCACTTCTGTTAGTCTTCAAAATCTTCCTGCTTGGAGTGTTGTCAATAATGCGTCTGGAGTTTTATGCTGGTCTTCTGATTTTGACTTAGGATCGGATGTCCCTGATCCTGCTCAAGTTCATGATGGAACGGCCTGTGGAGAAAAGAAGGTAAGACGAATCACAGCAGCATTACACAGTATATTCCACCAAGTGGAAAGCTCTTAACTTTCAAAAGCATTACATTCTCTTATTTATATTCCATAATATAATTAAAAATCTGCTTTTTCAGATATACACACACAATTAATTAGCTCTTTAAAAATCTGTGATGCTACAAATCAGTGAGCTACATTATGAGTTACTCAAATTATTTCCATCAAACTGCATCCATAGATTTAGAAAACTTTGAGACAAATAGAGCTATAAAATTGTGAAGTACTGAGAATTCTATCAACCCTTTTCCCGAAATTTAAGTAAGAACAGTAGACTTGTAAACATATATTTTTGTATAGTATATTTGTAAAGTGGATGGGATTTTTGGAAGTCTTGTGTGTAAAAGACACTAAATACTTTTTCCAGGCCTGTTTGGATTTTGAGTGTGTTGATGCAAGTTTTCTGGGCTACAGCTGTGACGTAAAGCAGAAGTGTAACAATAATGGGGTGAGTAGATTGTGTTTTCATGCCCTATTTCTTGAAGACAGAGATAGGTGCAAAATCCCACCATAAAAGCAATAACCTGACATATGGCTTTGATTTATTCTGATATGTATTAAAAGTTAAATCCACTTTTTTTTTTTTTTTTAAATCTGCAATTCATTTTGCCAGTATACTGTAAACATCTTAGCACTAACACTGAAAGACATTTCTTCTAAATTTCCCTAGGGAACCCTCGAATATTACTGAACTGTCAAACTTTAAAAGGAAAGTATTCCTCTGAGGACAGGCTAGGGATCCATGATTTACATATTTCTCTGTGAAAAATCAAAAAGGAGCCCAGAGGTTTTAAAACTAAGAAGTTCTTCTTTGGACGGTACCCTAGTGTAGGCAAATAACAACAACATCACAAGAAGAGATTAATTCTACAGAGAATCAACTATTGGTATCAGTATTACTCCGTGTTTGGGGGTTGGAAGGAGAGAGGTTATACTTAATACATTTCTATGGAATGCTATGGAGTATTTCTTGTTTCCACATGCAATTCTTAACGTGTAACTCCAAATATATATTGGAGGTCGAAAGCGGCCACTTTCAAGAAGAAGTTCCTTTGACTAATCCGTTTCATATGGACTATAGGTGTGTAACAACAACGGGAACTGCCATTGCCATTCGGGGTGGGCGCCCCCCTTCTGTAACCAGTCAGGCTATGGTGGCAGTGTTGACAGTGGGCCAGCTCACATAGGTAGGACACTGAAACTGTCTTTCATTCTGCCTCCAGTGTCTGATTAAAATAATCTACTAATACAGAGTGATTTTCGGTCTCTTTTCAAAAGCTTTTTTGCTACTGCATGGGCTGCTTAATCATGGAATGACTTGAGAATGAACATTATCATCTGATGCGTAGTCTGCAGACATCAAAAAAGTCGGTCCAAGGGAGAAGTTGATCTCTTTTGTTTGTCTGAGATAAAAAACATTAATTGCTTAGAATTACTACTACATTTTTAAATAGTTGCATATTATTTAGTTAGGTGCTGAACACCAGATAAAAAGGGTGTAATATAGAAGGACTACAGCTTGAGAATGAAACTAGCAGCCTTTATGTATGGAAAAGGTCTCGCTGTAATGAGAAGGATTAAAGAGGTGCATGCAGCAACTAGCAGTTCGCTCATCTAAGAGCCATGAAATTCTGCAAAGGGAAAATGGAGTAGATTTTTCTGGCCTTTACACTGAGAGACCATGCAAAATGTTTTACTTCTATTTGTTGACTAAAAGGAAAAAGGCTGTATGTCATACAACATGGGGTGGGTAAAGGAGGAAGAAGTACTTGTGCTTACATATGTCCAAATCCTAATTACTAAATTTGATTTATAATAATTTGAAGATTGTAGTTTTTACAACAGAAAGGAGTTTTTAATGGGAAAATGCTTTAATATGAGGTTAAGCAAGATGAGTATCTTACATGATTGCAATTGTTTTTCTCTAGATACATCACTTCGGGATGGTCTGCTTACATTTTTCTTCCTTGTGCTGCCAATATTGATTGTGATTGTAATAGCAGTAATTAAGCGTGATGCAATAAAAAGAAAGTTTTGCAGGAAAAGTAGAAGACAACACAGGTATTGCACTTATTACAAATGTGTATTTCAATACTTGGGAGCACGCTTCAAATAAATTGAGCAGGCTAGAGACCTTATACAAAGAATCAGAACCCCCTCAAAAGAAAAAGACTACCCTGCTAACAGTAAATGTGGGTAGTTTAATCCAGATGCTCAGGTTGTCAGTTCTTAAGCATTTCTTCACAATATTCACTGCACTTTTCTAATTGGTACTTATAATTGTGTCGCATGGGCACAGTGGCACAGAATATTGAAATTATTTGCCAAGGCTGGGAAGGGGTGGAGTCAAAACCAGAATCAAGACCTTTGAGCCCTGTCCCTTGATAAGCACTCAACTTAATGTTGTCAAGTCAAATGGGGTTTTTCCTGACAACGTGGTTTTCATTTCAGGGATAACAATGTGCAGCAACCAAAGCAAAATAACGGACCAGCTCATAGCACAGGAAATAATCAGGTAAGAGAGACGCATACGTGTATTACTTCATGCTGAGTAATCCAAATTATACAGTGCCTTTTCTCTAATGTAGTTACTGATGACTTTGTGGGTTTTGATACGCTAAACCCATCAGAATTTCCAAGTATTTAAATTGGACAAGAGTTCTGTTTGGGTAGGTATGGACCTTATTGCCTGCCCTGTCAACACAGGCTGTGAGTAGTGTGGGATGGAACAGGCTGCTGCTCAGCAGAGCAGCCAAGACTGAACTCTGAATTCTGCAGCCAAGTACCAGAGAAGCTGCTTAGCCAGGCTGTGGATCTTGTTCTGGTAAAAGAAAATGAAAATGATCGAAACACAATATGCGAGAGAGTATGAAATGTCACAGGAAGTGAAAATAACCTCTAAAATACCATTAGCTTTATACTGACTAATGAGCCACACTTTGAAACGTGTTCCCTGTTAACCTGATTTTCTGCAATCTTTTCTAGTCTGCCACATCAAATCCTGATTTTTTTACCATATCATATTTTCCCGGTCCAAGGTTTGTGGAATTTAAACTCTTCTTTATTTCTTGTTTGCTATGTATGCACTGCTGTACCAATATAAGTGAAATGGCTAATGTCTCATGTCCTGCTCTGGGGCATTTTTCATGCAGCATAATATCAGATGAAATAGATTAAATGCTTGAAGGAGAAGTGCAGCTTTACCGCTTCCATAGAAACCAGCATAATGGGACATGTAAATGCTACCAGAGTATTTTGTGTGTGTCTGTGTGCGAAATGCATGTATAAATGCTACAAACCGATTAAAAATGGTGAAGTACCAGTTTACAAATACCAGGTGTCTCAAATCATGAAATATTTCACTTAATGTGTTTTCCACACTTCAGGCAGCCAGTACAAACACGGATTCCTGCAGTTCCTTCAGGACCTCAGCGACCTGTGGTCCCGCCTAGACCAGCTGTCTGAGAAGTTTCTTGGGAATCCTCACCAATTCTGACCAGAAACTGATCTGAAACAAATTAAAGGTTGGAATCCCACAGTCCTCACCTTGCACCTTATGAAAAAGAAAAGAGACACCGAACACAGAAAAAGAGACCCTGAATGCAGATTTTCTAACCCTCCATTATTTTGCTAAGAGCTGCTGGCTATATTTGTACCTCTTCTACCTCACCTCTTTTTTTTTTTTTTCTTTTTTTTTACCTTCCAAATCAAAAGCCTAATGTTCAATTCTTGTTAGTTTAAATCTATAACAGTGTTGGAGAGCAGGACTCCTCTGAAGTGTTGCCTTACCTGCAGGCCAAAGAGAAGTGGATTCGTTTGTTTAACAGACATAATTTATTCACCTTTAGTTACATGCTGACGTGAAAGTCAGAGCATAGGTTGTCCTCTGGGGAAGCCTACAGCCTGTCTACCTCCCGGCCATCCTCCAGGCCGTATGCTGTGCCTGCTGAGCGCCCCACGTGCAGGGCCTGGGGCCAATTCTGTACCTTGCTCTGAGCCCTTCCTGCACTGTCGCTGTATCCACGCTGGGATCCACAGCCACCTCTCCTGGAAAAGAAGCTGCTACAAGGAGGAGAAAACGTCACTGGGAATAACAAAGCTATGGATACAGACCAGTCATCTTTATGACGGGAGGGTAAATCATGTGCTATGTTTGCGTGTAGACTCTAGGAGTATGAACAAGCAATGGGTGAATAAATTACAGAATCATCTTGCACGGGTGTTTCTAGTCCTTTAGTCGGTCATTTCGCAGGGGAGATGGTCAAAAGGACCCCAAATCCATTACGGGCAAAAAATCTGCATTGGCAAGGCACATCTTCCAGGGAAGGGAGATTTTCTTAAGAGAGAGAGAGGTTGTGGAGTCTCCTTCTCTGGAGATATTCTCTCCTTCTTTGGAGATATTCAAAACCCGCCTGGATGCCATCCTGTGTAACATGCTCTGGGTGACCCTGCTTGAGCAGGGGTGTGGGACAAGATGATCCCTGGAGGTCCCTTCCAACCTCAACCTTCAGCGATTCTGTAATTCCTCAGAATCCCGAGTAAAACATCCCTATCGTTTAGGTGCTACATCAACAGAATTTACATAAATCACCAGTGTCCGCGCGGTTAATATGATGAATTTATGACCGCGAGAAGAAAAAAATCACCGCTGTCCCCTCGCCGGCAGCGGCCGCACCTGCCGTGCCCTGGCGCTCCTAAAACCCTCATTTCTCCTCCCATTTCCTTCCCCGGTCCTCCGAGCCGCCAGAGGACGCCGGTAGGGCCGGGGACACCCAACCCTGCTCCTGCTCCCGGCTCCGGGCAGCGGCGGGGCCGGGTACGGGGCCCGATGGAGTGGTCGGGCGGCTGCCGTGTGGTGCTGTGCCTGCTGTGCGGGCTGCCGGCCGCCGGCAAGTCCACGCTGAGCCGGGCCCTGCGCCGCCTCCTGCCGCCCCGCCAGGGCTGGGACTGCGCCGTGCTGGCCTACGACGAGCTGATCCCGCAGGAGGCCCCCGGCCCGGCGGAGCCCGGCTGGAAGCGGCGGCGGCGGGAGGTGCTGAGGCACCTGGAGCGCCTCCTGAGGGCCCCGCCGACCTGCGCCGAGCCGGGGCCGCCGGAGCCGGGGGCCGCCGCCGGGCCGCTCTGCATCGTCCTGGATGACAACTTCTACTACCGGAGCATGCGATACGAGGTGTACCAGCTGGCTCGCAAGTGTAATCGCGCTTCGTTGTCGGCTTTTGGGGCAAAAGGCAGGCTGCTGTAGCGGCCTTCGCTTGCTGCGGCGTCCAAAGGTTGTGTCGTTGGGTTATGAGACCACTGGCGCTCACAGAGCTCTTCTCTCAGAAACTACTTCTTGCACAGCCGTGAAGGTAAAATTCTCCCTTTATCTTCTCATAGATTCCCTGAGCTTCTGCCAGTTATTTCTGGAGTGCCCGCTTGAACAGTGCTTGCAGAGGAATCGCCTGAGGAGCCACCCGGTCCCCAACGAGACGATACGGCTGATGGCGACAAGAATAGAACTGCCGGACCCCAAGAAATACGCCTGGGAGCAGAACAGCCTCGTCCTGAAAAGTCCTGAATGCCCCTCAGAGGAAGAGTATGATGCGGCATTGATGAAGGGCTTTTAGTAAGTTCTCTTTCCACAAACAGGCTTTTTTACTGAATCTAAACAATATTTTAAAAACACTCCTTGTGGCAATCTTTGGAAGTTACACACGACACACGTCAGTTGTTGGGAACTCACAGCCATCCTTCTTTGTGGAGTTAACACAAAAGTTAAGTCAGTTTCCAAACTGTTGAGAATTCATGTACATTGTCTGAAACATTAAGACTGGAGGTTGTGGCTGTGGTTTTACTTGTAAATGTTTTTCGTCTAACTTGCTATCTAAGATTATCTCACTGTCTCATAAGTTTAACTGAAAATTTGCATTTTTTCTGCCATGAAGTATCATTACAAAGTGAAAGAAAAATATTCAGCAAAACTGTTTGATCGATGTTTTTCTCTATTGTTTTTTTTTCTCAGTGCACAGATAATTAATTTGCTGGCCACTGCTTTGGAAAATCCAGTGAAGCAAAATGAGGAAAACACTGAGCAGAAGGTAGAAGTACTTGTCTTAAAAGTCACAGCTCTTTCAGATGATGGTGAATGAATTTATTCGTGAATTGTACTCAGATCACCACAGTGACAAAAATTGAGATTGATCTATAGCAGTTGGTTGCAGAACCATGTACATAAAAGTTGATCCTACTTGAAATCATTGGATCATTTAGGTTGGAGAAGACCTCTAAGATCAAGTTTGAACTACTTTTAAGCGTACTGTTGTATATTCTACAGCAGTAACAAGAATGCCTTTTGGAGCTGACACGTCACACTTAGGAAAATAAAGTTCACTTCTTAATGTCACTTACGTGCCTGACAGTTGCACTCTGCCTCAGAATTGAAAGGAGCAGATGCTCACCGTGCAGGACACTGAGTTAGTGTTCACGTTACTTGCTTTTGAAGAAGGACTATTTCAAAAGCTGGTAACAATCTAGATGAACTTAATGTGTTTGCATGTGTTCTCACTTTCATGGCCCTTTTGGCTAGGAAGCAGATCGAGTGGCCTGTGCAGCTAGTACTGTCCATCAAGCTGATCAGACATGCCGACGAGTCATCTCTCAAACAATGAAGGAGGCAAAAGGTATGTGAAGTATATTGTAGGTGCTAGCTGGCAATGTAGGACTAAACCTGTGGAATTCCCTCAGAGTAAACTGGAATTCCAGCCCTGCAGGTGTGACTGAGGCAGTATCCGTCAGAAGTCTTGTCAAAGTTACTTGTAGAATGTGAGCCAAAGTCTGTAAATTTTATTTTTAAAAATTAACATAAAGATGTTGGCTTTCATTTTCTTTAAGATAAAAACGTGCTTCCAAGTGAGATGAAGAACCTGGCAGAAGAACTCAACAAACTCAAAGCAGCATTTTTGGAAGATTTGCGGCAAGAAACTCATCTGAATAATCAAACTGGCCAACAAAATCACTCTTTTGACCCTGCTACAAGTGTATTTTCTTCATTCCAATGTGAGGCAACCAGTGTAGTTAATAAATATATTTTAAAATAATGACAGAGTATATTTTAAAATAATGACAGTGTTGGATTGCTTTTAAGAATAAAAAGCATTAAAAACATAATACTACTTTAGCAGTACTGCTGAAAATATATGAGAGCTCGAGCCTCCAGAGAAGGAAGCCATCTATGACTCCTGCCCCCATGTTATAGAACAGAAACAAGCTAGCACACTGTGTTTGACTTCAGAGGGCAAGCCAACAAGAAGCCATCCTTAGGTTTTAAATTTGACAGAATCACAAAAAGTTTAGCCTGGGAGGAACACCAAGAAGTCATCAAGTCCAGCTTCCCTCAAAGAGAACCAACTTCAAGCTGGATCAGCTTTCTCAGAACATCATCCAGCTGTGGTTTTGAAGAGCAGCTTGGATGGAAACCTGCTCAGCTCTCAAAACAGGTAGCTGAGCATTTCCACAGCTCTTTTGTGCCTGGAAAGGTATAAAAGCAAGAAGTTTAGCATTTTAAGCATTAGGTGGGTTGACAATGAACTGTAGTTCCAATGTCAGCATGTAGACATCTAAGCTCCAATGAAGCTTCAGTTTCTTAAGTCCAATTTTTAGATCAGGCTCATGGGCTCTCTACTTGTTTCCCTGACAGCAACTCTACAAAGAACAAGAGATTTGAGATGCATTAAATTGAGATTCTGAGAACTGTGTGCACATATGCATGCGTGTGGGAATAACTTGGATGTCCAAAGGAACTTAAAATTTGGTGCTGCCTTCAAAGTCACAAAGAATAACATACGTATAAATTCCATGCACAGTGACAACTACCTTACCATGATGAAAATTGTGCTTTCAGACATGCAAGCACTGTTGCTAATAAGGAAATCAGAATATGAGGAAACAAAGTATTTGGAAGATGAACAAATGTGAAAGATGAACAGTGGAAAAGAGTAACAGGAGTGCCCTGGTTCAGTTCTAAAATCAGGTATCTTCAATTAAGCAGACAAACATAAATGTACCATTCCTTGCTTACTCAAAAGCTTACTGCCATACCTTAGACGACTAAGTCACACACAAGCAGTTCACAAGCAGTTCACCAGTTCCAGCTGTTGAGAAGAATTACTACAGCATAATCACTAACTTAATTAGAAAGTGTTATTTTATTCTTATCTTACAAAAGCAAAGCTCCACAACATGAACTGCACTAGATACAGTCAAGTTATTTCAGAATTAAGCTTGTCTTCTGAAAACATTCACTACACAATAAAATTGTAAAATACAACTCTAACAGGTTTCGGTTTTGCATACAAAATATGCTCTTTACATTGAAATACATATTAACAAAGCAGGTACTCAGAAGCACGTACACAAAGATTGCTCAATGAAAAATGCTTCAGCAGGGGATAGATTTTCCTGCAGCAGAACATCCATTTGCTGTAGATTTTCAAAGGAGCTTAAAATTAATAGAAAACTTGCCAGTGAAGACTTCTAAATTACATTCCCTTCGTCAAAAAGAAACAAAAAGCAAACAAGCAAAACCCCAAAACATTCTGTAACAGAACAAATAGCAACAGATAATTTTGCTAGGAAACAACGTTGGAACACGTCTTTAAATTTTATATAAAAATGCCAATCAACAATTCATGTCAAAATTAACTTTGTCTAAACATTGTATCTGTGAAAAAACAACTATTACTGTTCCCTATTAGCTGCTTCACAGTTGGTAAAAGTATTAACTGAGGTTTAAGAGTATTAACTGAGATAAGCTACCAAGATATTCAATCTAATATTTGCGTGTTCATTGGAATATTCCTTCTCAAAATACTAAATCTGTATTAAATAGTGCATGTTAAAAATGTCAACAAATCTATAAAACAGTCTATTACAATAAAAACAAAAAACTCACAAAGTTAATGTTTTGCAACTACAGAATTTAACAGAGTGAAACTATAGAAAAAAAATTAGCTCATTCCCAAACTTCCCTGTTAATACAAGTAAAGATGTTAATCACCACCTTATAATATAAGGATTTTTTATTTTTATTTTTTTAAGTTAATGCAGTGTAGCACAGAGAACTCAATGTGGGAAGTCCTGCTGAGGACTTGATCCTACAGATCCTGACATTGACTCTGAATGAATAAGGCCTACCTGTGCATGGGAATTGTCAGGACCATAATACCCTAAAACAAATTTCCAGTACTAATTCTGCTCTTTAAATTATAGTAAATAGTATGTACAGCATTATGAAAAACTAATGTCAAAATACACCTTCCAAACCTACTCAGTAGTTGGAAGGAAATAGGTGTAGTTTGGCACAACCGAACACACAGTATTAGGTTGAAAAACTAGGAATCCTAGTCCAGAAGCTGACTCTCTGTGAAGGACTAAGCAGGTAACAGGGATCCACCCCCCAGATCTGGTTGAGGATCAAGCAGTGAACACTAAAGCCTGCTGCTGCCTAAGAACCACTCCCTCGCAAATGGGAGCTTGCACACAGAAGGGAGGAAAAATGTTTTTGTAATTGTTCAGTTTTTAGATGTTCAAGATAGTTCTCTTTTCCTAGGGAAATTCAAAGTAGAAACTGATATGAAGTCAGCAGTATTAAAATACTGCTACATAATAGTTTGCAAGGTTTGGGGTCCTTTTTTTTTTTTTTTTTTCCCCTAATGAGTTCTATTATTAAGAAAATGTTCCCCCTCAACAGAGATCCCCTTTTCAATAATGTCATGCAGGCTTCCTCTTGCTAGCAGCTCCTTCTATTAGTGACCTAACTGTTCTCCTACCTAAAATTTCTTTCAGGGGAATTATGGTTCACAAGTCATTTTTTCTAAATCACCAAGTCATTAGCCTTTACCAAAAGAAAAGTCTGTAACATTTAGGGGCATTGACAATGAAAATCCTAATAGATCAGAAGTGGTATAAAGAACAGAAGAATGAAATCTCAACGTTTGTGCACATTGGAGTTTATCTCCCTACCGGTATCGAGAGGGACAAGGACTGGAGCCACGAACCAAAGACAACTTAGCTGTTGCAATCTGCGTTATTCAGAATTGGAAGTTACTCCTTGTAGCAACACAATTTGAGAAGCTTCCTTGTAGCTGCTAAAACCTAGGAATAAAAGTTTACACCATCTGTCAAAAGGCAAGGAAAATGGCCTCTATAGATTACTAACTGTAGCATTCTTCAACGTTTGGGGTACTAATGCTGTATTTTAGCCAAATTTAGATTGTCGATTGTGTAAACGTGATCAAAAGATCTATCATTTCTAAATTGTTCTTTGACTGGAAGGGTCTTGTTACAAAATCTGTACAGGAGCAATAAATTCCAACTAAATTTCAGTTTAGCCAACTTTACTGTAGTCTTTAAAATGCAAAAAGACATGCAAGTAGATGACTCCAGGTCCTCTGCATATCAGTTTCTGCATAAAGAATTGCTGTTTTCCTTCTGAAAATAAATTTTAAAGGTATAAAGCAACAAAGGGATATTAGGGGATTATAAAGAATGTCATTACGTAAAATGGAAATTATATTCTCAGTTACACAAACCAGAAAACAAAACATTTTTAGGAGTGAAAGCATGTTATCCTTAACCTTCACTGCCTTGGAAACACCGAAACGGAGTATTTCTAATCCCCTTAACTAGGTATGGACAAGAATCCAGTTCCTTCAACTAGTTATTTCAGCATGGAAAATTCAACAGCAGATAAATAAGATGTAGAGAAGTGTATTCAGTTCCCAAATTTCTAATTCATTCAACTGAAAATTACTTCCCATGCCAACATTTCCAGAAGCATTTTTTTCCTGCATATTGATCTTACACTGAAGTCATTGTAAGTTCTTCCATTGGAGCTTTAGCTCCCATGACAATACAAATCTGAATAAGCCAAACATTTGCTATTCAGATTGCAGCCTCTGACTTCCAGAACATTAATCAAATCTTCTTCCTACTTTTAACAAATTATATTTTCTGACATATTTTGCTGATAGTAAAAGGAGAATATCAGGGAAGCTTTAATTTGTCTCAGCTAAGACAAACTAAGGTAAAAGTGCACGTCTAAATATGGGAAAAGTAACAGTTCTTCCCTTTTTTGAAACATTACAAATTCCTACGTAGCATATCAAAAGCTTCTATTAATTTTAGTAGGATGTTTTATTAGGTTTATATTAAAGTGCCTGTCCATTAGCCTAGGTGCTTCTAAAGTAAGATGTACAGAATTAAAAAAAATAAATGTGCAATGGACTTTGTGTACATCTTTAGTGACCATTTGCCACCTACAATATTAATCACAATGACTTCAAACGTAGCCAGCCAGTATTCCTTTGCCTGCCTACTACATGACCTGTTTGTTTTTTTTTTTAAAAAAAAAAAAAAGGAAAAGAAAAACAACAATGCACAACCTCTTCCCCTGATTTCTAGCACACCAAAAGGATAACAAATTTAGGGAGGGGACAAGACAAACTGATTTCCAAGTTAGCTGAAGTTTACAACAACCTAGATTCCAAAACTTTCAAACATATATGCAACCTACCAGTTGTAGCTTAGCCCAAGAGAAAACCGAACAAACTACTTTTAATTTGTAAACCTCTTGTTTGTTTCTATTAGAACTCCTATCAGCAAGACAGAAGACTAATTGTGCAAATTTTAAATATGTGTACAAATTAGTTTAAGGCAGTTAAAGTCTCACTGAATCTGTATTAGTTCTACGAGCTCTCTATTATGACTGTCTGTGAAGAATTACCTCCTTTTAAAAAGAAGGACACAAAATTTCGGTAAGTATAGTTTAAAACAAGTTGTCATGTTTAATTTTTCTTTACTCAGCTAGTGAATGCCAGGCTCTTTTTTCCTACCAGAGGTTAATTCACAATAACCTTTATATTCTAATTTTGCGAGGTGTCTTAAAAATAATAGTGTTCGAGCCCTAGCATGAAGAGTCTGCGCTATACTAAGTAAAAACATACTAACCTTAATCAGATTAAAGTTAACTTTTAAATCCAATTGAATTTGTACGTGAAAGTTGCCTCTGTTTGTGATTTCAGCTTGATAGTAGCTAAGTTTTCAAGGATAAGTATGTCTCCAAAGTAACCACATGTCATTGCATTCACCCTTCATAGTTAATGGTTAACATTTTATCTTGCCTGGTAAATAATCTCGTAATTGCATCCTATGTTTCAGGACATGTGCTCTGCTTCTACATCTGTAGAATGTTTATTGTGATTTTAAGTGCAAGCAACTTAAATTTAGCAACCGAAACATCTTAATGCATTCCAATTCTTATAACACCTTCACTTGCTTTTTCCTTTTTTTTTTTTTTTTTTTGAAAGGCTACATATAAAATAACAACCACGTTATACAAAACTCCTCTGGCAAGTTTTATGACAACAAAGAAGTAAGTTTGCCTCCTTTTTCCAATTGTTTAACGTGAAGATTCCTTATGGGGAACGTGCAAGCTTTCCTTCAGCAAGTATGAAAAATATATTGTCATATGTTAAAAAAAAATAAATGAAAGCATGTTCTCAATGTTGATTATGTTGTCCTCTTGCAAAATGGCAAGCAAAGTCATACTTATTTTTACACTTGCACCCGCATATGTTGCACTGAAAAGGATTTTCAAATCCATGACATCCCATGTGAATAGTATAAAGGATATTGTCCGCAAAGTACATGTCACAGTGCTGGCAGTGATGCAGAAGCTGAGGGTCCTGAACCGGCAGGGTGGGAGCTGGAGTACTTGGTTGGCTGTTGCTTATGCTGGGAGTACTGGTGTGGGCACTGCGATCGCTGCTCGGCCCTGCCACCGGGCTGTAGTTCCTCTGATTGTGTGCGGGCCGGGGGTCTGGGCTGGTTGGAGATGAACTTTGAGGAATACTTGCCGACACAGCCGAAACGACTGCAGGTGCAGTAGGCTGCTGTATCATGAAAGGCTTTTCATCTTGACAGGAAACAACATCAGGAGAGGCTGGATTTTGGTTTTCAGGCGGCAAGCTAGATAACTGTCCGGCTAGCGTAGATAGCTGGTTTAAAGGATTATCTACCATAAGGTCTTGTGGATCTCTTGGCAACCCGCTGCTCTGGGATGGTTTTGTCATGCTCTCATATGCTTCAGTCTGGATATTTGGGATTTCATGAGTAAAATCGTTAAGGTAGTCCGGTTTCTGAACCACCATGGAAGGTGGGCTCAAATTAATTAATGCTCTTCTGCTGTACCCCAAGTTGCTGGTCTTCTTCTGCAAAACCCCCCACATTTTCTTGCTGCTTAGGGAAGACCTTGTACCCTTGATAGGCACCATTTTATGTTTGCGCCTCCGGTGGTGAGATAAGTTGCTTCTGTCACTGCAGCGGAAGGAACACAACTCACACTTGTACGGTTTTTCACCGGTATGTGATCGCATGTGTGCTTCCAGATGGCGTTCATAAGCTGATGCAAAGGGACACAAATGGCATCTGTGTGGCTTCTCACCTGGAAAATTAAAATAGATACTAGAGCATCTCACTTGAAAAGGCTTTACATGGAACAGAAAGTAGCTAACTGTGAGCTGCTAATCAAATAGTTCAAATGCAGCTTCAGAATTGCAGTTACTCTTGACTTTAGCTGGGTATTTGGTGGAATAGTGGAGTGAAGTTAGACATGTCTGCTTCTCCCAAGTGAGAGAGCATCAAAAAACTGTGAGCAGAACTAGCATAACAGGTAACCTGAGTAGGAGTTGCAGCAACAATGCCGAGCACTGAATGCAGGGATGTCTGTGTGGTGCGCTCACTAGATCCAAACTCCACCTCACCTTTAAAGCACACAAGCAGTAGGCTACAGTAATGTCTGTACTGTGATTTTCTTACTGGTAACTGTGTTTAAACAATGATGGAGGGTATTCTTTTGTTATCTTTCAAACATTTCTACTTTTAAACATCCTGGAATTATTATCTAAATAACCCACGTACACAGGCATACACTCAAGAACTGAGTTTTCAAAAAGAATCCTGTGGCTGAAGAGTTATCACAACCAGGGGTAGTGAGTAAAGGATTATTTTTTTGTATATCATTGGCTCTTCAAGAGGCAAGAAGGCAATTTCTGTGCTACTCTGTACCAATTGAAACTACGATTTTCTGATAAGCATATACATGTACTCAGATACACATGTAAAGATTGGTACAGACAAGGATGTAATGAAAAGAAATCCCCTTTATTCAGAAAGCCCATTCACATAGACAAGTTCTTATTTCACTCCACAGAAAAAGATTTGCATCCCATGCCACAAGTCCTTAATACAACACAGCTGGTGAACTACTAATCGTACTGCTGTTAGACTCTGCGTGAATTTAATTCTGCTCTAAGTTACACTTAATAATGGTTGTGTGATTGTGCCTGCACCATAATTACTTTAGCAGATAGCTCGCTGCACTTGCATGTTATCCAGGATGCATCATCTGTTTACTTACATCGCTCTGAGGCTACCGGTCAACTACCACTTCCCTATTATAATGCTGATTCACTCACTCTGAGCTTTCATAGTCCATGCAATCCATGTCTTAGCCCTTTGCCATGCTTCCTCACCATGCTTCTGAGCAAAACCACAATCAGGTCTTGGATGTCCTTGTCCTTAAGTGGAAACAAACAAAACAAAACAAAGAACAACCTTCCTTTTTCTGGAGTCCCCTGGCTGTGTACAACGGAACAAAGTGGGGCTTTCAGAAAGAGCCATTAAAGGTAACGGCAGAACAGCCTTGCCATCAGGACACCATGCAGTGCAGTATTAAAATTAAGGATATCACATATATTGTTAAAAAGGCAAAGGATAAAGAATGCAGAAAAAGTTCTCTCTGGCAACCTGAGATTCTTGTCTGTATTATAAAACTGAGCAGACTGGCAGAGGAAAGTGCACCGGGAAGCCACTGGTATTTCAGTAGGTACTGGAAATGTTTGTACCAGTGTTCTGTTCATAAAGCATTCACCGTGCAAAGATGCATCCAAATTGCAGAAGCTCTTTGATGTACAGTAGGCTGATATCCCCTGTATCCTTCTCTCACAGCCAGTTAGCTTTCTGAAACTGAAATAAATTCATACTCCATCACTTTGTAGTACAGCAATGCATATCTTCAAGTCAACTATCTTTTCCTAGGGCCTTTGTGAAGGTTTGCTGATCAAATGAGTCATACATACGCTCTCCAATACTGACAACGCTTGCAGGAGCACTGAGACAACAGACATCCCACACGTAAAGCTCCGCTCTTCCACTGTTTCCCAAAACTTGGATTCAGAGCCACCAATTTATTTGAAACAAAAAACATCATACAAAGCAGTGCTAGTTTTACAGGCTGTTTGTCTTTCTTACTAACCGAAGTTCAGGTTTGGGATAATGCTAACAAATACCATATACTACAGCTTGAGATGTTACCCAAGACAGAAACCCAAAGTATTACGCTCTGCACTAAAAAGGGCTTTCCTGATAAAAGGAAGGCTTCTTAATAATTACCACTGGGTCAAAAAATTTTGAGGACATTTCTCAGGATCAAAATTTTTAATTGGAATCTTTCTTGCTTTTGTATACCACAACTGTATGGAAATGACCACGATCCGTAGCAGGTACTGTTTTGCTAGCTCAAGCCACTAAGTGACCTCTGCTCCCTAAAATAGCAGCAGGATAAGAAGGCATTTTGAGAACAGAAATGAACTGTTCATCCAAGATCTGAGAGTATAAGAAGGGTAGGCAACTTCCTAGAGTATAAGAAGGAATGTGGGCACTGTAGCTTTATCCATATTCTGATACTTAACAAAATAAAACATCATTTTTGCTGTTTGGTACAGCAAAGATGTATGACATTTAACGTGAAGTAACATGTTATTTCAGTCATCGTTTGAGGAACCCCATGCATATCAAGCCATTAAAGACACCTCAAGAATCAGCAAGCACACGATACAATACCAACATCTTCTAGCAGCAATTTATGTTTCCCATCACAGCTCTAGCAGTCCATCTGCTCATGTTGACAACTGACCAGGGGCTTAGAGATGCAAGCTTTTAGATGGCAATAGCTATACACTACTGAAAAGACATGAAATTTTAAAGTTGATGTTACCTCTGCATCTTTAAATACCATTTGTCATCCTAAACTGCTACAGTTGCTCCTACTACATGATCCTTGTTGCACAAGCCCAGAAATAGCACTGCACAGAGTAAAGCCGTTGAAAGAAAAATCTCTCATTGTCCACATACCATCTGAGGCAAATGGTAGGTGAAGCTGTAACTGATTTATCAAAAACGGTTGCCAAAAAAAAGTTCCAAAACACCTTGCTGCTTTGCAAGGTGTGCAGCAAGCCCTGCGTTAACACTGTGTCAAATATAGGTAAACAAACCAGGGTATTTTATCCCCTATTGAAAGGACACAAAACTTCCACTGGGAATTTGGAAATGAAAATTCACAAGACAATAACTTAAAAGATTTTCAGAGTCTGAACCTCAGAACTCTTGATTTCTAGTTGCTTGCCATCTTCTATCCCATTACACCCTGTAAAAACGGGTCAACACTTCGAGGACCATGCAAGTAGCACTGACTTCCCAAAAGTACATCCTGGGAGTTACTGTGTAAAAACAATGGTTCACAGTAAAGCAAGCATCTGATTAACAACAACTGTACCTAAAAGGATTTAGGATTATATCCAAGATACTACAATATGCTTCCTTCAAAGCATTTCCCAGGATGTCTCCTACACAAGACAGTTGAAGTGAGAGTTGGAAGTTCTGGACAGTCCATATACACACCAGACCAAAAACCTGTAACAACTCCCACTCTTTGCAGAATGTGACTTCATCCCCAGCCCCTTATTACTGTAATTAGTAGCTATAAAGTCTTTCATATCAGTGCAACATACTATGTAGGCACCAAAGACAGACTTTAAAAAGCCCTTTCATTTATTTTCTCTCAATTGCCAAGAGGTTAGAGCTAACTTCACAAACACTTTAGGGTATTCTTACCTTTATTGTGAGCTTTGCTTTTCAGTTTTAGAAACTCAGCAGTGGCAAATGCTCTTAAGCGAGCCACATAAGTAGTTTTCTCCTTTTTATTACTCTCTTTAATGACTTATTTGATATGACCTCACACTTGAGTAGTTCACTCATATTACTACATTTAGTACTCTCACATCCACAGTGTTGTGCAAAACAGGAATATTTTCCTAATTAAACAACGGAGAAAGAACAGCCCCCATGTGGCAGCATATACATTTCTAACTCTTCTAATTACCATGGAAAAACTAGAAGTTACCATTATGGCCCTTCAAAAGCATCGATGCTTTCATGCTGAACTTTACTCCCAAATATACTTACTTCGAATTCAGCAGTTTGCAACAATACAGCTAAGCGGGCATGAAAAAGAGAAGTAGGTCTAATTCTGGGATAACTTTAAGAACTGTCAAGCTGCTTGATGATGCCAGCTGCTCACAATGTAAATCATAACATTGAGCTAATACCACCATGTCTCACAGCAAAGTACCGTAGAATATTGCATACCTGTATGAATTCTGATATGCTCTATGAGCCGTGCTGTTCCTTTGCTGGCATAGTTGCAGTATCGACACTTTAATTTTCCATCAAATGTCCTTTCAAACCCATCCACTAACATTCCTGAGTTTTCATCCAGTGAAACTTCAACAGAAGGATGATCCAGACCATTCTGATCACCTTCGGTCCCAGCTGTGAATAACGCAACAGAGATTTCAATAGAGAATCACTGGGATACTAGCTATTTTGCTGTGAGAATATGCCAAACATCGCTGCTTCTGTATGCCCTTGCTCATCAGATATACAGAATTATGAGAGGAAGCCCTGATTAAGATAAAAGTACATACACAACTTTTGTGATGTGAAAACTACTCCTAGAGGTGCTTCCATACAATTGCAGTAGTGTGCATAATTATCTGGAATGTAAACAGTGCAGTCATTCTCAAAAAAATAAATAAATCATTGCACTGAAATTAGCTTACCTCCCTGAAGAGTCTCTGCTTCCTTGTCTCCACTAACTGATCCAGAAATCATATTTACATGGTGAGTCTGCTGTGTAAGATATTCCTGAAAGTCTTTTACAAAGTCCAAAGGTTCTGGCTTCTTTTCACCCATATTCACTCTTTAAGTTTACAACCTCTTGTGCCTAGAAGGAAAAATATTTTCAAATCATGAGTTTCATTTAATTTGAATGCAATCATAAAACCAACTTTTAAAGTGAGGGATTACTTTCATCATGTATTGTGCCTAAATGTATAAATTGACAACCACAAGAATATGATTTTCAGAATTCTTAACTCATTAAAGATCATTAAAAAGTATTAGTGTGGAAATAATTTGCAGCAACAGTAACATAAGGACTATGTAAATTTGGATAAAATGACATAATGTCAACAAGACATTGCTCGACTTGTTTTTTCGTATTTTAAAATGGATTGTACCTGAACTTTAGTTCTCCTACTAAGTAGCAAGCATGCTCAAATATGTACTCCCGTTACGTCAGACAGAAAGCACAGAGCACAGCTTCCCCAATTTCCCTGAAAGGAAGAAAAAATAAATAAAGGAAATAAGTTCATTATTCTTCCCAACCGCCACAGGTTTTAAGAACGAAACTTGACTGTATATACGTATGTATGTACATATTTTGGAAGACAAGTTCTAACATTCTACCGCTATAAATTTTACTATAACATCTACATTTCCCGTAAAAATATGTCAAAGACTCCATCCACTCTATCTATCTCAGAGAAAGACACATTTATCTTACTGATAGTCTGAATGTTTTCTCTGGTGAACAACTGGCTCCAGAAAACCCAGAGCCAGGGAATTCAGTCATAGCAACTGTAATGCAGTCTCATGTTGGGAAGTGACTACATGATTAGCAAAGCCTTGTAGAAAGGCTTTATTATTATTCCTGCAGATTATAATCAGAATCACTTACAGTGCTACTTTTCCAATACGAATAACTTTGTCTTCTCATACTTACTACTCAGAACAAAGGTGACATACAAAAGCTGAGTTCTGAGTTCAAGATCATGTTTAATCACATTCTCCTGCACTTTCAAAGTCATTTACAAGCATTAGTTCACTTTTTGTATCCAGATGAATATGTTCTTTCACATCATACCTAAGTACCCTCAACTATCATTGTTATTAATACTGTTGCACTAGTTTTGAACACATCGTTACAGGTGAATTTTGCCTACCCTTTTTTCGGTGTCACCAGCCTCACGTAGGCTTAAGTCAATTTGTGTTCCATTTGTTGGTGTCTCCTGCAACAAAACGAAAAGATATCAGGGCATGAATTAAAATTATGGAAGAGGACTACAGGACAATGTATTATAATGTAGAGTCCTGACCAAGCCATCTTCTAGCAAGTTATAACGTTAAGAAATCAGATTGAGAATAGATGGTATTTTGGGGGATCCTCCTTTATCTCACCAACTTAATTTGCAGACATCCGTCTTTCTATTTTAGTGTAGGTAATTTACCACAATTTGACAACAAACCTCTACATCTGCACGCACATAAGAACCTTCTGTGATACTTTTTTTTTTAAAGCAGAAAACTTACAATTCCCCTTTTCAGCGAAGAATAATAGGTCAGCCACTCGCTATGTCACTACCGCAAGCTAGTAAATGCAATTTTAATTATCAGAACCTGAGCGGAACAGCTCACGTTTCGTGCCCTTGAATGGGGGCCGATAACGTCAGACATTCTTTCGGTTCTCCTTACAAAGAGCATTTTCCACACAGCTCTGCCTGCTCCAGGCTGAATGGGTGCACACAACGCTGGCTATTGACGGGCTGCACAGGTGCAGCTGCTCCACGCACCACGGGTACGGGCTGGGTTCGTGGTGGGAGAAGCGCTGTAGGACGTGCTTCGACGAAAGGCGTTCCTGTGAGTATTTTGCCCAAAGAATTCAGCTGGAGAAAGCAACTTGGATACTGGAAAGCCACGAGCAGCGATGCATTCGAGGAAACCTCGATCTTACTTGTGAAATTATGGTTGTTGGAGAATAAAGTAGGGTGATTATGAGGATGCCTGTGCACCCCGCTTTAAGGAAATTGGGGGGGAAGTAATGGAAAGGGGGTAGAGAGGGGGGTGTATCTCTGACATAACCTCATCTTTTCCAGTAAAAACGCGTTAAAACGTAGAGCACCGCAGACGAAGGACCCGAAGGACTCTCGTCCCGTCGCTACCCTCTCAGGGAGCAGGAGGGGGAGCGGGGCTGGCCGCCCGCAGGTGCAGCACCGGGACGAGCCGCCGCCACGGGGACGGGGACACCTCCTCGGGACGGCGACGGCGACACGGCCACACCAACGATCCCCTCACCACCCGCCCGCCCTTCCACGGGTGCCGCTCCCCCCCGGTATAACCCCCGGCTGCCCGAGGCGGGCGCTGCCCGTCAGGGGCGGGCGGGCGAGGCCCCGGGGCCGCCCCGCAGCGCCGCTCACCACAGCCGCCGCCGCCCCGCTCCTCCGCCGCCCCCGGCCGCCGCCATCTTTGTTGTGCCTCCCGCGGCCCGGCCCGGCTCGGCCCGGCTCGGCCCACCGCAGCCTCGCGAGACGGCGTCGGCAGCGGGAGGCGGTGCCACAAGATGGCGGCGGCGGCGGCGGGCTGGGGGCTGAGGAGCGGCGCAAAGGTGAAGCCCGCAGCGAGGGGCTGAGGCGGGCCGGGGCCTCCTGGAGAGCGGCTGGGGGCGCGATGAGACCGTGGAAAGAGAGGAAACAAACCGGCGGCACGGTGCCCGTGGTGGGGCTGCCCTGCTGGGAAGGGGCTGGCTGGGGTCCTGCTGCAGGGAGAGCCATCGAGGAGGGGAAAGGGAGCTCAGGAAAAGATACACTGCTGTGTGGTCTTCCATTTATTTATGTCTTAACGGTGCTGCCACGTCCACCGGCATTAAAATCTCGTTTCAGATTGTAGAACTGAAGGGAAACAGATAAGCTAATTTTTTGAAGAGCTGAGGTGAAGGTAGGAGTTGAGGTAACATTGATTTTTTTTTTTTGTTTGGTTTATCAGCAGCCTAGGAGCCACATTTCAAATATATGCTTTTAGTAGGGCAGGCAGCCTAAATCTTCTAGGAGAACAAATCATTGCCTTACCTGCAGGAAAAAAAAGGAGGAAAAAGCAGTGAAGCAGTATCAAAGCAGTTGAGTAGCGTATGTGCACATTAACTCTCTGAGCTTGTAATGCTATATGACTGCATGATTTCTAAGAATAAAATTGGGAACAATGGTGGTTGATTTTTTTTAAATCAAAATACTGAAATCGAAACCAATTGCTTCTGCGCTGTGCTGATACTCAGGAGTGAAATACACAGAGTGGCGAATGTGGGTGGGTTGCCAGTGTAGGTTTCATTTCAGGGTCATCCTGCTGGTTTTAAGACTTTTTGAGGTAACCCTGTTATGAGTAATTCCTTTTATTGTCTAGTGCCGTCTCTATAAGGCATCAACAAATGTTCATCAAGCTGTGTCTGCAGTGTGACAAGTGAGTTAGTTGTAGAGGAAGAGCCAAAAGTGAAAGCTTATGAGGAGGGGGGAAAGCCTGGAGATGGTCTCTGCTAAGGGGCAGGCGGGGGAAGTGAATTCAAGGAATGCCTACCTTACACACTACCGTTTGCAAAACCGTTGTCATTGTTGCCAAGAGGAGCCCTGCCATAGTACAGGCTGCAACCTGTAACAAACGCTGAGCTATTTACCCTGCAAAGCTTCCACGTGCCAGCCAGGCATGTGGCAGGTCACCTCGGTCAGTATAGCTGTGCACACTCGTGCTTGTCCTTGCTGAGCTGCTGCTCATTTTCCTGAAAGCGTATGAGAAAAATCTGTTAGTTTTTCTCTGGATGATGAAATCTGTGCTTCCCATGGGGCAGAGTGCTCTGCGTGCGTTCAGTGATGTGTTCACCTGTGTGGTTGGTAATTCTGCGTCCCAGCTTCAAGTGCAATAAAGGAAAGTACAGGTGATGCCCAGAGTATTACCAGTTGTTTCAACAGTACTGGCTTATTGCATAGTGAGCATACCTACTTGCAGCTTTTCAAAAAGTTTTTTGTTCTTAAAAGGGCACTGTGCATTTTTCCTGGCAGCTCATTGTCAGTACTGGTGAAACGTTCTCAGTGGTTTGTCACTGGTTATGCCACCATGAAAGAGAAATGCTCTTTTCTTTGTACTTGGAAGTAAAGTAGTGGAAGAAGCATTCTATAAGCAGGGAGTATATGTGATTTGTAGTCCTATAACTATACAGGAAGCTTATTGTGTTAAATGCATGTGTGTATATATGTATATATTTATGTTTTTTCCCTCGTAGACCTCACCAAGAACACTGACTTAGGCAGGTAAATGTTTAATAGTCTTGCACATCTAGCTCAAAACCGTGTTCCTACCATAGGTGAATGTTCTGTGTGTAACCAGTTCCTCACTGACAGCTTCAAGAGCATGGTTGCCTTGGATTTTTTCCCTGTTTAAGCATCTCTTATTTTGGTTTTATCCAAAGACTTATGGTGACTCCAGTAACTTAGTCCTCAGTTGAAAGTGTTAGAGCTATCTAACACTTCTGATCATTTAAACATGGTATTTGTGGATCAGCCCTGCTAGTCAATATTTGTTTTATCTGACTAGGGGTGTCAAATACGAATGAATATTGAATGTTCACAGCAATATCTGTCTTCTCTATTACAACTTCTTACTTTTTTTTTGTCATGCATGACTGGTTGTGCTAATGTTTGAGTTCCTTACTTGTAATTGACCTGGGTATCTTGTCTCTAAGACAAAAGGAGTCCACAGATCTGTTTTACATCAGTTCTTCAGCCAGCGAGGTGACAGGTATTGAAAGCTAACATGGAATAGAGTAATTATTGGAAGGATCAAAAGAATTTTTAGTTCCTGACCGCAGAGTTTCTGCTGTTTTTTGAGGAATGCTACTATCACGATGTGCATTGCAGACTTGTCCTGCGTTCTGTGAGCGAAGTAGCAGCCTGTTTACAGCACAGCCTGTCAGTCTGCTTGCTGTGGGGTTAAGAGTGCATGCCAGCAAAAATGTATGTTGGCAGGAGAATGTTCAGATATACGTTATTTTTATGGCACAGCTGTGTCTCTACTAGGGGTTTCTGTCAGCAGTTGTCTTGATAAGAAATGAATGCCTGCACTTCAGACTGACATAGCAATAGAGAAAGAAATCTCAAGCCAAGATCTGATCTGAAGACATTAGCAACAGAGTTAGTTGGGTTTGGGGAGCTATGAAAGCAAAGCCTTTTTTCTGTCTTGCCTCTTTTGAGGTCAGGCAGTCGAGCTGTTCTTTTTCAATACTGCAAAACAAGTTTTGCAGCAGGGTAGTTACTGTTAGCCCGTTACTTTTTGAGCTAGCTCATATTTGTTATATTAACTTTTTAAAACTCCTAAGAACTTAATTTACTGTTAGAAAGTATATTAACTTTCAAACCAAAAAATGGGCTCCTTTCTAAAGCGTGCTGTTACCTACTTGAGTAATTATTTGAATAGTAAGTAATTTATAGCTCTCCAAAATGCGAAACTAATTGTCACGTTATCTGTGTCCGCCCACTTAATCGCTATGTGTAGCTTGCTCCCTAAAGCCACTATGTGTTCTGTTCATTGCTTCTAAGATTTTGCCATGTATGCTTAATGCAATTCGCCATACAGCAGAACACTGTGTAGTGCCTCTGCTCTCTTGGGTGGATAACCACTGCTTCTCGATTTGAGATTGTTATGTCATGGGTGAATGGAAGGAAGTTCCTGAGAAGGGAGAGGTTAATCATAAATCACATAAATAAGTTTATTTTAAAAGTTTATTAAATCTGTTATTAAAGTTGACTGGTCTTCTGTAAAGACATTCTTATTTTACATTTACTCTCTTCATATATGTAAACGAAGAGATTAATTCTGTCAAAATATACGCTTATTACTATGAATATTGCAGCAGACTTGCAATATCGTCTTTAAAAATAAGTACTATCAGTGAGGTTTATTTGCTGCAAAAATTAAAATCGACTAAAATTAATGTTTTGAATATTTTGTAGAATAACGTGTTAAACTTCAAGAAAGACAATTGTTTTGTATTAATAGATACCAGGTAAATCGAGTGTAAGTTATATTTCCTATTCTGTTACTTAATAAATGCACTGGGTAAAACAGTATTTTTGGTATTAAAATATAAAGTATTAGAGTAGTCTACAGATACAGATACAAATTCTATTAACTGTTCTGATGTTCTGTATTTGTTTTCAACAGCTGAAAAAAAACATACCAGCGTACTTGGCAGCTTCTTGGAGGGCTTCTCCGTGTGTCTTTAAATCCTCCAGATCAGAACTTGCGCCAAATCTAGCCAGTGATGGAGTTGTCTATGCTCCGCTTCAGACATTCACTGAAGAGGAAACAATGCTGAAAAACATGGGTACCTATTTTCTGTGGGGTTAAAGTTCAGAAGGGAAATTTTGTCTGATTTTGCTTAATTTTAAAACTGCTCTCGTTCACAAGAGAAGAATGTGATGTTCTTTCAGTTCTTTTTCCATGCTTCCATGGCACAGTTCCACATACCATAGTGCAGTTTACTCTGCATAAATAAATATTAACTGTTTGAAGCTGTTGCTATCACAGCAGTGAAGTTGCCTGACGTTGACTCGTGCCCTTTCTCAAGCGCTTAGTTCAGCTGCAGGTAACTGCTCCAGCTGGTTTTCAGAGATTTCAGGTATACCCAGAATGGTGACAGATGTGATCTGCGTGTCTGCAATGTAGGCAGGCCTGCATGAAGAAGAGGTGTCCTCAGAGCAAAGGTGAAAGACCGAGAACCTGCACGTCTGGGAGAGAGCTTATAAAAGGCTCAGGCTGAAAAGGAACAGTTTTATTTACAGGATTTTGTACACTCCATATGTTTTAAAGCCTGAGACCATCTTCCCAAACTGCAGATTAAATTTATAAAGAACAGGATACAGCTAACAAAATAAGGGGTGTATTTGAAATGTTTTTTCTTTTTTTTTTTTTCTGTCAGTTACTGTCATGTAAGTGTTGCTGAGGTGTTTTTGAAGTTTCTGAGTCTATAGGAAGTATTTGTTTCAGTTCACAGACTTGTGGCTGAGTTCAGAAAGCAATGATTGAGCGTTGTGGCACATTACTCCGTTTCACTTGGGCAACTTCTCGTCCTTTTATTAAATTGGCTGGGAGAGTCAGAGAATATATGCATAACCTCTCAGAAATACCATATGACTGTTATATTGATCCTCGAGTGTTAGAATACTTACACAGTTTCTTTCTTTTCATTACAGTGAAAAAATTTGCTCAGGAACGAGTTGCACCTTTGGTGCAAAAAATGGATGAGAATTCGAAAATGGAAGACTCTGTAATAAAGGGATTGTTTGAACAAGGGGTCTGCACACTTTTACTTAATCTTTTAATCAAAAAGTGACACTGCTGATAGGGATTTCTAGCTGTCCGCTTTTCAGATTTTTAGATTGAGAGATGTAAGTCAAATTAACCGATGAATTGTTGAAAAATTTGAATTTATCAACACCAGGGCAACTTTTTCTTCTCTTTTACCACATTATCTCTCTCCATCTTTTACTGAGATATTCTTTCCATCTTACCACTCCCATACCACATTCTTCATCTTGAGTTCCTTTTCTATCCCACCTCTTTTTTTTTTTTTTTCCCCTTGGATAAACGAAATTGCGTAGAATCCTAGAATCAGCATGACTTTGATAAGTGTTGCTGGAAAAGGGTAGCAGGAGTCCTCTGTGTCCATTTTGGGCAACCTGAAGGGCTTGTGTTGCAGATAACCTGTTTATCATTCCTTGTAGCCTTTCCTGCTATGAAACCTAAAGCTTGTCTGTGATGAGAACATCGTTTTATACAATGACAGCTCTAAATATTCAACATGAGGTTAGAGATTGCCATTGTTCTGCAGAATGCAATCAAATTAGTCAGTGATGTATATATAGACCTGTATATAGACCTGTGTACTGCACTTGTTTGTTATTTCTTGCATAAGTTGTGTATCAACTTCTGTGATAAATTGTTAGTTTTTTAAGGGTATTGAAGGAATCTGGGTCTTTGGGGAAGGATCTGTAAATATTTACATTCTGCGGTATTTATTTTAATCTCTTAAGTGTCAGCTTAGACTAACCAGTTGTTGGTGAGAACTAATGAGAAAGACTGACATGTTTGCATCTTTTACCTTTCAGCTGATGAGTATTGAGCTTGGGGAAGAATATGGAGGAACTGGAGCTTCATTTTTTTCAGTCATATTGGTGGTAGAAGAATTGGCCAAAGTTGATCCAGCTGTAGCTCTTCTATGTGAACTCCAAAATACACTAACAAATAGGTTGTTTACCACATATGGAACAGAAGAACAAAAGAGAACTTACTTGCCCAGAGTGTCTAAAGATACAGTGAGTCAAAGTCACACTTTACTAAAATATAGTATAGTTTTCAATAGTTATATAGTGTTAGTGGTTTTTTTTTTTCAGTAACTAAATGGGGTGACTGCAGCATTGGAAAATAATCTGTGTGTGTGAACTTTGAGATGCTTGTTAGAGCTGCGATCTGGGGTGATACAGATATATCCTGTCATCAGGAGCTGAGAGGTAAAAGTGGAAAGGGTGTTACTAGTGTCATTAAAAGTTAATTTACTGTGGAAAAGAACTTTAAAGCACTTGAGTATGAGGCATGTAATTACACGGTGTTTGTATTGTTAATTTCCATATCTGAAACTTACCTACTTTGAGGCAGTAGGTTAAAATGTTTGAATGTAAGAGGCTTGTGCTTGCTGGTAACTATTTTTGTTGCACAACTCCTTCTAAGTTGTGCCTACGTATTCAAAAACAAGTAAAATGATTTTTTCCCTTTAATTGACAGATAGGCAGTTTCTGTCTGTCGGAGGCTGGTTCTGGCAGTGATGCTTTTTCTTTGAAGACTCGTGCTGAAAAGAAGGGAGACTACTATATTATCAATGGCTCAAAGATGTGGATTAGCTTAGCAGAACATGCCGGAGTTTTCTTTGTGATGGCAAATACAGATCCTGCCTCAGTAAGTTCCTAAAGAATAATTGCATTTTCAATGACAGCTGATGATATATGATACTATGGATTTTATATTAATAATTTGGTGCTAAAGGTTAATATTATTTGTACCTTTTTCTAGCTGAGAATAAACCTTTAAAATATTTCTCAACAAAAATAAAGAACTTGCTGAGCAATTTAATAAATTCCTCCCACCAGGGAAAATAAAAATGTCAGAATCATAATTGCTTAGATGAAGAGCACAGCATGCATTGGTATTATTCTGAGTAATGGAAGAACAGATAGATTGTTTTAGATTGTTTGTGACACTTCTGACCTAACAGACAAGTTGCTGTTCGTAAAAGGCAAAGCAGAGCTTAGGCTACATGCACTTGGTAATTAAGTATACAATTGTAGGAAAGTATGATCAGGTTAAAAAGCAAGACAAGCGGGGAAAAAGAAAAAAACATACCTGAATATGCATGTTTCAAGTTTTGTCACTTAACGATTTGGATATAGTAGTAAAGACTCAGAAAAATCAGCTGAAGACTTTAAAATATGCTGTACCACTAGAGTAGAGAGAGAATCACATACAAAGCTAAATTTTTAGGACTTTTCTTTATTTTTTGACCTTCTTCCAGCATCTCTTTCTTAAAATAATTATTTGAAGATACTTATCTTTTAAATTAAAATTTAAAACTCTAATAAAAAATTAAAAATATATAATACTTTTTCTTCTTAAAGTTAGAAGTTTGTTTTAACGTTTAAATATTCAAGAAGGAAATTAAAAATCATTGATGTTCAAAGATTAAGAAACAGTTGACATCAGTATAAATGAGAGACCAGACCACCATAGATTTGTGTACCGACACGTACACTCTGCACTAGCAGCTCCCGTTTGGTGAGATGGACTGTCAGTAAGGGGAGATTTGAAGAGCAGTCTCCACTTTAATAAGATGCAACTCTTCCACAAGAACTGCAGGCTGTTTTCTGCCTCACTGTGTTCCGCTCCTCATATGGGGGGATGCTGTGGATGTTAGGGACAGGAAGAGATGAGAACATGGCCCAGAGCACCTCACACTTCTGTTTTAGGCCTTGTAGAATGTTGCAGAAGGGAGAGCCCTGTGGTTCCAACAGGGGGAAATGCTGTACATAGAGATGCCAGAATTTAGACTGGCTGTACGATCTGTGTATTGTCACGTGCATGATTTAGTGTCCTGTCCAAACCCAGTTTGTTTTTTTTTTATGACCATCAGAATGATTTCAGAATACTTTATAAAATATAGTCCCACTGCTTCTGTAAAATGAAAGGTAGTGGTATTCATGTCCTGCAGACTGGAATCATAAGGTGAATGAGCCCACCAATTCTGGGTGTCTGGTTAGGTCTTGCACAGTACTTCCAATTATGCTGCACTTTGAATATTCAGACAGTTCCCCGTGACACCAGTCTCATCAGTGAGTGCTCTTTGAACAACCTTAAAGGAAGCATATATTTGTAGTCTTTCATGGGAAGCATAGCTGAAGTAATTGGACTTAAGTCAAACCTTGCATCCCACAGAATAATTTGATGGGTGTTCTTGCAGCCTACTGTTGGTGACATGCTCCAGCACAGCGCTATCTTGCTCTGCCAGTGTTTTCCAGGACAGCCAGGCACTACAGTCCTTCCTGTTTCACTGACATGGTACTAGTTTCCTGTCTTCTCAAGAGAACTAATAAGACTATTCTGTTTTCCAAGTGGAATAGAAGGGTTTACTTTGGCCTTTATTAAACCACAATTGGTAGACATACAGAGGGAGCAGGTGATGGTGACAGTGTTTTATTTACTAATGTATTATTAAGCAGGTATAAAATTTCAGTGTTGGAATTTGGTATTTATATATACTTTTTCGTACTAGTAGAAAAAACAGTTTTTGATTATTTTTAATTCATCCTAGGGATACAGGGGAATTACGTGCTTCATAGTAGATCGCAACACAGAAGGACTACATGTAGGGAAGAAGGAGGATAAGCTCGGAATCAGAGCATCTTCTACTTGCCCAGTAACATTTGAAAACGTTAAGGTATCGTAACCTGTTTAGCTATTGAAGCATAATTTGTATATGACTTGAGCTTGATCACAAGTACAGAAAGACTGTTAAATAAATACCCAATTCTTTTCCTGCTTTTCCCCCTTTCATCATTTGGCTTTCTTTGGCTTTTTGCTTCCTATTTCTCAAAAGTCTTGAGGAGGATTCAGTTCTAAATTGTGATAGTTTTCTCAATTGTCAGTTTATAATCATGTGTGTCAGGGAATGTTCTAATCAGATATTCTAGGAATCAAATGTCTGCTTTGTTTTATGCTTTCATTTATGGGGAACATTAAACAAAATGTACACTAATTCACCTGTGAACACCTCTAGCAGTTGCAAAGATGAATAGAACAGGAATAACTGAGTGGTTTTATTCTTTAGGTTCCTGAGACCAACGTCCTTGGACAGGTGGGACAAGGCTATAAGTATGCAATTGGAATGCTAAATGGCGGCAGAATAGGTATTGCTGCACAGGTGGGTAACATTGCTTAATACTGGATACAGCCAGTGTATAACTTTGAATTTGGATAGAAACTTACAAAGTATTTATAGTTAGTAAGAATAAACTGTTTAGGAAATACTTTATTAAAAACTATATTGCCACTAGATGTCACTGTCCCTGTGTCCAAGTTACAGTAACATACAGAAACAAGTGCAAATAATAAAATTCTCCTTTGGTGATACAAGCAATAGATTTAGAAAACATTAAATGGCAATTAGTTTGTCTTTGGTGGTTAACTTACTGCTACTGAAATATATCAGTATTTTTATCTCCCATTATACACATTTATTTTTTGAAGAAGACTAGCTCTTTGGAAAATTTAACATAGTGAAATGTACAAAATTAATGCTTCCAACTGTAATTGGAGGGGATTGCCAAATGTGACCTTATGCTAACTGATGTTTTCTCAACAACTTACTTTTAAAAGTCAACTTATTTTTAAAAATAAGTATTAACTTTTGTAGCACAAGTGTCCTAGTTCATTGTTGTGCTTGAAAATTATACCCTATGGCATCTTAGAGAAAATATTTGCTGTTTTTGAAGTTACTTCCAAATGCTGCATTTTGTTGTAAAATCAATTTGGATCTCAGAGTGATGCTGATTTCAGTGGAAATCAGATTCAGCGTTATAATAAAATAGCCTATGACAAGCTTTTATATTTTGAATTTACTTTTACAAGTAATCAAGTAATCTTTTCTTTGTAGTTTGCTGTGGATGTAGTTGTGCTGTGTAGGGTGTGATGCATCTGTACTACCAATCTCCCTTACCTTTTGCTCCATCTTGCAGGCAGTCCTTGTGAAATTTAGACTTTCCAAGTATATACATATATATATATATATATAGTATACTATACTGCTGAATGGGTTCGCTTTTCCATCATTTCTGAAAATTATCTGTGATTAAACTTTGTTAGATATGGCATTTAAAAACTAGAGCTGTGGGCCTCCGTGTTCCCAGAGATATAAATAATATAGATGTTCTGGCAGTAAAATACATGGTCTGTCTTTTTCTCTTAATTACTCCAAGTTAGACTTATAACCTAATTAAAAGTTAAGGTCGGGTAGTTGTTATATCTTAGTTACTACTTTTTTGGCACCTTCTAATTATGAGAAATGTACTTGAATGGACAAGAACAGCAGTCCGAAAGCCCTGTAGTATTAGTTTTGCAGTAGTGATAGGTTTAAAAAATAATGATCATTTTATAAAAATGTAATTATGGCTGTGCAAACAGTTTCAGATAGTTTTAGTGCAAGATAGCTGTATATATTGTCACAGGTGCTGAAGTTGATATATTTAGTTCATCTACACAAGTTTATATAAGAAGGCGACAAGTATGCCAGTACAGCTAATTAGCAGGATACTGCGTTATTTTCTGATGTTCTTTTCCCACATACACCTTTTCGTATATATTGTATTTTTTTTCTAGAACCTTAATTGAGAAAGGATTAAATGGCTTAAGGCAGTCAGGATCACATTTTTACCTTCTTGGGGCTATTGGCTTTCAGCTTCATATGTGGACCTGTCCAAAAATACCCATACACTACTGGACATCGTTAAAAGTAATTTGACATGAGCCGCTTGATGCCATATTTATGGCATATTTATGCCATATTATGGCAGCTAACTGCCATATTTAAGTATCCCATCTTGACTTTAAGCTTTGTGAGATTCCAATTTTACCATATTCTGTTACTTTGCTCTTTTAATATTTGTTCATGCTACTAATTTACCTTTTTTTTCCTTGTCTGATGTTTCCCTTAAGCTAATTCCCTATTTTTTGTTTTTCTTAGAACAGAAACTAGATAGAAAGAATGCATTCAGATAAATATTAGTTATACAATGAAACAAAGTGATATTACTTACTAAAAGTTACATATTCCAGGATACGTGAAAGGCAGGGTCCTTTCTTTACTGCCTTGTTTGGAATGGAATAAAATTTCAAAAATGTCTATTTAAAAAGTTTTAAATGAGCTTACTTTCCAGATTTCATGATGTTTCTTTAGGCTAACAAATCAAAAACTAGGGTAGATGGAATTTAGTTCTTCTTAAATTTTACTATGTAGTTTTGTCAGGTATAATCCTCCAAGGTAACAAGTGTGTTTTCATGTCTTTGCTGCTGAGTGAAGAGAGCATGTGAAAAGACAGTGGGTCTTCTAAAATTGTTCTGTTGAGTTGTTTTTCCTAGACTATGCTGGAAAAAACAGTATTTCTCCCTCCATTGCACTATTTTTTTTTTTTACTTCTGAAATAAACTGCTAATTCTCACAGTCTAGAACTTTCTATAAAAAGAGAAATTATTCTGAAAACATTTACTATTTGCAAAACCACTTTTGACCCCAAACTTTTGCTCAAAATTTAGTGTTTTCACAAATATTTTGCCTTTAATAAGAAAGTTTAATTCAAGAATGAAGTAGTATGGAATAGGCTTATTGTAGTGACTCACCTCAATAAGAAAGGAAGAAAACTTTTCATCTGCACGCTAAGGTTTTTACACGGGTGATCTGAACTGCCTGACTGGAAGAAGCACAACTACTCTCATCTCTGTAAGGTGCATTCAGTCAACTAATTTTTACTGAATATATGCCTTATTTTTTACAGATGTTAGGATTGGCGCAGGGGTGTTTTGACCATACAATTCCCTACACAAAGGAGAGAGTCCAGTTTGGGAAAAGCGTATTCGATTTCCAGGTACTTGATAATGAACTCATGGGAAGTTTTCTCTAAGAGGGTAGTAGTGATCACGGTAGTTGTTAAAATGAGTTATCTGATTTGCCTAATTTGTGGTCAACCTGTCATTTCTCTGCTTCATATTTGAGAAGAATTTTTCAGAAGAAGAATTTCAGATGAGCATTCATCTGCCATGTAAAATCTATAAATTCAGTGCTGTGTGTTTTTGCAAGTAGAGTATAAATCATTAAAACTTCAAAACAGTATTAATGTAACTCTTTTTATAATAATTCATTCACTGCTTTGGAAAATAATACACATGGAATTCCTTTCTCTTTGGATTTTAATCTCCCAGTGTGTAGAATGTGTTCCACTTTTTGTATGCTTTCATGAGCTGTTGGAGAAGGCCTTTTCTGGAGACACTAGAAAGTATAAAAAGATGAGGAAAACTGATTGAATTATTATATTTCCTGTGTTATACAAAGACATTTAGTTTCCATGATAATATCTGTATCTTAAAATGAAAAAGATTCTTTGTTGCAAAAATGATGTATAGTTTAATAAGGAAGATGTATAATTGTAATTACTATAGTAATTTTCTTGTTAAAAGAAACCTACATTTCAGCTGAAGGGAAGGAACATTAGTACTACTCATAATTTATACAAATTTTAGGAAGTACCCACAGATATCTAGGAAATGATTGGAACTGCGTCTTTTGAATGGAAAATGGAATTTGTAATTGCCAAATCATTTTGTTATTTTGACCTGCCTATATATTTTTGCAATTTTTAGGGAGCAGTGTTAATGTTCTAATACGATGAAAGATTTCATTATGTTTAGGAGCAAGTTAGACTACTAAATGCCCATTTTCAATCATTGTAATGTTTGGGTCACTTTAAGTAATCCTATTCTTCTGTAATACCTGCCATTTAGAGGTGAGTTCCATCACCTTTTACTTTCCCCTTGAATCTACTCATCAGACATGTCCTCTATACTTCTTTCTTTTGCTGTTCCTAACTTTCGTTTCATGAGTACGGGGCATGGGAAGTAGTACACCTTTGTAGTTCTCCACTTTATTTAAGAGGTACTTTTTCAAGTCTGTCTCATTTATGCTTCATCAGGGAAGTAGACATGTTAATGTATGAATGTTCCCATTAGATAGCTGTGAAATAAACATATGGCTTTGACCGATCCCTGTCCCTGCGTTGCCAAGGAGAATGTTGAGGTTTGGGTGAAGTTTTCCTTGGTGCTCATGGGTTCGAGTAGGTTTGTGTTGAACCCTCCTGGCTAGCCAGTCAGGGCAGAAGTTAGCCAGTACTCCTGAATCCAAGAAGAGGGAAGGAGAAGTTGCTAAAAGGACTCCTAAAAGGTGGCTCAGAGTTTTCCCAACATGGATGTCACAAATGCAGAGGCACGTGGAATTACCAGTCCATCTGAAACTTCTTTTTTTTTTAATTTTAGAGCGTACGTATGTTCCTTTGTGGTAGAAAAAGTGATTCTTGCTAGAAATTCCAGTTGGGTGCTAGTTCTGTCTGACTTGTGGCATGCTTATTGCAGGGAATGCAACATCAGATAGCTCAGGTGGCCACACAGCTGGAGGCTGCGAGGCTGTTGACCTACAATGCAGCCCGTCTTGCAGAAACAGGAAAGCCATTCATAAAGGAGGCAAGCATGGCCAAATATTATGCTGCAGAGGTAATTTACAGTTTCTGTATTCAATAAACTTATTTCACTGCTGTTTGAAAGTTTCTTCTGTTACTGAATGTGCAACTTTTAATTCACATTTTGCTATGAAATCTGTGGGTGTACTTTTATCTTGTTTCTTGTTCTCAAAGAATGTAAAGTAGGGACTTGAGCAGTTTCTTCTTCAGTGGCCAAAATGAAAAATAAATAAATGAGGAGCACCATTAAAAGAGAAAGTGAATTAGTATTTTTACTTATCTTGAGAGATTTCATTCTCTCAGAATTCTCTTTTTGTGTCCATGGAAATGGCGTGGTGAGACTTTATTTGTGACCGTTTCAATTCTGCTGGTCACAATTGTGAGGCTTAGTAAGATTCAGAACTGGATTGTTTCTGCCTCTCTGTAATTACTGTTTTGCATTTGTTCCTGCTTGTCTTATAGTGTAGCATATGAACTGTTGCAGTAATGGCTAGTGAATTCTTGATGTCTTCTGATTTAGAATGAAGTTATTTGTATGATGATGAATACAAATATATCAGTGTCGTTTTCTCACTTGTTCTAGTTCACTGTTTTATTTTCTATTTTGTGTTTGCTTTAAATGGCTACGGAGAATAAAATTTACTACCACCTTCAAGAAGTTACAGTGAAACTATTTTCATAGGTTGCAACACTGACGACTAGTAAATGCATTGAATGGATGGGTGGTGTTGGATACACAAAAAATTATCCAATAGAAAAATACTACCGTGATTGCAAGATTGGTGAGTTGCTTCTTAACAGGCATTTCTTGTAGCATTAGTATTATTAAAGCTTGGGCATGCATGACTGGCTGTTTTTTAAAGATACTTTTTTCCTTGAGAACTGTAACCAACACTGATCTAAAGGCTCAGATATGACAAGGTAAAACTTTGGGTATAAATAGCCGTGCTTGTACGGCTAGTTACAGTGTTTAATTAGATATTAATAATATACAGACGCACATTGTGTCTTGTTTCATTAGGAAAATTCCAGTTTGAAAAAAAATCAAGGTAGTATCTTTAAATTAATGATCTGAATTTATGTAGAATTTTATTTTCAAGATGTGTTTACCAGTATAATTTCTGAACTTAACACTTCGACATTTCTAGCAATGTTACCCTTTGACTTTATTGCTGATATCATTTGTTAATAGTTAACTTTTTGGTGGTTATCTGGGAATTGCTTTTCAGGAAATTTTCTTGTTGTTGTGTTGTACCAAAATAAAAGTATTTTGCTTACTGCAGATAATAGGATATGAAAATTTATGCAAATATTAATTCTGCTTCTAGAACGTGCTCAATAAAGCTTCACTTCATAATTATAAATGTTGGTCTGTTAGAATAATATCTTGATCTCTTTTCAGATATTCACCAAAGTTCTATACTCTTCTAATTTATTCTCTTCTGATTTCAGGTACGATCTATGAAGGAACTTCAAATATCCAGTTGAGCACCATTGCAAAAAACTTGGCCCAGGAGTACTGAAAACTTAAGGACTTCTTGACTGTTAACAGACATTATTTCACTGAACGTTAATCGTGAATTACAGGTTTATTGGTAATTGTAAAAATCAATATGGTATCATAAATGAGAATACATCATCACAGACAAAAGTATAAGGAAAACCATGAATTCCCATTTTAGGATATTGAATGTGTAAATCATGCTAAATCGTGAATTCCATGTTCAAATCCAAATCATGGGTAAAAGTATTTCTTTCTTCCCGATACACTTCTAAGCTAATACATTGGCTGACATTATTTTGTTGCTTTAGATTATCCAAACAGTGTGTCTCAACTTTGAGATTTCAAACTGAGAACAAAAGAAATCCTTGGCTTGGCTGATGTAAAAGGTTCTGTTAAGCCACGTGAGAGAAAGGTTTCTTCATGTGCAGCACAACTGTTGCGTAGTGTGAAGCTTCTGTTTGTTCTTGATGCCTTACAGGTTACAGGAGTGGTGTTTGAAAATAGGTAAATGTGATGGTTTTCTCTTTCTCTGGTGGAGTGACGTCTATGGTGCTGTTGTAACTTGAGTAATTTTTATAGCAGCCCTTAGTGTGTTCTTAAGTATATCTTGGTAATTAAGCCCTTCCAGCCCCCAGTTTGTAGTACTGAAAAGTGGATAATATCTACCTCCCTTTCCAGCATTCTCAGCTCTTAAAGGTTTTAATCAGAGAGACTATTTATAGTTATCCTTTTATAAAAGATTGAGTTGAAATCTATGTGAAATGGGGCTAAAAAAGCTCTGGTAGTTCTGCAAAAAGGCAGAGATATAAGCTAGGTAATAGGAAAACTGTGATACTACTTCAGAGGGACCTTTCCATGTTCAGTGTATGTTACAAACTTTAAACCTCAGAGCCTTTCTTAGAGTTAGGGAGGGTCTGTTAATTTGCAGTGAAGAAAATTCACTCATGGAAATGAGTGGTTCTCTACATGCAGAGAGATGTTTTTCTTTTGAGAGAGTGGGAAATAATTTTCTTGAGATGTATTTGCTTTTTTGTCCCTCTCTGTTTACTTTAAAATTAGATGTTTTATTTACTGCTGAAGCCTCTTCAGTGGTGGAGAACTAATTAACTAAGAATCAAGAGACTGAAAGCTTAGTGTATCAAAAATTGTAATTGCTGTAACTGGCAATTTGTTTCAAGTGGTTTGGGGAGGAAAGGATTGTTTTTCTGTTTTGTCCAACTTAGAAGAATCTCACTTTTAAATCTTGTTAGTCACTGATGAGTCACTTTGGAGCTTGGAATGTTACAGTCACAAACTCCTAGAGAACTTTATGGCAAAACTAGTGAAGATGACCCTTAATAAGTCTGATTTGATAAGACAGACTGCAGTGCCTTATACAAAGAAACAAGCAAGGACAAAGAGCATCATTAAAAAAGTTTTTGGATTGGCTGTCAGCCTCAAAGGGAAGTTAACTACTTTTTTTGTGAATGATTTCCCTCGCATACATACTTTGCCTGTTGGTAGGTGAAGAATTAATGTAATTATATCAGATAAAAAAAAGTATCTTCCATATGAGTTTGATCAACAAATTTGAGATTTTCAAAAATGCACAAGTAGGAGGGTAGACTAGATGATTTCTGAAAGATTCTTCTAGCTATAGTATTTTCAAAAATACATTTCAGGTTGATTGCAGGCTTTCTTTCAGCTGTTAGACTAGAATTAAGAGTACAGATGCCACATTGTCTAACTACAGTTACTCTGTTCACTATAGTCTGTGAGTTGACAGTGATCATAATCATACTACGAATGCTTGAGTTACATTGATTAATACAATGTGATGTGCTGGAGTGAGAGGCTGTTCTTAGCTGCTGCAGTTCAGCCTGCTTTGCTGACATGAGTATCAGCAGAGATGAGGTTTTGATTCATGCTGTTTGATAGGTCGTCTAGTTTGAAACACTATCTTGGCTTGGATTTCGTAGTTTTGTGTGAGGCTACAAAGTGGGTGACGATACTTAACTGACTTAATATAGTGCTAAAAGCAAACCGTTCATGGAGGAAACTGCAGAGCTCTCTGAAGGACTGCTAAGGGCTGGATATTCAGCATTATGTAAAAGGAATGACTGTTTGTGTAGAAGTGTGTCAGGTTTTTGAGAAAAAAATCTTGAAAAAATCAAAATAATGTGATTGCCAGCAGTCTGAATTTGGGTGCCATACTCCAGGAAACAACCGGGACAGCTTCATCAGCTACTCATCAGCTTTTAGGTCAATGCTTTAACTAATGTTACAGCTGTGAATATTTCACGTCTCTCAGTTCCATATGCTGCAATCTGTCAATTCACAATACCTTTTGGAAGAAATGTATGCATTTTATTTAATTTTTGTCTACAAAATTCTGTGGAGGAATATGCACACAAATGAATTGTAACTGCCGAGTTTCTTTCCAGACTCCACTCTTGCTTCAAAAGCGCACGCACGGGCACACCTCTGCATCAAGCATCAGGTGCTCTGGCCATTGACTGACTCTGGGAAGGGTTAACTTGTTTGATGGCTTCAAGTCCAATTCCATTCCTGCACTAGCACAGGCTCTGGTTTAGTAATAGAATGTGCTCCGTTGTCCAGGAGCTACTAAAAGCTGCCTACGTCCCCCAGCCAGTGCTGAGTTTGGGACAAGCATTTATGGATTGTCATAAACTGCAATTCTGCTTTCGGCACTGTTGGGCATGGGACTGTTCACGGTGGTTGGCTACACCAGTATGCGTAGGGCTGCAGAGCTGGCACTGTGAACGTTGGGAGGGTAGGACTTGAAGCTGCTTTATACACAATATGTATGTATATCTTGAGTTTTCCCTTTATGTGCCCTTAGTCAACTCAGCCAGTCTAGTCTGTTGCCTTGGAACAACACCTTCAGTAAGCAGATGTGACATCTGGGCTTCCCTGAATGGAAGAAAAAGTGTTAGGAATGTATAAAAAAGTGCCTGAATTTGATGTTTGACTAGATACGATGCTAATCTTGTGTGTCAGCTGATGGTTCTCTAATAATGTCATTTTAATTTGGAATTTTTTTCACTGGGACAGACTGAATGTATCTTCTGTCAGGTTTCTTTAGTATTATCCTGGCTTGTGATAAAGATCTGAGGCAGTTCTCCACAGAAAGATTTAATTGTTACGTGGAAAATACTCAAATATAACATTTTATATGATGTTTTCTATGCTGTTTTTCTTTCTTTCACATTTTCTTTTCCCCATGTAAAGATTGTGTTAGAAAAGGATTACGTGAAATATAAAGTAATTGTTCAGTGGGAGCCTTTTGCTATGTAAAGAATTTTCTAATTAACGTGTTATTACCTTTCTGTTTGGAAATCTTTTGGTGAGAGATGCATTTTAAGTTCTTCATGCCACGATAAACTAGATTTGAAACACAGTCTGGTTCAAAAGCAGCTGTCTTTTTAGAGCTTGCTTATTGAATACATGAAAACTGAAGAAACATTTTTTCTCAGCCCCAAAAAGTATTCACTGTACCAATGTGATAGATCTCCTATGAGAATTACGTAAAAGTGGTTAACAGCTGCCACAAGTATTTCACAAATATTTACATGTTACGTTATCACTGTGCAAACTGTTGGAGGAGGCACAAATCAAGCACGAGCTGACGGGGCAGATGAATATGCTTTGTACAATTCCCGAAGAGTTTTCACGATTTTTAATTCGTTACATTGAAATACAGTAGTTGCAGAGCATTTTGCTAAGAGTTGTCTTCTCTGAAGTGTAACTCCGCAGTCTCAGTCTAGGGGAACAGCTGCAAGTCTTACTCGTCTGCATTTGGCTGCCTAGAGCTACGTAGCATGGCTGGCTGTGCACACAGGTGAGAGAGAGCAAATGTCTTCTCGGTTCGCTTCTGAGTGTTCACTGAGTCCATGCCAAAGACGTTCAGACATCAGTGCACAGCTCATCCAGAGTTCTAGGCTGACAAATAGGAATAACAATAAATATTTCAGTTAAACATGGCAATTGTCAGATCAGTCGCTATAATAATATGGCATTGAGGGAATTTCTCATTAGCTGATACTAGACACATGATTAAACTGCTTTGAAATCTGTGTTTATTATCCTCTAAAAATATTCTGTTTGTGTGCAATACCACTAACACGTTGGGTGACTAGAACTAACCGCTGTTTCCTAATACCTTGTTTCATAGATCAGTGTTCAAACGTTGATTCATATCGGTATATTAATGTTCAAAAGAACATGCAATGTATAATGTAATTTTTTTCTGACTTTGTAACTTTTTTCTTATTTATATTTAAATATAAAGATGATGTGCAATCTCAACAGACAGCAATAACATTTTTGTATATTCTTCTGCCCTTCAAGATCATTTAGATTTACATCTTTCTGAAACTTTTCTCATCTTTCTTATTCGTGTAGAGTGACTAATACTGGAGAACTATACATAAAAAAAAAAAAAACAAGCCTTAAGGTGACTTCACTAAAGATCCTAAAGAAAAAGCACTCTGCACCTGATGGAAAACTGTATCTTGATGGCCAAAACCACAGTGCTTTCAGAAATCAGTTTATTTAATATATACAATGAGGACTTCTGAACACATAGAGAAATAAGTTCATCAAACATGATGCGGGGTTGGAAGGGACCTTAAAGATCATTTAGTTCCAACCCCCCTGCCATAGGCAGGGACACCTCATGCTTTGAAGGAAAAAAATAATAGAAACAGGAAAACCTAAAACAGAGCGATGAACTCAACTTCCACGTTGCTAAAATAAAATTAAAATTAAAAAAATTGGTTGATACAACTTTGTTTATGGAGTCACCTCATCATGCACCCAACACCAGCTAAAGAGAAACAGACAACTTTGAAATGATACAAAGGTGCAGGCACAAAGGTCTCTGGTTTTTTTTGCATTTTGTCTCATACGGAATAGCTTTGTGTTCTGACTGTTAAACTGAGTGAAGAAAAAAGAGTCCGGGAATAATTCAGAAATTAAAGTTAAGATTCTGGAAATTCAGTTAAATACTGAAAAGCTCCGTAGAACTTGTTCTGTTAGTTGAGCTGCTGAATATATAGTTGGTACGCAGCAAATGTGTTTTAGTGCAAAAGCCAATGCTGTTTGTTTTAGGAAAGAAAATGTTAGACATTCTGTTCCTGAGATGGAAGATGTTTACGCACCAAATGCAGCATTTGCTCCAATTGTTCCCACAAGAATTGAGGCAAAGCACTTTTTCAGCTCAGGTACTTTTTGAACTTTGAAAATGTTTTATGACTCCCTATTATGTACTAGAAGATTGGTATATCATATGAAGGCTGTACTTACGTTCATAGTCTTGTTTTCCCCATGTTCAGAGAAAAACTCCTTATGTTCCGTTCTATGATTTTTCTCAAACGCAAACTGCTGTGCTCCCTTCGTAAATTCCAAATTTGTCTTTTCGACACCTGTCCGATCAAGCTTTAAAGAGAAAATAATTTTCTCTGCTTAATTAAGGAAAGGTGTACAATTCATTGCTATGGCAGGTTATTTTGCTTGTTGCTTGAATAATAGAAGCTGGATTCAGCTCGTTGTAAGCTGTATTTAGCTATCGTAGAGGATTCACAGTTTCTAAGGTCCAAGGTAAGGTGCAGTAACAGCTCTTCCATCCTATGCCAGAAGTATTTTAGCTCTACCGTGCTTTGGCTTCAGTGATTCAATTTGCAGAGATAAACAATTCTCTGGAGGTAATACAGCTTGTCATTATTTAATAATTATTTAAAATGTAAGAGTCTAGGCCACGTGAGTGTTGTGGTTGTCCTCTAATTCTTCAGGGGCTGACACAGCACCAGGTTAAAACACCCAACGCTCTGGTGTCTCAGACTTGCAATTAAATAGCTAACCTTTTCTATACTTTTACTTCTATTTAGAAGTGTCCAAAATTCCATTTTTTATTTATTTATTTATTTTTTAAACTAGAAAAGCCTTCTGGCACTGAATTACATCTATTTCTTGACTGAAACATATCTGCTCTATGCTAACATCATTATCCAGGAATGATTTCTAGAAGAGGAAGTGAAGAATAATTAAATCATTCCTAACTGAAGGAAATGCTTCGCAGAACTATGCAAATTCCAATTTGGCCAAGATGCTGCGGTTTCATATTCTATTTCTGGGAAGGGCAGAGGGAGAAGCGGTTATTTTTGGAGCGAGGTTCTGGCTCTAATTTTTCTCTCTTGCCTCGAGATGAGCGCGTGCTGGGACACCCGTGTTCAGGCAGGAGCGCGGTACCTGCCGTGGTCTGCTTCTAACCCTGTCCTGCTGCGAGTGCCTGTAAGTTATGCTTCCCCCCCTTGCTGAAAGTGTCATTTGCTGGGGCGCTTGCCCAGATCCCTGAAGGGGGGTATTTTGTCAGGATGAATGAGGAGGGCTCAGACCTAACCTGAAGCAGTGACTTCTCTGCCCGGTGAGTAGGGCAGTGTAGAGCTGGCACAGGGCAAAGGTAGGAGGGGAAAGACCTGCTTAACCCTGCTGTTTAGCCTGGAAGAAAGCAGGATTACGTTTTGGAGTCAAAAAAAAAAAAAATGAGATTCCTCTGTGAGTGCTCAGCAAGAGTGTCTGGGGGGAGCCTGTGGACTGGCACAGCCCTGCTGTGGCTTTGAGGCTTGCAGATTTAGATTTTCCCTTCTTTCCATCTGCAAATCTCACTTTTACAAGGATTAAGGCAAAACGCCTGGTGGGGTGGGGGGAACTATCTGTTTTTATGTGGGAATGTTTGCAAATACGTTAGTGATGTGTAATTGAATTATTAACTGGAAAAGATGGAGTTGGAAGAATAGTGCCACAACTTCTGCCATTTAGGGAATCAAATTGCTAAAATGAGTTATGTATTCAAGCAATCAGTTTAAAGGGAAAGCTGTAAAAGTAGGACATATGTTATTAATTTTAAAGTTACATTATAATAATGAAGTGTAAATAGTGAACTTTAGTGATTTGCAAAAGGTACCAGCCTCGTGTCTCTCCTAAACTGGTTGATTTATGTGCTGTTTGCTGTTTTTGAGAACACAAAACAATTAATTCATGTGTGAAAAGAACAGTGAATTAATCCTAGAGAGCCCTGGAGCCTTTAAAGACCTGAATCATATGTTGAGCTCGTTTAAAACTTGCATAAGAAATTAATGTAGAATAAAGCCCTTTAATTTGAAAAGTGCATCTATAGTAGGTGTCCCTAGGATATCTTCTGGATCATTCTTCAGAAAGGTTAAGGAGGACTTTATTTTTTTCTTTCTTTCTTTTTTTATATTCAGTATGTATTTTCCAGTTGCAGCTCAACATGGTGCATTTCAACTTATAAAGAGACAGAGATTTTAAAAAGAAATGGGGAGCTTTTTATTCACCTTCCACTTAATTTCCTTGCTGCCTTGCCAGTCCCAGCTTAATGAATGTAATTGCTACCTTTGATGAAAATACTATTATCAAGATCACACATTACATTGGAAAACAGTTTTTCTTTAAACACAGCTACTGCAGTCTCTAATTATGCATGTAACAAGTGGCTCCTGAACAAAAGAGCATGTTGTCTACAATTGCTAGGAATTGGAGCAAGGCAAATTTGAACAAAGAACAGATTAGATTTGCTCCATGCTCCACAAAGCCCATTCCCCTGATTAATTTCCTGCAAAAACTAAAACAATTCTCTCTTAAAAGAAACTAACCCTCATCTCCAGAATGATCCATATGCCATTTGTGTCAATCTATATGATGATAATGGCTGCAGATTTAAATTATTAACTATTAGATGTAGTAAAATAGGAAAGCTCTTTCATAAACTTACCTTTTCATATGTAAATAAGCGGTACAAGGACTTAAGGAATAAGGAACAAAAACCTGACTTTTCTGTGGAAACCAGGAGCCAGAAAGCACCCAGTAACTGAAAGTCTGAATTGTGTGTGCATAATCCAATTATTTTGTCAGTTTACCCTGTGCTATGCATTCTGCACAGGCGCTGCAGCGGGAGCATCATCTCTCCTAAAGGCTGTGTTGGTTTTTCCAAGAATGACATATTTGAGGGCTGCTTCCTCCATGTGTGTGTGTGCACCTTGAGTTCTTCTGAGAATGATTTCATTGAATTCTCTAAACAACAGTATTTAATGAGACAAAATCAGAGCTGGAAATATATTTGCTATTATTCCATGGAATAGCCAGCAAGACAGCAGTAAAATTTTGAATTAGTAATTGGCCACTGATACAATCCTGCAAGTATGGATTGAATTGGTTTTTGTGTGTGTGTTACTAATACAAGGAATCAGTCATAGTAATTTAGAACATCGTATTGTTTTTCATTTTTATTTGTATTGATCTTGGATTCGTAGCTGTTTCCCATTGTACATGATGCATATAAAACCCAGTTATGTGGATAAAAGAAAAAGTTCTGCTTAAAAGCATTTACGGGTTAGGATCAGGTATGGACTCATGTAAACCCTTGTCTAGATAAATATTTTTAAGAAAAATTGGTAAGCAGAAGTGCTGTAGTGCTAAAAAAGCATCCTCTTGCTCGCTGTAGTGAAAATGCTTTGTTCCTGCGAGTAAAGTCAGATTAGTCGTGTAGGAATTGGTCCCGCAGCCTGTAATGGGTGGTGGTGCCTGTTCAGTGCGTTTCTCTGCCAGGCAGGATCCAAAGCCCCCCTTCTGTGTGATGCACACTACAAGCAATGGTTCAGTTAGCCTGGGTTTGAGGTTTTTGGAGGAAGGTGGTTTAACACTGTCCTTTCTGTCCCCGTCAGCTCTGCCATACACAGTAGCATATGTGAAGTATTCCAGTGGCCAAAGTCTACAGTGCAGTCAGTGAACAGTGATGTCCATTCATCCACTCACTCAGTGCTGAAACAGGTAATACTAAACATTTTCTGTCATAAGCCTATCAAAGATATGAGGTGTTGAAGCTTTTGTGTAGCTTTAAAACATAGTGAGCTATATCTTAATAGGATTGGTTTATGAGCTTGAAATTTAGAGATTTCTAAGACACTGCTGAGAAATCTCCAGGCTTTGCAGCTGTCGCCTGCACTTCCAGTCCTGTTCCATAAAGCAGCTTCTCTTCACCTGCGGTGTATTTTCATGCACGGCCGATGTGTGCAGCTCCACCCCCTGCACTGTTCTGAAACGTCTGCTTTAGAGCTCTCTTAGAGTGGGTAACTCTGGTCTGCTTGAAATAGGTGATGCTCCCTGTGCTGGGATGACTGTATTATGCAGGGGAACACAGGACCATGAGATGCAGCACAAGAGAAATGACTCTGAAATTAATGATGTGCAGGGGCCAATAATAGGTTCCTCGCTCTGAAGCTATTTCGCAAGAGATAATGATGGGGGGAAGGAAAAGCGATACCAATTATATTTTTCAAATGAATATTAATTGTGAGGATTTTTCCAAGTGTCCAAATGAATGAGTATCCAAGTCCCTTCTTCTTCCTTGGGACTCATCCTGCAAGGTCCTGCAGCCTCTCATTCAAATCAGTAGGGGTCGAAAACCATGTGGAAATTTCAAGGAACAAGTTTGTGAGTGCCCTCAGTACGGGCGGACTTTGCCAGTGCTGGGGAATTCAACACCGCTGGAGCTGCATTACAGCCAATTTGCATGGGCAAGCAGAAGCTGCCTCCTGCAGCCTGCGTGGCTTCTCACACTTCTCTTTGGGGCTGTGGCAGGACTCAGAACTACTTACACATGGCCATGCTTAGGAATTGAACACTACTTTTTTTTTTTTTAGCATAGATAGGGGTGTTACTGGCCAGGGTAAAATAACTTTACCAAACCTACAAGTGCCCAAGTCTTACAGCCTGTTTCAAAAGTTGAGTTGTGCCACGTGGGGCTATGCGTCCCACTGAGTATTGCAGGACTGAGGCTGCTGAGCTCTGGTGTCTCCTCCAACATGCAGCAAACCGTAAGGAGCTTCTCTCCAAGGGGATGTGTTGCATAGAGTGCCAGAAGGGGAAGATGTAAGATGGCAGAGGTCTGGTAGGTATTAGCAGCCCACAACACCTTTCTGCATAGCAGCTTTCAGGGTCTTGGTACTTTTGCCAATGCAGACATCAGGGAGACAATCCCTACCCCTTCTATACCTGTCATTTATCCCTTCTCAGTCACTATCACAGTTCTTCCCAGTTTGCATTACTTGCAGAACCACAGAATCATCTAGGTTGGAAGAGACCTCCAAGATTGCCTAGTCCAACCTCTAACCTAACACTAACAAGTCCTGTACTAAACCATATCACTAAGCTGATAATACAAAATCTTTAAAATCTGCACTTAATACAAAATCTTTAAAATGCACCCTGCAGACAAAAAAAAATCATAATTTTCCACGAGGATAGAATTAATCAAGATGTAATTATGACACCAAATGAAATTACTTAGAACATCATAAAAATCTTGTTCATCTCTCATCTTTAAGAAACTGAATAAAAGAAAAATTAAATCCTTTCTGTGGAAATGGAAATCATTTCTGTTTCCAGACGCCCTTTTTTTGAGTGTTTCAGATACCCTGAGTTTTCTGATGATGGGACCACTGCAGAGCTTGCACTGGTGAAAAAGAAACCTAAGAACAGCCTTGCATTTTTTAGTCTTCTAACTGCAACTACCCATGACAAAAAGAGGAACGTGATTATAGTCACTGGCTGGGGAAGCTGGAGAACAAAACCAATATATTTAGAAAATCCAGAATTACTTGTGGTGTAGTTCCTTGTCCTCCCTGAAACAACTGTCAAGTTGAAAGTAACCTCATGAATTTGGGGAAATGTATTTGTGTACTTTCCTGAAGAAGTGTGAGGCTGCGAGCTTTTTTTCCTTTCCAAAACTAATTGTTGTTCCCTGCAGTGGGTGTTAGTTTCTTATTTTACTGTAGCATTTAAGACAGCACGCAGTAAAAAGGCTGCCTGGAGAACAGACGTGGTACTTTGGCGGCATATTTATCCCTTCATCACACCATCTCCCCTTGTCTCACATCATCCAACTTCAGAAGTTTAACACAATTACCGGGGTAACCCCCAGATCCATAAGTGTTCTTCCAGGTGATTTGATGTGGCGCCTAATAATGCATATTTTTTGCATAGATATTGCCTGGAATACGCATTAATTCACATATGGCCTCCCTCACAGCCCCGATGGAGCTTCAGCCTTGTATTTGTCAGCATCGGTTATTTTGTGTAGGCAGATCAAAGCACGAATGCGCAACCTCCAGGCCCGAAGCCTGCACGTGGTGCCACGATGAATGAAGAGCAAGCAGCCCGATTCCCTGGGGCAATCTCGCGTTTCTGTACAAAGTCCTCCTCAGGCAAATGGTGGCACTGCGCCCTCCCTTTGCATGGGTCCCTGTGACAGCAGGCCATCCGTGGTGACCCCAAACTGGGATTTAAGTGTTACGTGGCTTGTGGTGGGGCACGGGGAGGTTTGGGATGCCCCTTTGAGGGAGAGGGGCGTGAGGGCAGTGGATGGAAGAGGATCAGGAGGCCACCTTTCCATGCAGGAGGGACGGGGAGGTGATGTCTGGTGAGCTGGTGCCAGGCCCAGTCCCCTTCCCCTCTCGCTTGAGGTCTCAGCTTAATGCAGAGGAGGGGGCAGACCTTACGTTTGCTTTAAATGATCACTATCCATTCAGTGCAAGTGGAAAATGAGAAAAATTAGCTAGTGCAAGGGGCTGCAGAGCTCCAGCGAGCCCATGCCTCTGCCGGCCTCCCGAGGCTGAGACCGGGCCTGCTCAGCGCACCTCCGCTCGCACGCACGGCCCGTTTGTTTCACGCTCCTCTCCACCTAGATGTATGACACAGAAAGAAGGAAAAAGTAGTTCAGGTTTAAACTCTTATCACTAAAGTGAGTCTCCCTCTACATTAAAAAACTATCCAGACACTGTAACAGGAATGGGTTCAGTTCTTATGTCATAAATTTGTGTGTGTAGAAAAAAGACTTATTGGTGAATTTAGCAGTATTTTTCGTTGAACTGGCAGTTGCTAACCATTACACCAGTATTTATTTGATTCTTAAAGAGCACAAAAGCATGGACTACAAATAAAGAAGATGGAGTAATAGCTTTTGACTGGACCACTAGCTTTAAACTTGAAATGAAGTGTCCAGTTTTGAGTTACTGTGTCCAAATGCCATTTGTACAGTTTGAAAAGTGGGGGCATTTTTCCAGCTTGTCACTGTTAGCTGTAGTTCATTCCAGTGAATGATATCACTGAAGGAGCAGTTGTTCTGCTATAAGTACTTCACTCATGACTGGAATGTATTAAATGTATTAATCTGTGCCTCAGAGTGTAATTTAGGGAAGCCCTACATTTGACACATTCTTGTACATCCTTATTTTATTGCCTTATCCTGCAGGTAACAATGTCTCAAAAGCAAAGATACCAGATGAAGTTAAAATTACATGTCACAAAATATTATATGCACTTTTGTTGCTCATTTCGCTGTCAGAATTACAGATTTTCAACAACATTAGTTTAAATATGTTTATGACTTGATTTACACCTCTGATGTCAAAATAAAATCCAAGGCAGGAATCCAAGGTTTCAAATGATGCTGGAGGTGAAATGAAGCCGTGAGAGGAACGTCCCCATCCTCACAGCTACATCTTTAACGACAAACCTCTGTCACAAACAGCACCTAGGCCAGCCAAGGATAAAAAGCGGGGGTTGAGTTATCCTGGAGAGTATTTGTCAAACCTGCTTTAAGTCAGCAGAATAAAAATGTATTTTTGAGGCAAGGTTAGAGCTTATGTCAACTAAGTGAACTCATAAAGCATTTATAGCCACCTCGTGACTATTATGTATCATAAATTTGGAACAGTCTTAATCCATAAGTGTATAATTTTAAGGTACTTCAAGATACCCTTACTGCCTTATATTTTCAATGTAGCAATCACCCGTGTTGCTGTTAGCAATTAAATAAGTACATTATTAGCAGTAATAAATGCCAGTTTGTCAACTGAATTATGGGTTATGCACCCACAGAAGGAAAAAAACTGCACTGTTGTCTGAAACAGGTGTGGGTATGAAAGCCCTGGCTGTTTTAGGCAAGTACCCAGGGATATGCAGCGCTGTGCTTATCAGCCCGGGGCTCCTGGCAGCTACCGCAGCTTACTTTAAGTAATTGGACCAAAAGTACAATGCAAGTGATTATGTGCTGCAAACTAACTTGCCTCTCATTCCTTTGTGTTATGAAAAAAGCGTTTAGCGGCTGGAGCATCCCTTATTTATGTTTAATGAGAGATCCACTGGAACAGCTGAAGCGCATGGGAGCCAGGTTTGGTCCCAGATTATGCCAGCGCCGCACTACCAGCCAACAATATTTACTATAAACACACCCAGGCTTCTTTTCTTTTATTGACTTCCGTGTCTTCCTTGTATACATTTCAAAATAAATATCCAGAGCTACCCACAGATTTTCCTACGGGGCCGAAGAGCCTTCGCTATGGAGCGAGGCAATTCATAAACGTGGAAAACGGCCCCGCTCCACCTGCAGGCATCGTTAGCTGGCAATGATGGGGATGATAGAGGAGATGGGAACAGTGACTGAACTCCGACCTTATCGATCGAGCCACCTCCACCCAGCTGAGTTGCTGCGGCCCAGTCAGCTGAAAAGGAATTTAAAGGGCAGTCGTCTTCCCCGTTCAGCCCTCCTGTCATTAATAACGTTTTCATCCATGACAGTGATAAACACGCGGTACTTGAGGAGAGTTTATTAAGGTCAGTCTATAAATAAAAATTAAAATTTAAAAAAATGGGTTTACACAGATGAACAGATGGATGAATAAAGTGATTGGTAAAACAATAAATATGAAAATAGACAGATGGATGAAGTATCTGGCAGTGATCCTTTAAAAGCCCAATGCCTCAAATACCAGCAACATTATACCAGACCCTTCTCTCCCCTCGGATAAAAAACAGATTTAATGAAGCTGCTTCAGAACTTATAGGTTTCGTGGATCTATGGCCTGACTAATATTTTGTCATTTAATGCCTATTCTCCAGCCTGATAAAAAGGATTGCAGCCATTTCTCTATGTCAGGTATATAACTGAGTGCTACTAAAATTTAAATGTCTCATCTGTCCTTGGATTTAAATACAGATGGCCTTAAACCTCTGAGTTTTTCTTAATGCACGATGGTATACAATACCTTGGCTGACTTCTTTTATCATTCTCAAAGAGACAGGGGTTTGTATCTCTAGTGGAATTCAGGCTACCAGGAAGTGAATATTCTTCATTTCCAAAATCTGAATATCACTCAGAAAAATAAACCCCAAAAGCCCAATAACATTTCAGCTCCATCACTTGAGGAATACTGGCAGGTCTTTATGCTTTATAAAACACAAGTCCACTTGATCAAAAATTTCCTGGGAAATCATGTAAGGACTTGCTATCATGCAAGTTAAATTATAAATTTTATCCTCGGGTTAGCATCGTTTAAAAGTGATAAGAAGCTAAGAAAGGAGAAAAGTTCACTGCAATTTTGCATAATTTTCAAAGCGTTTGATTCTGTGTGGGCTGTAGGTTGCTGAGCTTGAGTGGCAGGGGAGCATCGTTTAGGGAAACTTGTACAATAAAGACTTGACTCAGATTCAAGGCCTTTTAATCTTTAAATTGCTTTAAGTTTGCAACATCTAAAAGAACCTGAATTGTTGCTTCTGGTTAAATATTTCAAAACCATTACTTAGATCATTGCGATAATTAATCCTTTAATATGCCCTCATTCCTTGATGGCCACGCAGCGACATTAACTTGCATTAAGCAGGCCGGAGTCACGTGCATCATTGTTTGCTGCAAATGAAGATTTTGAATGCTAAATCTGAACATCGGCTCGGGAC